>NC_138114.1:55203126-56443126 GCF_964146895.1 Miniopterus schreibersii | reverse complement strand
TATTTTGTTTCATGTGCATAGTTTATTTTGACACATAAAATACATGAGAACGATAACCTGGGTGGATTAAAGATGGCAGTAGACCAAGTGGAATCTGCTCTGCCACTCTCCCGGGACAAAACTGGTGTTACAACTAAACTATAGAAAAAACATCCTGAATAACCAACTGCAACTGAAGATGAGCTGGACAGCACCCCCATAACCAAGGAGGAAAAGGAGAGATGTGTAGGAAGTGCGGAGGCAGAAGAGGGCTGGCTGGGCTCCCACAGGCAGCAGCTGAAGGTCTGGAGGGAGATCTCAGCTGTGGGGGTTCCCACTGAGCACTCTGGGGCCTCAACCGCTGGAAGGGCTCCCCAGCCCAGAGCACCAGCCCTGAGAGAGGTGCGCACATAACATCTGGCTGTGAAAAGCAGGCGGGTTTCTATCTGCCAGGGAAGGATGGCTGGAAATGTAGGCCCCCTCTTCAAGAGCCAACGCACACAGTTTCGTGTGCAGCCACTCACCTTGGGCTCCAGCGGAGGGAGGACAGAGTGGGCTGGAGCTGTGTGAGGACAATCTAGAGCTGTGGGCTCTGGAGATAGAGCTCAGAGGGCACCCCTCTGGATCCTGCGCCAAGTCATTCCCCCAAACTGTGGAGGCAGATATTTACCTTCCAAGCAGCTTTTGCCTGAAGGGGAAGCAAGTGCCCCACCCTGCAAGAAAATCTCTTGCCCTACCCTCCAGGAGTTTCTACAGCCTGACGCTCATGATGAGAATCAGGTTTATCAGCCTGCAGGTAGAGGCAGACCTCAGAGTGCTTTGAGTCTTTGCCAGATCTGCTTCTGGACCCGGCCTTGCAAAAGCAGACTTTGGTGTGCATCCTGGCCCTGTCCAAACACACTCAGCCCAGATACAGGGGACCTCAACCTGTGGGTTGTTGATAGCTCCAAACAGGGTGCTCAAGGCCACTCGCAAACAGCATCTGGCACCGGCCTGCATTAGAGACCCTCCAAAAGGTCAGCTTGTCCTAGCAGGCTAACCTAATGAACAGAAACAAAAACAAATAGGCAGCTATTATGGCAAGCTTCAGCTGCTAACTGACCTCGACAAGGAACCCTAACACAAAACTAGCCCAAACTTTCATCCTAACCCTGACCCTAACCCTGGCCTAAACACTAGCCCTAAATGTAACCTTACCCTAAGACCTAACCCTAATCCTAACCCTAAACCCTAGCGCTAACCCTAAACTGAGCCCTAGCCCTAGCCCTAACCCTAAGCATAACCCTAGACTTCACCATAGCTCTAACCCTAACCCCTAGCCCTAACCCTTAACCCTTTACCCCTAACCCTAAACCCTAACCCCTAACCCTAAGCATAACGCTAGACTTAACCCTAGCCCTAACCCTAATCCTAACCCCTAACCCTAACTCTTGTAGAGCTTGAGCTCCCATGATTTGGTTTCCTAGCAATTGTCACAAAGAAACAGCCCAACAAACAGAAGTAATTTCATTATCGCTGGGATCTCTCAGGTGAGGAAAAACAAAAGCAGGCTGAGGGCAGTCGCCCAGGAGGCCGCGGGGATCTGATAACGAAGAGCGGGGCGGGGAGCGGCGGGCAGGACCCTGGAGCAGAAAGAGGGCGTCGGTGGAAACCTGGCAAATCCCAATAGTCTGGACTTGGGTCAGTGGCGAGCACCACTGTCAGTCTCGCAGTTTTGACAAATGTGCTTTGTTGACGTGAGATGTACCGATGGTGGAAACCGGGAGAGAGATGTGGAAACCCTCCCTCCTGGCTTTGCAACTTTTCTCTAATTCTAAAGTGATTCAAAAACAGAAAGCCTTTGCAAAAAAGTAGCTCATATTTTGAGTTCTCAAAAATTCATGATGGTATCTCAATACGGTGATAGTTACCACGGATAACAGTGTGACTTACCTCTTCTACTAGTTATCTGCCGCGGCATCGCTAGTCGACCCCCGCTAAGCCGCTTAAAACGACCCGGCGCCACCCGAGCAGGTTCCGAGCAGCCTCCCTGCGGGGCCCCGCGCCCCCCTCCCCTCCCCTCCCCTCCCCTCCCCTCCCCTCCCCCGCGGGGGCCGCCACGCTGCGGGCTGCGGCCGGGGCGGGACATCAAAGCCCAGCTCACCCTGGGGGGGGGCGCCTTTCGGGGCAGCTTCTTTTTTTTTAAAGCATCTTTACTGACTTCAGAGAGAGGAAAGGAGGGTGAGAGAGAAACATCAATGAGGAGAGTCACCGATCGGTGCCCAGCCCACAACCCGGGCACGTGCCCCAACCAAGAGTCAGCCCTGATCGCCCGGATCCCAGGTCGATGCCCAGCCGCTGAGCTACCGGGGCGGGGCCGCAGCAGTTTCGTGCTCACTGTGGGCTGAGCGGTCGGCCCCCCTCCAGGCTCCAGCCCGGGTCCCCGCCCTCGCCACCGCAGCCGCTCAGGACGTCCTGTGCCACGACTACCTGCTGAAGCCGGCGCCGCCCTGTTAACTTAGGGCGTTGCCACCTAGGGGCGGGAGGAGGGCCTCAGACCGTCTGCCCGGACTTCCGGCCCTTGTGCGCAAGTGCGGAAGTGTGCTGGCCCCGAGTGTGACTGGTTTCCGGCCGCTGGTGCCGCGCCAGCTTCCCTGAGACGTGTAACGGGCGGTGGGCCGCAGCCATGGCTGAGAGGAAACCTAACGGCGGGGGCGCCGCCTCCACGTCCTCGTCGGGCACTAATTTACTCTTCTCATCCTCGGCCACGGAGTTCAGCTTCAACGTGCCCTTCATCCCCGTCACCCAGGCCGCCGCCGCCTCGGCCTCCTTGCTCCTGCCCGGAGGTAGTGAGGGGGTCCGGTGGGGCGGGGAGGCGGGGAGGCGGGGGCGCTCGCGGCGCCGGGGCGGGCCGGAGGGCTCCTTCTGCCTCGACCCGCCCGTCGGGGGCCGAGCTTGAGGGGCCCGGGTGCTTTGGGGCCTCGGGGGCGGGGGCGGTCACAGGCCGGCTTCGCTCGGGACGCAGGACCCCGCCGGTCCCGAGTCCCGGACGCCACGAGCTCCTGTGCAGGCGGGCCACAGGCCGTGCAGGCGGGCAGCTGCGTGGGGCACCCGTCCCCCGCGTGCGGGAGGGGACCCGGGCAGGGGGCGACTCCCGGGTACGCGCGGGCTGGCACGGCCGCGGCGCAGCCGGTCCTCTCGGGCGCCCCGCTCGAGCCCACTGCGGGTGCGCGGCGGCCCCCTGCCGGCGTCGTGCCCGTGCGCAGAGATCGCTGCTCGAGGACTGTGCGTACCCAGCGGGGCGTCCGGGAGCAGCCGCCCCGGCCCGGCCCTGCCGTGCTCCCTGTGGCCGCAGGCGCGTCCCTTACCGGCCTGGACCTCAGTTTCCAGTGAGAAGCGGGCCTTTCGAAGTTTGCAGGTCTGACTTCATTACCTTTTATTTCCAGGATCTTTAGTAAATGCTAATCCTCTTCCGCTGAGTAACCTTCTTGCTGGGAGCAGGAAGGGAAGGTGCGTGGAGAAGGAAGGGCCAGCGGGGCGTCTCTGCAGGCAGATTCCCTTCTGGGTGCTGACCACCACCTGGCTACACACACTTGTCCATCTGATCCCACTAGAGTGTAAGTCTCACGAGGGCAGGACTTTGTTCAACAGATAGTTGTTGAAGGAAGGAAAGGAGGGGAGTCAGGAGTGTGTCCCCGCGTTTTGACAGCATGGTGGAAGGCTAGGCATTGCCGGTTTTGGTGAAGGACTAGCATGGCTGTAGGAGTTTGCAGGAATAAGTAAGAGAACACATGCAGCTAAATCTGTAAGTTATTTTCCCATCTCTGAAAAAGATTTGACCATTAGAAACCCATTCAGAGAATTCCCAGAGACAAAGGAAGACCTGTCTCACTGGAAACAAGTTAATCATCTCAGGGAAAGAGACACACAGGAAACAACTTCATTCTTGTAACAGACGTGGACTGAGCCGCTTCTGTGTGCCAGGCCCTGTTCCATATGTCTGGGAGACACAGATGGCATTGCCCCCAGTGACCGCACAGTGTGCGTGTACACACTGCCCAGCTGTGTGAGCCGTCGTGATGCACGTTTATAATGGCCAGAGAGAGGGATTGATAGGCTGCCCGGAGAGCTATGGGTTTCAGGTTGGCTGACCTGGGAGAGGACATCCTTAGGCCTCAGGGCCTCACAGAGGAGGTGATTCTTGAGCTCAGTATGGAAGGGTACACAGAAATTAGGGCGTCTGGAGAGACAGGCATATGGAAAACCTGAGGTATGAGAAAACTTGCAGATTTGGCAGGATTTAGTGATAGGTGCTCCCATTCTCTGTCCTCCCACTCATCCTCTCTCTCCCTGTCCCTTCTCCCTCCCCCAGTAGGTCCGTGTAACTACAGTGTGTGCAGGGGAGTGGCTTGAGTGCTCAATGGGGACCAGATCAAGAAAAGCCTCATATAACATACTGAGGAGTTGTAGTCATCCTATGGGGTATCGGGGAGCCTTTGAAGGATTGTGAAGAAGACATCGAAATTACAGGTGTTTCAGAAAGACTGCAGTTCTTTGAGATTGCACTGGAGTAGCAAGAGCGGTCAGCTTGGACACCACTGTGAATCAGGCAGGAGTAGATTGCACTGTAGCCCTAGTCAGCCACATTGGGTATGAGGAGCAGGGAACGGATGTGAGAGGTTTTCAGGCCGTAACATTATTGGGACTTAGTGACTCCCTGGTGGCTAGACTGTCTGCTCTTCGAGCACAGTGGCTTCTCCTCATTCAGTTTAGCCCCAAAACCTCGCTTCAGTGCCTGGTGTATAAATACTTTGTGCATATGTCTTGAGTGAGGATCTGAATGATTCAGTGGAGGGTATGAGAGAGGAAGAGGAGTCTGTGAGTTGAGGTTTCTGGTTTGAGTGGGTGAGTAGATGTGATTGGTGAGATGGGGTTAAGGAGCATGTGGAGGGAACGGTGAAGATGATAAATCCTATTTTTGGTAAACTGAATTTGAGGTGTATCGCTGAGCCCTCCGGAAGTGTTGAGGAAGCAGTTGGAAAATAGGTTCAGGAACTAATGAAAACGGTCTCATTTGGGACAGTTGGGAGTGTCACAAGTATATAGGTAGGTGATCATTAAACTTGTGGGTCTTGATGCCGGATGTGTCCACACATAATTAGAAAATGCCCCTGAGGTGAGGCTGTCATGGTGAGGTCAGTGTTTCATTTGTAACTGATGCTAATCAGAAAGAAAGCCTCTTGAATCAGGTTGATTCCTAAGTTGTCTTAACGGGTGAGAGACACCACAGAGCTTTCTTTTACGTGTTTCAGTTGAGAGATGAACAAAGAAATACAGATGTGTCCAAGTGAGGTTTATATGACTACAAAGGGTGAGAGCTGGAAGTACATAAAGCAAGTGGAAAGATATAAGCAGACAGAGGCCCTTGTGCAGGCCACGATATAAATGTGTGTGTGTGTGTGTGTATATTTTTTTTATTTTTAATATATCTTTATTGATTTCAGAGAGAGGAAGGGAGAGGGGGAGAGAGAGAGAGAAACATCAATGATGAGAGAGTTGTCACTGATTGGCTGCTTCCTGCACACCTCCGACTGGGGATTGAGCCCACAACCCGGGCATGTGCCCTGACCGGGAGTCAGACCATGATCTGCTGGATTCTAGGTTGATGCTCAACCGCTGAGCCACGCCCAGCCAGGCGATATTTTAGTTTTAGTTATAAAGGAACAACATAGAAAAGTATTTTGAATAGATTATTTTAGTTAAATTGATTAAATACAGTGGGAGCATCTTAGAAGCTCTAGCCAGAATCTCTGCAAGCCCAGTGACCTCCCTAAGCAGGTCGGGATGGAGCCCGGAGCTTGAAAGAGGGCCCCCATTGTCAGGTCTCAAGGGCAGGGAGCACAGTGTGTCTGTGTGCTGGGACGGGGTCCACCCCTCTGACCTGCTTCATGCCTTCAGAGGGAGGAGAGAGAGAAGGAAACAGGAGAAGGAAAAGGTTAGGAAGAGGACAGTAGAAGTTACAACAGGCTAAGGGCTCATGAAAGTTTAGTAAGGCTGGACCTTTGAGGCCATGTAGAGAAAGAATGCTTTGATTGTACAAGTTGGTAGCAGATGAAAAGATAAATTGTTTCGTGCTGATAACACCCACAGTGAAGCCCAAGTTGGGCAAAGGGAAATGTGGAGAACTTCTGTTGGCTAGAAAAGGACTTTTCTAGTGATTTGGCATCTCTGATGACGAATTATCTGGTTGTGATACTCTGGTTTTTGGGATGGCAGTTCATGGTTGGCCTGCTTTGCCTTGTGAATATAAATACCACATGTTCATTTGTACAATGAGTGCTTTGTAGATAAGAGCCCTGACACACCCCTTCTCAACAGAGTTGATATCTGTACTTTAGTTTCTTGCCATTACCGTAGAAATAAAATAATGTGTATTTGGGTAGCAGAATACTATTTGATAACTTACCAGGAAAAAAGAGTATTCAGAAGAAAATGTAAAAATAGGTATAAATTTTGCTTCTATTTATAAAAACTTCTGTATAGAAATATATATAATTTCTGTATATTTGCAACATAAATATGTAACTATATTTATTTTAAAAGTATGGAAAGGTATGTACCAAAATATTGTTAAAGGTGGAAAGTGGCCTTATGAATAAATTAGAATTTGTCTTCCTTTTGTTGTTTCTCATTCATATTTCTTAGTGTTTTTATTACAAAGCTAAGTAAAGTTTTACCAACAAAGTTTTCAGAGAAAAAGGAAACTTTTTTTTTTCTTATAATGTGGAAATGTGAGTTTGAACAACAAAATAAGAGGTGCAAGGGCTAGGTCTACAGAATGGTAGCATACCTTTTAAACCATTTCCCCTTCTGTCCCTTTCAGAGGACTCCACAGATGTTGGTGAGGAGGACAGCTTTCTCGGTCAGACTTCTGCTCACACGTCTACCCCGCAGACATTTAGTTACTTCTCTCAGGTATCAAGCAGTAGTGATCCGTTTGGAAATATTGGACAGTCGCCATTAACAACTGCAGCAGCATCAGCTGGACAGTCAGCACCCTCCAAACCCCCAGCTTCTCTCCCTTATACAACTGGATCCCAAGATGTGTTGAATGCATTTCCACCATCCATTTCGAAAGCTCAGTATGGTGCTCCAGCTTCTTCACAGATGGGAACAAATACTTATTTGCCTTCTCAGCCAAGTAGCCTCCCTCCTTCAGATTTTGGGAGCCCACCCCAAGGAATACCTCAACAAGGATACAATCCCTATCGCCACACTCCTGTAAGCAGCAGAGCTAACCCTTACATCACACCACCACAGCTGCAGCAGTGCCAAGCACCAGCCCATTCTACCCACCCTCCACCCTCTGGGCCCCCTGTGCCCATGTATCAGACGCCTCCAGGATCTTTGCCACTGGTATGGAGACATGTTTTGGTACCCTAATTATTCACTTTAATTTTTAATCTCTCACCTAGCCTATGCTTTTAAAAGCACAGTGCTTTTTATAATCAGTATGATGACAGATTATTTTCAGAGGCTATTCTTTGTGAGCCACATGCTTTGAAGCAAACATTCTTTTAAAGGTTACTTATTGAATGGTTCACATTTTAGTTCATATTATCTGTATTGAAGTAGTCATTGATTTTAATGAGTTAACCTATGCCAATATTTCTAAATTTTAGTGCAAGATACCAACAATAAAAGTGATCTAAGGACCAGTGAGAGTTGAAGCAATTATCTTAAGACTGCTAACTTCTCATTTTAAATTATACTATTCAATCAAGATACTCCGTTACAGGGACTAAAATGTATTACTGCAGTAATTTCTTTTATTTACCTTTATGGAGTTTGGATCGAGACAGTTAAACTCAGTCTCAGGAGAATAATGGAACATTTTCATTGGTTAAATTTTATGAAATTCCCTTAAGCTTTTTTCCCAATTGATGTCCAACTGACTTACAAGGGGAAATCAACTAAAACAAAAAAAAGGAAACTGAAAAGAAAGGAGGACCCAATCCAGACTGGCAGAGATAGCAGTATTATGATGCGTGTAACCTGACTTTACTCTTGGGGATAGAGAATGGGTTTTATTTAATAATTTAAATCATACTGATACACAGACCCTTGATAATGGGCCTGAAACACAGACAGAACTGTTCCCTGGAACAAGCATGACGGTCTTAACTCTTTGTCCCCTCCAGATTCCTCCTCCAGTGCAGTCTGGGATGTCCCCTCCAGCACATCAGCAGGCCTTCGCTAGGCCTGTGGGTTCCTCTATGCAAGTGCCACCTCCTCTTATACTTCAAAACCACTATGAACCTGTTCAGCCCCACTGGTTTTACTGCAAGGAGGTAGAATATAAACAACTCTGGATGCCTTTCAGTGTGTTTGACTCTTTGAATCTTGAAGAAGTCTATAATTCAGGTAAACACTGACTCTGCATTACTTCTACCTAATCTTAGGGAGAGAAGAACTGAAGGGTGTTTCTCCATCTTACTTTTTGTGAATTTCACATTCCTTAATCCTCGTAGACCATATCAAACTCTACCTTAAGATGGTGCTATGAATATACTTCCTTAGTTATTTGAGCAAGGTATTTGAATAAGTGTTTTAGTAATTTTCTTACTTGTTTGAAGGTATTTTAAGTCAGAGAAGTAGAATAGTTCATATAATCCTATTGTCAATTTTTTTTTCTTGTTTTCGAGTGTCAATTTTCTTATTTCCCCGATCATTTATAGCTGTAGAGTATTTATAAAGCATTTTCTATGGAGCTCTTTTTTCTTGAAATGTGAAAAGCCCTAGCCAGTTTGGCTCAGTGGTTAGAGTGTTGGCCCTTGGACTGAAGGGTCCTGGGTTTGATTCTGGCCAACGGCAGGTACCTTGGTTGCAGGCTCAATCCCTGGCCCTGGTCGGGGCACATGCAGGAGGCAACTAATAGATGTGTCTCTCTCACATCGATGTCCACCCTCCCCCCTTTCTGAAAAGCAATGGACAAAATATCCTCGGGTAAGGATTTAAAAAAAAAAATGTAAAAAAAAGTGTTCCATGATCAGGTGAGTTTTGGAAATGCTGTAACTATGTTCACCTTTTGAGATAGTGCATAGGAGCATGTTAAAGCTCGGAGAAGTTTTGCAGAATTAAAATATGATTCTTTGTTTATCCTGATATATTTTATCATGGAACTTAAAAATTATCTATTAATATTTTTTAGAAATATACTTCATAAGTATTGCTGCTTTGGTTAAAAAAAAACCTACCACTTATTTGAATTATTTTTTGATCATGTTTTAAAATGTTGCCCTGGTTATTGCTTTACTTCTGAAGAATCATAATTTTGATCAGCACAGATTAATCTTAAGCTATTTTTATTTTAATTTTTTTTAAAAAAACTATTCTTTCTTTTAAAATAATTATTTATTTATTTTAATCCTCACCCGAGCACATGCTTAAAGTGAAAGGGGTTTGGGGGGAGAGAGAAAGAGAGAGAGAGAAACATCGATTGATTGCCTTCCATATGCTGTCCCACTGGGGATCAAACCCGAAACCCAGGTATGTACCCTGACCGGTGATCGAACCGGCAACCATTTGGTGCATGGGATGATGTTCAACCAGATGAGCCGCTCTGGTTGGGCTTAAGCAATTTTTAAATAAAAATGAGCTTAGTTCTTTGTCTTTAAGAATCAACTAGTCACTGTATTCATTATTTACTACTTTTAACTATGCATTGTAACTGTTGGGTTAAAATGTGGTCTTTTTGCTCCAGTCCAGCCAGACCCTGAGAGTGTGGTTCTCGGCACAGATGGAGGGCGCTATGACGTTCACCTCTATGACCGAGTGAGGAGGGCCGTGTACTGGGAAGAGGAGCCAGCTGAAGTGAGGCGTTGCACTTGGTTTTACAAAGGAGATGCAGATAGCAGATTCATCCCTTATACAGAGGAGTTCAGTGAGAAGCTAGAGGTGCGTGGCTTTGTTCCTTTATGCTTCTCTTTAAAACACGTAGGCCCGATGTAGATTGGAGCCTTATGTAATACCACTCACGGAGCAGACTTTGTTTACAAGAGAGCCTATCTTTTTTTTCTTAATTAAATTTTTTAACTTATTGACTTTAGAGAGAGAAACACCGATTTGTTCACTTATTTATGCATCATTGATTGTTCTTCTATGTGTCCTGACCGGGGATCGAACCTGCAACCTTGGTATATGGGGATGATGCTCTAACCAACTGAGCTACCTGGCCAGGGCCAAGAGAGCTATCTCGATCCTATGCACCAAGAACATCTTTGGGGTCTGAAAGTCCTGGGTGAGAGTGAACTGCCATTCTGCCTTTGCTGCTTACCACTGTGTAATCTCATTCAACTGTGAATTTAAAATGTCTGCTCGGGGTTGAATTGTGTTCCCCCCTAAAAAGATACGTTGAAGTCCTAACCTCCAATAGCCCAAAGTGTGACTTTGTAAGTAGGCTCGTTGCACATGTAATTATTTAAGGTGAAATCATAGTGGAGTGGGGTGGCCCCTGATCACTTATGACTGGAATCCATACAAGAAGACAGCCATGTTAAGACAGACATAGGGAGAATGCTATGTGAAAATAGAGGGCTGCAATGATGCACCTGTAAGCCAAGGGACACTAAAGATTGTCAGCAAACCACCAGGAGCTAGAAAGAGGTGATGAAGGAGTTCCCTGTAGGTTTCAGAGGAAACATGGCCCTTTTAAACCATTTGCTCTTATGGCACCTTGCTTTCAGACTTCTGGCCACCAGAACTGTAAGAGAATAAATTTCTGTTGCTTTAGGCCACTCAGTTTGTGGAGCTTTTTTATGACAGCCCTAGGAAACTAGTAGACTGTCTAAATCTTGGTTTTTGCCTCTGTGTACTGTGGGTAATATTATTTAGGAGTGACAGAGTAATTCCTTAAATGAATATATGTAAAGTGATAAGTATGGTAACCAATGAGTACATGAGATTAGTACATGAGAGCTGCTATTGCTGTTTTTTTTATTACCAGCATGGTTATAATTTTCTTCCCCTTTTTCTCTTGATGTATATAGATTCGTAATAATGGGTATATGTTGTTTTCATTATTGTAGGCTGAATATAAGAAAGCTGTAACCACGAATCAGTGGCACCGCAGATTAGAATTTCCAAGTGGAGAGACAATTGTTATGCACAATCCAAAGGTAATGATATTTTTTAAGACATTAAACTTTTTAAGTTCATTTAAATAATTATTTTGCTGAATGTATTTGATTGTTTATTAATTGCTGCCATAAGGATATATGTATAACAAGCACATTGCTTTTAAGTGTACTATAGTTCACATTGATCATAGAAACAAAAATAAAATTTAAATTTCTCTCATGAAATTTCTGTTTATGGCAACATGTTAGCTGAAGCTTAGTATGCAGCATAGAAGTTGCTTGACAAATTTTTGCACTTGATCAAGGGTCAGCTGGCTTTTTCTGTGAAGACTAGAGAGTAAATATTAAAGGCTTTTTACACCATGTGGTCTTTGTTACAGCTGTCAACTCTGCCCTTGTAGCCTGAGATCAGCTACAGACATTGGGCATGGCTTTTTCCAATAAAACTTTATTTGTCAAAACAAGTGGTGGGCCAGTTTTGGCCCGAAGGCTGTGGTTTGAAGATTTGTTTCAACCTTTGAAACATAACATATGTTCTTCCTCTTTAGAAACTTGTGGTTTTTTTGGTTTTTTGGTTTTTTTTAAAGTATCGATTAATGGTGTTTGCATTCTTTCATTTACCAACCTTAATCTCGATGAGCCACAGGCTCTTCACCTGCAGTAAGATTTACCTCCCTGGGCCATAGTTTAGGTGAAGTGAGGGAATTTATGCAAAAGCATCTAGCATAGTGCTTGGCACACAGTCATTGCTCAGAAAGTATAAAATAACCTATATTCTAACCGCCTCTATAGTCCTTATTGATACAAAAATAAGTAAAAGTAAAAACACGTTTGTATGTCAGCAGAATTTAAACAGTATGAAAAGGTGTGAAATGAAAATAAAGCCTCTTCACTCCTGGTTCTCCTGACAGGAACCACGCATGTCCTTTTGTGTTTTAGATTTTTTTTTACCTTCTGTTTTGGGTACAAACACAAAAATTTTGCATAACATCTTGCATGCATTCAGTATTTTAAAGAAATATTTTCATAGGACATCAGGTTTAATTTAATATAGTTTGATTAAACAAGATATACCTTCCTAAAAAGTGTCAATCAGTCAGTGTTTGGCATTGAAGATGCATTTGTAAATAGGCTCCTCTATGCAGGTAACTTTTCTTTAATTTCTAATGTGTAAGCTTGGATGTTCATATTACATTTCTAAATCAAGGTATATTCTGATTTAGTTGTATTATTTTCCAACATTAGCATTGGAAATAATGGTATTGATTTGCTTAGTTTTAATGGTTAATGATCAATAGCAGGATCGTTACAGATTGGTTTGGGGTGAACAGTGCTAGTACTTAATGTATAAAGGATCCATACTAGGAAGTAGTTTACTGTATTGAAATACATTACTTAGTCTGTAGTGGAAATGAATTTGGTAGGGAGCAGTCAT
This sequence comes from Miniopterus schreibersii, assembly GCF_964146895.1. Classification (NCBI taxonomy): domain Eukaryota; kingdom Metazoa; phylum Chordata; class Mammalia; order Chiroptera; family Miniopteridae; genus Miniopterus; species Miniopterus schreibersii. Next base: position 56,430,595 of record NC_138114.1, on the reverse strand, counting down.
AACCCTTCTGTTTTATCTCGAAGGTTATTGTTCAGTTCCAGCCTTCGTCAGTGCCAGATGAATGGGGGACCACACAAGATGGACAGACAAGGCCCAGGGTAGTAAAGCGTGGAATTGATGATAACCTTGATGAAATTCCCCACGGTGAGTAAAATTTGTTTAGGACCAGTGCCACTTCTAGACTTCTCTATTTTAGCATCATTCTTTAGAATGATGACAAAAAGAAACAGTGATTAGGGTTACCGGCCATAACAAGTTGGCAAAGATCTTTTAAAAACTTATAGAACCTTTTTATCTTTATTTTTAAATTTAGAATTCTGTGAAAATATACAAACTATGTAATGCAGATTCTAAAATATGTATTGTTGTAAAAAAATACTTTGCTGGTTGAAACTAGGCTTTTGGCTGTGCTTTGGGCTTGTTTTGTCATACCTCAGTTCCTTTGTCTTACTCTAGTGCTGGAGTGGCAAACGCTTTCTGTCAAGGCCAAATAGTAGATATTTTAGGCTTTGCAGGCCATGTGGACTCTGTTGTGTATATTCAACTCTGCCCTTGCAGTGTGAATGCATCTATAAGCAGTGTGTAAACAAATGGCAGAGCTGTGTTTCAGTAAGACTTTATGAGAAGAGGCAGTGAGCAGGATTTGGCCCTTGAGCTATGGTTTGCTGACCGCTGCCCCAGTGTTACTGCTTTGGTTTCTTTGTTATACCATTTAAAATACGGGTTTTATTTTGACAGTTATATACCTTATATTTGTTTCATTGTCTTATGAAATTACAAAACAAATGTACTCACATTTTGAATCTGAATGAAATAACCAGAGTGAAATGGTAGATTTAACTCGGAGATGTTCCTATATATGGTATGTGTGAATCTAACAAATGAAAGAGAAGGACTTGGGGAAAGATTTTAGAGTTTTATATTGGCAAATTGCCTCTCCACGTTGGGGTTTAGTGCCCTGTGAAGTTCTGAAGAAATCACAACGTTATGGAGCTTCTGTAGGTACAGAACTGCTGGTCATCATATGCTGATAACCTCTGGGAGCAGAGATGGCCTGCTTCCTCCACTACTTGATCCAGTTCATTGTTACTTGCCAAGACCAGCTTTGAGTTTCCTTCTTCCAATTTGGCAGCAGATAATGAGCCTTATTAGTTGGGAGGGCCATGAATTCCTTTGGTACGTTTGTGATGACAAAAGGGATGTTGAGAATTTTGCTATTCAGTTAAGGAAACCAAACAGGTTTCCAGTGGATATGTATGCATGTATTTCTTTTGTAGGGGAAATGCCTCAGGTCGACCATTTGGTGTTCATGGTGCATGGCATTGGACCTGTGTGTGACTTGCGCTTTAGAAGCATTATTGAATGTGGTAAGTGTTAGTCATTGTATTTCATGGAATGATTTGGGAACTAATGGAAGGACTTTTAAATGTTCATTTTTAAAATAGCTTCCAGCTGAGGGGCTATAAGAGGAGATTTAAGTGATCGCTGGGAATATTAATTTGTACTTAATTTGTTTTTACGACATGTATAACTCATAAAACTCTAGACTCTGAAGAATCAGACGGGATCTTGGAAATAATTTAGCTTTTCTAACAGCCTCTGCCTGGGCACTTCCAGCAACTAGGAACACCTGTATGTTGAACTTATTTATAAATACTTGGTTGTGAGAAGTTGTATAATGAAAGTACGAGTTTGCCTGGTTTACAGAAATATTTTTAATTGATTTTTAGAGAGAGAGGAAGAGAGGGAGAGAGAAACATCCATTTGTCGTTCGACTTATTTATGCATTCATTGGTCAATTCTTGTATGTGCCCTGAGCAGGGATCAGACCTGCAACCTTGGTGTATCAGGACAACACTAACCAACTGAGCTACCTGGCCAGGGCTACAGGAATTTTTGAAGTTTTATTTTTATATCTGTATAATAATTCATATTTATTGAATACTTGGTATGTGCTAAGTGTCTTGCACGTATTGTATCATTTAACCCTCAAAATAAAGCCTTGGTGTACAGGTGCTATCACTGCTACCGCATTATTAGGTGAGGAACTGAGGCCCAGAGGCTGGTTAACCTCTCCCATATCATGGTCTGTATGTTCTGGAGCAGGTAGTTTGATTCCAGAGTCTGTACCCACAGTGCCATGCCGCCTGTATGTGGTAAACTAAAGTTTTTCACTCATTTATCCATACCTCTAAAGTAATGAAAAGTTTAAAAGAGCTTTCTGAACATTAGGTTTATTGTTTGGGGGGCTAAATTCTCCCCCCCACCCCGAAAAGTTTGTTATAAAAAATACTGGCATACTTGAGGTAATTGCTAACTATATACCAAGCTAAGGAAATTTAATTAATTTGTTGTTTTCCCTGTGTTTTTTTTTAGTGGATGATTTTAGGGTAGTTTCTCTCAAATTGCTGCAGACACATTTCAGGAAATCTTTAGATGATCGGAAAATAAGCAGAGTGGAGTTTCTTCCAGTTCATTGGCATAGTTCCTTGGGTGGGGATGCCACAGGTGTTGACAGGTTTGTGGATTTTAACAAATGTATTTCTTTATTTTAAGTTTATCTTTGCTCTGACATATAATTAAATACTGGCTGTTAAATTTGTATGCTACTTTTCTGTGTATGCATATGTTTGGGAGAATCTAGGTAATTTAAGCTGGTTTTAAAATACTGATAGAGGACTGTCTTGTACGTTGTAGGGTGTTTAGCAGCCTCCTGGCCTCTACCCAGTAGAGAATAGTAGTGTATTCCTTCCCACAGTGACAACCAAAAATGCCTCTAGTCATTGCCTGATGTCCCCTGGGGTCAAAACCGTTTCTGGTTGAGAATGATTGTTTCTCGGTGGAGGCTCTTTTGGCAGGACAATTCTTTATCATGTCAGATCGTTGAGTGTGTACTGTAGGCCATTTAGTATCCTTAGTCTAAATGCCCACAGCACTCACCAGGCATTGTGACAACTAAAAATGCCCCCACTCAATTTTGAATGTTTTCAATTAAGCACCAGGGATTTAGGGTTTGTTTTTTAATTTTAGGTAATATTTATGCTAGGACACAGGCTAATAACATCTGCATTTTGGCGCTCGTCATCATGTTTCAGAGCACATGGTTTAATAAAAGTGATCCTGCAAGCAGCATTTATCCATGCTAGGCCCTGGTGTAAGGGTGTTTTCTTTCTCTGGATGTTCTTGAACTTTGCTGTGGCCATTCTCAAATCAGGAAAGATCTTCATTCCATTAAGCTCCTTTCTTCCTGATACTTTATTGTCCTTTCCACCAACAGTTTTTATCAGGTATCCCAATTTCCAATAAATTGGAAGAAAAATGAAAGAGTAGGCTTTGCTCTTTAAAAATAAAAATATTTTCATAAGCCTTATTTTATATGATATCTCTTCAGAAATTTCCAAAATTTATAGTATGGTTAAAGGCACAAATAGCAGTTGTTTGGCTAATCTTGATTTATTTAGGATAACTCTAAAAAACAAAATCAACTCATAATTAGTTTGTGGGATTTCTTTACTCAGTGTATGTTCAGGATTCAAGATCTAAACTTAAAAAAAATTCATAGATTTAAGGTAGCTACTGACATTATACTTTTTTCTTTCTAAACAGGAATATTAAGAAAATCACTTTACCAAGTATTGGTCGGTTTCGTCACTTTACCAACGAAACCTTGCTAGATATTCTGTTTTACAATAGCCCCACCTACTGTCAGAAGATTGTGGAAAAGGTGGTAACGGAGATAAACCGTCTGCACGCACTCTTTCTGAGTCGGAACCCGGACTTCAAAGGAGGGATCTCTGTGGCTGGTCACAGTTTAGGTAAAACTGTCAAATATTCATGTTTTAAACAAAATATTTGTTGAGTCATCACTGCTTTCAGGGTGGATGATGCTGGTACAAGATTAGAATGACAGGTTTACGTTTTATGAAGTGTGGGACTGGGTGCTTTGAGCTCAGAGGCACTTCTGCTAGTCACCTTCATGTCACCTACAGACGCTTTGTATTTAATTTATTCTGCTGCTCGGTAAGACAGGGATGCTGATGATCAGATCCTGATTAGCACCTAATGTGTGTGCCTTTTGCCTAGGGACTTTGAGAAAAAGTAGGAGAATGTATTTAGTGTTATAAAAAGCACCTAGAACATTATAAAGCAAATGCTTCTGTTTTTTAGGTTCTTTAATATTGTTTGACATCCTGTCTAATCAGAAAGATTTGACTTTATCAAAGTCTCCAGGGCCTTTTGCTGTTGCTAATGGAGCTGTGAAGCAGCCACGTTTTCAGGAGAAGCAGGTATGGTCCAATTAACACTTAGATTTGGACTTGGAGTGGAACAGTTTCCCAAAATCTGAACTGTTTCTATATAACAAAATACTGAGGTTTACAAGTGTAATGGAACCATATAGCTCATTGTTATTGTAAGAAATGGGAGCATGCGTAATTTGTTGATTTATATGCTTTTTCAAAATATTTAAAACTTTGGATGGCAAACTACCAAAAATTAAGATTTGTTTTATAGAGCAGAATGGTTTATGATTTCTGTAGGTTGGGAGACATTTTATGGGAGTTTTTCTGAGCTTTGTAATGTTTCCCCAACTTTTTTCTTAAGATACCTGAAGAGCCAAAGCTGACCTTGGATGAATCTTGTGACCTTGATATTGAAAATGACGATGTCCTGACTTTGCACGAAGCTCTGGCAGCACTTAGCCTCTCTGAATACGTTAGCACTTTTGAAAAGGAAAAGATTGATATGGAATCTCTGGTACTGGTGATAGTTTGATTCATTTTTGTCTAAAATTGTTTTTCCTGTGTATAAATTGAAAATTAAGAATGATTTAAACACTCTTACATAATACATTCCAGATAAGACAGAGACATAAATGTTTCAAAAATTGAAAAACACAGGAGAATTTTTTTTAAACAACCTGAGGAGGCTTTTATAAATGTGCTGCAAAACCCAGAAGCCATAAAAGAAAAAATTTGCATAGCAGGAGGTGCCATAAACGTCTAAAGGGCAATGATAGGTTAAGAAGAATATTTGGAGCACTCATTACAGATATATGGCTTATTTCCTTACTATTTAAAATGTCTACAAACTAGTTACACAAAAATATCAACAAAATAGGAAAACAGGTAAAGAGTAAGAACAGATGATATTACAGAAAAGAAAATAACAGGGCTTCTTACAGGAAAATGAGTAAGAGAAATGCAAATTAAAACTGCATTGAGGTTTTATTTTTAACCTATCAGTTTGGTGAAAATAAAGTTTGATAATACTGGGTGGGGCAAGGGTAGATTTACAGTTGTGAGTACTCAAAACAGAGCTTATTGTATTATTGTTTATTAATTACTGTATTATTTTCCATACGAACAACTGTAAACCTATCTTTGCCCCACCCTGTATATATGTGGTTAGGATGAAGGGAAGTAGGCACTGTTACATAGCGTTGGTAAGAATGTAAATTGGTACATCTTCTCTGTAGGGCGGTTTGGCAACATCTTTCAAAATATAAAATTTGTTTGCCCCAGCAAATTCACGGCAGGAATATTTCCTGTGGAGAAATATGCATACGAATATGTGCAAGAATACTGCAGCACTGTTTGTACTAGTAAAACTTAGAAACACCTTTCATGTCCACTAGTAGGACTCTAGTGAAGTCATTTATTGGGCGTCCATGTGGCTGTGGACCCTGCAGCTGTTGAATGGATGAGGCAGTGTCAGAGATGAGGTGTGAAACGATCTCTCAGGTACGTCATGTGACATGACCAAAAGCTCAGTCCTTTTAGCACAGTAGGTCACACCTGTGCCCACACACTGGAATCATGTAGATGTTGTGTATGTGTAAGACAATGTCTCAAAGAGAGCAGGTTGCCCCCCACCCCCCAAGCTGCTGAGAGTGCTGGGTTGGGTGGTTGGGGCAGGACTGGAGGGAGAGACTTCAGAACTTTAGCTTGATGGTCGCCTTTGAGTTTTGTACAACACATATTTCCTGTTAAAGAACTAATAGAGTGATTGGATGTTGGGGGGCTAAGGTTTCACAGCCCAAATTAATCCATGACTTAAAATCCAAACAATCAGCTTCTGAAACAATGGACTGGGTTTTAGGTGGCTTTAGAGTTGTCATTTCTTTATAATTTCATTTTTCAATGTCAGTTCTTCTGTCTCTAGACTAATTCATGTGCTTGTTTATGTTCTTTTCAAGCTTATGTGTACGGACGATGACCTGAAGGAAATGGGAGTACCCCTGGGACCCAGAAAGAAGATAGCTCACTTCGTAAAACACAAAGCTGCCCAACTGGTAAAGTTCATCTTGGCCCCAAAGAAAACAAAACTCATCTGTGATTAGTTTGTTTATGTTTTGGAAGTCTTGGTTAATACCATCATGGTTGGGCCAGCTAGTGTGCTTCCAGCCCCTGGACACAGTTATGGAGTGGATAGAAGCTCAGACTTTGGAGTCAGCAGACCTGGATTTAAATTCCAGTTAGGGTAACTGACTACCTAGTTTTCTTGGGACAGAGAGAGTTCCCTAGACAAAGGACTTTCAGTTTTGAAATGGGAACTTTCCAGTGCAAACACTGGGTAAATCCTGGATAACTAGATAAGTTGGTAACCCTGATTCTCAGTTCACCACTTATTAACTACATAATCATGAGCAGTTTGTGTGCCCTTTCTGACTCTTGGTTTCCTTTATTTCTAGAATGGCAATAACACCTTCCTTACAGGGTTGGCCTGAGGGTGAAGTGATGCAGGTGAAGATTAACACCCAGTGGCTTTTAGCTCATTTTCTCTCTTCCGAATCCCTCTCACCTTCTAAAGATAGAACACACACACATTAATCTCATTAATAACCAAAAAGCAAAAATTATTTTTTTAAAAATGTACTGATTGATCAATTTTAGAGAAAGAGGAGAGAGGGGAAAGAGAGAGAAACGTTGATGTACTGTTCCACTTGTTTATGCATCATTGGTTACTTCTTGTATGTGCCCTGACTGGGGATCAAACCCGCAACCTTGGCCTGTCAGGATGACACTAAGACCTACCTGGCCAAGGCCAAAAAGCAAAAATTCTTAACAGTACAAAACAAAACAGCAACAAGCAGCAACAACTAAAAAGCATTTAAAAAGGAAACAACTGCGGGGAAACTCGCTGTTTCATTTTCATTAAGTTAATTTTACAGAGAGTTTTTTTAAATACTTAATTGGAAGAATTAGCACTTAGGGTGGCTATGTTTTTTTTTAATTTTTATTTTTTCAAGCCTCATTCGAGGATTTTTTTCCCATTGCTTTTCAGAGAGAATGGAAGGGAGAGAGGGAGAGAGAGAGAGAGACATCGATGTGAGAGAGACACGATTGGTTGCCTCCCGCAGGTGCCCCAACCAGGGCAGGCAATCAAGCCTGCAACTAGGTATGTACCCTAGGCTGCAATTGAACCCGGGACCCTTCAGTCCGTGGGCTGATGCTCTAACCACTAAGCAAAAACAGCTAGGGCTTATTTTTATTAACATGTCTTTGTTAATAAAAATCCACCTTTGAACTTCTGTGGTTCTTTTTATTTGGGTTACTTCTTTGGAACTTAACATACGCCAGTTTATGTAGTATGACTGTAGTCATAGGACTGATTGGATGTGACTAGCTTAAGCAATTGAGTTAGTCAACATTTTATAAATATATGTTTTGGGTCAGGCATGATGTCCAATTCTTGAGATTTGGAGATGAACTGAAGATAGTGTGTCTAGTTGGAGAGAGTTGACCACAAATGACGACAGGCCGGCCCTGTAGCAGACTGCTGTTCATGCTGTGACAGCCAGGTGAAGGTGGCAGTTCTGGCCTGGGGAGAAAGGACCGGAGGTTAGTAAGGGAAGACTTCCCCAAGGTGTTGGTGCTTCAGCTTGAAGGAGGGGTAGGTTTGGGGGAAATCATCTTCCAGGAGTGGGCCTGCAGCTGAAACAGCAGATGAGCTGAGAGTAGGGGAGGGCAGAGAGCCCTGAAGCCCGAATGGCAGGTGTGGAAGTTAGTATTTTCTCTCATAAAGGAGTGGCTCTCAAACATGTTCTTATGGCCATGAAAATCATGATGCTTTTAAATATTATGGAATGTTGACCTGCTCATTATATCGTCACCAAATCACCTGTTTAGTTTAAATTTTAGTTTTAACTTTAGAAATTTTAAAATAAAAGATTAAGTGCTATAAGCAGCATTATAAAATTTTAGCCATGAGCAAATATTTCTATAATAAATGAGTTTTTAAACATATGACTCCTTCCTGGTTTTACCATTAACATTTGAGTCCATGTACACGTGAACCGAGCACAAGCCTATAAAACAAAAACAAATGAGAAGCTGTGTTCAGGCCCCACAGCACATTCTTGACTTTGCTCTGTAATTAAAGGACCAACAGTGGAAAAGTTTCTATGGTTCTTGAGAAATTTGTAGATGCACTGTGGTTGCCCCAATATATAAATTATGGCGTTATAAGAATATTTTGAAAAGAGTAAAAATCTATAAAGCAGCCTGATTTTTTAAATTCAGAAGTAATTGCCTCTGGATGAGCCATGACGTTTTCTTATCCATGTTGCCATGGATGGCTCTTTGTTTCTTATCAATGACAAGGTGTGCTGCTGGATCAATAAGATAATATGGTACATCTGTAATTAGCCAATTATTTATAATGAGCACATCAAGTATTTGTAGTCTGAATGCTTTTTTCCCCTTTGTAAATTGTCTTAGTGATCTCCATTTGAAAAGGAATCATTTTTAGTATTGGGAATATTAATCGTCAAGTATGTATATGTTGGTTCAGTTTGTTTTTACAATTATCACAGGTGTCTAGGAGAAATAAAACAACAGTCTAAAGTAGGACAGTTTATGATCCAATTAGACAGCTCTCAGCAAATTAGAATAAGTTCTGCAAGTAGAATGGAAGGTATTTCTGAGTGAGAAAGCAAATTTAAACTGAATAATTCTGAGCATGTTCTTCATTTTGGGTGTTAGATTTTATCTTGTGCTGCCTTCAAAGGGCGGAGATAACCAAACTTTCCAAAACAGGATGGTGGGATTAGTTCCCAGCTGGCTGGCAGAGAGTTTTTTTTTCTATAGTCTGGTTGGATTAACCAATTGGACTCTTCCTGATTTCGTAGTAATTGGAATTCATTAATAGATAAGACCAATTTGGCCAGCTATTTTGTTTAGGCATTGTCAACAACGGTTTAAACAGAGACTTACACAGTCTTTGGCAGCCTGGGGACTGAGGTCCATTGAAACACGTGCATGTGGGGAGTGGACAAGTCCACCCGTTATGGCTGTTCACATCCCCTGGCACGCTGCTGTACCTGGGTGTGATGACAAGCCAGTGTGAGCGGGTTTCGTCTTAGTAGATACACCTGTCCTCTGATGCTCCCAAAGCTTTTGTTCACTTATTTATTTATGGGAATAACTTGATCATAAGTATTTGGGGCAGTAAGTTTTGACAATTTTTGCACCTGTGTCATCACAATCTAAAGTAAGTGGCACATCTCTGTCATGCATGCTTCTTTCTAAGCTCCTCCTGCTGTGTAGCTGCTCTTCTCATTTCTGCCACTCTTGAAGGTATTGCCTGTTCTATATAAATGGAATGAACACTGTGTATGTGCTCTTTTATACCTGGCTTGTTTTTACTCAAAATACTGTTTTTGAGATTCACCAAATTGTTGCCTCATTTGCTGTTCATTCCTTTTTATTTCCGAGTGGTTATCCCATTGTACGAAGAGACCACAGTGTGCTTATTGTTCCCAAAATGCTTTTGAGGAAAACTTGTTCATGGCTCCATGCAGACATGATGCTGAATGAAGAGGTTTTTCCTAAGTTACACATCTTTATAGAAATGTGTATTTTAAAATTATACAGCACTTCTAAAATGTCTGTAGTTTAGTTCTTCAAGGAAGAAATTGACATTTTTAAACTTTTTATTATTAAAACTAAATTATATAGAAAAGCATTACAAATAGTGAAGTGATAATTTTTAGATTTAATTACAGCTGTTTTGCTGTATTTTTTCATTGCCTCTTAATCTTTTTCTCTTAAGAATGTTAAAGTAAATTACAGACATGGTATTTCTTTCTAAAATATTTAGTATGCGTCTCTAAAAGGGACATTTCTCTACTGACACAATATCCTTATTGTGCCTCAGAAATTACTAATCATTCCCTAATATTGAGGTAGCATGTTTCATGGTGATAGCTCATAACTGAACTTTTTCCCTCAGGGTTATGTTACCAAATTTTGATATTTCACAGGAACAAAAAAAAACAGCCTCAGAAAAGAAGGCAGTGATGGCGGCTTTGACAAAAGGACAAGAGGAAAGTGCTCAGAAAGCTAAAGAAATGGCTTCTGTCCCCTCAGAGTCTAGTGAGTCCAAGAGGAAACTTCCAGTCGGTGCTTGTGTTTCTTCTGTGCATGTTGGTTATGAGTCTTTTGAAATTGGCACTGGGCAGGTAAGTTTGCACAGTGATGAGGGCTGCATTTTTATGTTGGAATCACATATCTTTATTACATATCTTTAAGTTCAAATATTTATTCAACATTTATGGGAGGTGTAGAGAAAACTGATTTTAATAAAAATTGTGTGCTGCTTTTATAATGTTCAAAATAAGGGATTGAATGTGTACTGAATACACCATCTAACTTTTGAAATTCTCCTTATTTCCGTTTTCCGTCACTCAAGTTTTATGGCGTGCTCTGATAGCCACTAGCAACAAAACTGGTAATAGTTAGAAAATACGCTCAGAATATACTTCAGCTTCTGTGAAAGAATCTTGCTGTATTCACTTAATTTATGTGTTTTTGGTACTTATAGCTCTTTCCTTAGGGAAAAATTCCTTTAAAAATCGGTCAAATAGTTGAGAATGCAACATTTCATAATACATTTTTATACTTTTGTATCTCACTGGCTTTGAAGTCTGAAGGTTTTTTTGGATGTTACTTTCAGCATATTTTTATTATAAATAAGTTTCCATTTTCATAATTGTGGAAATTCTTGAACCAGAACTAACCACCATTAGCTGTTTGAAGAAGGCCTTCCAGACTTTCATTTGTGCATATATTTATGTATATGTTTTAAAAAAATGGGACAGTGCTACATATAATGTTTTACTGAAACCTTATACTGCTGTTTTCAAACAATATACAGTTGGTCTTGGACAGCATGGGGTTTGGGACACCGGCCTCCCATGCAGTCACAAGTCTGCGTATAGCTTTCTACTCCCCCAAAACTTAATTACTAATAGCCTACTGTGGACCAGAAGCTCTACGGATAACAAATGGTCAACACATATTTTGTATGTTATATGTGTTATATACTGTGTTCTTAAAGTATGCTAGAGAAAATTGGAACTGTTATTAAGAAGGTCATAAGGAAGAGAACATACACTTACAGTATTTACCGGGAAAAACCTGTGTTTAAGGGGACCCACGCAGTACAGACTCGTTCAAGAGTCAGCTGTATTATGAATAGATTCCGTGTCAGTAATTACTTTGCTACAACTTCATTTTTAATGACTGCTACGTTGCACTGTTTTGAAAGATAGTGATTTATCCTGACATTTACTTATTGGATGTATTAGTTTCCTAGGGTAGCCATAGCAAAGTATCACACACTGAGTGGCTTAAAGCAACAAATTTATAGTTTCCCAGTTCTGGAGGCTGGAAGTCCAGGATGGAGTTGTCAGCAGGGCCATGCAGAGGAACCCTTCCTGGCCTCTTTCTAGCTTCTGGTGGTTTGCCACGTGTTCCTTGGCTTATCGATGCATCACCCCAGTCCTCCGTTTTCACACAGCATTCTTACCCTTGTCTTCACATCGTCTTCCCTCTGTGCGTGTCTGTCTCTGCCCAGATTTCCCCTTTATAGTAACACCAATTATATTGGATCGGGGCCCAGCCTAAAGACCTTACTTTAACTTGATTACCAGTATAAAGACTATTTCCAAATAAGGTCTGAGGTACTGATACATATCTTTTTGGGGAGGACACAACCCATAACATTGGACATAGAGGATATTTCCAGTGTTTTATGTCTTTTAAGCGATCTAGTGATAAACAGTTTTAAACCAGTTCTCCCGTGCAAATTCTTTATTCTTTCAGTTAAATAAGTAGAAGAAACTTAGCTTGGCCAAAGAATGTACACATGAAACCATTGGTAGTTGTTGCTACTTGCTGCTTGAAGGGCTGTGGCAATTTGCATTCCCACTGGCAGTTTACAGGATTGCCTCTCCGCATCACCCTCACTAGTACAGACAGTCCCCAACTTACTGTTGTTCCACTTAACCATTTTTCAACTTTATCATGGGTTGGAAGTGATACACATTTAGTAGACACCACACTTCTGAGTGTAGAATTTGGTCTCTCAGGCCAATGCTGTGTGGTAGGACACATTCTTGTGATGCTGGGCAGTCTGTGCTGCTCCCAGGCAGCCACCCAATCACGAGGGTAAACAGCACTGTGTTCTGGGTATTGTGTTTCACATATATTATATGAGATATATTCAGTACTTAATTATAAAATAGACTTTGTGTTAGATGATTTTGCCCAACTGTTGTCTAATGTAAGTGTTCTGAACATGTTTAAGGTAGGCTAAGCTAAGCTATGATGTTCTATATTAAATGCATTTTTCACTTACAGTGTTTCAACTTATGATCATTGGAATGATCATGTTTTATTGCTCTTTGGTTCTTTCTAGGTTTCTGTTGTTTACAGCTCATTAGACTTTGAACCAGAGATTTTCTTTGCCATGGGATCTCCAGTTGGTATGTTTCTTACTATTAGAGGAGTGGATCGGATAGATGAGAACTACAGGCTTCCTACCTGTAAAGGATTCTTCAATATTTATCACCCAGTGAGTGAATTGAACTAACTTCCTGTTTTGAAGGAGATGAAGAACTTGTGCTCTTTACCCTAATAGATTCTCAGGTCCTTATTTCTCAGGAATTAATACTGATTTGGATTTTGTACAACTCAGCTCTCTGTTGTAATAGATAGTCAAATATTTCCCAGTGAACTTTTTTCAATAAACCTTTGTTAAAGGAAATAATTCTATTGCTTTGCTTGCAAAGTAATTTTACTCAGAAACTTTAAAGTCTTCTTATAATTACCGGTATTTGAATAGGTGTGAAAAAAAATCAAGATATCTGGTTTGCCAGTTTTTTGTTTTTTTACCCAACTGAGGTATATTACTCAAAATAAAATGGCTTTTTATAAATTTCAATTCTTCTATTTATAGCTTGATCCAATGGCATATAGACTTGAACCTATGATTGTTCCAGATTTGGACCTAAAAGCGGTTCTCATTCCACATCACAAAGGCAGAAAAAGACTTCATTTAGGTAAAAAGCAAATATTATAAAACTTATTTCCTTCCCTTTGTTTTTCAACCTGTTATTTGTAATGAATTGTAAAAATTTTAACACTTAAGTCCGTTGTTACAGAGATAATGTTCAGTGCCTACTGTGTTCAGAACTTGTTTACTGAATATTTGGAGGTGCTATAAGGAAAGTTACAGTGAGTTCCTTGTCCTTGATGACTTTATCCCTGATAACATTCTAATTGCTGAGATACTTAGGAATGGGGGAAGATGGTAATAAAGTGACATGATGCATAGACTTTGATAGAATTTGGTTAAAATCTTTGTAATTGAGAAGCAGAGTAGCATTTGAACTAATGACCAAACTGTCAAGAAATAAGTTCGATGCTCTGAAGTCAAGTGGGCTTTTATTTCCTTGCTAACAAGACAGACTTTTCCTGTTAAAAAAACTCATTGAACATATGGATTGATGGTAATTCTAAGGGGGGTTTAAGTTTCTCTTAAGTCTGTTAATCATGTATATTACTTACCCACAGGTGTAAAGCAGGAAAAGTGATCGTGCCCTCTTATTTAAAAGTTTTTTTTTTTCCTTTTTTTCTTTTTTTTTTTTTTTTTGCTTTTGCCATGCTTTAAAAAAATATTTAACTCTTTTGGAGTTAAAATGAGAAATTTGATACTCAAAGACCTTGATTTCAAATACGAATTATTAGACAAAAGTAGAAAAGGTGAATAGAAGGGGTCAGAGTTTCTTCATTTTTAAATTATAAGTTTAAGTTGTGGTTATGTCACAATCTCACATTTTCTAAGTGGTTTCACTGTCACAGATTAGGAAAAGAGGTCTTTTCAACTTTGTGGGCCCACGTTTCAGCTCACAGTTAGGAAAAGCACACACCTGTGCTTAAGTATACCTTTATGGTATTGAGCTTCCTCTTTTTGGAGAGAGGAAGTTTATAGATTTGGCTGAATCAGGTTTACTCATTACAGAAATGGCAGGGATAAGACGCCTCAAAACGTTTTAACGTGTTGAAGGTTTTGGGTTGAGATACTCCATGTGTGTGTCATTTAAGGGAGGACTGGCAGGTTTCACCTTGCCTTGAATAATGTTAACTTTCTTTTCAATTATGTGGGGCAGAATTGTGCACACTGACTACTCACTTGATGTGTTGTCTTCTCTTCAGAGCTGAAAGAAAGTCTGTCTCGCATGGGATCTGATTTGAAGCAGGGTTTTATTAGCTCTCTGAAAAGTGCCTGGCAGACGTTAAATGAGTTTGCCCGTGCTCACACCTCCTCAGCTCAGCTGCAAGAGGAACTGGAGAAGGTGGCCCATCAGATCCAAGAGGAGGAAGAAAAACAAGTCGATGGTAAGCTTGGTATTTGAGGCCTTTTCCAGCTGTTCCAGGTGTTGTTTCTGAACGTGACCCACAAGTCGTTGAAGGATGCTTTTTGTTAAAGCACAGAGACTCTTCCTATAAAAGAAAATCTCCTATGATGAGCTATACTTCAAAATGCATGTCACCCTTCCTTACTAGGATTCTGCCTGATCGCTGCTGAGCTTTTTACTCTGCAGTATTAAATGTCATTGAGATTCCTAAGGCCAGCGTGAAGGGCCAGAATTGAGAACCAAATTTGTGTTCAGGCCCTGGAAAGATCCACTCCAAAAAACGATCCTTTCTGATGCTGCTGTTTAACCGTGTTGCTATGGACTTTACTGCAATGTGAGGTGGTTGTGCCATGATAGTTTTTCAGATTCTAATTCCATTTCCTTTCTTTCTACAATGCTCCCTCACCCCTTTCTTCACAACCTCTGTCAGCTCGTTGGCTGTCTCTCCTCTCTGGGGTAACCCACCCTCTTCCCCTGGTCTTTGGAATGGGAAGTGAGCCTGGCAGCCCCAAAGTTGCCACCTGGGTCAAGCAATATTCTCACTGAGCCCAGAAGTCAGCTAAAGTCAAAGGGTAATGATAAGGGATTGACTGATACTGAAATGGTTTAAATTCCAGCCGAAAAAGTGGTGGAAAGTCCAGATTTTTCCCAGGATGAGGACTACCTAGGGAAGGTCGGAATGCTGAACGGAGGCCGCCGGGTCGACCACGTCCTTCAGGAAAAGCCAATAGAGAGTTTCAATGAGTATCTCTTCGCTCTTCAGAGTCATTTGTGCTATTGGTAAGTATTTTCTTGTTTGATAACATGTGGCCTCTAGGTGCCAGCATAGGAAGCAGTGTTAGTTCTAGTGAGATGCTTGCTGATGTATCATTTGTTACGGAGGATTAATTTGAACACCCATATATTCAAAATTAGTATTTTCCCCTTTTAGTTTAATTACCCACCAGAAGGCAGTGTGTCACCTGCCTTTGACCAAAGGCCCTCACTGCTGGTAGGCACAGTTTTTGCAGGGATGCCTTTCACAGAATGGGAGTGATAGAGAGGGACTTGGAAAAGCCACCCCTTCTTGTGTCCCTGCTCACCAAGGAGAATTGCAGCATGGCTGAGTGGTATCCAGATTTTAAGGACAGCTCTGAGATTACAACGCTTGACTGTCTTTTGCCCCCCTTAGTAGAGCTGAATAGAAGAGGAGCAGCAGTGTCCCCTTTGAGCACAGAGATTAATTTCTACTAATTGTCTCTTAAGTAAATGTGCTTTTCTTTTTGATAGGGAGTCTGAAGATACTGCCCTGTTATTACTTAAAGAAGTGTATCGAACAATGAACATCAGCCCAGAACAGCCCCAGCATTAACTGGACTTCAGCTCCACTGTGTGAGTTTATCCTTGTTGTGTGTAAGTTCTGAAGTTTCATCCCGGAGTCTTTTTTATGAAATTCATGCTGACCAACAATTTTCCCATTTTTATGTTTCCTTTGAGTGTTGTTTTTTTTAATTTAAAAATTCAGACTAGAGACAGTAAAGGAAGGGAATTAGTGTATAATTTACATTTCCTACTTGTTATAATCGTCTAATTCTACGTAGAATTTGAGCTCTTTGAATTTTAGTTTCTTTTAAAAATAGATCCTCAGGAACATCAGCTAGGAATTCCGTTGGTTGTAGGTAACAGAACCTAAGTCAAAATACCTTGAACAAGTAGAGGTTCACTTTTATTACATAACAGAAAGGGTTCATTTGTTCAGTGATGCCAACAGATACCCAGATTGTCTGCATCTTTGCGCCTGCATATTGGCTTTTGCTGCCTCATAGTTACAGGATGGCTGCCGTAGTTCCAGACATCGTGTCTACATTAAGGTATGGATAAGGGTCGAAGAGCAATATTGGTTATATCTCTCCCTTTTAATTGGAAAGCAAAATCATGTCTAAAAGTTTACTCATGCCCAGTGACTAAGACTGTGTCACATGTCTCCCCACGATCCTGAACTGCAGGGAAGATTGTAAAAGTGACGTCTTAAGCATTTCTAGTCTTCGTAGAGGGAAGGAACAGAAAAGGGGGTTAAACACGTGATGAGCCAGCCTACAGGTCAGCACAATCTATGTTCCTGACCGTCCTGAGATCTGACACTGGCCTGTTTTTTCTTACTAGGTTATGCATCGCTGTAAAAAATAGATAATGTGTTTTTTTAAAGTTAGAGATTTTAAAGCCTTGGAAAGAGTAAACACAAACTGGTGAGCTCCGAATTACTGAAATCAAAAGTAGTTCCTAGCAGTTTTTGATTATCTAATAATAAATGATAAGTTTAGCCTCCACCTTACTTTGTAGAGGTGACCGCTTTTAGTAGAATTTGCTTAGGGCAGTATTCCTATGCATACTCCGTCAGATGTGTGTACACTTTAAAAAAGGAACCTCTTTAGTGAGGTCCAGGCTACATCGTTCCATAGCTTGATGTTTTCCGTCAGCCGTATCGCTTGCACAGCTTTCAGGGTAGCTTGTATAAGTCTTTGTCACTCTCTTTAATAGTTACATAGTAATGCACTGGATGGCTGTATCTCATCTTACTTAGCCAGTTTCCCGTTCATGGACATTTAGATAATTTTCTAATACGTATTAAGGAGTCTTAGTCAATAGAGTAGGTAAGAGGTCTAAAAAGCCATTTTATAATCAGACTCTTGATAGAGTTTTATTAGTTCTTATCATTTCTGATAGTACAATGATAAACTAAATGTAATCTCAAAACTACCACAGTCCAGATTTTCATTTATGAAATAGTCGTTCAGTTGGTCAGCAGATATTTATTCAGTACCTACTATGTGCCCGGCACCGGTGTTCATGCTGGGGATAAGTGGTAAACAACACTGCATTTTTTCATCTTGCAGCAGGTCCTTGAATATCGTTTTGCTCAATGTCCTTTCGTTACAACATTGATGAGGTGTCGTAGAATCTTAACTCTTGTTTATATCCACAAGCTTGTGGTAAACTTGGTTTTGTGATGTGTTGTTTCGCCACAGTTCCAAGAACTTATCCAAGAATGTTAAGTAAGGCTTTACTGTGTCTTCCACTGGGAGGAGGTTGACAGTATAGCCGTACTCTAACCTTTAGCCTGTAAGTGAATCTCAGATGGTGATGGCTTCTGTAGGGAAGATGAGATAAGATGGGGAGCATGACTGGGGTTGCTTCTGGGGAGGGCTTTGCTGACTCATGACATTGAGTTGAAATCTTAATAAGGAGGAGGAGGGCACCTGCTGGTAAGGGAAGAACAATTCACACAAAAGGAGGAGCAGCTGTGAAGGTTGTGCGATGGGAACAGATACGTCCTGTTTGAGGGTCAGAAAGCAGCCCAGTGTAGCCAGAGGGTAGTAAATGGGTGGGAGAATGGAGGAGGCCTGGTGTGAGGGATCTGTATGTGTCTGCATTTTACTCTAGGCGTAATGGAGACACTGAGTGATGTGACTTGGTTTACCCTTTAGAAAGGTTGCTGTGGATGTTGGTTGGAGGGCAGGCTGTTGAGCACAAATGGAGGAAGGGAGACTGCCTGGGGGGGTAGTGCAGAGATGGTCCGAGATGATTGCATTCAGGTCTGTTTTGGAAGTGAGTTGCTGGGGACTTACTGATGAATTCATTGTGGAGTGTGAGGGAAAGAAGGGTCGAGGATGACTTTTGGGATTTTGATGTGAGCAACTAGGTGGATGGTGGTGGTACCTTTTCCTGGGAGGACTTGTGGAGGGAGTAGGCTTTCGGGGTGTGTGGGGGATGAGAATCAGTACTGCTTTGTCAGGTCAGTAATTGGTCGGAAGCACAGAGCTACAAATATTAACTTTAGAACCATCAGCATGTACTTGCCTTTGGAGACACAGACTAGGTGCAATACCCTAGAAGGGTATAGGTGGAAAGGAGGAGCCACCAGTGATGTGGAAGGAAATCCAGAGGTTTGTGATCTCGGGGAAGCTGAGAGAAGACAGTGGTTGGCCTGTCAGGTGCTGCTGAGAGGTCGGGGAAGAGGAGGACCAGGAATTTCAGTTGTCCTCAGGAGGGGGGCTCGGATGTCCATCATTGGTGACCTTGGGCAGGGCCATGGTAGTGTCATGGCAGAGGAAGGTGGGTCAAGGGAGGTGAGAAGTGAAGGGTCAGGGAGGACAGGGTTGTGCTGTGAAGGGCAGCAGAAGAGGGCATGGTTTTGGAATCCCTAGGCCAGTCTTTTAAGATTATTATTCATTCATTTATTTTTTTCAGTTCTAAAATGGTTTTTTCATTTGACTTTATAGTTAAAGAGTATGTTTTAGAGAGGGATTTAACTTCTCTCTAAAGTAATCTTTTTGCCATATTTTGAGTAACGTGCCCTTTAGTCATTGGTTCCACGTGTTTACCTACATGCCCAGCATTTATTTCCTGATCTTTCTGCATCTCTTTTATTGACTTATTTATCTGTCTCCCATATTTCACTGACTTCAGATTATATATTTTCACATTGTAGGCATCTTTAAATTTGGAATGCACCCTAAAATCAGCTGTTGCCGGGATGAAGGTTGAGTTCTTCTGGACGCAGTTTGCATTTTTTCGGCCCATCACTGGGGGGACACTACCAACCTGAGTCTGCTTAAGCTGACTTCTCTTAGGTTTTCTTGGACTGTGCTGGTATTGTGAATTCAGACCACAAAATTTGCAGCCAAGTCAGGGTGGATGTACGAGTTCAAATACCAAGGTATTGTTAAGGAGGAGAGGTGCAGACTTCTTTCCAGCCCTCTGGGGGAAGGGTTATTTTTTACCTTTCCTTGAGACTATAGCTGTTTGGCATCCTTACTTTTTGTGAGGGTCTCTGCCTCCTTTTAGACTTCCTATCCTGGGCATCTTTTCTTCCCATGGTACATAAAATAATGGTGTATTAGGTTCATTGATATGGTTTTTATTGTTACTATAGTTTTTACTGTCTGGCAGTGCCAGTTATTAGTATACCGTAGTCTCGGTGGTGATTCCAAATAAATTTTGAAATGATTTATGTTCCCAACAGTCTCTCTCCACAAAACGAACAAAATTCAAACAATATAGTCCTTGGGTTTTAATAGCACCTATTACCAAAAGGAGACCCTTCATTTCACACTTAATTTGTTCACTGCTCATTGTTTTATTTCTTCTTCTACTTGGTTGTAAAACTTAGGCAAGAACTTATGTTCCTAAAACTGTACTAATACTATGAAGTAATTAATTTAAAATATTAACAATTCTTCCGTACATGGTTCATTCGAGCAGAGATCAATTTTGCCGAATTCTTTTGTTTATCTCATTTATTCCATTCTAGAATTGTCCGTAAGCCTCAGATTAACTTGTCAAAAACTCCCTTTTAATCTCCATACTCACGATGTGGTAAAGGTGACCCAGAGTAGTTATCCTCGCAGAATGCTCCCGGCTGCATGTCTTTCCCTTCCCTCCCTTCCCTGCCTGTCTGAGGACTGGTGCTCACAGGATTTGTTTTTTGGGTGCACTGGACAGCATGTTCTTTTGGTTCAGACAGGAACAGCAGTGCATTATTATGTTATTACTGTAAGTTTGTGAAGTTCACCAAGGATATTTTTTTCTTTTGAAGACTTTGTCTTTCCATAAAGTTGCAGTATAAATTACATTGCTGAGAGAATCCTCAGAGGACATTCCCAGTTTGCCCTTGTGATGGATGACACAGAAGTGATGCACTGACAGTTGCTCAGATGTAATTCTCAGATGTAGGGATTCATTTAGAAGAAAACGTACAGAACAAGAGACAATAGAAACAGTACCACATTTGGACGGTATAGATGAGAAAATGCAATTATCAAAATGATGCAGTTAAAAACTCCTCAGATCAGTTCAGTGCACAGTTGTTAACGTAATGTATGATGTGGGTGGAGAAAGACCTGTAGCAGACTGACGTCGTTTCTGTTTCTTTAAGACCTGCTGCTGTGGCTGTTAGACTTGCACTTTTTAAATGTAGTATATGTTCTTTTACTCAAGTGTGGACTTCTTGAGAAATTAGGAATGTAATTTTTTTTAAATGTATGTTCTACTTTGAATGTGAATTCTTCTGAGCTGCTTTAGTGCAGCCAGCGTTACTTGTGTTTGTTAAGAGGCACTAACCAAGATCACTTATATTCCATCTTGAATCTGAGATTTTCGTGAAGCCTTCAAGCTACTGCTGAGAACATGGCTATGAAGGGGGGTGAAGTGCCCTGACTGCACAGCAGTCCTCTGAGGCTCTCCCAGCACGGCCATGTCCACTGGGGGCCAGTGAGAGCTCTCCCCTGTCGTGCAGGGTGGCTGGCTGTGCAGTCGCCTCATCCTGAAGCTCCAGTTAATCTGAGAACCAGAGGGGTTTTTTTGGTTTTTGATTTTTTTTTTTGCTTTGTATTGATTAATTTCTTTCATACCAAAGTGTTTGAAAGTATGAAGTATACTGCTTCTAGACTATAAATCAACCTCATGAAAAAACTTTTCCATAGTACTTCATTTTGTTTTACTGTAACTTTAAATGATCTTAACTATTTTCCTAATACTTATGTGGGAATGCTGACTTTTTTTCTGTTGTTATGCAGTAAAGACATTTTACACTGTTTACATAGTTCTCATGGAACATAGAATTTTTGAAAGCAACATTTGATACACATTTTTGTGTATATATTCTAATTAGTTTGAATAAAACAGTAACATCAATGCATTTTTTTTAAAGCATCAAACTTCTGTATTTCTCTTGTCTTCCTTAAAAGTATTCCTACGAGTTTGGCATTTATTTTCATTGTGAGTACACGCTATACGTTAACATATAGCATTTGCTCCCAATAATAGAATTAGTACAGTAGAATTTTAGAGCTGCAATCGACCCCAGACAACATATATTCCAAGCACCGCATTGTATAGCTGAGGACACGGCACTCGATGCCTTTCTCAGATGGCTGGTGGCAGGTGTGGGCTGGACCAGTTTCACCGACTTCCTTCTGTCTGCATTTCTCACACCAGTGCTACTACTTCTCACTTGTTTTCCACGTGACTTCCCAAAACTGATGAAATTCAGAAAAATGAGGTTATTTATGTATATTTTAATAAAATCTAGTGTGATTTTTCAATTTACAACTGGTTTTGTCTGCATTATTCAGCCTGTGTCTTCTGAGCATTGGGCAGAGGGGAAGGAATACTTGACGACTGCAGCATCCATGGAAAAAATGGGTACCAGCTGAGTTTCAGGAAATCCTGTGATTTTAAAACACCTAGGAAACATAGAGTCTTTTGGTGACTCTGTGACATTTATATCGCTCCTCAGTTTCTGACAAAAAACAAACAGTGGGTTCCTGAGGGCAGAGTCTCTGTTTATTACCATATGACTCACTATTGTAATCACCACACCTGGCAGAGTTTGGTCACATAGTCACTTTCCAAATAATCGTTCAATAAATGAATTTTAAAAATCAAAAATCTAATTTAGCACTTGGATGAGACCTTGGAAGACTGTCTAGTTCAGTAGTTTACAAATTTAAAAGGCAGCAAAACCCTTTTTCAAATGAAAATTTCCACCAAATTTCAGTATGTGAACTAGATGAGAGTATGGCTGCTGAGTAGAACTTGACACCACCCCCTTCCCTTTTCCCAGGAATGGCTCATCCCCTCCCGGAAACCAGCCCCTGATCTGGCTTAACACCTTCATTTTCCCCAGGAGGAAAGTCAAGTCTAGTTATTCTGGATTCATATGGACAGTTTAGGACAAACTCTAAACTTTGCAGTGTCTGAAACTGAAGGTCAGAGTCGTCCTACAGCTGATGAAGATGATGACTTAGGCCGGATTTGTTAGCGTGGTGTTTAACAAGAGGTACTGCTTTCCATGTCTGACAGACCTGAGTGTCTCTTTTTCTTTCTTTTTATTTTTAGAATAGATTAAATTAAAATTTTCCTGATCACCATGTATCCCTCCTATACCCTTTCCACCTTCTCCCCACACCTGTGTGTTTCTTGAATCTCAAAACCAGAGTGTTATTATAACAAGTGGAAACGACACAAATTATAT
This sequence comes from Miniopterus schreibersii, assembly GCF_964146895.1. Lineage (NCBI taxonomy): Eukaryota > Metazoa > Chordata > Mammalia > Chiroptera > Miniopteridae > Miniopterus > Miniopterus schreibersii. The sequence continues at coordinate 56,407,877 of NC_138114.1, read as the reverse complement.
TGAGTTTTGAGGTAAGTCTGTTATTGCAAAGGTGTGATCTCATGCAGCCCTGAAAATGAGAAAGTCTGAGAGCAGCTACCACTCTGCTGGCGGGAAGATCATACATTCGCAGCAGTCACTCACAACACCTGTTCTGACTACAGGTAGAGGACATCCTGGAGATCAGCCCTGGCCCAGGACACCGGGTGATTGGTCTTTAGATTACCACTGCTTTAGATTTTTTACGACTTGAGGCATCTAACTGCCTTGGGGCTGTACCATAGTGTTAACCAAGTAGCATTCTGGTGGTTTCCCATGTAGATTTTCCCATCTGAGAGGAGGGTGGATTGGACTGCACACACTGAGTGTTCTGGTTTTCTTCCAGGCTGCAGTTCTCACTATAACTTATTAGGTTGGCATTCTGGCTGAGTCTGTTCCCCAGGACTGGCTCCTCTAAGGGGAGCTAATAGATCTTCACTCCTTTGTGAGCAGAGGTGCTGACCTGATGGTCCTCCTGTTGCCCATTTCCCTGCAAAGCATTGGGTGGGCTGTCCGCTGACTTGTCTCCTTGATATTTCTATACTTTCAACAGGTTATCAGCCTCATCCTGGTATTTCACCTCTGCATTGAACCTACCAAAACTCAATCACATAATAAAGAGCTCTCATGCCCACCTTGTTTTATTTGTGTCCAAGCTCGTAGCTGTGAGTCCTTTCGAAGATTCCCTCACACTCCCCAACCTCTGGGCAAAGTGTTTTCTGGTTTTGGTCAGTTTCCTCTGTCATGAAATTCCTCAGCCTCATAGGGTTGTTGTGGGACTTAAACGAAAATACAAGTAAAGTGCATATAACAGGGCTGGACTCATACTTAGGGCTCAAAATGTCAGCTAATTATCAATATTGTAGCTGCTCTTTTACCATGATGCTCCGGTGCAGGAAGACCCAGGCCTTTGGCCAGGGTTTTTTTTAGCTGGGACAAAAAAGAGAGGCTGTCTGCTCCTGAGGCCTAGGTGTTTGCAGGTGTGCGGAGTGTGGAAGCCTGGAGGAGGTGGACACTGGAAAGGAAGATGAGCTGCGGAACCAGTGTGTGGGGGGGTGGTAATGCTTATTTGCCAGTCTTCATGTAGGTTTGTGGGACTTTTTTTAAATCTTCACCCAAGGATATTCTTTCCATTGTATTTCAGAGAGAGTGGAAGGGGGAGAAAGAGAGAAACAGGCCAGGGATCGAGCCTACAACTGAGGTATGTCCCGTTGGCTGGAATCAAACTCGAGAACCTTTAGTCCACCCAGGGAGATGCTCTAACCATTCAGTACATTCACATTGTTGTGCAACCAGCACCACCGTTCATCTCCAGAACTCTTCATCCTGCAAAAGTGAACCGGTAACCATCAAACAATAGCTCCCATTCCCCTCCCCCTTAGCCCTTGGCAACCACCATTCTGTTCCCTGTGAGTTCTATGAATGTAACTGCACTAGGTGCCTCATAAAAGTGGAATCCCATAGTATTTGTCCTCTTGTGACTGGCTTGTTTCATTTAACATAATGCCCTCAAGGTTCGTCCATATTGCAGAATTCACCAGAATTCCCTTCCTGTTTAAGGCTGAGTAACGTTCCATTGTCCACAGTTTGTGTATCCAGTCTTCTGCTCCATGAACACTGGGGTTGCTGTCATCCCCTGGCTGTTGTGACTAATGCTGCCTTGAACACGGGTGTACATATGACCCTGAATCCCTGCTTTCAATTCCTTAATGTATCCATGCCAGTGGATGTTTGAAAGCTGTAAAGCACTGAGGAAAAAATTCCCAAGTGCCCCCCATGGTGTCAGTAGCCCTGGCTAGACTGGCCTAAGCGTCACAGCCTCACTTCTTACCTCCTGTGACAGAAAGGAGGAGGTCTGCCTCTGATTGTGTCACCATGTGTTGAGCTTACAAAGTCCCCACCAGCTTGCTGTGTCAGCACTCAGGGCTGCAGGAGGTGCTAGATGAACGCGAGATTTGGTGCTGCTGTTGCTACTTCCAGGACTTCCACAAATGTACATTTTTCTATTTTATTGTGTGATTCCAACTGCCAAAATGACCCTGAACAGTGTGCAAACTGCAATAAAGCATCAACTTTTGGCTCCCAGGAAAGTAAAGATGCAGAGGGGAGAAAGAAATTACTGGAAAACAGAAGGAAATGCCTCGGCTGCTTTTACGTTCCCCCCATTGTTTAAACTCTGTGTTATTCAGTGCAGCGTGGTTTGTGATGGTGGAAAACTGCTGACAACCTGAATGTCCATCAGTGGGAGATGGTTCAATAAATCACAGTCCTGGACACCGTGGGATCTGTAGCTGTAAAAGAAAACGATCAGCCTCTCTGTAGAGAAAGAGCTACCAGACATTTTAAGTGAAATAAAAAAGGCAGAATTCTGAGTGGATTGGATAGTATGCTGTCCTTTGTGGGAAAAGGGAGCGAACGAGCGTGTGCGCGCGCGTGTGTGTGAATACATCCTTATGCTTGCTTCTGTAGATATAACGAAACACAGGAAAGAGGCATAACACACCAATATCGGTGGTTATATCTAGGGGTGGGAAGGAGGTTTTCACAGGATGACTCCATAGATATATAATTTTTGAGGCATGTGACTATATCACCTATTGTAAATAACCTGAAAGGGCTTATGTTTCCCTACCGGCCTGACCAGAGGAGAGGCTTGACATCTAAATTAAGTTGACTTATAGGCAATAAACAATTGTAGTGTTTGTTGAAACAAAAGTAAATCTGTTTCAGGCTATTTAGAATATCTCTGTGGTCAAGGAAGCCAACAACTTGTTCTGATTCCAACCTTGGAGATGCCTGAGAAGAGGTGGGGAGGGGGATGGTGCCTCAGATCCTCCCTGCAGCTGATCCTGAACTCTAGAAAGGAGAGCATTGGGCCCAGGGCCTGGGGACTGCAGTTGGGCAGGGCAGGAAACCAAAGCCAGGATGGACCAGGACTGGGTTTTACTTGGGGCCTTTTCTCTCCCTCACATGGCTTTGTGACCCAGGTGGTTGCTAGGAGGTGCTCTTCAGTGCAATGGCCGACCTTAGCTTGTACGGCTGGACCAGGACTCCAGTTGTTCACAACCTCACAGTCTGCAGCCAGTCATAAACAAGCAGGCAAACGGACACACTGACTGATGAGTGCCCACCTTCATGTGCCCAGGTCTTCTATCACGGCCACCAGAGGTGCCCAGGCAGGAGTTGCTTGACCTTGGGAAGCCTACGTAGAGGCTTTCTGTCCCCACACCCCCAAGTCACCTGGAAAAGCACAAGATAGAGCCCTTTCTCCCAGAGAACCACCCCTAGCTGAGGAATAGTTTTCAGGGAACAACAATGAACTCAGGAGAACTATAAGGAGACACCTGAGGAGCAGGAGCCCCATGAAGGAAGCATGGCTGCCAAGTGTCACAGACTTGGGTGGCTGAGTAAGAGAGCCCTGAGACCCAGCAACATGCTGGGAAAGGGAAAGGAAAGCCACCCACAAGGACCCCCACCCTCTTTCTTCACCCTTGCTTTCTACCTTTATGTGGGGCTATGTGAGGAAATGACCTTTGGACTGTGACCATGAAGGGACATCCAAGAGAATTGACCAATCTTGAGAGCTTCCTCCTTTGGCTGTATTATTTGAAAAACTAAATCTCTTATTTAAGCCATTTTAGTTGGTTCTTCTGTTACTTGTATCAAAAAGCATCCTGATTCAATATAACACAATATTAATAGATTTAAAAAGAAAAATCATAATTTTCATACCAACATTTGGGAAGGAGGTCACAGTGCAAAGCCCAGACCTAAGGGGTAGGGAGTTATGCCAACTATTTAAACTGACTTTCAACCTAACCCTTTCCTCCACTTCCAGAGGTACCTGGTGTTGCCCATTCAGATTTTGAGGTTCTGGGGTAAAAATTAGGTGGCCTCATGACTCCTCACCACTGGCTTATAATTTAACTTCCTTCTCTCTGCTGTTTGACTTCATTTCCTGATTTCTCGGTTCTGAATTATTACTGCTGTTGTCTCCTTCGCTTTCCTTGTCCTGGATTCATGCTGTTGTTGCTTTCATTCCCTTTCTGTCACTCTGGCGAGGGTACCTGGAGGGAGTAAGGCGTGGTGGTTTTAAAAACATGCCTACAGATTGTCTGATGCCACTTCCTTCAAGAGGTGGAGCTCCTGCTCCCCTTGGGTGTGGGCCGGGCTCAGTATTTGTCTCTAATGAGTAGGATGTGGCGGGTGTGATGATGTGTCATTTCTGGGATTAGGTGATAAAGAGTCCGTGGCTCTGTCTGGATGTGCGTTCCTGCTCTCCTGGCTCACTTGCTTTGGGGGAAGCAGTGCTTGTGAGCAGCCCTGTGGGGAGACTGGCTGGTAAAGAGCTGACTCCTTAGCCAGCAGTCAGCAAGAAACTGATGCCAAAAGGCACCCACCCCGAGAGTGAGCTGGGCTTTGACTTGCCAGCCCTGGTCCATCCATGAGGTGACTGAGGCCGCAGCCTCCAGCTTGACAGCAACCTCAGGAGAGATTCGCTCGGCTACGCCGCAGTCAGACTGCTGCTCCTCAGAACCTGTGTCAGGTAATAACTGTTTTTGTTTTAAGCTGCTTAGTTTGGGGTTGACTTGCGATGTAGCAACAGATAATTAATAGAAGAGGTAAATCATAAATGAGTCCAAGATCAAGGTGTCAGCAGGGTTGATTACTTCTGAGGGCTGTGAGAGAGAGTCTGCTGGTTTGGGGGCCACCGTTGGCATTCCTTGGCTTGTAGGCACATCACCCCATCCTCTGCCTTCATCTCCGCGTGGCTTTCTCCCCAGGTGTGTGCTCTGCAAACATAGCTTTCAGGTTGGTTTCAGCTCCTGCTTCCAACTCTGCACAACTTCTTATGGGTTCCTTTCTATGTGCTCCCAGACATGTCTGTTTTCCAGCAACTGTCCTGGGCGAATACTGAACTTGAAAAGAGTGTGTCTAAGAAATAGCAGGAAGTTCAGATCACGTTCCCAAATCGTCCCACGTGAGAAGATCTGCACCAGAAACACCTGCTGTTCCTTCCACTAGTTCAGCTTGGAACCTGCTTCAGCCAATTTAATGCCGTCTGTGATCAAAGTCAGCAGAATATTTTAAAGTCCTGGTAAATCATTTTATAGGTCAAGCCATTTCAAACTGTAGGGTATTGCTTCCTGGAGAAGGAAGGGATGGGAGTAGGAGCCTGGGATTCACCTGGTTTTAGAGCAGGGTTTTGAGCAGGTGTCCTGCAAAGCAAATCTCACAGAGCCTGAAACAGCACCAAGTCAGCTTCCCAGTGTCCTCAGGTTCCCTGATTGGTTTAAAACCCAGGTCTCTTCCTCTCTCTGTGGGGGATGGACCCTGAGCATGGAGACAGGTTTCTGCCTTCGGAAGAGCTGTGAGCACATGGTGCACGATGCTTCCTTGAACCTGAGGAGCCATCTCTGGTGGAGGGACAGCTTTGGTCTCCCTTCCGCAACGGGCTCCATAAGAGGCAGACAGAACAAAGCACACCTATTTTTCTCTTCTCACCCGAGGATTTTTTTTCCATTGCTTTTTAGAATGGAAGGGAGAGAGAGAGAGAGAAACATTGATGTGAGTGAGACACACATCACTTGATTGATTGCCTCCCGCACATACCCCGATGGGGCCAGGGATCGAGCCTGCAACTGAGGTATGTGCCCTTGGCAGGAATTGAACCCAGGACCCTTCAGTCTGAAGATCAACGCTCTAACCACTGAGCCAAACCAGCCAAGGCCAACACACACCTTTAGAGAAAGAACCTTTGGAGGGGTTGCTATTTGCATTTTTTTTTTTTCTTCATAAGGGGTGGTAGGTAGAATATTGGGGCTGGGAGTTCTCCTGGTCAACGAAACCCACAGTTCTTTGATTAAACCTATATTTCCTCAGAAGATTATGACCCATCCAAAAAGATTTTATGCTCCACTTTTGAGTGGTGGAGAGGACAGGAGCCACTCTCATCATTTTGTTTTTATTAGAAGCATTTATTACACTGCCTAACTCTTACTTTTTATTAAAATTTCCATATGGCATTTTTAAAGGAAATAAAGTAAATGCCTTATCTTATTGCAATTTTTTTTTATTGAAGTGAAATTCACAGGATCAAAATTAACCATTTTAAAGTGAAAAAGTCAGTAGCATTTAGAACATTCACAATGCTGTGCGACCACCACCTCTGTCTGGCTCCAAAACACCTTTGTCATTCCACATGGAAATCCATTAGGCGGCTGCTCTCTATTCCCTCCTCTCTCTGGACCCTGGCAGCAGCAATCTGCATGTCTCTGTGGGTTTATTTATTCTATATTTCATATAAATGGAATAATACAATATGTGGCCTTTTATGTCTGGCGTCTTTCACTTAGCATAATGTTTTCAAGATTCATCCACACTGGGGCACGAGTCAGAATTTCATTCCTTTTTATGGCTGAATAATATTCCACTGTATGGATATGCCTCATTTTGTGTATCCAGTTATCTGTCGATGGCATTGGGGCTGTTTCCATGGACTTTGGTTGAATCGAATGCTTTGTTTTGGAATTAGACACAGGAACATAGGACATTAATGCAAGAATGCATATGGTGGCAGCATTCTCTTTAGAAAGAGTTGCTCTGTGGTGCACATAGCAAAGGAGTCATGCTAATTCGGGAGACAAGAAGAGAAGAGAGCTCCTGTCAATGGGCAAGTCAGCAAATGGCTGTGCTTAATCCCCCTTGACTCCCCTTTGGTCTCCAGATCAATCAGATGAGGCACAGTACACACCGGCTACCAGTAGTTCCAACCCTGTCTTGCTTCAGTGACCATTTTTAAAAAGTTCTCAGTAGTTCAGCAGAACTTAGACATTTCCTTTCCTTTGTGCACTTTCCTGCCACAAAACATTTGTGTTTATTTCAACAGATTTTGTTCAAGTCGGTATTCCTCAGTCAATCCACAGTGAGATTCTACAAATAAACCACACTTCCTGTCACTTACGGAGACAGGTCGAAGGCGGAAGAACCTTGAGGCCTCACTGTTAGCCCCTCTGACGACAGTATTTTCAGCGTGTGTCGTATTTGGAGGCCTTCCCAACGAGACCTTTTTTTTTTTTTGAGGGAAAACAGGAGCTGACCTGTTTTCACCCATTAAATTTTGATGTGCTTTTTGCATTCGCTCGAAATACCCTGACTCGGTGCTTTTATGAAACTCCTCTTTTTCTCACCCACAGGAGAACTCTACCCTGAGGAGAGCCAGTCGTGCAGACGGCATGCTCAGACTCAGACGTGGCTTTTGGACCAATCTCTCTCAGTGAGTCTGAATGAAATGTCCCCTGGCCATTTGTTAGCTCATCGCTGCAATTTTTAGGGACGTATCCATAGGAAGCCCAGGTGGGGTGTCATAGAACAGTGCCTCTGCTGCATCCAGAGGGAGCCCTCAGGGAGGCGTCCTTGTCTTCATGAGTCTTGGTGATTTACGGTTTGCATTCAAGGCTCAAGAACACAGACCTCATGAACCCCAAGGAGGGGTTGCTTGCTGCTGGTAATCCAGTCAGCAGATTTATTGCTTTCAAGAGATTCCTAAGGTGCTCTCAGATATATGATCTCCTGTCAAATTCCAGGGGAGGAGCAAGGAATAGTGCTGTCCCCACCACCCCTCAGCCCCAGTTTCTAGTCTGTGACAGGTAACAAGAGACTAATGAAAGAAACAGATTCTTAGAGCAGTGAAAACATTGCACAGGGACATAATGAAACGTAGTCCCTTGTTTCTAGTCAATCTTCTCACCATCCCTTTAGGGTCTCCTCACACCAATTCTCAGTTCATCTTTGTCTTAGGCACCACGGATGGGGGCCACGGGTGGTTTAGAAGCTGATAGCCTTGGTCCTGGGCTCTACTGCTTATCATCTGCATCATACTGAGTGAGTTACTTACCTAAGTATCAATCTCCTCTTCTATAAAGTGGCAACAATTCCTTGAGGTTGTTGTGTGGATTAACTAAGAGCATACATCGAAAATGCTTAGCCCAGTCCCAGCTGCGCAAGGAAGGGCGCAGTAAAAGGTGCTTGTTATTTGAATAAATGCTGAGCATGTCATTCCGTTTCGGTCCTGCAAGAAAAACATGGGGAGATCTGAAACACATGAGATGGTTTCTAATTAAGTGTTCATCTCACCAGATAACATCGAGTCCACAATAATGAGAGTGGCCTTATATTCCAGAGCAACATAATATTGATAAATGAAGCAATTCCAAGTTCAAATGGAAAGTTCGCTTTGCTGGAGAAGGGGCCAGAGACTCCAAGGCAGGATGAATGTGTGTGAAATGGACTGAAATTGACGGCTGAGAAATGGGAATCCTTGGGCAAGAACAACTGCCCAGGAATTAAAACATGGTTGACAATGATTAATATCCATCACTTAGGTCAACAGCAAGAATTTACCTTCTTGGTAATTCACATATGGGTACAACGGACGTTTATGGAATTCCCAAGAAACAGCCATGCACAGTACTGATTCCAGGAAACAGATCCTGTCTTCCAGGTGCTCATGGTCTAATTCTGTGCAGAACACAGTGGGAGCACAGAGGTGGGGCACCCAACCCAGCAGGACCCCAAAGGCTTCCTGGGGTAGGGGATCCATGAGCTAAAGGTTGAAGGACTGAAGCTCTTGAATGAGCTCATAATGGAAGCCACTGTGTTTTCTTTTTTTTCTGGCATCATGGGACATCTTTTCCAATAGATTATAACTTGGATTTTAGCTGATTAATGCATGCTTTTCTGGTACTTCAATTCTAGTGTCTGGACATCCTTCAGAAAGGTGTGAACATTTCCATACAGCTGCCATAATATATATTTTTTAAAGTGGAATTATGTTGTTTCCTAGAAACTCAGTTCTGGCACCTGCATTATCTGCCAGCAAATTAATCTTTTGTTTCAAAATGTGTGTGATTAAACATTTTCCCCCACATGTAACGTTTTCTTTACAAAAACTATCTTCATAATTAGCATTTCTTTAGAATGGACAGAAAGTAATTATGGTTAAATTCACAAATCTTTTCTCTACAATGGTTTTAACCGGAATTTATAGCTCTAAAATGTCAGGTGCAACAAATTCAAATTCCTTTGAAATTGAGGCATTTTAATTCTTCTTGTCTCTTTAGACTAGTCACCATCTATTCAAATCGAACCTCTGAGGCCTTCACCAAGAAGTCAAATTAGCCAAAGGTACAGGATGACAGTGGCTGACATCAGAGGCCTGGATGTCAGATTAGAAAGCACTGGGGCTTTTTCTCTCTCTGGTGGGGATCATTGTAGCTCGTTTAGTTTAAGGTTTAGTTCATGCCCATGTTGGGAATCAGTGAGTCCTCAACTGGCACAGGTATGACAGCTGACTGTCCACAGCAGCACCCTTCTTAAACTGAGGAATGGCTTGTTGCCTCTAGTAAATCCAATTGAAAGGAGGCCCAAGGCCAGGAGACAATATTCACAAAGAGCTCTGGATCTCATCAATGTCTCTGCTTCATTTCTCAGACAGGCACATGGGGACTGGAGTGAGCTCGCTGGCCATGACATCTGTCCCAAGGCTCAGCTCCTTCAGGGCTCTACTCTTGTGACCACATAACGTGTCCATTTTTCTTTGTATCAAAGAATCCTAAAGGGAACTTATTATGATAATTTCTTCAAAATGCCAAGTACTTCCCCCAGGTGGTCCCCTTTTTGAGAGGCTGTGCTGCAGCCTCTGGGCTTCTTTCACATCTTCATCTGTGCCTTCCTCAGTTTCAGGCTCAGGCGAAGCCCCTGCTCTGGGCTGGAACTTACTATTTTTGAGGGACCTAATGAATAGTCCATTATGCCACCAGCTTGTTGATTAAAAGTGCCTTCAGCTGGAGATCATTGTTACACAAATTCCCCTGCTCCTACCTATCTTTTCCTAATAAGCTGGGCAAAAATGAGAACCTGAGCTGATGAGAGAGAAAAGTGAGCTGTTAAAACAAATACTGGTCCAGACCAAGAGGTGGTTTAGCATTTATAGAACATTGTATCTTAAATTTTCGTAGATACTATTACATTGATTTATCACTTCGGTTCTTGTTTTGTGTCCTCTAGCTGGTTTACGAGATCAGAGAGCCTTCATTCTGGAAACTAAAAGACCTTCCCTGTTCTTGCTGACAAGTCTCTACACCCTGTTCTTCTATGGGAGTGTAACTTCCCTGCTTATCCTCTTGGTCGACTATGTGGGATCCAGGTATCTCAGTGAAGCCGAACCGCTGGAGCTGACTTTCATGGACTTCTCTTTACTCCAGTGTCCAGTGTCCAACCACACAGGTATCGCCTCTGTGTGGACCTTCCTCAATCCTATTTGAGGAAATCCAGAGTGTCCTTCTCCCTCCCATGGAGCATGTCAGGCAAACATGACTATTCTCTGCACCAGAACTTCTCAGTCAGTGTAAATAAGAAACATGCGGAGAGCTTGTTAAATCCCGTGTCTCAGGCACTCATTCTGATGTTCATCTAATGGGGCCCAAGAATTTGCGTTTCTAATGAGCTGCCAGGTGCAGACCTCACTTTAAGTAGCTCCTCTCCCTGCCTTGTGATTCTTAACCCCAGTTCCTTTCACACAGTCCTCTGCGCTGTTTCCTTATTTTCGCAGGTTTGGTCATCACCAAACCACCTCACGGAGGAAGCCCTGAGTGCTGGCTCTTTAACTTCCAATAGCTCGTAATTAGTCCTCCCAGCAAGTGTCTGTGGGCAAGGGCCTCACTGGCCAGCATGTTTCTTCTCTGTGCAGGGCACATGCCAAATAACAGTAACACTAGGAAATTTGTAGTATTTCTGCTCTCAGGGGCTTGAAGATCTAAACAGGAAGAACAGTTTCCAGTAAAGGATTAACGTTGCCCAAGGAAAGGTTCCGCTCTCACCTGGCAGCTGGGAGGTAACCTCTGATGCTTTGAAATTTCTTGCCTGGTAAGTGGGTCTTTGTTTGCTTGGGGCCTTGGGTCACACCAGATAGTCTATGCTAACTGTGATTTATGGTGGGGGCCTTGGGCCACACAGTGTAATCTTGACACCTGGAGGGCTGGAGACAAAGGTCAGCCACACAGGTGGTGAGTCATGCTGACCTGACCACATCCCAGTAAAAACCCTGGTCGCCAAGGCTAGAGCCAGCCTCCCTGGTTGCCCACACTGTGTGTTGCTATCTGTGGTTGCTGGAGGTGTGAGCTCTATCCACGTGACTCTGCTGGGAAAGGACAACTGGAGGCTCGCGCCTGTCTGTCCTGGAATCTCTCCATGTGGCTTTTTTCCTGGCTGATTTTAATCCAAATCCTTTCACTGTAATACTGTAACTGTAATGACTTTTCTGAGGTCTGTCCTTCGGATGAAAACTTAAACCTAAGGGTGGTCTTCGGTTCTTCCAAACTGCAGCAAATACACATGAAACTAATCACCAAAGATAACACATGCCGCGTGCTAATGAGAAGAAGCGGTACTTTCACAGGTGCTCACCTTTCAAAGGGTGAGGGAGGCTCCTGGAGGAGAGGATGGGAGCTAGTCCTTGATGAACCGTCCTATCACTGCCCAATTACTGTGGCCAATCTTACTTCCTTCATGTCCCCTTTTTTATACCTGTCCTTTAAATTATTTTGAAGCAAGTCCCAGACATTAAATAATTTCATTTTAAAACATTTTAGTATAAACGTAAGTCTAAGAGATGAGGACTCCCCTTTTAAATGTACCACAATACCATCATCACCCATACCCCAAATCAGCAAGAACGGCTTAAAGCATAAAATACCCAGATGACGTTCATGTTTTTCAGCTTGTCTTATAAATTCTATTCTTCTGAACCGTTTGAATCAGGATTCAAATAAGGCCTGTGGCTTTCAAGTGGCTAATAGGGCTCTTAAATCTCTCTAAAAAATCAACTTTACTGGGCGAGAGAAGGAATATATGGATGGACAACAGCCAGACATATATCTGAACATAGGACTTTGACCCGCAGCTGGAAGTCACCAGCCCAGGAAGCCAGCCTGCTGTCACTAGTGACAATCCAGGAAGCAAACACCAGCGTCTATGATGATTGGCTCCAGTGGCCAGGACTTGATCAACTAACAGCTTCCTTAATTTTTGTCCCTGCTTTTGACTTAGGACCAACCACGGGAAGCCAAGTGTGCTGCCCTGGCTGGTCACACAGGTGATGGTGCCCTGCTTCTAGCTCTTCTGCCTCACTACCCTGAGCCCACAGCCTCCAAGCAGGGCAGGCCTAAAGCCTTCTGTTTATGTCCCCATTATAAAGCTCTCCCAAGCATTTACCCTCCTCTGACACTCAGCCAGATGCAAGCGATGGGGCCGACTCCCTGGCTGTCAGGAAACTGAATACATGCCCCTTGCTCTTCTCATTTGGTTGCTCTTTGTTTACACACAAGGTACAGTTTACATGTAATAAAAGGCACCCAATTCAAGGGTACAGTCTTTTTAGCCATGTAGCCACCACTCCAAGACCGAGAGCATCTTCACTGCTCCCAGAAGTTCCCCTATGTGTCTCTGCAATCAGTCCCCAGGAACGTGCCGATGAGCTGTGGCCTGAACGTGTGTTTTCATAAACCTGCCTGATCCGGGTCCCCGGCCAACTCCTGCGCTTGGCTTTTCTCTCCTGCCGTGTTGGAGTTCTCTGGGGATGAGCCTCTGCCGTCTCAGAGCTCTCGGGTGTGGAGCTCTCAGTGGTGATGTGTCCCACAGTTCATCCACTTGGAGCGTGTGTCAGTGGTTTTCCGCATCTCCACATATGTGCAGCCCTCACCACGGCCGATCTGGGGGCACTTCCATCACCTCACACCCTTAAGCTATCGTCTCCCAGGCTTCGCTCTCCAGTGCTAAGCAACCACAGTCTGCTTTCTGTCTCTACGAGCTGCTGCCTATTCTGGACTTTTTGTAGAAGTGGAAACAATGTGGCCTTTTGTGTTGTCTCTCACCGAGCACAGTGTTGTCAAGGTTCTCCATGTTGTAGCACATACCAGTGTTTTCCTTCTCTGTATTGCTGAAAAATATCCCATGGTATGTAAATACCACTTTTTGTTTATCCACTCATCAGTTGACGGACACTTGGGTGGTTTCTACTCTTTGGCTGTTAGGGATAATGCTGCTCCATCCACACATAAGCCTTTGTGTGGACCTACGTTTTCATTTCTGTTAGATGGATGCCTCAGAGTGCATTGCTGGGTTTTATGGTAACTCTTATACTAACACATACCATTTTTGATCTTCCCAAGAGTCCTGTAAAACAGGAATTATTATTCCCATTTTATGGATGGTGAAACTGAGGCTGAGGGGTTAAGCATCTTGCCAATGAGACATAGCTAGGAACTGGCTGAGTATGGATTTGAACTCAGCTCTTTCCAAAGCTGGGGCTCTTTCTGCTCCTGTGCTCAGCAGCCCAGGGTTAGCTCCGCTTCTGATCCTGCACATTTGATGTAGGAAGGTTGCTACGAGCTTGTGGAATCAGCTCTCTGTGGCTCTCTCCCTTCTTAGATCACACAGCTGTTGTGCTAGAAGCCCATGGTGTAAAGCCCAGTGAACTGGACTTACACAGAGTCCTCTCTACAGTGACAGTGGTGTATGACCGGACCACCACCTCACTGCGAATAGTTTCCAAGTTGCAAGCTGCCGTCGCTGACAGTTAATTGCATGTTCGTTCTGTCCTCTGTCCTTGACCCCGTCAGCTCTGGTCCAGCAGCTGGCCCACCCTGACTGGGAACAAACTTCTGCTTCCTGCCGCCAGATTGTTATTACAGTAACACGCACCCCTGACAGTTCCTGCAGCTTTGTGTCCGTCTTGTTGAGTCATTTTGATGTCCAGCTCTGGGAGCGCAGGCAGCAGACGGACTGACTCTGTGACTGTGTCAGGAATCACGGAGCAGAGGTTCCAACCATGGAGCAGAGCTGGACCGAGGGCGCAGGTGACGTTGGAGGTGAAATGTTTAACTGGATTGACCTTTCCCCCCAGAATGTTGCCATGTGTAAATAGATGATTTTGCTAAAAGAGCTTCAGAACGAAGCTCACAGAGATATTTTGTTTGTATGTCATAGTCCCCTCTCTGAGGAGCAAGCTACTTTCCTAATATTTAGGACAGTTAATTCTATGAGCTGAGGCAGAGAGTGGACAGGATTATGACGCAGCCTTACTTTCATTATGAAATTTATATAAGAAAAATTTACATAAGCCAATTTTAACACAATCATTTCAGCATTTTGGTTCATTTCCTTCCAGTCTTTTTTCCTTATGCACAGGATTAAAAGCAAATCTAGCTCTAGACATGCTGTGTACACAATCTTATGTCACCTCATTCCTTGTTATAATTATATAACATATGTATTATGATTTCCCCCATGTTATTATTATTTTTATGTCTTTATTGATTTCAGAGAGAGAAAGGGAGAGGGAGAGAGAGAAACATCAATAATAAGAGGCATTGACCTACTGCCTCCTGCACGCCCCCTGCTGGGGATCAAGAACCCTGCAACCGAGGCATGTGCCCTGACTGGGAATCAAACCGCGATCTCCTGGATCCTAGGTTGATGCTCAACTGCTGAGCCACCCCAGCTGGGCTTCTTATATTATTTTTATGACCATTTTAAATGGTGCCAACATTTGGTTGGTGTAATGACTTATCTTATTATTCACCTAAATTGGACAGTTAGATTGTTCTTTTGCTTTTAGAATTATTTCCTTGGGAGAAATTCCCAGAATTGCCACATGGCCCTGTTTCCCTGGCTATGACTGATCAGACTAGGCCTTTAAGCTCTGGCCAAGGGCCAGTATCTCCAACAAGGGTCCAGCCTGAGCTCCTGATGCTCCCGGGTCCACAGGTGGCTTTTGGTATGTGCGAGTGCCCTAAAATTGTGTGAAAATTTTTCTGGTTCCCTTCCTGTAGTTTTCTGGTAAGAGTATCCCTACTTTTATCACATTCGTAGAGGAGGTGGGGCTTGACCCCACCTGGTAAGAACCAGGTTTTAGGGAAACGAGATATACAGATGCACCTGATGCACTTTATGACCATGTGTACATGAGCACAACACCCTGTGCAGCACACAACCACGCACACTGGGCACTTTGAGTGGGGGCCTTTGTTAGTGGCAGCGAGTAGGAGTGTGGCTTGGAGATAAAAGGGGGAAAAAGAACCAGTGTATAAGCCAGCGGTGGCCCTTCAAGTGACCTGGCTCAAGAACTTTGGCCACTAGGACATTCCATATTGGAAGGTGACAAGCTGACAAAGAGTCTTTTCTTCAGGGAAGTCTGTAACGTGAGATGTGGAGAGTGGCACGGATGGAGGCAGCTGTGGGATGAGAGCTGAGCATGGAGGAGCCCTGGGGAGGGAGCAGCTGCCTGCTCTGCAGAGGTGACAAGCTGTGTGGCTGTCAGAGCTGTCCTCAGGCCTCCGCGGGGACTTGAGCTGATGCAGAGGAGAAGCTGCCTCATCCTGCCTCCTTCATGGTCTTGCTGCAGACCTGGTGCTCGAGAGGCTCTGAGGACTCACGTTACAGGTTATTCTGAGACAGCAGCCACGCAAGTGATGCCCAGGTGGTTAGAGGACCGTCGGTGTAGGAAGGTCCTGGGGTACAGACTCAGCATGCGTCTGCGTCCCTGAGCCTGGCTGCTTCTCTAGGTTGGCAAACCATAGGGCCGGTGTCCTGTTTAGGCTCTCTGGGCTCATGCAGCTAGTTAGGAGGAATCAGGCTGAATGATGGTAGAAATAATAGCCCTTCTCTCAGGCTCCCCCAAGCAGCACGTCAGTTCCTTGTTGGCAGGTCTGGAGAGTTCATCCAACGCAGGACAATGTTGTAAATGGGCTCTAGGTAGAAACAAAGTTAGACCATTTCTCTGTGGAGGGGCCGGGGTGTGTGGCTGGGGCCCGTGCTGGCAGTTGTCTGTTTGGGAAGAGAGGAGACACATTTTGCCAACATAAATTAACATCAGATTAATGAGAAAGTACTTGTTTCCAGGCTCTTGCCTGCGGGGCCCCGTGAGACACACACTGCCGTTGAAGAATTCTTTTTTTTTTTTTTTAATATATCTTTATTGATTTCAGAGAGAGGAAATGAGAGGGGGAGAGAGAGAGAGAAACATCAATGATGAGTCATTAATCAGCTGCCTCCTGCACGCCCCTGACTGGGGATCAAAGATCCCATAACCCAGGCACGTGCCCTGACCGGGAATCGAACCCCGATCGCCTGGATCCTAGGTCGACGCTCAACCACTGAGCCATGAATTCTTAATCAGCCATGTGCAGTGATGGGCCTGTTAGGAGCTGTTCTCAGCTCCCTGGGCGAGTCCATGTCCCACAACACTCACGAGTCTCTACTTTTTGGTTTTAAGTTGAGGAGTAGTTGGATCCTCTGACAGGTTCTTTCTCAAGAGCAGAAATATCACAATGGACCTTGAGTCAGTCACCAGTGGTCAGACTTGTCTCGTCGAGGTGAAGGACTTCACGGTGAGACCCGACCTCCCACCCCAGGAGAAGGGTGACATGGGGTGACTTGTGGCCTCTGGGGTTTGGCAGACTGGCATTCAATTCTTGTTTTGTTTTTTATCTTGAACGAAGCTGTAAAAGCACAGGACTTGGCACTCATACAGGGTCAGGACACGTCAGTCATTATTGATTTGCCAGCGTCAACACAGTGTCCGGCACGTGGTTGGCGTTCCGACAGGTTCTCTTTCCTTCTCTTGCATCTCCGATTGATGGGACCCAGGCTCATTGCATTCACTCCTTGGCAATGGGCAACATTGATATGATGGGACAGTTAACCGTGGGAGCATTTTTGGTGCAACTTGGAGCACTTGGATGATTGTTGACACTTTCTGAATTTAATACAGAAATCCTAATGTCTAGGAAACGATGTGCCAGCAGCTTCATTTCTTTAGTGGTAAGGTTTCTGTTAAAAAAAAACCAAAAAAGCCAAACCAGAAACAAGTGGAAGGCTAAAACACCAAAAGGCCAATGTATTTGGGAGATGATACTTGATCCAGAAACAACCTGAATGCATTTAAGGTCATCATGGAGATGGTTTACAGTATTTGTGATCACTGTCGCCAACACTTGTACAATTATGAAACTTAGCAAGGAAAGGAATAGGTTTGCCATGTTTAACAAATAATCAAATAACCCCCAAACAGCCCAGAAAGAGAGAGGAAGCAATACAGAGAAGGGAACAGGTGATAATGAAAGGGCCCGGGCAGCTGGCAGCAGGGAACCGTTTCCTGCAGGAGACTTTGCCCTTTAATGACAAGCTGAGGGCCAGGAGGCAGCACTGTCAGCCCTGGCTATGGAGGAGGCACATGACCCATGACCCTTTGCGAGGGTGACAATGATAACAGCAGTGGCCAAGGTCCCTTCCACACTTGTTCTGGGCCAGACGTTGGCCGAGAGCTCCGGATGCGTTGCCTTCCCTACATGTCCAGCTGATCTCCCTGGTCTCTGATCTCCAGCATCCTCACTCCATGCCATGTGGTGGAGCATCCCTGCCTTGTTCTGCTGTTCCACCTGTGCCAGGTGTGCTTCCTTGGTGACACTGTGAACAACCTGAGGAGAGAATGTGTCTTTCTCATGTGGCACCCAGCACAGGGCCAGGCCCAAAACGCATGCTCAGTTTAATGGAATAGCTTGCAGACTCCGCTTATCTAACTTTTAAACCTAAATGCTCCCCTCTGCTTTTGCTAACAATTCTGCCTGATACCTGCGCTGGGTACTTTGTAATCAATCACGACCTCATCTCATCTTCACAACAGTCCCAGAGGGTGGGCAGTTTTGCCTCTACTTTCCATGTGGGGCTGAGGGTCAGGAGTTACGCTATCTTCCCAGGTCTGTTAAGTCATAAATTTGTCAAGGTGAGTTTTGACTTGGGTGTACTTAACTCCCCCCTATGGTCTTAGCCACTAGGACACATGCGTTTGAGTGGGGAAGGCCCTGAAAGGAGGGTGGAGAGCCCTTAATGAAGGGACTTTGTATTGTTTAAATCCTCACTTGAGGACATGCTTGGGAAGAGACAGAGAGAAACATTGATCGGTTGCCTTCCATACACACCCCAACCCAGGATCAAACCCACACCCAGGTATGTGCCCTGACTGGGGATCAAACCCATAACATTTCAGTGCACGGGAAGATGCTCAACCAACTGAGCCACTGTGGCCGGGCTGCAGGAACTTTTAATCCTAAACACTCTCCTCTGCTTTTGTTGAAAACCTATTACCTGAGGTCGTTTAGGAATAAATTGAGTGGAAACAGCGCTAATTGCTGGCAAGGTTGAAGGACAATGCAAAGGAGAAACAACTGAAAGTCAGCTGCAGGAGTGATCCTGTGCTCCCTTCACTTACAAACAAACGAGCAAATGAGTTGTGCAAAAGCGTTCTAACAACTTCATATAAAGCATGTGCGCCAGTGTGCAGAGGCCCACACGCTTCTACGCAATGCACAGAAAACAAACCTGAAGGTTCCAGAAATACCCAAGTGATAAATGGTCTCTGTCTACCTATATTGTAAGCAACGATGCCAACTTATTTGGACAAGTTTGCTAACAGATGTGATCTGTTTGGCTAAACAGATATTAATTTTCCAGCTCTTTGACCAGCTGATAAATTGCATCCTGTTGGAGGGACGTCACGACAAGTTATAGCAAAAGCTGATGTTGCGTGTGATTGTGGGGACATAACTCAAGTGTTGTTCTTTGGTTAGAAAATAGCCACAATGCTTTTGATAATATACGGTTTTAAAAAATATGTTTTGTGAAATGATGTATTAATCCCAATGAGGTTTTCAGTATTTTGAGGTTTTCAGTGTTGTGGAGTTTGTGACTCCTGTTGAAGTCGTGGTTTTCTCTAGTGTTCCTGCATTATCTTTTGACACTCACACCTGCCTTGAAATGTTGCTAGACTACAAAATGAAGTCGCTTGGAGGTGGCCTAAAACATACGTGGCTTTTGTGTGACGTATGATGATGATTTGAAGTTCCCAGTGATCGAAAAGTTGTTGTCAGTCTCAGCTGGTGTTTTTTTCATCCTATGAAAAGCAGATTTATCAGCCTTAACACTGTTGACACAGTCAACCAGGTAATTTTTCTGTGTGCCTGTCCTATGTATTGTGGGATATTTAGACTCATCCTTGGCCTTTACCGACCAGATGCACCCCTGAACCCCATGAGAACCACTGAAAATAAAGCCTCAGAAAGTTCAATGTCTGCAAACCTCTGCATGTTGCCCTGACTTTATGGATGGTTACAGAGCATTTCACATATACTTTCTCTTTGCAGCAGCTATTAGCATAAATATTCTTATTTGTAATTTTGGCCACAGCCTGGAAGGGAAGATTAATGGCAGGAAAAAGCAAATATCCCCCTGTGACACTGCAGTGCACTAGTTACATGCTTTTGAGGTGCCAGCAACGGAGACGATGAACCCAGTAACCTTCAGTAAGTGCTGTTCCCTGAGGATGTTGGCTTTGTGTTTCATAGGGTCCCTCACTAGAGCGAGCTTTGTGGATCAGCTAATTGTATGTTTTTTTCTAACCTTCATCGGTATCACCCAGAGTCAACTCCCAAGTATTTAATTTTTTAATTTTTGTAATCAACAAGGCTCTGCTACCCGTTTGTCATCAAAGTGTCGCTGTTTCATCCATATATCTGGCTGACTTCCTGCTTGGACAGATGGAAAAATCTGCTTGACTTTGATGAAGCTAAGATTACATTGCTGTTGATCAGTACCTTCTGCATGGCAACTCTTGTTCAAGTAAAACCGTAGGATTTTATAGCCTGTGCAGGTGGACAATGATACTGAGGACAAACCCAATAAACAGTCTATCAACAGGCTGAGGATAAACTCTTACCTGGACCCTAGACATACCTTCTGGTTCACGGGATAGTGTCACCTGAACTGTGAATGTAAGAATTTTATAGTTATAAAGAGCCACTCCAACCCCCTCCTTTTATAAATGAAAAATTAAGGTTGGGTGAGAAAAAAGTAATGAGATTAATGCCGTACAAGCAGCTGTTTCCAGAACTAGGACTAGAATCCTCTGTGGAAGGCTGCTCCAATCCAGGAGATGGCAAACAGGGGCCCTTGGGGCAGACCTGGGCCTCCGGTTTTCCTAAATAAAGTTTTATTGGAACACAGCCGCCCCCGTCAGCTTGCTTACTATCTATGGCTGCTTTCGTGCTATAATCCCAGAGTTGAGTAGTGGTGGTAGAAGCAGTAAGACCCAAGAGGCAAAATGTTTACTCTGTGGCCTTTTACAGAAAAAGTTTGCACATACCTGGAAGTTCTTCATGCCCTCCCCTCGCCCCCACTCCCTGACTCTGGGCTCAGCATGACTTGCTTTGGGCCTGCTTGCTCTGTGCGTCTGCTGTTGGGATGAGCAGTCCCCAGCTAGCCTGCCGGAGGGTGAGGGACATGTGGAGCTGAGTCGGGTCATCCGATTTCACCTGAGGCCAGCCTCTACCCGTTGTCAGCTGAGCAACATCAGTGCTCAAGGCAGCCAACGGGTTCCTGCTCATGCAAAATAATCATGACATATAAAATGGATACAACTCTCCTAAGAATTATGTGGTAGGTAAAGTTCATATTTTATACATCAGTAAACCTGCATTTGGGTCCTGACTGCCACTTTTTAACTGCATGATCTTGTTACTTCTCAAATCATGTTGCCTCTCAAATCTCTCCCTTTTCACTGGTTGTAGCAGATATTACTGCTCCCTGATATCATTTCTCCTCACCTCTGGACAACAGGAATATCGCATTTCTCTGCCTTGAAGGTGGGTAGGACTGTATGACTTTGTGACATGCTGTGGCCAACAGACTGTGGGTGAAAGCAATGCGTGTCCCTTCTGGGTGGAAGAACTAATTGCTGATGCTGGCGCTCTGCCTAGTCCTTCCCCGATGGGGCACCTGTGGAAGGATGGGTTGATGTGGGGTCAACGCTAAGCCACCACCTGGTGGACAGCTTCCATGGGGAGTCATCTGGACCCACAGTGTGGACTTTTCATGAATGAGAACTTAAATTTTGTTGGATTAAGCCACTGGAATTGGGGGTGGGGTGCATGTTGCTTATCACAGTTGAACAAAGAATTTTATAAGAATTTTAATTTTTTTCTGAAGTAGAAGTTACTGCAAATGGAAAATGTTGTGGTGGAGAGAATGGCATCACTATGAGTTAATCAACAACTATTTATCAGAGGAGATCTGTGTGCTAAGGAGTAATGGGAAAAGCAATGTACCTCTTGGGGTCAAATCCAGGAACTGGCACTAAATAAGCAACATGACCTGTGGAAGTGACTTCATCCCTTTGATCCTCAGTTTCCAGTGAAATGGGAGTGAAGCTGTTTACCCTTTTCAGGATGTTGTGAGGGACTCGGTGAGGTACTCTGACAATGAAGTATCCAGATTCTTGGATGAACTGGTGGGATGGTTACCGGCAAGGCAGACAGGAGGGACCATTCTGGAGCCTGGACCAGGCTGGGACACACAACAGCCCAGAGGGCAATGGAATCTGAGTTGTCATTGGGGAGAACCTAGGTTACTTCCAAGAGAGGCTGGGAAGGTGGGCAAGAACTCTGAAGGCAATTGTGCCAATTCAGGGAGAGTAAGGATAGTTGAGGGACACTGGTTGGCATGTCAGGAACCATGAGAGGCAGAGTAGAGGCCACAGTAGGGCCTTGGAGTTAAAGAGTCCTGTGTCTGAATCCCAGATCTGCTCTTACTTGCTGTGTGATGGTGGGCAACTTGTTTAACCTCTCTGAGCCTTGGTTTTCTTGTCTGTGATGTAGAGATTATAATAATATCAATCTTGTAGGGTTGTTGCAAAGAGAACATGAGAGAATTCCTGTAAACTACACTTGTTAAATACTTAATTATTAGATGCTATTCTTATTTTATTATTGAAGTTAATCTACAAATTTGGGGGATAGGCAGGCATCTCAGTTCAGGTGATATCCACCTAGTACATACCCACCTGGTACACGCGACTGAGCTTTCTTAAAACGAACATATTGGGAGGGAGGTGGGGTGGACAGCCAGCCAGTTTCTTGGCTAATGTGATGGGGAGGCTACTTGGTCAGTATTTAGACCTTATGGGAATAATGTTTTGGAAACAGACTGAACTTGCTGAGTTATAATAAGTTCCTTGCCTGATGATGCTAAACAGAACCAAGCCCTGTGGGGACCATGAAAACCAAACAGCCTGATTTGGTCCTGCCTGGATGTCTCTGTGATGTATATTTGAATGGCTCCTCATAACCTCCTCAGAGGAACTCCATGTGAACTTGAAATCTCTTACAGATTTAACTTTTTCAGGGGAGGAAAATAAAAGAACAAAAACTTCTTAATTTATTATCATCTAGTTGCATAACAGTAAGAATCCTGCACAGGTTAAAGTATGTGCCAGTTTCTAGCTGGGGGGTGCTAGGATATGGAGACCATGAAAAAGAGCAATTAGATTTCATACCCGAGGTGTGCGGTCCAACCAAATGCCTCTGGCCCTTCTTTTAATTGTTAAGAGCCTCTGGGGTTTGGCTTATTGGAAGGACCAGGAAGCAATATTGTAAGTGGGACAAGTTCCAGAACAGGAGGGTCAGAGTGGGAAAGTTTTCCCCTGTAGGTACCATGTGGGATGCCCACGGATGAAACAACCAACGCAGATCTGAGCAGGGCTGGCAGGCGAGTGAGCAGAGCCTGCTGGGGAGGCAGGCGGCGGCCTCTGCAGAAGGCTAGGAAAGGCTCTCAATCAGTCTCTCCCAGTGGGCACTGGGGGCCCCTTTCACGTTTACAATTACACTCTGGTGCAGCAAAGTCATATACCCCTTAATTAAAGATGTTCCAATTAAATCTGCTTGAAGCCAAGAGTTAGTATGTCGTGTCTTTAGGAGAAAAAAAACACCCTGACTTTTTCTAGCAAGAGGAAGACAGCCTGCAAATTAATTTTCCAAGCCTTCATTCTTGCTTTGGATGATGCCGGTGCCTGAGAGCCCAGGTATGAATCTCAAAGAACTGAAATGATGAAACAAAAACCCTTTGTGACTTTTAAGCTAACACGATGGGCTTGTGCTCACTCTGCAAGCCTCTGAGTCTGGAGGAGTCCTCTCCCTGGCTGAGTGGGTGATGCATCCCGAGCAGATAACATTCTTTCATGCCTGAAACATACAAGAGGATGGGCCCGGGCCGTGTGTTGGATTCATAAGCAGAACTCCCTCTGTCAGCCTCAAAAGAACCTGCTATCACCTAGGATTTCAGGTAACCATTTTAAAGAATATTTCACCAAAGTAAGCAGTATTATCAGATAAAGATGCCTCATACTTGGAGATACGACTTCTAAGGGCAAATTTTATTTTTGTTCTTTTACTTCTCTTCTCCTTTTGGGGGGTCTTTTTAGTTGTTTGGGGTATGCGATGCTTTTGAAAGATTTTTCTAACTTATTTTAAATTTTAGATGAAGTCAGTTTGTTCCAGGGACTCCAAGAATGGTCTTGGGTACAACTGTCTTTGGTTCTAGCTTTGGAGAATTCAGAAGATACTTACGCAGTGCTGCAAAGCCTAATTAATGTGATTACATTGCTTTACATTGTAAGAGAACAGCATCGAGGGAAGTCTTGAGGAAGCCGGGAAGTTCCTGTTCCTATAACTCGGTGGAAGTTGGGCCAGGGAGTCACCAGAAATACTTTCATACTGCGGGAGCTCTCCTACCTGCAGCCAAGACCTTGAAGTGTGTGTGCAAGTGTGTACGTGCGTGTGTGTATGGGTGTGTGTGCATGCATGTGTGTGTGCATGCATGTGTGCGAGTGTGTGGGTGTGTGTGCATCTGTGTGCATGTGTGTGTGCGAGTGGGTGTGTGCATGTGTGTATGGGTGTGTGCATGCATGTGTGTGTGAGTGTGTGTGCATGTGTGGGTGTGTTGTGTGTGCACACACGTGTGCATGTGCATGTGTGTTTGCATGCCTGTGTGTTTGCATATTTTCCTTGAATGTCTTTACCTGGTCTCAAGTAGTGTAATTATGATTATTTTCGGCATTACCCTTGGTTTCCGCATTCTCTCCATGAGATCACAGGAAATGAGTTCAAAAGCAGGGAAGCCAAAGCAGTTTGCAATTCTGTGCTTGATTAGTTGGCTTTTGGAATTGGAGTGTGACCCTAAGGGAAGGAAAGTGGGGTTTATATTTTGAGTGGCCTTGAGACCCTAACTCTGAACCAGTGTGCAGAAAGGCTTCTAGGTGAAGGCCTGGGCACGCCCAGGCTCTTATTGTTCCAGCCCAGGATGCTTTCTGAGATCCCCGGGGCTGCACAGCAGTGGGAAGAAAACCAATGCACACATTGCAGCACTGTGAACATCAGTTCAAAGTCTGTGATTAATACTTTAATGAAGAAGCTTAGCTGTAAAACTGTAAGTCTAAAACATAAATGTGCCAGAGACACTTGGATTTCTGTATACAGAAGGGTGGCAGGTACTGAATGCCTGCTCCCCTAACAGTGAATGCTCCAAAGCAATGTACTTAATCAGTACTCAGCTCTTCCTTTGGAAACCATAACACAGCTCCTTTTATGATCTCACACTCACCATAGGTGAAGGTTTTCTTTCCCAAATGCTTGGATTTTGGCAGCCTTTGGAAAGCTGCCCACCAGCCAGTTCTCAGCGCGGAAAAGGCCATTTGTCATCGAAGGAAGGCAGGTTTCCAGTGGTTTTGGAGCTGACATCATTGTGGTTGGTTTGATTTCTTGGCTGCGCCTTGTTCTGCCACCTCCTGAGCCTACCCGAAAAATTTCCTTATGTGATCCACTCATTTTAAACCTTCAAGTTAATTGAAATTACATTAGTGTTGCTAGTTTATAAGTATTACTGCCTTTTATATGATTTTAAACACTGCAGAGCATCGTAAACCTAGGAGTAGAATAAATGAATCGTCGAGGAGAATTTTGCTTATTTGTCCTGGTGATGATTTGAGTTTCCCCAAGAATGTGTACACTTTTTATTTTAAAAATTTTTACCTTTGAGGCTCCTTTATTTGAGACTTGTTATAGCATGCACTATTCTATCCAGATTAGCCTCTACCCTTGTGGAGGGCAGAGACAGCGCCTTTAATTTGTTCAGTAAGGCCACGTGCTCTGTGGTGGGGAATATTTTTAATGTTTACCCCCTCGTACTTGACATGGCTCTGGGTTTGTGATAGATACTCATGTACGATATACATGATTGTACGTATTTACCTGATTAGTCTGCCTGAGGGTTGGTTTTCTGGGTCTCCAGAGGTTTCCTTGGAGGAGTTCCAGAGCCTGCTCCCTACAGAGTCTTTTAGGGCTGTTTGGGGGGCTCCCAACCCATTCTCCATAGCTTTCTGTGTTTTCCTTAAGCCTCTGGTCTAAAAAAAGATAATTATTTAAAAAGGTCTTTTCCCCCCCTTTTTTGTCTTAATCTCCACATAAGTTAGATCTTTGAGGTTTTATGAACATGTTTTATAATAATAATATTAAAGCCATAGCTTAGGAAAGTAACCTTCATTCCTGATCCCCCTTTTGTCCATCCCACTCTTCAACTTTACAGCAGGTACAGTTTTAACTCAGTGCAGGGACGAAAATTCAGTCAGTGGGGAGGTGTGACACACCAGGACTGAAACGTGTCCGCATCCCACCTGCGGGGGGCAGGCAGCACTGGGTGAGGGTGGAGAGTTGGTCTATAGCTCTCCGTGCCCTTTCCATGGGAACCCCAGACTCCCAAGGGCTCAGGGCTCCAGCCTGCTTGCTCCCCTGGCGTGGCTTATCTGGCATGAACTATTGAACACCTTCACGCAGAGGTCAACCACTGAACGTGCAGCCTTGTGTTTATGTTTTAAAAGAAGAGGGTTATCGTCCAAAGACTGAACTCAAGTAGGGTGATTTCAGGCTATAGAGAAGACCCCTCTAGTAGGAAAATGCTGGTTCCATCTATGGATATGATTCTGTTACTACTCTCTAGCACGTCCTTACACTGGATGTTGGAGAGGTCAGAAGAAGGATGTGTGTTTCAGAGAGAAATATGCTTTATTAAATGGGGTAGAGTAGAATGAAGGAGAGCCAGAGTTTTATTTGCTTTCTTTATTTCACCTGCAGCTCTCGAGAGTGGATAGTATACACGTTTGTTCCTTGACTTCCCGCTTCAGTTTTCAGGGGAACATGTCTTAGTGAGATATGTCCAGTGTTTTGCTGCTAAATGTCTAACAACTGGCTTCCCAAAGAAAAAAGTGCTTCGGTGGATTTCCGTTGTGCAAGTGCTGCTTGGCCTGATTTCAACCCACCACCGAGATGTTCCTGAATGTGGAGTTGGGAAAAGTGCACCTTCAGCATTTATGAGCCAACCCTAGTTCCAGCCTATGGCTGATGGGGGGAGTGTGTGTGAGTATCCTCGGACGGAAATCTTACAGTGTGTTTTTGGAAACTAGAAATGTAGCGTTTTTCTTTCTTTCTTTCTTTCTTTCTTTCTTTCTTTCTTTCTTTCTTTCTTTCTTTCTTTCTTTCTTTCTTTCTTTCTTTTTTTTAAATATATCTTTATTGATTTCAGAGAGAGGAAGGGAGAGGGAGAGAGAGAGAGAAACATCAGTGATGAGAGAGTCATTGATCGGCTGCCTCCGGCACACCCCCAACTGGAGATCGAGCCCACAACCCAGGCATGTGCCCTGACCGGGAATCGAACCCTGATCGTCTGGATCCTAGGTTGACGCTCAACCGCTGAGCCACACCTGGCCGGGTGAAATGTAGTGTTTCTTGATAAACATGATCTAAATTGCCAAGGGATGCTGAAAGTAGAGCACAAAGCATAGTGATATCAGTATAACTGAGACGTTTTCAGGCTTATAATGACCATAAAATACCAAATACTGAGGCCCAGTCCCTTTTCATGTGTTTCACCATCTGCTTCCTCCTCAAGCCTAGCACTGCCCGAGCAGGCCTGCCTTCTGTCTTCCTCGCCCTGGTTCTCGGTGTGTCGTTTGTCTGGAACGCCCTCCCCCGCCCTCCCCTGGCTGCCTGGAAGCCCATGGCCACCCTTCAGGAGGGCTCAGCTCTTCCTCCTTGGTATCAGCCCCACATCAGGCCATTTACTCTTCTTGCTTTTCCCATTACAGCTTCATCTTATTGCATCAAAATAGTCTCTATCTTTCCCAGTGGCCAGTGAACTTCTTGAGGCCAGAGACTCTTCAATGACCCCATGCTAAAGGCCCAACATAATCCAGGCTTTTTCCACTCCTCTGGCCTCGCTTCATGTTCTCTCTTCCACACTCTCATCATTTGGCCATTCTGGACTTCTTTTTATCTCATAAGTGACCTGCGCTCTCCCGCTCCGGGGCCTTGGTCTGTATCGCGCCCCCCCCCCCCCGATCAGCTCCCCCCCCCGCCTGTGCTCAGCCGACTGCGGCCTATTCCTAGGTCTCGCCTCCCCCGGAGGCCGCCTTCCTTCTCAGGCTGAATGAGGCTCCTGGATGGTGCTCCTTCAGCAGTCTGTTCTTTCATCACCGCACCCAGCGCATTTGTGAGCATTTAGTGTTGGTCTTTCCTGCGAGGCTTACAGCTGCAGGAGCACCAGGACCTGGGTCTATGTTTTCATCACGTCCACAGGCCGGATACACAGCAGGAGCTCTGATGTTGGCTGAATGATCGGTGGCTAGAGAAATTCAGTTTGGCTGCCTGAGAATGAAGGACTGAGAAGTGATTTCAACACCCAGAGAAGATCCAAGAGTGAAAGTCAAATCTAGGAAGACAACTCTGTCAGTAGGAAGCTGGGGAATCACGTCTGTGGGACAAATCAAATTAACCACCTGCCTCGATTGCATTCGCTCACGGAGCTGGCTGAGCTGCCTTCCTCATTCACCGCCTCGTTCCCCTGCCCCGGGGATCAGAGATGCAGAGCTGTGTGTGCAGAGGAAGGAATGAAACCTCCTTTCCCACAGTGCAGGCCTCGTGCGCAGAACCTCGTGTGCTCAGCCTCCCTCCCTGGGAGGCCAGCCTGGGAGAGGGGCGCAGGCCTTCCTCACGTTCTCGCTCCTCGTGTATTCTCTTTGTGAGCTGAAGATGAATGCACAGACTCCCCTCCTTCACTTCACTTTATTTAAGCTGTGAGAAAAAGATTTAAGCCCTGAATGTAAAACAAAACATAACATTTGACGTTCTTTCCTCTGAGAGCTGGGCTGGTCTTAGAGGCGATGAGGCCCTGGGGTGCCCAGAAGTCCCCCAGAATTAATAAGCAAATAAAAGCCAAGCACCGAGTCCACATTACGTGTGAGACCTTCTCTCCACTAGGCCTGCAAAGCAGCCTGTTCTAATAATGGTTTTACAGAATCTGAAGGGAGTGAGTATTTTTAAAGAAATAAGCTGAATGGGCTAAAACAGGCACTTCCCTCATTTTGCAAAGAAATAAGATCCTATCGTTCACTGGATCTGTCTGGAGGAATTCCTTTATGTTTCACTGTGCAAGATGCTAGTTGCGCTTGGATTTAACATTCCTGTGCTTCCCAGCACTCATCTTGCAGGAACGAGAATGTGGCTGTGACCAAGCCTCTGCCAGCAGTTTCTTCCTTCCCTCGTTTGTGATTCACTCGGTGCTTCTGTTTAAAGGAGTTTCTGTAGGAGCCACTCCTGATTTAATTCAACGTAGACAAGCAGCACTGACCACCCCAGCAGGGCTCAGGCCACGTGTTCTTCCCTCACAGGCCAGCCGCCCTACCCCCCTGCTCCTACCCCAGAGCTTGGAACCTGCTCTTTCTCCTGGCGTCCGGCCTTTCAGACACCCATGTCTCCCATTTCCCTTCTCAGCCCCAAGGTAACCACGCCAGGGAGCCTGTTTCTATTCCAAAGGATCCCTCAGGCACCAATTGTTCTGTTATCACCCCCGATCTCACTTACTTGTAATTCTTATCAGTATCTAAGTTCACCCTGTTCATGCACTTGTCTCATTCCTGTGAGCAGCACTAGTGCATGGCGATAGTAAACCTTCAATAAATACTTGTTGAATCCATAATTTTAAAATGATGCCTGGAAGATAGTAGGTTTTTAGCACATGTTGTTGGATGAATGACTGCGTTTCTTTCTAAAATTTTAGCGTTGAATTTCTAAAGGGACAGAGAGACTTTAACAGGTGGTCACAGATCAAAATTATTTTGAGAGCCCCCATTGAGGACCTTTTCTCCTTAGAGTCAGGGTGGGTCTGTGATGTAAGCATCTCTAAAGTTACCCGGCCCAGCTGCCCTCTAAGTTTTGAGTTTTCCTCAGAGCAAGTTTGAGGAGCCTGAGCATCTCCCATCTCCCATGAGGAGGCTTCCAGCTCCCAGGGGGCCCGTCATCTCTGGGCAACCTTGGTGGTTAGAAAACCGACTGCATAGTCCAGTCTGCTTGTTCTGTTCTAATTCCAGGGATTATGCCAGGTGATTGCCAGGCCTGTGGATGGACACAATCATGTTTCTTCATCCTGCACACTTTGGTCCTCAAAATATTTCATTTGAGTATTTCTCTACCTCTGCTCTCACTTAATTTTTCCTAACATGAGGTAGAGATGAGCTAGGATGGTTTGAAGGCACACAAGTCATTGGTTAGATGCAGGAGGCTTGGTTCATAAATCTCCCCTATGGCTTGAATGTAGCAGAATTTCCTTTGAAAATTCTTCTTCCCCTTGGAATGTTTTCCTGTGTCAACGTGTTTTGAAGGTGCCGTCATGCTATTATGCTGGTTGGCTGTTTCTGATCAGCTGTCCACATGGGAATTACTTAGAATGTGTCTCATTACTAGTATAAGTAAAGGGCATTTTAAAAAGAACTCGAGGGAATACAAATAGAAAATCTTGTACCTCATGTAAAACTTTTATTCTTGTTAAATTCAAGGCAGCAGAGGATAGCTTGCAAGCTGGTCAATGCCAGACTAGCATCTTCTCTTGTTTTTTAAAAAAACAGCTTTGTTGGAAGACCAGCGCATGATCTAAAACACCTGGCACCATCCGCACTCCCATCACGGCACTGTTATTGCATCAGCTCTCGGCTGCTTGGTCCCCCTCACCGACCCTTGGGAGATTCTGGCACAAGGGAAAGGACAGGCGATAAGGGGACAGGAAGGCTGCCTGGCTTTTTCTCCCTTCTCCTTATTTCTGTCCCTGACATCACCCAAATGAGCTGTCCTTAAAGTAGGAGACTAGCCTGGATTATTTGGGTGGGCCTGGACCAGAAGGGTCTTTAAAGGGAGAAGAGGGGGGTGCAAGAGGAAATCGTAGAGATGGTGGTGTGAGGAGAACACAGGTGGCTGTTGCTGGCTGTGCAGATG
The DNA here is from genome assembly GCF_964146895.1 of Miniopterus schreibersii. Classification (NCBI taxonomy): domain Eukaryota; kingdom Metazoa; phylum Chordata; class Mammalia; order Chiroptera; family Miniopteridae; genus Miniopterus; species Miniopterus schreibersii. The sequence goes on along the minus strand of NC_138114.1, from coordinate 56,377,599 downwards.
GAGGAATGGGGCGTGAGCCAAGGAATGGGGTGCACTCTACAGCTGGAAAAGGCAAGGAAATGGGTCTTCCCCGTGAGCCTCCAGATGCAAATGCACCCTGCTGACAGGTTGACCTTGGCCCCGGGAGACCAGTGTTGGACCTCTGATGTGCAGGACTGTAGGATGATAAATTGTCTTCAAGTTGCCATGTTTGTGCTGATTCCACAGCAGCAATAGAAAACTGATACCGTCTCCCACACGCCTGGAGTGGAGGATACACATTAACCATCCATTGAATGGATACATTTCTTCTCCTGACTCATGTCTGTGCTGGGAAGTGATTTGCCAGCGTGCTCCTATTAGAAACACTGACACGCTTACAGGGCATTTATCACCAGCTATTTATTGTCACACAGTTGCTGAACCTTAAATAATTATTGAATCCTCCAAACTCTGCAGATAGTGTCTTTTCAGGCATTTGTTTCCTCTTTTGCTCTCCCCAATCTCCATTTCATGAATTATTTTTACTTCCCAGGACATCATTTGAGATGTTATTGTGCAATATTTCATCTCTTCCCAGATTAGTGACTTCCTAGAAAATTGCTTTTCCCCTTCCCTTTCATTGCCCCTCAGAGTTTTAATTGTGCAAAATGGAGCTTGTTGATTTTAGAAGTTACCCTTTATATTCTAAATCTGTTTGTCTCTGCTCTTCCTTGTCACCAAATGGGAGCATTTTTCTACCCTACTGGAAGTTTCCCTGACTTGTTTTCCCCAATGCCCAACAGAAAATCACTAGCATCGTCCCCTGTGTGTTTTTGCTGAGTATCTGTGACAGTTTTTCTTAATTTTGCTTTGGCTTAAGAAAGACAAGGGTTCCCCAGGAGACTGGTTCACCAGTAAGACTCTGATCTTACTTGGAGCTCTCTGGATGTTAATGTTCCTCCTATTTCCCACTAAATTGGCTCCTGTAATAGCAAAAGACAGGTAGGAACAACGTCTTCTCTATTGTTTACTGAAATGCAAGTATGCTGAAAGGGCACTTATTACAGGATTGCTTTGTTGGCCATTGAATGAATATTTAGCCAGGTGCTGTGAGAGTCCACCAAGATTAAAAAGCTACTCTCCTTGTCTTCAAAATGCCTGGACACTAGGGAGAAATAGATTTATACATAAGGAACCATTACACAGCTTAGGGTTTTTCTCTTCTCTTTTGCAAGAGAAGGCGTTTTCAGCAGGACTTGAGGTTAACAACCGGTAGAGGTGAGTGCATCGTTAACGCCTCATGGTGGACTCGGTGATTGTGCTCAGCAGGTGAAGTTGCAAGAATAACCTGGCAGTGTTTTCAGAGGGGAACTACCCAAGCGTAGGCCTACATGCCATGTTTGTTGTGCAGTGAAATTATTTGTTAGAAGAATTCATGGACACCCAGCATGTGGATATTCAGACAGTAATTTTTAATAAGAGTGGGAAATGTCATAACAAGCTTATTAGATTATCAGTTAATTAAGTAAAGTATTATGTAGTAGGAATTCCCATTTGCCCATCTCATAACTATGAGAGAAGGTGCCGAAGGTGGGCTGGAGAGGAAGGCGACCCTTCCAGGTAGGCAGGTGAGAAAGCCACCAAGGGACATCCTGGAAGTCACGCTTTCTACCACAGTTCTAATTAACTTGGCCCACTTCCCATTGGAAGGTAAAGAAAATCCATAATGTGTTAGAGTGCCTTAATTTCTTCTCAAATCAGAGCCCAATTTGTCACTGCCAGATAAGAAGTGAAAAGATCCTCTTCTCACTTTGAAATTCTGAATCGTTTAATAGCTAATTTGTGCTGCTAATTACTACCTTTCTCTTCTGTAATTATTATGAATTATTGTCCTCCTGCTGTTAGTAATGGATAAGGCAGGGACGTAACACATGGCTCTCGTTCCAATGGGTCAATCTGGCCACTGAGCCACTGACGTGTCTGGCAGACAGATTTTCTATTTCATTCAGCTTTGCTGGGTTGGTGACAAAAATTAACAGCTGAAACATCATTTGCATTTTCCCAGCTGGAGCTGCTGTTCATTCATATTCTGAATGGCGACTCTCCTTCTGGCTGAGCATCAGCAATAAGGAAGGTGAGCACAATTCCCTCGTTACTCAAATGTTTTGTGGTCCCCAGATACACCGGAAACACCTGTAGGCTTAATTGTCACCCACAGCCCTGGAAACAGCTCCCGTCACAGGGCCAGAGAGCTTAGAAATCTTGGCTCAGAAGCTGAGAGTGGATAGGATGACATCTTGAGAAGATTTTCAAGGTCATAATTCTTGAATAATATTTCTGTGAACTCAGCACATATCCTATCTCTTAAGGCATTTTTGGTGACGCTATCCAGATTGACCTTAGACATGCAATTGTGTTAGGATGGAAAAGAAACCAGAAAGGTTTTCCTGACCCAGATTTCTCCCAAGCAGTAGCTAGAGGGTCCAGATTTATTCCTTTAAACCCAACGGCTCTTCTGGTTCTTAAGAATGCCCTATTTATGAGCAGATATCCCCAGGAAGCCAGCGTCTTACACATTTACCCACTGCCACCTCACCAGGGCTCTAGCTTTGATGGGGCTCTGGTGAGAGTTGCCCCTGAAAAATGGGAAAAGTTGAAAGTAAACTTCCATGCTCTGTAATTCTTCCCAGAGCAAACCCTTCTCATAACATCCAGTGGGGTTGCTGTAGTGTCTTCTATTGTATTCTTTCTACATTATACAAATTCACTGATTTTACTCAAGTGGATTGAATTGGCTACTACTGGGCATAAGTGGAAAGAATAATTGGTGTAGATATGCCAGGCGGAGGTGTGACTGGAGTTTGAGAAGTGTAGCTCTGGTACCTCAGGAGTGATGGGCTGAAGGGCTAACTTTGTATGTGATTCATTTGCTATGGTGGATGTGAAAGCATCAGAGAACCCAGCATCTTTGTCTTTCAGCATTTGTCTACCATCTGTCAGCTGCAGAGGGTCCTCAGGGCTTGTGGGGTGAGCATAGGAGTTGGAATAATAAACATAATAGCCGCCATTTATTGTGCTGTTGTTTCTCAGCCGTTGCTGTGCCCAGTTCCTTTCATGCATCATCTCCTTTCCCTTATTGGATGGAGGTGCCGTGAATACTCCCTCTGACAGACCAGGCGGTTAAGTAAACTCCACATGGTCACCCAGCTAGGAAATGGTAGTTACTGGACTCAAGTTTCTTTGTCTCCAAGACCCACGTTCCTAACCAATGTGCTGCGATTTTGAGGGGTCCAGAAAGCTCTTTCTCTGGGTGACAGGATGAGCCCCAACCAAGCCCAGAGGTTAAGGAAAGGCTTTGGACAAGAGGTGAGGAATGACTGGGACCTGGAGGAGGGGCCAGAGGTGGACACCGAAAGGGGAGGGAGAGGGTGCAAGAAGGAAACTGAACCAGGCCAAGTGAGAAGCAGGTGCTTCTAGGTTATTTCAGAGGCTTCAGGCTACAGAGGTCATTTTTTGGAAACTAGGGAAGGTGGTGAAATTTGCCTTGAATTTCCCTTAAATTTCTTTAAAAATTCTAACTTAGGATTCTTTAGGGATCATCCTAAATCAGCGGTTCTCAACCCAGGCTACATTTCAGAATCCCCTGGAAAGTTCTTAAAACTTAACCACACCGGGCGCCCTGCCAGACTGGCTGGCTTAGTCTCAGGGGGCGAGCCTGGGCCCATGGTCAGGATTGAGGTCATTGTCCTGAAGGGAAGGGACCCTTACAGGACTGTCCACTTCTATTTTTGTGATGTGTGATGTTTGTAAGTTTAGGCATATACACACATGCACACAGACACATGTCTATGGGCCCACAGACTGTACTAAACAGGATATATTTGTATGTGGCTCTTGCGTCCCACAGATGAGAGTGCACATGCTCCCTTCCTTTGCTAGAGCTCACAGCCAAGTCTGTACCTCGAGTGAAGTCCCCGCAGGCCTCCGGCTGTGGAGTGCGTACCTGAGCTTGGATTGCCGACTCTAGCCTAGGTCTTTAGTTCTATTTTATATTTTCTCTGTCTCTGCCTTTTTTTTAATTTATATTTTTCTATTTTACCATGTATTATATTGTAAGCCTGTTTTAAATGCTTTATGGAATAAGGTGGGTATGAGTACATAAAGTAAGTGTGATAGCAGACACCAGACTCCTGGCAATGACGTAATAAATGTTTATGAGCCAGAAGGGGGCCCAGAGATCCCCTCAAGCAGTGGCTATAATCTTTGCCCATTGGCAGAACCACTGGGCTTCAAGAAACCCCCATCTAGGTTGATCTGGTATCACAGAGGTGACCCCCAAAATGTGACTCCCGATTCCCACTGCTCTGGAAATTTGCAAAAATCTTGGCATAGCTTTGAGATTCCCACAAATTCTAGGGTGAAATTCCCAGCTTGCATCTGGCTCCAATTCCCTCGTTTTACAAATGGGGAAACTGAGGCATGAGAGAACAAGATCACACCCTTGAACACATGTTGCAGTGCGGACCGGGGACCAGGTCTTCCAGCACAATCTATGTGCCCAGGTGTCTCAGAGTTAATGAAGCTGGAGGCGGGAGCTGGGGAGGAGGGCGCCAGGCCCGGTCAAGCACCAGCTAGTTTACCTGATCATCCGACAGCATCTGCTCTCAAGCTTGATGTGGGAAGAGGGGAAACCGAGTCCTTCCCCTCCTGGTGCAGGTGTCACCTGTGGCTGAGACTCCCTCTCTGTAGCTGAGTGCGCCGTGGAACACAGGGAAAAGACCGTGTGACAGGAAATGGGTGGAAATGGATTGGAAACTGTCCCCTTTACGGTTCATGTCACTGCTAAGAACACTGCCTCCCAGTGATCTATCGGGCATGTATCCAAACCAAGCAGCACCTTTCGGAAAATAAAAACACACCTTTGAATTAAACCCTTTGAGCATACATGCTAAGTGATGTGTATTTGTCCTGTGAATTTACACTGTTCATGAGGCGGGTCAGAAGAGCTATTTTAAACAAGCACTAGTTATGGAAATGAGGCACATATTGGAGGTAAAGGGCTTTATTTTGATGAAAAAGTTAACATGGATGAGACTAGGAAGAAACGCTGATAATGCAGGCTCCCGGTGTGGTCCAGGAGTCACTGCAAAGTGACAAAGTTAAATGGGTTTGAAATAAGAACGAATTTCCTTTCCTCCTGGTTCAGAGGCTGCGAGCGCAGATGCCGTGGACCATGGTGAGATTTGTAATTTAGTTGTAACAGATTTTCTTACATGGGTTTGGAACTGGATTTCACATATTAAAAACCGAGCGCAGTGATGACAAGCGGTTCTAGTCACAGTCACTTGGCCTTGTGAGTGTGGCTGGGAGGGCAGAGCTGTTTCCACAGGTAACGTTCATTCACTCGACTGGGCCGGTGGGTCCCTTGGGGACGTTTTCTTCCAGTTGGAAGTCGTGTTTGGAGCACAGACTCTCCAGTGATCCCCAAAGTCTAGTTTTCTTGGTCACTGAGGCCGGCAGTTCCCCTGAACTGGTTAAGGGCAAAGACGTCTCTCTGCCTCAAAGAGAAGGGCGATGTACTTCCGAGTGCTGGTGAGTCCGATGAAACACTGGTGGACTCTTACTGCTTGGAGCACAGTTCTTTCCAGAATGTGGTGTTCATCTTTCATTCAAGCTTTAAAAAATTCCAGTGCAAATACTCCTAGCCTCTTTCTGATGATAGAAATAATGTTTATTGCAAACATTTTAGAGCCTATAGAAATGTATATTTAAAGAAACAGCACTAGACTCCACCCACAGATACTGCTGTTCATATATTTTGATGTAGAGTCATCGAGAACCCTTTTACGTGCGAAGATATTTAAAGCTATGTGCACACACTTCCCCCTAACTTGCTCCCTTACAGCGCACTCACCTTGGAAACGTTCCATTTATAGTGTGTTGTGGACATACTTTGTTAATACTGTGATTTTTTTAAATGCCTGCCTAGTATTTCATTGTATAGATGTTCTGTAATTTCTTGAATCAGTGTCTTATTGGTGATGTTTGGGTTATTTTCAGTGTTTCAATATTAAAAACAAGGCTGCCATGTATATCTTTGAACCTGCAGCCTTACAGACATCCTGAGGACAAATTCTTGAAAGAGGAATTTCTAGGAAACAACTGTACAGTCTTCCAAGCTTTTAAAACATGCTTCTCATTTAATCTGTTAACTATCTGCCACGGGCGGAGGGACTCATTGCTGTCACTTGTTCAGGTTTTTGTTTTTCTCCTTTGCTTGATGTTTACCAGGCGATCGGCTCCTCGGTGGAGGGTTTCATCTGCTTTGCTAACCCTCTACCTTCTGTTTCCAGAAGAGTGCCTGACACGTGGAAGGAGCTCAACTATTTGTTAAATTTTGAAAGAATTACCTTTCCTGTCCTTCGCTCACCTTTTTTCTAAAAGGCATCTGTCTTTTGATTACTGTGTTTAAAGAGTTTTACGTACGAAAGACACCAGGTCTTTGCCACCTAGAGGGCAAGTAGTTTTCCCAGTTTGCTTTTTATATTTTAACTTTCAGGAATTTTAGTTTTGCATATAGAATTATTAATTTTTACAGGGTCAAATGTATCAATACGTTCTTTAGTTTTACTTTTCTTGTGTAGCCTGAGAAAGGGGCTCTGTCATTCCAGGTGCTAAGCCTGCAATCTCAGTGAATTCTAATTACTTTTAATGGTTTCATTTCAAACTTTTAAGCCATTAATCTTCCCGAATGTGTGTTGATGGAAGGGATTTGCTTTGATTTTTTTTTCTCCCAAAGGATTTGCCAGTTGTCACAATAATCTCTCATTCCTCCACGGTTGTGAGACCTCTGAAGACAGGGAGCTAGAGGAAGGGAACAAACATTTATTGGGGGGCTACTTGCTCTACGTATTTGCTGACATAGTCCTGCAGGGTAGACGTTACCTTCAGGTGGCCGACCGGGATACTGAGGCTTAGAGAGGTAAACTCAGGCCCGGGCCCCAAGCCCTGCTCCTACCCTGCCGCCTGCAGCCTCCATCAGAGCCTCTGTGTGCTGGGTGCCCGGGGCTCTGCCACAGGGGACTGCAGGAATTTAACAGTGCTGACAGCAGACCCTGTTAAGCCATTAAAAAATGAAATTCTGAAGTTAAAAAAGTTTAGAGAAAAGTAGGGGGAGAAAAGGAAGGGAAGATGTACTTATAGCCTCGCTTTCTATTTCTAATACCTGGTAGAGTCCACCAAACATATTTCTTGGCTCCTGGGCTTGATGTTGCCAAAGGTAAGTAAAACAGTAGACAGAATACACATTTAAGCACTTTTTTTAGAAAAAAAAGTGAGCGAAGGACAGGAATGAGGTTAACGTGTGAAAAATAAGGGTAATAATTATTATTTAAGGTGTGTAAAATGCATTCAACGTCATAAATATTTCACAGTTCTAAGATGGAAGCATTATTATTTTATTGTTAAAACACAGTTTGCTCTGCTGAGCTGGGGCCCAGCACTTAATGTGGTAAGTTATTGAAGAGCTGTGTTTGTTCAATGTTGTGTTTTGTGGGCAGTTTTCAAGCAACAGCAGTACTTTACCATAATGCTCTTTCCAAACTGTGAGCTAAAAATGAATAATCATTTGAGCATATTTTAGTAATGCTAATAATTTAAATTCTGCAACATCGTTAATCACTAACAAGGCAACACACTAACACCTAAAATGATGTACAACAACTGTGGCTTTTTGAGGCTTTGATTATGCACATTGGCACATGACTGCATTTTTACATTCATTATTGCAATTATTGGGCACAGATAATTGGAAACATAAACTTGGACAAAACTGTAATAATTTTGTTTTTTATGAGAATTATTTCATGAGGAAGACCTATAATTCTAAATATTTATGTACCCAATAACGGAGCTTCAAAATATATGAGGCAAAAACTGACAGAACTAAAGAGAGAAAAGACAAATCTACAATTATTGTTGGAGATTTGCTATCTATGTCTCGGTAATTGATGGAACAAGTAAACAAAAACTCATTAAGGAGGGACATCAGAAGATACTATAAACCAATGTGACTTAATATTTACCGATGCTAAAACCAACATCTACAAGCACATTCTTCAGGCCAGGCAAATGACAGACTCAGACACAGAGTTGTATCAGTCAGAAACATAATACTTATACCAACCAAATTTGAAAGAACATTGTCGTGCCTAAAATATCTGTACATATAATTCTCTCAGCACATGGAACTGACCCGATAGGATCTTCTCATTAGACAGCTAATGATTATTTTTTAAATGTAGTAGGAACACAGGTCAGCTTTGATTTAAACACAGTTGCAATGTGGAAAGGAGAACTTTGGGTGCTCACATGAGCCGGCAGTTGTATATATTAAGAGGCCCAGAGATGCTCTCTTGAAGTCTAACAAGTCCCCAGGGTCCTCTCCAAACTACCTACTGCAAGACTCCATCCAGGACTTGGAGGGGTCCTTAGAACTGGACTCTAAGTTCCACGAGAACATGTCTACCAACCTTCTCTGAAAGTGGGCTCCGTTTCTTTCCATTTTGGCCAAATAGAGCTGCCAGCCTCTGCTTCTGATTTGCATATTTTGTGTGACTACATTGAGAACCTCCTTGGATTACAGTGGCAAAGACACTCGAATCCTGACCAGATGTCATTGAGCATGCGAGGAAGATCTGTGGATTATTTATAACTTAAATTTCAGAACGAGTGCTGCAAGCTTAGGGAGATTCACGCTGCTCTTGACCTCTGAAGAGCTCTCGTTGGATGGGCATCAAGGATGCTGGGGGCAGAGGGCCAAAGAGTCAGATGTTGGGGCAGAAAGTGGGGTTGGAGACAAACACATTTTGGAAAAAAAGCACAGTAAACAAGCAGTCATGGTGTTTAAGATTTTATTACTGTGTTAAACTTGAAATTACATCTGAGTTTTATATTAGCTCAGAGAATTATTGTCATCTTGCAATTAAATTGTATTTTTAATAGATTCCCCTAATGCATCTCTTAGCAGGTACTGTAGCAATGGATATTTTATTTGAAAAATAATTTCAGTTCAATCTAGAGCTTAATGTGTATTGGAATTATCTATTGATTTCCCTGTATCTTGGCCATATTTTCCCTACTTTCTATAAAAAAGCTAAATGCAATTGTTTGGTTCAAGGTTCTCTCCCACACCAGGAATACATTTTTATTTAAGTTTCCTAATATTTGCATCTATAAAATCAGTAAATTTTATTATTTCTTCAGTTTATCTGGCTGCTGACAATCCATCTCTGGGTGTGGTGTCTGATTTGGGATTGACAGAGAACTCTGAGCTTGGCAGTTACAGCAGAGTGGCCTCATGGAAACTTCTGGATGCTCTGATAGGCAGGACCAACTTCATTGTTATTCCCACTTACTTTCTAGTGACTAAAATTGTTTAGCTTTCTTAAAAATTCCCATAAAAATCCTAGAACATGATAATATAGACATAGCTTTGGCAATCAATTGGGTGAAAAATGTGAAGACTCAGGCAACAACTTGGCTTCTGTATTAGTCAGGGGTCTTCAGAGAAGCAGAACCAGTAGGCTGTATGTGTTTGTATATTATGAGGAATTGGTTCCTGAGATCACGGAGGCTGGGAAGTGCCATGACCTCCATCTGCAAGCTGGAGACCAGCAGAGCTGGGGGTGCCAATCCTAGTCTGAGGGCAGAGAAGATGATGAGATGTCCCAACAGTGGGACAGAAAAAAATTAAAAAGACACATTTCTCCTTCACCTTCTGTTCCCTTCGGGCCCTCCCTGGACTGGCTGCTCACCCACAGTGGGGGAGGGCAGTTTACTTTTCCTGAGCCCACCAATCAAATGCTAATATCACCTGGAAACACCCTCACAGACCCATCCAGAAATAATCTTTAATCTGGGGTACCCCATGGCCAGTCACATTGACACATAAAATCAACCATCACAACTTAGTTTTGATGGTCCCAAGTAATTTTAATTTGTTTTTTAAAATGAATTATTTTTAAAATTAATTTTAAAAACTTTTCTAAGCCAGTCAGCCTCTTAGTGCTAAATTTGCAGTGGGTAGTAACTGGTAAACCCTTGCTAGTTATTTCAGGTGGATCATCATGAAAACTTTCTTCCTCAGGTTAAACATTGGCTCCTGACTCTGTGCACCTGGTATGTGGAGAAATACTGAGTAGTAGTTACCCAGTTAATTAGGTCACCGTGCACAGGCAATGTGAATAATATGGTGATGAGAGGGGACGAGTTTAAGGTTCCTGGGATGGCAGTAACACAAGAAGGAGGCAGCCACTGTGAAGCACTCTCGGCGTAAGGTCACATTTTATGTCTCCCAAACTCCTCACTTCGGCAGGTTTACTTGCCTGCAGATCTAGGTCAGCCAGTTCCCGGGAATAAGAGAAGGTCTTTGAACCAGATGGATTCCCTTAAGAGTCAGGCCTCCAAGAGGCTGGTAACACGCTTGTTCTCTGAACACCTTGTCTTGTCCTGTGGCCTGTGGCGAATGCAACTCTCCCCTTCCTGCCACTTACCCATCTACTTGCTGCTCTACCAATTTAGCCTAAACAACCCATTTTTCATATTTTCTGGTTCCCTATTTTCCCTCCCAGGCACCCCAAGATTCCAGCGCAGCGAGTGGAGACGGTGAGCAGTTAGGTGAGGTTATAACACTTCTCCTATGCTGGTATCCTCTCAGAGCCCCCCACTCTTTCCACGGAAAGTGTCCAAAATATCTTTCTCTCCTTCCTAATTGGGCCCAGTTCCTTCTCTATCCTCAGGACTTAACTCGTAATCACTGGATGTCTGAACAGGAATAGCCTCCCCAACCTCACTTTCCTCGTGACTGTCGTGGAAGCCAGAGCCCCAGGGAGCTGCTGACACAGGCCAGCTGGTTGGTCTCCAGGGCCCAGAGCTGGGTGGAGAAGGGAGTGATGGGGTTTGGGGACCGACATGGGGTACCCAGCATCTTATGTAAGTAAGAGAGGGTTTGTCTTACTTGAACCCCACAGAATGGGCTCCTGCCAAGAAGGAGGGGTCAGAAAAGCAAGCCAGGAAATAGAAGCTGTGGACCCTCTACCCTCCACATGGAGGAGATGCTGGAACCAGTGGCTCTTGACTTTGAGCCCAATGTTCTCCTACAGTTTCCTGAGGTTTAGAACTGGTCCCGTGACCACTGATGTCCAATTTTATCAGAGACTCTTCCAAACTTACACCTGAAACTTTACTTATACTTGCCTTTTAAATGGCTATAAATAATTTAGCTTCTTTAATTTGGGCATTTCCTATAAATCTCACAGTACATTTTTAGCTATTTTTCATGTCTTCTACTTCCTATAGGTAATTTATACTACTTAGCATTTTTAAATCACCTATTGAATACCATAGTTCTTAGATCAATCTTAGATAAATTTCAGGGTATAATTTTATATACCTGGTATTAGACTTGTATTTTTCTGTTGGGTACTTGGGTGCCCTCTGCTATGACATTTTCAGGTCACACTGGATGGGCTTGTATAGATATGCAATTCACTCAGTTTCATCTTGTGTAGAGAGAATTAATCTGCTGAGTTTTCTAGACATTAGCAATACATAAAAATCCTATAAGGTAGTATGCTATGTTCTCCTTTTGAAAATGAGTAATGAGGCATGACAATTTCTACCTAAAGCAATAATCAAGAAAGAGAGCCCTGCATTCAGTTCATTATGTGAGTTCATAGAAAGAGCAAAGGAAAAATAAATATTTTCACCCATTTAAGTCAATTTCAAGCTTAAAATTATAGGTTCTTGCTACTTGAACTTAATTGCTATCACAAAGAAACACATGTTGCTGTGATCACATATTTCACAGAAGAAAAAAGCCTGAATCCTTGACATTTTGGAAAGAAATATAATTATCTTTGACCCAACCTGAACTGATTTTCTTTCACAGTGAATTATTTATTTATTTTTTTAAATATCAGAAATGAAGACAAACTCAGACCTCAGAAAATTTAAATGAAGGGCCAATTACTAAAAGTCAGTCTGTAATAGATGATAAGAACTTAGGTCATGCTCTTTCCCAGGGTCCACATTTATAATGAGTGATGAATATTCTTATTAACATCAGAACCTGGTTAATAACATCAGCACTTTCTTAATATCAAAAATTGAAACCTTAGTCTTGATGGCCTGTTCTCAGAGTCAGTACAGTGGACTGGGTGGTCCCAGAATCAGCCCCAGACTCAGCAGGGAAAGGTCCCCTCACAAGGTCATGAGTAACCCTGGGAATGCAGCAAGGTCTGTGGCATTGGAGTGGAGAAGGGGAGTCGGCCCTGTCCCCCTCCAGGTCTGTGTTTCATGGAAATTGCTTCTGCATCTTGGAGTCCTCTTCTGACTCGATCCTTGTTTCTTTCTATTTTTAAAAATATATTTTTTTATTGATTTTAGAGAGGAAGGGAGAGAGAGAGATGGAATGAGGAGAGAGTTGTTAACCAGCTGCCTCCTGCAGGCCCCCCACTGGGGATCGAAACCACAGCCCGGGCCTGTGCCCTGACCAGGACTCAACCAGCGATCTCCTGGATCACAGGCCGATGCTCAGCTACCCAGCCACGCCAGCCAGGCTCAATCCTTGTTTCTAATGTCACAATTTGTTTTTCATCATTTATGATATTTATAAAAACTGTGAAATATTTCAATCATGCAGAAAAATTCAGAAAAGAACATGCTTGTGTCCAAGCTTTCTCCAATATTATTATTTACCATGGTTGCTTCAGGTTTTAAAAAAGCTTTGAGAGAAAAACCTCATCATATTGTGGCAGGTTGTCTGGAGGGGAGCAGGGCAGGCTCTCCCCTCCCCAGTTCCTTGGGTTAATCATGAACTTGTGGGGGAACTTTCTCTTGCTCAGTCTGTTACTGGCATTTCTGGGCTCAGCTAATGCCTGTTCACCCCACCCACCCCTCCTGGACACCTCATTGCTCGTGGGGTTGAGCACCCTTTCATATACTTTTTGGTGATTCAGGCTTGCCTTGTTTTCTGAGGACTCCTTTATTCTTACGTGTGATAGGTGATACTGATCCATTGATGGTAAGATAAGTTGCAAATGTCTTCACCTTGCACTCTGACTCTCTTTATTCTCCTTTTTATTTTATTTTAACCCTCATCCAAGGATATTTTTTCCACTGCTTTTCAGAGAGTGGAAGGGAGAGAGAGACATCGATGTGAGAGACATGTGGATTGGTTGTCTCCTGCACGTGCCCCAACCAGTGCTGGGGACCGAGCCTGCAATCCAGGTACCTGCCCTGGGCTAGAATTGAACCCGGGATCCTTCAGTCCAGGGGCCGACACTCTAACCACTGAGCAGAACCGGCCAGGGCTACTGTGCCCTTTTTATAATAAAGTATTTAACTACACCCTTCCTTCCTTTCGTCTCTGTGCCTGTGCTTACAGGCTCTGGTGCAGGGTGATGAGTCCTGGTCGGGGGCTCTCCCTGCTGGGAGGTGGTCACTGAAGGGCCAGACTGTTCTGAGCAGCGCCACAGGCTGGTGGTGGAAGTGTCTTATTCCTGTCCGGGCCTGTTCACCTCGCAGCAGGAGCCAGGAACATGGCAACATGGTTTGAAGCAAAGGTCTGGAGCCCCCTGATTTCCAGCTGTCTGCTCTCTAACTGCAGCACTCAGATGGGGGCTTGCCCCCTCCCCCAGTGCCCCTGTTCCCACTCTTCTCCATGTCCCCAGCGACCCCAGGGCCGGAGCTGGCATTCAGGCCCACCCCTGACTGACCCAGCCCCCGAGCAATGACCCAGTGACCTAACTTTTAGCTAAAAGAGCACAGGACAGTGATCTGCATACTTAAAAAATGTAAATTATTTGGGTATGAATATAATCTATATTCCAATAAACACAGCACATTTCTTGGGAAAAGCTGCTTAACAATAAGACCTAAAGAAACTATTTCAAGACAAAAGTCAGATCCACCCAACCCCACTGTGCAGCATAAAAATTTCACTTCTACAATGTGTACCCTAGGATCTGGAGATGCAAAAAAAGAAGGAAGCATTGTTTTGCTGGGGAAATTTCCAGTAGGTAAAGTCAAGAGAGTTTGTAGCTTAGAAAATTAATGCATACCCAGTATGTGGTGTATCTCAGCAAATATGGGATGCTTGGAGCTGATTTATTATCTAAAGCTGCCTTGTAAAGGCCAACACTTACACAGTACACTGATGTTAGAGGCGGCAATCAAAGAAAGCTCCTCGGGCCGTTTGAGTAAAAAAGGGTGTTAATGTACCTAAGCCACGTTGCTTTCCTTGTGAACTGGCGGAAAGCGTCAAACCATTTCTCCTGTGGAAACCGAGTCACCTTTTCATCAAGAAGACAAAGTGGTCAGACAGGGACCAACCTAAGGTACAAGCTCAGAAAGGGCACCACTGTTTCTGCCGGAGGCAACACGGCTCCACTCGGCGCGCCCATGGTCTCCGTTAGAAGCTGAAGGACGAGAGTAATTCCTCAGGACCCCACAACACACATCTGCGTTCACCGCCAGCAGGCACCCTCTGGCTGCGCCCTCTCACTGAATTTTAAAAAGTGGCAGGTACATCTTTTCCTAGATCTTATTTGTTTCTGACAGTTAATGAATTTGTGTCCGTTTTGTCCATTCAGATTTGGCTTTGGAGCCCAGTAAATTCTGTTCCTGCAGCAGCCCAGTTGGATAATAGAGCCGCTTTATGTTTACGCCACAAATGTCACTGGTCGCTGCTGGCTGGGCACCAGGCAATGTGTTGGGACTTTATAAGCGTTTCTCTGGGAGATACACAACAGATTTCACTGAGGCTCGAGAAGTTAGGTGAAGTCAGGAAGCGATGGCTTTAAGATATGGAAGCAGCCTAAGTGTCCATCCACAGACATTTGGATAAAGAAGACATGGTGCATGTACAAAGATGTACTACTCAGCCATAAAAAATAATGAAATCTTACCATTCGTGACAACATGGATGGACCTAGAGGGTATTACACTAAATGAAATGTCAAAAAAGAAATACTATAAGATTTCACTTATATGTGGAAACTAAAAAAAATGAAACAGAAACAGACGCGGAGATACAGAGAACAACCTGATGGTTGTAAGATGGGAAGGGGGCTGGGGGCTGGGTGAAAAAGGTGAAGGGATTAACAAGTACAAATTATAGTTACAAAATACAGGGATGTAAAGTGCAGCACAGGGAATATAGTCAATAACAGTGCAACAACTTGTGTGGTGCCAGGTGGGTACTAGGGTTATTGGGGGGATCGCTTTGTAAAATATGTAATTATCTTACCACTGTGCCGTACACCTGAAACTAATATAATATTGACTCTCAACTGTAATTGGGAAAAAACACACAAAAGTATGGCTTTGGGCTTTGAAGCCACGTGCCTCACTGTGGAATTCGTCTTCTTACTACCTTGTACTGGCTGCCTCGGGAGGTAATGGGAGGCCCGGCATTAAGGGGTCCTTTCCTGTCCAAACTACCTAACTTGCGCATAATTCCATGTGTGGTGATGTAGACGTATTGTTCATCCCTGCAGGACGCATTGTAATTACTGACCTTCTTTATCACGGAGGAGAGTTCCAGAGTGGAGGGTGTGTGCAGTCACCCTGAGAAGAGGGTCCTTAGCCGGGCTCTAGCTGTCTGCCCGTCGCCATCTCTGTACAGCTATCCGTCTCCTCTGGTAGCACACCCAGCTGTTGGGTCCCCCAGATGCTGGCTGGGGCTCCACTGTCTCCCACAATGCCCTGGGGCATGAGCTGCTCCACAAGGTCTAACGTAACTGGGCCGTCTGAGGCTGGCTCTGACCCCAGAGGGCTCATCTTACTTTCTTATGACCAAAATCCCTTTGGGGATTCCTTCTCCCCTCTGGGCAACATCTCTGAGCCACCCCCCCAGGCACTGGGTGGGCAGTAGCCTCTGGTCTTCTCAGCTTGCCTCTCGGTGTGGAGCCCCTACCCGCTGAGTGAGCTGGGGCAAGGGTAACTGGGACCCCGAATTCTTGGCCTGAGGAGCTTGGAATAGAGCATCCATCCTATTAGTGGGGACTGTATGGAGGAAACAAAGCCCCTGATCTCTTCACACACCAGGAATTGAGCCACTTCACTTGGAGTTGGAGGGGATGAGACACGCTGGTAACCTGCTCCCCCCACCACCCAGGGAGCCGCACCCGTTGTTCAGGAGCTGAGGGGAGAGGGAGCCCTCTTCTTGGCCACAGCTGCCCAGAGTGCCCAGGTCGGGCGGGAGCTGAGCTGGGTGGGGGGAGGGAGTGATCGTGACTCAGGTGACAAGGGCTCTGCGGAGCTTACTCTGTTCTAGTAGATTTTCTTGAACAAATGTTTCTTCATTTCTGTGTGCCCTTAGGACAATTTTTATAGACTTTGCTTGGTTGTTTTTACATAGTTTTCCCCAGTTATGCTTGTTTCACGGGTAGTGGGTCCTCAGAGCTTCTCACAATCTGTCCCCAAAGTGGACTTTCCCAGTACTGCTCTTCCTGTATCCATTTCATAGACAAGAAATCTGAGGCACAGAAAGAGCAAGTGATTTGCCTAAGGTCACACAGTAAATGGCAAAGCTGGGCTACAGAACCGTGCTGTTTGCCTCCTGAGTTTGCAGTGGGCTGAGAGGAAGGATGGTTCTGCAGGAGATGGCACACCTGGATCTTCAGGTGGGGAGAGGACTGCAAGCAAGTAATTCTCAGGAACTGTAATAAAAACTGATTTCCTCCCCCTAAGCACCTGTGTGCTGAGCCCTGCGCCACATCACACTGACTCCCTGAGGACGCCGCGGGGAGCCTGTGTGTACCTTTCCAGCAGCAGGCAGTGCAAATTGATTCTGCCAAAGCCAGTATCCCTGCCCCTCTGCTGGATGACACTCGCCACCCAGAAACCTCAGGTGCCTGCATTTAATTGACATGTTGGTCTCTGCAGTCAGGGCTTTGGGCTGAACAGAAGGTGGTTTTGTTCAGGTCTTTCCCATCCAGCCACCTCCCAGGGCCTGCCCTGGGCCCGTCTCATCCAAAATGTCCCACCCTGTGCCTTCCTCCTCCCTCTGAGCTCACAGGCCTCCTAAGGAGAGAGCCTGGCACCCCATCAGCTGGCTGTAGTGCTGAGTGCTGCGTGTAGATCGTGGTGTGGGCTGTTTGACAGCACCCACCTGGGGACCCAATGAAACGAGGCAGGGATGAGAATTCCAACCGTAGAGGCTGCTGGGAAGGTCTTTCGGCGGCGGCGGGGGGGGGGGGGGGGGGCAGGACTCTGGGGCTCCTGCCTGCCTCCCCTAGTCACATACTGCTTACTTTATAGAGCTGCTTAGGTGCTTAACAGCATCTTAGCAACACATGTCCGAGGCTCAGCTCGACCCCCAAACCTGTCCCTCCTCCTGTCTTTCCTTCTTACTCCTAACACCTCTCCCTTCTCCACTTGCACCCAGTCCATCCACACGTCTCCTCTAAAACATGCTTCAAATCTCCTTCCCTCCAGCTCCGCTGCCACCATAGGCACCACCATGGTGCACCTGGGCCCCGCAGCCGCCTCCTCGCTGGTCTCCCCACTGACACTCATGCCCAACCCCATCCATTCTCCACGCAGCAGCTAATCATTACAAAAATAGGAATCGGGTCATATTCTCCCTGACAAACCCTTACGGCTTCCCACAGCACTTAGGACAAAGCCTTGACTCCGTATCATGACCGCCAAGGCCTGTGCCTCTAGCCCCTCGCCACCCCTGCTGCCCGGGCAGGCTGGCTCTCTCCTCGCTGCCCCATCTTGCTCCCCTCCAGCCACACTGGCCTTATTTCAGTTCCTACGCCAGGGCCTCTGCGTGTATTGTCCCCTCTGCCTGTGGGGTAGGCAGAGGGGTCTCCAGAGACCTCCACGGCCTAATCCCCATAACCCGGGGTCTGTCTGGTCAGACAGCAAAGGAGACTTTGCAGGTGTCATTAATGCTACAGACCTCTCTCACCCAGGTGGGTCCAGTTATCCACATGAGCCCTTAAAAGCAGAGAACTTTCTCCAGCTAAGGGTGGGAGGGATGCAGTGGGAGTCAGAGATTCAAAGTGTGTGAGGCAGACTCAACGCACTGGTGCTTGTTCAGACGTGGGGGGAAGCAGGATGGGACTCCTGGCCCAACGACCCTCAAGAAGACTGGACTCGGCTCTCCCTCCACAGGCCAGTAAGTTCTGCCGACAACCTGAAGGAGCTCGAAGGTTGACTTAGAGGCTTAGAGGCTTCAGCACAAGACCGGTCAGCTGACACCTGGATTTGTCACTGTAAGACCCATGGAGGAGAACCTGCAGGCCCTGGATTCTGACCTACGGGACTGTGAGTGATGCAGTTGTGTTGTTTTGAGCTGCTGCGTTTGCTGGTGTTTTGAATGGGAGCAATAGAAACCTAAGAGCTCAGGCTGTTCCCTCCTCCCCAATTCTCTGGCTTCAGGGTCTACCATTCTCTGATTAGCCCACCTCACCTAGACCCACTTGTTCCATGCTGGCCCATTCTTTTTATTTCTAAGATTTTAATCACGCTGGGACTTACATACTTCCCGAGAGAGCTGCTACAGTCCAGTTCTGACTTTGGAGGCCCTGGGCTGCAGGGCTCAAACCCTTGCTCATCTGGTTGCTGCTTGTGTGACCTTGGCTGAGTTAACTTTTCTAGGCCTTAATCTTCTGATCTGTAAAATGAGCATTACACCAACAGCTCAGAGGGTTGTTGTGAGGATTAAATGAGGAAATGGCTACAGAGCACGTTGAACAGTACTTGGCACACAGGCTCTAATCACTGCGGTTGAAGTGTTTGTTCAGTGTCCTTCTAGACCTGGGGTTGGCACACTACTGCCTGCAGGTCAGATCCGGCCACCACTTGCTTTCATAAGTGAAGTTTTTGGGAACAGAGCCACAGCTGGTCTGCAGGTTATCTTCACTTACATGAAGCACTGTGGGGCTACTGAGGCAGAGGAGCAGTTCTGCCCACAGGGTCTAGGAAGCCTGAATTATTTATTCTCCAGCCTGCTGTGGAAAGTTTTCTCTAAGCCCGGAAAGGCTGGGCCACATCTCTATGCTCCGCTCTCAGCACATGACCTGGGACGTAGTAGGTGCACAGTGCAGCAAGTCGAGATGGTAACAGCTGGGTTGTGTGTTGAGCCTGTGCTCCCTGTCCAGGTGTAAAAGAACGTGGGGTCCGTTCCTGCTGTATCACTGGGTGCGTCCCCTTTGGAACCAGAGACTCCACTCAGTCGTCCTCGACCCATCTCTGCACCAGACCCACTGCTGCTCTCCTGCCAGGGGCCGTGGGCTTTAACATCAGTACCATTTTTACTTCCTAAACTAAAGCTGCCTTGTGGATGCACTTAATAAGCTCCGTGTCCGTCGGCCGCTCGTCTCCAGGATCTGTACCTGAGCTGGACTGTCATGTTTCAGACATCACAGCATCAAACTGGCCAAGTTGTCAGTCAGTAGGAGCCTCAGAGCCCACAGTATTTTAATGTCACTGATGTCCACTTTAAATTGCCCCTTAGGGAGCTTAAATTGCCCTGTTAGAAGCCCACACACAGCACTAGCCTCTGACCGGTGCTGCTGGAAGTGTTCGAGTGTCTGACGTTTTCTCCACTCCTCCCTGACCTGCAGCCCCGTGTTACAGGGCTCCTCTGGTGCCGTCTGCCGTGGTATCTCCACATTTCCATTCTCTTTAATTATTCCACGGGACTTTCTGAGCTTTTAATGGCCAAATATATTCTACGTGCAGTAAAATCAGCTACCTTTTCATGAGGAGCAAAGACAGCTGATTAGTAATTGAGCAGTTTGCCCTCAGGGTCAGCGTATGAGCAACAGCCCAGTTGGCATGAGGGGCAGAGGCTGGCGGAGCCTCCTTCTCAGGGGCCCCCCAGTGGTGCCTGAAAACCCACCGTTGCTAAGTGATTCCCTCGCACTGTGCACTGTTTCAGGGCCCTTCCTTTTTATCTCCTGCAAACATTTCTTTGAAGGATAAAGTTTTAAAATTCTGTGCTTCCTTCCTGAGCAATTCTGGGCAGGTGAGAGCAGAGCTGTGATGTGGGGGCTCCTTTTTGAATTTCTAATGTTTATTTACATCTTGTCTCTTTCTCCTTTTGCCAGTTAAAAATTAGAAATGCCAGAAGGTCTCTTCTGTTGGTCTTCTCAAAGAACATGTTTGGTTTTATTAAATAACCCTATTATTTAAAACATTTAATTAATTTATATTTCAGTTTTGATTCCCAACTTTTTTTTACCTCTTGGAGTACACTTTTGATTCCCTTTATCTGTTTTCTTGTTGTTGTTGTTGTTTTCAATTACAGTTTACATTCAGTGGTATTTTATCTCTTTCCCTGAGTCAAGTGCTTAGTTTATTTCCTTTTCGTCTTTCCTGGTTTCTGATAAATATTAGATATTTTAAGCCAGAATTTTTCTTGATGTATTTCGCTGCGTCCCACAGGCTTGTAACATGCAGTGGTTTCATTTTTATTCATTTCTAGATAGTTTGTAATTATTTAAAAGTCTTTAAAATGGTAAGATTTCTTTATTTTTGTCATTAATATCTAATTATATTGTTTTGTGGTCAGGCAAAGTAGATGGTATAAATTTCAGTTTGGGGAAATTTTAAAAAATTGCTTATGTATTGGTTATCTATTGTTATGTAACAAATTACTCCCAAAATTAGTAGTTCAAAACAACAAACATTTATTATCTAAGTTCCTGAGGGTCGGGAGTCTAGAAACAGCTTGTCTGGGTGGCTCTGGCTCAGGCTCTCTCATGTCAGCAGCTGTTGGTAGGACTCAGGCATCAGAAGATCTGACTGGGGCTGGAGCAGCCGCTTCACGTTCACCCACACGGCTGCTGGCAGGCGGCCTCACTGAGTAGTACCTGGCTTTCCTTCAGGAACCACCTGGAGAGTGAGACACCATCCAGCCTCTGTGAACTGGTCTCTGGGTCACACACCATCACATCCACCTGTTGTGCTCATCAAAAGAGAATCTCTAGGTCTAGCCCATACTCGATGGGAGGGGAACACCCAAGGGCGGCGAGATTCTGGGAGGTGAGGATCACGGAGGGTCATCTTGGAGGTTGCCTATCACAGTCAGGCACACGGCCAATTTTTGTGCCAGCTCATGTGGTTTGAAAATAATGTTTTTGTCTCTGTTGGGATGTGTTCCATGTGGATCTATTGGATTTAACTTGTCAACTGTGTTCATTCCTCAAAATTATTTCTCCTTTTTGCTTGTTTCATCAGTTGTTTTTGGTCTGGAGTAAGGGCCTATGTAATGACTACTCCGCGTATACTTGAAAAGACTGTTGTTTGGTAGAATGTTCTAGAAACGTCAGGTAGGCTCACTAGTGTTTAGGAATGGCAAAATCCCCGACTGGCCGTGTGGACTCGTTTGCGCTTCTTTTAGGTCAGTTTTTGCTGCATGTGGTTTGAAGTTCTATTATTAGGTGTGTCACGTAGAATTACGTCTTGAACTGTCCACCTTATGAAGCGAGTCTCATTTTCCCTAATATTCTCGTTTACTTTGGCTGATGCTTATCTTATTGTCTGTGTGGCGTATCTTTCCCATCTTGTTATTTTCTGTCTCTATTTTAAAGCCTTAAATTCCATCTCCAACAGCATGAAGCTGGGTTTTGCTTTTTTATCCAGACTAATAATCTCTCGTAATATTTGAGATCAGTTGATTTTAAAGACAGATGTATTAAAATGTCCCACACTGATTGTTGGCTTGTCAATTTCTTTTTTTTCTTCCTCTAAGGGATTTTGCTTTACATGTTTCAAAGCTAAGTAGCCATATGCCTTATGAGACCTCAAGGTCCAATCTCAGCCCTGGGGTTGAGCTGGGGATGCTCCAACTCACCTCTAGGGGCGGAGGCTTCTCCTTAAATCTTGGCTATTTCTATATTCTTTAAAGTTCTTTTTGCTGCTTATTTGCTGGTCCCTTGTAAATCTAATCCCTTTTATAGTTGAAACTTCTTTATGTGAACCTTTTACTGTTCAAATTGCTGTATGGTTTCTCTCTCCTGATTATACTCAGATTGGTTTGAAATTTTCTTAGGCAATTAATCTCTGATCATTATGGGAATTTGAAAAGAGAAAGGAAAAATGACAAGAAAAATGGAAGAAAAACAAGGAATCAGCTTCTATATTTCTCAAAAAAATCACTGTTTCTGCATTCAGGTTCCTTATCCCAGGATACTGTTATCATTTCTCTTAAATTCAGATTGCAGCTGAAGGTCTGTCCTGGGTGTGCCCTCAGCTCTGCTCGTCTCCCTCCAGGCTGCCGTTACCACTCCCACATCCCTGCCTCTGGCCCTGGTCATTCTCTTAGCCCTCAGCTCCACACATCAGCCTCCTCTTGGAAACGTGAAGTGACCTGGGTCCAAGTCTCGACTCTGCCACTTACTCTGACATGGCCTTGGCCTCAGTTCTCCCATCTGTAGAAGGGGGTGGCTTCCCCATCTCACGGAGCCTCCGTGGCGATGACATGACTGATAGGTGCAAGACCTTAGAATGTTGTTGGCTCACAGTGAGCTCTGAATAAACGTGATTGTTTTATCGCTGAACTTTTTCACCTAAAATCTGTAATCATCATATTTCTTTCCTTGAATTTGTATTGTGTTTGATGAATGACCCCAGTCATTCAGGCCTGAAAATACAGTGTCTGCTCTCCCTACCCAGTTAGCTCCACACCAACACATTCTGGCAGCATCTCTTCCATGCTCCTTCCTCATGATTCCCTCCTTCACCAGCCTGGCTTCTTCCTGATCTATCTCGGCAGATGTGCTCTGGTCGCTCACCTGTAATTCACACTTAAAGGAACACGAATTACATCTGCATTTTGCACAAAGCAGGGAGGTTCATCTTTCTAAATGATGTCATTCCCTTGCTCTGTCTCTCTGTTGTCTCCCAGTTACCACAAGGAAGCCATCCTGACGCTTTAGCTAGGCGTGCAAGGGCCTTCACTTTATGGCTCCCATTTGTCTCTCTCATTCTCTCCATAAGTCTTCTGCTCCAGGTAAAAGTTCTATTTTCCTCTGGCTGGACTTCGGCGTGAATCACTCTCTTGTTTCTGGGCCCCACATCCTCACTCCCTCGAGGGTAAACATGGAGAAGGGTCATTTTGGGAGAGGACAGTGGGCCATTAGGATGAGAGGGAAGCCTCAAGGCAGCAGGGTAGGATCTGTGAGTGGAAATGCTGAAGGTCGATGCACAACATCTGTGAGTGAGGCTGGAGGGGGCTGGGCGACCTTCTGTCATTGCCAATGACATCGTGAGGTAGAGTCCAGAGGAAGGGAGGTTGGAGGAGCTGACTCAGGTTCCCTCCAGCCCCCAACTCCGGTGATTCCAAGGGATTTCCACCCGTCAGGGAGCTCGGCTCTTCCCCTTAGTCTCAGAGGGTGGGGACTGACGCTGGGAACCTTTGGACACCAAGGGATTTTCACAGGGAGAATTACGGGGCCATCACAGACTTGGGGGAGAAAATGATAGTATTCAAGATATTTTTCACACGAGCCTGTGTGACCATATAACTAAATGTAATCACTGCAGAAATCACTGATAACAAAAGTATTAATATGCTAGGAAGGGCTTCTATACTAAGAGTTACATATATATAACCTTTATTTAACAACGTATGTAACTAGAGACATAAAACATATAAAACTGTCACTACACATATAAAAGCTACATGTAACTGCACGTACATGCGCTTCCTGCTGTCTCTGGACAGGAAGCCGTCCGGCTGCTGCTCTCTGTGCATCTGTCTTTCTCCTCGAAACAGAAGGACTCCTCTGCCATGTGCCTGGTGCTCGGAGGTCACGGTGTCCCTGAAGCAATGACTCGGAACAATCTCTGTTGTCCTTCCGGCCACACATCTGGAGGACAGTGGGGAGTGAGAGGCCTCGGATCTTGGCTAAGAGACTGTTTCTAAGGGCCCCTGTGTTGCTCTAGAGGCCGGTGCGCTGGCTGCAGCTGACTGCGTGTTGGTGCTGTGTCCAGTGAGTTAGAAGGTGAACGGCGAGAACCGGCTGTCAGCAGTGTGCAGACAGCCTCCCGGGACCACCTCCGTCTCCAGTCATGTCCCATCAGCAGTACCGCGTCTGTACAGGGGTCAGCCGTGCCGTGGGAAGGCACAGATTCCGAGCCCAAAGGGTCCCGCTCACTTATGTGGTGAAATATTTAGCGAAGTGTCACATACCTACAGGCAAGTACACGTATTCTAGATGCACAGCTCGGGTTTTCCTAACTGCGCTCACCCTTTCTTGAGCACCCACCTCGAGTATAAGAACTTGGCCATCACCCCAGAGATGCTTTTGGTCTCCTCCAGTTACTGTCTCCCAAGGGTAACCAGTCTCCTTATTTTCGACAGTGTAGATGAGAAGAGCTTGGCCTGTTCTGTGCATTGTGTAAGTGGAGTTACGCCTTATGCACGCTTGGTTGCCTGGCTTTTCTTGCCGGTGAGGTTCATTCATGTTGCAGGAGTTAGTTCATTCTCACTGCAGGATGGTAGCCACTGGTGAGTATATTCGGTTTATCCAGTCTGCTATTGATGGAGCAGTCAATTAGTTTATTTTATTATTGATGGCCAGGTACCATGCATTCTACTCTTTGGGTAGTTTCCAGTTTGCAGATATTACAAAAGATGCTATTTTGAACATTCTTGCACATGCCTCTTGGTGAACATCTGTACCCACCTCTGTTGGGGATGCACCTGGGTGTGAGCTTGCTGCCATAATGTACAACTATGGTCACCTTTTGTAGACACCTGGGCCTAACGTTCATGGGGTCACTAATGAGACCCCTCAGCAACACTAAATATAAAGGGAGTGAAGACAAAAACAAGCCTGAAGAACTGACTGGGTTCTTTCCTCCCCCTTCCTTGTTGCACGGAGCTTCCCATCCCTTCGGCTAACGATCTGTGAGCACCTGCCACGCTCCAGGGGCTGGACATGCCATTATCTCCTTCAGTCCTCACGACAACCCTATGACCCTGGTACCATTTCAAGTCTCCACTTTACAGAAGAGAAAGCTGAGACTACTAATGACAGAGCCAGAGTCAGATTTGAATCAACCCTTGTGTATACAATATTGTCTCTGTTCCGTTTATGCTCCTTAAAAAACCTGTAAGTCTAATTTCTTGAAAGGGTCCAGGGTATACGTGCCAGTGGGTCTTCTTTTTGTATTGTGCCCCACCCCCATCCTTAAATGTGTCCAAGTAAAGGTGAAGTGGAACTTGGGGTAGGTTTATCTTAACTTAGTAATTTATTCCCCCCATGTCCATTTTTAAAAAATAGAGAATTAAAACTTGCCGTGAGCCCTTGGGATGTCCCTTTCCCTGTCTACACTCCTCTGCAGCCACCGTCCATTGTCCACATGTACACATAGGATGGTGGACATTTAGTTATCATTCCTGTTTCATCGCTCACAGCACATGGTGAAAGGAGGCCTCACTGCCCTCTGCACCTTTCGGGAAATTTGCCTTGTGGTGTTTTGAGCTGGGAAGTAAAAAGATAATTACCTACCTAATAGTTTGTAAGAATGAGTGTGAATATTTCAGTGGTGCCTGTTTAATAAACCACAGAGGAGCCAGGTGAAAGCCACACTTTCCTTGATGCAATTAAAGTGGAATTATGCTTTAGGCTTGTTTCCTATTAAAAATTTGCGAGATTGAACAGGTTGTAGTGTTCTGCTATATATCATACTGCCCAATTGCTTCTAGATGTTACTTGCAGATGAAACTTATATAATCAGTGTTTTAAAAAGGCAGCTGTCCACAGGAGAATCTTACAATAATCTAGCCCAGTTAAGGGCTCCATGGGTATGGTGCACTCCAGTTAGGGGAGGGTCTTGTTTGGCAGATGCAATCCAATTTCCTGGCCAAGAAACAGTCGAGATCCTGCTGAGTACAAAGCCCTATGTTGGGAGCCCTGGAGTCTAGAAAATGAAGAAACATCTTCCCTTCAGGAGCTTATTTAGAGAGATGGGTGTGTAACTAGCTGAAAGTAAGACGTGGTAAAACAGAATGCTGTACTGAGGAAGTCCTGGGACGTCAGATTTTCTGCTCCGCCAGCCTCCTTTCTGAGAGGGGGTGCCTTACTTGCCCCAGGGGTTCCCAGAAGCAGATCTTGAGACGAATGGGAGTGCTGGAAGGTGATCCTGGGAGCCCTGGGAGGGAGTGGGAAGAGAGACATGGAAGGCAGCTAAGAAAGGGTGTTTTATTAAGCAGATCAATGCTGTGGGCAACTGAGACTTGATTCTACATCAACTATGTCACCAGGTACCTGGCTCCTTTTCATATTTCTGGTCTCCTCCAGTTGGGTTTACTCTAGACTGGTTGCCCAGGTTGCTGCCAGCAGTAACCACTTCCCTCATGCATCTGGTGGGAGAGGAAGTATTCATTTCAGTAACTCACGTAGAAGACTGAGAATGCTTCTTTCCCTGGAGCCCTCACCAAGACTCTCTTCACATTTCATCAACCTGAACTGGGTCTTTTGCCCACCTCCTAAGGGGTGGCTGTAGCCAGAAAGGGTGGCCTATGCTCACTGTTTACACCAGTTGGTGCCCACTCCTGGGGCTGGTGATAGCTAGATCCACTGGATTCCACAGCATGACTGGGGAATTCAGGGTCCTGTTAGAAAGGGGAAAGGCAGGGGGGTGAAGGGTGGGGCCACAACCACTATAGGAATCAAGGCACATCATGAGGACAGCTTGCGGAGGGAGGTGAGAGAGGTAGGGGACACACCTGGTCTCAGGCACGAGCATCTGGTGATGGACATGCCCTTCACTGACAGTGGAAACTGAGGACAGGTTTTGTAGGAAGGGGGTGGGGGTGAGGCTGCTTGGTTCAACTTTAAATATGTTGATTTCTTGTTACCAACTGATTACTTACTGGTTGCAGGTAATACCAGAGAGATTAATTATCATCAAGGGCATGGACACTCCGAGCACCTCAAGAAGTGCCTCATGTCCACCTCGAAGTGAAATGTGGGGTTCATGTGCTTGTGATTTAGACCAGGAGTCCACTGGCAGGTGGCACAGTGCTCTGGGCTGGGTCCCTCGGGCCGTCCTTGCTTGCTCCTGTCAGGATTTCACACACATTCTCTGAAAAGGCCAGGTCACAGAGATCAACAGGCAGAGACTAGATCCTGTGGGGATCCATCCCCACTGCGAGCGGTTCCCTCTGTGTGAGTCGAGCTATGGTGTGGGCTCTTGAAAACTGTCTCAGTGATTAATGTGCTCTCATAAATCCTTACCTGGCATGCGAAAGGTCTGAAAAAGAGACTCTGCTCCCCAAAGACCAGGGAATCATTTATTTTCAATGGTTGAGGTCCAAGGACATCAGACATCGTGTGGTGCAAAGTAAACCTGAGTTCATATCCCTGAACTATGAATATGAAGTTGTGACTCTGGCCCTGGTTTTACCCCTGGCCAGCCTTCCTGGTTTAGGCAAGACCTCCAACCTCCCTCTGCCCCACTTTTCCATATGCATAACCATAGCAATGAGCTAGATTTTCAGGGTCCTTCCCAGCGCTCAGGTGTGATGGTCCTATGACTCGCATGCTTTACTGAGCTGCAAAATCCTCACCTGGGAAGAAGCTGAGTGCTGGGTAAAGGCAAGGTACAAGCTGTTGGACACACACAGCACAGAAAGTGAACAGAAAGGACAATGTGGAAAGACGTGGCCCTGATGTTTCTGGTGAGTTAATGGTGCAGCAAACTCACCACTTCTATACCTATCTAGAAACAAATGTGTTCGCTGGCCTAGCAGCTAATGGATCTGAAGCAGATTTTCAAAATTGTGTTCATGACAAGCTAGTTATTTATTCCCAAGGCAACCCTGTCTCTCTATCCTCTTGTTATAGGGCTGGACCCCTTCCCTCATCCCATGACCAGGGTCTCAGATGTTGTTACCAAGGTCCAGCTTGATCCACCTGCCAGCACCTGCAGGAAAGGGTGAAAGAGCATAGTCTACCAAAAATCCTAATGTGATACTGTGTAGGAGTGAAGCCTCTGAGATAGCCAGTATATTGCCGACTTTTGACCTGCACCAATGCCAGGTTTGCTGTATACATACAATGGGACGTTGTCAGCAAAAGGAAGGAAACACTGTCACGTGCTACAGTGTGGATGAACCTTGAGGACACTGTGCTTGGAGAACCAAGCTAGTCACAAAGACAAATACAGCACGATTCCATTTGTATGGGATCATGTTACCTAGCATAGTGAAAATATGAGACAAAGTGAAATGGTGGCTGTCACGGGGGGGGGGGGTGGAGTTCTTGTTTAATGGGTTCATTTCCGGTTTTACAAGATGAGTTATGGAGACGGATGGTGGTGGTGGTTGAGCAGCATTATGAATGTATTTTATACACTGCAACCTAGACTTAAAATGGTCAAGGTGGTATGTCAAGGTAAAATGGTCAAGGTCTACATAAAAGAATTGGAAAAACGTGTCAGATTTCATATTCAGCGTGTTTCTAGGTAGATTCATACTTAGTGGTATTTCTAAGTACCGGGAACAGCTTAAACTAGGAATTGACCACCTAGTTTACTTAGTAAATAGCACTTGAGTTTAATGAATGGAGAAAACTGAGTGGCCACCTTTATTTTCTGGAGGTCAGTAATAGATATGCATACAGATAACTGGCACTTGAGTAGTCTTCCTGCGGCCATGACCTCTGCAAGGGCAGCTGGCTCGGGCATCACTGGGACAATGAGAACAGCAGCACCCACCCTGTGGTATAAAAACATGCCCAGCGTTCCACAGCTGCAGTGTTAGGAACAAATCCAAACTGCCAATTAAAGAAACTGCTGCAGAGCAAGTCCTTTAAATCAAACCCCGCAACAGATGATGGTAATTCAAGGGAATTAGAACAAACCCTTTGAATAGATGATGTTCTTGAAAGACGATAGAAGTGTCCTGTGCATATTACTCACTGACTTTTCTAGAGACATAAGTCAGTGTCTCAGATGACATGAATGTTGGAGCCTGAAACTGCACCAGAGGTAAGAGGAGGCTGACACAGAAACAAAACCTATTTGTGTATCAGGACACATTTATGTCCTAATGGAGTCTCCCAGGTGGTCTGAGAAAACCTACAGGCCTGCTGTGCTTTTATCTGCTTTAGTGCCTGGGTTTCCAAGAGCTGCTTTTCTTCTGTAGACCCATCCAGGCTCTGGCTTAGATCTGGGAGTAGAATCATTTCCCTGCCTATGTCTCTTCCCTTTCTGTCTCTTATCTACACTGTAGTCAGAATGACTTCATAGAGCAACGCTGATCACACTACTCCCTGACGCTGTGGCGCATCGGTGCCCACACAGTGAGCCCGGAAAGGCCTTGCATCTGAGCCCAGCCTTTCGTCCTCTTGAAACAGACGCGAGAGACACCCTGGCCCAGGGAGCCGGGATGCTGGTGCTTTGTGTGTGGAGGGCTCAGTCCGGGGCCTGGGTGGATTTAGCTGTGACCCTGCTCTGGCCTGTCTTCCCTCTCATTTCCATTTGTAGCCCCTCCACGTGATCCACCATCATCTTCATTAACACACCCTCAGCAATGTGCATTTATTTCACTCAAGCCTCATGACACCCTTAGAGCGGGGTTTAAATCAGCGTTTTACCAGGAGCCCTGCCACTCACACCACATGGAATCTGTGGGATGCTTTTTAAAATGCTGCTGCCTGGACCCCACACCCAGGGATTCTGATACAATGGGTCTGGAGTGGGGCCCAAGCATTGGTTTTTGTTTTTTAGGCTCCTGGGTTGATGTGACCATGCAGGGAGAGTTAGGAAAAGCTCAGGCACCAATAGAATATTTTTCTTTTAACTGCAAGATTTATTACTATTGTTTTGGTATTTTTTTAAAAGAACAGTTGAAAGGGTAACAGGCAAAATGATGATTATTGACTGTCTCTGAAAGAGAAATTACAGTGTGTTCAGGTTTTTATCAAGAGGAGTTGACTCTCTTTTTAAGTATGAAACCATTACTACGGGTTGTGGTTTTGACATGATAAAGGATATTTTCTTACATTCACTTTACAAAATTACCATAAACTATGAATAAACATTGACGGGGATGTTAGAATGGTTATTTTCTCAAATTCTCTGATGTTCCTGGAAAGCTGATTAGTCTAAACCCCTGATAAGTTTTAATTCTTCTAATGAAACAAAGGTATAGAGAAAGGAGCTTGAGACAAGTTTTAAGTGAGTCAGTTTTTGTGACCGTTGTAAAGGGCAATTGCATGGAGTTCAAATTCTAAAAGCCTGTCTAGCTCTCCAGGGTGGGTTTCTTTTTCTGCATTAAGACATTTTGGCTGATTTCATCGAGCATATTGGAGAGGCTTGTAGATCAGGGGGACACCCAACTTGTATCGATGGGTCTCCACAGTAAAAGCATTAAAAATCCCCTCTCGGTGTTAAAAAGGCCAAAGTTACTCTTCATGGAGCTGTTTCCAGCTCTGTGATTTAGGCCTCGGTGGACACACTTGCTCTGAAAGGTTCCCCATCCACTATTTTGTATCAATTTTTCTTTTATCTCTTTTAGGGGAGTTGACAGTCATTCCTAGCTGGGTAGCAGTAACTCCAAAACCTATCCCCCGAGTCCCGGTGAGTTAGTGTGTTGCCACCAGCAGCCAGGGACCAACTTTATTTTGACTTTATGATGGAAGCAGAGTGGTTACTGAAATCCCCTGCATTCTGATCATGCCATAAATAGTGACCCAAAAAGTCTATCTTAACCCAGAGCACTGGTCCCCCCACTCTGCCCCCCGCCCCTCACCCAGTGACTAATGTGCTTTCTGGGAAAGACAGTCTCAGAAATGGGTCTTTTGAATTTCTGTCGATCATAAATTATTATAATTCTTTGAGTAACTTTTCTCACCAGCCCCCCCTCTGGTCAAGCACCTAATCTAGGCTCTTTTACCACATTGATTACTTTTAAGGTAATAGTTGCAATAGCATCTAGAATTTCCTTCTAGAATTTTCTAATCTTTAATCAATAGTGTAGTGACATTGTTCAATGATATTTTTAATAGTAGAAAACCTATACGCTTTTTTTT
Organism: Miniopterus schreibersii; assembly: GCF_964146895.1. Classification (NCBI taxonomy): domain Eukaryota; kingdom Metazoa; phylum Chordata; class Mammalia; order Chiroptera; family Miniopteridae; genus Miniopterus; species Miniopterus schreibersii. Next base: position 56,346,568 of record NC_138114.1, on the reverse strand, counting down.
TTAAATATATCTTTACTGATTTCAGAGAGAGGAAGGGCTCCTTAGTATTTCTTTTTTTTTTTTTTTTTTTTTTTCCTATAAGCTTTTGAGAGCAGAGATTATAATGCAAATTGCATGTTGCAGAACGAAAAGAACTTTTTAGAAGAGAGAAATTCAAGTGGAATAGACATGCTATGTCTCTGGGGTTCTTTTGACTGAGGCTGTCACCGGATGTCCTTGCCCCTTCCCCACCCTGTCCTTTGAAAGGCACCCCCTTCAGTTGTTTGGTAAAGAAGAGAATCCTAACAGAAGGCTGGCTGGAGGCTGACCTGCTCACCCCACCCTGGGTGCTAGTGCTCTGAGGAACCCGGGGGCGACCCATTGTTACTGCTCAGATCAAGCGTGGACCAAATCAGTTCCCTGAGCAGAGCCAAGGGGGGGGTGCTCACCTCTGTAATGGGATTGTGGGAACCGCACGGAGGAGAAGGGGGCGGATTTTTAGGTTGCTGCTTTTCAGAACGGGCAACATTCCTACACGGACTCTTAATTTTTTATTTTTTTTAATCCTTACCTGAGGATATTTTTTCCATTGCTTTTCAGAGAAAGTGGAGGGGAGAGAGAGAAACATCGATTGGCTGCCTCCCACACATGTCCTGACCGGGGCCGGGGTTGAGCCTGCAAAAGAGGTACATACCCTTGGCTGGAACTGAACCCAAGACCCTTAAGTCTGAGGCTGACACTCTAACCACTGAGCCAAACCAGCCAGTGCTTCTAAGGGTCTCTTAACTGTTTGTCTAACTCCGGGGCTTGGAACTAGTCATCTACCCATCTAGACTGAAATTTCTTCCTCAACTTCCATAAGAGACATAGATTTATATGGCTACATTAGATATGATCAAAACTAATAGCTTTTTCTTTAGTACTTTAAAACTAACGTGACTTTGTTTTTGTAAAAATTCTATGAACTCATTATAGTTAAAAAATCAGACAATTCAGAGAAAACATGAAAGGTAAAAAAATCATTAAAAAATCTCATTACCCAGAAATACCAGCTTTCATTAGTATTTGATAGACATCATATGTACAAGCAGAGTGACAGCTAGACAGAAATGGTTTGGGGAAAAATGGGATTACAGTATATTTGCTTTTTATTTAAAAAAAACTCTTAAATTTCAGTTTGTTTGAATTTAACTGGAAAAAAAAGAAGGTGAAATAAAATGAATAGAATTGCTGGATTTGAGAAGAATCCCTCGATGCTACCATTGATGAGATCCTGAGAGCTCTGCGTAGGTCCCTGTGATATCTTGTCTAAAGCTGTGGCCTTACAAATATTTGTTGAATGAATAGTGAATATCTTCCTGTATTATTTGTTTTTGAGAACTGATTTTTCTCAGCCTCACATGGCTTTGAACTCAAGGTCGATCGTGTGCTTGTTCATGGATTATTCTTTTGCAAACACTTATTCAGACATTATTTCTCAGGCACCGTGCTAAGGGCTGGAATATATATCAACATGTCCCTACCCTCTGTCCCCCTGTGACTTGCTTTAGACCTAAAACCTCCTGCCGGGCCTGCCTTTGCCCCCTTCAGCCTCACCTGTGGCCACCCCACCTGGGGCTCTGGGACTCCAGTCACATTGGCTCCTGTTCCCTTAAATGCTGCCTCTCGTCTCAAGGCCTTGAGCACGTTGCTCCTTCTGTTGAGTGCTATCCCCACCTCCTTGCCTGGTGTGATGGTTATATTTTGTGTCAAGTGGACTGGGCCGTAGGGTACCTAGCTCTCTGGTTAAACATTATTCTAAGCGTGTCTGTGAGGGTGTTTCTGGATAAGATTAGCATTTAAATCAGTAGACTGACCAAAGCAGGTTGCCCTTCCCAAGGGGTGAGCCTCAACCAATCAATCGAAGGCCTGAATAGAATGAAAGGCTGAGCCAAGGACAAACTGGCTCTTCTGCCTGACCGTCTGTGAGTTAGGACACTGATCTGCTTTTGAACCAGGACTAGAATTTACAGCTTTGGCTCTCCCTGGTTTTCAGCTTGTCAACTATAGATCTTGGGACTTCCCAGCCCCCGCAACCATGTGAGCCAATTCCTTATAATAATCTCTCTTGACTCTTTTGTGCAATTAGGTTTGGGGATGAGTAGAGCAGATGACCCCGTGTCCCCTTCTGGTTGAATCTTGTTTAAATCCATATGTTACTTGAACGGTGCCTTGTTGGCACTTACGTAGTTCCACGCTTCTTTGTGTTTCTGGAGGAGCTAATACGGATCGGGCCACAAAGAACTGCTGAAGACTTAAAGGGAACAGTTTAATCTTGGGCTGTCACGTTGAATCGGTGGCTTCTGTTCGATCCATCTGTTCCAGTCAGAGTGTACCGCATCCCACCCTGTGTGCTTGGCAGAGTCCCATTCCCATCATTATTTTTCAAAGAGCTCTAGATTGGAATTTCAAAATTTTCAAATTGGATGTGAGGGAGAAATTGTTGATGAGCCAAGGGTCTAGATGACATGTTTTCAGCCCTAGCATTTTTCATGGCTGTGTAATAGTATAATTAGATGGTACTTCAAAATTTCACTCAATAAGCTCTGTGGGCACTTTTTCTCTCCTGAGAAGAATTATCTCCATTTCTTGCCAATGTGTTCTTTTCAGTTACTCTTAATATCCATCTGGAATTAGAGATGAGAAAATAACTGGGTCAGCTGCTCTTTGCTTTGCCAATGCAGGTGTTTTCCAACAACATGCTCCATCTCGACGCCCAGTTCTTAATAACAACCCTGCGCAGGTGCAGTTATTTTGATAGTACAGAGAAGATGATAAACAGTCTCATTTTTGTGCTATGAGGGCCCTTTCATCATAGCTGTTATTCAGGGCATCGGGGAACCCCTGAACATGTTAGTTGCATGGAGGCTCCATGCCTTCTGACGGCGTGGAGGGATCAAGTGTGACTGTATGACCATCTCTACAGCAGCAAGCGCAGAGCATGCCTCTTCCTGGGTGTTAACTCAATCCTTGTTGTGAGTGGCTGATTGATCTCTGAAGTGTGCTGCTCTCTCAAATTTTTTTTAAAAATATATCTTTATTGATTTCAGAGAGAGGAAGGGAGAGGGGGAGAGAGAGAGAAACATCAGTGATGAGAGAGTCATTGATCTGCTGCCTCCTGCACGGCCCCGACTGGAGACAGCCTGCAACACGGCATGTGCCCTGACCAGGAATCAAACCGTGATCTCCTGGAACCTAGGTCAATGCTCAATCGCTGAGCCGTGCCCAGCCAGGCTCTCAACTATTTTTTTAAAAATCTATTTATATATTATCTACTGGTCCATCGATCTATTACATCTCTTCCTCTGTTAAAACTGCTTTTCGGGTATTCATGCATCCAGTCCTCACAGCAACCCCATGAGGTGGGTACTATAATTAATCCACATTTTCCAGATAAGGTAACTGAGAAACAGAGAGGTCAGGCAATTTGCCTGAGGTCACAGAGCTCATGAATTGTGGAGCTTGGCTAACCTTGTGGTTATACTTCAGCCTCATTCATTTGTTCATTTTCTCCAAGGCCAGCTCCTTGGGATGTGGGAAAGATTGGAGGAAGATAGATTTTTTTTCTTTTGTAGACTTTTTCTGATCTCATGATTCTAAATTAAGCTGAAGGCAGAAAAAATGAAGACCCAAAGAAATTCAACAGCATTTGCGCGCATGAGTATGTGACACACACCCCTGCTCAGAGGGCACCATGGAGAGAGGTGTGAAGACCCAGTCAGTGCCCCGATGCGAGTGAGAGCCTGGCAGTGACTTTCTGGAAACATAAGAATAAGACTCTTCTGATATTTAAGATAATTCTGTTCACATCTCTAGGGTGATGGCAATCCCCTTGAAGGGGATTAATAATATAACAGTTGAAAATTCTCTTGCAGGTCAGAAAAAGTATTTAACATTTAATAACAAATTTTGACCCTTGATCATTAAGGTATACATCAGTGACTGTATATACTCAATCCAATTTTGTTTCTCTGTAGCTTTAGTTGTAGTGATGTTTGAATTTTAAGAAAAAAAATAATTAAGGTAAATGGTGATCCCAATTCATATTCTACTTTCTCACACTTCTGTGGGAAAACTTCCTTAACACAGAGGGTTTGGCTTTGCTGATGAAATAATTTCTATACCAAATAATTCAAAGAATCTCACAGAGGATGTTCTCTGGAGACAGAAAAATATCTCTGAATTCCTGCTCCTTTTACGGGCCTTGGAAACAGGCACCTTTCTAAGGGGAAAATGGGCACCGTTTTTAGGCTAATGGGCAATCGTGGTGCAACCAGGGAAGCTCTTTTCTTGGAAGCCTAAGACAGAGATAAGCCACCTGACCCGCCCCACACCTCTGGTGGCTGACTGTTATCGAATGACGATGTCCCACCGGCAAGCTTTTCCCGGGAGGTCAGCTGTCCACCTGAAGCAGGCCTGGTGTCCAGTGTGCAGATCTGGGAGGAAACCAGAATGACAGTGACAAGGACTCGTTTCTTCAGCAGACCATGCACGTGTTTCCCAAGCATGCTCTGCCTGGGTTTTCCCTGCCCCAAATGAACACCCTTCTGCCTTCTGGGGATTGAACACCATCAATCGAGAGGCCCAACTGCCTTCTCCACGAATCAGGGGGCATCACGCTGCTCTCACTTTGCCTGCCCCCCCCCCCCCAGTTGCTGTAAATCTCCCTGTAAGTGATTACTTTGTACTTTGTTGAACATACACATAGAAACGGACGTGTCTACATGGAAGTGAATGTGTCTGAATGAGTCAAATGGATGACTGTCTATCTGTCCCCAGCCCACCACTTCCAGCTTTGCTGCCAAGCCTCAGCTCTCCCACCTCTGAAATGTTCTAGGAGCCTTTTCCTGTGGTGACTTGGTGCCGACTGAGAGGCAGTGGTAGGAGCGATGAAAGCTCGAGGGGTTGGGGGCAGGAAAGAAATGTTTGCCCATCCTCTGGGCAGCTGTGCTCGAACGGGCAGGATGCTCCCTTCTCCCCAGTTAGCACTGAAAGTGAGCAGGTATTTCTGATTGTCACGTGGCTGGGGGCACCTCCAGCCCTCCTGGGCAGGATCCATGGCTGCAGAGTGTCCTGTCATGTGAGACAGTCTTAAAAAACATGGAGACGCTGTGTTAGTTTCCTACGTCAGCTGTTGCAAACCGCCACAAGTGTACCGGCTTAAAGTAACATGAATTTATTATCTTATAATTCTCAGTCCAGCGTGGGCTTCACTGGGCTAAGGTCAGGGTGTCAGAGGGCTGGGGGCCTCTAGGGGAGTATCTGTTCTCTTTCCTTTTCAAACTCCTGATCTAGAGGCTGCCGGCGTTCCTGGGCTCACGGCCCCTTCCACCATCGTTAATGCCAGCAGCAGAGCCAGTCTCTCTCCAACTCTCTGAAGTCTCCCCTCTGTTGTCACATATTCTCCTGCCTCCCTTTCCCTTATAAAGACCCATGTCTGGTCTTCCCATCTAATCCAGCATAATCTCCCCATCTCAAGATAATTTAACCACATCCGCCGAGTCCCTCTCGCTGTGCAGGTAACAGTGACAGGGCCCAGGAATTAGAACTCGCTGGCAGAGGCATTGCTCTGCCGGCCACACAGGCCCTCCCCCGATGCGGACAGCGAGTCTGGCGACGGGCTAAGAGTCAGGTGATGTTCTTTTCTTTCTGGTCATGGCAGGAGTCGTGTGTCTTTCTGGTTAGAGGGGCCTGATGATTCAGCAGGGGCTTTTGACCACTGCACAGGAAATAGTGGGGTGTTCAGGCCAAATGGAAACTCCCCTGCCTCCTAGGACTAGAGCTGGGCTTATCCAGTCAGAACCCCTCACCCCATCTTTCTCTCTGAAGAACCAGTATCAGGTCCTGGGTACTTTTCAAGTTCAACAGCATATCTTTGTCGGAGGCTCCATGGTGTGGCCGAGTTTCTCACCCCTGGGCAGCCACTTCTCCCCATCTACTCAAATTTAATTTGTCTACTTAAATGGTTGGTGGGTTTTCTTCGTTATGTTTTGTGTAATGCCCAAGGTTTTCTTTTTTTATTACCTTTTCTTTGATTCTTAATAATTTTCATTCCAGTTTTCTTTTTTTTTCAATAAGCACTTTAATAATTCAAACCTCCTCTACCAAATTCCCCAAGTAATAACAACCAAATGCATCCTGTCTCCTGTGACTCAGTTTTCCTTTCCAGTGAACCGTGCCTCTTCTTGGTGCCCCACTGGCCTCATCTCCTGCCCGTTCGTAGCACCTTCGTTCATTCATCCGCAACGACTATCTGTTGAGCACTTGTGAGCGAGGCCTGTGCTGTCACACTGTGTGACACGTATGATCCACGTTTCAGTTTCCCCCGGTGGGCTGCACGTCCCACGTGAAGTATAAATTTATGCAGAGTGAATCTCCAAAAGCTATGCTGGTGCACAGACATCAAGTTTACTACTGGGCAAGAAACATATTTTCCAGGAGGAAGACAAAATTTGTAGCTGCTCATGGGGTTGGCATGCTGATTGGCTGCATACATAGTGATGACTGAATAATCGCCCCGTGGTTGGTACGAAGTGCTGAGCTTGTGAGATCCATCTGAATTTTAGTTTCTCAGCCTAGATGTTTTCATAGCATTTTCTGAGGTCAGAATGGCCAGCGTGTCATTGAACCCCTGGTCGGAGGGCCAGCTGAGGAGACCCAGAGGTAGCTCTGGGATGGAAGTCAAGTTTATAAATTCAGTAAGGGGTCTCACCCATCACCGGGTACCAGCTCTTGCCCTCCTCTTCCCTGGGAGAGCCCTTCTGCTGGGCAGTGTGTGGAGAGATAGGGTCTGACCACTGACCTAAGGGACCTGGAGCCTTCTTGGTCACCCTGGACCATTTGGGACTTAGGAAGGCTGAAACCTATCCCTAGAACCCAACCCAGTGAGACCAGCCAAGGTCTTCACATCCTTAGTCTGCGGCAACTGTTTTCTCCCTGGCTTTGCCCGCTCCTCACATGCTTTACCCTCCATGGACCCACTGACTGTGCCCTTGATCTCTGTGGCCTCTCATGTCAGCACCTGCTTGTCCTCTGTTCCCCTCCCTCTGTCCTTCCCCTTCCTCACCTCACCTCTTCCTCTCCTTCAAGCATTTGCTGAGAAGCTACTTATGTGACAGGCAAGCTCTCTGATGGGTGTGCATTTGTGGTTTCTGAGGCTGTGTTCCCTATTGGGGGGACTGGGCAGATTGCAGGGAGCGGGGTTAGGATGGTGAGGCAGGTAAGAGGCAGCTGGTAGGACAGCTGAGAAGCTGGGGGCTGCGTGGAGCCCTGGGACCTGCACAGGATTCCAGTATGTTCTTGGGGCACAGGGCCAGGGTTTTGTGAGGCATCATGGGAGAGGGGTCTCTAGAGGGCTGTGACACTGAGCTCACAGATGTCCCAGAGGCTCCCGGTGACGAGCAGAAGGAGCTGCCTACTCCACGGGAGGGAGGCCTTGCCGAAGAAGCAACACTTAGGTTCCCAGAATGATCTGTGCGTCTCCCGCCTGGGCCCAGCTGCTTGTCTTTCACAGGAACACAAGCCTAGAACTCTCGGGGTCGACTGTTCAGTGGGACTTGCTGCAGAGCAAGCAGAACCTGGATTGGAAGCAATAAGAGTAACAATAATATAATCTATGAACTTGAAGATGCGTGGAGTGCGTCTGCCGGTGCTGGGCTGTGCGCTGTGGGTCGTGTCATCGCCACCCTGTGAGGTCGACACTGTGACCCTCCCGTGGAGGCTCAGGAGAAGCCGCCTGCTGCTGCTGGGCAGGGACCATCCCACCCGGATCCTGAAATCAGGTCTAGGTCAGGCGAGTTGACTGATTAAATGCTCAGGATCTGAAGAAGTGAACCAGGACTAGGAGGCCTGGCTCCCAACCTGGGGCTGACTGATTCATCTCTCTCTGAGAACTGAGCTCCAGGCCAGGGCCCTCTGCTGGGACCCCTGCTATCCCCACCTTCTGTGTCCACCGCTGAGCAGCTGCCGAGGTGGCTGCGCAGGCTAAACCCCGATCAGGATAAAGGTGTTCCATGGTGGCCTCGGCCCTGCTGCCTTCAGGGAGGCCTCCTCCAGGAAGCCTGCCATTCAGGACCCCATTACACTCATCTAGGTGAGTGCTGCCTTCTGGACTCTGGAGCCTGAAGGCCCAGAACCTGACCCAGCCCAGGTAAAGGTCACTTCAATGGAGGGTGATCACAGAGGGCTGTCCAGACCCTGCATAAAAACAGCAGCAAAGTCCAGTCTTTCTTAAGGACATTATAAATTGGTCCCTGTGGTGCCTTCGTGAAAAAGACCAGCTGGCCAATCACGCGATGCAGGAGCCGACTGGCACTTAGCATGCTTACTGAGAAATTAATGGACCCTGTTAAAAGAGATGTCCATAAAATATAGATGACCTCGGCCCTGAGGGTGGAGGTGGGAAGCGGTCACCACTGCAGGGTGTGTAATTTGAGGGCTGTACTTTCACAAGATGCTTTGCAGAATGTGGAGAGAGATGAAGATCTTGGCCCCAGGGGCTGAGAGCCTCACTAAGACTGACATCCTTGAGGATCACAGTTCAAATACTGACAACCAGGATCCTTATCGGAAATACTCAAGCCAGAAAGGCTAATGATGCTGTTTGCTTTGAGGGCATGTTTAAAGGAGATTCGGAATGATAATCTCTTTAAGGAAAGAAAAAGAAGGGTGACCTCGGAAGAAGGCGTAATGTTGACTTAGAAAAGGAAGCAAGTGTGTCTTCAATGCCTCAGATACAAGCAGCTGTATTAAATGTCAGATAAAAGACAAGCAATCCATAATAATAAATGCTTGCGTGTATTAAAGTGCAGCAGCTCGGTGAGGTGTGGATCGTTTCTGTTCTACTGATCACATTACCTTTGTTAGATCTCTGGGGGCAAAGACTCCACGTTTGGAAGGGTTGTGGTTAGACACTGAGGTGAACTTCCTGGCGTGAGATAGACTTTTAGACGTGAGGAGCGGTGCTTATCACCAACCCCACAGAAAACATGCACAGAGAGCTACGCCGTCGAGCTCAGTCCTGTAGACCAGGGAAAGCCCTGCGCCCTCCTCACCTCCACACAGTCTCCCTTCTGGAAGTTTTATAAATTAACTGGCACCTGATCAGGCATCACTGACAGATGCGACACATCTCTAAATTACACTGTGAAACCTCACAACCTATCAGAAATACTTTGTATTATCTCTTTGAAATCAGGTTTCGATTTGAAAGCAGCCACTTCCCAACACATCAGTATTCCAGAGCACACGGGGCTGGCGGCCTGTGACCTGACTCCAGCTGGGATCTCCACCGAGGGGAACGGCGCTCGCTCCTCAGTGCTTATTAGCTTAGAGAACATGCACATTCGCTCTCCCGGGCAGGGTTCTGCAAGTCACCCCATCCCGCTGTGCTGAGCTCAGTGCCTGCAAATGAGCCTGTGGAATTGGAGTCCTTAATAGGCTGCAAAAGCTCTGGAAACTACGAGAAAGGAAAAGTTGGGGCAAAGAGTTCCCAGGCACAGCCCCTCCCCAGGGCTCTGAGGCTCGGAGGGCCGTCCTGGGTCGTCTCTGGACAGTCCCAAAGCCTCGGACTGCTGTGGACCCCACCCCTCAAATCACCCCCACCCCTCACCCCGTGTCTGGGAGGCTAATCCTCCGACCTGACTTTGTTTTCCCCCCCCCCCCCGTTTCTCCCCCCTTCTCTCCACATCTTTTCCCCTGATCTGTTTCCCTCCTTTCCAGATATTATGGTTTGAGGGGTGGGTTGGTCAGCTTTGGGAAGTTGGTTGTGGCCTCAGGACTCCCCTGAATCAGGCCTTAGCCGCTCTCCTCTCCACTGGGGGCAGACAGGGATGGAGGGTGAGGAGAACCCTTGAGTTTCTGCCACTAAAGCCCCTGAAAACCACCTGCCTATACTACTTATATATTTAGTACAACACCTGCCCTCCTTTTTTGAGGACCTCTGTCACTTCTACCATGGAGGACAGTGCCTGAGTATGAATTTACACAAATCTAAAAAAAATCCATTTGAAAACTGTACCTTTTAGATGCTGTTATGGCATATAATTAGCTATTGAAGTCAAAATGTTTTTAACAAAATAAGGAGTTTGTAAAATATTAAATGCCAGGTTCCATTTTCCTTTTTACACATCAAAAGCAATTTCTCCACCCTGTAATGTTCTCAGACATTATCTGAAGATAAAATTGCTTTGTCGAGATTGTTCTAAAGTCAACAGCTCACAGCTTCATCTTCTCAAAACTGCTGAATCCAGTCTGTTCCATACAGTCAATACTAAGGGTACCAACCTTATTTATTTGAATTTCCAGCCCTTCAGTGTTTGTGAAACTTCAGGGGATAAATTAATGGTTTTACAAAGTGTCTTTTCCCTCATTGCTTCCTCCCTGCATCTCCTGTCCAGCCAAGCAGTGGCGGGCCTGTCGCACCCGAGAGCCCAGCCAGAGCAGGTCCTGCAGCACCCACAGCTCCAGTCTGAGCCCTCAGCCCTCGCGATGCCTGAGCTTCCTGTGTCTGCCTCACAGGCACCCAGAGCGAGTGCTGAGAACAACCCACGTTTCGTTCCCACAGTTCTCCAGGTCAGAGGTCCCAGGTGGGCCTCCCTGGGCTAAGCTCAAGGGGTCAGCAGGGTGGCCTCCCTTCCTGAGGTCCAAGAGGAGATTTTCTTTCCCTGCGTTTGACTTCAGGAGTTGCCTGCGTTTCCCTCCTTCCAACATCAACACCAGCAGCAGTGGGTCAGGTCCTGTCCATGCCGCATCTCTGGCTCTTTGCCTTGTTTACGCTTTAGGGTTCCTGTAACTAGACTGGTCCCACCCAGGTGATCCAGGCTAACATCCCACCTCCAGGCCAGCTGATCTGCCACCTTGACTCCCTGTGCCCTGTAAGGTAACATATGGACAGGTTCTGAGACCAGGATGCGGACGTCTTTGGGGCATTACTTTGCCTGCTGTCTGACTGAGGCCTGCCTGCTAGCTCTGTGTCTGTGTCCTCTGTGCTGCTCAGCCTGACTGCCCTGGCCTCCCGGATTCTTTGCTTCTCTACCTGGCAGGAGGTGGAGCAGGAGTCGCTCAAGCTGGGGAAGCACGGTGAACTCCAAGGGGCCTGTGACCGGAGGGATCGGGGCTCTGGGCCTTCATGGGAAGGAGGGAGAAAAGGGCCTGCGGAAGGTGTGTCCTGTCTTGTCTGGGAGGAGGCCTGAGGTCATGGCGGAGGGAGAGGTGCGTGGGGTGCAGGCCTGGCCTCTGCCATCCACCTGGGCGACCTGCAGTGCCAGGAGCCCCTGCTGAGCAGTGAGGCCTTCACTGTGCAGCCTGAGGCAGCGACGCCTTCAGCCCCATCTGCTCCCGTAGACCCACACCCGGTGTCTGCAAGCAGGGCCACAGAGTGCAGCAGCTTAACCCAGGAAGATAATCTACTTAATTCTGGATGACTAGGGGTGGGGCTCCCTCCCCACTTACAGGAAGACCTACTCCCGGCTGACACTGATGTTTGGATCTCCCTCCACACTTCAGTCCTGAAGGTGACCAACAGTCCTTTGGCAAATGCCGAATCTCTGGGAAATCCTGCTGACGGTGGCCTGATTTCTGCTTGTCGCCCAGTGGCGGACCCCGCCTGTTTATAGTGGGGTTAAGCAATTGATTGTAGTTAAAGCCTCTTTTTAGAAATCAGCAGAATGTGTCCATTTTGCCCCCCCTTTCTTGGAGCATTAATCAACTTGTTAAGTAATTTCTTCTAATTAATGGGCCCCAGTTAGCCTCTTTCCAGAGACACAGAGAACGAAATGAGACATACTGTTTATTTCCTAACCTGAGTCATTAGTTTTGAATCCTCACGTCTGGAGTTCAGGGAAATTATTCAAGAAGACTGTTCTCCAGTGTTTTCATTTGACATTTCGTGCGTCGATAATTGGCTTACAGCTCGTGGGTAAGTGCTTTGGACTAGAGTGTCTTTGGGTTTTTTTGTTTTTTTTAAAGTATTTTATATTTAATCCTTACTGGAGGATATTTTTTCCATTGCTTTTCAGAGAGAGGGGAAGGGGGAGAGAAAGAGAGAGAGAGAGAGAGAGACATTGACTGGCTGCTTCCTGCATGAGCCCCAACAGCAGCCAGGGTTCGAGCCCCCAACCGAGGTACGTGCCCTTGGCCAGAATCAAACCCAGGACCCTTCAGTGTGCAGGCCGATGCCTAACCACTGGGCCAAACCTGCCAGAGCTAGAATGTCTTTGTTGACAGGGGGGTCCTGGCTCCCATTTCTCTCTGCTGCTGGAGCTGCTGGAAATCTCTCTCTCTGGCAGTTTCTCTAAGTCAGTAGCTCCTGCCTTGAACGTACAAGGAGCCCCACGGAGAGCTTGTTAGCACAGAGTTGTGGCCCCTGGTTCTGATTTAGTGCGTTGAGGTGAGGCTGGAGAATTTATGTTTCTTTGTTATTATTTTAAAAATTAAATTGTATATATTTAAGATGTACAACATGATTTGATATACATATGTGTACACAGTGCAATGGTTACAACAGTCAAGCTAACTAACATACCCACCTCCTCCTCTTCTGTTTCCCTTGTGGTGGAGAGCATCTGAAATCCACCAGCAGATTTCCAGGATTCGGCACAGCATCAGGAACTGCAGTGCTCACGCTGACCATTAGCTCTCCAGATTCTTCAGTCAGCATAACTGCAGCTTTGTGCCCTTCAGCCAACATCCTCCCATCCCCACCTCCCGCCCTTGGTAACCACCATCCTGCTCTCGGCTTCTGTGTATTTGACATAAGATTCCACATATGAGTGAGAGCATGCAGGTTTTTTGGAATTTCTGTCTGGCTTATTTCACTCGGCATAATGTCCTCCAGGGTCATCCATGCTGTTGCAAATGGAAGGGTCTCCTTTTTTAAGACTGAATAATATTCCTTTCTGTATGCAGGGGTGGGTAGAAGTAAGTTCACAGTTGCCCTGTGACATTCTCTGAGTTAATAAAGCTATTTTAATAATCATGATCTGCATGTCTTTATCCATACGAACGACTGTAAACATGCTTTTGCCCGCCCCTGTGTGCCAGTTTCTTTATCTGTTCAGCGGTCCACTTCCACTTAGGTTGTTTCCACATCTTGGCTGTTGGGAAGGATGCTCAATGTGTCTTCTTGAGTAACAACTGCCACATGTCCTGCGTCTTCACCAAAGCCCCGCATGTTCCTGTCCCTCCAGATTCCCGTAGCTCATCCGTGTTTTCTTTCCTTCGGACCCTTCCCATGCCTGCACTTTGGGGAAGAAATGGAACTTCACTTGAGAACCTAACTATTTTACAAAGTCTCCTCCAAGACAGGTCACATTTTAATTGGCTTTGTTATACCCATCTTACTTGAGACCAATTCACACAGAGACCAAATCGACCGCTTGGAGATTTGTTAGCCAGCGACTGCGAGCGGGCTCCTGCCCTAAACAAACTCACAGCCCGAACAGTCTTCCCAGGGAGCCTATAAAGGCTCAAACCACATCGGGGGGGGGGGGGGGGGGGGGGGGGACCAGCGAAGCAACAAAGAGAAGAGAAGAGAAGCATTAATCAGCCTTCTTCTGTTAGCTGTTCCCTGGAATCTTGTGGGCGGAAATCTTTTACAAAGAGCCAGGGGAGGGGAAGAGATCATTGTTTTCTACCAAATTTTGTTGTTCCTGCTTGTGGGGAAGAGATTGTTGTTTTCTACCAAATTTTGTTGTTCATGCTTGTCTTCAGGTAGCGATTGTAAAGGTAGAAAACGGGAGTGCTGGGATGGGAGTGCTGTGCTTCAGCTTCACTTTCAAAAGTGCCTTAAAAAGTCATTCTGTCCCCAGCTGATTTCAGCAAACAAGGAAGCCCTTCGAGCCTGAGGTTTCCTGCCCACACTCTCCACTTCTCGTGGAAGCCTGGGAGCTGCTGCTGCTTTGTCATGTTTGTAAAGGAGCAGGACTTTGCCGGGATGAAGACTTTATGAGGTTTAATATTAATGGTAGTCGTCAGTGTCTGTGCATGACATTTGGGCATTCAGAGAAGGTGTATTCCAATTGTTTATTGCACTTAAATATGATTTATAAAGGGATTTGTAAGGATTCCAATATTTACAGAACACTCTGTTTACTCTGTCATCTATTTCACAAGTGTTTTCCCTGAGTAGAAAAATCCCCATCTGTAACTTAAGCTCTGATTTACGTTTTGAAAATTGTATAATGATATTTTGGGGAGGGAAAATCATTGTGGAAAATGAGATGAGAGTGTCCCAGGTAATCTGAGAGATGAGGTAAACAAGAAATCATAATTATGACTTTGTTGAGTGTCAGGGTTTCAAGTTTTTCAGTTATGTTGGCTGCGACCAAACACTATTCTTTCTCGTGGAAGCCAGAGGAGTTTGAAGGAAGAGGTAAAACTTGAAAAAAGGCCAGGATGACTCAGTGGAAAGTTTTTGGAAAATTTGCAGATGGTTGGGGGACATGGTAAGGAGAGGGGGGAGAAGTGTACAGCAGACATCGGCTTGACAAACTGCTGCAAAAAATTAATGATCCACTCTATAAATTATGCAAAGTTCTTGAATTTTAATCCCAATTTTAGCTGCCTTTCCATATGTCCTTTTAATAGTCATAGTTTGTTATCTTTAAGCATAACTCCGGGCTTTCAAAGCCACATCTATAAGGCTTTGTATAAATACTGGTAAGGCTGGGCCATGAAGGAGAACCAAGCAGGATGCTCTAGTCCAAGTAATGACTTCCTCAGATCACTGTTAGTTCACTTCCAAGTTTGTTTGTTTGTCCATCCACCCATCCACCCATCCATCTATCCATCTATCCATCCACCCACCCACCCACCCACCCATCCACCCATCCATCCATTTTTTTGAGTAGCACTACCTGGAGCAGGAAACTTCTTCTGGGCTCCAATATTGAGTAGCTGTGACATAATTCCTATTAGAATGTTAAATGCTAGCTGACCCCTTTCTTCACAGCGGTCAGAGAGTAGATTCTGAGTGCCCGCATGTTCTGGGACTGAGTGGGTGTTTTTGGACTCACAGCAAGATGAGAGAAAAGCTGTCATCCACTCGATTCATTTCACGGCCCAGCAAGGCCACAGGTGCTGCCTCACCTCAGTATTGCCAATTCAGGTCACACTGTGAAGGAGCAGATTGGGTTTTGGTCTTGCTCATTAAAGAGAACCAGAGCACTCCTAACACGAGCCATGAAAAGGGCTGAGGAGACTGTAGGATAGAAGGTCGTGACCTCTGTAGAGTCCGATTTCAGGCCAGTGCAGGACAGAGAATGTTTACCTGAAATCTGTTTGGCTCAAGACTTAAAGTGACTTCTATTATTTCTTGACAAAGATACAGTTAAATAAATGAAAGTCCCCATTGCTGTCTCAAAGGTAGGAGAGGCACAATGGAGCCAGCATCAGCTTTTCCCAAATCCTAAATGTGTTTCCATTCACTTGGAATGACCACTTTGATTCAGTTGTGCTCTGCCACTCATCAGTAACCCCATCAGCCTGGTTCCACGTACGTAAATCTCGCGCCCTAGGGAGGTGTGCTTTGTAAATCTGTTTAGCACTGAGGCGGACAAGAGACCGTCACTGTAACACTACAGGGGACAGTGGCAAACACCATTCTACAGGTACTTGATCAGTTTGTTGTGGAGGCAAAGAACAAATTTTAAATCATTACCCACGTATGTTAGGGACCAGGCCTCTGAGAACTAGGATGGGAAGGTGTTCCCTCAGGCCTTCAATTCCTCAGGCCCAGACTGCAGGCTTGCTGAGGGAGAGAGAGAAACATGTCCAGTGAGAGATGAGAAAGCCGTTCTTGTTTATCTCAGCGTCTATGTCATTCACATCACACCTGGTTACCAGGCTTGTTCGGTTGCTCATTGAGTGAAGGGCTCTTGAGCACCGCGTAGGAGCTAGGTGCCAGGGACACAGAACTGGGGGGAGGGTGTGGTGTGGTGGAGCAGAGCAACAGCAACCAGCACAGTCATGCGGCGAATGCAGTGCTGTAATTTCGACAGGGTTAGGGAAGGACAGGCACATGCCCCAGAAGATTATTACAAATGAGAACTGGCTCATTGGGCAGGGCAGGAATGGCTTCCCTCAGAAACAGGATTTAACTTAAATCCAAAGACGGTATGAAGTCGCTTGAGGGAGGTCTGGAGGTGGGGTGGAGGGAGGCCTGCACATCTGGGTTTCAGAGGGTCCCTGAGTGAGCTCTAAGGTGGGGCTGGGAGGGTCAGGCAGGGCCAAGCACACAGGCCAAGTGCAGGGTTTTAGTCTTTGTGCTGTTGGAGGGTATTAAGCAGGAAATGATACAATGAGATTTGCATTTTGAAAAGGTCGCTTTGTGACTTGGCGAGGGCCACAGCAGGCTGGTACAAGGGGGTATGTGGGAGCCAGGGTCAGAGAATCCAGGAACAGCAAGGCAGTCCCAGCCTCGGTTGGGCAGGTGAGTGCTAGAAAAGAGGAGACTGGACGGGACCTGCTTCTGAGGCAGTGGCTAGTCCAGCCATGGACGACCTAGGGACACCTGCACAGGTGTGACCAGGGAAGCAGCTTTACTCGGTTCAAAAGGGGATTGAGAAGGGGGTGCTGGTTTTGTCAACCTCCCTATTTTAACTCTTGGCTCAGAGAATCCATAGCCAGCCCCTCCTCTGCTCTTTTACTTATGGACTCAGGGTTCCTATTGTGGGTCCAACTTCTTGTTTTACTATAGAAAAATGCAGAAAAACATTGGCTGTTATTACTGAATGCTTCAGGAGTCCAGAGAAGGAATTGTGCTATTCCTATGGGTTGTAGAGAGCTCTCAAGTGGAACTAAGGTACAATCTTCCTGCCTCTCAATCCCATCGCTGACCACCAGCCGTTTCACAGAGAACTCCTGCTGCTTTCCTCTGTCTTTGCTCAGGATGCTCCCTCTTTAAGATGTGTTCCTCCTGTCTTCTCAGGGGGCCAGGCGTGAGCTCTTCTTACCCTCTCCATCTGGACATCTCTCAGTTCCCAGCTCAGAAGCCATTGATATCTTTAAGTTCACCAATACTAGTTTCTGCAATCTCTTATCTCCTATCAAGTCCCATGCAGGATATTTTTCGTCTCAGACATTGTAGTCTTTATCTCTAAATGTTCCAATTTGGTATGTTTAATATTTTCCACATTTCTACATAACATTTGAACACATGAATGACCATTGTACCAACTGTTTTAATGTCTTTGCTAATTCTAACATTTGTATCAGTTGTTGGTCAGTTTTGATTGACTATTTTTTTGCTCTTCAGGGATTATACTTTCCTGCTTCATTGCATGCCTGGTAATTTTTGAATGTATGCTAGACATTGTAAAACTTTCTTGTTGGGTACCAGATTTTTTAAAATTTTTTTGGTATTTCTACACATTTTGTTGAGCTTGTTCTGTGACAGATTTAGGTTAGTTGGAAGCAGTTTGATCTCTTTGGGTCTTGTTTTTGAGATTTTTATCTTTAGGTGGGACCAGAGCCATGCCCAGTCCAGGATTGTTTCTCATTACTAAAGTAAATCCTTCTGGGTATTCTACCCAAGGTCCCATGAATCACAGGGCTTTACTTTTGTCTAGGACAGATAGATATATTCTCAGCACTAGGTGAGAGCTAGGCACTGTTACCTCTCTCCTTTCAGGAGACCTTTTAGCCACGGGAAGTTTCGGCCCACACATGCGCGGATCAGTACTCAGTGGATCCCATGAAGGGAACGCTCTCCAGAGTTCTCTCTCTGTGGAGCTCTGTCCTCTGGCAGTCAGTCCCAGGAACTCTAGCTGCCTTGGTCTCTCTGGACTTTCAGCTTTGTCTCCTTAGCTCAGGAGTTCGCCAGTCTCTGTCTGGTGTTCCCAACCTGTGCTGTGTCCTGGAAACTCTCAGGACAGTAACCTGGAGCAATTGTAGGGCTCATCTGTTTTGTTTCCTGTCTCCCAGAGATCCCTGTCTGCAATGCCTGATACTCGGTGTTTTGGAAGTGATTGTTTTCTATATTCTGTCCACATTTTGGTTGGTTTGGGTGGGAGGGTACATCTTTCCGTTACTCTGTCTTGGCCAGAAGTATCAGTTCTGTGCTGAAAAGTTGAATCTCATGCTGCAGACAACACTGAAGCACCAAATCTGGGAGTGGTGGCCAGTCCTGGGCCTTCAGAGGTAACTCTTAAGAGTGTTTGCAGGAGGGACTGGGCGAGAAGGCACAGACAGGAGGGCTCTTGCAAAGTGCTAACAATGGGCAACGAGGCCCCGGAGAAGGTGGGCATTTGAGAAACTACAATCCTGGTGTGGAAAGTACCTAAAATAAAATGCTAAGGTCCATGCTTGCATAGGAGAAACACCTTGCAGGGTGATATATTAACAATCTGCAGGATTTCGTGTGTCCCTGACAGCACATACTGAAGGCTGGATAAGGCAGAAATTGTGTTTTCCACAGTGCCTCCAAACAGCAGGAGCCCAGCACCCTCAGAATTGGGGATTGTGGCACTTGTCAGAAGCATCCCCAAGGGCCCTGCAGAGTCTGATGTCTGGAGTGGACTGAGGTAACCTCAGAAGGCTTCCAAATGGCTGTTCTTGTTTGGACATTTGAGGATATTTCCCATGAGAAATCATAATGTTTTATTCATGTGCCTTTGGAAACTTTGTGAATATCAGAGAATATTTTAGGGGTTTATAAAACAAATCTCCACATGTGCTTACCACAAGGCCTTTGAGTTTTCAAGTCACTTTGGAATGAGAACATTTTTATTCCAAACCATAGAGTCTAAATTCAGTTGGGATCTTTGCATTTGAGCACTGTGTTCCCCAAGTCACTGGTGTGCTCACTGCTAAAATAATATATTTAGGACAGTAAAAGGTGGAAGAAAAAAGCACAAGGCAGAGTCCGATATAATCAGTCTTGAGAAAACGTTCCATTCCCATGTTGAAAGACTTGGGCTTAAATGGCACCTATGGAAACTTTGTGGGGGATGTTTGTTCGAGGAACAAAGATCAGAGACTGTTAACAAGTTAGTGTTGGAGAAAGTTGTTAAAGCCTCTGAGCAGTCAGTGCTTTGGGGGAACAGTGCTGGTCCTGAAGTTCTCTCTGTGGTTGGGAATGTGGACAGCGGTGAGCTGGGCTTCATTCTGTGGCCAAAGTCGAGCCTTCACCTTGAATCCCATAGGTTTCAGAATGACTCACAGAACGTCCCCCGAGATTTTCACTGACGGCCTAGTAAGGGGACCTCCTGGGAAATAGAAACACCCGACATGTAAACCCCAAACAAAGCGAATGTCCATCAACCAAATGTTATCTTTCCAGAAACTTAAACTCGGGGAGATGACCTGTTGTTTCTCACACATTGGAACCTAGTACAGCTACTGGGTAACCACTTTTGTTAAGAAGAGGGGATTGGTGAGCAAGATGGAAGGAGAAAGAAAAAGAAATAATAGGGAACCTGGATGGACATAGTAAAAAAGAAAATCCCAAATGTGCGTTCACTGTGGTGGCTGGTACGTCCGACTACCGCAAAGCATTGAGCATTTTGTTGGCTGCTTTACAACTTGCCGCAGAGCTGTTATCACTGGTGGAGCTTCCCGGGCTGGTTTGCGAACTGGCCCCTGTTTAACCGGAATGACGTGAACCCCCCTCACCCTTGACAGTGCCGCTGGAAACCCCGTGTTTGATATATCACGGTGGCTACAGTTTTGGCTGCTTGAGGGGCCTTTCTCATTCCTTGAGGACCCTACCCCACTCCTTGTAGGCTTGGTGGGAGTCGACCAGGGTCCCTTATCCCTCACAGGAATGGGCATGCGACCCAGGCTGGCCAGGTAGGAACCCTTTTCCCAGGGAAAGAGCGATCGGTGAGGGCTGGGCTCAGGGCCCAAGCAGGACCCTTCTGAGTCGTCCTGGACAGGTGTGTAGGTGTCAGAGAGAGGAGACAGGGAGAGAGAGAGACTGACTCACTTTCCACCGAAGGTGGCTAAGCTGCCAGGATGTAAGTCGAGTTGCTGCCTGAGCACAGGTGAGGGGAAGAAGGACTCCACCAGGGAGATGTAAACAGTGGAATCAGAACCTGTTTTTATAATTTTGTTAAACACCTATGTGAGGCTTGTATAATGGCAGATGGAGATTTTAGGGATTAATGGCATTTTTTAACAGCTTCCTAATTGCAGACAATTATTTTTGATACGAGTGTGCGATCGTGTGGATGAAAGCTGTCAGTTCCTTCCCAGTCCTCCTGTCAAGGTGACTAATGACCCACATCAGAGAAGTACCAGCTGCGGACTGTCAGCTCCGCCGCGGAAAGGGTGGGGCGGCGGCTGCTGGTCTCCCTCCCTCCAGCTATTGAATTTCTCTGGAAAATTGTCCCCCACATCCAAGGTACATGGGTAGTTTGGATGGAAGCGATCCTCTTAAATAACTGGCTAAGTTTAGTGGAAATTGGCTACCCTCCCAGTGGCTGGCTGTTCTTTGTGAATTGTGTGAGCTGGGAGGGGAAGAGACATCCATCATTTCTGAGTGGCTGGGATTTAAATCATCCTCTAAACACGGGACTGGCCAAATCTGTGACCAAGCAAAGCCGTGAGGGAGATTGTCTATAGTTTGGCCTCAGTGTTGAGTTTATAGGTGCACAGTGGCATGGGCTGGGGGTTTCATGCTCGAAGGAAAATTAGGTGTTATTGGAAAGGCATTGGGTTGTGCTGACTTCTTGCCTCTCTCTCCCATTTCCTCTTGTGTTCTACCAGGAAATTCACTGGAGAAGCAGAAACACTGTGACCCAAATCACATTTGATTATGAAAGGGTCACAGTGGCCTCCTTGCCAGTGAAACCCCTTTGTGTCTACCCTTTACGAATGCACCGGCCAGGATACGAGGCTCTGGATGGCCCTTCACGCACGTTTCGCTGCCTGTGAGACCTTATCCGAAAAACGTTATAAAGGTGTGTGTTCTGACTGTGTGTCCAGGGAACGTGTCGGGTAAACGATTTCTGTCAACAAGCACTTGAGTGGTCTTCAGACAGTTGATGTTCAAATACGAACTGTCCGTTTAGGATCATAAATATTTACAAGGCTGACATTTGGTTACTTTTTATGAAAGTAGAAAAAGCACACGTTAGCAGCCATTCAAGTTTCTGGAGAGGAATTTGCTTTTGTGTTTTGGAAATAAATGTGTTTGTGGCAGCCCTTCATAATTTCTAGGAAATGTTCATTTTGAGGCAAACACAAATGTCTTCAACATCTTGGGAAAATGTGCTGGCATGAGCTCCTCAAAGGTCAGCCGAACATCTTACTTCTGGTGGACCCTGCAGCACTTGGTGCTCTATCAAGTCACTAAAAATATGTATCGATCCCCTTCTCGGGCCGGACCCCATGCTGTGCTCTGGAGACAAGATGAGTGGAACATGGTCCCCAGCTCAGACCGGGGGCCTCAGCACCCAGCCTGGTGTTGACCTTGGCCTGGTCCATTCCTTATCAGTCAGTAAGGGAACAAAGACTGTTTTCCTCTGGTCATAACTTCACTAGCAGCAAGTAGAATCGCCGAGTTAATTTTTCTACATACTTGCCAGCTTGATGTTTTCATTTTAAACTTCTAGCCAATTTGATGTGTGAAGTAGAATCTCACTGGTATTTTAATGTGCGTTTTCTTGATTACAGGTGAGACTGAGCTTCTCCTGTGAGCTCACTGTTCTTACTTAGTCCCCCTTTTTAATTAGAACTTTCCTCGTTTCCTTACTGCAATTCTTTCCACGTTTTGAACACTAACCCTTCCCTGGATATCCATTGCAAATATCTGTGCCCCTTCTGTATATTGTTAGTTTTTCCCCTGGGCTGGGCGAGTGACCTCTGGTGGCTGAGCCATTGGCCATGCAGAGAGCACTCGGGTACGTGAACTCATGTGACCTGAGCATCAACGCTGAAGAACAGAGACAACTGAGCTCCTCCAGAGGACCCGAAGCACCAGTTCAGGCTTCTTGTCCCAAAGTGTCATTGTCCTTCTCAGAAAATAGGAGGGGCGATAAAATCCCCAGCATGCTGTGAGGGAGACGTGGGTGAAGAACCCCCCACGCCTCACTTCCTAGAAATTGGACACATAAAGTATGACAATGACTGTGGTCTGCTCACAGTCGGCAGACCCTGGGCCAGCTCCCCCGACACTGCAGGCTGATGAAGCGGCCTCATTAGCAGTGTAAGTGGATGTTAGGGGAGCTGCAGCTTCCGCCCCAAAGGGGAAGACAGGCGTCCACTCCAGTGTGCCATCAGGCCTGTTATTAATGAGGCTCACAGAAGTTTGAAGGCACTTTCCAAATTACAACCTAACTCCTACTGGAGTTAGATAAAGGGGAAATGAAAAACAGGGCTGTCGCGTTGGGCAGCCCCTTACGACGACTGTAAGGGATTCGGAAAAAGCCATTTCTCAGCTGCAGGAGCCTTTCCCAGTCAATTTCTTCACAGTGGTAACAAGGAAAATAGGAATGGAATGGCCTAGTGATGACACATGCCGACGCCCAGCGTCTTATCACAGGGTGCCAGGGCGCCCGGGAGCCGGGCAGTGCCGCTTCCAGAAGGCAATTCTTCAAGGAGCCAGGCATTTAAGTGCTATTTGTTTAAAATAGCACCTTGCACTTCCCTTACCTAGTTTCTGGGACCATCTCTTTGGCCTTTCGGGACCAGCGCTGTGATACATGTTCATCAGCATTGCTCTTGTATGTGTTTGTTGAACGACTAAGGTACTGGAGGTGGTAAACCGTGTCTGGTGTGGGTCTGTATTCCGACGTGGTTGGGGAAAGTTTGCTGAATGAATATTCAAGTCCCCTGTTAAATCCATCTCAAACCCTCGTAAGGCCCTAAGCAGGCAGCCTGCTCGGTTGTAAGTGGCCACTGGGGAAATTCCTTGGCTCTAAATAATATTGATGGTAACACTCTGAAAAGACAGATTTCTCTCCTTAGGTACCAGTAAATATAAAAAGTTAGCTCCATCTCCCGCCTCCTAAAATAAAGAGGTCATTGGTAACCAGCACTTCTCTCATGTACCCACGGAGACCAGAGTTCCCATCTGGGGCGGGAGGAACAGGGCTGGCTGGAGAGTCTCTCCCTGCCTCTGACTTGTTTTCCCCAGTGATGTCACAAAGCTTGTCCCACTTTCCTGTTCATCAGTAAAACTTGTGGCTCGGACACGTTCATCCAACACCAGACTCGACACACATGTCTATGTACCTTACCCAGGGCTGGACACTGGGAATCCAAAGACGGATTCTGTCCCAGCCAAGGGACAGTCCAATAAAGGAGACAATACACAAACGCACCTGCGTGACCCGGGGGAGGAGCTGCGTGTGGGGGCGCACCCCAGGGCCATCTTTGATCATGTTTCATCATCTGTGCAGAATGAAGTCCTGATAAAATACTCTGAGTCTGACCGCCTCTGCTCGGGGTCCTCTAGCGTCTCTCCATTTCGCTGGTGGCAAAAGCCAACAGCCACAGGCGGCCAACCAGGAGGCCACAGCCCGGGCCCCGGGCCCTCTGTACGCTGCGTGCTGCTTACTCTGTTCCAGCCAAGCGAGCCCCTGCCCTAAGCTGTCCCTGCTCGTCCCCGCCTGGGGTGTCCTTCCAACACCACTAACGCCCCCTCTTCCCTCGGCTTCATGCTGCTCCGTGAGGTCTGCCTCACCCCCACTTTATTATTTTTTTCTTTTTAAAAAAATAAGTTGTTTTTAATTCAAGAGTGTTGGAAACAGTGTATTTTCCTCGCAGAAAACTACCCCATTTAAATTACCCCATTCAATGTTTGATACAAAGGTCATTTATTAAACTGCATGTTAGGCTATTTTCTAACGTTGGGTGACAGGCTACATTTTTTAAACTTTTTCATAGTGAAGCTGTTATGATTTGTACTCAAAACACCCTGCCCCGGTGGTCGATGGGAAGCCTGCTCTCCACGCCAGGCCCGGACCCGCCTGTTCCGCCGTTTTCCCCGCGGCACCAGCGCCGTCCAGCCCACTGTCTCATCTGCCTGCTGTGTCTGTTGTCCGCCGTCCGCAGTTGAAGTGGAATCTCCACCCGGCAGGATTTTTGTCGGTTCCGGATGTATCCCAGGGCCTGGCATGGTGCCTGGGGACCTCAGTGACTATTTGCTGGGTGAGTGAGGGATGGCACGCGTGAGCCCAGAATGCACACGTTGCTGTGGGAACAGTGACTGTCACCAGGGACTGGTGTAGACGCCTGAAAGGGTTCAACCCGAGGATGCGGCTTCCGAGCCGAGAGTCTACGGGCAGAGGGTGTGTGAGGGGCAGGACGCTGGGGTGCTTCCTGGGTGGTGGGAACGGCAGTCGTCAGGCACAGGGACCCGGAGGAGGAAAGTTAACAGAGCACACTCGTCACAATGACAGTTTCGTGACATCTAAGCACGCCTGCCCCCGGCCTCTTTATCTTCGGTGATTCGTCCTAGTCTTATAAAGTCTGAAGCTTTGTAGGCTTGGCTGAGCCTGAGTCAGAGTTCCTCAGGTTTGCAATGCTGCCCTGAAACCGATGTCCAATCAGAAGATTGGAAAACCTGAGAATGGGGCCATTCTCACCCCCTCCAGACAGATTCCTAAGATACTTGAAAGATGAATCTATACATCTAAAGCTGAGTAGCCGGAAATGCAGAGACCCTGATTTATGGCTATTGCTTGTCCCAGACCCGGGGATGAACATGCCGGTCAAGGCAGCTGGCAGGTGGTGGAGGGGCCCTCAGGGGACAGAAGCCTGCTGAGTGTGACAACGTCCAGTCCGACGAATGCGAGCAGGCGCCACGTGAATGTCGGCTTGGCTGTTCACTCTGCGGGGACACGAGAGGAAGGGATACCATCCAAATGTCTTCAGGATTATAAATAAAATTAGAGTTCAGGAATTCTATGTGTGAACTATAAAAACAACAAAACTGCATGTGGAGTGTGGTGCATAGAAAAGCACTAACTGTTGAGGTTGAAACCCAGGGTTAAAGTCCTGGCTCCATTCCTGTGACCTTAACCAAATGAGCTTCGCTTTCTGAGCCCAGGTTGTCTCAGGTACAAGCCATGGGTGTGTTGTGTGAGAAGGCCCCACATCAGCACTCAAAAATTATTAAAATTGGAATCTGGGGGTTATAATTCAGGCAGACATGCAAGTATGTTTTGAAAATAGAAAAGGCAGCTAAATGTAGAAAATATTAGTCACAGTGACAGAGTGCAAAGATCACAGCAAGAGGGGACAGGGACTGGAGAGCCCACTTCATTTTCTCTAATGTAGCTGATGAAGCTGGTGCTCATTCCTACAGCGCCGATGTGCTGGGGACTGAAAAGGGAGGCCCTGTGCCTTGCTGCAGGAACAGGGACATAACTCATTCCTGTTAAATAAAATCATTAGGATGACATATTGCCAACATAAGGAACAAAATCACATTATTCTAGAAAAATAAGTCGTTCATGAGCGAGCTTCTGTTGGTAGGAATCCTTGAGTAGTTATGACATTGTGGCTCATTTTTTATTCCAAACCCAACACCAGACATTGGATGCAGGAAACGAGAGGGGGAAAGGTTATGTTTAGGGAGAAAGGACAGGAGCACCGTGTCCGTAACTCGCCTGCTGTTGATAATCTCTTTTCCGGACAGCGTGTCCTCTTTGGCTGACCAGTATCCGAGCTCCTGTCTATGTCTGAGGACCCCTACCTTCCATGGTCAGGAGGAGGCAGGCCCACTGGGAGAGGAAGGCAGAGCCATGTTCTCCCTCTGAAGACCCCAGAGAACAGCCTCTGGCTTCATCTGCTTCCCCGGGAGTGGGGTAAAGACCTGTTCATGACTAAGCAGGTTTGGGAAACATCTTGGGGGCACTCGGGGTGGGCAAGACACCTGTGTTTACAGGACCTGTGAAGCAGCATGTTGGACGCAGACAGTGAAGGACATTGGCTTTTGAGTGTGACTGCAAGGGAGTGAGCGGCAGGACTTGAGTGTCAAACGAGGGACGAGGCAAATGGAAGAGCTTTGCAAATAGTTAAGAACCAGGCAAACGTTGGCTCTTAAGTTTGCTACCTTCCAGGGTTGTTTACGGACTAAATGAGACGGTAGAGACCTAGAGCGGCTTTGCGGGTGATGCCCAGAGCCGGCGGGCGGGTGGGGTGACGAACAGAAGCTTTGTCAGCTGGTCGGTGGGAGCCATTGGCAGCCTTTAGGGAGCCTGGACGTGCGCATCCCCCAAGACAGCAAGTCCCCCTCAGGTGGTCTCTCGCCGACACGAGGAGGCTTGCACAGGGATGCTGATCACAGCACCGTCTGTAAAAACAAAGGGTGGAAATGAGCTAAACAGACAGCAGTGAGAGGAGCTGATAAAGTGGTACACGTGTAAAGTGGAGCATCATACAGTTGAAAACAACCATCTGCCTACTAATCAGGCACAACAGACAAAAAGCACACGAGAGACTGGAACCGCCACTTCACCAAATGGACACTAAACACATAAAGAGACTGTCAAGTTCATTGGTAATGAAGGGAATTCTAATTAAAGCCATATTTTAAAGCTGCAACATTGGCACAAGTTTAATTCTGACACTGTCAGGACTCTGAGGTTGGAGTTATTAGAGCATGTATGCCGGGTGGGTGGGAGAGCCAATTGCTACAACCACGTTGGACAGCAATTCGGCATCGTCCAGTGAGGTTGCAGGTGTGTTGCTCCCGATCCAGCATCCTCTATGTGGCAGAGAGACTCTCCTGCACGTATGCAAAGGAGCATTCAGACCAGCTTTGTAACTGGGAAAAAACAGAGCTGTCCCGAGGATGGGTACCGGATACATTGGGGCGCACAGTTACGCAAATGTATACACAACAGCCATAAGCATCTGCAGGAATGATTCTCACATAAAGTGCTGAATTTTTAAAAGTTGCATAAGAATGCATATAATTCTATTTATATAGAGTTTAAAAACATGCAAAACTAGGCAATATATTATCTGGGCGTATCTGACATATACGGCAAAACCAATAAGACAGGGTTTGGAAAGAAGCAAACACGTGGAACCCAGTTACCTGCTGGGGGACGGAGGCTGGTTGGATCAGGTGGGGCCCCTTAGGGTTCTGGCAACGTAACTGCAGCTGGTCGGTCGGCAGATGCTTATTTTATTGTGGACCTCAGTCCTCTCCGTGTACTCTGTGTGTGTGTGTGTGTGTGTGTACATCAATACATCTTAAACAGGTAATATTGAATTTGAAAAGTGAAAGTTAAATGAGATGCCCCACACAATCCTGTCTGTGGAAGAAAACAACCCACGCTGGTTAAATATTGTTAAGGACGCCTCTAGATGTAAAGAGAGTCGTCTGAGGCGGCTGTGTGTTAAGTACATGAGAGTGTGTACAGTGGAATGGGAATGGGGTTAGGGGTTAGGAATGGGGTGAAGGGGACCAACGTGAGTGCATTTTTGAAGTGTTGCAAACATAGAACGGAGCTGTTTGTGGACCCTCGATGCTGGTGTACCTACCACACTGATTTGAGGTTGTTGGATGAACCACCTCACTGTATTTCTATGCATCTGATGTTCCTGATGGAAAATATTGCTTTGCAATATCAAAATCAAATGCTAATTCTTAAAACATGTTTTGCTTGTTGGCAGGTTAAGGTTCACACCATAAATATAAAGTAGAAATTAAAGCTATTTGCTAATTTGTGTTCAGTCCTAAGTCGTACATCTCTCATGAACTGGGATGCAACCCAATTTCCTTCTCACCTCTTGTAAGATACAGGGTTGACTGAAAATAGAGCTCTTGTCTGGTTTATTGTCAGTGGAACCGCTAGCATTAGGAGCCATGGTTCACATTGGGTTTGCCGTCTCTTATCACAATCCAACATTTTTTCATTCAAAATATCTCTCCGTTAAGTCCCTTCTCTCTTTCCTCAATCAACAGTCATCACATCCCACCCCAACTACTGACATGGGCTCTGCTGTTTATTCTGAGTATAGCTGCTCTAGTCCCAAATCTACCATTTTCAGGCTGGTCAAAAATTCAACACCAATATCTTCATTCTAAAGAATATTAGAATAATTTAATAGCCAAAGCGACAAGGCAGGAAAAAATTATAACAATTAGAAAGAAAAAAATAAAAGTGTCCTTATTTTCAGAAGATACCATGTATCTAGAAAACCCTGGTGAATTAACTGGGAAGCTAGTAGAACTAATAAGACAATTAATTCAATGAAGGGGCCAGATACAAAATAAGCATGAATATCAAAGGCTTCCCTAGATGCCAGTAATATGTTATTTAGGAAGCACCGTGGGGGAAAGTGGCATCATAATAGCCACTTTTGCTGAGGATGCTGGATTCCCTCATCTGAGCTCAGTTCTCTCATGAAAATAATCCCTTTTACTTCTGGCCCCAGCCCCTGACCCTGGGCTGGGTCCCTCCCAAAGGGCCCTTGGAGGGCAAATGCCACAGCAACTCCTCCACTGTCCCTGACACATATTTCCTACAAGACCTGCAGCTCTGCCTCCGACACAGAAACCTGTACCACTCTCCCCCCAGTGCGGCTTCAGCTCCCCAGAGTCACATTTCCAGCCACACTGCCACCTCAGAAGACTCTCATGTGCTTCACTTAAAGGTCCATTTGGCTGGTTTTCCCAGGAAAATAGAACCATCTCCTCAAATGGACCTTTGAGTCTTTTCCTTCTGCCATCAGAAATGGCTTATTTAGAGCTTTTAAATGACATTTCTTCTGATTTTTTTTAGCTTAAATGTTTCATAAAGCTATATTCTCTGTGATAATAGAAACTCCAAAGTCTGGCTTCTGGGGGTGGAGTTGACTGGAAAGGAGCAAGGGAGGGTTTCCTGGGGTGATGGGAATATTCTGTGTCTGTATCTTGTTTTAGATGGTAGTTTCACAGGTGTAGACAGTTGTCAAAAACCACTGACTAGCACACTTAGGGTCTATGCTTTTAATTCTATGTAAATCGTACCTCACTCACAAAATAGCTCTGGCCCAGAACCTTCTGAATAATGCAGAGGTTTCTCCCCAGAGGTTGTCAGTGGACCGTGGCTGGGGTTGAGGAAGCTGCGTTTTTAACAAGAACTCCTGGGTGGTTCTTTGGAAATCTTGTGGGAAACAGTGACCTGCCTCCGAGTTTCAGTCTGGGCCCCCCAGATGTGGGTCTTGTTTCCAGGCTTCGGCGCAGTGAGTGTCAGATGGGCTGGTTTCATCGCCCCACTGTACCCCGACTCTGCAGGGCACCCAGTCACCTGGAAGCTTGTAGGAGCATGTTCCAGTGACATAGGCCTGGAGTCCTCGGCCTTCTCTAACCCAGGCAGGACACAGAAGCACAGCCTCAGCTAAGTCAGAGGAACTGAGGTGCCTGCAGGAAAAATCTTGCCGACTTGCTTTAAATTTCCAGAAAATGCTGATTCCTCCACAGGGGTCCCCACCACTCTTTCAAGGTGGGATTTGAAGTTGACCTGTTTATTCTGCAGTTTCCTGCAGCTGTTGGCGCAGCTCTTAGTACCCGTAGGAGAGGTGCACCCCCTGTTAGAAGCTTGGGGTACATGCAGGGGAGCCCCTGGAGGATTCCCACTCGGCAATGGTGTGATCAGATGATGTGGGCAGGCAGAGAAATCAGAAGGCCCAAGACGGGAGCCTGGGAGGGAGTTGGTGGGAGGACGAGCCTGAGCGGTGCTGGGCGTGGGGGGAGGGAGGTGGGGCTGTCGGGCTCTGCCCAGCGGGCCATGAACAGTGAGGAGCAGAGGCATCTAGGCTCACACACATTTCCTCTTTTAATCTGACACACGAGCAAATGGGAATGACGTCCCCACATGTTTCCTGTTCTGCTTCGTCCAGCAGAAAGCTCTGAGGTCAGTTAATGGTCAGTACAGCGTGTGTGCTGCTTGTGGAGCTGACTCAGCTGGCTTTGATCTGTTTCTAGAAGGAGCCTCCAATACACAGGTGGAACTAGGCAGTTCTAGTATGTAGGTAAATAAATAAATACAGGCGGGCTTTTAATCTAGGCGAGTCCTTTCCACTGGTGACCTGGACCCTAATTCAGCCAAGCAACTGCTCCCTCTCCCCTCCCTGTTGACATCTCCAAATAGCCAGTTTTACTAACTCTTGACCCATCTGTAAAATATATCAGATAAACTCATTGGAAACCTGCATGTCGCCTCGATCGCATTGTATTTTAAATAGACACTTTGAATTGGCATTCTGGACGCTTCCAGGTCTCCTCTGGTTGGGTGGGATTCCTGTGGGGTAGCCCTCCCATTGGCTTGTGTCTTTAATCTTCATCGTTTCATTTTCTCTTCTCTCTTATTAACTTCTGGAGACAGAAACAAGGCTCCGGCTTGACGCTGGGGTGGGTGCTCGAAGCCTGACTGGAGCAGCAGCTGCTTGTCCTGAGGCAGGCATAGTGTTGTCATTCTTTATTTCCTTTTATTAAAAAATGTTCCTTCCTTTTAATGGTATCATGAATTTTATTTTTAAATTTGCAAAAAGTACATTGGCTTTCCTCGAGGGAGCATGCAAAGAAGACTCTCTGCCTCCTCCCTCCTTGCCTTCCTCCCTCCTCGCCTTCCTCCCTCCTCGCCTTCCTCCCTCCTCGCCTTCCTCCCTCCTCGCCTTCCTCCCTCCATTTCCTGGATGTCTGTGATGCTTTCCCTTTGATCTTTCATTGTTTTCTGGGGAGATGGGCCACCCAACACTGTGTGCACCTCTAAAAAAAGGCCACTCCCAGCCACTCGACCTTCTATGGGTTTCCCTGTCCCAGGCTGTGTTTTTTGCCCGGATCGTTTAGGTAAAGTTGATGTGATACCCTGTTTGTGGGCTTAGTCACCCCTATTCATGCAACTGCTGGAAATCGGCAGCGTATTATTCGTAAGCAGGGTCGATGTACCTCGTCTCCAAGTCCTACCGCGGGGACTGTTCTAGAAAGTAGATCACAGCTCAGCTGACCTGCATGCTGAGATATTGATGGTTACAGATGAAGAACCTGTTTATGCCTTTCTGAGGTTTCTAGGAGTGTGAGAAGTTCATCGAAGATTTTGAACGTAAGTGCTGGCCAACCTGAGAAAGTGTTAAAATTGTGTGAAAAAAATATTTGGAAGGTATGTTATCTTTGGGTCTCTCATGAAACTTAGTTACCCGGTATTTTGCTTCTGTCAATTTGGTTCTGCATCCCTCTGGGATGGATAGACCAAAGAAATAATAAGTGTAACAAATTTTTAAAAACAAGGGAAGCAGTTTGTCCTAGTTACAACATTACAGGCTTATTATAAGGGCTTCTGGACTCGTTCTGTTTTTAAATTCATTTTCCTGCCATGCAGTTCCCTAGAACCACAGACAAGCACTGTATAAACTGGTAAATCTTTCTTAAGAGTGCCTGTTACAAAGGCTTTCATTTGTTACTATCCAGATCAAGTGGACATAATTAGATAAAAGTAATTCCAAATTATTAAAAATGACAACAAAACCTCTGATTATCTGGACCACTCTCCCTGACCAAGCAAAAAGAGCTTGCTTGGTTCCCTCTTGAGAGCTGAGGTATGAAACTTTGGTTTTCTTCGAGGCCAGTCACAGGCAAACACAGATTTAGGTTGTATCTGTACTGGTCACTCTTTGTGCTGACAAAAGGGCCACATAAATACCAACTCGAAGGAGAGAGAAGCGTTTTGGAAAAAGCAGGGAAGTTAGTTTCTTTCTGAGCATCAGTGTGTTGAGTTACCAGCTGGACCCAAAGAGAGTGTTAGGGGGCAAAACCCCCTGGAAATTGAAGACAGAAGGGCCAGTGATATTTCTTTGGTTTTCTGAGAATCCAGAAGTGAGAGTTCTAATGAGGCTTCCCCTACTGTAGGCATTTGCCAATTTATGCCCGATGTTGCAATGAATCTCCAGAAGGTCTATGCTTGAGCAGGTGTTATTATTGAAGCTAATTAAACCACTGAATTGTGGCTTGTCTGGCTTATGAGCATCATAAGTCTGGAGAAAACAAATGGCTGAGTACGGGTTAGATAGGGAGTCCACTGATTTTATTTTCGCTTAAAACCAAACCCTGCCAAAAATACCAGAAATTATTAAGTCTCGCTGTGCTTTGAATCTTAGTGTCAATAAATAATTGTCATCTGACTCGTGTTTGCTTTGAAGTCAGAACTGACTTTCTTGTCTAGTTTTTTCTTTTTTTTCAAATCACATTTGCCAAAGTAATTAGACAAGAGGTTAATGTCCTGCTGTATGAGAGTCACAGCTCAGATATGAAATAGTGTAGCTTTTCTCTTTTTATATCCTGATATCGCAAAATGGTTGATGTCTAAAAGACAGGCAGACAGCAGATTCATTCTCTGACTTGAAACAGTAACTACATAATAGTTTGAAATGAAAAATGCAAGTTAAATATCATCATTATAACAGCAAAAGGACATGTAATGAACCCAAAAGCATCGTTCATAGAAAAGTAACTTAAAATGTTCATTTAAAATATAGCTAGTTTGGGGAGGAAAAGGATTTTTGGAGCGAACACATTTTTTTATTGAGGCATAGTTGACGTAACATTATGTTAGTTTCAGGTTCATGACATAATGACTTGATAATTGTGTATGTTGTGAAATGATCACCACATTAGGTTGTTCACATTCGTCACCATGTATAGTTAGAGACTTTTTCTTGTGATGAGAACTTTTACGATCTACTTTCTCAGCAACTTTTATTAACTATGCCATACACTATTATTAAATAAAATTATAATACAGTATTACTAAAATTGGCATGCGCTATGGAACAAACACAATCAAAAGTTATGTTGTATCAGGTTGTGTGTGTAAATGAATGTGTAGATGCATAATATATACATATGTACATACACGTAGAGTTGCAAGTATATTAGCAACAATGAATGAATTGGAAGGTGTGGTTAATCAAATTAATTTTTATGATTCATGTAGCTTGGCAAAAATTCTTGTGGCTGGATTATGACGTGGGGGGCAAGGTTTGAAATGAACTGCTGGCTTCTGCCAAATACATACCAGAAGCCACCCAATGACCCCTCCATACAGGACTGTTTTCCCAACCCTAGGCTTCTAGGGTCTGAGACATCTTGGCCCCAAGCTATAGTGCACGAGCAGCTGCCAGGCTGGGCTACCAGGGACCTGGGTGGGGATGGTCTGTCCAGCCAAGATTCACTCCCCCTGTGTGAGGGGCTCCCATGGCCACAGGCCTGTGTCCCTGTACAGGGCCCTAGAGAGGCCAGATCCAGCGGGGGAAGGTGGTCATCTTGAGGCCCGCTGCCACAGCTCCTCGGTCTGTTTGCTCCCCTTGAGGTTCTGCAGAATGTCGCTGCTGCATCATGCCCATGGGTTTCCGGCAGAGGGCGCTGTGGGCACTACGGGTGGCATTCACAAGGTCCTTGTAGTTGGCAGGGGTCAGTGAATCAAGCATTGGTGGGTAGACTGTGTGCCTGGTAAACTCCACTAGCCCGCTACTCTCTGGAGCATACCTAAGATCTCACTAGATGGAAACAGTTATGTTTAATTAATTCCCCTGAAATATCAGAGTGTTAATTAAAACAAAAAAACCCATTCTGCATTTGCTTCCTGTGGGATTCTGCCTCCCATTTGCTCATCCCTGTGTTTTGATAATTGAGCACATCCCAGGGAAGCCTGTGCAGGCTGCACCCTGGACAGATTGCCGGTTCGCTCTCTGAGGATGGCGGATGCCTCAGGCTCCCCACCTCTAAGCGAGGAGGGCAGCCTCACGTCCACAGGTCCGCCTGGTCACATGTTCATGTTTTCAACCAGAAGGCAGTGACTCCTGCCTGTGTCTCCTGCCTAGTTTGCCCCGCTGAGCTCAACAGTGATCATGCTGAAGAGTGTGCCCCCCACGGGGGCTCCAGAGAGTGACCATCACCCTGCAGTGATGCTTCTCAATGCTGGTGTCACCTGCAGCCCACATCAGATCCCTGGGTGGGTGTTACAATGCAGATTCCCAGGCCCACAAGGCAGCTGTGTCCGATTCCTGCATTTGCACATGGTCTGGGGGAGACCAGTGCCTAGCAATTTCCAGATCATTTCCACTCACGAGCCAGTGAAGGTATGTTGGCTCCTCTATCCACCACGTCTCTCAGGCTGGGCTGAAGTGCAGTATTTTAGGGTAAATTTCCTGGGATATTAATGCTTAATGATTCCCTTTAAATGTTCCCCCCTCTGGATCCAGTCTCACAAAGCCAATTCAATGATTTGAGTTCATGTAATTACCTAGCAGTCAGCCCCACTCTCTCCCTAGAGATGGATGTGGGTGAGATACACTGAGTAGAAATCTCCCCTCTCCCTCTCCAAGCGGCCCTCTCTGCAGCCTGAGAGTTTGCTGAGCACGCGGCGCCTTCGCGGTGGGGGGCAGGTGCTTACCTATTCCCATCGTGCACCGGCCCCAAGGTCTGCTCTATGCAGAAGCTGCTCTCTACCTGCGCGGGTTGCCCAGTGTGAGCCTCTTTGGTACCTAAACTCCCCAATCCTGCATCTCATATTGAATCATTATTTAATATGAGATTCAATGCATTTCAATGTAATGTGCATGCATTATGCACCTACTGTGTGTGAGCATGACGCTGGGCTCGGCGGGGAGAGGCTGTAGGTGGAAGTGAGGTCCCTGCTGTCTGGGAGCTGTGCCCTGAGCGGGAGAGACACCGTGAAACAGCTGATTGTAGTGCAAGAAAATAGGACATTAGCAGTAAATGGAGGTACAAGCAACATGGGAGGAGTGACTGGTTCATGGAGGAGGGGAAGGCTGCTCGGAGGTGGTGTGGTAGCTGCAGGATGAGGGGGAATGAGTTGTCCAGAGGTCAGATGGGACCCAGAGGGGAGAGCAGGAGGTGACACGTGGCAAGTACTCTGCACTTAAGATGTCAGTCTGTATTTTTGTCACGGGTGTTAGCTTGTATGTCTGAAGACAATGGAGACAAATGGGCTTTGAAAAGCTCAGTACCTGGAACCCAAGGGGGTTAATGAGCACCTTCAGTGTGTGGCCCTGTGCTCACCAAAACCCTGGGCCAGCTGGACTCAGATCTTCCCTGTCATTGTCATCTGCAGTCACATGCTTCCCACAAGCCCCAAGTGCTGACATATAGGGCAGAGACACAGGACTCCCAGACCAGGGTTAACCCCTCATTTGCCACCCACCAAACTAATTATTACACGACCCTCAAGACTCTGTGCCCACTGCCTGGGAGAGCGGGGAGGACATGGGACACAGAAGCAGCACGGAGTCTTGTCTGCCTCTGGAGCCCGGGGAGCAGGAGTCACACGTGGTCACACCACCCACGGCCTTTCACTTACAGTGATGCCCATGACCTCTAGTTGCTGGGTGCTCGTCAGATTTCCTCTCCCTTTCTGGGACATGTGTGCTCAGTCTTCTGTGGTGAAGTGTCTTGTTCCATTTCCTACCTCTTTTGAGGGTAAAAATTGCATTAACACTCACATGTGCAAATTCCATGATCCCTGTAGGTGGCCCACCTGGAAAGTAACCAAGACACACACACCAGACAATATCGAAACCCATTTCTAAACCGTGGCAACCACCCCAGCCTGTGTCGCTTGGGGCTGGCTGGATGCCTGGTGATGTACTCGAGCTGTGCAGGGTATACCACAGGCGCTCACCTCTGCCAGCACCAAGTATTTCCAGACTTTACAGTGCGCTTGTTTGAGTGAGGATCTTCTGATTGCAAGTAGTGGGGACCTAACTAAAACTGACTCAAGTTAAAATGAACTAGTGAACAGGAATGGAAGTAAATCAACTCAACGTAATAAGGGCCACACGTGAAAAGCTCTCAGCAAACGTTATACTCAATGAGGGACTAAGAGCTTTTCCTCTATCAAGAATGTCTGCTACTCAAAGTTTGTTCAACATAGTACTAGAAGTTCTAGCTGGAAAAATTAGGCAATAAAAGGCATCCAGATAAGAAAGGAAGACGTGAAATTACCTGTTTGCAGATAACATAAGCTTATAGGTAGTAGACGCTAAAGACCACAACACACACACACACACACCCTGTTGGAATTAATAAATTCAGCGATGTGGCAGGATACAAACTCAACATATAAAAAAATCAATTGCATTTCTATAAAGTACCAACGAACAACCCAAAATTGAAATTAAAAAAATAATTCTATTTACAATAGCATCAAAAAGAATAAAATATTTAGAAATAATCTTAACTAAGGAGGTGAAAGACTTGTATCCTGAAAACACACAGAACTTTGCTGAGAGAAATTAAAGGCGACACAAATAAATGGAAAGACAGCCCGTGCTCATGGGTTGGACACTCACTAAACAATGTTAAGATGTCAATACTACCCAAACTGATCCACAGAGTCAATACAGTACCTATTAAAATTCCAATAGTGTTTTTTGCAGAAAAAAAAAAATCTACCCTAAAATTCATGTGGAATCTCATGGGACCCTGAGGAGCCAAAGCAACCTTGAAGAACAAAGTTGGAGATCTCACACACCCTGATTTCAAAAAAATTGTAGATTGATAGTTTTCAAAGCTGATTCATTACAAAACTATAATAATAAAAAAAAATGGTACTGGCACAATGATAGACATACAGACAGATGCAACAGAAAGGAGAGCCCAGCAACAAACCCTCACAGGTATGGTCAGACGATTTCCAACAAGGCTGCCCTGGCCATTCAGTGGGAAAGGGTAGCCTTTTCAGCAAATGGCGTTGGGGAAACGGGATATCCACAGGCAGAACAATGAAGCTGGACCCTTACAGCACATTATGCAAAAAATTAACTCAAAATAGGTTAGAGACCTAAACATGAGAGCTAAAATGTAACACTCAGAAAAAAAGGAAAAAAAGAAACCACGGGAAAAGCTTCATGACATTGAAGTTGGTAATGATTTCTTGGATATGACACCAGCAAAGTCAACAAAAGAAAAAATAGGTAAACTGGACTACATTAAAATTAAAAACTTCTTTTCATTAAAGGGTACAATCAACAGAGTGAAACATAACCTACAGAATAGGAGAAAATATTTGTAAATCATATAGCTTATAAGGGGTTAATATCCAGAATATATAAATAACTCAACAACAACAAAAAGTCAAACTTGATTAATAGCTGGGCAATTGCCTGGCTGTGCACCCAGCAAAGCAACTTCTTGGGGAGCCACATACCTCTGGAGTAACCAGAACACCTCCCCT
Organism: Miniopterus schreibersii; assembly: GCF_964146895.1. Classification (NCBI taxonomy): domain Eukaryota; kingdom Metazoa; phylum Chordata; class Mammalia; order Chiroptera; family Miniopteridae; genus Miniopterus; species Miniopterus schreibersii. The sequence continues at coordinate 56,309,417 of NC_138114.1, read as the reverse complement.
TGCATTTTGTCACCGTGTGCAATGGCCACAGCTCAGCATCGGGAAACTCCAGGGCAGGGCCCTCAAGCTTCACCTTGATACAAATACAGGTTCCTGGGTCTGATTCAGTTTATCTGGGTGGTCAGGAATCTGCATTTTAACCAGTCGCTCAGGTTTCTGGGAGCAGGTGGTAGAAGGGACCACCCAAGGAGAAGCCCGTCACTAGGTGATCGATCCATCATTCGAAGTGCTAGGAGCACGAGTCCTCCCCCGCCCTGAAATGAGCCAGTCGTTCCTCCTGATTTGTATCTGGTGACGTCCAGCAAACACGTTCATGACAACCACGAATTAATGACTTTTAAGCCATTTGTGTAGGTGGCTGCCTGTGTAATCAATCTTAATTCCCACTTCCTGCGAGCGCCCACACATAATCTCTCAAATGGAAATTAAGCAGGTAGATGTGAGACTCCGCTGGGCATCATTCAGCGTCCCGAGGGGCAGCATTAGCCTAACAGGATTGAAGCTGAACATTCATTGGGACCCTCAGGAGAGCACCTGTCCTGCCCTGTTCAGAGCCACCTGATTTCAAAACCAGTGCAGGGACCTTCCCTGTGAGGCAGGTGTGCCATGGCCTGGAGACCCTCAGAGGGCTAAGGTCACTTTAAGAAGGAGGGTAGTGCCTGCCACTGTGGCTCAGTGGCTGAGCGTCCACACACAGGACACACACACACACTGAGTGACCAACTGGGGAACATTTGCAGGCTGAGGCAAACAAGATCTTATAGACAGTCTGTTAAGATTTTTAATTCACATGTAGCAGACATGTATTAATTAACGTAAGTGGATTCTTTATTTTGGCTTGAATAATTTGGAAAGAATTTAGAAATAGGATTGGAAATCATGCCTTTCCTTACCCTCAGATCAAGTTCAGGCTTGCTGTGGACTGAGCACTGAACGGTCTACAGTGGACGTGTTAGTTTCCCTCCTACACAACACCCTCCCCCGGCTCTAGCCTCGATCTTCCCCTGGTTCTGAATCACGTAACGTAGCGATTATTTCTCTGTCCGTGTTACAGGTGAGGAAACATTGATCTAGAGAAGGTGAGGAGTGTTCAGCACAAAGCAGCCAGTGGTGGCAAGGGCTGCAAGTCCAGCCCAAGTCCTCACCCAGGGGTGTCAGTGCTGGTCCCAGCTCAGCCTGGCTGACTCAGTCAGTGAACCACCATCTCATGTCTGTCGCAATAAACAGGGCACTCGGTCGCCAAGCTGCTAAGCATGCCCTTGGCTCTTTGCCGGGCATTCAGAATGGTTTCCCACAGCCAGTGACACCAGGGTAGGTCTCTACTCCATGAACGGAAGGACCCCTGCCCAGGAGGGTTTGCACAGACGCCCATGGGTGGGGCTGTCACCAAGCATAGTGATGCTGAGGCTGAGGGCTGTAGCCGCCAAGGTCTTCTGGGATTTCTCTGGTCTATAATTGGCTTTTACTGTTGTGAGTTCTGAGTGTCAGAAATAATGAGGTGGCATTTGGATCTGACACGGCATCATTAGCGGGCTGGTGATGCAGATTATGAACACGCATTCACTTAAAGGAGCGTAATACATCAAGTGGAGAAACACCAGAGAAGTAATGAGGGTCGCATCCAAATACGTGAGTGCCGGCAATTAATAATTCATGGCCCATCCTCCAGGGGCTCGTAAGTCCCCAGGTAAAATAGCAAGTCTCAGGCCACTAACAGCGCCGTTGGTGAGGGTCTTGCTAAGAAGCTGAAGATCATCTGCCACGCAGAGGGTTGGGTGGGTGCTGATTAGCCCCCCAGCAGTGGGAGGCAGGGCCTGCGGCAGCCCAGCCTTCCAAACAGAATTATCCGGAGCTCAGCTTCATTTGCTGCTACACGATTCCAGCAATATTATGGTGTTTGAAAAAATTATTCAGTAATTCATAACAGTCGTTAAATTGCGAAGACTTATGAGTGAGCGGCATTTCCCCCCTAGAAGCACTGCAAGCTGTATATTTTACGACACTCAGAACAAACCAATGCAAATGTTGTCTGCAGCTCTCGATGTCCTTTCCCATGAGCTGGGTGTTTGCACAGCTCCACTCGTTATGAAATTCAGAGCTTCTAGCACCGTTAACGGGGAAGGGACGCTTGGCTGCAGCGTCTGTGCATTGCCTGTGATGTGCCAACCTTTCCAAACAAAGGGGGGAATACAGGCCCAGGTCTGGTCCTTTCAAATGTCTCTTTTACCCCCACCCCCACCCCAAGCTAGTGCACTGAGTACCCCAAAGATGGCCACATGTCACGTGCTTCTACTGGGTGGGATGTCTGTAATGCCAGCCCCTGCCTGTCACTGTCTACCTCTGTCTGTCCCAGTTCATCTCTTTCTGTCTCCATCTCCATCTTTGACCACTTTGTCCAAAGCTCTTCCTACTGTAATTTTTAATTTTATTTTAAAGGATAATATATATACAGAAAAGTACCCGAACCCTAAGAGCTCAGCTCAGGGAACTCTCATCAGCTCTAACCAGCTCCCTAGAAGCCCCTCAGGTCCCTCCTAGTCCCTGCCTCTCCCAAGGGAGCCCTGCCCCACCTCCCCACAGCATCCACGTGTTTGTTCCTGCAGTTTGGCTCCTGTCACGCGACACCCTGTCCGTGAGGCTTACCCGCGTGGGGGGTGAACGGCTTTTCTCATGGCACCGCTTCACTGTGTGGTGAGCCTCTCGTGGGCACGGGGGAGTTTCCGACGGGGGCTGCCGCAGAGAGTGCTGCTGGGAACACGCTGGGGTCTGCCCTCTGTTCGGGGAACGCTCCCCTGCCTGCCACGCCTCTATTTAGGAGAAGAAGTGTAGGCTCCCGTTACTTTAGGGTACAGTTTACCTGCCCTTCAGCCACCTCCCTCCTGTTGAAACGGAAACGGAGACGGTGATGCTCAGGCTGTAGCTCAGGGCACAGGAAACAGCACTTTGTTTCTCATTCAGACCTAAGCTCTCAGCCCTCGTACCACCAGGCTGGGGGACCCTACCTTGGTTATTTTGGGACTCTCTCCACTCTCAGTGTTGTGACCAGAGCCAAGAACAGGAAGGGTCTCCAGCCATCGCCTGTCCCTCTGCCGACCGGTCATCATTCAGGCCCCAGGCTGTGCTGCGCCTGGTCATGGAGCTGGGCGGGGGTGCAGCTGGGGCCCTCCATGCCTCTGGCCAGACCCTGGGGATCCTCCGTGGGTCCGGCTGTCTCAGATCCCTGCCGCGCTCCTTCCCGCCTTGGGGGAATCTCCTCCTCAGTGAGAAGACCCTGCCTGCACCGCCCTGCCTCCCGGAGCCCCTCTGCCTCTTCCTCAGGCTTTGCCTACGTGGTGGGCTCAGGACTTGGGAAAACACAAAAGCCAAGAAGCTTCGAGATGGTTGCTTTCTGCCCTGGTATGTTCCTCCCCTGAAGGGATAAGCACAGAGCCTGCCACCTGCTTCCATGGGGAAAGGAGACGGTTCAGGAGAAACACAATCCTGGATCAGAGAGGGACCGAGACCCTCAAAAGACAACCAGTGTGACCGTATTATGAGTTCAAACCAGTCTACCTCCAGTCAGATCCAATAATCTAAACAGTTCAAGTGCGTATTAATTTAATTGAAACTACCCGGGTAATTAACTCACACATTCCCCTTGAAGGAGCCTTCCTTTCGTATAATTTGTCTCGTTTACGAGAAAGAATTACATCAACAGATTTTCGGTAACTCGTCACTGTATTTTTCCTCAAAGGTGACATACGTAGATGTATTATTTTTTTTTGCTGATAGGCATTTAAAATACATTTTCTCATAGAAGTAAAATGAAACATTATGTATTAAATTGTACAATGAGATTTATTGAGGTTTCTGGAGCTGTTCAGGGTTTTCAAATATGTGCTTAAAAAATCCTGGGTCATTTCCGTGATTCATTGTGAGGTAATATATAAATATACACTTAGGGGCCCATTAACAATAGAATTCCCATAATCTGAAGATTACTGAGTTCTTCATACTTCAGGATACTTCACATTAGCTGGCAGCATAGAGCGGTTATGACTTTAACATAGATTTGAGCAGTAATAGAAAACACTTCCCGAGGGTTGAAGGAGTGAGACCCACTTCTAATGGCCCCCTGGCCACTCAGTAAGGTGATGCTCTACTGGCACGTTTATTTGAATAACGGGATTATACGATTTTTAAAACATTGATTTCTGAGTGCTATCTTACAATACCATTTCTTGTAAAATATTTGAAAATGTAAGCATCGAGAATAGCCGCAGGGAACTATTTTTTCCCTCTTCCATTTGAAGACGGCAAGGAGTCCGTGAGACGCGTAGGTTAAGGAGGCCCCTAGCAGAGGGTGTCGAGGTCACTGTCGTCTGCAGCCTCCTGGGGATAATGGGTGGGTGCTCTGAGGAAACCCTCAGCCACACCTGCAGAAGCTGAGTGGGGACCACGCTGGAGCACAGTGTGAAGGCGACGGGTCCTGGCTGGAGTGCAAGCAGCAGGGAGGAGGAGCTTCGTCCTGGGGCAGCCAAAGCCCTCACCGTCCTCGGGGCCTCCGTTCAGTCCAGTCTCTATCAAGAGGGTCTGTGGGGCTCCTCCCCCAGCTGCAGCCTGTTGAGAGGCATCTGATTTTCCAAGCTCTTCCTTGTGGATGGAGCAGTGGGTGACTCCACGCAGAAACCGAGGCCAGCACGTGGTAACCGCAGGTCCCGAGTCCCTGGGTCAAGTCAGTACCATCCAAGGTGGGAGTTATGGGACCCAAACTCTGCTGGGTCTTAAGTACACATTTAAAAATTTAACACAGTGGCTGCTGGTTGGTTTAAAAACAGTCCTTGTTGATGACAACGTTGTCATCTGCCAGAGGACGCAAGATGATAAACCCTTGAGTTCCTGGGGCATCGAGCACGAGGGGTGGGGTTTGGCTTTATGCAGATGAGGGTCCTCAGAAGTCGCTCGATAAATAAGCGACTGGACGAGTTGGAAAAGGGAATGTGTCTCATAAACACAACGAGGTCTGAGCATCCAGGTGTGTTTTGCCCAATTGTTTCTAAACGAGAAATGTTGCTTCCTGACCCTGCAGAGCAGTTTCTGTGGATAAGTGATGAACATGTCAAAGAACGTTCTGTGTTCTGATATCAGCACTTTGGTGGGACTTCTCCATTCCCGTGTGATAAAATTTACCTGTATTCGGGCAGCACAATCACCTTTCATATTTCGAGCTTTCTTTTTTATAAAAATCACAAAAATGTGTTTCAGTAGTTCAAACGTACCCACCTTTTCCCTTTATTCTTTGCTCTTTTTGAATTTAGAATCTTCAGAGTGATGACCGTTTCCTTAATATAAATTTTCCTAAATAATTTTTAAAAGTTGAGGGCCTAATATAATTTCTGAACTTCACATAATCAATATATTCTTACTATTACTGTAGCAAGATTGAAGGTTTCGATTACTTGAAGCAAATGTCATTTTAATGAAATATATCATCTCATACAAAGTTCTACCCTCCACAGGGTTTTCTATCACATTTCTGATGGATTTTACGATGCTCATTTCGACTCTGACAGACAGCATTCTAAGAATATATTCAGTGCTTCCACTAACAATATGTAAATTACCGTTGTTGTTTGTTCAAGGGAATGACTGGGATAGAACTGGTCTCCTGGCTGCAGGCTGCTGGAGTATTGACTTGAAGCCGTTACTCAGGATCTAGTAGATACCTGTGGGTGGGGGAGTCTCCTGCCTCCTCCTCCCTAGAGTCTCCCCGGTAGCAATCTACCCTAGCAGCTTGATTTGTGCCCCTTGGGTCTCTGGTTTATTAAACTAAGAGTGGATCCTGGACCCAGGCTGGACCAATTGGATTTGTGCTCCTGAGGAACCATGGAGAACCAGAAGCAGGGCATGGGAGATGCTGTGTAGCAGAGACGATGTCTGGCCTTTGCCCCTGGTTCCTAGGAGGAAGCTTTAAACCCCTGGCGTATCCCAAGGGACAGGACTGTCTGCTATTCATGGTGGTCCACTGGACCACACCTGAGTTATGCTGAGATGCCCCCAGGTGGGGCTGGTCACACCTGAAAGACCTACCCTGTGGTTAGAGGGTTGGGCTTTGAGTCGGGTGACCTCATCCCCAACTCTGGGGCTGGAGACCAAGTTCAATCATGTGGCCAATGATCCAATCAGTCATGTCTACAAAATGAAACCCCAGCAAGAACTCTGGACACCCAGGTGTGGGTGAGCTTTTTTGGTTTATGAACACAGATGTGCCAGGAGGGGGATGTGCCCTAATCTCGTGCATGGGGACACAGAGCTCTGCTTTTGAGACCCTCTCAGACCTTGCCCTATATGTCTTTTCGTTTGGCTCGTCCTTTATAATAAAACAGCGATTGTAAGTATGTGCTTTCCTGAGTTCTGTGTCATTCTAGGGAATTATGGGACCTTGGGGGTCATGCAAACCTTCTGAATTTGTAGCCAACTGGTCAGGAAAGAGCAGGTGGCCTGGATCCCCCAAGCTGTAACTTGTATCTGAAGTGAGACGGTCTTGTTGGGGACAGACCCCTGACCTGTGGGGTCTGTGCTAACTCCAGACGGTTACACTGTCAGAATTTCATCGCAGAAGCCAAGTCATACCACTGGCAGAGATTTCTAGCAAAGACCTCAGGCTCCTCAGCTATACGACTGCCCCTGAGACACTCCAGCCCCTGAGACGAGATACTGCAGCATCCTTCCAAGAATTTCTTTTCAGCCTCTCCCCCATTCCCATCTAGCTAGAGTGGATCTATTACTGGCAAGACAAAGAACTTTGGTAGTTTGGGCAAAGAAGGGGGCATCAGGAGCCCATGGTGCCCCTTCCCAGCTGGAATCTTAAGTCCTACATTCTCCTGGTTTCCCCGAATCTGCTCCCGCAGAGGTGGCCAGGTGGAACACCGTGGTCCCCGCAGGCCCTCATCCTATCCCACATGCCCGAGTCCGGTTTACGGCTGCAGCCGGCTCTGCCTCTTCCTGGGCAGCCTCCACTGCAGCCGATGCTCACGAGGAATTGGGCAAGGAGGGCACCTCCTCCAACTGTAGCCTCCAGAGGCCAACCTGGGCTGCTTTTGTGTTCGGTTCTTCCACCCGCCATCAATGACATTTTCCATTTGGCTGCCACTTGGCCTAGGAGTTCCTGTCGGATGTTCGTTTCATGCAGTGACAGAATACAAGAATCTCAGTGTCTTCCTTTTTCTGTAATTTCTAAATATTAAATTTAGAATTAAGGGTTTCTAGGGGGAGGCCAATAATCTATGTCTCCAATATGCACAGTAATGGACAATATAATTAATATTTAATTGAATATTTTCTGGAATACTTTCTAAAACATTGTGAGTTAACTTTAGGCATAAAAAGGTACAGACATCTTTTCTTTGTGGCCTCCACTTGTTTCCTGCTTTTTGTGGGTTCCTTATATTATTACCAGAATGTGATTAATTGGACTGTCAATATCGTTTTACTTTCTACTTTGGTGAATTTAAAAAAAAAATCTTCCTGTGGTTTCACTAATCTAAGTTACACATGAAAAAAATTTTAATGTACATGAAAACTTTTATTTGGACATATGTCAGCCCTAGGAGTCTTTAGGGTGTTTCTAGAGTGTTTCTGGCCAGTGTTAAAATTAGAACCACTGCTTTTGTAGTTTTGCAGCTTCTCTAAGGGCAGAATTTTGTAATCCTTTCTGTCCCTCATAATTGGCAATAAATCTCTTCAAATAAACAAGAAGTGGGGGGGCGTCATGCTTATTTTAAAGAGTCAGACATAGGAAACTTCCAGAGCCAAGCTTGGGATAGAAGAACCCAAGAGCTGGAGGAGGAAGGAGCTGTAGAGAGCTGAGAAGCGTCCACCCCGGGGATGGGGTAAGAAGCCCTTTGGAGGGTTTAGAGGATAGGAAACAGGAAGGAAGGGAGGTAAATGTAGTGCAGGCTTCAGAGCCGCCAGTCACTGCCGCGGACGCCCTTCTGGCCCCGGCGCGGCCTGCGGCCCGGCCCTCCCGGTGCTGAGCGCTTACGTTTATTGTGCCAGCCCCTACCCAGCGGATGCGGTGGGCTCACCGTGGAACTATTTTGGAGGGGTGGTGTTTTGAGCTTCGTGTGAAAACACCAAGGACAGGTAGCCTACGTGCTTTTTCCCAATTATGTCAGGTGGGAAATCTGATTTCTGACGCTTCATGCAAAGCGATTAACCAGGGCTCGGCCTTGTGTTTTGAAAACCGCCGTCACCATCCCTGCCCGCCCATCACTCTTGTCCTGAGGCCAACAGCCAAGCCTGGCTGACACTCAAACCTTGAACCCAGGAGTCCCGGAGAGACAGGTCGATGCCAGTGAGTGCCTCCATTCAGACAAATGGGGCCTTAGAATCCTCTGCAACTGAGGTCTCAGTTTATACGTCAACAGGCAACAGTGTTTTATTATAAAATTAATACCCAAGGTTTGCTAAAAATTCAACCCAACAGAATATAAAGTAAACAGGGAAATGCCTTTATTCCCTCAACCCTCTCTTCTTGCCCAACCCTCTAGCTAACAGTTTGGTGTACCCTTAGCCAGGCCTGCACACACACGCACAGACGCGTGCACACAGACACACACGCACACGCACGCGCACAGCTTTTGTTCTTTTCATTTGGCAGAAAGTGTGATAATTCTGGGACCCCCTTTGCCCTCAGCAATGTGCCGGGGACACCTCACCTGTCTGCGCCTACAATTGATCTGTTTCCTGTTCCCTATTGGTTGATATTTGGGTTGTTTCCACATAATTGATCATTCAATGAACATTTATTAAGCATTTACGAAATGCCAGTCTTTGCTCTAGACCCAGATTCCTGCCCCTGTGGAATTTCTGGCCGTGGACACTCACGTGGCCCCCTCCTGACCACGGGGCTGATGTGGGGTCTGGTATGTCTGTGAGTATGAGAACTTTCCACGTTGATGGGTCACACCCAAAACCATACATCTGACTCTAAATCATGTCATTTAAAATTCTGTGGTTTTTATTTCTGTGTAGAAGAGCCGTCTCTTTCCCAGGATCCTGACGCTGTGAGCCCATGTGAGAGTGATCATATTTTAATCAGAAATGCAGAGAGTAATCGAAGTCACGATGGAGATCTTTCGTTGGGAAAACGATGATGGGATTTTTCACTTGCATTTTGGCTCCTTTTCTTTCTCATCGGATATAATTTAAACCCATCTTTCTGAGGCTTCCTCGGGCTCAGGAGCGTCTGGGGACTGATGTGTCTCCCCCGAAACCTGACATCTTTCTAAAACTTTCCAGGGAGGGAGGGGGGTGTGAGGAATCCGGAGGTCGGTCTCAGCCTCTCGGCAGCGGTGATTTCCCAGCTCGGGCTGTGGGACAAGTTTGCTCTGGGGACAGGAAAAGCATCACTGGGGAAAACTGCAGGTCTGATTGAAACTGATGCCGGAAGGAGACTAGCACCTGGAGCCCTGGATGCCCAGACCCTGCTGTTTCCACTCTCCACCAGCCACCAGTGAAGCGTCCACTGTCCATGTTCCCCCCACACAAGGGGGTGAGAGCCTGGGCTCTGGAGTTAGGCTGCCCAGGTGCGGGTCCCGGCTTCACTGCCTGCGCTTGGCTGCAACACTGCGCAGTGCCTCAGTTTCCCTGTCCACAAAGGGGGTGACGGCTACATTACCTCTCAGGGCAGTGGCAGTTAAATAACATAACGCATGCAAAGAACCTGGCGCTTAGTGGGAGCTTCATAAACATCAGCTGGCTTTCTTTCTCCAAACACGACTCGAGGCTGCACAGGCTCAGCAGCCCCTGCCTCTGCTCACTTTTTTCTTCTCTTAGCTACTGAACTGGGTTTTATTTATTCATCTCTCCCTGGGCAATGTATCTACTGCTGGTAAAATTATAAACCCCGAGCGACTGTTTCCTTATTAAGTTTTAGGAAATGACTCCACAGTGCCCACGACGCGTTCTTGCCTGACACTGGCAGTGTTGGGAGGAGGCTCGTGGGATGAGAGGAGTTAATTAGTCATGCACCAGCAACGCAGATAGCGTGGGGGGACGGGGTCTGTGGGGAGAAATGGCTTCAACGTGGTCTTGAAGATGAAATTATAAATGAGACGAGGGATTTACATGCATGAAATTCACCCTCATAAAGAGAAATGGGGGAATGAAATAACACATGCGAAGAACCTGGGCGTCTGTTGTCTAAATGAAGCAGTGAGCCTCACGCCTTACACTTATCAGGTGCTTCATGAGGGTTTAGGCGATGGATAGATGGGTGGGTGGTAGGTGGATGGATGGACAGAAGTGGACAAGTGGAAGGGTGCACAGCGGGATGCTTAGGTGGGTGGGTGGATTTGTGGGTGAGTGGATGGATTGGGGGCAGATCCCCAATGATGCAACATTTATAATTATAAACACTATTTTCTGATGAGCATTATGTATAATAGAACTGATCTGATCAAACACCCTATATTTGTGGCCTACAACCTGTGGCCCTATTGCAAACAGTGAAGTGTATCTGGGTGAAGTCACTTGTTTTCTTTGCCCCAAATGTCAATAAAAAACGAATCAACCTTGTCAGGGGAAGGACTGAACTTTCTATTCTCTGTACAGAAAATAACACAAAATTGTTGTCACGCAAATAGGCAAAAAAAAAAGGCAGGAAAGAAAGTAATACAAAGTAGTGCTAGGCAACTCATGAAAAATGTTATTTTTCTGGATTTTGTGATAGTTGTTGAGTTTTAAATTTTTTTACAATTTATTTTCTCATTCTAAAAATATACTCCCTTTTATGTTTAATTCTGTATTTGTGATGTAAGCTTTTTCTGAAGAAGGGCCCCCAGAGTGTTTACATTTCAGGCCCCACAGTACCTGGGTTTCTCCCGGTCACAGCATAAGCCTTACCTCCCTGGTCCCCTCTCCCCAGTTCTTCTCACACACCTGACCCTCTGCTTCGAATCCTTCACCTCCGCCTTCCTGGGCCAACTCCTTTGCATCGGTTAACTCTGCCCAAGCGTCACCTCTTCACTGGGCCCCCCAAGGGACAGGAAGCCATGTGGGTTCTACCCTCTTGAGGTGACGTCATTGCCACACAAACACACACACACACCCCGGCCCTGGAGGTGGCCATTCATTGCTCCCTTTCCTGAAGTCCAGCCCTCATGATAACAAAGCTTTGTGCCTATTTTTGCCGCTGCCATGAATGTCTTTCTGCCCTGTCACTTTTCCTTCCTCGCAGCCTCCGTGCACCTGGCATTTCTATCGGCTCCTGGTCTCCCTCCCGTGATTCCCACACGCGGCCTTTCAGGGAGGAGCCCAGGCCTGCTGCACACACGCCCACTCGGTTCCTTATTGTTGTCAACAGTGAGGGGAATGCAGGCTTTCTAGGTTTGCAATGTAAACTACTTTTGATCAAATTAACTCATAAATTAGTGAGGCTGTGACCCCAACACGGAACAGTTTACACTGGGAGTCAGAAATTTACAGATTCATTTCCTCATTAGAGGAGAAATCACCTTGAACAGCCACAGCGGGCTCAGTGAAATTAGCATTTTATAACAATCGAATGTGTTCTTTCATCTTTTCTGCTGTTAGACTTTAATGGAGTAAACAGAAGGGAAAACGTTAGTAAAATATGAAAGGAGGAACGAGGCAGACTGCTAATCCTTCAACAGAATTAAGCTCAGATGCCTCAAAGGTATTTCTGGGCTGCTTTACAGAAAATAGCTAAAAATTAATTCACTTTGTGGACCCTCGTGTAGCCACAAACACCAGACCTCTTTGAAATGTTGTAACATTTGCCTCTGAGTTTCTCCAGAAAGTTACAGGAGGACGGGATTTCAGGTGGCAGTGCTCCGATTCTCTCGAATGCCTTACCTGTCATGCGAGGGCAGCGAGCAGATTGTCACCGTGGCCTGCGGCAGTCCGGCCCCGGCGCGCCCGGTGGACAGGGAGCCGCTGCCCAGCCCTTTGTTTCTCGGGAGAAACATCTCCTGATGACTTGGTGCAGTGCATCTTGATTAAAATGGTTAAAAATTGTTCCAGAATGTTTCACACACCGTGGTGGCCCCAAAATGCACTCAATCCATGTCCCTACTGATAAACATTTTTTATTGTTCAATTTGGGGCCATTTCAGTAGCTACCTTTCATATTCCTCTCTCTAGATGTGCAAATATATTAGTAGGAAAGATAGTTAAAAATGAAATTTCTGGGTTGAAAAGAGGTTTCAAATTCTGTACATTGTTTAGAGATTAAGTGGTTCTGCAAATCGTCTTCCAAAACCCTTACCCATGTTTGCTTCTACCGTGGTATACACCCTGCCGAGGTCTCCCCCTCATCACAAAGGCTCACGTTCTGCTCGTAGGTCTGATGCTTATATTCAGCCGCCTTCTGTGCTTCAGAGGCACCCACGATCAGCTGATGAATGACTCCCTGCCCCACGCCACCCACTCGCCACACTGTCCCTCCAGCAAGTATCACTTCCTTCGGCAGGTTCCCCAGTGATGAGAGGTCTGATCTCTATCAGACGCTCTCACTGTAGCCTACAGTTCCTTGTACTTCTGCAGCTGTTAAATAATTATTTGTTTAATCTTGGTCTTCCACCCTAGACTCTTCATTCATTCATAACACTGGCTGACGAATCGGGTGTAGGCATCAGGAGACCAGACACTGGAATCAAACTTCCTGGGTTCAAAAACCAACCTGGTTTCTTACTATCTGTAGAGCCAAGTAACAGCTTCTCTACACCTCTACTGAAACCCACTTCATAGGCTTGTAGGGATGACTAATTAAAACACTCTATAAAAAATAAAACACTCTAAAGGGCAACTGGCTAAATCAATTCTATCTATTATGTCTCATTATATGCCAGGCAGTGTGCCAGCTGCTGGGGATCCAATAGGGAAGAAAGCAAAGAACTGTCCAAAAAAATCAGAATAACTTCACAGCAGCTATAAAGGAAATAGATGCCGGTGGGGAGGGGAGATTTCCTCTTAGGTCGTGGGGTCAGGAGACGCCTCTCTGTGAAGATGACTTGTGAACTTAGGGCAGAGGGGTGGGGGAGGCACAAGCTCTACGAGAGTTGGGGGAAGATGGGTTTAGGCAGAAGGAACAGCAAGTGCAAACATCCTGGGGCAGGATCATGGTGTGTGAGAACAGAGCCCTGTGATGGGAGAATGAGAGCAGAGATGCGAAGTCAGGCCCGGGTCCTGTTGGCCGTGGTGTCGTAATACCTGGCACTGGACATATCACTGTGCAGGTATCCAGCAGGTTCATAGACTGTGTGATTGAAGGAAGAAGGGATGTTATGAACAGGTTGGAGGCTTTCTTCTGCTCTCAGGTACCACCTGTCATTTCCTTTCATCCCATCCATTTGGAGACGCAGCAGGTGACCATGGTCCTTGGCACCCTAACCAGCTGGAGAGTGGGTGAGGTGAGCAGACCTTTTATTCGGGAGGGATCTGAAGGCCCCTCAGGTGGCACACTGCTCCTAGGCACTGTCACTCCTTCCAGGAAACAGATCTGTCTGGGAGAAGAAATTTTTGTGGCTCAGGAGCCCACAACGGACATTTTAACCAGACCCATAAACCCCCAATTCCAGTCGTGAGGTCATTTGTCCTAAAGCAAACCCAAGGCTCAGAGTTCAATTTGCTCATGGGGCCAGGACAGCCCAGGGTTTCTGCTCAGTGACTGGTGTCCCGAGGCTGAGTGTCCGCCCTGCACACACGTCCTCTGCGAGCTTCACACCGGTCTAGCCCTCTGCGTGATGTGATTGCTGAAGGCAGCAGAGTAGGAATATTTACTACCCAGAGGGGAGAGAAATGGGGTCCAAGTGAGCAGGAACACAAGCACCTGAACCTGGAGATGGGATGAAACAGACTCACAGCAGGGGTTAGGTTGGCACCTTAGCTTTTCCAGTGTTTTTCAGCACAAACTGTCTTATTATCAGGACCACCCTCAAATGGGAACAATCTCTTACTGGTGGCATCTGATCCCAGGCTGGGACCCCTAGCTTTTCCTCCCAGTTAGCATGACACCGTCATAAATCACAGCTTTGCACCCGAAACCCCAACCTTCCGAGTCACTTCATTTCCTAGGCAGTTCTATGGGACAGATGTACCTACATCTACATTATGGCTCTTTCGATTTAACGAGAAGTCCATTTTAAAACCATAACCCTTTCCTCACTCATATAGTCAAAACACAGTTCTCTAACCAACTGCATCCCGGGGCAGAGGTTTTCAGTTTTCACAAATCCTGAATTCGTGGGATGAAAATGAAAGTGGCTTTCAGTTTACCTGTTCATTTCCAGGCTCCCGTCCTTTCATCCTGGGCCTGGCTTCATGGAGTCCTCCAGAGAAAGGGGACCCCCTGGGGCTGAGGCGGCCTGTTTTTTGCTCCTTTAAAAATGAAATTTTTAACACCAGGGGGATCCTGTTCATGAAACTTTCCAAATCTGAAGGGCAAGGTTGCCGAGGCAACACGTGGAAAACAGCAAGGCCTAAAACCGGATGAGCAGCTGCCAGAATGCTCCTCCCGCCAGGGGCTGCACCTGCATCCCTGCAGCTGGTGCCTCCCTGGGGCTGTGCAAGAGCTCATTCCAACCCCAACGCTGACCATCCCCAAGGCTCCTGTCCTACTGCATTCTCAGGACAGAGTCCGAGAATGGCTTACACCTTCCCGCATCTTCACCACAGCTTTTACTCACATCATCACAGCACCTGCCAATAAGGTGAGAGACTTGAGTGATGACAGAATTCGTGTTTTACCTGGAGTGGTAAAAAAAACATATTTTCTAGACTCATTGGAACCCAAACAACCAGGGAAGAACATAAGCAAAGAACAAAGAGCATGGACAATCGCTCAGAGAACAGATATTTATGGAGCACCTACTATGTGCTAGATGCTGCTCTAGATTCCGGGGATTGACGGTGCCAGAGTCAGGTGGTCCCAGTGCCTTGCTGACCAGACGTGAACAAGGAGCTTTATGGCTTGTGCAGTGGAGAGAGTGCGCTGGAGCCTGCCTGGCATGGTGTCCTGCACATAGTAGGTGCTTAACACACATTGTCAGTGACAGTAATGAGGGTAGGAGCAGCAGGTTGAGACAGAGGAACAGTGGATTTCCAGCCAGGAGGCCTGCTGGTCACTCTTGCCTCTGAGCCGGCTTCATTTTTAAAAAAAATGGTAGTGGTAATATCTCCCTTGGGAAGGTGTTGTGGAAATTAATGAGGTAATGTCCCCGGAAGGGTCTGGTGTCGTGACCGGCACTGAGGGGCCCTCTGAGGAATGTGTGTGAGGCTGGAGCGGTGTGGGAGGGAAGGGCGGGGAAGGAGCGGGCCTCTGAGGGTCACATCAGCCATCTTGCACTTTCTCCTAACAGGAACGGGCCCCTGGAGGGTTCCAAGGGACAGGGACTGGCTGGGCTCTGAGTTTTGGAAGCACCCTCTGGCTGCAGCCTGGAGCAGGGAAGGACAGCTGGCAGCTTCTGCCCTAATGCAAATGAGTCACAGTGACAACCTGGGCAAGGCAGTGTGGACGGGACGGGAGCAGCAGGTGCAGGCCTGTGGCGGTTGGGAGGTGAATTAGCAGCACTTGAGTTTGTCAGCTAAGGTGGGAGAGGAAGGACCATTCAAATGCAGAGGCGTCGAGATGACACCCCCATGTTTTGCGTGTACAGCTGGGTGGAGAATGGTGCCTCCAATCCCAGATGTTGAATGAAGGCGGGGGCTGAGTTTATGGGACAAAATGCAGAATTTAACCTTTCACGCAAAAGTGTGAGGGGTCTGCAGACTGGCCCAAGGGGCCGTCCAGGGGTCAGCTGGTCTGTCCTTGGGTTTCAGCCACATGCCCGACTAGTCACAGCCCTCATGGCTCCGCACCACCTGCGCGCCGAAGCCCAGCACACGGGCTGAGGGAGACAGCTCGACCCACCAGAGTTTCCATTCCGGTGTGGGAGACAACAGCAGGCGCGGCCAGGATGCGGAGAGGATACTAGGACCCCAATTTGAGAAACGGAGGAAAAGGGGTTGGAGAGTTTGGTATCAGCTGGTGTGGGTGGGTGGTGGTGTGACTTTAGAGAGAGTGGTCAAAAAAGACATTTAAAACCAGTTGACATTTAAAAGCAGGAGGAAATGCTATTTGAAATCAGGTTGGGAGCATGAAAGACCTGGGGCCAGGCAGCCTCTGGGAGCCTCAGTTTTTGCATCTTCACACAGGAACCATGGTTTCTTTACAGACCAACGACACTGTCCATCAGTGCAGCTTAAGCTCCATAATGTTACCTGCTGTTACCAGGTAACAAGGGAAGCAGGGGAAAGTCCGGGCTCTGTTCTAACGTCCTCAATGGCGCCAGAAAGAGAGAAGAGCAGTTGCTTACTGCCCAGCAGTTTTCTCAGAATCAGAGGTACCGGGGGGGGGGGGGGGGTGAGGGAGTCAAGGCCTCACAACTGACTCTGGCCCCAACTCCACCTGCTCCAGGACGGAGGGGTCCAGGGGTGGAGGTCTTGGCTGCACTGCGTGTCATGGACACAAGAGGGCTCTCAGCCCACAAGCTTTTCCTCCAATAGAGGATCCACGCTCTCTTGAGTTTCCTTGAAGGGGGCCCATCCAGTAATGTTAGAAACAGCTATTTAATTATGCACGATTGTGGGGCAACTGTAAGCACTTCTACAAGAGCTAAACATTAATTTTAGCATCTTAATCTTATAAATGTTCAAAGGTGTTTCTTATGCGGAGATGAAATCAAATGACTGTTTCTATCCTTCTCTGGAGGTTTCTCCTTTGAAATTAAACTTCCCCATAAAAGTTTCCTTTCACCATACTCTCGACTGCCCGTTGGGTTCCCCTTCGCAGAGGTAACTGCTCTGTCCCCACCACGTGCACCTTCGTGCGCAGGTTTGTCAGGCACCTGCGTGAGCATCGTCCTGCTCGCTGATCAGCCGCACAACCCCCCTGTGTCAAGCTGGGGATAAGCAAAAAGAGGGGTCCACTAGAGCGGGAGGTCCGGGGGCGTCCTGTGCAGGAGACACTGGCTGAGGTTTCAGGCTGGCACAGGCACAGGCAGGGAAACGTTGGTGCAGGTCCAGCCTTCGCTCAGATGGAGAAACATCCCGTGGTCACTGTGACTCCTGTTCATGGGAGGTCAGCAGGCTCACTTTCCCGCCACAGTCCTCTGAGCGTCGGTCATGCTAAGAGCAGTGTGCTTGGGGGGGTCACCGGGCAGAGAGGTTTCCAGCCCATTACTCCATCCAGGACCACTGGCCACCACACATCCATCACTTACAAGGACCCCATCACCTGGTTGGCACTGGGACCTCAAGGTCCTAGAGCCTCCTGAGTAGAGAGGGCCTTTTCACAAGGCTGGTGACACCGCAAGGAAAAAGACCTGGGAGGAGATGTCTTCAGTGCTGAACTACCTCATGAGAGGCCTGTTGGTTTCCCTCTGCCGTGAACACCTTGCTGCTGTTTTAATTCTTCAGCACCTGGCTCACTGGTCCTTGGGATCTCTGTGACCTGACGCAGGAGCACATTAGTTCGTGGCCTCGGCAGCTGTCATGGACGCTGTGGATTTGGGAGCCGTGGGGAGGGCATCCTGCAGGGTGCGAGTCTTGGTGGCCGAGCGGATTCCGTCAGAAATTCTAGGAGCTGAATGAGGGCTCCTCGCGGCCCAGCCAATCAGACGCCTTCACCTGAGGGTGTGGCACACCCTTGAGTGGACCCTGAGAGGTAGCCCATCACCAACGGCACCTGAGTTGGGGACAGTGTCCTGGCCAGGTCGCTCTTTCCCTTTGACCACAGTGTATTTTCTGCTGCTTGGATCTTACTTGTTCTTTCTTGTTTGTTTTTTGAGTCCAGTTCTTTGTCTTTTCCACGGATGTTATGAAATCCATCTAAAGAATTGCTTGTTAACTTTGGATTCTGTCCTATACGACCAAGACCCTCTATGTAACTCCTTTCCTCACTTCTCAATCCTTTTTTCCTCACTAGAGACTGAATTTTCTTTTGGGCACTTGCTTCTTGCCCAGGGCTGGCTCCACCCTCTTTTTGTCTCATGCAAATCACTTCCTGAAGCTAAAACCACAACACTTTCCTGGCATTTAAGGATCTTCCAGCCAACATCCCCTTCCCAGCTCTCCCAGGATGGTGGTTCATCTTCAGGTCACGGGCCCCTCTTCCTGGAAACACGGTGCTTGGGGCAGTGGGCTTGAAGTCCCGGGTTCAACTCCTGCCTCCGCTGTTTACTTCTGTAAACTTTTTACTTCTGTGACTTTGTGCCCAATTCTTAATTTCTTTGTATCGCAAATTCCTCATGTGGACCATGGGCGTAATAATATACAGGTTACACTGTTGTAATAAGAATTAGTTCACGAAGAAGGGGAAGTTCCTAGGACAACACTTGGCATGTAGGGAGTGCTCAGCAACAATAGCTATCATCACCCTGGCTGGTGTGGCTCAGTGGGTTGGGCGTCATCCTGTGCATGGAAAGGTAGCGGGTTCGATTCCCGGTCAGAGCACATGCCCGGGCTGGGGGCTCCATCCCCGGTTGGAGGTTGCAGGAGGCTGCCAATCGATGTTTCCCTCTCACACAGGTGTTTCTCTCTCTCCCTCTCCCTTAGTGTCTCTCTCAAAATCAATAAAAAAATCTTAAAACAAACAAACAAAAACAAAAAATAGCTATTGTTGTTGCCTTGTCGTTTTGTTACGAGAATTCTCTGTGGTGATGGATACAATGTGCTCAGCATAGTTCGTTCCTGGCACATGGTAGGGGCCCAGCTGTGGTTACATTGTTATCACCCTCACCAGGTGGGCTCTGTCGTCCCTCAGGTGTGGTTTGAGTCACCTCCATGCAGTGTCCCGACCTTACTCGCTTTGGGTGACTCAGCCCAGGGAGCAAGGGGAAGAGAAATAGGAGGTTTGGGTTAGAAATTCAGCTGCCATAGGAAAGAGCCCGCCCCTCAACATGGGCGCTCGCTGTCCTGTTGCTCTCTGGGCAGCCCTGCAATGGCAGGTTAATGGAAAAGTGAATTAGCAGCCTTGCTGGGCTGTTACTGGAGGACCAGACCCGGTCCTTAGTGAGCCACACCCGCGTTCTGCAGTTTGTGGGTGTTTCTCTGGGTCCTTCATGCTCCTTTCCCTTCTCTCTCTTTTGGTTTTAAGACAGTTTTGGTTGGAAAATTCCAGCCTGCGTGGGAGGAAATGAGGGAAAGGCTGTGTCCAGGGACAGGAGAGGGTGCATTTTAAAGCAGACCACAGTGGTGCTGGGGAGCCAAGGTGAGGGGTCTGGGGAGAGAGGGGCTGAGAAAAGAGCTGGGACCTGCCTGAGCCGGTCTCACCCTCCTTCCTCATCGCTGCCCCGTCACCCACCCTCCCTGCTACTCCCCCCCCATTCTCCTCAAGCGTTCCTTGGTTGGAGAAGAATCGGCTGGCGTGTCTGTTGAAAGGATCGTCTATCTCTACACTCCAGGGGGCTTCAGAGCCGAGTGTTGCTGCTCTGGGCCGACAGTGGCCAGTGGGCACGTGTTTGGAGAGGCGAGTCCTGTCTACAGCCTGCACCTGGGCACCTCAGAGCTGCAGAGCTGGGATGCCTCTCCCAGCCTTAGAATTCCCACCTGCGACCGGCCACAACCTCTTACCCTTTAGAAGACATTCCTTACAGATGCTATTGCCCCATAAAGGGCACAAACACATCCTGAGCGTTTGCTGTATCCTACGCACTGCCAGCATTTGGGAGGCATTTCTTCATTTAATCCAGGTAATTCCCTACCCATTAGTCTTTTTATTCCCATTTTGCTGATAAAGAAACTGAGATTTGGAGGTTGAATGACTTGCCTAAGGCCACATAGGCAGGGCCTTGTAAAGCCAGGATTTGCCATTAAAATGAGGAATGAATTTATAATGTGCCCAGAGCCTCAAACACTGAGGCCACTTATTCCCTTGGACCTTTTCACCCCTTGCCTGTTATGAAAAGTTATATAAACTGCTCCTAGATTATCAGCAGAAAGTGACACATGCCTAAAGCTTATCTTAAAAAATGAGACGTTTTATTATTCTATTTTCACCCCAATGCAAACATGTGAGATGTGAACTTTCGGTGCCAAATTTTTTAATCAGGAAGCCAAGAGTTTACAGTATTGTAACCCAAATTTTGTTTTAGTTTCTGCCCTCCCCCCAACTCCTTATATCCAGTGAAAAGTCTACTTCATGGTGTAAAAAACCCTTCAGCCACAGAAAAGGGAGGGGAAATGCAAATGAGCATGCGAATGAGCATGCAAATGAGACATGAAGAGCTGCACAGCAGAGCTGTGGGGAGCTGGGATCACTGCTGTGTTTGGGTCTTTGATTGATGTAAAGACGTCAAGACCAGAAATTCTTCAGCAAGGACTTTTTTTGTGTGGTAAAATATAAATAACATAAAATTTACTCTTTAAGCCATTTTTAAGTGCACAATTTTGTGGCATTAAGTACATTCACATTGCTGTACAACCATCACCACCATCTCTAGAGCAGTTTCATCTTGCAAAACGGCAACTCTGTCCGGTGAAACACTAAGGTCCCATTCTCTCCCTGCCCCCGGGCCCCTGGCACCTCCCTTCGACTCTGTCTCTACAAATGTGGCTACTCTAGGGACCTCATATAAGTGGAATCATACAGTATTTGTCCTTTTGTGTCAGCATTTCTTTCTTTTTAAGGCCGAATAATGTTCCTTTTGGTGGTCTCCAGCAGGGGACTTTAATAATAAAAAGCGATGGCCCTCTCAAGTCTGGTTGGATAGTCTAGAGCTGGCAAGGGACTTGCCTGAGTGACACTCAACAGGAGATGGCTCCGCTCCCAGAATCACTGGCCAGGCACTTCACAGTCTCTCCTAAAGCTGAATGTTCAGTCCATCAGTTTAGAAGTTCTCACATTTCCCGCCCTAGGAGACACTGAACAAATCCTGTAGGCAGAGCTGTTATTTTTCTAAATGGCATGAGACCTAAACATCCATCAGATGGTTGGAAACCACAGAAAACGATGACAGTGGGGCTGGAGATGATACTGCTGTTACAGCTTTTGCATTAAATGTTGCTCCCTGTCTGTGTGGCGCTGGCTCTGTCTCCAGCACGCAGCCGCAGATTTCACTAAATCACAGGGGAGCAGAAAGAATCCTGGTGGATTCTGTTTATGTGCAAGTGAGAGGCGTCTACTGCTTGCTACTGTCTGACAGATTTATACGGTTGTGGATGTGCGTCGCTGGGTGGTGGTGACCTGCACCAGAGGCAGGGCCTGTTTCTGAGTAACTTGGAGGAGTCTCCCCTCCCAGATGCCAGTTAACCTGCAGGAATGAGAGGTCCCACGGTGCCCCTCCTATTTCCAAGGCTGTGGCTAAGGGACCAGGCATCAGCCCATTTCCTCTGAAGCTGGGTTTTCAAAGTTGTCCGATGCTCTGGAGCGAGGCGGCGGGGGAGGGGGGGGGCTGTTTTTCCTCCTGGCTCTGGAGTGTAGTGGTGCCAATGCACCCAGAGCCCCAGGGCCTGCCTTCTGCAATGGTCTGCTGGCCCGTCAGCCATTTCTCCCCTCGGCTCCACATCTGGCTCACTTAGTGCTTCTGTAACGAGGACCCTGCTGCCTCATTACCCAGCTCTGCCAGGGCACGGATAGTCCACATCATGGAAACCGGCCTTTGGGCTGCTATTAAAACCAGTGGAGAGCAGGGGAGTCGCAGGCACTGCTGGAACCCGCCCCCGCCCTCGGTGTACATCAGCTCTTGCACACGGTATCCCAGCTGCCCGCTGCAAACACCTGCAGCTCTGCAAGGGGCTTGCTCTGGCCACCGTCATCTCCATGGCTGGAGCTCAGGGGAGGCCGAGTGCCCAGTATTCCCTGAGCTCCCAGGAGTGACTCTCACTACTGACTGGCGGGAGCTGGAGGATGAGACCCTGGCTCCTGGGTGGGGGTGGGGCTGACCCTAATGCCCCCACCCCCATGCTGGAGCTCCCCAGTGGGACTGCCCACAGTGGTACCTGCTCGGTATTGACCCTGCAACCCTGCGTTGGCTCTCCTCCCCTCCTGACTCGCTTCCTCCCTCTCCTGTGGGACGTCCTGGGATCACCTCCTAAATAAGCCACAAGCACTCAGACCCTGTTTTAGGCTTGGCCTCCAGAGGAAACCAATCTAAGCGTAGGTACGACTGGTGGGTGCTGCCTTATTCTCCCCTCAGCACCCCATTTACTTCCATGTGTTGTTTCATCGCATGGAAAAGAAACGACGTCTGTCTTCACACAGGTGCATAGCTACAAATGCAAACAAGTGAGTTTTAGGACCTCCCTTTGCAACACAGTGCAGCTTCTTCAGTTACACTTCCAGAAGCATGAGAGATGGGCAGTAACAGTTTCCAGAAACGAATCATTAACAAGATCTAATAACCACTTGGGAGAGGTCATCGAGAGGACATGACAGCGGCCAACCCGAAAGCTGGACCCAGGCACTCGGAGACCCCTCACCCCCACCCCACCCTGTCCTTGCAATGTACCCCCTGCCCGCCACTCCCACAGTGGGGGCTGGTTTCAAGGATGCAGCCCTGAGAGAATAAGGTGCTCCTGAGACCATCTGGGTGGTGCTGTGACTAAGCCCCACTGAGGCCTTTATATAAACTGCGATTCTGGTGGGGAGGTGGGCAGGGGGGACCAAGATTGACCTGTCTTGCAACCACCCCCCCCCCTCCAAGCCTTGTAAGTAACTTCCTTTGCTAATCAAACCTGTCTCCTACCAATCTGGAGTGGCCCTGCCTCTCTCTTCCATTGCTCCCTTCTCTCTACAGGTGGGGGTCCCATTTCAAATTCCGTTCAGGAAGCTCCTGAGGTTTCAAATCAATGCTACTTCCATCCCAGAATTGAAGTCAGGCAGGAAGCAGCAGGACTTTCAGAGAAAAGCAGAACCTGCCCCCAGGATGCAGGACCATCCTGATGGGCCCCTGCATGGCCTGCGAGGTGTGAGTGCCCGAGCATTCATCTGCCCCTGCACAGGGGACTGTTTCACAGTGACAAGGGCCCGAGTGGGGCAGACAGGGTGCCCCTAATCACTGCCACCTTTGTGGAAAGGTCAGACCTACCCACAAAAATGAGCTTAAGGGGCTGCACCAGTCCGCACACTGGCAATCACAGACGTGCTGAGATTTACTATGCCACGTCGGCAGGTGCATTCTCTTTTTTATTACAGTTTTTTAAGAGGTCGGAATATATGTTAAAACTATATCCATTTGACTGTAGCCCCTGAAGCAGAGCCTGACTGGAAACCACCACATTTTGGCAAGAAGTCTTCGGAAACGCCTGCCCCTCCCTTCCTCAGCCTACAGTACCTGCGGCTCCTTTCCCTGAGCCCCGGCCGGGTGCCCTGCACTGGACTCAGGCCCGTAAATGCTCCATCCCACTGGGCGCCCCCAGTGCCCCCAGAGGCGAGTCCAATTACCATCACCATTTACAGAGACTGAAGCACAGAGAGGTTAGGTCACTTGCCCAAGGTCACACAGTGAAGGAGGGGCAGAGTTGGGGTTCAAGTCCTGATGGACCTAAATGCAAAGCACATGCTCTTCCTCTATCACCCCACAAATTCAGTAACTGCTCCTCACAGCACAGAGAAGGAAACGCTGAAAATGAGGGACTTTCTCATCCTAAAATAGGGTTTCTTTTTGTTTACATAATGCTGATAAAACTGATGAATAATCATATACAATCATCTCCCTGTTTTTACAAGCCATTCGATGGGTAGAACATGCAGCATCTGTCTCCCATGGACGTTCAGCTTCCCCTAATTTTTATCATTATTAATAATTGAAGCTTTAAGGGTTTGCAATAAAAACAGTGCACCTTTTGCTAGTGCAGGTCTATCCTTTTTGGGGTATTTCTGTTCATGACCAGTGGCTGATCCGCTCACCTGCCCACCCGCCCCAGGAGCCCCTGCTTTGGAGATGGCTCTTGGTGACTAGAGGGGGCCCCTGGCCTTGGCCTGTTATTAACCCTCTGCTTCAACTGCAGGACAAGACTGAAGAAAACTTTCCGGGCTGTTGGCAGCTTCATTTTGCTTTTTCCCTGCATCTATTAAGGATGTTGTTGGTGTTTAGTTCTAATGATTGTAACATGAGAGGGCGGGGGGGTTGTTACTTTACTACTTGGACAAGGGTTGGGGAGCAGGGAGATACGACGCCCATTCTCATTAGCACCCTTTGTGTTGACAAGGGGAAAACATTGTGTGAATATCACTTATTACTCAAGTGTCAGAACATCTTGTGTCCTGGAAAGTTATAAAACAGACTTGTGAATTAAATAAGGAGATGAGCTCCAGGTGAAACGGGGAGGGGCCGCTGTGTCCTGGTGACATCACCCTCCCCTACTGTCCTCCACTGACAGTTCCTGTCACGCGTGTGATCGCTGGAGGCCGAGGAGGGCGGGAGTCACTCCGGAGCGGAATATTATTCTACGGCTGATGGATGGGCAGAATAGCCACTCTCAACTATTTTCCCAGTGTCTGTGCCATTTTTTTAAAAGATTTTTTTATTGAACTTAAGACAGAGAGGGAGGGAGAGGGAGAGAGAGCAACATCAGTGTGAGAGTGAAACATGGATGGGCTCCCTGCACGCCCCCTGCTGGGGATTGAGCCTGCAACCCGGGCATGTGCCCTGACCGGGAATCGAACCACAACCCTTTGGCACACAGGACGATGCCCAGCCCACGGAGCCACACTGGCCAGGGCAATGTGTCCATACCACTTAACGTAGCCCTGAGTCATTAGCTTCCTGCTTTGGGGGTGTTGATCTTGCTTTCCTAACTAAACTCTTGCAGCTGGATAGTCTCCCACATATCCCTCAGTGGTGCTTAGCACACGGGAGATATTTGGCAAACACTCTGTGATTGATGTAATAGATTTTAATGATTCAATCAGGTTTCAGAGACAGGAAAAAGAATCCCAAACTGTCTTAACCCAAACCCGGCCTGTAGTGGTTTATATAACGGGAAGTCCAAGTGTTAGTAGCTTCAGGCACAGCTTGTCTCAGGGCCTCATTCCAAGTCAGTGGGGTCTGATTTCTCCAAATCTTATCTCTGCTTTCGTCCATATCAGCTTAAATCTCAGGATCTGCATGATGCCAGCTTTCTGAGAGTCAGATAAATACTGTGTCTCCTCTTCTCAGAAAAATACCCCAAACTTGACAAACAATTTATGGGGTTTTTCGTACTCCCTGAAATCCCGGCATTGCACACACACCATGGTTGGAAAACTCCATAACTTTGGAAGTCAAGCTTGGAGAAGTTGGTCGTCGAAAGTCAGGCCAGGCAGCCTCTGCTCCCAGAGGGAGGCAGCTTCAGACCCAGGTCTGAAGACTGTACACTTGCTGCTGGTTAACAGCGTTGGAAACCCAGAGGCCTATCGGTCGCCCGCAGTGCCCTCGGGGGCCCTTGTGTCCAGGTGCGTGTGTATCCATCTCTCTCCTCCAGACACACTGTATCCCGCCGTAGACCCTTCTCAGTCTCTCTGAGGGAGAATGAAGAATGGAAAGATGTTTCTAGAAGCTGGGTTCCAAGATGCAATCTTGATAGAAAATAACATGTGTTGTCTGTTTTAAGCTCAAGTGGCAAATGGGCTTTCAGACAGGTGGTTGAACAAGAACAGGCTCAGCAGTGGATGGCGTGGAGGACCCAACTCTTCCCTGAAATCCTTGTTTGGACAAAGGGATAGCAGAGCAAAACAAAATCATGTACTACCATATTTACCAGATCCTCCCAATGCTCGAGGATCACTCATTTATATGTTCATAGGACAAATATTAATATTTACTGAGTACCTGCTCTGTGCCAGGTATTTTTCTATGGGACACAGCAGTGAATGTAAAAAAGGTCCCGTTCTAATGGCCATTACCTTTTACTGAGGTCTACGTGGTGGGCAGTGTGTGTAGTGAGCATTTGAGACTTGCCTTCCCAATGTCTTCCTGGTGCTAGTAACCAACTTTAGCTTAGGGCTCTGTCCCTTTTCCACTCTCAATACTTTTGAAGGATGATTTATGATCAAGAGTTTCCCAATCAGCACAATTATACCCCAAACACCAGCTACAAGGGTCATCTCTCCCACCTGCAGCTCCCCCTCCAGCTCCCTCTCTCTTTCCAGCTGAACAATCAAAGGGCTATAATGTAGAAGAACAGGTATTAAATTTTTTGTGGTTGGTCCACATAGCACAATTTGGACCCATGGATGCAGGCTGCAGGCAAGTCTGTTTCCACTCAAACAACAAGCATAGCTCTCTCCAGAAATGGCATGAGCAGTGAGTGAGTTCCACATCCCCGGAGGCGTTCAAGAAGGCAGACATTTATTGAGACCATCATGGAAGATATTCATGTACCGGTTGAACTTGATGACCTCTTCTGAATTTCCTCTGGGATCCTTGGTGTTTCGGCCATACCAGCAAGTCCATGCCAGGTAACTCCGGGAAGCCCGGGTGCCTGGGTCTCTGCAGGTAAGGGTCACCGTGCGGGCGCCTATTCCCCGGTCAGGCTCAAGCGCAGCCAGGGAGGTGCCGCTGAGATACAATGTAGCCTTTGGAAACGAGATGATATGAAATTGTTGCAAAGCGGTGTTCCCCAAAGGTGGCTTTGGCTTTTGAAAATAGCCAGTCTGGTCAACATGGGATCATCATACCGGACCGAAGAAACCGTTTGGGGATTTAAAAAATCCAGCGGCAGACACGTGACTATGGAGGGATGGGGGTACTTTACTTGACAGGCCCATAACTGGATATGGAACACGGGTGGTTTTCCCAAGTGGCACTTTGAGACGTGTGCAGCCGGGAGAGCGGCGGGACGCTGCGCTTACTTGAGCGTCTGCGCCGTGAAGTGATTTTTCAAGGATCAGCCTCACACCTCAGCTGCGGGCGCAGGGTTTCGGCCAAGGGGCGACGTGTTTGCTGCTGCTTGTGATGGAGGGTTTCTGAGGCCGGGCACCTCTGACCCCGGCTTCCTTCCAGAGGACAGACCCAGGGGGTGCCCGGCGGGCACCTGGCGCTGAGGCCGGGCTGCCCCACCCGACCGGCCCTCACTCTGTGGACCCATTTGCCAGCCGGGCAGCCACAGGGGGTCCGCAGGGTTCTGTTGCTCGGTGCCTGTTCCCGGCTGCACAGCTGCCGACGCCGGTCACCTCCACACGCACGGCAGTGGCTGCCTGCCTTCTGGGGTTCGTGAGACCAGTCGTGCCAGCCTCAGCCCCTTTCGCGGGGAGCAAAGCTTATCCGTCCTTAAGAGGGACCTGCCGTAAAGCACAGATTCTGCTGTGAGCGCGCGACCCACAGGCACCCTGTCCCCCCAGGGGCCACCTGGTCCTGGTGCGGGCGAGGGGCCAGGCCCCCCTGCCTTCCGTCTGGGCGGGGCCCGGGGCGGGCGGCACAGCAGAGCCCGCGCGCGGTCCAGGGAAACTTCCTAGAAAAACGATTTCGGGTCGGGAAGGGGGAGGGCGCGGCCGCCGGCGCTCCGGAGGCTCCCGGCGCGTCCGTCCCACAGGCCACGTGGTGCGGGGGCGGGGGCGGGGGCGCGAGGGCCGCGCGCGGGCGGCGCGGGGGGACCCCGGGCGAGGGCGGTGACGCGGGGGCACCCCGGGCGAGGGCGGCGACGCGGGGACCCGGCGAGGGCCAGCGAGCTTGCCGCCCAGGGCCGGCCACCGGCGGGACGCAGGGCGCGCGGGCGGCGGGGCTTCCCTCCCGGGGGGGCGGCGCGCGCTCGGGGAGCGGGAGTCCCCGGGGCCCCGCCCGCTCGGCGCAGGGACGCGGGGCCGGGGCCTCGGAGCCGCCGCGGAGTCCCCAGCGCGGGCCGAGGCGGGAGGCCGGCTGCGCTCCCCGCGTCCCCGCGCCCCCGCCGGCGCCGCCTCCCGCCCCCGCCCGGCCTGGCGCGCGCCGCCCTCGCCCCGGGTCCCCGCGCCCGCGCCGGCCGAGCTGCGGAGCCGCCGGAGCACAGCCGCCTCCGCGGGACCCGCTCGCCGGCACCATGCGGGAGCTGGCCATCGAGATCGGGGTGCGGGCCCTGCTCTTCGGGGTCTTCGTGTAAGTAGAGACGCGGGGGGCGCGGGGACCCACGGACCGAGCGTCGCTGCGCCCCAACTTTGTTTGCACCGCCGCGTCCCGCCGGGGCCTGGATCCCGGGTCCCCCCAGCTCGGCCGGGACGAGCCCCTGGGACCGAGGGGACCGAGGGGGCCGCTCCGGGTCGCCTCCCGCCCCCTCCGCCGGGTCGCGCGCCCGAGACCCGAGACCCGAGACCCGAGACCCGCTCCCGCGCCGGGAGGGGAGCGGGGCCGGCGCCGCACCCGCGGGACCCGGACCTCCCTAGGCGGGCGCCTCGCCTGCGCCCTGGGGCGCGTTTTCCTCTGGGCTCCTAGCTCGTCTCCCGCTCCTCCCCCCCCCCCCCCGCCGGCTCCCGCCCATCCTGTCCCTGGTTTTGGCGCCGGGGCCCCGGGGAGCGGTTCCCCAGGAGGCGTTTGCGGGGCCCCGGCTGTGAAGCTGTTGCTGCGGAGGCTCCGGGAGGCGGGGGCCGGGGAAGTCGGGGGCCGGGGAAGTCGGGGGCCGGGGAAGTCGGGGCCCCCCGCAGCCCGGGGGTGGGCTCCGTGCGCCCCTAGCTCTGTGCCGAGTCCGTGGCGCTTAGGCTGCAGGCGGGGCCTCGGGGACGGCAGCGAGGTGCCCCCTGGGCTGCAGCGTCGGGTCCCTGGACGGAGGTCTCGGAGGCAGGAGGGTCAGCTGTGGCACGGACGGTGGTGGCCCGGCGCCCGCCCCCAGGGGCCTCCCTGGGGCCCCGCAGCAGGAGCCTCCGCGTCTCCGCCCGTCTGACCCCCGCCGGGGCCCCTGCGCCCGTCCCCCTCCCCTCTCGCCTCTGCCCGTGGCCGTTTCCTGACACATTTTAAATGTTAAAGTTGCAGGAACTTTCTGGATTTGCGGGTTGTGTGTGAGCCGCGCACTGAGCCAGACTGGAGGCCCCCCTCCGGCTTCCCGCCGGGCCCAGGCAGGACGGCAGGTGGAGGCTGTGAGAGGACTTCTGTTGGGCAGCCCGGGCACACACCGAAAGAAATGCCCTTTCTTGCATGTTTTCCGTTGCTCGGGGTGACATTCATCCAGAGCGTGTATTCACAGCGTCAGAAAGGGCCCCGCGCTCCCCCAGGTGCAGGCAGGCCCCCCGTTTCAGTGAACACTGGTGCCATTCAGCGGGTCTGGGCGCCTCTGGGAAAGCGGAAAACACTTCCCTCTTCTCACTGTTTTTCTACCTTTGGAGGGAACATTAAAACTAGTGATTCCCGTGGGACCCAGTGGGCACAGTTCCCAGTGGGCAGAGAGGCTAAACGCTCTGAAGTGATTCTGTGACGGAAATGGCAACGTGTCCGGTAGAACTGAGCATCTGTGGGCGACCGTGGGTGGTGCTGAGAGACGGGAGGTGAGCTCGAGGCTGCCTGGTTTTACTGCCGCTGGGAATTCTCAGAGTGAGAACGGGCCTGGTAGTATTTATATTGTTTCCAGGTTTTCCTTCAAGTTTCCTCAAACATTTACGAGATGTTTACAAACATGTAACTGTGCAGCGGCTTTGAGCATTTGGTAATTATTGTTGATGTGCTTCTTGTGTCCTCTTAGGATGTTATGTAAAAACCTGCCAGTTTTATAGTCTTCTTTCCAAACGTCCCCTTTGTATTAACTACTTCAAGGGGGATCTGCTCTCACCCAAAGGGAAACACGTGGGCATTGATGGCCTTTTGGCCGATGCCCTGGTTTTCATCTGTGGCTCCTTTACCTGCACAGACCAGCTCGGTGTTGGCGGAGACCCCCTGGGTGGGAATCCTGAATGTTCAGAGCTGCTATCAGCAGGCGATGACAATTCCCAGAGTGACAGGCTCAGGCTCACAGGCACAGATGACCCTCTGTTTTCTCAAATATGCGTCTGGCGAGATGACGGAGGTGGACTTTGGGGGAAGTTTTGTTCTTTCTTTCGCCAGCGCTGGTCTGATGACCAGGTTTGGTGGTTTGTACCCACCTCTGCTCAGGAAGATGGTAGTCTTAGCCGCAGGGCCTCACCTGGGTAGGTTTGGAAAGTCCCTCTCGCAATCAGAATCCAATTTCTCGCTGCCATGTCTAACTTAGCTGATATAGTTCATGGGGCTCTGCTTGGTGTTTCCACCCTATTTATTTACTAGGGTAAGAGAATAGTCTTATTGGAGGGACACTTTGCTTTGCACACTTGTGCTCTGGGGAAATGTTACCTGTGGATGCACCTGTTCTCTGACCACACTTGTTCTGCATGAGGCAGGAACCCCCACCACCGGATGCTCACGCAGGTTCTGAGTTCTCGCTAATGAAGTGCGTTTGGGACCCACAGGTGGTAGGGGTGAAAGCTTCCCTGGCTCACCTGAGGCACCAGTTTTGGGTTTGTAGACCAGATTTTGGTGACTCAGGATTCCAGGAAGGTGCTCTCCAGGCAACCCTCACAGGCGCCCCAAGGGGCACTCAGTGCCTTTGGACAGTCC
Organism: Miniopterus schreibersii; assembly: GCF_964146895.1. Lineage (NCBI taxonomy): Eukaryota > Metazoa > Chordata > Mammalia > Chiroptera > Miniopteridae > Miniopterus > Miniopterus schreibersii. The sequence goes on along the minus strand of NC_138114.1, from coordinate 56,278,929 downwards.
TGCCTAAGAACTTCAGGTCACTAGAAAGGAAATTAGGAACTAGCAGTGCCAATCGGAGCTGGAACGTGATGCGTAGCCGAGCAGGAAGTAAACTGGTTAGAGAGACGCAACGTTTAGGAAAAATCAAAGTGTGGAAGTGTGGCATGCAGCATGGGGCCTGCATTTAGCGCTGTGGACGGTGGGTCCAGAGGCCCCATTGCCCTGCGTGTGGACTGTGGGCAGAGCAGGGCAGGAGCCCGGGAGCTTCCTGTACCCTGTGGCCGTCGTCATTCCAAGAGAGGGTCTGTGAACTTTTCTGCGGATGCTGAAGTCAGCCTGGTTGAGCAAGTCAGTGCGGAAACACGGTGGCTGGCCAGCAGCCCTGAAGACCAGTGGTGTCCTCCTGTTGCCAGTACAGTAGCTACCACATGTGCCAGGCTTACCACGTGCCAGGCACTAAGGAAGATGACCGCACATGCGCTAGCCCTGCATGCACCGACGAAGGGGGTGTGTTGATATCTCTGTTTATGGGGGAGAAACTGAAGCTCAGGCAGATTAAAGAACTGCCCACGTCACAGAGCTAATAAGGGTGCTGAGGTCTAACCCTCGATGCGCCCCCTGCGTAGCCGGACTCTCAGTCACCTCGCTGAACTGCTTCAGCAAAAACAGCAACCAGCAGTGGTCCGTTGAGGGCTTACTGTGTGCCGAAGATGCTCCGTGGGGTTTCTCGTGTAAGCCTCGTCTCACTCGGAGTGGACACTCTAGGTTCTGTCCAGTTTATGAATAAAGAAAGCAAGGTGTGGAAAGGTGAAGGAACTTATCTGAACACATGCTGATAGCAGAGACATCGCCTGGATTCGGACAGGCAGTTGACCCCCATCCCAAAGCCATTGGCCACTGAGAATAGAACATGTCCAACACCAGGTTTCCAGACTGGAGCGAAAGTGACCACGTCCTAAAAGCGATGCTCTGAGATGACCGTGATCTCCAGAAAAGCACGTGCTCAGCCTGGAGTCAGGTGTAGGAAGAGCTGTCATTCCAGCATTTATGGATGTGTGGCCAGGAGTCCTGGGAATTGGCATTTTCACCAGATGCTCTCTGTCCGCTGTGTTTGGGGCCACTGATGTGAGTCTGTATCTTCTTGTGGCTGAGGGTCTCCTCTGGACCTTCTCCCCTTTCTGGCCACAGGAGACCACCAGTCCCAGTCCCCGGCCTTTAGGTGGGGCTGCATGGAGCATGGTTGGAATGACAGGTGTCACCATCAGGTTGAGGCAGGGTGAATCCCCCTGGTGGCCTGTCATTGCCCTTTGTCGGTGGCAAGTGTGAGGCTGTGGTTGGATGACAAGCAGCTCGGCCGCTGCCCCGAGCATCGAGCTGTTGGAAGCGGACTCAGTGGGAGGAAGGAGATGGGTGTGAACTATGGTATGGGATTGATCGGCTGCTGTGGCACGAGTCTGTTTTGTGTAACACGCCTGCCATGATCCTGTGCAAAGTGGCGTAATGAATGTCCATGGGCTTCAGAGCGAGGTGGGTCTGTCTGCATTTTCACTCTGCCACTAACTGGCAAGTTGCCTGAATTCTCTGGACCTCAGTGTTTTCACGTGGGAAATGGGAAAAGTTCTAACTTCATTGGGTTTTATTAGATGAGGTGTTTGAAGTGCCGAGGTACACGTAGCAAACATAAGGTGTCTTCTCCCCATTCTTGTGACTCCCTGCTGCGGACATGTGCTGTCTCAGATGGCCGTGCGTGTAGCGGTCACAGCGTGGCCTTCGGTGTTGGGTCCCTGGGCCCGAAGCCTGGTTTTGCCTCATATTAGCTGTGTGAGCCTTTCACGGAAGTGTTTATCCGGTTCGGGTCTTTTTTCCACATTTGTTCAGTGGGAATATTGACGGTGCCCATGAATGTCAGGGTTGTGAGTAGTAAACGAGGGAGCATTCAGCTCATTGTGTGTGCTCAGCAAATTGTAATGTTGTTATCATTTTATTAAGATGAATTCATAATGTAAAGAGAAATGCTATAGGGAGCTAATGATATTCCTATTACAAATGATTTACTTCAGGGTTTCTATAAAATAATAAACTCCTTTAAGTATATTTCAACCGATTTCTTTCAGCCGCAGAGGGAGGTGTGTCATGTGCCCTGAGTTCATTGTGAGCTGAGCCAACCATATGGCGGGTGGGAGGCCTGCTGTCTGGTTTCAGGGTGTCCCAGCCCCACACTGTCGGAGCATCCTTCTGTTTGAAGTAGTACCTGCCACTTTAAAATGAGTCAGCTGTAGCCAGAATTTGGAGACTTGATGAGGTTTTTCCACAGAGCCATAAATGCTTATAACACTCCGAAAGGGTCATGAGTTTCATACCTTGTGGGTAACGTTACCGCAATTAGTTATGAAGATGATGCCTTTTATGACCCACACAAGGCTCATAAAAGCTCCCTAACTCTAATTTTCTACGATAGTGATTTTTTTAATATGAAAATCATCTTAGTAATATTGCTTCTTTAAGAAATACAACCTTGGTGTCCTGTGAGTGAACCGGACACACTGGTTCAGAGCAAGGAGGTGAATTTGGGCAGGACCACGAGAGGCCATGTGTCCTCCTCACTCAGCTAAAGGCGCAGAGGTGCGGGTGGCTGGGAGCGCGGGGACGGTGGGCTCCGGCAGAGCTGGGGCTGTGGAGACCAGGAGCGGCTTCGTCAGCATCCATCCTTCGGTATGTGGCAGGGAAAGGTGTCTCGCAGAGGGAGGGACGCCAGTTATTCTGTCTCCACCAAGGAGAAAGAGGCAGGAAACCGGGTCAGGGCCGCAGGAGCGTTTGGGTTGGTTTTCAGGAAAGCGCGGTCGACCCGTCCCTGCCAGGTGCTGCTTTTTCCTTTACCAAAGGGTTTTAGAAACGTGATTTTACTGAAATGTTAGTTTGACCCACCTGAAATTGCTGGCATTTGACTGTTTTGACCTAAACAATGGGAATTTCACTTAGTTCCACCTAAAAAAGGCAAGGAAGAGTGCGGGATTTGTAATTGTACAGTTGGCCGGAGGACCGCCCCAAGGCCCGTCCCCCCCGAGGGTCTCACCACCCTCCGTGTACATGGAGTCACACAGTGTGGACTGTTTTATGCGACTTTTTTTCCTGGATTGTTTTTTAGTTTTTATCCGTACCTGAGGATATGTTTTTATGGATTTTAGAGCGGGAGGAATTGAGAGGGACGGGGAAGGGCCGGTGTGCACACAGGTGTAGGTATGTTGAACTGACCTCTCCACCCTGGGTGCAGGGGGCGAGGTGGGGGAAGGAAAGGGCGCAGTTTACCTTCCTGCGTGCCCGCTCTGCGCCCGGTACGCGGCACCTCGGGTGGTCTAATCTCTGCAACCCCGGAGGCGATACTGTGGTCCTGATTCACAGGGTGAAGAGTTAAGGCTCCTGGTACTCGGAGGACTCCAGTCAGTAAGATAAAGACGAGCTCTTCAGACAGAAATGGGCAGCGGACGCGAAAGGGAATTAACACAGTGCGAGTAACTAAAACATCGCTTTAAATCCGTGATTCCGGAGAAACGCAGGGTGCGTCTCAGCACAGCACAGCGACCCTGAGTATAGACTAGCAGGAGCTTTTCATGTGCTGTGATGAAAAGACTATGCAGCCATTAAAACTAATTATGCAGATGAGTTGTGAAGAGATCCATAAATTGCTGTTAAGTGATAAAAGCCAGTCACAGAACGGTGCATAACGCTGCTGTAATGTGGAAATGTAACCAAATTAAGCTGTGTCTGTTTCTGTAAGAAAAACGTCCATGACAATACACACAAAAAATCTTTATGGTTATTTCAAGCCAATGGAATTTTGTAATAATTGCTTTTCTTTTATATTACTTACGGTCTAAACTATTTTACAGTAAAATTTATTACTTTCATTCATAACCAGAAAAATCAATATAGATGTTTCCTGTTTGGGGAAAGAATAAAATATCCTCAGTTAGGGCACTGGGTGATTCCTTTTGATTGCCTTAGAAATGTTTGAAGTGAGAATTGGGTCAGAAATCAACCTATATTTTATATCAACTAAAATATTTAGAGAAAAGTCAAAAAGTAAGGATGAGTGCTGACCAGGTGGCTCAGTTGGTTGGAGCTTCATCATCTAGAGCACCGGAGGGCGGTGGGTTCAATTCCCGTTTGGGACGCTTACCACTGTTGTGGTTCCTCCCCGGTCAAGGTGCCTACAAGAGGCAGTCGATTGATGTTTCTCTGTCTCTCTCCCCCTTCCTCTCTTTAAAAATCAGTAAAAAGCATATCGTTGGGTAAGGATTTAAAAAAAAAGTCAGGATGAACTCCCAGGATGTGCAAGACTGTGGTGGAGCAGATGTGGTTAGAAGACGTCGGTGAATTGTGAATGGCCCCCTTGAAGAGCAGTGTTGCGCAAAATTAGTCCTGCCCTTTGACTTAGAATTTTTAGAAGAAAATTTTTAGAAGAGGCACTAATGTAACAATTGCAAAAATCTTCCTGTATAAAGATGTTCATTGGTGTGTTCTGTACAAAGCAAAGTTAGTATTTTTGTCAAATAAAAATAAATGAAAACTCCAATGGTCAGCCTTTGAAGAATGGCTTGGTAAATTATGGACACAAAGAGAATGCTATATGGCTACTAAAATAATCATTTTGAAAATCATGAAGAAACACAGTGACGTTTTATGATGTAATGAAGAAAAGAGCACTATACGAAAATATACCTCAAAATTGCACCTCTCCGAAATATGTCTGATTGGGGCAAATATTAGAAAGTTGTACACACAAGCAAATGTAATGGAAATGAATGTGTTACTCCTCACTTAAAAAAATTTTAAGGTTATAAAATAGTTGTGAAAATGAAAACAATACAAAAAGCGTAGGGCTCCCTGAACTCTTAAAGCTCCTTTCTCTGCCAATTCTATTCTGTTTACTTTTTTAAATTAAACTTTCCAACACACATTTCTATATAATAAAAAAGCTGAGGACACATCTTATCTATAGTTTAACATTTTTTTAACTTAATTTGTCTTGGAGATATTTTCTGTGTCTGTAGATCTACTTGATTCTTTCTACTGGCTGTGTGGTGGTCCACTGTGTTACCTTGTTTGTGGGATTTTAGGGTGTTTACCCTTTTTTGCTGTAACAAATAGTTTTGCAGTTGTGCATACCTTGTAGGGCACCTGTTAAAACATCGGGATAAACTTTTGCCAGTGAAATTTCTTGGCCAAAGGCCACATGTGTTTTAAATTCTGATGAACACTGTCAAGTTGTCTGCCCAAAGGGGTGTCCATACCTTCCACCAGCACGCGGTGTCCTTTGTCCGACATCCCTGGCAATGCCGATATCGTTCATGTTTACTTTATATTTTTGCCATGGGAGGAAATACAGCGTTTGCATCTTTTCATTCAGGTATTGGCAACTTGTATTTTTTAATGAAGTATCTGTTATTTCCCTTTATTCATGTTTTCATTGGATCTTTAAATTTACCTTACTTTTGTGTAGGAGTGCTTTATACATTAAAGGTATTAATATTTTCTTCTATATATTGCAAGTATTTTCTCCATGTCTGCGACTGACTTACGTTTCTTTGCAATTTCTGTTATTGTGCACATTTTAATTTTTATGTGGTTAAGTGAATCAGTGTTTTTGTTTATGGTTTCCGTTTGTCCAATTTAGAAAGTCCTTTTTCATCTAAAATTGAAATATTTTTCTGTATTGCCTAGAATTACATACTTCTATAATTTTAGTTCTTTAATTATAAGAATTTACTTATAGAATGAGGTGGTGGATTTACTTTTTTTCTTGCTCATGGTCTGTCAGCTGTTGAAAGAGGCCGTTTTCTCCGTAGTGTCTCCATCAGGCACAAACTTCCACGTGTCCATGGGATTGCAGGTGAATTCTATTCTGACTGCCCGGTGGTGGCTCAGGATACATTTTAATTATTGTAGTTTGAGAGCGTAGTTAGATATCTGAGGGAAAACGGCCCCTCCTCCCTGGGAAGGAGCACAGCACAGCCGTTACAGCGCCGGCTCCGGTGCCTGGGTGCCTGGGTGCCTGGGTGCCTGGGTGCCAGACCCTGACCTGCCGTTTACCAGCTCTGTGACCTCGGGTGGGTCTCTTTCTCTCTCTGTGCTTCAGTTCCCTCCTCTTCAACGTGGGATAATTATGGTGCTGAAACAGTCTCATTGTACTGAGATCAGAGACCAGCTTGTGCGATGTCTGCGTTTTGTTTTATGATCCTCTGGCCACACACACAGTCAGTTTTTGTAAGTTTACATACTTGGGCATAATGAGTAGTTTGGTGGATACAGAGCTCTAAATATATTAAAGCAAGTCAGCTGTGCTACTCGAATCCTCTATAGTCTCGCTCTGTTTTTCTTTTTAACTTGTAATTTTTAATGTGGAGCTACACTGCCTCTGTCAAACTAGGGTAATCAAAGCATTCACTGTTCTTGGAAATAACTAATATTTTGTCATACTGCTGCCAACTTACTCTTTTCTTTTTGTGGTACTCATTTTAATATTTCTTTTCCTCTTGGTTTAACTGAATAGTTAAAAAAAAATTTGCCACCCTCCTTTATTTCCTTTGGAAATAAATTCCTATGTCTGTGTTTCCAGGTAGTGCTCATAAGTGTCTTCTGATGAACCTTTTATCATGGTTAAGGTTTCATCTTTGTGTTAATGTTCCTTATCTTGAAGTCTACTTTATCTAATGTTAATACATATCTACCTTACTTTTCTTGAATTAATGTCTGCACAGAATATATTCTTCCATCTTTTTACTTCCAACTTACCTGTGTTTTTATGCGGAATGCATGTCTCTTATAAACAGATAGTCACATTGTAAACATTGTGCATAAAATAAGAGTTGATAGGTTTAGCCCGAGGGTCTGAATAGCTTTCCTGTTTTAAGTGCAAGAGTATTCTGCATGCCCAGAGGTGTTTTTGATTGCTGGCTGGTTCTTACTGAGGGATGGGGTTCACCCTCGAGTTCTAGGTGAGGGAGGTGCTACAGTTCTTGTTACTGAGTCTGTGCCTCCCTTGGGAACAAGGGGAGAATGTTTTCTGGCTGATACCATAGTTGGAGGTGGAACAAGTAGAGCACCCGGAGAGCACTGGCATTGGCTGAGCATCTGGAGTGCAGCTGGGGGCAGGGTGCTGTCTGGATCTGACCTCCTCTGTGCAAGGTTTTTATCAGCAACTTGGATAAAGACGTAGAAAGCAGGCTTATCAAATCTGAGAATGACGCAAAACCAGGATGGCCGGCTAATATGTAGGATAACAGAATCAAGATGCATGGAACTCGTGGCAGGAATGATGGGTCTGAAGCTAACAAGGCGACCCTAACAGGATTACACGTGGAGCCCTGCAGCTCCTCCAGCAGCCCCGGCAGGGCGGGAGGCGCAGCCCGAGGGCAGTGTGTGCAGAGCCAGGCCTGTGGGCTTCCTAGATGGCAGTTTTAAAAATTAACTATGCCTTGCCCTGGCCGGCATGGCTCAGTGGTTAGAGCATCGGCCGGTGCACCCGAGGGTCAAGTGCTTGGTTCCTGGTTGAGGGTGTGTACCTGGGTCTCAGGCTCAGTCCTGGCCCTGGTGGGGGGGGGCAACCAATCAGTGGGTCTCTGAAGATGTCACCTGGGTGGCCTGCGATGTATCAAACCCAGTTCTCGGTAGTGCCTGGAGCTTTCCCCAAGAGGCAGGTGTTGGAGCAGAGGGAAGGGAGAGGGTCAGGCCCTCAGACTCGCCTAGGGTCGCGCTGTGGCTGTGCTGCCTGCACTGGGCCGTCCCAGGTGTCTGTGTGCGTGTGCGTGTGCACGTGTGTGTGCGTGCGTGTGCGTGTGCGCATGCCTGGGTCTCGGGACATTTGTTCTGAACAGAGTCTGCCTGGTGGAGAATTGGCTGGAGAGCTGGGAGGTGGCCTGATGGCTGAGAGCTCGCAAAGGAAACCACCCCCGGCCCCCTCCCCGTTTTTCTCTTGGGGGTGACCACTTTTCACATGCCTGGGTGTTGTGGGCCCCAGGGTGTGGGAGGGGTCAGGAGGGTGAAGCGATGGTGAGCTGGTGCTTAGAGCTGTTTGGCTCCTCGACAGCAGCCCCGGGATGTCCCTCTTTCCCCTTGTTCTTCCTTTGTCTCCTCTGCGTCTCTCCCGCCCCAACCCTGTCTTTCCTGGAGGCTTTTCCTTCTCACTCTGCCCGCTACTGGTGGCCTAGAGGGTGGCCGGGCCCCCGGGGGAACCTGGAGGAAGAACCCAGTTCTCCCCGGTGGTGCCAGCTGCTCCCTCAGCGGTGCCCCAGCTCAGTCCATGTTGATCCCAGAGACTTGCTGCTGAGCCACCTTTCTGACCTCAGCTTCCAGTTCCCTTTGGAGCCCCGGGTTCCTGGGGTCGTTGTCTGTCACCCTCAGCTATTCCCACATGCCCAGATGGGTCCTTGCTGGCAGGTGACGACAGAGGACGCTGCCAAGTCCAGCAATTCTTTCCATGTTTCCCCAGGGGGACCTGGCTGAGAACCACCAGGAGGGCAGCTGTCACCCCCTCCTCCTGCCCTGAGGGCTGAGCCTCCCCGCGGGTGTGAGGGCTGCTTCCCGGAACCAGGGGCAGCCGCTGAGCTCGGCCCTCAGGCAGCTTTTTGTTTTCTTTCAGTTTCACAGAGTTTTTGGATCCATTCCAGAGAGTCATCCAGCCAGAGGAGATCTGGTTGTACAAAAACCCCTTGGTGCAGTCAGACAACATCCCCACGCGCCTCATGTTCGTAAGTACCGCGATTTCGTGGCCCAGCGACCGTTCTCTCCAGTAGGAGCCCAGTGAATTTCCTCCCTGCTTTTCTAACCCTCCCGAAGGCGGTGAGCTGCCTGCAGGAAAGGAGGCAAGTGCCCGTCAGGCTCAGGTTCAGCAGCGAATCCTGACGGGTGCTGCTTGGTCACGTGAGGAGGACACGTTGCTGGACGTTGCTAGACAGAGGAGGGACCTGCTTCCCTGGGCTACACTGAGTTGTTCCCAAATAATTACAGTGAAACAGACTAGAAACCACTGAAGAGCTTTTCCTGCCCCGTCTTCTTTGAAGATAAGCTTCAATTTTGCCAGACTCGGCACCACAGGTAGCTCAGCTGACCACCTTTCTGGGTTCAGCTGGTCAGTTGCTGACCGCCAATGAGATGACCAGTGTGACTCAGACCCTGGGGAGTGTCTCATGTCTCGTAGCTTCTGGAATGAACAGGCAAGCGCCCATGTCGCCGGCGGATGTATTGGGGTCATTCTTTCTTCACCCTGCCCGATGGCAGTTGCTTCCTCTGGGCTGAGCATCTGGCTGATTACTTGGGAAAGATGGTCTCGCTGATTCCCACCCGGCATCCCAGGGAGGAAGGGCCACTATTGCCCACACTTTGCAGATGCAGAACTGCACTCCAGAGAGATGAGGGACCTGGCCCAAAGCCGCACAGCAAGCGGGTGGCAGGGCCAGGAATCACATTGGAGCAGCCAGCCGAGCCCAGCTCTCAGCCTGAGGCTGCCCTGCAGGTCGCGAGCCTGGTGCTGAGACTCCTGAGGAATTGCCACCAGGCCTTTCTGAGGCAGAGGAAGTAGTTAAGCTCTCCCTGGTCACCCAGCAGTGATGGAATTGTGGGTGGCAACCTCGGAGATGGAAGGTTATTCCTCTTGACCAGCCCTTGTGCCTCTGGAGACTGAAATGGTTGTTTCAGAGCTTTCATAGGGCACATGGGAAATGTTTGCATTTTGAAAGAAATCCCTCTGATTTTATGGAACCCCACCAGCTTGGTTCACTGCATGTCTGTGTGTCCTGGGTCTGGGACGGGATGGAGGGAAGGAGGGAGAGAAACTTCATACAAATGGGCTCGTCCCTGCTTTGCCGAGGAAATGAACACTCAACGAAAGAGCAGCAAGCGGAGTGAACTCTTGGGCTCTCAGCAAGTCCCACAGGCTCCCGTGTTGCCAGAGAGCTGGGATTGGGCGGCCAAGGGCTCTTCCACCCTCTGCAGGGAGGCACGTGAGGGGCTTAGTGGCAAAAACGAGTGATGGTAATTATAGACCATTCCCTCTGTTTAAAAGACCACCACTTTAAACTCGGCTGCCAGCAATTACAGATCAGTTACAACCTGCAATCAGACCTCCAGTGTTTCAAGTGTGTGGAGGCTCTAAGTATAGATATAAATCCCCCATCTCTGTGCGAGGTCAGGAGTTCGGAGAGGTGGTTGGGCTAGGAGGTCTGAGGGAAGCTAACTGGCACTGATGATCCTCACAGGGATTGTTTGTTTTTTCTTCCAGGCAATTTCCTTCCTCACGCCCCTGGCTGTTATTTGCGTGGTGAAGATTATCCGGCGAACAGACAAGACTGAAATTAAGGAAGCCTTCTTAGGTAGAGTATCCACAGTTCTCGGGTTAGGGGCCGGGCCGGGACTGAATTATCACTAGATTTAAAACCATCTCAGTGGCGCCCGGCTGGTTTTTCTCTTGGTGAAGTTAAGCTTGGGAGAAACGGGGTGAGCAGTGTGTACAGTCCTCAGAAGCTCCAGGGCGCAGGGAGAAGCGCCTCGCGGGCGGCTGGTGCCTCTGTCCTTCCCTGCAGGGATGGGTGCTGCTGGGCCCAGCGGCTGGGCAGCTCTTGGTGTACAAGAAAGCTAGTCTGAAACTTGGTCACCGCTGGCTGTCCAGTCTCACTTTTGTGGCCAATCGGTGCACATTGAAGTTCAGAAATCACCCCCCACAGAGCCCTGAACCAGTCACCATTGGCTAGAGGCAAAAATGGGCAAAACCTGTTGTAAAATAAAGTGGAGATTAGAAACAAGCTCCGTAGCTCATCTTCAGTTTAGGCTCATTTTGGTGGTTAAGCAGCTGTTGCTGTGGAAAGAGAGCTGCAGCCTTCGCGACTGTAACCCCGTCGTTACGAGTCCCCCGCACAGCCATAGCTGCATGGGACACGTGCACTGTTTCGGGGAATAAGTTCATTTTCTGATCTGCATGTTAATCAAATGCTGAATAAAGGACAGTTTTTTAGAGAAAGCCGAAACTATTTGTATTGTTTAGCAGCCAAAATGAACTTCCCAGTAGTCAGGTTTTCAGCTTTTTATTAGGAAAACTGAGTTAGGTTTCCTTTTTGACACCACACATAAAAGTTACAGAAACCGTCACACGAATTTGGTTGTTGGTGTGTTATGTGGACTTAACATTCAGTGAGGTAGCAAATCTGAAAATAGAGTCCCTGCTAAAGGGCGCTTGTAAATTATTGGGCTTTGAGGAAATGAAGATGCAGCGGAATTGGGCCCTTTCTGGGTGAGGGAGAAGCCCAGGTGCACCGGGGATTAGGGCTTTCTGATCGGAGGAGGGCAGGGAATGATTCTTACACGACCAGTTAGGACCAGGATAGGAAGCCTGATCCCTGGGGAACACAGCAGTGAGCCTGCCGGACCAGCCCCGAACCCGGACGTCCCCGGCCATTTCTGGGCGACCTCAGGGCCTGTCAGTCGTCAGGGCCATTCTGACAGGTGTGAGGGGATGTACTACTCGGCCATAGAAAAGAAGGAAATCTTACTTTTGCAACAGCAAGGATGGACCTGGAGAGTATTATTCTAAGTGAAATAAGCCAGTCAGAGAAAGGCAAGTATCATGATTTCACTTATATGTGGAATCTCACGAACAAAATAAACAGAGAAAGAGACTCATAGATACAAAGGACAGACTGACAGCTGTCAGAGGGGAGGGGGGTTGAGGGACTGGGTGAAATAGGAGAAGGGATTAAGCAGAAAATAAATAAAACATAGACACAGACAACAGTGTGATTATCAGAGGGAGAGGGGTGTGTGGGAGGTAGAAGGGGGTACAGGGGGATGAATGGTGATGGAAGGAGACGAGACTTTGGGTGGTGAACACACAGTGCAATATACAGATGGTGTATATAGAATTGTATACCTGAAACCTATATAATTGTATTAACCAATGTCACCGCCATAAATTCAATAAAAGTATTTACTTAAAAAGCAGGTAGGTTTGCCCTGGCCGGTTTGCCTCAGTGGGACCGTGGACTGAAGGGTCCCAGGTTCGATCCCAGTCAAGGGCATGTACCTCAGTTGCAGGCTCGATCCCCGGCCCCGGTCGGGGACCACGCGGGAGGCAGCCAATCCGCGTGTGTCTCTCACACCGATGTTTCTCTCTCCCCCCTTCCACTCTCTGAAAAGCAATGGAAACAAGATCCTTGGGTGAGGAAATAAATAAATAAATAGCAAGCAGGCAGGTTTTCCCTCCATCCATCCCTGTGGCCTCCGCCCTCGGTGACCACCTGGCCGCTCCACGGCACATCAGTCTCCTGTGATGACCGTGCATTGCTCTAGGCAGCTCCTTCCCGAGAATGTCCCTGCTCTGCTATTTTCCTGCATAAATCTCAGCTGGTACCGAATTGCTCGTATTTGCCAAAGGGAACTGGTGGCTCATACGCTGTATCATTCAGCGAAGCAAAGGAATGGGCACTGGGAGGTTTTCATGGCGTGAGCACCGCGTCTGAGCTGCGGGCACGTGGACTTGCCTGTCGTTGGGTCTCAGTGAGCACAGGTGCAGGGTCCTTGCAGGGGCAGCTCTGTGACCCGGTCACTCACGCCCTGTGGGTGGTCTGTCCTTCACCCGTCACATCCCCTCCCAGTGGCTGGGAGAAAGCCCCATGCTGCGCATTTTAAGCTTAATGTGTCCAGAAGTTCCTGCTGCTCTGGGTGGCAGAAGGCGCCCCCTGGGCCCAACCTTCTCAAAGCCCAGCGAGGGTGTGGGCGCCTCACCGCCTCAGAAACAGACCTGCTTGGTAACGGGGCAGCTGCGGCAGGTGAGGGGTCAGCCAGAGATCACTGCTGGATGGGAATGTCCTCGTCTGCAGAAGGGTCGCAGCCGCCGCTCTGTTGGGAAGGATGTCTGAGAAGGTTGCCAGAAGGAGATAGAAAAGTGAACGTTTCCTGCTACCAGCAAGAGAGATTCTGCGTGCCACCGTCTTAAATCTGCCCACGTCAGGCCAGAGCGTGATCGATGGGCTTCTCTGCAACACTGAACGTCAGTCGAGGAGGAGAGATAAATTGCACGGCGCAGGGACTTGGAGTCCTGTAGAGTCACTGTCCTAAGTCCTGTCCTAATTATATTTTACACTAGCCACCCCAGCTTCCTCTGTTTTTTTAAAAAAAATGTTTCTATTGATTTCAGAGGGAGGAAGGGAGAGGGGGAGAGAGAACCATGAGTGATGAGTCTCTGACCGGCTGCCTCCTCACGCCCCCTGCTGGGGATCGAGCCCACGACCCGGGCACGTGCCCCGACCGGGATTCGAACTGCGACCTCCTGGATCCTAGGTCGATGCTCACCTGAGCCACGCCGAGCCTTCCCTCTGTTTTTAAAAGTGTTGGCCCACATTTCCACGGTAAGGGATTAAACGGAGGAGTGGTGCTGTGGGCGATGACTTCGGTTTGGGAACCAGCTGGTTATTTACTGTCTGCTTTCTTTCGTAGCCGTGTCCTTGGCGCTCGCGTTGAACGGAGTCTGCACAAACACGATTAAGTTAATAGTGGGGAGGTAAGTTCCGAAAAGAAACCCTTGGTGATTTAGACGCTCGGGGTCGTCTGTGTGGGAGCCTTGGCCGCAGGACGCTGTCCGAGACAGATTTGAGCTCTTCTGGTTTTCCCTCAGATTGTGGTCCTCCTGGGGCTTTGTCCTCAGCACAGATCTTTCTTCTCTGAATTTCGAACCCACTGTTTGAGGAGGCGGGAGGTCAGAGTAGGGAAGGGCCCTCCGACTACACGTCCTCCTGGGCAGAGGCGGGTGCTGGCGTTTCCAGTCCATCCCGTGCTCCCAGGGCCTCACCGACACCCACTCGCTTGTCAGTTCTGGCTCCTCCCAGAATAAGTAAGATCACCTCTTTATCATTTTCTCTGGGATACGAAGTATTGGTTGGCATCCGAGTTTCTCTTACTCCCCTGGGAAGTGATTTCTGGTCTCCATGTATCTCGCCTGCTCCCCCGGCGGCTCTGGGAGGGAGCCAGTCTCTATAGAGTAGGACAGTCAGAGGACCTGAATTAGAGACCTGCTGCCTGAGGACGCACAGCCGGCCGTCCAGATTCAAGGTGAAGGGACGTGGGCAGCCCAGAGTCTTGGGTCCTGGACGCAGCCTCCAAATGGCAGAGCCCCAGACGGAGGCAGGAGCTACCTTAGGCTTCACCAGGCTGAGCTCAGGGTCCTCTTGTGTGGCCTTAACCCTCAGGACCTCACCTCTGTAGGTGTTGGCCTCCCCCTTTTACAGACACGGAAACAGGCTCGAGGGGGCCACACGATCGTCCCAAAGTCAGACACTAGTCAGCAGCAGAGCAGGAGTCCAGCTCAGGTCTCTCTGACCCCGGAGGCGAAGCTTTACCATCACGCCTGGGACTCTGGGGCAGAGCTTGGGGGGGTGGCAGGAGGAGCTGGGGACGGTGGGGACAGCGGGGGTGGGCGGGGGTCGGCTCGGGCTCGTTTGCAACGGCAGCGTTTATATTGAAAATGTCCATGGTGTCTTTTGTAGACCTCGCCCCGATTTCTTTTACCGCTGCTTTCCAGATGGAGTGATGAACTCAGAAATGCACTGCACAGGTGACCCCGACCTGGTGTCCGAGGGCCGCAAAAGCTTCCCCAGCATCCACTCCTCTTGTGAGTTCCCGGTTGCCTCCTGTGGGGTCAGGTGGCGGGAACCGTGTGGGTACCTGAGCGTTGGGCGCATTTCCAAACAGGATCTTCAGCTGGGAGCGATGGCCTGTGGACGAGGCTCTGGCCTTTACAAACATTGTATGTGCTGCTTCTGTGAGCTTGGCGGGTGTGACACGTGACTCTTCACCCTGTGTCGGTACCACTCAGGAACCTGACGTGTGAGGAATTACCTGTGCTCGCTGGGACCTCCTGCTTTTCAGCCCAGTGTTCGCTCTAGTTTAACCCTTCAGTGCAGGGACTCGTGTGCCTGTGTGTGTACCAGTGTCAGCATACATGTGTATACACGCACACCCACACACTGATCATAGATATTCGAGCAGGGACCAGCCTTAAGGCAAAGACTAAATAATATAAATGAGCCCGGCCGGCGTGGCTCAGAGGTTGAGCATCGACCATGCACCGGGAGGCCTCTGGTTCGATTCCCGGTCAGGGCACACGCCCGGGTTGCGGGCTCGATCCCAGCAGGGCCGTGCAGGAGGCAGCCGATCGAGGACTCTCTCATCGTGGATGTTTCTGTCTCCCTCTCCCTTCCTCTCTCTCTAAAAACCAATAAAAACATATTTTGAAAAGTAACGTGAACAAGGTACAGCCAGGTGTGGTGGGAAACAAGGTCTTTGAGGGGCGACGGAGCCTGCTCCCAGGTGTCAGCCCTGTGCCTCGACCTCCGTGTGCCTCGGTGCTGCAGGTAGTGTGAGCGTCCGCCGCACCTGCGTGACCAGGTGCAGGGTCGTCTTTAGCCCCTCGGCACATGCGACGGCCCAGTGTAGTGCCTTCAATGGACAGCAGTGTCCGTGCTGTCGTTTTTCCCCAGCTGAGGTCTCGGGAGCGTCCTGGCTCAGTCATTCCATCGATGTTACTGAAGGACTGGGTGCCAGCACTGTGCTGGGGACGCCAAGGTAAACAAGATGCAGCACGTGTCCGGGGAGTGCACAGGCCGTGGCAGGGGGTGTACCGTGCTGGTGGTTCTGAGACCGCTGGAGAAGAGCAGGGCCACAGGTGGCGCTCCGGGCAGCGGGGGGCCGACCCTTGCGTCAGGAAACGGGAAGCAGGAGAGCGGAGGAAATGCAGGATGCGTTTGTTTTGCGTCATTTAATGAATGAAATTGTACCGGGGATGTTGCTGGTGGATGGGAAGCTTGAAAAGCACCACCTCCCTTCCTTTTAAGGGTGGTAGCGTGTGGCCCGGGCTGCTTAGGTCTTTGGTTCGACCAGCGCACTCGGTGGTCCTGTGTCTGGGGTCAGCTCCACTTGTGCAGCTTCTCCTGTAACTTAGAAATGAGTCCAGGGTCACCGTCAGGTCGAGGGGCGTGCAGGGTCACCGTCAGGTCGAGGGGCATGCAGGGTCACCGTCAGGTCGAGGGGCGTGCAGGGTCGCCGTCAGGTCAGGGGGCGTCCAGGGTCACCGTCAGGTCGAGGGGCGTGCAGGGTCACCGTCGGGTCAGGGGGCGTCCAGGGTCACCGTCAGGTCGAGGGGCGTGCAGGGTCACCGTCAGGTCGAGGGGCGTGCAGGGTCACCGTCAGGTCGAGGGGCGTGCAGGGTCGCCGTCAGGTCAGGGGGCGTCCAGGGTCACCGTCAGGTCGAGGGGCGTGCAGGGTCACCGTCGGGTCAGGGGGCGTCCAGGGTCACCGTCAGGTCGAGGGGCGTGCAGGGTCACCATCAGGTCGAGGGGCGTGCAGGGTCACCATCAGGTCGAGCGGCGTGCAGGGTCACCATCAGGTCGAGGGGCGTGCAGGGTCACCGTTGGGTCAGGGGGCGTCCAGGGTCACCATCAGGTCGAGGGGCGTGCAGGGTCACCGTTGGGTCAGGGGGCGTCCAGGGTCGCCGTCAGGTCGAGGGGCGTGCAGGGTCACCGTTGGGTCAGGGGGCGTCCAGGGTCACCGTCAGGTCGAGCGGCATGCAGGGTCACCATCAGGTCAGGGTCATCCAGGGTCACCGTCAGGTTGGGGGGCACCCAGGGTCACCATGAGGTCTGGGGCGTCATCACATTCGGCAGGAGCCCCTCCGAGCTTTTTCCTCGGATCTGTGTTATCCTGCGGCTCTGCTTCCAGGGCAGTTTTGGGGTTCGGGAAGTAGCCGCCCTTACTTAGGTCATCTTCGTATAAATGGAGTGCCCCTGAACACCAGGAAGGCTGGGTTTGGGTGCCAAGCCCCTGGAGGAGTGATTGCTGTAGGCGGACCCAGGCCTCTCGGTGCCGTTTTCCAGCCTTCCTGTCGTCATCGCCTCTCCCTTATTAGACTTTCTCCCAGTTGCTCATCTCGACCATGAAACCTTAAGACCACAGAGAGACTGTGTCTGATCGTGGGCTGTGGCCCTTTGGGGACCCCAGGGACACTGTGGTGTCTGAGGTTTCTCGTCCTCCCAGGAACCAGCTCTCACCCCCAGGGGCGACGCTGTCCTGGCCGAGGCGGCCTGTTCTGGGCGGAGGGGGCTCTCGCCTGGGCAGCTCTGTCCCCACCCCCAGGGGCTTTGAGCAACGTCTGGGGACAGGTTTGGCCAACACAGTTTGGGGTGGGGTGTGCCGCTTGTATCTAGTGCTTGGAGGCTGGGGGTGCCGCTAAACACCCTGTAGTTCCTGGGGCAGTCCCACAGCACAGATTATGTGGCCTAAAATGTCCATGGTGTCCCGGCAAGGAAACCCTGTTCCAGGGTAATTAGGCAAATATGTGGGAGAAATCGGTCACTCGTGTATTAAATTTCATCCAACTCTCCAGGCTCCCGGTCTGAATAAGTAGAATATTTTAGAAATGAATACTGTTTAATTAACCAGAATGCTCTCCCTCAAAGCCTTGGCCATATTTGATTTCTGGGGGGGGACCTGGGTGGGATGAAAGGTTATAATGAAAGCTTAGTGCCTCTTCATTTGTCTTCCTAAACTTTTCATGACAAAAATCTCAGACATATACACAGGAAACAAGTCCAGCGAACCTGCCGCTCCAGGTGCAATAGCTGCCAGTCTGGCTTCCTAGTCTCCTCTGCCCGTTTCCCACCCACATTCGATAATGACCGCAAATTTTTTGTCATTTTAGCATTTTAAGGTAAGATTTACGTTGAAACTCGCACATCATTGCCATTCCGTCCTGACACGTGGCCGACCGTGAACCCGTGTTCCTATCACAAGGCAGAACGTTCCCACAGCCCCAGAAAGTCCCCGTGCGTCCATTTCCAGGCAGTTTCCTCCCCTCAGACGGTCAGCGCTGGCCTGGCCGGTGGCTTGCAGGGTTGGCGTCGACTCAAACACCGAGAAGCTGTGGGTTCGATCCCCAGCCGGGGTGCGCACAGGAGGCAGCCGATGGATGTTTCTTTCTCTTTCCCTAGAAATCTATGGAAAAATAGCCTCAGGTGAGGATTAAAATTTTTTTTTTTTTTTTTTTAAAGCCAAAGGACAGGTTTTTTTTAACTTTAGCTTAGTTTTGCCTGTTTTAGCGCATCACACACCAGGTGCCTTTTGTGTCCGACAGCTTTTGTTTAGTAGGAGGCCCTGAAAGTCTTCCCGTTGTTGAGTATGTGTCATGCGTGTCCGTCCTCTCTAATGGCTGAGATGTTTCATGGCAGCAAATATTCCACAAACCGTTTATCTGCCCTCCTTTTGGTAAACATTGGGATTGTGTCCAGTTCTTTCAGTTGTCAGCGAGGCTGCTACGAACATTTTTGCTCAGTTCCTTTAGTGGACTCTGTTGCCACTGGTCTTGGCTAAATATCTGAGTGGCGGGGCTGGGTAAGAGTTCGGGGTGCGTTTAACGTTAGAAGAAACGGCCAAGTATTTTCACAAAACGCTCGTGTCAGTTTCCGTCCCCACGGGCGACGTAGCAGAATCCCAGGCTCTCCGTGTCACTGCCTGCGTCTGGTGTCCGCAGCCTCTCTTGGTTTGGTATTTCGGTGGGTGTGCGGTGGCATCTCGTGTGGTTTTGACGTGGGCCCCCCCCCGTGGCGGATGCCTGTTGGCTGCTCACACGGCTTCCTTGGTGCGGCGTCGGTTCAAAGCCTTTGCCCATTACAGTTTTTGTCTATTTATGATTAATAATTGGTAGAGATTCCTCATATCTTGTTTATAAGCCTTTTGCTGAGTAAGTGTTTTGTGAATATTTTCTCCCATCTGTAGCTCACTCATTTTCTTAATGGTGACTTTTGATGAGCAGTAGTTTCAAATTTTGATTAAATGCAATTTATCACTTTTTTTTATGGTTATAGCTTTCTGTGTCCTATTTAAGAAACCTCTCCCCACCCTCCAGTTTCAAAGGTATCTTTATGTGTTTTCTTTAAAGCCTTCATGGTGGTGGTTTTACATGTAGGCTTTTCTCCGGCTGACTTCTGTTCCCTGTGTGAAGCAGAGTTTGACGTTTGCATTTTTCTGTATTGATAGTCATTTTTTCAGCACCATTTATTGAAAAGACTTTCCTTTCACCGTCAGATAACTTTGGTGTCTTGGCAAAGATTAAGAGCCTGCCTGAGCCGGGGCCTGTCCCTGCAGCAGCCTCACGGTAGGTGCTGGACTCGGGGGGCTTGGGTCCCTCATCTTTGCTCCATTTTTTTCAAGGCTGTTTTGGCAGCTGTAGGTCTCCGGAGCTGGGTCAGGAACAGGGGCAGGTTCTCTCTGAAGGACTCTCATGCTTTCGGACTTGGGCCTTGGCGGGGGACAGTGGCCTCTGGTCTCCCCGGGGGATGAGTGCTGGCAGCCAGCCCCTCCCGGGAGGGTACCGTTGCCCTGGACTCGAAACGGGGGAGAGGGAGGGGCCGGGCCCTGTGCTCTGGCCGCAGCCACCTGAGCCGAGTCTCCATCCCGCTGGGCTGGGACCGACGCTGCTGTTCTTCCTGAGTTTTAGTGTATTTTCTTGAACATACAGTTTTTCATTTGCTATATGATACCCTTACAACTATTTCCAGAGACTTTAAAACATTTATAAGTTTTCCCCGTTTTACTTGGGAGGGGCTGTGTTTAGCTCCCCACATGGCCATTCTGGAAGTCGAATTCCCTTATTAAAGAATTGATAAGTTGTATTTTTACGTTAATTGGTACATTTCATCTACGCTGCTGAATTTATTAGGATAAAGTTGTTTATAATATTCCCATGTTGACTTTTGATGCCTGTAAGACCAGCAGTGATAATCCCTCTTCCTGTTATAATAATGTGAATTTTTTTTATTAATTGATTGGGGTTTATTAATTTTACTATTCTTTTAAAAAAAACAATTTTTATTTTTATTTTCTCTACTTTTTGAATCTTTTCTGCTTCATTGATTTTGGCTCTTTGTTATTCCTTGTTTTTAATTTGCGTTTAATTTGCTCATACTTTTCTAGCTTAAGTTGAAAATTCAAATCATAGTTTTTTAAAAGTTCCTTTTCCTTTCTAATGTAAGCGTTTAAAGCTATAAATTTTCCCTAAACCCTGCTTTAACCGTACCCCACACAATTTGATATATTGTATTTTTATTGTTACCGTGTTCAGAATGTTTTCTAACTTCCCTTGTGATTTCTCCTTTGATGCCTGGGTTATTTAGAAGCATGTTTTCACTTCCAATGTGTAGAGATTGTTTCATTGCCTCGCGAGTACTTTATTTCAGTGGCGGTTCCACGCAGCCCTGGAAGTGTGTTCTGGGTCTGTTGGGCGGCACCCTGCATGTGTCGGTGTGATTCACGGGTTTTCGGCCCTTGCTTTCTGTTTGGTCCCATTGTCCTGCTGATCAATGAGAGGAGGGTTTGGTCATCTCCAGCTGTGGTCATGGATTTGTCCGCTTCTCCATTTAGTTTTGCTGGGTTTGCATCACCATTTTGGAGCCCTGTGTGGGCACATCCACGTTTACGATGTCACGTGTTCGTGATAACTCGACCCTTTGTCATTGTGAAATGCCCTCTGCTCGTCACTTCATCTTCTCGTTCACGTAAAGACTTCTTGTGGACGCAGGGCCGCGAGCCCAGCTGGGAAACGTTGCGTAACCGCGATCTCGCTCTTGGCCCCTGGTGATGACGGGCAGTTGAACTGGGAAGGAATTGTGAGCTCGACAGCTCTTTCCTGTGGGTTCCTCTTGTCACTGTTTCAAACCATTGGCTTTTACCTCAGTCTTCCAGTTTGGGCCCAAAGATCACTCAAGATATTACATGTATTTTAACAATAAAAATTCGTATTACCACAGTCCTCTGTAATGGACATCTTTTGGGATATGAGTAGATTGATTAATGGATTGATATGTGGGGAGGAAAGGAGAGAAATCAATCAATAACCAATCACGAGCCAACAGTGTTTCACAAAACCCTTCTCTGGAGGAAAGTGTCCAGACCCTGAGGTGGGCGCCCATCCCCAGCTGGAGCATTGCTGTGGAAACATCGCCTTTAAGGGTCAGGACCCCAGGCCCTTTCTTTGTGTTTTCTCCAATTCATGTCTAGTATGAACATCTTTAAAACCTATATTCTTCCTTTCCCTTTGGATAGAACATATAAACATACATACGTCATTCCCACGGGAGTCTCCACGGCAACCATCTCACCCCAGGGCTGCTGCCCTGTGCCTCCCAGTGGGTCGGGGGCTGCCTTTCCCGTCTCCGTTGGCATGGACTTGGGAAATGCAGAGTCATTTGAATGTCAGCTGGAGCCAACTTAATTAGGATGGAGTCCACTGGAGGAGAAAGAGACCGATCATTCCACAGCCAAGTCGCTGCAGCCTCTGGATGATTCACACCAGCGCTTCTTTGCTTCCATCAGCCTCTGGAGTCTGCTAATTAGTGCTAAACAGCCCCGTCCTCCTGTGCCAGCAGCAGACTTGGCACTGGGATTGTAGACGCAGAAGCAGCATCCCAAACCCTTGAAGGGTTTGACGTTCTGGAAGGGTGCTGCCCGCTGCTCCACAGCTGAGGCGCCTTGAGCAGCTTCAGGGCGGCTGAAGGACCACCCAGCCCCTTTAGCACGGTCTGCAGGCCTTGTGTGCCCGGCCCCTGCCGCCTGTCAGCCTCCCGTCCTGCCCCCGCCCCCTCGCTTCCCACCCTCCGGTCACCCTGCCTTTTCGATGATCATGCAGCTGGCTCTCATCTGTTAGACAGAAAATATGTCAGAGTCTGTGTTCCTGGCTTTGAAGGACTTACTCTACTTCATCCTCAGCGTACCTGTGAGGTCAGTACTGTTACGAGCCCTTGATCCAGGTGAGGAGGATAATTGCCCCAGCGTCACACAGCCCGCCCGTCACGGAGCTGGCGTCCAGGCCCAGATCGCCTGCCTTCACCCAAACCCTGACCTCAGAGCCCAGCTCTCGACAGCTCCCTCGACACGAGATGTTCTTATTTTCTCCTTCCCTGGCCTTTGAACTTGCCCGTCTCCCATGTTTCACATCCTGTTGGGCCCCATCCCTGTTCCCTCAGCGGTTACTGTGTGTTGAACCAGCGTCTGAATAGACAGGAATCTATTCGAATGTGTTTGTTTCTAACTCAGGAGGCAGCAGGCTACAATGTATCGCTCAGGTTTATTTCCCAAAGGAAAGGTGTGTGTTTATTACGTTCTTAATCGTCTCCTTCCTGGCGTGTTTTGCTGTGAGTTCTGTGGCATATTCAGTCAACACATTCCGTCTGTGTCGGTTCTCACAGTATTAATTTGGTTCTAAGTACAGATCTGGACACTTCAGAAACTCAGTGTCTTCCAGTTTTTCAAAGCAAAAGTAAAAAATTGAAAAAAAATTTCAGTCGTGGCTTGCTGTGCATTTAAGAATCATGGTGTCCACTCAGATCAGCCTTGAAGACCAGTGTGTGTGTCCGAAGCCCTCTCTTGAGCAAGGTCTCGGGACCTGCCCTCGTTCGTGAGCTCAGCAGGGGGCTCCTGCCTGCCGGCCTGAGGCTTAGACGTGGGGAGGCCAAGCACGTTGGTCAGCGGCCGCACCCACACCTAGAAAGCTCACAGAGACGGGTCCCCAGAGCCAGGTCAGCCAGTGTGTCAGCCAGCTCAGGCCAGACACACTGCCCGTCAGAGCCTGACCTTAGGCAGTGGGGCTGAAAGTCATTACCTGCTATTTCTTCTTTTTTCGATGTTTTTATTGATTTCAGAGAGAGGAAGGGAAAGGGAGAGAGAGATAGAAACATCAACGAGAGAGAAACATCGATAAGCTGCCTCCCGCATGCCCCCTGTTGGAGATCGAGCCCGGCACCCTGGGCATGTGCCCTGACCAGGAATCGAACGGTGCCCTCCTGGTTCATGGGGCAGTGCTCAACCACTGAGCCACACAGGCCAGGCATTACCTTCTGTTCCCCCATTGTTTTGCCCACTGGATGGTGGCGAACACTTGCGAGCAGAAATAACAGTTCTCTGAGTGAACAGCATAATTTACGGCGGTAATTGCTACAGATGCAAAGAGGACCTCTGAGTACAGCTGGGACGGTTGTCATAAAAACCGAGGCTCCTGGGAACTGCTGTTTAGGGGCCTCCTTCAGTCTGTTGAGAGACGGGATTTGAATGGCACAGGTGTGGCCCCGTGAGTCTCTGCAGAGGAGCTGGCCGCCTGCCCCAGAAAAGAAGGTGGTGGTGGAGCGTTTTGACCTGGCACAGGAACCGTGAAACCCCAGGAATAAGTGACTTTGTCGAGTACACTTAGCTTCTTTCATGCATCTGGCCCATGTGTTCGTTTCTCAGTCGCTGCTGCTGAGAAATCAATTGCTAAAAGGTTTACATGCGGTAACAGCCACTACAAAACCCACCGCAGGCTGACTGTCGGTGAGGCTTCATGGGTCCTGGGTGTGGAACCGGGAGGTGCCTGATTGTTGGTAAACAATGACCTAATTTTCAGAGTCTTCAGAAACTCCTCACGTGTTCGCAGCCCTCGCTCGGGTGGAGTTTTCCTTCCGGGGGCACCTGCGTGCCGGCTCCTAAGAGGCTGCTACAGGAGGTGTCGGCCACAGAGGAGGTGAGGGAGACGGTGGGGTCTCTACAGCTTATGGGCAGGGCACTGAGCGGGGTGGGTGTGGGCGGCAGGACAGGGCCACCGTGGTGGGGTAAAGAGGAGCCGACAGGACCCACGAGCACCCCGCACCTGCCTGCCACAGCTGAGGGGTGTCCCCGGGACACCCGGGATCTTCAGCACCAACACCTTTTAGATCCTACCTGCTCGGGCAGCACTGTCCTTGCCTGTAGGTAGGTGGCTGAGGCAGAGGAGGGGTGTAGCCAGGTGGCCCTGGCACCCTCACAGCTGCCAGCTCCCGTGGTGAGAGGAGCCAGGCCTGAGGGTCCCTGGGAGGCTGTCTCATCCCCTCGCTCGGCAGCGTGAAGCTGGGCTGGACAAAGGCCTGGCCGTCCTTCAGCGTTTCGTTTAAATCTTCCCTGGGAACGGGACGTTGACCTGGGCGACCTCCTGACCCCCGAGGCACACTGCACAGTCTTCCTTTCCCGTCCGCTCACGTGCCCCACGCTCCTTGTGGCACCAGCCTTGAGAGTGTGGGGACCTGCCTCCCTCACAGTAGCTGAGCAGTCTCTTTAATAATTCATTGCGGAGTCTAATCTGGGGATTTCCCCGAACCAGGCTTGAGCCAGTTTGTGTTTTCTCTCTGTGCGATTCAGGGTTCTCCTAAGAAGGAGAACCAGTGGCGTATATAGAATGAGATTCGCTGGAAGGAATCATACTAAATAATTCATGTGATTATAGAGGCTGAGAAGCCCCACCTTCTCTGTCTGCAGGCTGGGGGCCCAGGAGGGCTGGGGGGGTGAGTCCCAGACGGCAGGAGTCCCAGTCCACGGGCAGGAGACGATGTGTGGGCTCAGGCGGTTGGGCAGGGAGAGGGCGGTGTCCCCTTCCCTCCACCATTTTTTAAATTTATTTTTTAAAATACGTTTTTATTGACTTTTTTAGAGAGAGAGGAAGGAGAGGGAGAAAGAGAAACATCAGTGAGAGAGACACCAGTCGGCTGCCTCCTGCACGCGCCCTCCTGGGAATCGAGCCCGCAACCCGGGCAAGTGCCCTGACCAGAATTGAACCCTGACCTCATGGTAGACGCTCAACCTCTGAGCCACCCATCCGGGGCCCTTCCTCCACCTTTGTGCTCTGTTCAGGCCCTGGGTGGACTGGGTGAAGCCCCCGCCCTGGGGAGGGCAGTCTGTTACTCGGTGTCCAGATGCCGACCCAGAAACAACCTCACACACACCCAGGAGTGATTTTGAGCCAAATATCTGGGCACCCTGTGCTCCAGTCAAGCTGACGCGTGAAATCAACCATCACAGTCTCCTACCCAGCTGGAGGAGAGCATGTTCCTTCAAACCAACCAGCGTCAGGACCCTGTGACCCGCCAGCGTCTACGGCCTACTTCCTCCCCTCCAGGAAACGTGCCCCAGGCCCTCGCCAGTCCACCCCCGGCGCAGAACAGCGTGAGAAAATGAATGTCTCTCTCACCCACCCACCTTCCAAGGCTGGACTCGCGTGCCCAGCCCTCCTGGAGCCGCCTCTGGTTCTGGAGACCCATCTTCACTCAGTTCCTGCTGCGTGCCTGGCCTCTGCCTCGTTTCCCTTGCGGAAGTTCAGATGCAAAGAGTTAGAAAAGCAGTTCTGTGGTGGTTTTTAGCATTAAATGAAACAGGCAACGAGCAGCAGGAGAGACGAGTGACAAGTCCGCAAGGCGTAGGGCTAACCTGTATGCCCGGGGCTTCACTAGGGATCAGGCGCCGGCCACCCGACGGCTGCTGATTGCATCCCGCTCTCCTCCCAGGCTGGACACTGCCCTGTCCCACCCTGGACACTTCCTCGTGCTCTTTGACGGTCCAGCGCCCTCTCTGATCTGACGTAAAGCGAAGCCTCCCCAGGTCCCATCAGGCTGTCTCTCCTCCGGAAGCCTGTTTCTTCCTTTCCTAACCACCATTGGTAATTATTTCTGTGCATCCCATAAGGCAAGACCCAAGTCTGTCTGGTCGTCCGAGCCGAGCGTGGTGCCCGGCCCGGCGCAGGACGTGTTTGTCGAGATAATCGCTCCGTGACAGAACCTCAGCCGTGTGGCCCCGGTGGCGATGCTGATGGCCACTGTTTTGAGAGGTGTGTGTCTCGTGGCGTTTGCCCCTGTTTCTCAATCCCACCGGGTCATATTCTCGGTCGCTGACGAAAACCTGTGCTGTGGTAGGGAGCAAGTCATCTTCCTCTGGACTCGGGTGTTTGGCTGCCTCTAGTTGATGGGCTTCCACGGAACCCCAGCCCCTTCATCTAACGGATGAAGTCGGTAGCCGGTGAGGGCGGTCCGTCACCCCCTCGCCCAGGGCGGGCGGGACCTGCCGGCTGCGGGGCTTCCACGCTCTCCATCGCCTCTTGCGGTGCGTTAGGAAGCCTCCCGAGCGTTCCCGTCTCCTGGGCTCCAGCGCAGCTCCGGTGCTCCTTCCCCGGGAAGCAGCCTGGCCGGTGGGCCGGACGGACGTTGCTGCCGACCGACGAGCGGCTGCTCCTCTGCTGCCTTTCTTTAAAAACAGGGCCTGAGCGAATCCGTGACCTGCTCTGCATTGCGGAGCACAGGCCCCCGTCCCCTCTCGGCCTTATTTCCCCACGACTGCAGGTTTGCCCGCGATCGGAAAGGCCCGTCGGCCCGCTGGTCCCAGGGCCCTGCGAGGGGCTCCCCGGGAGGCAGGACTGCGGCTGGTGGAGGTGGTGCAGGGAGAGCCGAGAACTGCAGTGCGGAGACTGGACCCCACGGACGCTCCTGCCGATGGACACGGGACAGGCCGAGCTCCACCGAACGGGAGGGGCGCAGACGTCGGGGCTCTCGACCCACGTTCTCGTTACCTGGTTCTGTGTAATGGGAATTGCACAGGGAAGCTAAAGATCAATATTAGTCATGCGTTGGTCACCTCTGAAGTTAACCTGCCCTCAAGCATCCATCCCAGCCCCGGACGGGTCTCCCGCCCTCGCTCAGCTCCCGCGGGCTGTGGGGTGTTGTAATATGAGCACAGCGCAGACACACCCAAGGGGACGATAAACGGCACGTCCTGAGGCACATGCAGGATTTCATGGAGTCAGTGAGAGGATGCCGCAGAGCCGCTGGACCAGACCAGTTAACGACCGAAAGGGAGCGAATCAGAGGATGTGCCCGCAGAGCTGCTGCAGGACAGACTGGCTTGAAAATCAAAGAACCGTGAGATGCAATCGAGGGAAACAGAAGGACGCTGCTGATATTCTATAAAACACCCTCTTGCACACTTTTCAAAATGATGTCAGAGGCCATCAAAATGGATTTATTTTTTATTCTAAATATTGGCTTAGTTGACATCATAACCCTTATTGTATTAAATATACGATAAATTTATTTTCATGCTTTTGAGTTTACCTTTTTGAGTGGGCATCTCAAACACATATTATCACTATTTTATATGAAGCGTTGCTCTTTGTTTTGAGTGGATTCACTTTAAGTCACTCTTGTGGCCAGTGAGCTTGCCTGTCCCTGAGAGTAACCCGGGTCCCCAGCCTGGCGCCTCCTGAGACCTGTGGTCGCCTGAGGCTTCCAGAGTCTCGCAGGGAGGTGCCAGGCTGGCCTGTGCTGCAGCAGATCAGAAGAGGAGTGAGGCCTGTCTGTTCACCCTGAAGAAATAGTGGCATTAAAAACCCCAAACAGCACTTACGCTCGAAATACGTCCCATGGTAAGGTCTGTGACAGACGACCTGGCGGCTTCGTTTACTCTGCCTTAGCCCCGTTACAGGCCTGAGAGCCCCCGCGTCTCTCTCTCCCTATCGCTGTTTTCAGAGTCCTCGGCCTGGGTTCTGTCGTCTGAGGGATCAGTCAAGCGCCTGGGGAGAGTGCCAGGTCTCGTTCCACCGGGCGCCTCCCAACACTGCCCGTAATTAAATGTCATCAGAGTTCATTGTGCTTGAGTAATGAGGTGGTGTTCCTCCGGCTCCCTTTGTTGTTTTTTCCCCAGGAGCATTGCTCCTCTTTTGGGATTTAAACAAATCACTGTTGTTATGAAAAATGCAATTGAAAGGCTCCGTAATTACGATACTGAGCAGGTGCTGACAGGAGATCCAGTACTTGGTGTCCACCGGCGTGCTGCCTGCCTGGCGCACGTGGCCTTGGCGTGCGCAGTGCCGGCTCCGCATCACGGGGCTGCTCCTGTTCAGCTTCTGCGATGAAAGAACGGGGCTGGGGACCAGAACGTGCTGTTCCTTCCCTATGTGATCAGAATCGCTTGATGAGCAGATGGGTGGCTGAATAGTCCCTGTCACCGGGCAAACCGTTCACTGACAGGCTGTAATTTTGCATCGGCTCCTGGACATATAATTTTCTTAGTCCGCTGTCGTGGTTTTACAGGGATAGTTGGTTAAGAGTGAAATATATGTACAGGATCATATATAAAGCATATCAGTGTGGTTTACATAATATTACTACTGTTAAATAATATTTAACAATAGAAAACACCCTCATGTACTCGCCACTTAGATTAAGAAATAGAATTTAACTGTGTACTCTTAAAATCCAATGTAACCCTCCCTGGTGTCTTACTGTTCTGTCTCCCACAGTAGCCGTTATCTTGAAATTTTAAAAATAACTTCTTTGTTTTTCTAGGTAGTCTTACACACACACACATTCCTAAACAATATGTTGCTTAATTTTGCCTGCTTTTGAACTTTACGTAATTAGAGTCATGCAGAATATATTTTGATAATCTTCCAGTTACTCATGTGTCACGGGTTCACCCGTGTTCACTGCTGTGGTGTTGTGAGCGTGACGGTGCCGCACTTTGTTTTCATCGTTGCCCGAGGATGTTTTTTCCATTGCTACCCGCCGGATGTAGAGTCCTGGGTCTGGTAGTTACTGGCATCTCTGTATTGGGAAAGAGGGCTAGACATGGGCTTCAACACAGACAGGCCTGGGGTCGAGACCAGCGTCAGCATTAGCATTTCTGGTTTTCATTTCCTCGGCCTTACTAACGACACCTTTCATTTGCATGTTGAATTTCCGCTCACAAAATACTACAAATACCATGCTTTGTGGGAGCTGGATGAGGCAGATGTTGTCCCCGTTTGGCGAGTAGATGAGACACTGAGGGGGACACGGCTCTGACCTGGCACCCACGTCTTCCAACGCCTGGGAGAGTTCTGTTCTGTGCTGTACCAGAGGAGATGATTTAAAAGAAGCCAGCAGGTGCGTGGGGCAAGCTGCTGCTTGGACACTTGAAGAAGGTTCTGAGCCCAAGACTGGCTTCCTCGATAAACAGCCCCTTGATCAGTTATCAGTGTCTGCCAAGGTCATGGGAGATAAAAATGTCACATTTGCTTTCCCAAATTTAAGTGGCCTTCAAACTAAGAAAATCCACAATTACAGTATGTACTAAAAAAAAATATTTTTTTGAATCTGGGCTGTGTACGTAACGGGGAGACTTGGCTGTGTCAGATAAGGGAGGTGCTGTCCTGGTTATGGTCAGTTTCCTCGGGGGTGAGAGAGAGGAGCAGAGGGACCAGGAGCCTGGGGGAAGCTTCGCCGGGGAGCCACCTTGTCAGCTGCCCAGTCACTCTGGGCTTCTGTCCCGAAACTAGGGGGCCTGCAGCTGTTTTCAGTGAACAGACAATGACCGGCCTCACCTAGCTCAGGACAGTAATGTGAGGCCAACGTGCCTCCACCCTCCACAGACACGATGCTGAGAAGGTGTGACTGGGCCGTTTGGTCAGCAGCCAGCATCACTGCACCCGCTGGTCAGCCTGGAGCCAGACACCTCCGGGGCGACATCTCATCGAAGCTCAGCCATTCATGTTCTGTGTAGGAAAACCCAGTTTTTCCTCCAGTGTTTCTCCTTTACTCTCACCCTAGGTCACATCACACTTCTGACACCAGATGTGCGGGGCTCTTCCCACACCAAGCAATTCTGTGCGTCACCAGCCGGATCTCCTACAGTTTAACTCAATTCTGACACCATCTACCTGGAGATAGTGTCCGATCCCACCAGCTAAGGGCTCCGTCCCGCAAGACTGGCCCCCGCGCTCCAGAGCCCAGTCCCATGTCCAGGGTGTCACCCGTGCTTCTCACCAGTCAGCTCTAAACCTGAGGTTCCCACGACCCCCTCCTTGGGTTTGATTAGTTCGCTAGAGCGGCTCAGAGAGCTCAGGGAAATACTGACACTTAGCACTTTAGGAAAGGTTAGGGAAAGGAC
The DNA here is from genome assembly GCF_964146895.1 of Miniopterus schreibersii. Lineage (NCBI taxonomy): Eukaryota > Metazoa > Chordata > Mammalia > Chiroptera > Miniopteridae > Miniopterus > Miniopterus schreibersii. Next base: position 56,249,166 of record NC_138114.1, on the reverse strand, counting down.
ACAGACGAACAGCCAGATGAAGAGACGCGCAGGCAAAGTCTGGGAGGGTCCTGCGAGCAGAGCTCCTGACCCTGTGGAGTGGGGGGTTGTCACCCTCCCGGGACGTAGATGTGTTTACTCACCTGGAAGCCTCTAAGCCCCGTGCTGGTGGGATTTCTGTGGAGGCTTCATCACGTATCCTGATTAATTCATTTCATTCCCAGCCCCTACCCCCCTCTCTGGAGAATGGGGGACAGGGCTGAAAACTCCGAGCCTCTATCATGACTTGGTCTTCCGGCCACCAGCCTCCATCCAGGACCCACCCAGGAGCCCACCTGTAGTCATCTCGTTAGAATAAAAGCTGCCCCCAGGGCTCTTGCCACTGAGGAAATAAGGGTTTTAGGAGCCCTGCCAGGAACCTATATTTTCTATTATCTCACACCTTCCCTTCCTGTCTGAGCTGAAATCCCCAATGAAGACGGCGCAGGGCCCGTCAGAGGGTGGTTTTCCCTAACAAATCAAATTGCAGGTGGCACAACATCTCCCAAAAGGCAGGTGCAGCAGGTAGCTGGGCAGTGCCGGTGATTAAGGCTTCAAGGACTTGGGAGGCCCCTGCACCCCACAGAGAGGCTAATGCCATGAACACATGGGGCAAATAAATGGCTGCTGCCTTTTTAGTCTCTCAAAAGTGTACATTACCATTTGAACCTCGCCGTCCGATTTATGTTCCACCAAGGCCTTTGGAAGTAAAAATGCAATTATTTTTCATAAAAATGTTATCTTTATGTAATCCTGCTCCAGCTTTTATCAGCTCCCCGAACGGTGATGTGGAACGGGGTAATTTCTCCCTTTTGAAGGTTGGTTCTTATATTTATGCTTCAGATCATTGAGGCATGTAATCCAGGTGGGGAAAAGCAAAGGTGGTCGTGGGATTTAAATCACTTCCCGTCTTGGTGACAGTCCGTAGCGCTCTCTAGGGCCAGGAGTAACCTCTAATAGGAATTTTTCACTGAGCGGTGTGGGGTGGGCGGGAGGGGGCAGAGTGGCTTCTGTCATTTGAAGACCCTTCCTCCTCTTTGGCGATGTCACACCTGCTCCCAGGATCCGTGCAGCGGGGAGTTGACAAAGGCCACTTTCTTCCCCCGAAGCCCGTCCTTCCCTGCCCCTCAGACCACCTCAGCGCCTTTGTGCATTGTGTCCTGTGGGATTTACTTTTTTTCAGAACAAAATCCTCTCTGAAGATGCTGACTGGCGTTTATCGTCTGCTTTCTTCTGTTGGCATTTCCCGCCTCTGACGTTTGCTTTCAGACTAATTACGAGCGTCTTGGTTCCTTTCCCTGTCCCTGTTGCTCTTTCTCAAGCAGGACTGCACAGTCATTTGAGTCATGAGGTGGAAGTCGCACCTGGCTCAGGTAGCTTAAGTATCGCCCGCCTGAAACGGGATGGAGGGCGTGACCTTTCGTAGCCGTATTTGTCTTTCTGTCTCCCAGGGCCTTGGCCTGTTGCAGGGGCACCTGGCAGAGTCCAGTTATGTTTATATTCATTCAGTCACCACGTACAGGTGACTTCCCTCATTCAGCAGTGTCCTGGGTTCTGGGGATTCAGTGGTGACCCTGATGGGCACACGACTACAGGGGTATAAAGACAAACATGCAGTTAGCAGTGATGTGACTGCAGTTATGCCAAGGAAATCTGTGATCTTTTGTCTCTATTTAGGAATCATTCACAGTTTTTTTTTAGGGCTGTGTTAACCTTCAGTAAATAATTTGACCTACCTGAACCTCTATTTCTCTTCCATAAAACAGGGCTACTAAATTATATCAGGACATCAAATCATTTCATCAGGACTCAAATTATCTAGTTGAATTCATTGATTTCTTGAGGTTGTTGAATTTTTGCCATCAATAATTGCAATGAACTCTTGTCTTTAAAAGCAAATTCAAAAGAATTATTGATGTGCGATTCAGAAGATTTCAAGGATTTTGAGAATTGTCTTCAGTTAACAAGATTACGCTTGTTGTTTCCTACATCAGAGCAAAACTATCTCTCTGTTGATGGGTTAGACAGAAGGCGAGGTTTTTCTGAAACATTTCTGTGCATACTGAGTCTATTCTGTAATTTTCATCGAGGTTTTTCCCTAAAATTTTAACTCTGGCTGGGTAGCTACATCAGATATTCATGGTCTTCTGTTGATTTTTTTGAGGAATAAATAACTGTCTCTCCTCGAGCTCTGTTGAATGGTTCAGCCGTTAGATATGCCGTAAACCCGCCTTCTCGCTAAGATTTGTAACCGTCTTCCCCCACCCTCTTATTGAAAGTGAAAGCTCTTGATATCTTAGGATATCAATGTATAGAGCTTGTCATAAAAAAGACACCAGAACGAGCATTTTAGCTAGGCTGACCTGTGGATTGGGCAACTATGAACTTAAAACTATAAACGAGAAACTGGCCACGTTAAGGGATTTGGGGCCACGGGCATCACAGCAGGTTCTGACACGATGGCATTTGTTGCTGAGGAACCCTGGGAGAAAAGCTGTGTCACTCAGCACGGGGATGGCCTCCTGGCTCTGCGACGCTCCCGCCGAGAGCTCAGGCATTCTGCACAGAGGGAGGGGAAAGAGGCCTCCAGCGATTCGTCTCCCTCAGCCTTCAAGTCTGTCTATTGTACCGGCCAGGATCATGCTGCGTCTGCTGAGAGCCCGGGGGCTGCAGGGTTATCAGATGCTGAGAACCTGGCTCTAGAATTCTCTCTAAGCAGGCGCTGCAGTTACACAGCAGGGAGCTGCGGATGGGAAGCGTGGCCCCTGTGAGGCTTCTCTTTCAGGATGGAACTTCCCGGAACCGAGGCAGCCGGCGCGTTGGGAGGGTGGCCACGAGGTCCCACGCGCTGTGCTGGCAAAGTTTTACAGTCCTCGTGAGCTAACCCTCAGGACACCTCGGTGAGCCGAGTGCTGCTCACCTGCTGTACCGATCAGGAAGCCAAAGCCCAAGGGGAGTTCACACGGTTGTAAGCGGCAGAACTGAGCGCCCCACATGCTCAGCCTGTCTTAGGAACCCACGGCCCTCAACAGCACAAACACTCCCGACTGCCGGGTGGATTACATAGTCCCCAAGTAATAATAATAAACTTAGATTGCTGTTTCTGTTGGTTTAAACACAACCGTCCCAAATGCATCAAGTGCTCCTTGGCTCTGGTGTGGAGTCGGGACGAATGGACATGTGTCCTTTTCAGCTCAGGCTTAGAGGGTCATTTATTTAACAGCAGATTGTTAATTAGCACCAGAAGGCAGAACTCGAGTGAGCTCTCACACTGGCAGCCCGCATACCCAGCCCTGCTGGCCAGCAGATGAATTTCATTGGGTCTGCACTGTATTAATTTTTTATTTGCTGTTAATATATAAAAATGGGAACATTTCCCATAAATACCAGGATCTCCACATGGCAGACAGCAGCTGGCATGGAGGCAGAGCTGCATCGTTAAGCAGGCCAGTTTCCCCTGGTTTCCCCCAGTCCCCGCCACTCCCAGTTGTCTCCCAGCAGTGAGGCTGGGCGTGAGTTGCCATTTATTATCAAAGATGAGCCACTGGCTTTTCAGAAAGTGAACTAATTCTTGGAGCTGAGTGTCTGGCAATGGTGGAATAGCAGAAAATAGACCGAGAGGGCTTCTGTTGCAGAGAAGTTTACTCACATCCAAAGATTTTCCTCATGTTCACCGTCTGCCCAGCCCATGGGCATCACGTGATGACCCCTTGAGGTCCAGCCTCTCATTTTACAAAGCAAACTGAGGCCCAAGAGGGAAGGCGACTCGCCAAAGATCATAGGTTCAGTTAGTGACAGGGCTGAGGTGGGAGCCCAGTTCCCCGATTCCCAGCGGCATGCACGGGGTCACGCAGGCACCGGCCCACCTGCGCATTCCCATGGCCTTGGCTCGATGGGCTTGTGGAGACGCCCTGACGTCCTCTCACAACCTCAGCATTGAGACTTACCCTCCGTCTTGGAGAAGAGAACATTAGCTCTCTGAGCATCATGAAGTGAGAAAATGTGTAGAGAGGACCTTCTCAGGACGTAATTCCATTTTCAGAGCCAAGAATGATCAGTTTATCGCGGGAGGTTTGTTACAATGAGCCAAAGTGGAAAACAATCCTAAGAGCAGGGTCTGTCCCCTGATCATTACCTCATTTGTTTTTAAGGCTTTTTTATGTGTGTACCAGTTTCTTATTTCTTGCTTCTCTGGGGCCCATTGGTCTTTCACTGGGTTTACAAGTCAGATGGGGGAGGGAAGGCAGACGACCCCGACGCACCTGGCCCAGCTCAGCAAATAGACCTGCCTTTGCAAAGGGGGCGTTGTAAACCGTTGGCAGTTCATCCGTGCAGCCGGAGGGGAGCATCAGTAGTTGTCCCCTTTCAGGATGACCAGGCCGGCACAGAGCCCTGTCCACGGGCACCTGTGTCACTTCCTGGGCCAGCAACCTGTGTGTGGTGCTTTGCTTCTCTGCCCCCATTGCCAACAGCCAAGTGAGCCCTGGGGATGCCAGCAACAGGGCGGAGAAGCCAGCCTTTCATCTGCTTCTAGCTCAGAGGCTCCAAGAGCGTCTTTGCTTTTCACAGCCAGATCCACATATAAATATTTACAGTCAGCTGCTTCCAGCCAAGGAAACCGGCTCCAGGCTGAAAGCAAGGGGCACATGCTCTTCCGCACAGATCCCTGTGGGTGTGCGTGTGCGTGTGCGTGTCTGTGTCTGCATGTTTCAAACTCTGCAGAGCAGAGAAACACGTTCTGAGCCCCTAGGACAGGGAGGCGGTCTCCTCCTCTCACCCCTGGCTCGAGAGGGTTCTCTTTATGCTTTGGTTGTTAATAACGTTAGGAAATGTGAATGCAGTTGCCCTGTTCTGTGATCCCGTCTCCCAGACGTCCCGTGCCCTGCCCGTGTCTGAGCGCTGAGGTCTGTGCTCTTCCCGTCACACTGGAGGCAAGGCTGTGTTTAAGGGGAAGCCGCTCAGTTGCATGAACATCACCTTTGTTCCCCAGGGCAGTGCGAGGTTTTACAGCCTCGGCGTCTCAGAGGCCTGTTTCTTGGAGAAGAGAACAGCGTTGTTTGGCTAGAGTTGAAAAGCATTTCTTTAAAAAACAAACAAACAAAACCCTCCTGTTTTCTTTTCTCCCAGTTGAGTTGACTCTGAGCCTGGATGGGTCCCGGACCTCAGAGCTGGAAGGCTCCCCGGAGAGCACCTCCTGCAGAGGTGGTGGAAAAATGGGGGAATCCTGTGAATTCTGTGTGGTTCACTCAATTCCTTTCTGATAGCATTTGGAAAAGCGGGAGTTTCAACCTCCCCTGCTACCCAGTGTGCCTCCCAGGCCAGAAAGAAGGGCCTCAGAAGCCCTTTGCCACAGGGCGTTATGCTGGCTCGGTAGCTGCATAAATGTCAGTGAAAGAGCGACCGCGTAGGTTTATTATGAAATTGGAGCCTGTCATGTCCCTGAGATGGGACCAGCACATGCTATGGAGGAGTGAGTTGGATCGAGAAGGTGGAGCTGTAGCACCTGCCTTTAACCAAAGTATCTACGCTCAATCCTGGGTGCCGTTAGGGTTCACACACACACATGCACACACTCATGGACACACGCATGCATGCACACACAGGTACACACACGCCAAGGCCACTCCAGACCAGTACCAGCAGAATGTCTAGCCATGGGACCTGGCTAGAGGCATTTTTTAAAGCTTCCCAGGTTTTAGAGGTGACTCCGCGTGTCACCAGAGCTGAGGATCCTTGTTCTAAGCCAACAGGAGACCCACCGGGAATCTCACCGAACCCCAACTGTGTTTTAAACCCGACTAAATGAAAAGTGTGGGGTTACACATGCTACACCCAGCTCCACGCTCTTGACCATGGATTTAGCACAGACGTATTGTCATTACAACTGTAAATGCCAATCAACATAATTTCTAAGAGTGGAAACAGAATTTGAGATTCCTGGCTTCTCCGCCCAACTCACTCCTCCGTGGCATTTGGTCCCATCTCTGTGACTGCCCCCGAGCCCCAAATCCCTTCCTTTGACGACTCCTCCAGATCTAAGCTGTCACCACAGCCTTGTTCTATGGGCACTTTTTTCCTATATAGAGCTCAATACATTATATTAAAGTTACCTGTTAGCATGGCCATGTCCTCCAACCAGACCGTGAGCCCTTGAGACCAGACACAGCGTCCAGTGCATCCTCTGTTCACCACACCTCAGAAGAATAGAATAGTGCCCGCCTAGCACACAGCGGGTACCCGTGAAGCCTCTGTTGAATGAATGGATGGATGGACGGACGAATGAAATAGGACAGATTTGATCCCAGGAAAGCCTGAGAGGTCGTTCTCAGGGGTGAGAGTTCATGCCAGCTCAGTTCTAGCAGAGCTCAGGTTGCCCACGTGGTGCCTGGTGCCAGCACGTCCCTGAGCCTGGGTCCAGCATGATGGCAGACAGGTGCCCAGGATGCTCTGCATCCCCACCACTCACCACCTGCCAGGTAACACCTGCTGTTTCTCTCGGGCAGTTGCCTTCTCGGGCCTCGGCTTCACGACCTTCTACCTGGCCGGAAAGCTGCACTGCTTCACGGAGACGGGGCGGGGGAAGAGCTGGAGGCTGTGCGCCGCGGTCCTGCCCCTGTACTGCGCCATGATGATCGCCCTGTCCCGCATGTGCGACTACAAGCACCACTGGCAAGGTGAGTCCTGCCCGCCTCCCCCAGGGCTGGTGTGGAAACACCTGTGTGGGGGGGAGTAGGTGCCCGCTGTCGGACACCAGAGGAGGTAACGTGACAGAGTGGACATTGTCTTAAAGGAAATGGGCCTGTTCAGGGGGGTTCTGGCCTTAACTCTGCCCTGCTGAGGACAGAATTGGGGGTCTCCCTCTCTCCCTCACACTCGGGCTACTCAAGTCCTGCGGGGAGAGCGGGCCCTCGGCCTTGGACCCGTGTGTGACTTCCCTTCTGGGTCACTTGCCTGAGTCCCCAGACTTGGCGCTGGATGGTTTTTGGCTCCTTTCACATCTCGCATCCATCCCACAAGGACGTATTTCTCACCATGGATGTGCTTCCCGAGGAGAGATGTTCAGCCCAGGGATCTGTGCCGGCTATGTTCCCAGCAGCCGTGCGAGGTGGGGGGAGGCTGACTTATATGTAGTCAGAAATCACAGAACGAGTGAGGGGCTTGTTCCTGGAACAAAACTGAGCCACACCATGTCCCTCTGCAGATCAGCTGTAGCACCTGCCACAGTAGACAGGGAGCAGAGACAGGTGGGGTCCCCAGGACGTGTGGCTTCCGGGGGCACGGGCCTGGGCTGTTTTTCCTACGGGGCAATCGATCTGAGCCCAGAATCGGACTCTAGGGGGCGGGTCAGGAATGGTGGCCAGGACTCTACATTATTAACAAGCAGGTCTGTTATTTATGATGAAGTCTGAGAAGCCCTGGTGAGGAGCCCCAGGGTGCCAACTTGAAGCAAACAGACTGAACTAAATGTGCCTGAATCCAGCCCGCACCTCCTTCCTGCCTGCCCTCCCTCTGCCCACATGCACTGCTCTCCCCCTTTTCTGTTTCGGCAGCCCAGTGCCTGTGGGGCCGCCCTCGTCTCACCTCTTGCTAGGTGTGTGTTCTAGGGGTAGTGAGGCAGTTGAAGCCAGGTGAGGGGGGCTCCTAGCTGGGGGGCCTTCTCCCATGCTCTCGGGGACCTCCCCCCCCAGCACCTCCCCAGCTGCTTCGCTCTTTCCCTGGCCTCAGGTCCACCCTCCACCTTCCTGGGGCTCACGCTCTGGGCATCACAAGCCTCCAGCTGTAGCTTCGACCTGGGGGTGGAGGGTGGAGGCTGCAGGGGAAGGAGGCGGATGCGTGGCCTGGCCAGGCGGATGCATGATGGGGGTGGTCAGTGGAGGGCCGCAGGCTGGGCCCTGAGCCCTCCCTTCTCCGCTTTTAGCAACGACTTGGATCAGGTTCTGGATAACCTGAGGCTACATCATGAGAGGGAAGCAGGGAGCGAGTGACTGAGCCCACACACGGCACCCCCACAGCAGCCTTGGCACCGGGAGTATTTTCCAACAGAATCATGGAGGTTTATAGGACTCAGGCATATTCCCATGAAGACTGCCGTGGGCTGGCTGGTGTTTTGTAGACTCTGCTCATCTCTCCCTCGTGAACTGTGGCTCCGTAAGACCAGGGGAACAGCACGTCCCAAACAGCCCAGGCTGTTTCATAGACGGGATGCAGTAATGGGTCGGGATGTGCTTTGTAAGTGAAAACGCACAGCACAAGTGAAATTGGTGGTGGTCTCTAGTGCCCTGTTTCTAAGGGACAGAATTGTGTTCTTTCCCCAAACAGCCGACTTAGAGGCAGCCGTTCTCGGAACACTGTCTTCTGGAAGCTGTGAATCTTGGGTTTTCATGTTTACTTAGCCACTTTGGATTTGAAATGATGACAGTTTCTGAATTGAATAGATTTCTGCTCCATATGGAGGGCAGTGAGAGCTGTGTGGAGATTCTATCCTGAAAACCTAGGATGGGAGGTTGGCCTCTTGCACGCTCCTGGTCCTAACCCATCACCTGGCTGGGACTGGTGCAGACGAAAGAATGAAGAATTGGTGCCTGGCTTCAGGAAAACAGTGGACTCATCATGCAGCTGGTGCCCCCGAAGCCTGCTGGCTGTGGAGCCTCAGGTTCATCCCATCCAACTGGCACAGGAGGGAAGTTGGCACAGAAAAGGGAGAATTAAATTAATGCTCTGTGGGCTGATGGGGAACCAGAGAGAGAATTATGTTCAGTGATGTTTAGGGCCATACTTGGGCTGGAGGGAGGGACAGAGCTGCGTCACGGTTGACTTCTGCAGCCCAGCCAGGACTGAGTATGCACCGGTTGGCACAGGTCATGGTTGACTTCTGCAGCCAGGACTGAGTGTGCATCGGTTGGCACAGGTCATGGTTGACTTCTGCAGCCAGGACTGAGTGTGCATCGGTTGGCACAGGTCATTGGTGTGGCTCACGTACCAGGTCAGCTGCGCCACCCTCTGCCCAGCTTGTACCCTGGACTCAGCCATGGGAAGAGTGTGCCCTTCCTTGGATGCTCTGATGGGCTGAGCCAGGCTCACTTTACCTGAATCCCCTTTGTGGAGCCAGCTGTCACTCTGCACCAGTGGTCTCAGCTGCGGGTAGGGAGACTGTACCTCCCAGGGGACATTTAGCAATGTCTGGAGACATCTTTTTGGTTTTCACAACAGGGAGTGGAGGTTACTACATATCTGGTGGGTAGAGGCCAGGGACGCTGCCAGACATCCTACAATGTACAAGGTGGCACTGCCCCCGCAACACAGACTTACCCAGGCCCAGATGTCTGCCCTGAGGATGAGAAACCCGGAGCTAACCAGCACCTCAGCTCTGTTTTTCTTTCCCTTATTACATGTTAGGAAGCAGCAGTGTTCAAGGCGTGGGACGATGTATTCATTCAACACTTATTTATTAAGAGAGTAATCGAGGCAGCCTCAAGGTTTCCAGCCCGCAGAAGGGACAGACCGAGAGGCCTTTGCCTGCCGCGTAGGTGGTGCCTGAGGCAGGCCGCCTGATGGAGATAAATTAGCTGTGGCTTTTCTTTGGTGCACTGAGCTGCCCAGCGACCGTGGGCGGGGGCCATCCATCACGGTGAGAATTCATGGGGAGCCCACAGCCATCAGCTAAACCCGAGGCCGGCTCCTTGTAGACTTCAGTTAACAGTAATATGATGAGGTTTTTATGACTCCTTTTCGATTTCTAAGGGAGCACCTGCGCCCAGTGTGCAAGTACCTGTGTGTGGTGATCTTGGGAAGTACGTCTGGTTTCTCGGTTACATATTCATACGCAGTAGATAGCCATTGCCTCGCGTGCCCTGCTCTGTCCCATGGACAGCCTTGCTTCCTGTTACTCCAGGGAATCCTCCCTCTGCTCCCCGTGACTTTCCCTGGTTTCTCTTACTGGCTCTATGTTCGAAATATTTACAGAACCCAACTTCCTCTTCCCGGTCTAGTCCAAACCACTGTTGTTTGTTGCCTGGATTATTGCCGACTCCTCCTTGCCGGTCTCCCTCCTTCCCACTGAGCCACATGGGCTGGGCAAGTTCTTTTAAAGAAAGTCAAAGTCACAGAGACGGAAAGCTTGACTAGAAATAGAGTAAAAAGAACATGAACAACCACATGAGTTTGTCGAGTTGGCCAGAGTTGATTTTTACGTTAGTGTCTTGAGTCATGGAGCCCACAAGGCCTCCAGTCAAGCCAGCTTGGAGATGCTGGGCATTGCCATGGCGACAGGGAGGGACGTGTTCCTCCTGGGACTGGACAGCACAGGATCAGAAGCGTGTCCGCTTGCTTGCACCAGAGCAGGTGGGCACGGCCGGCACCTCAGCAGCAGCCTGTGAGATCCCTTCCTGTCTGTTAACCTCCTGAGAAGGTGCAGAATCAGGGCCCTGGAGTTCGCGCCCATCAGTCATGATCCAGGGGTGGCTCTGGAGAGCCCCTCAGCCTCTCTGAGCCTGAGTGTCTTCTGTAAAGTACGGCTGGTGCCTGTGGAGGTGTGCGGGGTCCACGGGACAGGCGGAAGCGGAACCCGGGGGAGGTCAGCGCAGCATGGCGGCCGTCACGAGAGTTTAGTTTCCTTTGTTAGGGGAGGAGTCACGTTGTGTTGGGATCTTCTGGGCAAGAATAACCCATAGGCGCAGTTAAAGGTGTGCACAGGATGCCTGCACCTGAACACACCCGCACCCACACCCACACCCGAGGGTTGTGGGCGTGCTGCTTTGGTGGGTCTCTCGGGCACCAGCTGAGTGTGCACTTGGGCAAGGCACTGCCCCGTGGGGGGCTGTCCCGCCTGCAGGTGCCCCTCCCGCCTCGCCGCCCCCCCCCCCCCCCCCCCCCGCCCTCCAGCCTGCCGAGATCTTGTAGGAGGGGCCAGGCCTCTCCGGCCGGAGGTCTGTTGAGTTTGCTGGTCCTGGTGCATCGTAAAACATTTTATTCACTTTGTGACTCAGAAGGTTCATTTCTTCCCGGGGAAATGGCATCCCCCGGGCAGAGACAGCGCCCGCTGGGCTTCTGTGGAGCACGGGCCATATTGCAGGCCTCCGGCGGGAACTCGCTAAGAAAAAGAAATGACGCCCGCGAAGGCAGTCAGCTCCGCAGAGGTGGCTGGGATCCTGCTTCCAAGATCAGTTTTTAAAATCAGGAATGCGGATCTGAGCTCACGCGAGGCTCAGGTGCGTAGTTAAGAGATAGGAGGAGGAAGGAATCAAGGACCCATTTTAAAGGGATGTTTAAGGTCCAGAAACGCCTGCAGAGCCCCCGAGGTTTATTCCCCCAGCCAGGCTTCTCTCGAGTGTGTCGGGGGCCCGGGCAGCAAGCCTGCTGCTGGAGCGGGTGGGAGAGGTGCTTCCTGGGGACACACCTGGCCACCTCCGAGCGAGTCCTGACGCAGCTCTCCGTTTGCTCTTTCCCGCGCAGATTCCTTTGTTGGCGGAGTCATCGGCCTCATTTTTGCGTACATCTGCTACAGACAGCACTACCCGCCTCTGGCCAACACGGCCTGTCACAAACCCTACGTCAGCCTCCGAGTGCCGACCTCGCTGAAGAAAGAGGACCGGCCGGCCGCGGACAGCGCACCCAGCCTGCCGCTGGAGGGCGTCACCGAGGGCCCCGTGTGACCAGGGCCCGGGGAGGAGGGACACTGAGCGGGGGCACGCTCTCCCACCCCGACGTCACCACACATGGGAGAGGCTTTATGTCCGTTTCCCATCAGCCGTTCCCTAGTTTTCCTGCTTCCCCGCTGCCGATGGTTCCTGCTACTTAAAATGCCGACTCTCCACTCTCGAGTTCACAGAGGAAGGACGCGGCAGCCATCTCTGGAGACGTGCGGAAGGGGCTGCAGGGGTGGGGCGGGGGCGGCTCGGCGGAGTCTTCCGTCTGGAGTGTTCGCTGTGACAGCCACGTTCTGTGTGTTCATGGTTGTGAAACAATAAAACCTCCCTGGAAGGCGTGGTGGTGGCCGTGCAGTGAAGAGAGTCATTGGGGCGGGCGTGGGTTTCACGGGGCGGGGAGCCTGGGCCCCGGCCTCACACTCGGCCCTGCTCTGATGGCCCCTGTGGGCAGGAACCTGTCCCCTGAAGAGCCACTGACCCCCCACAGGTGGCCTGTGTCCTCAGTAGGCGACCTGAGCACATGGCACCATGGGAAGCGACTCAGTGTATCGGGACCAGTGCAGAGGCCGCCGGGCTCAGAGCTCCCCCAGCCCCGTGGCTTCAGGACCCAACCTGCAGATACCGTGGTCTCGGGCTTTTAGCTCCAAGCTGAGACGAGCATTTCCGTTTCAGGCACCTAGTCTGTGGGGTTATATTACTACAGCCCTGGCAAAACCACAAGGTTTCCCCTTTACGCCCTCCCCAGAGGGACCCCTCTGTCTCATCACAGTTCTGTCCAGGGCCTGGCCTGGAGCAGTGAACCGTAGTATGTGGCTGACTATGGGGTCATCATGTGTTTTTTTCTGTCATTCTACACGGTTGTGGCTCATCATGTTCAGGTTACCTGCTCAGAGTAACACATCTAAAAGCCGGAGGAACCCTGATTCCTGGTCCCACGCATTCAGTGACTCCCTAGTTCCCTGGGGTCCTCCTGAGTCATAGGAGCTCCGCTGTCCCTCCCTTCTGATGGGGGCCGGAATGCTTGTTCTGAAAGTACATCAGCAGGTTCAGGGTTATTTCATTTGGGCTCTGGGGAAGGAAGCAAGAATTGCAACATACCAGCCAAACTCAGATACGCAGAAGGTGTTATTTACGTTAAACAAAGTGGACCAGCCAACTTAACAGAACCCTCTTTTCTTAACCTCAGTATTACATCAGGCTAATTTACGAAGCAGATGCCCCGATCCGTTCTCACGTGGGACAGTTTATTATAACTTACAGAGGTATTTAAAGAAGCTGCCTACTGCACACGCAGCGCTGCAGGCCTGCTGACTCGATCAGGCCTCTGAGCCAAGAGGCGTCTGCCAGCAAGGCCAGGAAAGGAGAGGCCAGGGTGCATTTGCACCGACGCCCGGGGCTGTGAGGGCACAGATTCAACACCAGGTGCATGTGGAGAAACGTCTGGCGAAGGAGAGCAGTGGGCGGCAAGAACAGTACTTGAAGTGGCTGAGCCTCGAAGCAGGTTTGCGATGACCTAGCCCGTTAAATGACAGCGTTTCCCCCCAGGTGCCTAAGTGGTGTAGCTATTGCTTGAATGAAAAATGACTTAAGTTCGGGGAATGGTGGAACCTTTCGCTTGCAGTTCAGCGCTGGTGTCCTAACTCGTAGATCCTGTGGAGGGTTCCTCTTCTGTGTCCTCGAGAGCGAGCGTCTTCTCCAGGCTTCTGTGTGTCTCCGTGTGTCTGACGTTTTCCCAGGAGTGTGACTTCCCTCGTCCATGCCCCCAGGTGCACCAGTCTCTGCGGGTACCTCTCCAAACGGAGCTCACCACCTCCCTGGAAGGCCCATTTCTCTATTAAGAAAGTTCTTGAAATGGAACTGAAGTCTCCTACTTACTGGTTCTACTGGGAGTCCATGGTACACAGTGGACTGGAAATCAGGGTGGTCACAGTGGACTGGAAGTCAAGGGTGGTCACAGTGGACTGGAAATCAAGGGTGGTCACAGTGGACTGGAAATCAGGGTGGTCACAGTGGACTGGAAATCAAGGGTGGTCACAGTGGACTGGAAATCAGGGTGGTCACAGTGGACTGGAAATCAAGGGTGGTCACAGTGGACTGGAAATCAAGGGTGGTCACAGTGGACTGGAAATCAAGGGTGGTCACAGTGGACTGGAAATCAGGGTGGTCACAGTGGACTGGAAATCAAGGGTGGTCACAGTGGACTGGAAATCAAGGGTGGTCACAGTGGACTGGAAATCAAGGGTGGTCACAGTGGACTGGAAATCAGGGTGGTCACAGTGGACTGGAAATCAAGGGTGGTCACAGTGGACTACCTGAGAGACGCCGGCGCCACCTGGGAACGAGTAGCTCCTGGGCTGGAGGGGAGTTCAGAGGAGGAAAGGACGGTGGCGGCTACAGGAAAACACACACCCAGTAACTCTTTGCAGTAACAAGGAGGCGATTACTTCCCTTCAAAAGCCCCGCAGGGAACACTAGCAGGTACAAGTTAAAGCAGGCATTTCCCCTCATTAGTATATAATTTGAACTGCGTTTCTAATGAGCCTTTGCTGTCAGCTCTGAGAGCTCGCAGACCCCAGCGAGATGGTTAGGAAAGTCCCTCCGTCCCCGGTGGTGCATGGAGTGGGTCAGCCTGAGCACTGCCACCCACACCGTGACCCGAGTCGGAGGCGGGGCAGAGGCCCCTGAACCCAGGACGTACAGCAAAGGACACGGGGGCTACTGCCTGGCCCTGCGACCCAGCGAGGCTCCACGTAGCCTAGCAGCAGACGTGTCCTTAGGCTTAGACTCGTTTTCACACACACATCCGCACATCGAGAGCTGGGGGCGGGGGTAACATTTAAAATAAAGACTTGAATTTTGATTGATTTCGTTTTTAGGAAACTAAGCAAAATCTAAGTTCCTAAGCCACCCCGGAGAAGCCCAGATGGCCGCCTGCCTTCCCCCGGTTCTGGGCCCACCGCATCCTACGCGCAGGCGACTGCCACGTTCCCCAGGCTCTGAGAGGTGGTAGCTGTTTGTAAAGTCATAGTTATTGAATGTTGGGTGTAGTCATGAAAGGAAAAAATAATTTGGCACAATTTCCCCCAAGATCAGGGAGAGCCAAGGGGCCATCCCAGCAGAGCCTCACAGTGTTTCCCCACTTTCATCTCCGGGGGCCGTGCCAGTGTTTGCCGTGTGGGTTCTGGCTCATGGGCGTGTACCTCCTACGGGTGGGGGGGGGATGGGAGACAAGGCGGCAAATCACAGAGAAGCTGAAAAGGAAGCGGGCGCATCGCCTCCCTGGAAGGGGTTTATCTGGTGCTTGCTTTCCCAGGGACCAGGGTGAGCAGGTTTTCTTTTCTCACCCGACCAAGCCCAGCCGCTGGCTCTTCCTTGCAGCAGAGGCTGTCAGCCGGCCTCTGAGGATTTTCTTGTAAATGTTTAGTTAATTAGATGTCAAGCACATCAGATGGTAGATAAACAGGAGTGGCTTTATTTTCAACAAGTCTGACGGGTAAAAGGAGTTGCTAATTATGAGAAGGGAAATTTGGATAAGAGACAAAAATATGCCTAAGGATTCAGTTTCTTACTCTTTGTTTCTGTGGACTAATTTTTCTTGGGGTTACAGGCCACCATTCCTTGCTTCTTGGCACGTTCAGTAATTTTTAATTATCTGCTGGATCGTGTAGCTTTTCCCTTGCCGAGCGTCTGGACTTTGTTGCCTTCTGTCAGAGAGAGTTGGACTCGGCTCTGGCAGGTACTTAAATTATTTCAAGATCGAACTGAGCCTGTGGAGACTTGTTTTTAAGCTTTGTTCGCGTGGTCCTTTATTCCAGGGCTCGTCCCGCCTGGGCAAAGGCGTGACCCTTGTAAAGTCCCCCCAGACGCCTGGGTGTTCAGTGTGGCCTCCCCACTCTGACGGTTGGGACTAAACTGCCCCCCCGCCCCCTGTGAACTCCGGGATCGTTCGGCTCGTAGCTCACAGGCTGCTGCCCTTTACCAGGCCTGTGCTGGTTCACTCTAAGAACGCCCAGCTTCTATCCGGCCAGACGCTCAGAGGGACACCGTGCGGACTTCGGAGCTCTTGCTGACGCAGCTCCTTCCTTTCCAACACTCCGCCGGTGGGGGTCCTCAGTCCAGCTGAACTCTGACCTCTGTCTCGTCAAGGCAGAGACTCCCTGGGGCCTCTCTCCCTGCACTGCGACCAGAAGATGCCTCCAGGCGGAAAGTCTAGGCGCTTTGTGGAGCTCACCTTGTTTCTCTCCCTGAGGGTCGCAGTCTCTCACACCTCCCACCTCCACCTGCCAGGAGCATCGCGGGCCGTGGTCCCCGCTGAGGTCGGTCACCCCGTCACTCTCTCCCCGGGCACTGCTCTTGGTCAGTGACGGAGCTCGGTAGGAATTGTAAGAGGGCCTCATCCTGGGAGACCCGAGACGACTCTGACGGGAGGCGCCAGCTGCGGGCCCCCCGCTGGCCCTGCCCATTGCTTCTTAGACTCGAGTCTTCTCTTCTCTGCTGTAGTCAATAAAAAACGCCTAAACCTGAAAATTGAAAAGATAGCGGGAGTTCAAGAATGCTGCTGAAAGACACAGGTAACAAAAATACTCGGCTTAGGAGGGTGGCTGTGCCGGCTTTGACATGAACTGGAAAGGGTGGGGAGAGGGGAGAGGGACCTAAAGCTTTCCCCAGCAGGTCTCGAAAACTGAATCTTCACACAGTGTTTCCCTTGATGAAAGAAACAAAAAGTACAACACAGTGCCGTGCAACACAGTGTAACACAACACAATAGAGTACAGTGCAGTGTGAATCTCAGCCCAAGAGCTAGCCTTTCAAAAAGGAAAGTCTGACCCCAAATCTGACCAAACGCCGCTCTCGCGTGTTCTCACTGTGAGGGATGTTAAAGCTGTAACTCTCAGCACGGTTGGTCCCCCCAGTTCCACTCTAAGCTTCATCCCAGAAAGGATGCCCCAGTTATCTCCACAGGCCCCGCCACGCCCAGGCTGACGCCCCGTCTGCGCTCCGGGCTCCCTCGGGGCCAGTGCGCGAGGGAAGGGCCTCCAGCCAGAGGTGCACAGGGCGACGCAAGGGCTCTGAGCTCCTGGGGCCATTCCAGGGGCTCCCCAGGCGGCGTGATGTTTATCCGTGTCCCGGGAGGGCTGGGCGAAGGGGTGAGGGGGGCAGGGGTAACCCGGGGGGAGAGCAGCGCCCCCCGCCTGGGAGGGGCGTCCCAGGCACGGCTGTGCGGGGGCTGCTTTCCAGGAGAGGAAATTCTTTGCCATCTCGTTGGACACTTGACTCTTCAAGCATAACAGTTGTTGCACGAAATTTATTTTTAAATTTTTTACCTTTATTATTGAAAATGTTGCAGACGCCCCCTTTCCCCCCTTGACCCCATCTCCCCCACCCCACCCCCGCCCCCAGGCCTTCACCGCACTGCCTGAGGCGTGAACGTAACGCAAACCTTCGCGGCTCACTGCTCACCGGTGCGCACAGGTGGCCCTCGCTGTCCCGACGGCCATGGGCACGTGGGTTAGGGGCGTCTGCCCCATAAACCTGAGACACGAGGCCTCATTTCAATGGGAAAGACGGGTAACTGAGGCAGGAGGGAGCCCGCATGACAGCCCTGAGGCGTCGCTCTCAACGCGTGAGCTCCGTGCAACCCCCAGGAGGGAAGGAGGCCCCTGGAAATCCCCAGGAGCAAGACCCCTCACCTCCCGTCATAAAAAGTGGAAAGTTTCCTTCACGACAGGATTCGTTCTTCAGGTGGAGGGCGTGTGGCATCTCCCCTCCTGTTCTCCGTCAACCTTAAGGTCACCCTGGTAGCTCTGCACCGTCCCGACTGAGTTCACCGCACCGGCGGTGAGTGGGACTGCGGGTTGGCCCTTGGAGACCATCAGCATGGAACTCGCCGCTCACGGAGCTCCTCAGAGGGCGGATATTTCCTCCTCCGTCACCCTTGGTCCCCAAGTGCTTCGTTCGGTTCTTAAACATTAATGAGTTTTCCGTTTTTCTACCATTGCGGTTTGCAGACATTGCCTGACCCGCTACTTGGGGTCATAGATTTGGGGGCTGCGTGGATCCTAGAGACAGTCCACTTCTTTATGAACTGAAGTTAATTGGACTCCCGAGAGGTTCGGTTTATTGCTCAAGGTCGCAGGGCTCAGAAGCCGGTGTCCTGACACCCATCAGCGCCCTTGGCACTTCAGCTGTCTGCCCGGAGGGAAGATTGCAGGATGTTCTTTTATTACTTCAAGTGTCATTTCATGAACAAATAGTGACAAAGAGCCAGAGCCAGGCGGAGTGAACAGCGGGGAGAGGGCGTGGGCGGGCGGGCAGGGTTATGAAATTAGACCCGGGTCATGAATTACTGCAGGGGGTCCGCAGCACTGTCACTAAGGCTCAAGGCTGGCTTTGTGAGACCGTCGCCCAGAGCAGCAGTGGGGGGCGAGGATGCTTCAGCCACAGTTTCCTTAAACCTGCACAGTGCGTGTCCCCTCTGCTCCGAATCCCAGCAGGACATCCTCAGGCACCTTTCAAACCAGTGAGCAAGGCACCAGCCGGTTATGGGGGTGGGGCAGGGGTGTGGACAATGGTCTGCGGCAGCCCAGCCTGCCCGGCAAGGAGCTTTCCATTGCTGCCCGGCAGGGAGACTGACACCCACAGAGGGAGCCCCTGAGACTGGGAGCTTTCCTTCTTCCCGCCCCCTCGACCCTGGCCCTGGGCACCACACGCCCACTCCGGTGGCAGGGCTGCCTGCTGGATGGGCATCAGGGTGGGAGCGAAGACATGGGGCTTGTATTGCACGAAACGATGAGGCCGGTCTGTGGAGAATTCTTTCAAGTGATACATCTCAGATAATTACTTGAGCCATTTGTCCGAGTTTTCCAGAGTCTGTTACCTTCCCTTCTCTTTAAGTTCCAGAGATAAAGCACTTTTTGAACCTGGGTACCACGCTTTCCCCAGAAATGTATTCCTCAGCCCTGAGAACTCAGTGCCATGGTATTAGGAGGGTCGTTTCCTTCCTTCATTCTGTGGCTGTATGTACGTCTGTGGTCTCCCCGAGAGAGGTATGTACTGTCCTAAAAACCCAGGTCAAAAAAAATGTGGGACTTAAAATTCTGAGATCCAGCTTACAGGCTGCTATGAACTAAATGTTTCTGTCTGCCCAGAATTCATGTACGGAGACCCTCCTCCCAAGGTGATGGTGCTTGGAGACGGGGCCTCGGGATTAATTAGGTCCTGAGGGTGGGCCCTATAAGAAGATGTCAGTTCTTCATTTTTGATGTTTCAGGGGTTTGAGGTGGTCTCCACTTTCCAAGTAAGAAGAGCTCACTATCGAGTTGCATCCAGTGTTAGCCTTGGGTGGCAGCTCGAGCCATCGGCACTGTCAGGTTTCTTAAGTGTTGATTCAGCGACTCGGAATCAACGACCATCTTCTCTCACCTCTCACTCACTCCAACAGACAGATGGTATCTTTATCCCAGCGTCATGGGTAAGGTTCAGTTACCTCCCCGGAGCACCCAGCTGGTAAGAGGCAGGGTGAAAGTTCTACCCCAAGTCCATCGCCCAGAGCACAGGCGGTGAAGCCCCGGCTGCGGGGCCTCTCATGGTTTTCTGATGATTCCTCCACGGATCTGTCACATCCTGATCAGCCAAATGGCTTCCTCCACCCAGCTGGGACCTTCTCTACTTGCCCCTCTGCCGTAGGCATTGTCTGTCTTGGAAAGATTTTGCAAATCATGATAATCTGCCTAAGGTCCAGAGAAAACAAAAATAAACGAGCCTCCTTGAAACTGCTCTCTGACATCATGACAATAATCCTTGACAGGAAACTCGGGTTTTGGGTGGACCCCATCTCAAGCAAATTCTCTGGTGCAGCCAACTTGGAATATTAGATTACACTGCCCTCAGTATGCTGTGATCTTTTCTTTTTAAATATCAAATGCCAAAGGTCCCATTTCTGTCTTGATTTGTACCGTAAATGGCTTTATTGGATTATTTGCCATCTTTATTGATAGAGCTTTAAAAGTTTTAGTGTCTGTTTGGGGACACAGTATAGAATGTGATGTATGACTTGTGCTCTCTCTCCAGAGACTGCAGTTATTCAGACGTGTGTCTCCCCTTACTTTATAACAGGTTGGTTCAGTGAGGAGGCTGTGGACATCCAAACAGGACGCGTCACATGTGGCCCCGGGGGGAAGCTGTGCAGGTCAAGCGGCAGCTCATATCCTTTCTCCCCTAAAATCATGTTTCCTTCCCCCTGCAAGAAAGGCTCCAGGTGGAAACCGAGGTTTGCAAAAGATGAGGCTGCTCCCTGATTCATTTCTTCAGGGCTGTGTTTTGCTCTCGTTAAGTCAAAACGTCCAGAAGATGCCTGTTCAGATCTCTCATTTAAGATTTAAGACACTGCTCGCCAACGACTCCTTTCCTCTCCCCCAGATAGGGAGGAGCGAGTGAACGTTTTCTCTGCTGAAGGGTTTAGAATGGGCAATTGCTTCCACAACAGGCGCTTTTATGAAATCAAATAATAAAAGGCCTTAAATTCTCTGTTTCCCTCAAATTTCATGAGCTGAAGAAATTTTCTATTGAGAATATAACTTCTTACGCTGCTGCTTCAATAACTCCCCGAAAGCTTTTCCTTCCCCCGACATCCAGCTGTGTATATTTGGGTGCAGAGCATCATTTTCTGTGGCCACAGCTAAGAGGAAGCTTCTTAAAATGTTTAATTTCTTATAAAATGTGAAACATGAATTTCTCCTGAGGGAATGATGGGGTCTGCAGACTTTTTCTGTAAAGGACTAGAGAGCAAATACTTAAGACTTTGCAGGCCCTACAGTCTCTGTTGTATCAACTTTTTTTCCTTTAAATATGTGTAGCCTTTCCTTAGTCTTTTTAAAAAATATATGTTTAAATTTATTTTAGAGAGAGTTGAAACATCAATGATGAGAGAGTCATCATTGCTCGGCTGCCTCCTGCAAGCCCCCGACTGAAGTTCAACCCGGGCATGTGCCCTGACCGGGAATCAGACCTGTGACCTTGTGGTTCATCGGTTGATGCTGAACCACTGAGCCACACAGGTCAGGCTCTGTGGTACTAACTTTATCCCTGTAGTGTGGAAGCAGCCATAGACAATACTAACTAACCAAATGAGGATGGCTGTGTTTCAGTAAATTTTTTATGGACATTGAAATTTGAATTTCATACAATTTTTACATGTCATCATATATTATTACTATTTTGCTTTTCCCCCAACCATTCAAAGATGTCGCATTCTTTCTATAGGATTATGTGAAAAACAGGCAGCAGGCCAGATCTGGCCCATGCCAAACAGTTTGCTGACTCACGTACCGACTCATTGAGTAGATGAGGGAAAGCATCTCTGCATGAGAGCATTCCGATTAAAAGCAAAATAATTCAGAATGTCATCCTGTTGAGATACCCAGTGAATTAACAGGCCTGGGCTTTGTGGATTAGTACCTGCTAGCATCCCAAATAGAGAGGCCCCCAGACCCTGCCTCCTAAGGAAAGGACACAGATGCCGGCAGTCTTGCTGATACCTTCAAACCGGAGCCTCATCCAGCTGGTGATCAGCTGCAATTTGCAGGAAACACACAGGAAAGGACACACTGAACCAAGCAGTGGCTATAGAATCAAGAAAATCCAGGCTGCTTGGCAACTCTACAGGTTCAATGACTCAGGTTTTTCAAAACATAAATGTAAAGGGAAAGGGAAGGAGATAACTCTGGAGATTAAGAAATTTAAATGATGTATCAGAAAATTTTTAAACGGCAAGAAACTAGCGTCTAGGGATACACATTTGGGTGAAAAAAGTAAAAAGAAAACCAAGGAAGTGATGTCAGGATGGGGGCTATGATTGGGGAGGGGCCCAAGGAGGAGGGAGGTCTGGGTGGCCGACCAAGTTCAGTGTTTGACCTGTCTGGTGCTTACAAGGATACAAACACTATACATGGAGCTATGCACTTATTTTATGTGTTTCTCTGTATCTGTTTTTATTTATTTATTTTATATCTTTATTGATTTCAGAGAGAGGAAAGGAGAGGGAGAGAGAGAGAGACAGAAACATCAATGATGAGAGAGTCATTGATTGGCTGCAGCCCGAAACCCAGGCATGTGCCCTGACGGGGAATCGAACCCTGATCTCCTGGATCCTAGGTCGACGCTCAACCGCTGAGCCACGCCCGGCCAGGCATGTATCTGTATTTATTTTTAAAGACAGGTGGTGCTAGCCTCTATTTCAGAGGCTGGTTTAGCAAATGGGTGGAACAGGTTACTCTGTGTCCTTCAGCCCCAATTAAGTTAGAGGCCAGGGCGGAGGGAGGGGACTTGCTATGTCTTAAAGATCCCCAGGTGATTCTAGTGCACCATCCAGTTGAGAAGCCCCACCCACACCATGGTTCTCCAGGTGTTAGACCAACAGCTTCAGGACCACCTGGGGAAATTGTGAGCAATCCCTTGTCCTCACCTGAGAACTTGCTAGAATTGCAAGTTCTCGTGCCCTGCTCCACCCGGTGGTGGGCATAGCAATCCTGTTTTAACCAGCCCTCCCTGTGATTCTGAAGGAAGCCCTAGTTTTAAAACCAGAGGGCTACACAAACCCAACAACCGTCTCCAATTTGTCAAAGACCCACACCTGTGCAGAGATGGAACATGCCCAGGCTGAGAAAGTGCTCGGAGTGGCCATGACGTTAGACCGGATTCACTCGTACTGAGAGGGCCTCTGGCCTGCCTCCCCAGGACAGTAAGTACCAGGGGAAATGCAAATGCATTCATGGGCTATTTTTCAAATTATGGCAACCTGGTAGGTCCCCGCTGCCCGATAATGTAATATAAGGAGATGATGGTGATTGCTTTAGTGCAGGCATTTTTCAACTCTTTGTTGGTTCCATTACTGAACCTTAATGAATGTTAATGGTAACATCACTGACATCTGCGTGGAGATCTAATATGCAGAAGCTATCCTTTTAGAACAACTGAAGACAACAACAGACTGTGAGTCTGTGCTCATGTGAGTCCTCAGAGCTCGGCCCTCGTTGAGGAGGTAAGCACAGTGGAAACCGAGGCCCCGCCGACTGAGGTTTCAGCTGGAAAGCCGTTTCTTTCTCACCTCTCAGGCTGGGACACATCTTGCTCGGCCTTCATCTGAGCAATGTGTAAGCGAGAAAGTCTGAAAATTGCTGTTTTCCTCTCAAAGTACCTTTTAGGAGATCTGGCTCTGAGACCGAGGAGCTTTTTCCATTGATTATTAGCAGAGGGAGATGTTTTAAAGGTGATGTTCGGAAAGACTATGATTATCCCGGCGGGGAGCCCTGGCTGTCTGTAGTGAGTCACTATCAAGAATGGATGTGCCCTGTTGACCTTCCTGACCTAGGAAGGCCCGGGCTTTGCGCTATTTCCCCAGGACTCGGAGAGACCTGAGTCTCAGCTCTCCTGCCCCAACCCTTCCTGAGCCCAAGCACACCTGTGCTGCAGGTACCTAAGCTCCAGCTGGTGCCATTGACTTTTTCATAGATTCACCGGACCCCGGGGTGCCATTCCAGAAAGGATCCTAAAAAAATCAGGGAAGAAAATGACTGTCTCCTGAATCATCCGGGCCTGAGACCAGGGGCATTAATTATATCAACACACATATCAAATGTCCAGGGTGTGAGGTTGCACAAGAACCTATGGATACAAACTTGGACAGAGATGGCCTTCGGGGTCTTGCAGCCCAGTGGGCAGGCAGACAGACCCTGAGTCAAGAACGATGCAGCGTGGTCACTGCTCGGTGGTGGCGGGTGTCTTAGTTCAGAAGGAACAAAGGAGAACCAGGGAGGGCTTCACAAAGAAACTGGACTTTGAGCTGAAGCCTGAGGGTGTTTGGGGGGTGGGGGCGGGCAGGGGGCAGGAGGGATCCCCTGATTAAAGGACCAGCCTTGACTAAGGGTGGGAGGCGTGGAGCAGCATCTAATCCTCTGGTTCAGCTTGTTCATATATAAACTGCAAGTAGGGAGCAGCAAACAGCGGGTGAGGTCTTGTGGCTGATTTAGTTCAGTTTTAATCCACTTTCAAGGGGAGAGCCCGTGAAGAGTGTGAGCAAGGGAGGGACGTGAAAATAATAGTTACTCTCGGCATTGCTGGTGCTGTTCTCAGCAAGTCAGTTCAGCCTTACGTGACCCTGTGATGTGAATATTAATCTCCTACAATGGATGAGATCAGCTCGGAGGAGATGAGCACTGGTCTTTCACCACTGTTATTAAAAAGTAGCTACGTCCTGACTGAGACCCAGGTCAGCCTGACTCGAACGGCTGAACTCATAGCCTGTTGACAGTTTGGAGTCTTGATGGAGGTGTTGGGACAAGAGAGGGGACAGCCCCCCGGGGGTATAGTGACAGAACTGAGTTAGAATGAAAGATGTCTGAATGTAGAATTTTTCAATAAAAACTATGTCATGTTAAAGCGCGCAGAAATTAGTGCACAGCTCTCGTCTCCCTCCCTCCCTCCCTTTCTTCCTTTGCTCATCCCGTCTACCATTTGCCAGCATCCTACGAGGAGCCGGAGACTCAGGTGAGCAAGGCCGGCGTGGCTGCCCCGCCCCTCCCGGGAGCTCACAGTGCACCGGGGAGCCCGTCACGGAGGAAGCACATGCACAGGTGCCGTTTATAGTGACGCCCGTGACTCGTGCTCTGAGGTCAGGTCTTTCTGAGCTTTGAGACCAGGTAGGGGGAGGGCAGCCCAGCTGACAGTGAGAGGACTGGAAAGACCTCCTAAGACAGGGCCTGAAGAGTGGGCGGAGCCCGGGAGAGGTTGGACCGCAGCTGAGAAACAGGAAGAAGCCAGTGGAGCTTGAGAGCAAGCAGAGCGAGAACGGGAGGTAAGGGAGCGGGCGGGAAGGCCGGCGGGGCTATTCCTGAGGGTCCGGCCATCTCGTAAGGATCTGGGCCTTTGGGGTAAAACGTGGGGTCCCAGCCTCGGTCCACATCGGTGTCGCCGGGCAGCTTTAACAATGCCGAGTCCTGGGCCCCGATTTTAATTGGTCTGTGGTGCAGCCTGGGAATCAGGACTTTACGAGGTGGTCGGTTCATTTTAATGGGAAGATAAGCGTGTGAACCACTGGGTTACAGTGTGTCAAGTGCACATGCACCATCTCACTTCCACTTGAAAGCTCAGCCCGGCTGTCGCGTGGAGAATGGAGGGCCGGGCAGACCAGGGGGGTCCCCGGTGGTGAGGAGCCCGGAGCCGCGACCTTCGCAGCGGGGTGACCAGGCTCTTCAACGGCATTTCCGCGTCTCAGGCAGCCAGCGATTTGTAATAGTTTCAGAGTTGGGAGGGGTACTTTCTGTTTTCCTTCTTTTCTCGTATTTAAAAAAAATACTAAATCCAATCTGTCTTCTTTAAGCTTAAAAAAAAAAAAATCCTAATTTCTGCTTCTTGGGAAAAGGCAGAACGAACTTCCTTCCTCTTCCGTGTGACAGCTGGTCGATGACGGAGACGGGGGTCACGGTGCCCGAAGCCCCCCTTTTCACAGCCGATGCTTGAACACAGGCCGTGGGCTCTCGGTCCCTCCGCTGGGGATGCTCTGACTTGTCACCATCGTGTCCTCTTAAAACTTGCTACTTTTTGTTACATAATGTTTTCTTTCTCTATTTAATTTTAATAAGCTGTTTCAGTTGCTAAGGGAAAATGCTAAAGAGAAATGATTGTGCCAAGAACAAAGCTTTGATTTTAAAAAATTACCCACTTGTTTTCCATAACAAATCATACTCAAAATGACATATGTACAAAGGCACTTAAAGGTTTACTC
Source organism: Miniopterus schreibersii (assembly GCF_964146895.1). NCBI lineage: Eukaryota > Metazoa > Chordata > Mammalia > Chiroptera > Miniopteridae > Miniopterus > Miniopterus schreibersii. Next base: position 56,223,723 of record NC_138114.1, on the reverse strand, counting down.
TTGGCCTCGGAAAGAGTTGAAGTCAGCATTCGAAATTCTAACTTTCCTATTTGTTCTGTAACCTTAATTAACATAATTTTTTAGCAAGAAATTGGGGCCTCACAGGGAATTTTCCTTTCCTTTCTCTCAAAAATTAAAAATTTTCCCTTTGGAAAATTTGACTCAGCACAAAAATAACCTCCTGTCTCTCTTTTTAAGTATGAAAAGGAATATTGATCAGCGTAACTACCATTTAGTGAGTGGTTATTGTAGCTGGAGCTCATCGGTTTGCGTACGTTCGTTATCTCGTCACAACTCTAAGTTAGTTACGTTTAAATTAAATTAAAAATTATGTTCCTCGGTTGCACTAACCACAGGCGGCCCAGATCGTGGAGCATTGTGATCACGGCGAGTCCTGGACGAGGCGAGCGCGGAGCGTAGTCTACGCCTGCAGCAGAGGAGAGAGTATCTTTCTACCTACATGTTTTTGAGGTCGATGGGTTTTCTCCGTTTAATGCAGTAAAGCATATGTTGGCTCAGACCGTGGGCGTCCACTCACCTCTGTCGGTCGCGTAGATGGGAAGAAATTCTCCCAGATCCTTACAGTAGATCGACTGCCAGGTTTTTTTTCAATGTGTGTTAGGAGTTTTCATTGTCGCCTGAGTGTTCGGTGGTCTTTCTCGAGGAGCTGGGAGAGGCTGCATGGTGGATTGAGGAGACAGGCTTAGGGCTGAGTCTCGAAATGCTTATTACGCAGGTAAGGGGATGGGAGGGAAGGCATGAGACAGGTACAGGAGTGGAGAACAGAGTCATTGGGCTACGCACAGAATTCACTCGGAGCAACAGGAGTGGGTGTTGCGAAGGCGGCTTTAGAAGACCCTGCAGTTCGATTCCCGGTCAGGGCACATACCTAGGTTGCGGGTTCAAGCCCCAGTTGGAGCACATACGAGAGGCAACCAATCGATGTCTCTCTCTCTCACACACACAGAGAAATAAGTTTAAAAAGTGCTCTATTATAGTTAAAACAGTTACTAATGGACTCCTAGCCTTTCATACCCTCATTTTTTCCCTCTGGGCTACTCATGTGCTGGTTGTATTTCCTTAAAAAAAGGGAGAAAGACTGAAACCAGGCAGAGCTCAGCAGGCAGGAGGGGCAGCTGATCCCTGCCAACTCGTGGGGAGCCCTGGACAGTGCCCTTCAGTGTGGTGGCTCCCGTGGGGCCACCGGGGACCATCAGTGGGGAAAGCCGCTCGTCTCCTGCTCCCAGGGGCCTCTCGAGGGTACAGGAAGCTGCCGTCAGTCCCAGGGGGCGTACACATCTGTCCCCGCGTCCCTAGGAGAGAGCTTGACATGTGGGCTCCAGCTTCCAAATGCTTTTGGCTCCCACCAGCCAGAGGACACTCGCCACTCAGCCGTCACCTCGAAGCCCACGCCTTCCTCGCTCCCAGCCTGTCCCCTTTGCTCATTTCTTGCTCCGTAGGCACCTGCATTTTTGTTGCATAGGTTAATGAGGACCCTGAGGACTTCAGGTCTCGAAGCTGGGATTGATTCAGAAGATGCTTCTCCAGGCTGCAGAATCCCCAGTGGTGTGGTCGCTTCCACTTTACACTGTCAAAGGGACGCTGGGACCTGTCTTGTCTGCCTTCAGCAGGGGGCAGGAGGGGCTGGGCACCCATTTGATTGCCGACTGTTCTCTGGCTCCTGATTATTTTTTGACATGGGATGAAACAAAACTTCCTCTCTGAGAGCTACTTGTTAAATCCAGGCCACGAGCACTGGCCGCACACTTGGTGAAGTGAATCTGCTGTTTGTTTCTCTCACCCCTTCCCTTTGTGAAGCTGTTTTCACTTTACTCGATTCCAAAACCACTGATCATAATCCCATAGGCCTTGGAGAAGGGAGAAAGGCTTTGGAGAGAAGATTTTCAGAAGCTGCCAGGAAAAATCACACAGAGAGGGACCGACGGCCGTGACGCCCTGGGGGACATGGTGGGCGGAGTCCGAGGGAGGCAGTCACATGCACGCCCTGAAAGGGTGTCTGAGGCCTCGGTCCCCAGCAGTGAGAGGGCTTATGATAGACTTGGCCCCCGCTTTGTGACTGTGGCCTCCCCGAGGAGACGGCTGTGTCCCCTGGCACCCCCACGTAGTAGGAGGCCAACAAATATTAAAAGTGTCGACAGATAACGATTATAACGACCACTCCTATATTGCAGGCTGAGTGCTGACACAGCACCATCTTTTGTAGTCGTTGTAAATCCTAACCCCAAGAATATTTTTTCCTTTGAAAACGTTGGTTTCCCTCCCCTCCTGGGAGGGGCTCGTGGCAGGAGACCAATGCCAGGGGCTGAATTTCTGTTCCACCCACGCCTGTTGGTAGAGGCCCTCTGGTCTGACCCGGGCAGCAGCTTCCTGTTTTAGAGAGAAGAGAGTGGAAGGGAGGAAAGGTGGGAGAGAGAGAAACATCGATTGGCTGCCTCCTGCATGTGCCCCGACGGGGCCAGGGATCGAGCCTGTAACCCAGGTACGTGCCCTTGGCTGGGAATCGAGCCCACAGCCCTTTGACGCGCAGGCCGACCCTCTGAACGCTGAGCCACACCGGCCAGGCCACAGCATCATCTTAATTCTATGTTCACGCCAGGCAGAAGGCATTGGTATCATCATCTCTGTGATACAGGCCAGGAAAGGGGACAAGAGACCTGAAGTCACCTGCTGGGGGCACAGCTGCTGTAGACGGCAGAGCCAAAGAGGGGCGAAGTGGAGCCGGAGGCCCTGAGTACAGAGCGAGTGCCGTGGCCACAGGCCGTGGAGGGAGCGGGTGGGGGGAAATGTCTGGGCCTAGGGGTGGTGGGGAAGGTAAGTCTCCTCCTCAACCCAAGCGAGAGGTCACCAGCGGGAACACAAAGGACCCGAGGAGAGTTCCCATCACGGCGTAAGCTGAACCCCACTTTCAGGCTGCCTCTTGGCCCCTCCTCATGGGAGCCCCTGAACGTCCTGTGTGTGCTGCAAGCCGTCTCCCATCTTCGGTCGGGCGGACACCCCCGTGGCGCTTCCTGCTCGGGCTCCCGGGTGGGTGGGGCCCCGAGAGGCGGGGGTGTCAGGTCCTCCCCTGTTACCACGGAGGCCGAGCTCCTCCCGAGGCTCCGGGCGAGACCTTCCCTGAAGGAAACCCATCCGTCGGTAACATGCTTGTATGAAATGTTGATGGATGTTTTTATTCGACTTTGATGCAGTATATTTTAAAGTCAATATTTTCAGCAGTGAATGTCAAAACCAGATTTAGCCCAACTGAGACTTACTACCTGTCGCTGGCAGCCATCTCTTGAATTACACAAACACAAATCTAGCAATTTATTTTTCTCAACTAAAAATGCAGTGATGACTGTGAACAAATGAGATTTTCACCCTGCCTGGGGTTGGCTGGAGCACCGTCCCGCACACCCAAAGGTCTCGGGTTTTATCCCCGGTCAGGGTGCATGTGGGAGGCAGCTATCGATGTTTCTCTCTCACAGCGACGTCCCTCCCTCCCCCTCTTCCTCCCCCCCTCGAAAATCAATTACAAAAAGCACATCTTCAGGTGAGGGTCAAGAAATAACATTTCGTTTTCACTGAGCTCTTACCAGGGCGTTGGAACTTTGCCAAAAGATGCATTTTCTCTCCAGTGAGTCCCACCTGCCTCTGGGAAATAGCCCCTCAAGTGTTTTCCAGGTGTTATTTTCATCAAAGCCTTTAGTTTAACTTTAGTTTGGGGTTTGCATTCAATAAGATAGTCTTAAGTAAAAATAATTTTATTTTAGTTTCATTAAACGTTTAGTTTAATTCATTAGAGCATCTAGTTGATAAAGCCCTTTACTCGGTGGAAGAAAAAGTTAACAGTGATCGTGGTCAGTAAAGCCCGAAGGGCGTCAGCATGAAGGAGACAATGTCGGTTTCCCTCCCCTCCTGGGAGGGGCTCGCGGCAGGAGACCAATGCCAGGGGCTGCATTTCTATTCCACCCACGCCTGTCGGTAGAGGCCCTCTGGTCTGACCCGGGCAGCAGCTTCCTGTTTTAGAGAGACGAGAAAATGGTTTCGATACAGATATTTCGCTGCATTTTCATCCCCGAGCCTCCCATGCTCTCCTGTCCCTACTTTGAAATGTATTTGGTTCAAGAAGGTGCCACCAAAATGAGTTTGTTAACCTATCTTTCTGGGTGACGGTGTTCCCAGCAGAGCGATTGTGTATGTGCCTGGACTAAGCATTCACCTCATTTCCATCCCGAGCCTCGTCCGCTTTGCCTGCAAAGTGGATCTGAAATTGGTTTTCTCGGTTCTGAGAACAGAGGATACGTTCAAATGACATGACAGACCCTAGGCCACGGCATCCCAACTGATGACCGAGAAAGCAAAGCAGCCCCGGCTCTGGGTGAGGCATCCAGCGCCCACGGTGCAGGAGGGCAGGTGCAGCCAGGCCGACCGTGTCAGAGCCCACGCTCCCACGCCCTCTCGTCGCCTCGCCAAGCAGTCAGCATCTTCTCCGGAGGGTCCTTGTGTCTGTACAGGCCAAGGAACTTGCTGCACCAAGTCCCAGATTACAGGTGCTCAACCTGTGCCCATCAAAATTACAGAGCCAATTAAAACAAACGTCTCAGGCATCGTTTTGAGCCTAGAAGGGAGCCCAGTTAGAGCCCGCTTGTGGCTGCGCCAGCTCATGTTACAGATGGAGCCGCTTTGCCTGAAAGGCCCAGCGCCTGGAGCAGAGGGGCCCTGCGGGAGGGCCCACAGCTGCCCGGGGGGTGGCCCCTCATCTCACTGGTGCTCTAGGCTGTTGTTGCAGATGGGCCCATGGGGCCAAGGACAGGACAGGTCAGGATGCAGATGGTGAGATAAACGTCCCCTCCCGGGGGGGAGGCACCAACAGGCCCGTCCATCCATCGCTTAGTCTGAAGGAGGCAGGAGTCAGGGCGGGGGAAACACAGTGAAACAGCTGGACCATCGGTGATGAGCTTGGACGATCGAGAAACCGAGGAAAACGCTGAGAGCGGCCGGGAACCGGGGCGGTCGGGACGCTTGCCATTTTCTGCGCTGATGACCCAGAGGCGGTGAGGATTCGGATGCTTATGGAGCAGCTCTGGGGACAGCGGAGGCCACGTCCTGCTCACTCTGCTGGGGGCCTTTCCCACCTAGAAAAAGTGATTGAATCGGGGTTTTTTTCCACTTGGGGGAAGAAAAAGGAGGGTGAGCCGCCGACCGGACGTACCCTACCAGAGTCTGCAAGTATTTCATGAAATTATTTCTGTTTTGGCCCTGGCTGGTTGGCTCCGTGGTTAGAGCGTCGGCCCACAAGCTGAAGGGTCCCGGGTTCGATTCCTGGCCAAGGGCACGTACCTCGGTTGCAGGCTCGATCCCGGCCCAGTCGGGGCCCGTGTGGGAGGCAGCCTGTCCATGTTTCTCTCTCACACCGATGTCTCTCTGTCTCTCCCTCCCTTCCACTCTCTCTACATATCAGCGGAAAAAATATCCTTGTGTGCGGATTAACAAAAAAAATTATTTCTATTTTGCATAGTTTATGACCAAAGACGTTATCTGGCCTTCACTTTTGTAGCAAGAAAACAAAGCCAGCGGAGCAGTTTTAAAAACTGGCTGAATTCTGATCGTAATTTCCTCCTGCGCCTGAAGATCCAGCCCAAATGAGCTGAGACGCGGGGAAGCGTTATTAGCTCTGAAAACTCCACAAGTGCAAACGCCTCTTATGCCGGAGCCTTGCCCTCTCCTTCGATGTGCTGCTTTGTGGACAAAGAAACTCACAAATCCTTTGTCTTTCACGAGAACCCCGGCGTTTCCACAGAGGCGGCTGACAGCTGAGTGAGGGGTTTTTCCAGAACACGAGGCTTATTCTCTTCGCAGGACTCGGGACAGAGGCCAGTTCCAGTCACTCCCTCGGGGACGGCTGGGGCGCCCTCACCTGTGCTTGGGTTTAACGAGTGGCTGACGTGTCCCTTAAAGCAGCAGTTTTCACCCTGGAGCGATTTGCCCCCAGGGACCCTTGGGTGGGGGTCACAGCTTGAGGGGCGGGTGCTCCGGAATCTAGTGGGTAGGGACCGTGCGTGTTGCAAAAACTGGGAGAGGGGAGGGCTCGTAGGAGCTGTGGAGCTGCAGGGCTAAGCCAGGCGAGCGAAACCCCTGAGGAGTGGGGAGGTCGCAGCTGATACCGGGGGCAGGATTCGGGAAACCGCCTCGCGCTTTGTCGCCGTGGTCTTTTATCCATAGGTTGGAAAAAAGGGGCAGCGTGAAAAATGGATTTTAAAATAGTCGGTTGTAAGACGTGGTGGACTTGGGTCTCGGTTGTTTGAAATCAGAGTCGGGCCTCGGTTGCCAGGAGGGACGTTGCACCACCCCACCCACTTTTAGACGTGGTTCAGTAGAGGAATCGTGCAAAATAAATTCCTCTCCCCAAGATGAAGGCCTTTCACAGAGAGGCTGTGGGTGGAAAGTGAAGGGTGGTGACTAGAAATGACAACTACGCCTGAAACTAATACAAAATAATATTGAATGTAAACTAATTGAAAAAATTTAAAAATATCTTTTAAAAGGACACCAACGAATGCTATGTTTTGCTCTGACAAGTTGCCATCCCCTGAATTGTAAGAAATCCCCCCACTCCTGGGTTTGGAGCTGATTTACTGCAGGGAACCTCGCCTCCCCCAGGGCTTCGCTGTGCCCAGGCGGTCAGGGCAGAGCTGGGCTCTTGGCCTTTGGTCGTTCTCCGTGAGCCCCCTCCCTCCCCGGGGTGGCCACCAGCTCTCCTTCCCTGCGGTCCCCAGGCCCCCTCTGCTGAGCCGTGTGCACCAGCCGCACCTTCCCTGTGTGGGCACCTGACCCCCTGGCGCTTGGACTGAATTATTCTGGAGAAAAGAAGTGATAGAAGGGAGGGTGGGAAGAAAGGCAGTCGTTTTTAAAAGGTGCTACGAGCTCTAAAAATTCAGCTACTTAGGGCTCTGGAACATTTTAAAAAAGCAATGTACAGAAACACGACAGGGATGTTGCTAGTTGCTGACAACAGTCTTTATTCAGGAACAGTCTTTAGTTTGTTTCAAAACTGGATTTTTGTTTCAAAGAAAATAAATCCCATTTCATGATTATTAAAATCTCTCTGAAAAACAGAGAAGCATAGATATGTAAGAATTTTAATAAAACTTTAAGCTCCAAATTACATCATTAGTAACACACCCCTGCAGGCGACCAGTCCTTGGCGGCAGGACATCCATCTCTGCCGGAAAATCCTGAAGCAAGTTAGAGGCAAGATGTTTGCAGCCAGTGGATTAAAGAAATCTATCAGGCTGATGCAGTATTGTGCCGAGAGAGAGCCAGGGCCCTAAATATTTTAGCTTATTGTGTGTGGCTTGAAAGTGCCGGTTTATTAGATGGTCACACACAAGACACACTTCTGCCCCCAGGGCCCCGGGAGGCAGACGCAGCATCGTCGCCCAGCAGGTTCTCCGTGAGCTCCCGGCCTTGCCCACGCCCAGCTAGTTGGTCGGAGACACGTCCAGGCGCTGCTGGGAAGGGGTTTGCAGAGGCGATTAAGACCCCAGGTCAGCTGCCCTGAGGTAAGGAGATTATCCTCAGCGGGCCTGACGCACTCAGGTGAGGCCAAAAAGAAAAAGAAACTGAAGCGTGAGAGAGATCTGATGTGAGAGTCTCCGCTGCGGCTTTGGTGATGGAGGGGTCCCCATGGCAACAAGGAGCGTGCGTGGTCTCTAGGGCCTGAGAGTGGGTCCTGGACGGCAGTCAGCAAACAAACAAAAACGAGGACTCTCAGGACCACAGTCCCACAGCTACAAGGAATTGAATTCTGCCAATAATCAGAATAGGCTTCAATGAAGGTGGATTTTTTTTATTTGTGTGTGTGTGTGTTTATTGACTTCAGAGAGAGAAAGGGAGAGGGAGAGAGAGAGAAACATCGATGAGAGAGAATCACTGATCGGCTGCCTCCTGCACGCGCCCTTCTGAGGATGGAGCCCACAGCCCGGCATGTGGCCCGACTGGGGGTCAAACTGGGACCTCCTGGTTCCTGAGTCTACGCTCAGCCGCTGAGTGCACCGCCCGGCCTGAAGGTGGGTCCCTTCCGTGAACCTCCAGATAAGGAGGCTGGGGTTCACCTTAGGTTCAGGCCCGTGGTGAGCGAAGGCCCAGCTCACCTGGCCGGGACTCTGGCCTGTGGAAGCTGTGAGAGACCAAGTGGGTGTTGGGTTAGCCGCTGGGCTTGCGGCAGTTGTTACACAGCAACAGAAGGGTAATACATCGGGCTCCCGCTCTTTTGACGTCTCTTGTCTAATTGTATTGCTTTTAAAATCACCTTTCCCCTTCCCAAGGCTGCTTGGATCTTCTCTTTATCTTTGGTTTTCAGAAATTTTACCCTGACGACTCTGGGTGCTGTTTACTTTGTGTTTATGTTACTCAGGAGCGTAATGCTACTTAAATCTGCAGGTTCACCTTTTATTGGCTTTTGGGGTCCTCTCTGCATCGCTTCTTTAATGTTGCTCCCCCCCCTTCTCTCCTCTACCTCTGGGACTCAGAATTACAGTTCCGGGTATTTCCGCGGAAGGCGGTTTCGCTGTAAACATCTTTGCACGAGCGTCTTCACCAAGCATGTTTAGCCTTAGCAGGCCTGTTTCTGTGGCTGGTTCTCAGTTGTCACTCAGGACGTCTTATGTCCTCTGGTGCCTGATTAATTTAACTGCACGCTACACGTTATGGCTGCAGAACTGTTTGTGGAAATAACTCGGACCTGTGTCCGTTTATCGTTGTTGCGTGTCGCTCTGTGTCTGAGCGTCACCCGGCTCCAGAACGATTTCAACTCAGTTTTGGGGACTAAGAGGATTCAAGGTGGGATGTGCTATACTTTGCCTTTATTTTGTATTTCAAGTCCTCTGTATTTGTTGCCAGCATCTTTAAATTGGGAGATTTTACAGGGAGCAGTCTATACTGACTTCTCCTAACAGGTTGGAAGAAGGACCCTAGCGCTTCTCACCTGACAGCACTGGGTTGGAGCCTAATGGATGTCGTCAGCTGTATTAGTTTCCTAGGACAGCTGTGACCAGGGCCACAAGCCGAGATTTATCGTCTCGGATCTGGAGTCTGGAAGTCTGAGATTAAGGTCTCGGCAGGATTGGTCCCTTCCGAGGCCGAGGGGGAGTCTGCCCCAGGCCTCTCTCCTAACCTCGGGGGCGTCACCAGAAATCTTTGGTGTTCTTGGCTTGTGGACCCATCACTCTGCTCTCTGCTTCTGTGTTTACCTGGTGTTCTCCATGTGTCATCTGTGTCCAAATGTCCCCTTTTTATAAGGACACAAGTCACAGTGGACTAGGGGGGTCCACCCTAGTATAGTCTTAACTAATTATATCTGCTATTTCCAAATAACACCACATTCTTGGGTCCTGGGGGTAGGGACTTCAACGTATGAATTAGGGGGGGACACAATTCAACCCATAACACCCCCTTTAGCAGGGACATGCCTTCCTCTGCTCTCCCGCAGTTGCCGTCTGGGCGAGTATTTGTTTCCATTGCTCCTCTGGCCCTTTAAGGCTTTTAAGTCTGTGAACCGTGTTCTAAATCCCATGGGTTTAGGAGGCTGCACACCTCACAGGGAGACCAAAGTCAGAGGATCATGGATGTCAGCTGGAAGGACCCTCCAAGATCAGCTGTTGCCACTCACTCATCATATTTCAGGAGCGCAAACCTAAGACAGCCTCCCACGTTCTATTCCAGAGTTCTTCCCACGGTGCTCCTCACAATTCTTACTATTCGTTCAAGACTTTTACAAAATTCTAATGCATCGAGTTCATTCGAGGAGAAAGGTTGGACACAGCTCACATGTCTGTTCCTTTACCAAGGAAATAAATCTCTTTCCTCTAAATTTCCCCAAGGAACTGGCACCGCGGGTTTGGCTCATCCTGCAGGGCCTCAGTGATGTTTTTTGTTTGTTGTTTGTTTATTAGCGTATTTGCAGTGGATTTACTTCTTAGAAAATAAAGAGGCTTTTTCGAGTAAGTTGGGCCCCCGCATACAAATTAGAGTCAGGAAAGGATGCCTTTCAATGGTTTTGCTGTTTCATCGGCCACTTAACACACAGCCTGTGTAGACACGAGTTTCCACCTGCAGAGGGTGTTTCTAAATTTATAGCTTTGAAACAGCCAATAATTTTGCTACCAGATGGATCACAAGAGGCAAGCTGGTAAATCTCTCATCTACAGTGCGTCCTGTTTTTCCATATGCACGTTTACTGTCATAACCCGCGTGTATCTCAGACGCGGTCCAGCTGATCCCCCACAAAGACCTGCCGCACATGGGAAGGGCGCGTCCTATCCAGGGCCCGTCCTATCCAGGGCCCACCTGAGGACCCGGTCTCCTTGCACATGTCCAAAGGAGACCCCAGTTCCGCGCATCATCCCACATAACAGGTTATTGTGAAAGTCGGTGCACAGCACGGTGAGACCTTCAGGCAGCCAGTGGTTTGCACCTGAGTCAGTCAACAGAGATCAGGCCTCAATCGAACACCGTCACAAAACGTGATGCTGGAAATTCCTCTTTTCCCTCCAGGACCGCAGTGGGATTCAATCATGTTTTATTACTGCCTCCTGATGCCCTAAACCAGCCCCTCCAGCCGTTGCTGCCAATTTAGCTCTGTTCACAGTAAATACTCAATCACACCATTTTCTGCTCAACTCGCGCGCCCCTGACTCCAATTGGCGTGAAATAACCTGGATGTAATTCCAAGCATGTGTCACAGTGAGCACGAGGAGAGCCGGTGATCCCCGCGTGAGGCAGCAGAGCTCGTATAGTCACCGTGCGGATCCCTCCGGGTGTGTCCATGTCCCACATCGGCCTCTCCTTTCTTACGGAGACTGAATGAAAAGTGCTGGTAATTCAGATAGTTTTCTTTCATTTCCCAAGTGCTTTCACGGCCTCTGTTTCATGTTTTTCAAAATGAATGGTAACTCTGAAAAAAGCACGGTTATGGCGATTTCTGTTTCTGTAAGAAACTAAGGCTCAGGAAAGCTACCGACTTGTCCAGGAGACACAATCTGAAGTGTGGAGCTGGGCTCAGGCTCCAGATTCCTGCCCCCCACCCCCAAGTACGATGTTCTTCCTTCTATATTGAATTGCTTCTCAAAATGTTATGCTTGGGTATTTCTTTCCCAAAAGTTGTCCCAGACCCTCCCCGGGGCCCTGTAGACATAGCAGGCACTGGGCGTTGTCGTCAGTCTCTGTGCTGACATTTCCAGGTGGCAAGACGTGGGCTGGGATTTACTTCATGGCAACTGCATCTTGCAGACAGGTGCTCGATGTTCTCTGCAGGCGTTACCACCACAGGCCTGGGCGCGCTCTCCTTGGCCAAGGTGAGAAGGTTCGGTGTGAAATTCAAAGAGGAGGAAGCTGCCTTTTCTTTATCAGCAGCTCAGAACCCTTCAAGCTGTTCTCCTCTCTGTACCTTTCCTGTCACGTCTTCAGAGGGACAAACCGAATTCCTGCAAGAACACCTTTAGATAAACTAGCCTCCTGTTGGCTTCCTTGCATTTGCATAGAAATGAAAGGTGTTTTGTTACAAAAATAACTTAATAACAGCTGATAGGAGCTGATTGCTCTCGAGGCTCTGTGCGCAGTGGCAGGAATTATCACCGTGGTTGTGCACTCGGGCTTGGACGCCCTTGGATGGGGAGCTCAGCCCCATACGAGCTCCAACGTTTTCATCTTTCCAGATAAATGAGCTCTGGGCCCCCTTTGCATTGGATCTGAGGCTGGTGTAGGCCTCCCCCAGTGAGGTGGTAAGATTTGCACTTAGCAGTGGTAATAACGATAATAGTAGTAGTAGCTTTGTTGGTTGAGCATTGTTGTGTCTAACATGCTGGGTGCTTTCCATGCAACCTGAGCTAATCCTTCTCCACTGAAGAAGCGACATCTAAACCGAGTTGTCAGTAGCTAAATATGTGTGTGGGCTTTGGGAGCTCCAGGGGCAGGTGGCAGAGCCGGGTTGAAGGACTGACCTCACTGTGAACTCCAACCTGAAATCGCTAAACAAAGTCAGTGAACTGGCTGAGAGTGTCCTTCAGGGACCTGCCGACTGCCCGGGCTGCTGTGCCGCTGGCGGCTTAGGGCAGATGTTGGCAAACTTGGCTTATTTAACGTGTGAGGTTTTCACGGTGGACCGCGCTTCCCTTTAGAGAGTGAACCAGATGCTTGTCTCTCCTCGACTGCTCAGAAAAAGTTCTCGGGTTTATGCAACGCGGGCTGAAGATAAGAGGGGGTTCAGATGAAACTCATGTGGCCACTAAAACAAAGAGGGGGTGACTCAGAAATAGTCCCATTATTCCTTTGAGAGATTTCGGGTTGGGACACCGCAGGAGGAGGGGAGGGTAACTAAATGCCATTTAACGGGCAGTAGGAATTACTGTGCTCAGGCCAGCTGGACGCTCTATTGACCTCCCCGAAGGCAGAGGCTTTGGGCTGTCCATGAGGATGGAAGGATCAGAGAGGAGCCCTGAGGAGCCTCAGAGCCACACCGTTTGCTCACATCTGGGTCAAGCAGAGCAGTTCCGGCTCCAGTTTGCTCGCTTAGACCTGGGCGGGACTTTGGCACCTGGGGCTGGGAGCTGCTAGTGTGCTGACTGGGCCGTGCGTCTCTCTGCGTGACTAGGACGTGCGTCTCTCTGCGTGACTAGGACGTGCGTCTCTCTGCGTGACTAGGACGTGCCCCTCTCTGCGTGACTAGGACGTGCGTCTCTCTGCGTGACTAGGACGTGCGTCTCTCTGCGTGACTAGGACGTGCGTCTCTCTGCGTGACTAGGACGTGCCCCTCTCTGCGTGACTAGGACGTGCGTCTCTCTGCGTGACTAGGACGTGCCTCTCTCTGCGTGACTAGGACGTGCGTCTCTCTGCGTGACTAGGACGTGCCTCTCTCTGCGTGACTAGGACGTGCCTCTCTCTGCGTCACTAGGACGTGCCTCTCTCTGCGTCACTAGGACGTGAATCTCTCTGCGTCACTAGGACGTGCCTCTCTCTGCGTGACTAGGACGTGCCTCTCTCTGCGTGACTAGGACGTGCCTCTCTCTGCGTGACTAGGACGTGCCTCTCTCTGCGTCACTAGGACGTGCCTCTCTCTGCGTCACTAGGACGTGCCTCTCTCTGCGTCACTAGGACGTGCATCTCTCTGCGTGACTAAGACGTGCTATGGGAGAGGTGGTTCTGCACAGATGGTCTCGCAACTAATGGATGCACCCCAAGCCTATGGCCAGAAACTTTCATTTCAGTTGAGGGTCAAGAGGTATGAATTACTTCAGAACGGGAAGGACCTTTTATAGGTTTAAAGCTATTTTTGCAGAAAAATTATTCACCTTTTCTGAATGTTTGTGATGACCCTATATATGTAAATACTAAATTTTAAGTGCGTAGACAACTAATATTTATATTTGCAACAAAATATAAGTAACCTTCATAGTACCACAAGAATTCTGTGTCCATAGGGAATGTGGCGGGAGTGGGGGGTGGTAGGAGTGACAGGAGAGGTTCTCATTTTTATTTTATTTAACGGTTCAGTGGAAAAATGAACCTCCTGGGGATATTTTCCATATAACTTTGCCTAGGAGAGTCTCCTAATGGCTCTCCTAGGGGTATAGCTGTATCATAGGATATTTATTTTCTCTGAAGATTTTGCAGTTTCTAAAATGAGAGAGTCGTTCAAATAAAATAATTACAGACTTTGTTCCTCTGCCACATGGCCCAGAGGAGGGAGGGCCTGGCTGGTGGGGAGCGTGGGTGCCTGGGGTTTAGCACACCCAGGGGGCGGGTGGGCGGATGATACGGTGGAGCAGAGTTAACGTTTACATAGACCTTGGCAACACCCAAAGTGGGCTCCGGCGCGTTGTCCCAGCCGCACGCTCCCGGCTCCTGGGTAAGATGGGAATTCAGACCCCAGTTTGCAGGCCAGGAAACAAGTCCTGACAGTTGAAGCTGTTTGATCAGGGCTCCATTCGCAGGAAAGGCGGACGGGGTCAGCACCGGTCCCTGACCCCGGCCAGAGGCTGAACCTCAGCTTTCTTCAGCCGTTGCACCAGGTGATTCATTGATTGTGGGGAGTGGACTGTGGCAAAGGCGGGCGTGGTGCAAGAACGCAGGAGTCAAAGGCATTAGGCCCACAGACACTGATGAAATTGCAGGACAGAAGAAACGTACTTCCCACCGAGGTAAAAGCCCATTAAGCTGGTGTCTGAGGGCAGCATTAGTCTTTGGAAAGGACACGTCTGGTTCGTGATTCGTTCTTGTCAGTCCCATTGCAAAGGGCAGCAGGTGCTTCCAAGTGGAACCTGCCGTCCCCCGGGCCAGCTGAATTCTCCGCCGAGACACACTCCCCACATCTGGGTGAAGTATTATCGGGGTGCACTGTTAAGGCTCCACGATGCTCAGGTATCGTCTATGCAACTTCTGCTGAAGGTGCCAAAACCCAGAAAGGGGACTTGACCTGGGAACAGTCTCATGAAAATGGAAGAGCCCTGGCCGGTCGCTCAGTGGTTAGAGTGTCTGCCGTGGACTGAAGGGTCCCGGGTTTGATTCCCACCAGGGGCACGTACCTCGGTTGCAGGCTCGATCCCTGGCCTCTCACATTGATGTTTCTCTCTCTCTCCCCTCCACTCTCTCTGAAAAGCAGTGGAAAAAATATCCTCACGTGAGGATTAAAAAAAAAAAGGGAGTTTCTATCCCTCTGGAACAAAAGTGTGTATGTGGAGAGGAGATTTGGGGGTGTCAGTGCAGCCACAGGTCCCTGAGAACAGACCCCTCCCACCTCAGCACCCCTTTCACACACACGGGCACAGGCTGGGCCGTGGACCCCGCAGATGCGGTTCTGTAATGGTTGATGATCCCCTGCTGCCCCGGCGATGGGACCCAACCCAGCCGGACCACGCAGCTTACCTGGTTACTCAGCTGTTTTGAAAGGCATTATTGAGCTTGTTAGAGAATCTCAAAGGGAATTGCTTTCATTAAGCAACTAACCAGTTAGACTCCGGAGCACTTAGGAGGATTATAGGCAGATGAGTCGTGCTGCGGGGTGGCCCCGAAATGCATCGGCGAGCTCAACAGGCGGAAACAAAGATGCGTAGCCGTCCTTCCTCAGACCACGTCCTTTTCCAATCACTATTCTCTGGTTATTTCTCCAATGTAGACATTCATTGTATAAATATACTACATACATATACAATTTTTACAATATATACTACCAATAAGCTAAAAGAAGAAAATGACTTATTTACAGAAACGACCCATGTTGATCTTGCCTTAAACTCTCCACAGGTGTATGTACAACGGGGCTCCAGGGCCATATGACAGGACCCATAGCTCCCCCATCACTTACTTGTCACGTGGAGAATTCATTTATACTTTGTTTGATCCAGTTTTCTCATCTGTACAGTGTTTTAGGAGGAACAAATGAGATAATATGTATCAAGTCTTAAGTCAGTGCCTGGTACCTAGTAAGCATTCAATACAATGTAGCTATTTTATAGATCTTACAAAGACCGCATACAATTAAAATGGGATTTTATTACAAACACTGTTTTATAACCAGCTTTGTATTTAATAGCATATTGTAAAGATTTTTTCTGTATAAATACATGCACATTACTTCATTATTTTTAATGGCTACATAATATTCCATCGTACGAGTGTTTGATAATTACCAGGTAGGAATAAGCTGCCAGCCACCAGTTGGTTTGGGTGCTCTCTTGCTACCTCAGTGTGTACTTATACGATTTATTGTATTCTATTTATTGTATAAAAATTAGTAGAAATAAGTAACTAAAGGTCTGATACTAATGGTAAGAATTATGGGTCTTATAAGTGTATTACACTGGACAAAGATAGAAATATATATTTGATTTTGAAGAACACGTACAGAATGGAGGAAAAATAGTGTTAATATTTTTCTAACCCTAAAAGGCAAGTCTAGGTAGGAGTTTCATAGTGTATTTTTATCTCTCGGAGAACAGAAGCCATCTTCCAAAACATAGCATTTACCTTCAGCCTTCACGTATTTGACCAGCGTCCAAAAGGAAGGTCCTGCCTGTAAGCGGCTCCTGGCAGCTTCAGGCGGAAGCCTGAGCCGTGCAGAGGGCGGGGCTCCTGAGGCGCAGGTGGGGAGTGGAAGCCGAGGTGGGTTCTGCAGGCTGTCGGGTGCTGAGACGCTACGGCCCTGAAGACTCGGTGACCCAGAATCTCTCTTATCGCCAAGTAGTGGGGGCTGTTCCCGAGGACCATGGAGCAGGCGCACCGTGGGGGACCCTTGGAGCAGGCACACTGGAGGGGGCCCGTGGAGCAGGCACACTGGGGGGGGCCCGTGGAGCAGGCGCACCGTGGGGGGCCCGTGGAGCAGGCGCACCCTGGGGGACCCGTGGAGCAGGCGCACCCTGGGGGACCCGTGGAGCAGGCGCACCGTGGGGGGCCCGTGGAGCAGGCACACTGGGGGGGGGCCGTGGAGCAGGCGCACCGTGGGGGGGCCGTGGAGCAGGCGCACCGTGGGGGACCCTTGGAGCAGGCGCACCGTGGGGGGGCCGTGGAGCAGGCGCACCGTGGGGGGCCCGTGGAGCAGGCGCACCGTGGGGGACCCGTGGAGCAGGCGCACCGTGGGGGACCCGTGGAGCAGGCGCACCGTGGGGGACCCTTGGAGCAGGCACACCGGGGGGGGCCCGTGGAGCAGGCGCACCGTGGGGGGCCCGTGGAGCAGGCGCACCCTGGGGGACCCGTGGAGCAGGCGCACCCTGGGGGACCCGTGGAGCAGGCGCACCCTGGGGGACCCGTGGAGCAGGCGCACCCTGGGGGACCCGTGGAGCAGGCGCACCGTGGGGGGCCCGTGGAGCAGGCGCACCGTGGGGGGGCCGTGGAGCAGGCGCACCGTGGGGGGGCCGTGGAGCAGGCGCACCGTGGGGGGGCCGTGGAGCAGGCGCACCGTGGGGGACCCTTGGAGCAGGCGCACCGTGGGGGGGCCGTGGAGCAGGCGCACCGTGGGGGGCCCGTGGAGCAGGCGCACCGTGGGGGGCCCGTGGAGCAGGCGCACCGTGGGGGGGCCGTGGAGCAGGCGCACCGTGGGGGGGCCGTGGAGCAGGCGCACCCTGGGGGGCCCGTGGAGCAGGCGCACCGTGGGGGACCCGTGGAGCAGGCGCACCGTGGGGGACCCGTGGAGCAGGCGCACCGTGGGGGGCCTTGGAGTGAGGTCTGGGAAGAAGGCACAGGCTGAGAGTTCGACAGGAGATCCCTTGAAGCCGTAAGATGCTCCTGGACATAAATGCCCCTTTGCTTTCGTTCTGGACGAGGGCACAGGGGCAAGGGTGGGAAAGCCTCTGCTCTGCAGGAAGGAGACAGAAAGACCTGTTGTGGGCCCAGCGCGCCTGCCACGTAGTCAGTGTTCCCTGAAGTCTGAGCAGGTGGGTGAATGGACCCGGTTTGTCAGGCGACGGAAGCCGACGAGCGTCTCTTGTCAGCTCAGCTGAGCTGGTGGCGTCGAGGTGCCCGGGCTGCCCTCTCCTCGCCTCACTTTCTCCTGTATCTGCCTCGTGTAGAGGAAGGAGCCTGAAGGGGCTGGTAGCTGGGGGTGGAGCTCCTCCTGCAGAGACACGGGCGGCACCCCTGGCATCGCTCGGTGGCCGTGGGCGCCTCTGAGCCAGCCGAGGGCCCCGTGGCTTCCAGAGAGGGAGCGAAACCAAGGCCGGAGCCAAAGGGGTGAGTGGGCAGTGGGAAAGCAGAAGCCGCTCGCGTCGCCCGGCAGCCCCCAGAACTCTGACCGCCTCGGTCCCTCCGCGCCAACGCTCATTGGTGTCAGTGGGTACTTTCAGTTAGGTCCACACTCCGGCGTCCCCCCTTCCCCCCGCTGACCAAGGCTGTTACCAGGAAGAGGAGAGGAGGCAGCTCAGCTGGGATCTGCTCACATTTCCATCAAGGAGAGAAGATCAGCCGAGTTTATTCCAAGTGCTGTCGCGGGGGGTCCAGCCCCGGAGATGCCTCCGTCTGAGCCTCTGGTGGCGGGGGAGAGACGTCAGCTCTTCCCAGATTTGCACAGGGGATGGCCGGCTGCGGGTGCCCCCCCATTCCTTCCTGAGAACCGCAGAGAAGGGTCACCCCTCCTCCCCCGGCGCCGCTCCTGGGTGAGTACCGTGCCCACACTTCCATTCCCTGCAGAGGGTAGAACAGAGTAGCCCCGTCAGTCAATCGGTCACCAATCAATCAGCCTCTCACCCTCCTGCAGACAGCGACCAGGTGCGTAACCTATTCAGGGTGAGCCTCTTTCCAGTGCCTCAGGTTTCCTTTCCCCAGGAGTCTTGACCAGACCCCTCTACTCACCCCCCAGATTTCTTTCCTTTTGAGCATAGCTTTGCACCGGCCTCTGCTCAGTGAGACTGACACCTGGCAGAGCTGGGGGAGGTTTACTCTGGAGCCAGAGTCCTCCGAGCAGCAGTGTCCCTGGGACCCAGGAGGGGCTGAGGAGCGGAAGGCGGGGGAGGCTGGAGTTCGTCCAGACCCGTGTCCCAAGACTCCCTCTCCTTAGAGGGACGCCAGTCCCTGGGCTTGGAGGCCACCCTGATGCGGTGCGACCTCACCGTAACGTGATCACATCTGTAAAGCCCTTATTTCCAAACAGGGTCATATTCCCGGGTGCCGGGGTTAAGACATAAACACATCTTTGGAGGTGATTTAAGGGTTCAACCCACAGCAGGTCACACAGTCAACAAATGCAGAGCAGGTTGTCATCAGATTCGTGATTCCGTCAACAGCGAAACAGGGCCACCGCCGTGACTCGTAAAACATTCGTCCAGTCCCCCTGCTCCTTCCAAGGCCGACTGTCGCTCCTCTTAGTGTAACTTCTGTTGTTTAATCTCCCCGCCTTTTCACCAGCCCCGACCCCTCCCCTCTGACAGCTGTATCTATATCTCTGTGTCTATGAGTCTGTTTCTAGTTTAATTTTGTTCATTAGACTCCACACATGAGCGAGATCATGGGGTACTTGTCTCTCTCTGACGGGCTTATTTCACTCAGCATAACACTCTCCAGGCCCCTCCACGCCGTCCCAAAGGGTAAGGGATCCTGCTTTTTCACAGCTGTGTAGTATTCCAGGGTGTGAACGTCCCACAGCTTTTTTACCCGTCACCTACTGATGGGCACTTGGGCTGCCCCCAGGTCTTGGCCATTGTAAATAACGCTGCAGAGAACATGGGGAGCATACGTTCTTCTGAATCGGTGTTAGTTTAACATTTTGATGGAGTAAAACTCTAAGCCCCTGAGCACGTGTCGGATATTTACGTTGGTTATAAAGCCTCTTGATTCACCTGCCCACTCAGACTCCGGAGGACCCTGCAGCCCCTCGTCTCCCATCCTGTAGGTTCCACCCTGCCGCACCCCTGGGTGTCCCTCTCCTTTGCGGCCCCCTCCTCCTGTGTCGCCACCACGACCACCTGAGGTCTCCGCTCAGCCGGGCCCGCTGCCTCCCAGAAGCGTATGCTGGGTCCTCCTGCCCGGGCGTCACCCCAGGCTCCCTCCCCGGGGGCAGTGGCAGGTGCTCGGCTGCAGGAAGCCTTGGCTCCTCCGGTGCTCAGCCTGGAGCCGTTAGAGGGCAAATAGCTTTACCTGCGGGACTCCAATGCGCCTTTACGCAGCCTCCACCCACCACGAGAAGTTGTTATTATCTCGCCAAGGACTCCAGGAGCTCTGCCAGGCGTGAGGGACGTGGGCGGGAAAGGGGCAGGGGGAGGCAAGCCCGCCTCGTCCCACGGAAGGTCCCAAGCGTTGGTAGGTAATGAACTAAAGTTGCTGCGTCTATTGAAACGTCCTTCCTCCGAGAGCGCTTGAGCCCCTGCGCGTCTCCTCTGAACGGCACGGGGGGGGGGGGCGTTCTGATTGAATCCCTGCGTTATAATGAAAGTCACTGTCCTGCGCGTGTCATTTCTACATTATCCTAATGCCGCAGTTACTGAGGGTTCTCAGAGCCCGCCCGGGCAGCCAGGTTAGCCCGTCCACCCCGCGGGCACCGACACAGCCCGGCTGCAGGCTCCTTGTCCTCACACCAGTGTCCTCGGCTGGCCGAGCCTGGGCTGCGGGCGCCAGCCTGAGGGGCTGAGCGGCCTCCCCTTCGCCCGCGTGGGGCCCGCCTCTCCCTCGTTCCCTCCCTGTGTCTTTTCACCAGGGGGGCGGCCGTGCGGGAGGCACCCACCCTGCTGACGCCGGCAGATGGCGGCTCTCGGGCACCGGGCACCCTGGGGCCGCTGGCAGTCGCGGGTGACGCAGGACAACGGCAGTGCTTCCCGCACCGTGAGGGGCCCAGCTTTTTACTGAGTGCAGGTTCTCAGGCTCCCTCCTCGCCCCGCACGGAACACTCCCGGGGCTGCCCGCCGGCTCTGTGCCCTCTCGGCCCCTCTCCCTGACCTCGGAGAGCAGAAGGGGCGTCGTCTGTGCAGATCCTGCTGGGAAGGGATCAGACAGGACATGGGGAGGGAAAAGAGGTAACCGGTCCAACGGGTCACGACGGGACAGGCGAGCGGAGTGGCCGGGACAGGACGGCATGGACGAGGGGAGGGCGCCGCCTAGGAGAGCGGGCACGGGGTGGCAGGGAAGAGAGGAAAGCAGGAGACGTCAGGGGTTGTTACGGACTTTGCCCTCGGGGTCCCTGAGACCACGGAGAGAGGCCTAAGTGAAACTAAATCCTACGTGGGCTGCTCCGATTTGGGTCATACAAATGTGATGCTTCGAAACGAGGCCACGTGGCTCCCAGATTTCTCAGCGAATTACCTTCTTTCTTGGCTGCTCTGTGCCCATCTGTCATCTGGCGCCAGGACTAGTTAGAGGCGGTGAGACCACAGAATTACAGCTTTCAGAGGAAGAAGGCACATTAGAGATAATGGAGTCTGACCTCCCACTGAATTCGGGAGACCTCCCGCCGCCCTGCCTCGCCTCCGCTGGGCAGTAACAGAGCCTCGGCCGTGTGGAGCTGGTCTAATTATTGTCAAGCTCAGGTTTGCGATCGCTGAATTCTCGCCCCGCAAGTGGAAGGTCCCTCGTCTGGGAAACGGTCACGACATCCCCTGAGTGTCGGTGAGGGGACTAAATGGCACTGGGCTGAGGGTGGGTAAGTCCCAGAAAGAACAGATTCTAAGGATGAGCCCGGCCTCCCATCCGGGCCCCCGACCGAGTTTACATGCTGACCAAACGCCCCTAAGCTCAGTGGGGAAACAGGCCCAGTGCGGAAACATAAGTAACATAAGGGACCCGATGGAGCTTGGCTTTTAAAACGAGTTCTGGCGACATGCGGATACCCAACTACGTTTAATTGATTCGGGGAAAGCATTTTCCAAAGACTGTCTACGCCGGGCGGGGAGAGAACCGTGGAAGCCCAGCCTGCGCCCAGCAGAGCCGTCCATGTACAGTGCTGCTCAGCAGCCACTTTAGATCCCTCATATCGGAGGAGCCTGGTATCCGAGTAAGACTATGTCGTGGGAGCTGGGAGTCTTAGAACGATCGACAGTAACAGTAGGAAACAATCCGAAATAACTACTTAAGAGTGGAGCAACCCATGTGAGATTGTCTTCTTTCTGCATGTCGAATCTTCCACAGTAAAGTCACAATCTCTCGATGTCGGCAGCTGTGTTACGACGCCGGGGCAGGGTAACGTCTGGCGTGGCCTGAGCTCTGAGGACAGTGATTTCGACGCCCACTGCCTCAGCCGCTGTCCGCAGAGCAAGGCCTGCAGCCCGGGGCCAGCCGGGGCCTTTCCTAGGGCACTGCCTCTGGGCGAGAATTTCTCTTACGAGCGAAGGATCGCCACCCCCTCAAAACTGCGGTCACCTCAGAGCCAGACGGTTTTCCACAGAAGAAAGTCGCACGTCTCGGCGACGGCCGGGCGCACCCTGCCTTAGGGACAAAGGTGTTTGGGGCCTTGGAGGTCTCGGAGCAACAGACGGGCGCCCGGCTGTGCCTTGGCCACGGAGGGTGGTTTCATGAGCAAGTTGACACCTGGTTTGCCGAGAGGAGATTGGCTCCTTCCGCAGGAGTTCGCGTCCTCTGAGCCTCTCCCCTCACCGCCGTCCAGGGGACACGCAGCCTGAGCGTTTATTTGCCCCGAGGTAGCTGCAGGCCCTCGAGCCTGACCCACCAACCCGGTACGTGGCCATTGCGTAGACCACAGACCGGGACGCAGTTCCCAAGCCCTAACGTGCCCTTGTAAGCTGCATACTTCGTGAGCGTCAAACTGCATCTCACACACAAAACCTAAGAAAGTAAAAAGAAACTCATGTTAACATAGAATTCACATAAAACAATATTCCCTACTCACTCGAAGAATGGAAAGAATCTGTATTCATCCTTAGAGTGCTGGGTTTTGTTTGGTGATGTGATAAAAATACAGCATTTGGAGCCAGGCAGACCAGCTCTGACGCTATTTATCCCTCAAATTCCAGTTCTTTCTTTCATCGGTAGAACAGGCGTGCGGTCAGTTCCTTCCTCCTTCAGGGGTAACCTTAGGTACCTTTACTTCAGTGGCGTGGTTTATAAAATCATGGAAATATTTTCCACACTTTACTTATTTCTCTCTTCCCCCCCGAACATTTTCTGGTGCGCGTGATAGCTATAGATTTCCGTCTCCGGACACGTCCTCGCCTGACGATAAAAGGAATCGGGAAGAGACAGGAGGGTTTCTCACAACTGTGAGGACTCATCTGCTGAAGCTGTAAGTTAACAGCAGACCCCAGGGCCTAATCTTCCGGTTCAGTAGAGGGACCGAGGCATTTACATTGTAGCTAGTTACGTTGCTACCTTGTTGCTTCTTGGAAGACGAGGCTAGTTCTTGTCTCCGATGCCCCTGGAACCCACATTTGGACAAGTTTCAGATACGCACGTGCAGACTGTGCTACACGATTTACTACGTGTCGTCCCTGGTGGGGGGACCCGGAGGAGAAAATATATGCATTTGCAAAAAGAAGCCTTTAGAGTATATGGGGGGGGGGGAGAAAACGTGGCCCTAGCACTCGGATTCTCATGGACGGTGGCGTCTGCACCAGCAGTGGCCGCCCCCCCTGTCTCCCTGCTGGAGGAGCCTGGATCCGTGAAAACAGAGACTGAAAGCGCCGGACACTCCCTGTCCAGCCCCTCGGGCCCCTGCAGCCATGGGCCTGGCCTGGGGCAGAGCTGAGGGGAACCAGACTGAGGGCCTCTGGGGAAGACCTTCCTCCCCGCGAGAGGGGCAGCCTCGCCCCCTGTGGACTTTTTGGCTCAGAAAACAGCAGAGGCACCAACTCTGAATCCAGACACCACTGAGCTGCTGAGCGACCCCAGGAATCAACTCGCTTCAGAAAGTTTACGTGGGGAAGAGAGCCCTCGCTGCTTAAACGGCCTTTAGTCTGCTTTCCGGGTCCCCTATTCCCCAGTCAAAGCCCCTTCCAGCCGAGGGGACAGGCCCACGGTCCCGTAACAACTGCGTGCGGCAGGCGGTAACCGGGCGCGTTGTGGCGATCATTTTGTGATGCGTAAAAATACCCAACCACCAGGACGTTCACCATCCCCTCCCATAGCCACGCAGGACGCCCGGGGCCGTTTCAAGCCAGGGAAGGAAAATGGGAGCAAACCTGACTTTCTCGGCTCTTGAGCACTTTCACGCGGAGGGTGTGAGTGAAGCTGGCGTGGACACCCAGCCTGTTCGGGCAGACACAGTTTTAAAAGAATTTAATTTTGTTTCATGTGCTGCCTCAAAGAAAAGAGACAAGTAAATTAAACATTTTGTAGATCCAAGGACTTACTTAAAACAAACTCTAAAAGAGCCTGCACGGCTGAACCTTGGCAAATCAACAGTTTGAGTGGGAATTTCTGCCCCTTCCTCATGGGAGCACCAGGAGCCAACCATCTATTATAAAAGTCCCTCGGCCGTTAGCAATGTAAAAGTTGAGGAAATGCATTAAAACACACCCCCCCCCTTATTTTGCATTTTCTTTTGGCTGAATATCATCAACATGATTTCATTTTATTTAACCTGAGATAAAAGATGTAAAAATTCCATTTCCTAAGCGAGGGAGTGATCTGCGCTAAATCGTTAGTAACTGTAAGGAGAGCACACACTTCATTATGAGAGACTGGCTGTAGACTCGTTTTTCAGCCCATCCATTAGTGAGAAGTATTGGCTGTGCACATTAGTGCCTGTGTTCAACAAATGGTTCATATTTAAAAACTCATTTTCATTTCTCGAAAGCACTTTGGAAGTGGTGGTTTTGTTTATGCTGAAAGCCGTTGATGGCTTGTGCTCCTGTGAAGGCTGCGGACAGACTCACGGGGCGGAGCTGGCACGTGGGACCCAGAGCCGCGCCCCTGAGGGGGCCCAGCCTTCCTGCCCACGCGGACGGTGCAGCCCCGGGACCCTCCTCTGCTCTGTAATAACAGACGTAGGGAGGAAAACAACTCAGCTGCTGTGGGCCGATTGTCCCCCCACGTGCGTATGTTGATCCCTGACCCCCAGTCCCTCAGCATGTGACTGCATTTGGAGATAGGACCCTTAAAGAGGTGACTGCGTGAAAATGAGGCCCCTAGGGTGGGCCCTGATCCAACCTGATTGGTGTATTTATAGGAAGAGATTAGGACACAGCCCTGTACACACTCAGAGGAAAGACCACGATGAGGAAGGGGCATCCATAAGCCACGGAGAGAGGCCCCCGGAGAAACCAAACCTGCAGACACCTGGGTCTTGAACTTCTAGCTCCAGAACCGTTCAAAAATTACTTTCTGTTGTTTAAGGCGTAGTATTTCTACGGCGGCCCTAGCGCTCTAAGACCTCAGCTGCCGCCCACTGGGTGCAGAATTGCCTGGATCTAGGTCGGATCTAGAGTTAAGCTGGCGATTCCCAGAACATGGTGGGCTAATGGTCAGCGTCAGCCAGGCCCGTCTCGGCCACGGGGAGCCATCTCTGTGAGCAGTGATTCCACTGGAACTTTCCTGAACGTCTGAGAGGTGATGTGTGAGCCAGGGCGTTGCAGTGACTGACCAGCCTCTGCTCGGGAATGACAGAGTGGCCGCCACCGGCACTGTCGGGAGCCCTGGGTGTTTCGGGCTCTGTGCTGTCCACCCCGTGTGTGGTGTGTGTCTGCAACCACCATCAACCGCTGCGGTCACCTGAGGCAGATCTAGTGTCTTTGACGGGTTAGTAACCAGGAGGCCAGATTTGCACCCGGGTAGCTGGTCTCGGAAGCTTGTGCTCTTGACCTCTAGCTTTATGCGCTGGTAACGTCAGTGACTTAACGTGCGAGAGTCTGAAAATGAAGCGACACCTTGTGTTTCACTCCAAGGTGAGTGGCCGTGATGACGGGAAGCTCATTCTCTGCTGAGCGGGACCTGCCCGCTCCCCCTCGCCTCCCCCAGGAAGCCTTCTAGGCCTGCCACCTTGAGGCTGGTGCTGCTTGCCTGCCCCTACCTTGTTATTAATGAGTCCTCCCTCGGCCCCTGGCACAAACTGTCTGACCTTACTGACTCTGTCCTCATGGGCATTCGTCACATTTTACCAACTTCTATCCAAGACGTGATGTGGCCGACGTCCTCCGTGGATTTTTCACTTCCTCACGCAGGACGGTGTGGGGCGGGCGGCAAGCTAGTTTGTCTGAAAGCACCCACGGGAGCTGCCCTGGGGCTGCCCGACAAGGGGCCAGCGGGACCAGGGGCCCTTTTCCGCAGTGGAGAGAGGGAGGCGGGCAGCTTGCAAAGGGCTGGCATCTGCACGCGGACGGCCTGGGGCCCCGCCAGTGGGCTGTCACAGGCTGTCACACTCGCTCTGTACCGACAGGCGCCCACGTTGCGTGTCAGCTGAGCAAATCGGTTTTCTCTCACGTGCCACCGGGACTGGCGGCCTCGAGCGCTGCACTGGGAAATTTACAGGTCTAGTTTGAGGTCATGCAAAACAGTATCCAGGGCCACCTGGGAGCAGTTTTCACAAACAGGACAGCTTGGACCCTCACGCCAGGCCTACGAATCAGAAGCTCCTGGAGGATGAGCTGTTGGAATTGTTATGTTTAAAAGCTGCCCAAGTAACTGTGACGTTCAGACAGGAGACTGGCTGGAGAACAGGAGGGAACCATCCCGTCCCGGAGCACTGGCCACGCGGTGGGCTGTCAGTCATGCCCGTGCCCACCCTGCTGGGCGTAGCCCCCGGTCCCCACGACCAGCAGCAGAGGGCTCGGTGAGCTCTGCTGGGTGACGGGCACGTCAGCCCAAATTAGAGCTTCACCAAGAAGGACCGACGGTGGCCCGCAGACGAGAGAGGGACCAACTTACCCTGGTTTTAAAGTGGAAAGTTCTGTGTTTCCTCAGGCCCAGGGGAACCAGGATGGTCGGCCTCCCTGTGGGGGGAGCAGGTGAGGTTTCAGCAGCACCGCACCTCCTGCCTCGAGCTCGGAGATTCCGAATGGGCAGCCCTTGCCCCGGCCAGTGTGCTCGGCTGGTTGGGTGCCGTCTTGTGCACTGAAAGGCCGCTGGTTCGATTCCCAGTCGGGGCGCATGCCTGGGTTGCAGGCTCGATCCCCCATACAGGGCGTGCAGGACGCAGCTGCTTGGTGTTTCTCTCTCTCTCTCCCCCCTCCTTTCCTCTCTCTAAAAGAAAAAAATCAATAAAAATATATTTTTTAATTGGCAGCCCTTGAACGTCTCCCTGTGGCAGTCAGACCTTTGGTTCAGTATCCAGGCCGAGGTCACACGTTAAGTCCAGTCGCCACGTCTCCTTTAATTGCCTTTAATGTTCGACTGTCCTCCAGCTCTGTGGGCAGCTGGCACTGGTGTTTCTGAAGATCACCAACTACTCTGTAGAACGTTCCTCATGGTTTGGTTTCCCGTGGTGGTTAGAGTCAGGTGGTGATGTTCTACGGGAACACCAGACGCGCTCTTGGTCTCAGCACTTCCCTGCTCGCGGCTCGGAAATTCCGTCTATAGGAATTTGGCAAAATATTCTGAGTGTGCAAGAAATACACCTTTCAAAAACACTTCTAGACTTCAAATTGACCCCAACACTCACTGCGAAAAATGAGTGTAAACCTTAGGAGCAAAGGGGAAACACAGATATAAATACTGGTGACGGACGGGAAAAGGGCAGAGGAGCAGAGGTCACCTACGTGCTGAAGGTCGTTTAATCTCAAGGCTCCTGTCGTTCAGAGTGAAAGAACCGCTCCGTCCTTCCTTCTCTGTCCTTCCTTCTCTGTCCTTCCTTCTCTGTCCTTCCTTCTCCGTCCCAAGGACCCGTGTCTCATGGGCGGCGTCACCGGCTGTGGGAGAGGCGGAGGTGTCTGTGCAGAGTTGGCAGCAAACAGTTACGACCTCATTTCATTCAGATGATGCTCTTGCTGCGAGATGCCACGCCGGCAGCCCCGACCGCCTCTGACACGCATATTTCTCTCGTTGAAGAAACAGCTGTCGACAGGATCTGGGTGAGCTGGGCAACTGACAAATTATGGGAAATTATATTTTTAATCAATCACTCGCCTCGAGTCGTGAAAGCTGATATTTGGTTTCTCATTTCCCTGACATAATACCATTTAGAAGCTCAGCTTTCATCACAGGCATCGAGAGATTTTTATGTTTTTTTCTCCTATGGATGACAAAAAATATATATCTTAAAATGATGCACTTTAAATATAAAAACCCAGACAGGCGTAAAGAAAAAGGGCGGGGAAAGATACGCCGGGCGAAGCGCGAGCGGAGGAAAGCAGGCGTGGCTGAATGAACGCCAGTCACAATGTGCCCCCGAGGAAGGCCGAGGGCAGAGGTAAAAAGGAGCATTTCTAGTGATAAAGTGTCGATTCATCGGGATGCGTAACAACACAACATGAACACAGTCTTCAACGCCAAGACAAGATAGTAGAGGATTTCAGTCCCTGAAGAAAAATATAACCGTTAAGAGAGAAATAGCCCTGGCCAGTGTGGCTCAGTGGTTGGGGTGCTGGCCGGAAGGATCACGGGTTCGATTCTGGTCAAGGGCAGGTACCTGGGCCGCAGGTTCGAAGCCCGGCCCCGGCCGGGGCTCGCGCAGGGACAGCAATGGACGCGTCCCTCTCATGTCGGTGTCTCTCTCTCTTCCCCCCTCCCGTCCACCGTCTCTAAGAATCAATGGGGAAAAATATTCTCAGGCGAGAATTATCAAAACAAAAAATCAGCCACTGATTTCACAGCACAGAAAATAATTTATAGTAACTTAACATCGGTGCCACCATCGTATCAAGAATCCGTGGAAAGGAGTGGGTCATAACTTAAAGACCGTAACTTCAGAGCTGTCGGCGTCCAGCCAGTGAAACGCCAGTCACGCCGCGTTTCTGGGAGGCCGGCAGCTCAATCCGCAGGTTTCCTGAGGACAAATGGAAAAGCAAATTCGGGGTAACAGGCACCTGCGGTCGAGCATCCCCATGGCAACGGGCGGAGGCCCGACCTGCGAGCCTGAGGACGGGGGAGCGGCCGACCTCCAGCCAGCTCCGGGCAGGTCGCTGAGCCCCAGGCTCCAGCTTCCCCCAAACTTAACACGAAAACGATGGAAGAGCATCGGAACCGTCCCGCTGACTATACCACATAAAACATGCCAGCCCCTGTCAAGTACAAAATGCGACCTTATTAGAGGGTTTTACAAGGAGAATCGTTATTACAAGTGAAAATAGATGCCTCTAACAGACTGAGAAATTGTCCATCCTGTTTAAGTCCTTAATAACAAGCCCTAAAATAGTCGTGCCCCAGTCGACTCAATCCCAGGTTTAGCCATCTCTTCCCTAATCAAACACAATTATGTGACTTAAATGCTCTCAATAATATCCCGAAATTAGATTACGGCGGCGCACCTGGAGCTTTCTCCGTTCCCCGCAGACAGCCGCTCCGAGGAGCAGGCCGCCGAGCAGGTTCTGAAACGAGGCTGGAGAGAGACGAAAGCAGACGCGGGGGAAGGAAGACGCACGAAGCCACCGTCGCTCACGGAGGAGGAAGGGAAGAGACGCACAGGTCAAGGCCTCGGGTCGAGGGGTCGAGGCTACTCCTCCCTGATGGTTTTGACATTAGACAGTTTTTTCATGTCTCAAAAGGACAGCAGGGCGATTTTACTAAGAATAAGCCTGTACTGAATACTTAGAGGTAGACGGGCAAGTAATTAAAAAAAAAGGCAAGCGCAATGTCCCCAAGAATGTTGTTGATCAATAATTAGATTTATTTTTCTGAGTTACATGGAAGCAAGTGGAACTGCATCCCTCTGTAACACTAAGTAAAAAAATTTATAGATGCCGGTTTCGGGAGCAAAGGACCTCTCTGAATTTACAGCGTCAGGAGATGCGCTTCAAGAATCGGACACCGTGCTGGTCCGAGAGTGATCTTCCATGTTGAGTAAAATGAAATTCAGGGGGAACTTATACCAAATCAGTCTCCCTAAAGCACACACCTGACTTACTTCCTGCACCGCACAAATCCCGAAGCCAGCACCGGCTCCCCCGGAGCGCAGGCTACCCTCCCGGCCCTCGGCCCCCACTCCCCCGTCTCTGCTGGTCCCTCGTTGCTCTTAAGCGAAACCCCTCACTGAGCGGCGGCCGCGCTCGCTGTGGTCCTGTGCTCTCCTCTCCTGAGATGCTCTTGAAGCTTCATTTGTCTGCATGGCCAGGAGGGCCGGTTGCTTCAAGCACCCCTGGGCCAACACCCGAGGCCACTGGATAAACCCCAGGCTGGGCAACGGCCCCCAAAACAACAGTCGCTGCAAAAGAAAGACACAGTGCAGCTGGAGGAGCTGCTGGGTGTTGTTTTTCTTCAGAAGTCAAGAAGAAATACCAAGAAACTGGTTTTCCCTCACTTGCGTTTTGATTTCTCCGTCTTTCTTGGCTCTTGATGGACAGTGGCCATGGGCCCCGTCAGCAGAGCCCTGATAGCAAAGCTCCCACGTCTGCAGAGATGGAGGTAGATTAGGGGCCGCCAGGGACTGGGGGTGGTGGTAGTGCAGAGGCTTGGGGGGGATGCGGAAACGCCCTGGAATTAGTGGTGATGGTTGCACAGCTCCGTGAATATACTAACACCCACTGACTTGTACACTTAAAAGGGGTCAAAATTATTTTTCAGTAAAAAATAAAAATAGAAGATAGATAAATGATAGATGAAAGGTAGGTAGGCAGATGGGTAAATAAATAGATACAAAAATACACAGATGATGGATGGGTGGGTGGGTGGGTGGATGGATGGATGGATGGATGGATGGGTGGATGGATGGATGGATGGAAAGCCCGATGTGCACGTGGCTCTTTTTGACGCCACAGAACTGAACCGAAGAGCGAGGTGATGTCTCCATGGCGAACGTGCTCCCTCTCACGTGGTGGCTCTCAGCCGTCTCTGCTCCTGGTTCCCCTCAGAGCTCCCTCTGTGATTCCCTCCTACACGGAGGGGAGAAGGTGACAGTGATGGCAGGGCGAGATGTCACCCGGAGGACTCTGAGCATGGTGGAGGTGCTTCTGCTCGACACGGTGACTGATATCCACTGAACATGAGCCAGAGCCTGTGGGTTGATTTCCAACGGCAGGTGGAGGCTGCTAATGAGAAAGAAAAGTACCATGTAGTGGTTTCAAAGCCAAGGAAGGCAGAGCCCAGGATTTGCTAATAATCCCTTATCACGTGGGAACAGCGGGTACAGGGTGAAGACCTCTCAGGACTCACGCCACAGAAGAACCCACAGAAAATGCCCAACGGGATACCCCTTCAGTCTCAACAGAATGGTGCGGCTGGAATCCCGAGAACGCTCACGGCCACAACATGTTTATTGATTCAAATAGGATGTGTCCTCAGCTCCTGCAAGCTGAGCTCCCACAGGCTGTGCCCGGCCCATCCCTCCCTTCGGCCCCCTTGTCTCAGCTGACCAGCAGGTCCCACGGAGGGGCCCCTAACTCCCAGCAGAACTCATCTGGGAGGGTTCCTGCAGCGCTGCAGCTACGCTCTGAGTCGGAGGGACAGGTCACCAGGGGAGAAAGACCAGGAGACAGACCCGCCCCAGAGACAGGAGACAGGAGGAAGAAGGCCGACGGGCACACCAGCCCCCAGGCCGGGGCCTCTCTGGCTCTCCAGGGGGCCGCAACCCCGTGGTTGCCTTTCTGCGCCAGCTGGCTCTGGCCCGGATGACAGCCCACCGCTCACTGCGCGGGCACATTTACATCTGCAGACAGAAGGGAGTGTGTTCCAGCGGGAAGAGGGGGAGCTCAGGATCTGTGGCAAGAGAAATGGGGTGCAGTGGAGGGGAAACTCCATTACCAACTCTCTGAGGAGCCGGGCTCATCCGTCTTCCCCTTCTGGCCGCCCATGAGCAACTCAGGCCTACAGCTCTACCCTCTCCCTGAATCAAGCCCGGAGCACTGATTTCCCTCTTTTAATGGCAAAACTAAAGGGGTGGGTGATAAAGCCCGACCCCAGGCTCACAGCCTAATTTCTCACTTATCAGTATCGTGCCCTGCAGCTCCCGAGACCTGGCCCCCCGCGGCAGCCTCTTTACCTCCGTGAGCATGTCCTGTCCTCTGGGCGGTCTTCCCGTCATTAGTCCAGACACGGCCACGTGCCTCAGACCTCTCTGCTGCCAGATCACGGCTGTTCTACGCCTAAGGCCCACAAGCTTTAGGCAGGGGCTTTGATTTTGAGGTCAGAGGAGAAATCAAGAAAAACTGTCCTAAGATAAGAGCAAAGCTAATGACGGTCTTATTTTATCGCTCGCTGTCCCGAGAGGGGACGCTGTGCGGGGTGGGCCCTCTGAGCACACTGCCCGGTTCACTGGTGAGCCACCGTAGGTAGTGAGATGGGTCACAGGGAATTGCTACTACTAATTAAAGTCCGGGAGTAAATCTCTTTTCTCTTAAAATGGAAAGGATCCAAGGCACACTTGTGGTGGAGTTACTGTCACTCACATTCCCACGGGCGCTCTTGACTCGAAGACAAGAGGGTGACACGCAGACGGCAGACCCAGAACCCCCGCCACCTCGGCTCCGCCTCTGCTCGGGACACACCTGAGCCGATGCCCTGGCAATGACCACGACGTGGTTAGACATGGTCGCAGTAAAGGTCTTGTTCAGGTTTCCCTTGAAATCTGGCTACGCCCACGGGGCTGTACTGAGAACGCGACACCTTCTGTCTCCTGTCTTGGGACAGAAAGAGTCACTGGGCTCTGACGACCTAGAGACGCAGATTCCAGACCGGCTTGGCTCCCCAGGGGCACCAGCCTGAGCCGCGGCTTACACTCTTAAAAAGGACAAGACACACACCTACTGTTTGCTAGCCTTGAAATTCAGCTTCTGTTGCAACACGCTGTTACCCCGGGGGAAGCGAGGAGTTCCCTGGTGGTATAGAATCTGAAAATTTCAGGCCCCGCAGAGTTCTTTCCGTGAGGATCTGAAATGAAGACCATGCCGAGAGCGGGCCTCCGCCAGCCCGGCCGGGTGTAGAGAGCCGTGTGCAGTCCCTCAGAGTCCGCTGCTCTCGGTCGCTGCCTGCATGTGCGAGTTCACTACGGAGCAGGTGTGGCCTTCTGCGCGGAGAGGACTCAGGCTCTGGAGCTCCGCATTCGGCAGCGCTGCCCGGGGAACCCTGGTGGCTCAGCCCTCAGATGAAGAGCGTTTTGTGAAAGCATCAAAGAGTCAACATTTATAAAAAAAAAAAAAAAAATACTGAGAGCAGACTTGTTTCCCAGGCAACAGCTTTTCTATTGCTGCCTTCCAGCTGGCTCCCCACAAATTAACGATGAATATAAATGAAAGTGCCCTCAAGGTGAGCGAGGGCTGTCCCGCTCTGCCTTTGGGACAGAGGCAGAGAAGTCGCGAACAGACAGATCGAGGCCTTAAGAAAATCGATGGCAGGCGCGACACAGTGTCTAGACCACAGCCAGCGGAGGTAATTCTGGTCAAAACAGAGTCTGCCAAACGAACTCTCCGGAAACACACAGCACCTCGCAGGAGCCCGATGCTTGCTGGTGGAGGCAGCCTGTGAGCCGGTGCCCTGGGTGCTGTCCTGACGGGAGTGTGCCCTGCTCACCGGCCCTGACGACCGCCCTCGGGCACCGCGGGCAACGGTATTTTATGCTTTTGACCTGCGTGTTATGCTCAGCGTCAAAACAAGTCGGTGTGCATGCTTTAGGCTGCAGGAGCAGGAAACCAGCCCAAAGCGGGTTGAGCTGGAAATCCACGGCTTGCGTAAGAGGAAGTCTAACGACAGGGTGGGCTTTGGGCGGGCTGATGTCTTCAGGCTCCCGATATAACTGAGACCCAGGCTTTTTCCATGGCTCGGCTCCACTGTCCAGGGTTGATTCCAAAGCTGGTTTCCTCCCAGCCGTGGGGTGGCTTCCAGCAGCAGTCAGAGCTGTGTCCCCGCTTGTTTCCACACAACAGGGCAACGGGAGAGTTGCTTCTGGAAGGCTTGCGAAGCAGGAAAGGTTCTCAGGAATTTTCAGCAAAATACTTCTCAGACTCCATCAGCCAGAAGCATATGTCGTGTTAATTCATGAGCCAGCCCCTGGCAGAGAGGAAAACGACCTCACCTGGACCCGTGAAGCCCATGCCTGGAGCCAAGGGTGGTAAAGTCAGCGTCTCCTGAGGTGTAGGGTTATTTGAGAAGAGGTGGGTAGCTGAGTGAAGTCCGAGCTCTAGGAGACGGGTCACGGTGAACTACATGGCCAGGCAGACTGGTAGTTAGCTAACGTTAACCAGCTCAAGGTTTGAAAGGCCCCTTTCCTTTCGAGGCTGCGCTTTGAACGCTCCTACTCTTTCTAGTTCAGTTCCTCAGCTCCCGCCTCCAGATCTGCTGTCGATGGAATGTCTGTGTCGCCCCGTCGCCCGGATCGTATGTGAGATCCTAACCCCAGAGGCAACAGCATTGGGAGGTGGGGCGGCAATCGGTCGCGAGGGTGGAGGCCTCACAAACAGGAGTAGTGCCCCTGTTGGAAGAGGCGCTGGGAGTTGCCCCCTCTCTGCTCAGCCAGGGAAACGCGCAGGGAGTCGGCCGCCAGGCAGGCTCTTCGCTCCGGCACCGCCACCGGGACTGCGCAGCTTGATGGCAGCAGCCAACCCTAAAACCCTAACAGTCTGGCAGCATGTTGACCACACTAGAGTCTTTCTGTCGTGGACGGGACGAGATTTCCTCTCCCTAGAACAGGCCCCTTTCTGGGTTTGGATTTGCCGTCCCTGCCCGTCTGGGTTTAGTTCAACACCCACGTATTGCGGGCCTGCCACGTGACGGGCATTGCGCCGGGTGGGAGAGGGCACAAGAGGACCGAGACGTGACTATGTGTCCCCAGAGGTGTGGAGAAGGAAATGGGCCTGTTTAAAGATGCTTTTAAAACAATAAGAATGTAACAGTTATCTTTAGATGAAACTAACGCTGAATTTTTCCTCTTTTACATTCTTGTATTTACAATATTTCAATGACATATATTTAAATTTACTCATATTTCACACACTATTTACATAATCAGAATACAGAAAATTCTTTTTAAAAAAGAATTAACAGCATAGAAGTAGTGCTATTTAGCCTTGAATCAGGAGTTTCTAGAAAGGCCTCCCAGAGGACACACCAGATCTGGGTTAATGAAGAGGAAGAGCCAGCCAAGGAAGGACACACACACACACACACACACACCCAGGTAGAAGCGGCGTAAACAAAGGCCCAGCAGTGGGAGGAGAGGCACTGTCCTGGCCGACTGGTCTCCAGGAAGCCTGCCTGCTTCATTGCTGCAGCCCCAGAAACCGGGGGCAGGCAGGTGGACTCAGCAGAGCCCCCGGCACTCGCCTAACAGGTGTTCTGTGAACAGGTGTGACGTTGAGGATGGATGAGGCGGGGGTGGGAGGAGAAGGGCGGGAGTCAGGGGGCAGAGAGCACCGTTGCCTAGGAAGACAGATTGAATCCATGAGGCCATGGGAGCCCCTATGGTTTTAAAAACATTAAAGAAATTTTTACTGTACCTGACATGCTCTGTTTTAGAAAAATTGGTGCTGTTCAGGGACAGACGATTCCCTGCAGTTTAAAAATTGATGTTGTGTTAGTATCGTCCTTAAATCACTGATGCTCACATTAAGGTGCCTACTACCTCCTGGCTGTAGATTAATGAGCCCTGATGCAGATTCGTCAATACCAATAAAACCCTGGCACGAACATATTACCATGGGAAGACTATCCTTATGGGCTACATAAAGCAGAGAAACAATGGATCCCTCAATCACAGGCATTTGGTAAAGGCTGTTCTATCGGCCTCTTACTCCTGGCTTTCAGCAGTAATACACCCACTTCCCGAGCCCCAGTGAGCACTCAGCCAGAAAATGCAAGACACAAAATATGAGCATTTTAACACCATCGCCATTTTACTGGATGGCAAGTTATGGTGGGAACTAAAATACTTTTTACGTGAATTTTTGTATTTGTGACTTTATATATGTACATATATAAATTATGTACATTATGTATAAAGTCAGAAATATGAATTTCTATTTACTGTTTCTCAATAAATAGCTCTGTTATTCAGCTCACCAAGTTTTATAGAATGCCATTTTCTACAATTATGCAAGAATCCTAGTGGTTTTCCCTTTTAAAATATTTAAAAGTGAATATTTCACTTAAAAGTGAAATTTAAGCCTGATTCCTACAGAGAATAAACTTTTATAACCACTACCTTCCGACATAAGGAAGATTAATGACTGTTTTCCTTTTCTGTTTTCTATTGCAACCCTTCATGCAAATGAGGCTGATATGAGGAGCTTGGCACATGGCAAAGTTGGTATGACTTTCTTAATTGATTTGGCTGGATACCCCTGGGCATTAACTTCACCCTCAAAAGAGCATCCTTCAGAGGTAGGAGCCAAATTCCTAGCGATGAGCTTCTCTGGTGACTACCAACTACCAATCTGCCTTGAGGTGGATGTGTGGGTTGGGTGGCGGTCTCTGGCCACCTGGAGCAGCCTCTCAGATGTGGGACTAAATGGTTTGCAATGGACCAGGAAAGGCAAAGGGAGGCCCAGGCTGCCTGCAGGTCCATGTAGGTAGTGAGTATAGATTTTGGGAGACAGCTTCTGCTGCACCCGAGGTCCCCATGGGAGAGGCCCCCATGGGAACAAATGGGAGTATGCCAGTGAGAGGAGCAGGATCAGAGGGAAGGAGGAACAGCACTTCCCAGGCCTGGCACCTGGCTCAACTTCAAATTTGGAGTTGCCTGGGGTCTTCAGAAAGGGCTCCTTTCCTTCAGCTTCTGTGATGGATGCCTGGCCTAGAGTCAGATGTACTATGACTGATACAGAACATCGAGTGGTCGGCTGGCATCAAGTGATGAAAGATATGCTCTCATTGTACGAAAAGGGCATACAGTGGGCAGTGCCTTTCGTGCCATTAAAAATGTTAAATTTCTGTATTTAAAAAAAAAATTCACAAAATAAAAGGGAGATTAAATTAGGAAAATATTTGCAAATGCTTACATCTGATTATTGAGTGGGAAAGAGTAGAGTAAAAATAGTTCTTATAGTTTGACCTCAGTCTATAAAAAAATAAAACAGATGCATTTTTAAAAGGAAGACAGTTGTTTAAAAGAAGCCAATCTTACCAGTGATCATATAATTAATTTTTGCATTTACCCTTTTCTGAAACTTCCATATTTTCTGCAATAAGCATTTATTTATTTTGTAATTTAAAAATTTCAATAGTAAAAAAAGATAATTATATTCACGCCTGTGAATTATTTTTAAGACATGACTTAATAGAATTAAAACCAACTATAAGCCCTATATTTACTGTAACTTTATCTTTATTTTTTTTAAAAAAACTGGAATTAACTTAAATATCAGATACTAGTGGAATAGCCAAATAACTCTACCAAATATTGTGAAATCAATCAAATGATAATTATATTAATATTATAAATATGATTATGATAGAATGTTCAAAGAAAAAAGGAACAAGATGTATGTGTATTATGCAACTATGTAAAATATATCTTCATTTGGCAAGCACTTGGAGAAGTGTGTAAATACAAAAATAATTACACTAGCAAATGAAGAGTATGAATATATATTTTTTAAGTTCTTAGATTGTTCTTTGTATTTCAAAAGGGTAAAATGAGATAGATGGTCCTGAAGCAAGCACTTTCAGCATAGTTCAGGGCACTGGGAGCTCCCTGCTCTGTCTTATGCTGGAGTCTGGGCCTCCCGATTCAGTCCACATTCAAGCCTCATTATAGGGCAGGTTTGAATTAGTTGTCTTGAATTATGTCTCAAATTACAAGTCACTCATCTACCTGGGGTAGAAACCCAAGTATGACACTGAGAGATTCAAAGTAACAGTGGTGAAAACAATTGGAGGGTTCTGTGAAAGTCCAGACAATGGAATTCTTAAACCTGTTACAATGTCTCACAATCTATTTCCACCAAAGACCAAGCTTGTTAAGACGAGAAATCAATAGAGTCTTTTTTTTTTCCCCTCTAAGAAATCATGATTACGCACCAGATGCAACCTGGTTAGGCTAATCTAATTTACGAAGTGCTATCCATGACTACGATGTTAAGACACTGCTTATTTCGACTAATAAAATTCTGAAGGAGGAATCAAATAAGAAAGTCCTCTAGTTTATTCTTCCTTTAACAACAGGCAATAAGTGGACAAGCTCACCCCAACAGAAGCCCAGGGGCCCCAGGAAGAAGTGCTGGCAGGTCCATTAGGTGGGCCCCCGGAGACAGCGAGGACCAGATACAAACTGCGGCTGTTCCCATGAGAGACCGGGCATGAATTTTGGGAGCCAATTAGCAACCTTTGTCACAAGAGGCATCAAAGATTTGTAATAAGGGGTTGATAAATTTATGGCTGTGGTCATGGGCACTTCTGGTGGGCCCAGAAGCATGGCCAGGAAAGGGCGTGGCACGGGGAAGGTGGGGGGGGGCAGCCACAGCGAGGAGTCGCTGGAGACCTAGGAGCCAAAACACGCTCAGGGGCTAGACCACGGGTGGGCACCGGGGGGATCCTCGAGAGCGCAGCTTTATGAGCGATCGGTGGACACCAAGACCCGTGACGACAAAATCACCGATATGCTGTCCCTTTTGTGGGCCAAGGAACTAAGTGCAGGGAGAGACACGTCTGCGAGGGTCGCTGCTGGAAGGTGCGGGGCAGCGAGGCAGCGCGGGGCAGGGGGCCCAGTGTGACCCAGAGCTGGGGCAGGAACTGCGGGGTGACAGCTATTCCCGCAGACGCACTGGCGCTCGGCCTCAGGCTGTTTTTTTTCAGGTGTTTCCCAAACCAGATATGGAGTGTTCCCCATGCTTGGAAATCTTTGCATTGGAGCCGTCGATCTAACTCGCTTTCTCCATTTCACCCAGTTAACCCCCCTCATTCACTGGCCCTCGGAGCTGCGTGAGGACAGGGCCGGGCGTCCCCGTCTGCACCCCGTCGCTGCACCCCGTCTGCACCCCGTCTGCAGCCCGTGCCTGCAACAGCGCCTGGCGTTGGCGGCCGCCCCGAGGCAACTGAGCTAAGGCAGAAAGGCTGGTTGGGAGTTTTCAGCTCTCTCTTCATGGTTTGCAGCAAGGTGGAGGCCTACGCGGTCTCAGTGTGAAGAAAACAGACGTGCTTGGAGGGGGGCATCGCTCCTTCCAAGGCACAGCCCAGGCCTGTGCCCGGCGGCGGAACCCCAGGGCGGCGGAACCCTGAAGGCGCCGGAACCCGGAAGGCGGCGGAACCCTGAAGGCGCCGGAACCCGGAAGGCGGTGGAACCCGGAAGGCGGTGGAACGAGGTCTGGGATCTCCAGGAGCCGTGAAACCTTGGATCCGGCGGAACCAATGGGCGGAGCCCGCGGAGCCGCCCGGACTGAGTTTGGAACGGAAGTGCATGGCGCCGCTTCCGGACTGCCGGTCGCCCGGAGCGCCAGCTGGGCCGCGGCGATGTTGCCGCTGACGGTGAACTTCAAGGTGTCGTCCCGCACCCTCACCGGGGCCCTCAACGCCCACAACAAGGCGGCGGTGGACTGGTGAGGGCGCCGCGCTCGAGGCCGCGGGCCGGCCGGAGTTGGAGGGGAAGGGGAACAGCCGGAGGTTTCACCCCGACGAGTTCGGCCTCGTCCAGAGCGGGCGCCGCCCTCACGTTAAAGGGACTTTGTCCTCGGAGCTGGATTTGTTGTTGCTATAAAAGCAGTAAATACCCCGCGTGGGAACGGTCCCTGGGCAAATGTGTCAGCCCCTTTCCTCGCCTCTGTGTGTCCTCCCCGCACCTGCCTTAAGCGTCCCGTTGCGCCCCCCCCCCAGGCCCTCCCCTCCCGGCCCCTCTCCCGGCCCGGCCCCTCTCCCCTCCCAGGCCCTCCCCTCCCGGCCCCAGGCCCTCTCGCCTCCCGGCCCCTCTCCCGGCCCGGTCCCGGCCCCTCTCCCGGCCCGGCCCCTCTCCCCTCCCAGGCCCTCCCCTCCCGGCCCCAGGCCCTCTCGCCTCCCGGCCCCTCTCCCGGCCCGGTCCCGGCCCCTCTCCCCTCCCGGCCCCTCTCCCCTCCCGGCCCCTCTCCCCTCCCGGCCCCTCTCCCCTCCCGCCCCTCTCCCGGCCTGGCCCCGGCCCCTCTCCCCTCCCGGCCCCTCTCCCCTCCCGCCCCTCTCCCGGCCTGGCCCCGGCCCCTCTCCCCTCCCGGCCCCTCTCCCCTCCCGGCCCCTCTCCCCTCCCGGCCTGTCGTCTCCCGGCCCTTCTCTCTCCGCTGTGGCACCCGGCCGCCCCCTCGTCCCCATTCTGCCCTCTTTTCCCTCCTGTCCCCTTACCTTCCTACTTTCCAGAATGTGCCACCCTGCGCCGGACAC
Source organism: Miniopterus schreibersii (assembly GCF_964146895.1). NCBI lineage: Eukaryota > Metazoa > Chordata > Mammalia > Chiroptera > Miniopteridae > Miniopterus > Miniopterus schreibersii. Next base: position 56,183,943 of record NC_138114.1, on the reverse strand, counting down.
CTGTTCGCTCACTTGTCCTTCATTTCACTTTTATCTCTTGACTGTCAGGTAACACTGCAGCTCTGAAAATTAATAGTTACACTAGTATAAGGCAACATTCTCTAGGGAGGCTGCTGGGAACCCTGGCAAGAGGACTGCAGCCTGCACGGGGTTTGTCCTGTTACCTGGTTGGAAGGAGCAGGAGGAATCACAGACATCGTGCAGGAGGCCCCAGGCACCTGCTGGGTGCCCAGGACTCCAGGCCGAGTGAGACTCGGAGATGCCCTCCAGGACAGACAGAGGACCTGCTTGCTTTATACTTTCTCACACCTCTGTGTGCATCTCTCTCAGGACCTTTTCTACTCAAATGAAAAACGAATTTCAACAAGCATTTTTTAGCTTAGCTAAACCTTCAGTTTAAATGAGATAATGTAAAATGCTGACCTCGGGGCTTAAATAATAATTTTACGAATGGTCGTACATATTAGATCTGTTGTATATTTAGGATGCCTCTTGGCAAGAGGCCTCTTGCTTTGTTTTACTTAAAGTTTAACATTGCTGTTGTTTTAGGGGCTGGCAAGGTTTAATTGCTTATGGATGTCACTCGCTCGTGGTGGTGATCGATTCCAGTACTGCCCAGACTCTTCAAGTTTTAGAAAAGCATAAAGCTGATGTTGTGAAGGTAAGTCAGATTCCACTCAGGCCCTATAACCTGTTGTCAGTTCTAAAGTTTTAAATAGCACTAAACTCTCATTGAGTCATATGTATAAATGTTGGGTAACTTTTAAATATGATAACTTATTTGGGGTTAACCTAGTATTTCCATGCATATGACTTAATGTCCATCCAGGATGATCTATTAAATGCTGGTTCTTAGGTCATTTTAAAGCTGATGGAAAACACCAATTCTGCCATTTGCTGGACTGCTCATTCATTATTAGTTTTGAGCACATAGCCAGTGCTAAAGAGAGAGAGAGAGATGAAAGCTCTCAGGCAATTCATTGTCTCGTGAGGAAGAGTGGAAACAGAACACGAACAGTGTGATGAGAGTTGCATAATATGAAGACCAAGAGTCTACATACTACCTAGTTGTAGGGATCTGGGGAGGATCACAGAAGTCTTCATTTTAGGCGCCCATAAATTGTAGGTAGACAAATGGAAAATTGGGGGAGGAGCAGCGCAGGAAAGAGGAAGAACATGCACAAAGGTAAGTAGTGTGCATAGGGCTTAGCGACGGGATCCCCCTGTAGGGCTGATGGAGGAGGCAGCCAGAGATGCTCACCTGCCCTGAAAGGTTTGTAAGATTGACCTGATTTGCACTGGAACTTTTATGGTTTTTATTTTGAAAATTCTGTTCTTAAATGATGTTGCTGGAGGTACGTAACATCATTTTGCTTTTTCCAATTTTATGAAAGAGGGACAGCCAGAGGTTTTTGTTTGATTTTGTTTTTTCCTATTTTTCTCTCTGCAAGGTTTTTATAGCTCTAAGGTATCTCCTTGTAATTAGGAGAATAGAATGTAGGAAAACCTCCTACTTAGCAATTTGGGATTTTAGATATTCTGTCATAATTAGATTTTATGATTGTAACATTTGATCATTGGAATGATCAACACCGTTGGTCATTACTGTTTTATGACATGGTGTTCTGGGGTTTTTCCCTAATTTCCCAGAATATTAAGGCTATGCATCATCTTTCATATTTTAAAGGCAGGAACATGGTGATGTTTTCAAAAATATTTTAATTGCAACTTTAAAAAAATCATAAATAATAAAATGTCTAACTTTCAAGATGGAAACCATTTTACTGTTTTGTTCTTCCTAAATATTTTTGTAATAGTATGGGTTTGGGTTGATGTTTCATAAAGGTTATGTTTAATTTCATCCAGTGCAAGAATTTACTTGATTTGATTTCTTGATACTAGGTTAAGTGGGCCAGAGAAAATTACCACCATCACATTGGCTCACCGTATTCCTTGCGCCTAGCTTCTGCCGATGTCAGTGGGAAAATCATCGTTTGGGATGTGGCAGCAGGCGTAGCTCAGTGTGAGATCCAGGAGCATGCCAAGCCTATTCAGGGTGAGGAGAGTCCGCGCTCTGCTGTTTGTATTACACACTTACTCTTAGAGTGGTTTTCCCCCATTCACTTAGCCTCACCATTCCCCACTTAACTCTTGATTGTGTTTAGCCTGTTCTGACCCGAATCTAGTCTTTTACCCTTATCAATGTATTTTTGGGCATAGTTCCTCAAATCTCAGCTGGTTTGAGTTTTAGTAAAATGCATTAATTTCAACATCAGCCTCCGTCAAGCTTGGTGAGAAAATTAAGCTGCTGCAAACAGTCTGGTACCCTATGCTCTAGTAGAAGCGAACTGGGCCAACTGCTACCTGGTGTTAGCCCTCGGTGCCCACTCTCTATTAAGAGAGGATCACATTTTCGTTTTTATGTAGGTCTTTTGTTTGTTTTCTATGGACCTAAAACCAATATAGTAGTTAACTCAAGGCTTTGACTGATTGGCTGTTTTGAATGAATGAATTTTTAAAATGACTATTTAAAAAATATTTTTTGAGTACTTACTGTGTATACTAGGTACTGAACTAGATCTTTAGCCCATGTATTGTTATGAAAAAACATGAAACTGAAATCCCATTGAGGAATTCCACAAAGACATTGGGAGAGGCTCACACTAGCCATCCCGCCTGGGACAGTCTTTGACATAAAGCTTTAAGTATCGATTACTGCAAATAGGCTTGTATCTTCTTGGAGGTAACATTTCAGATTACTTACCAGTTTTGACCTTGAGGCGCTGATGTCCACACAGCTCATTTTTATATAAAATTAACTTTTCCTCTGCAGTCTTGACACGTAACACACTTATGCAACATTGGGGCGAGGAGGGATAGTTAAGATTTTAAGGATTATGCTAATAAAACACAACTAAATATCAAGGGCATGCTATCCAAGTATTTCTGAAGTGGATGATCTCTGGATTCTGTTGTATGGTCTTTATAGACGTTCAGTGGTTATGGAGCCAGGATGCCTCCCGAGATTTACTGCTTGCTATCCACCCGCCAAACTACATCGTGCTCTGGAATGCAGACACGGGTACCAAGCTCTGGAAGAAGAGCTACGCAGACAACATACTTTCCTTTTCTTTCGACCCTTTTGACTCCTCGCACTTAACTTGTGAGTAATAGTTTCTTGTGGAAAATGAGTTGAGGTATTTATGATATAGTTAACCCTATGTAGATAAGTTACGCACACGCCATTTGTCTATGATGTTAAAACTGAGCAGAGTGGAGAGGCACATCTCTGAGCTCCCCTCATTCATTTCTTGCAGCTCCCAGTACAGGTCCTAAATCATAACCTGCAGTTCCTAGTACAGGTCCTAAATCATAACCTGCAGCTTCCAATACAGGTTCTAAGTCATAGCCTGTAGCTTTGGCAGGTATTTTCATAATTAGAAATTTGAATCAGCAAGCTAGACCTCCGCTGTGTTGAATTTGTGAGTAGAATTAGATATGCCAGGGAGAGAGTTGCTGTGTACTCTAACTCCAGCTTAATTAAACTTGCTTTTCTGGAACATTTAAAGAACCTAAGTTAGAGTTTCATTTGATGTGGCCAAATTCAGTTATTCCTTTTTTAAAACATTGTTCTAATTGGTGCCGTGTGTTTTTAGTGCCGTAGCCATATGCATGCAGGGAACAGTAAGCCCTGTGGGATTGTTCCCTGCAGAGGTTGCTTTTGCCAACTCTTTGACTACATTATTTAGAAAATATTTTTATTCAATTATCCAGCAGATGTTTCTTGAGCTATTACTATGTGTGAGTCATGTTCTGGGACCTAAAATATATCATTGAAACAAGACAAGGATTCCTGCCCTATCAAGCTTGCATTCTAGTGAGAGGGAGTCAGGTCCTACACTCGGAGCATGATGAATTAATAAGTCTAAGATGTTAAGAGGTTACAGGTGGTGTAAAAAGTAGGCCAGGATAAAGGGAGCAGAGGAGAAGGGTGGAGAGTGGGCAGGTGGCTGTGTTGGGTGGTAGGTTGGTCTCTCCATCTACAGAGAAAAAGGACACTCTACATCCTCAGGTCCAGTCTGATGCCAAGAAGAAAAGGAAATATATGTAGGCCGCGTAGCTCATGATCATAAAAAATTTGTATGATCAGATCAAATATTTGAACTTAGCTAAGTATGATATGCAGAGCCTCGTATATATGTGGGATTTTTTTCTTCTGTGAATTTTATATTCAGAAAAGTCTTCAGATTTAGTGGGATATAATGAGGGAAGGTTTTTAATGAAAGTTTGTGCACTGAATTATTTGGAAGAACAAACATTTGTTCTATCCGCCAGTAATCTCCTGGTATCTTTTAAACATAAAACATTGATTGAGAATGCAGAGCTTGGAGGCCCTGATGAATTGTAATGGGACACCTGTTTCCCTTCAGCTTGGAGAACATTCCCATTACGTTACGATTGTATAACACTGCCAGTTCCGCTTGGTTAAAATGATCACTGCCTTGTTCTCAAAGCAGTATTGGAGAAAATCTGTGCTCAACTTGATTGAACGTTAATCAGCAGTTTGCTTCCCTCCGTATAGTGCTCACTAGCGAGGGTATTGTGTTCATCTCCGACTTCTCCCCATCCAAGCCTCCCTCGGGCCCCGGGAAAAAGGTCTACATATCCAGCCCACACTCCAGCCCAGCTCATAACAAGCTGGCCGCAGCCACGGGAGCCAAGAAGGCTCTCAATAAAGTCAGAATCTTAATCACGCAAGAGAAACCCAGGTAAGTTACAGATGTGAAACTAATGACAACATTCATCCACTTGCCATCTGCTCTTGAAAACATCAGTTTTGAACATGTACTATGGTTGGTTTTCTTCTTCGTCACACCCTTTCTCATTTCTTCTTTTGAATTTATGAGGAAAGATGCTCTTCTTGGATCCTCCCCTAGGAGGAGACTCAGCATTTGACACGGCTCCTTTGTTGTGCCAAACTCCCCCCACTGATTTTTTACCTATTAAAGTTTTTAACTGCTGATTTGTACTTTAGGAAATATGAGATGAGCATTTCTAACATTGTGGCTATTGAATATATTAGAAATTTGAGGACAGAATCTGGCTTTTCATTTAAATACATTTTTCTGACTTAAATGCTGTGCTTTCCCTTGAGCTGTAAAATATGGGTCTTTTTCTTACTCTGTAAAGATGTTTCTCAGCGCTGGTTAAGGGCCAGGATTTTAGGAGAAACTGCAGCTGTGTGACTCATAAAATTCTTTAATCTTGCTCAGATTCCACCTTCCCCATCTCTACCGTAGTGGCTTAAGGAGCTTCACCAGGCTCTGTAAGCGTTAATAGATACCGTAACTTCAGTGTGTAGCATAGTGGCTGATACTTAGTGAGCATTCATTTGGTAAATGCCAGCTGTTATTGCTCATACCAGAAATTGCAGCTGAATAAAATTTTATTTTAAGTAACTAATTTTATGCATTAGAGGTAGATGTCTGTCTTTTTCCTAGAGCCATGATTATTTTATTTTTATTGCTTTGGCAGTTTTTTGGCATTTATTTTAAACGAGTCTTTGCTTTTAATATACTAAGATTATTCTATCTAGACTTTGTGGGTAATTACCTGAAAAACACATGGTAAAATACTAATTGCTCTACAACTACATTTTTAATTTATAGGTAAATATCATTTTTATATATTAAACCATAGGTTGGTTAAGTTCACTAATTTATTCCCGACCCTGTGCCAAATAATTTAAGATCGCTCCTTAAATATCTTGAAAACTTCCTCTTTATTTTTCATTGATTCTGTATCATAAGTAAATGTTTTGCAGTCTGAGTAGTTTTATGTTATGACTTATATTTGTTACATTTTCTCTCCTGCGAATCATGTTCACCTTGAGTCTGGGGAAGTGAATTATTAACACTTTCAAGTGGAACTGCTCTGGGTGTTTTCACAGACATTGTTACAATCTTGCTACAGTCCTGCCCCGCAGTGCTGTTCCCTTTTTATAAAAGAGGAAATTGTGTCTCATGTTTTAAATGTTACTCAGCTCACCCTTACAGGAAATGGGAGAGCCAGGATGGTAATGCAGTCCTCTTTCCTCTCACTAGTCCTCTAGTCTAACTTCATTTTAAGTGTCAGAACTGTTTCATATTATTATTATGAAAAAATAGAACATAACTGTATGTCTGTTCCCATTGGAATATATTTATTTTAGAAAGGTTGTGATTAAATGTATGCACTAATCACAAATTACTAACATGTTTTTTGAGACTCTAACAATCTTTTACAATCCTCATGTAGTTTTGTATATTTTATTTACACAGAAGAAACCGTTGTGATGAGTGCGTAAAACACACTACTTTGTTTCAAAGATTTCAGGCAGCTTAAAAGAAAATGAAGACAGAGTGGAGGAAGTGCCTCACCCAGGGCCATATACCCAGTCCACTGGCTCCGATCCAGTTCCCTCGTCACACTAAACATTTAGTTTTAATCCTGAATATTGATTTCAGCAGTCTGTTCAGTACTTCTGATTGCACAATAAAAATAAAACTATCTTATTAATGCCTAGTGTATCATAGACTTATCATCTTATATCATAGACTTTTGCTACTTTAAGTTTTTCAGAAATCTGGAAACATCTCACTCAGCCTATACAACGTTATTGCCATAATTTGGATTTTGGCACCTCGTAGAGGTTTATGTTTAGATACTCGCCCTGTTGGTCATTTCATAAACAATTATACATTCTCATTGATAGTTTTTATGTGGAAATTACAAAATCCGGTTCTCTTACTAGCTTTTTCTGATATGAATAAAATCTTTGACTCATTTCTCAATGCTTAAAGTCAATGTTTGCTTTTTTCAGTGCTGAGTTCATAACTCTCAACGATTGTCTTCAGCTGGCCTATCTGCCTTCCAAACGGAACCACATGTTGCTACTGTATCCTCGAGAGATTTTAATCCTTGACCTTGAGGTGAATCAAACCGTGGGTGTGGTTGCCATAGAGCGAACAGGAGTCCCATTTCTGCAGGTACCGATGATTCATAATCACATCCCAGAAGTCGACTGTGAATGTTGCATAGGGAAAAACTGTAACCATGCAAAAGTCCTTAGTTCCACTTTCTGTTTATTAAAAATAAAGAATGTTATTTTCCATTTCTTATTTTTTTACACTTTTGATTGGTTTGATTTACCCTAGAAATTCTTCTGACTGGTCTGGAGATACTTACTGAGCTATTTAAGTTATGTGGATAAAGACAAACTTTTATGATTATAAAAGGATTTTTAAATGTTCATTTAGTTTTAAAACTTGGGGATTACGTGGTGTATTTTTGTTTTGTTTTATCTCTTTCTCTAAATATGAGCTTATGAGTCTCACAGTATGTACTCTTTAATCTGCTGTGTTAAAAACAAATGAATCCTCTATTTAAAGGTGATACCCTGCTTTCAGCGTGATGGCTTATTTTGCCTACATGAGAATGGCTGTATAACTCTACGTGTTCGAAGATCTTATAATAATATTTTCACCACTTCAAATGAGGAGCCAGGTGAGTTTCTGTCTCACGGTAATATCCATTATCGTTTTTTTAGAATTGTTTTATAAAGCAAATACCAGCCAAATCTTAGAGTTGGTGATAATCCCTGCCTTGAGAAAGTAGATATGGTTACGATATGGCGCATAAAAAACACAAGCCCACGACTGATCTCAGTGTTAGAACAGTGCTGATTTCCAGGGACCAAGCAGATGTTATCTTTTGTGAATATCTCTTTAGCACAAGCCCAGTTTTGTATGTGCCTTTATTACTTATCACACTTTCTGACCTTCCCCCTGCTTTAGGATCCCCCGTAAAGTGGCAGTAAATATGTCTCCAGGCCATTCCATTGTCAGTTTCCCTCTTTTTCCTGGGAAATAAAAATAATGTTTTGTGAAATGATGGACTACATCGAGTTGAGAGTGACTAACATCTTCTGTAAAGTGCAGTTATTTCCAGGCTTATTACAGACCACTGTAAATTACTGTGGTCTGTCGTGCACTGTTCATTATGTGATCATGTGTCACTGTTCAGAGCCTTTATTTTAGAAATATTTAAAAACAAGCTGTCTTGATTATAGTTGTTATTTTGGGAATTAAACTTGGCATAGACAATCAGTAAGGTAATTATATTCTGGAGAAATTAGTAATAATTATAGAACGGGAAGCCATTCGTGACAGATTTTCCATTAGTGAAGGACTGATAGTCTTTTCACTTGAGGTTTTATTTAAATTAAGAGAAATATGAGCAATATTGGTGTGGCTGCCTCCTGACATTTAAAAGAAAGCAACACTGTGTCAGATCCCGATCCTGTCCAGGAGCTCACCTATGACTTACGCAGCCAGTGTGACGCAATCCGGGTGACGAAAACCGTCCGCCCCTTCAGCATGGTGTGCTGCCCGGTTAACGAGAACGCGGCGGCCCTCGTCGTGAGCGATGGCAGGGTCATGATATGGGAGCTGAAGTCAACCCTTTGTAACCGAAGTTCACGGAGCAGGCAAGTAAATCAGTGGGATCGTTGCTTTGTGTTCTGTTTCCTCTTTTTAAAAAAATGTCAGAATCATACAAAAATAGAAGGGATTTTTTAAAATGTTAAAAATATTTTAAAATGTTAATTGAGATTTTAGTTTATTAGGGAATTATGTAAACCTGCTAGAGATATTTGACTTGTGGGTGAGAAAAATAGATTACCGTGACCTGAAATCAGTACTTTGTTAGTCACTGTTAAAAGCCGTGCAATTATCATGTCTCTGCAGCAGCTCTGGCGTGTCCCCTTTGTACTCCCCGGTGTCTTTCTGTGGGGTCCCAGTAGGAGTGCTGCAGAGTAAGCTCCCCGACCTCTCCCTGGACAACATGATCGGTGAGCTTCCGTTTCTCTCTGACTTTCACTTCAGGTGTGCTTTTTAAAGGGCAAAATTAATAGTCACTGATTTGCAGTTATTATAAAGTCAGAGTTAATACTTGAGGAAACAGAAATGTAGAGAGCCAGAGCCTTGTACATTCTAGATGCACAGTAAATATTTATGAAGGAATAAAGAACTGAGAAGGATTCGAAAAAATTATTTTGTTTTACCTTTTTGACATACATTGTCTTGATACACACTGGTGTTTCTTTCAACATATACTTATTTGCAGATAAAATATTGCTTCCAACTTATTTAGTTATTATAGGGCCAGTATGTATTAGGCAAAGAATAATGATTTGTGATTTCAAATATTGTTCAACTAGAAATTATAAATATGCCAAGCAGTTGTGATGTCTAATTCTTTTAAATTGTGGCTGTGGTTTAGAAAGGATTTTCTATATCATATTTATTCTTCCATGATGTAATTGAAAATAAGTGTTATTTAGTAGGTTGTTTTGTTTAAATGCTTGATATACAAGATAGAGCTTCACCTTATTAGTCTTTTTAATCAGAAGTGACATTTGCTGGGTGCTCGTTGCTGTATTAAGTGCTGTGGTAGGCGCTCTGTAGGGAAGTGATACTATCTCCAGTTATGTTTGTGGGAACTGAGACCAGAGAGATTTAAAAAATTTGCTTAAAACCACACAGCCAGGAGGTGGAAGAGCCAAAACGTGAACTTGTTCACCCCATTCTGGAGCCTGCCCCTCAGCTGTGGCCTCCAGTCCTGGCTGCTCCTCTGGGATTTCAGGCAAGACCTGACCTCTCCAGGCCTTGGTTTTCTAATGATCCCTCTAAGGTGTAAATCTTTTTGCTCAGTGATACTAACTTTTATATTTCACATTCTTTCTCTTTTCCTTCCAGACAAATCCATAGAAGGAAGTTTAGACACAAACTTGTTTTGCAAAATGCACTTTTATCAGTAACACAATTTTCTGAGTTAATTGACCTTGTCTGCACTTGATAAAAATATTAAATTGAAAAGAACTGTAAACACACACATGCACAGAACTAATCAGTAATGTGAAAGACTGAAATTTTATGCTGTTTGGGTATCTAAGTGATATAAATTACATTTTCAAGAGACAAAAGGATATAGATTATATACTAGTTCTTGACAATGTAGTTGATTTAAAAGTGTTAAACAAATAAAGCTTTGTTACTTGAAAACATTCTAATAAAAACTTCTAATTAAACTTTTAATTTGAAATTCACTGTGTACTTAGTGATAATTGAAAGCAATTCATTTAAATCCAGAGGCCTGATTTATATTCATTGGGTAAAGGCCGCTGCTTCTTAAGGCCTGATCTGCCCTACCTGTGAATTGCCTCTACGGAAGATGCTGGAACAAAAGTGTGGCAGTTCTCAGGAGTCAGCTCCAGGATACTGAAGGCTGGTAAACATGCACCTGCCTGGTGAGCTTCCCACTCATTTAGGCCCCATCTTTTGTCACCAAAGATTGATATCAATTGTAGGACTGATCCTAAGGGATCATTTTATTTGCATTAAATTGGTGGCCATTTTTTTCTGTATATCTTATGGATTTTAAAACAACTTTATTATTAAAACAACTTTATAGCTTCAAAAGATTATATTGAGTCCTGTCACCCACTTCTAGTAATTATTTGCATTTTTTCTTTTCACAGTGTGTGTGTGCATATATACACTCACAGCCTTTATTATGTAGTAGTTTTGACAATTTAGTCAGCAGTCAGTAGTGGTTTATAGGAAACAGTTTGTATACCTTGTTAGTAAACGGTGTTGATTTTGTTTAGTCTCTATGTTCGCATTTTGTTACACTCGTTTTCATTGGAGTCATCTTTTTAGTTTGAGACTTGATATCTCTCAAACTAAGAATGAATGTTATATCTGAAACTTACTCCATTTAATACCTAACTCTCAACAGTTACAGGTTATATGTAATACATTTACATATAACATATTTAACTGTAAAGCTTAAATTTTGTGAGATTTCTCATTAGAAATCTCAGTGAGTTCTTGGACCTGTTGTTTGTGATCACTGACTCTGTGTACCCTTTACGAAGTCATCAATTGAAAGTAACCTTTAGAAAGTGCTGCCCCATCCCCTCCACGGAAACTGCCCTCTCATCCAAGTCCCCTTGACCTGCCTTTGGTGTCCTAATCCCAGGAACTTTGGCAGAAATGGTGTTTCTTAGAAGACAGCGGTTAGCAATCCTGGATAGCAGTACTCTGGAGTATCTATCTTTCGAGATGTTGGACAATGAATGCACTATAAGTCCCATGGTGAAGCACAGAGCTCTCATCTAGCTACACCCCTGAGGTGCTATGTCACACCTTCTAGACCTGGATGTACTTTTCTAGGCCGCAAGAGTATTTCCCTGAAGAGTTTCTTAGATTTTGAACGTCAGCACACAGTTAATATTTGGGTCCTTTCCATCACCAACCAGGGCAGAGCGCCATTGCTGGGGGAGAACGTCCCACAGGCTCCGCTCTGCAGGAAGTGCACCTCAGGTTCCTGCTCACAGGGCTGGTCTCTGGGCTGCCCTCCCCACAGTTCACAGTCCGCATGTGTCCACCGCTGACCACAAAAAACATCAAGGTGTATCAGCCACTGCTTGCGGTTGGTGAGTATTGGACCTGGGGTGGTTTTTTTTTGTTTGTTTTTTAAACATTTTTTAATTACTTTCTGGAGAGAATGGAAGGGAGGTTAGAGAGAAACATCGATGTGAGAGTGAAACAGATTAGCTGCCTCCTGCATGCCCCCTACTGGGGATCGAGCCCGCACCCCAGGCCTGTGTCCTGACCAGGAGTCGAACTGGCAACCTTCTGGTGCACGGGACAGTGCTCAGCCACTGAGCCACACGGGCCAGGGCTTGGACCTTTTTTTGTTTTGTTTTGTTTTTAATTCGTCATGTTTTATATTTTATGAGACTTTTAACTTTGCTAGTTACTAGAAAATCCTTTTTATCTTTGAGAATGAAGAGGAAGAGGTCAAGTGAAATCATTTCTTGAAAGATGCTACAGTGGTACCTCAGTTTTCTAATGTAACCCGTTCTGGAAGACCGTTCGAGTTCTGAAACGTTCGAAAACCAAGGCACCACTGTATTTGTTGGCTTCTGGCTTCTTCCCCAGGTCTGTAAACATGGGATTTGTGATTTTTTCTAAAATGAAAACCCGACCACCTGTATGTTGTTGAGCTGTGTCTGAGTTACGCTAGATGTCAGCTTACTGGCTGGCTCGTGAGTCCTAGCTGCTCATTTGCATATGACTGGTGGTAGTATTTTTCCCATTTTTTCATTACTATCTTCTGAAAGTGATTTGAATTTTAAGGTTCAGTGGTCCATGTGTACATATGTCCAGATTTATATAAATGCAAATGTTTAATTTTTGCTTTAGGACCTACTGATTTGTATTAAACCTCTTATAGATTTTTTAATTAAGACTCGTCAGTGTACAATGTATGTTCAAGGTCAATATACTTAATTTTTCAGTTAGGATTTTGTCAATTTCTTGGAGAAAAGTATCCCTTAGGACAGCTAGATAATAAGAGCCAGGTTAGGGTCTGAGATTTCTGTTGTAGAATAAGCTGTATTGTACTGGTGTATAGTGAATATCAAGTCACTCATTGAATTCAGTATAATAACAAAGTAAAAACAAAGCGTGAAATAAGTGCCTAGGTGTTTGCGGAGTCACCCGGGGGGAGAAGCAGAGCTCAGCCGTGGGATTGCGTCTCCTTAGGGGGCCCCTCGAGTGTTACAGGTCATAGGCTCAACATCAGCAAAACTTGCAGAGCACAGAAATTATTTGGTTATTATGAAGGTCTGTGAGCTGAAAAGTGTTAGTAATTCTTTAGCCCTTTTCTCAGCACTGGACAGTCTTATGGTGGCTTCGCTGATCAGTGGAAGCAGGTGTAACCCTGTAGTTTTCTAGAGCAGTTCTATAAATTATATCTGAAGCTTTATTCAGTAAGTAAGCTACAGCTGAAATTTGCCTACCACTTTTATTAGTATTAAGTATTATTAGTATTATTACATTCTGTTGTTATTTCCACATTTGTTGCCTTAAATGAATTCATTAATCCCTTCGAGTCATGGGCAGTGAGATCATAATTGTTTGACCACTTACACTGTTGACTTTTTTGCTTAACTTACAAAAGCAGTTTAAGAATTGAAACATTACTTTCTCAGGTATGACCCTGTCCTTTCTAATTAAGAATTAGATACACTACCTGAGATCATATGCTTTTATAAAAGATAAATGTTGTAAAATGATTGAAATCGTGAGAAAAGACTGTGTTGGAATGATCTGGACCCGGCCGGTAAATACCGTCCTGTATGTCGTTTCTGCAGGCACGGGGAACGGCTCTGTCCTGGTCTACCACCTCACCAGCGGGCTGCTGCACAAGGAGTTAAGCGTCCATTCCTGTGAAGTCAAGTGAGTATGTCCTGTGTCGCTGAGTCACACACTCAGGCTCTTACACATGGAGCACTCTGCAGTTTGATTATTTGAGAACTTCGCATAATAAATTTCATGTCCCACTAATGGCTGTGATCAGGGAGCAGCACTGACTGTGTGCCTTTTGTGAAGGGCACTGCGCAGTGGAGAGTGTCCTCACTGCTGCACCTGAATTGTTTCTTCTCAGGCTCAGGCTGTTTTCTTACTGGAAGTCACTGTGTTTCCTTGTTCAGGCTTATTTAGTTCACTTTCCATTTCTATAAAGGTCCCTCAGTAGGACGGCTTATGAAAACCTGAGAAGTGTCATTTTAATAATTTGTCTCATTTATTTCTTTGTTTTAGCACCGTCAGAAAAGGACCGAGCCTGTAGCACTTGTTCATTTTGAGACGAGATTTGTTTTGTGAGTGTATGTGAGGGAGGCTGAGGGACAGGAATGCCTCTTGCTTTCCAGTTTAAAGTGCAGGCACATCTTCTCTGGCCTTGTTGTGCTGGTTGTGTGGCTGCTTTCCTTTTTATACTCGAGCAGTTACACATGTATAAAGTTATTAAATTGCCAGTATTTTATGACCTTTTAACAAAAATATAAGAAAGACCATTTTCTGTCTTCTGTCCATTACCTAAGTGTAGGTCCTATGCACATGTTAGTTCTTAGTGAACCCGTAAAGAACATATTATTCTGAGTAAATGCATTTTCTGAATGAGCAGGGTCAACCCTTTGGTGTCACAGCTGCTGATGGGGATGGAAGCTCCCGAAGGGTTTACGTTGCCTTCTCCCAGGCGCATGGTTGGTGGTGCAGCTGGGTTACTGCTGATCCCACCTTGTGCTGCCCCTTCAGTGTCTCCCTCACTACATTTACGTGGAGCAGTGTTGTCTTCAAAAGCTGGGCTTCCGAGGTACATCGACAAGGCTGTCATTTCTCTCTCTTCTTCCCGCAGTCCCTGCTGCCACTGCCAGTGGCTTCTCTTCCCTTCCCTTCCCGTCCATGTTTCTTCTCTTGACATTCCCTCTCACCCTTGCCCTTTGTGTGTAGTGTTTCCTCATGGCCAGCACCAGCCAGTCAGAACTCTCCATTTAATCAGTGCTTGTTCTGAGGATTATGTTAAGTGCTACCCCTTGGCCTGCACCGTTTTATTGAGTCTCCACCACAGTTCTGTGCAGTGAGCACTAGTTTATTCCCAGTTCACAGGAGAGGAAGCTACATATTGCAGAATCCGAAAGTTGGAGTGCAGCGGAGGCTTTCAGGCTTCAGAATTGAGCTCCTGTACTTGTGGTGTATGCACATCGATAGCGGGAAACATCTGGCAATAAGATAAAAGTGTGACTGAGCCAGGATTCATGTTAGGAATCTGATACATGCTTCTGGAAAATCAAGTACATTTTATTTTTTTCTGAATAGTGAAATTTTTAATAAAGACACAGTCGCTAGTTTATCAGTGAGCTATTCATTTCTTAAAGTGGCTCATCCAGGTCAGAGCTGTCACTAACTACATGACTTACAATTTCTGTGACAATATTTGTTACTAAGTGACAAAATGTGTGTACGTTGTTACTTGGGATTCCAAATGACTCCTCACACGGGCTGTTGTGAATGACCACACAAGTATGCTCCATTTTTGATACGAATTTTCCCTCTTAATTGCCATTTTGAGGATAATTCACCTTTTATATTCAGAGATGGTGCCCAAGAAGATGCTAAAATCCCGCTGTCTTTGTATTTCAATTAATGCAATTATAGTACTGTAATTAAAAGCCATTATGAAAATTTCACAGATGTGTTATAAAAACTGCTGGACTCATTAGCAGTCAACCCAATACATTTTAGATATCCACATGCAAATTAAAGGTCAGCTCTCAGAAAGCAGTTTTGTACCTAATACTGAATGTGTTAAAAACACTTAGTGTTAAGTGCTTGAATCTCATGCTGGCACATGGCCAGGGACCGTCTG
The DNA here is from genome assembly GCF_964146895.1 of Miniopterus schreibersii. Lineage (NCBI taxonomy): Eukaryota > Metazoa > Chordata > Mammalia > Chiroptera > Miniopteridae > Miniopterus > Miniopterus schreibersii. The sequence goes on along the minus strand of NC_138114.1, from coordinate 56,168,625 downwards.
CCCAGCTGCTGGTAGTTGCCTCTGTGTGGTTTTTCTAAAGCCACGATGCTTTAGCCAGCTGTGCTCTACAAGTGCGCATTGAGCAGCAGCATCTGTGAGGCATGTCATCTGCTGGACGATACCTGGAAGTAGGTGAATAGGAACATGTAGGTTTTCTTAGATTATTCGTTTGTGCCTTTTTCCAGCAGACTAGATTTATCATAATAGAACCCAGTACTATTTTCAGTGTCAGAGAGTATTAGAACAGTATTTTATATGGGTATCAGAACATTGATTGGCTCAGTATTGCTTTGAAGAACTTGAGTGATTTGTGGGAATTAAATGATCTCTAGTTTGTCGATAAATTTGCAGAAGTTAGTTTTACATAATCCTAGAACTGCAAGGCCTTGCAGGAGTGTGTGCTCCCCTGGCCACCTGGGGCTGAGAAGTAGACTCTAGCACCCCCAGTGGAGGTCAGCAGGCCCAGCTTGGAAACTTGTAGGAGGCAGAATCCCAAATACCACTGATGAGGTTCTTTGTTCGGTAGCAAGGAACCCTACAAAACAAGCCTGGATTGAGGCAGAAAATGAGTTGCTGTTCTTAACGCGTCTTTTGTAGAGCTCAGTGCATAGTTGAAACCTCAACAATAGTCTTCGACTCTTAGAGCACTGTTATGCTTAGCTGTGTGTGACCAGTTCCCATTCTTCTCTTTTGAGAAGTTAACCCCTCCTCGTCTAATCTGCCTGGAAGTCCAGCCAACTTTTATTTTCTTCTGTTGATCAGTAGATAACAGGTGGGTATCCTGGCTGCTGCAGAGGCTGCTCAGAGGCGCCCGCTCACAGCGCAGGATTACAAACAACAGCCACCCCATTCTGTGTGTTCTGAACACGGGGCAGCTTATAAACACAGGGAGGGCACTTCTTGAATGTGTGTGGCATAGTGAATAGAAAGAATGCTAGGCTTCTCTCGAACGTCACTTAATCTGACAGAATTTACTGAATGCCTGTCACATGCCTGGTGAGAAGGGACAGGGCACCTGCTTGCAGAGAGAGTACAGTCCAGGGAAGGGCTTCTCACACAGTCGCCTGTTTCCTCTGTTGTTCAGGCTTCCAGGCAAAGCCCTGCATGGCCTTTGGCCCTCAGCTTTATGGTCCTGGAAACCTCGCCTGGCCCCAGAGATCAGGTTTTGTGTGATTCTGACAAGCTCCTGTTGACCTCTGCACTGCTCTCCTTGGTATTAAGCAGTACAGAGCGAACATGTATGATCTTTCCTGCTGGACCAGAAGTTCCAGAAGGGCAGCGATTGTATCCGTCTCTTCCATAGCCGTATTCCCAGTGCCTGGCATGGCCACTAGCCTGTGCTGGGTACTCAGCAGGTGTATGTGTATAAAGACGGCATGGAGAATGGGAGGACTGGAATTGTCGTGTGCAGAGACAGTGGCTTTAGTACTGGAGCCTAAGCAGTCCAGATGCCAGCAACAGGCCTTGGAGCGTGTGTCCTGAGGTCTGTGTGTAACAGAGCAGGGTATGTCCAAAATGGTTCTTTCCTCTTGGTCACGTTGAAAACTCGAGCTGTTACGTGGTAGGGGAAAGAGAGAAACGAGACAAGGGACTGTTCCAGTGAGTAATTAACCAAATTATAGGGTGGTCACAATGGGAGTGGTCTGAGTTTAACAGGGAGCCCTCCTGAAGAGCATAGGGCCTGAGCTGGATTTTGGTGTAAGAGTGACGACAACGACGGTGATAATGGCTGATACACGCAGTGCCAGGCCTGTCTTATTCACACAGCGTTTTCATTCTTGCACAGCCGATGGGGAAACAGAGGAAGGGAGACCAGCTGGAGCCAGGCCTTGCACTCACATAGTATTTGAAGAGGGAACAAGAGAGGTCGTCTTGGGCTTGGAAGTTCTCAAGAGTACTCAGTTTTAAATAGCCCAGTCTGAGGGTTTCAGCAGGTTTACCTTTAAAGAATTATAGTCCTTGCCTGGCTGCATGCAGCTCAATGGTTGAGCATCAACCTGGGATCCAGGAGATCGAGGTTCAATTCCCGTCAGGGCACATGCCCGGGTTGTGGGTAGATCCCCAGTCAGGGGTATGCAGTGGGCAGCTGATCAATTACTTTCTCATCATTGATGCTTCTCTCTCCCTTCCTCTCCCTTCCTCTCCCTTCCTCTCCCTGAAATCAATAGAGATAGATTTTTTTAAAAAAGAATTATAATCCTTGATGACTACAGCAGTTCCCTGCTGTTGCAGATACTATTTTTAGTTTGTTTGGGGTTTGCCGCTTTGAGAAAAGACGAGGTGGATACACCAGGGTCAGTGAGGAAAGTTACTGTAGTTAAAGTAGATAAGAGTCAGGTGATTGAGAGGTAAGTTTGGTCAGGTAGGGTGAGGCAGATGGCCCTGCGGCCTGGACGGTGGAAGCCACTACCTTCTTGGGCAAATGGGAGACATGCAGAGCGGCCTTTAATGCTAAACCTATCCATTGCATTCACATTGGAGGAGAAGTGGATCAGCTGGATCAGAGGTTGGCAAACGTTTTCTGTAAGGACTGGATAGCAAATACTTCAGGCTCCGTAGGCTGTAACATTTCTGTCACAGCGATCCAGCTCTGCCCTGTGTCATGAAAGCAGCCGTAGACAGTACAGTAAAAATGTCCCATAAATGCTGATGAGCAACTCGGTGTAGAGCAGAGGTTTGGAGTCCCTCCTAGCCAGCCTCCGTGACCTTGCACGCAGTGCGAGGTGGTAGTGCAGTGTCTCACTCCTCCTCATGACCCTGGTGGTTGCATGTCCCCTGGGCCTGGCCCTCTCTTCCCCATTCTCCACCCACCATGACGGTGAGTGAGCACTCCAGCTATGCTAGTGGGAGAGACATGGGCCCACGTCCTGCCATCCCCATAGAGGAGACTCCCCAGCACTAGGTGGATAGGTTGCTGCCCCGTCACTGAGTCGTCTTTGAGGTTTTTCTCTTCTGCTCTTCTCTGAGATGCCATCTGGAGCTTTCACCCACTTCCAAATCTCACGGCTCAGTTTGTATTGTTTGTTTCAGGGATTTCTGTTTCCTGACCGAGAATTTTGATGAAATTTAATAAAGTTCCTGAGTGTACTTAACTTTAAGCAGCCTGCTCAATTAAGATATTTCTATACCACTTGTTTTTAAGCAGTGGGATTCTCAGAAACTGCTGCGATGTGACGCTCTCCTTTGCCAGGTTTTAAGTTATTTTAATGCTGCTACGAATGCCAATAACCAGACTATCTTGTCATTATTTGGAGATAGTTTTAACTAGAAATAATTTTATAAATGTTGGAAATATATGGTAATGTAGCCTCAAATAAATGGTCATAGTAATAGTACTTCTTAATTAACTTGTATAATTTAGGTCTTAAGAAAAACTTTTTTTTAAAGGTATCAGATTAATCTGTTTAATTTCTCATTATAGGGGTATCGAGTGGACGAGTTTGACTGGCTTTCTGTCTTTTGCTACCTCAACACCAAACAACATGGGATTAGTGAGAAATGAGCTTCAGCTGGTTGATCTTCCAACAGGTTTGTGTGTTTAGACTATTGAAAGGTTCGAAATGGTTTGTCCTGTTGGTCAGAGGTAGTGTCACTTGTAAGCATGTTCTAAAGCACTTTCTTTTGCCGTGGAGTTCCCTGTGTTCTGTGTTTATGCATCTATTCCCTGTCGGTCTGCAGTGGTTTTCCTAGAAAAGACTCATCCTTGTTTGTACGCAGATTGTGTGGTGAAATGGAGACCACTAGCCTGACAGGCAGTTTCATAAATAAATAGGACACCAGTTCCTCATTCATAGACATTGCTATAGGAAATCAAAGGTACAGTTTTAAAATAAATCTTTGTAGTTCAACTTTACAAGGTTCTATTTCAGAATTTTAGACTTTTTAGGAAACCCTTAAAAAACTTGTAGGCAAGGATTGTTTTTAAATGCTCAAATTTAAATCTTTTGGTAGTCTCGCGCTGGCCAGTGTGGCTCAGTTGGCTGGCCCTTGTCCTGTGTTCAATTCCTATTCGGGGCACAATCTATTGAGGAACCAATTTCTAAGTAATAGTTACTGCCTTTTAAAAAATATATCTTTATTGATTTCAGAGAGAGGAAAGGAAAGGGAGAGAGAGAGATAGAAACATCAATGATGAGAGAGTCATTGATCGAGCCCACAACCCGGGCATGTGCCCTGACTGGGAATCAAACCCCGATTGCCTGGATCCTAGGTCGACGCTCAACCGCTGAGCCACGCCTGGCCGGGCAATAGTTACTGACTCTTAAAGTGGGAGATGAGTTCATAGATTATAGGCTTTTACAGCCTTGTCTTCTAAGGAGGGCAGCTGACTAATAAAGTCAGGAAAGGATGTGAAATATTTGGTGAATAATAACAGAGAAATTATGTTTGAAGAGCAAGGAGGACTGTGGGCATTCTGTTGTCTTTAAATTGAGTATGTTCTTTCTTTCATTTAATATAAATAAAAACCTAGGAAAATATATTAAGATTTGTTCAGACATAAGGTAGAATTTCATTTCTTTAATTAGAGAAAATCATTTAGCTTCTTTGGCAGTTAACTAATTCTTATCATTCCCCAATTTTAGTTTGTGGAGAACTTTTGATAGGAATATGTCACAATATTTCAGTTGAGTATTTTGCACACAGACAGGAAAATCTTACACATCTGTCAGAGCGTTTCCCCACTAATTGGTATTTGTAAGCATGGGGATGTTCACGTGACTGTAAATGTACCATTTGTCACAGTGACAATTCTCCTATAACTCCTGTAAATGCATTCAAATGCTAGAAAGTGATATTTCTAAGTTTCTAAAATTAAATTATTTGAAAGAAACCACAGAAGAAATTTAAGAAACTCTATAACAAGTGAAAATATCTTTTTATAAAGTAGACTTTGAGTATAAGTAACATACTATTTGTCTTTAACTTGTAATACTTTTTGAGAACACGCCCTGAAGTGGGAGAGTGAAGGGAGAGGAGAGTTGCAGGGTCAGAGCACACAGGGTAGCTTTTTGTTTCCTCCATGTCTGGTGCTGTTTTTTCACGTCTTCTCTAACATTTGCAATTAAAGGCAGGAGCATTGCTTTTCGAGGAGAACGAGGCAGTGATGAATCTCCCATCGAAGTGATCAAAGTATCTCACTTGAAGTAAGTGTCCACCTAAGAATTCTGTGGTCGTCAAGTGGAGTGTCAGGGATTCTCTTTCCATCTTTAGGAGAGTGAGGACATCCACCTGGGATTTCTTAATGTGAGCAGATGGTGATATGCAGCCATATTCATGGAAACAATTTGATCACAAAATTAAGTTGCTGTCTCTCTTAATTCTACGCAGATGAGGTGACTTTCATGTGGATCTTATTTCATTAGATTGATAAAGCCAACAACCCTGTCTCTTCTGCTGTAGCTGTATGGACACAAATCCTGTCTCCCACTGAGAAAATGTCATTTGTTAAAATGATGACATTCTGGTGGGCTTCCACCTCAGCATGGGTTTATTAAGTGAAAGAATCACTTTACTTAGTTGTATACGCACTCTAATTCCTGGAAGTTTCTGAGGTTTTTGTTTCGAGGGAATATACATGTAAGGCAGGATTATTAAAGCAAAGACTAAGTGAAAACCAGTCAGAAGATCTAAGAAAGTAGTAAGCTCTCTAAAATAGTTTTCAAAATTGCCTTAGCTTTTTTGGGATCTTTGCATTTCCATATGAAATATAGAAATTCAGTCTATCAAAATAACAAAATAACAGAATATAATTTATGTGTACAGGTTTACAGTTGTGAGTAACCGAAACACAGAGTCGAGACTATGTCATCTGAGTGTTTTGATTTACTGAACTTTTTACTTGTACTATGTATGGTGAAAATTTTTCAAAAAGGGGCTTATTTAGTAATTTTGTTTATTTTAGGCAGTATTTGGCAGTTGTATTCAAAGACAAACCCCTGGAGTTATGGGACATTAGGACTTGCACTATTCTTAGAGAAATGTCCAAAAACTTCCCTGTAATAACCGCTTTGGTAAGTTATAATTTAAGAGCTAAGTAGTTTACTTAGATATGTGTGTGTGGTGAATGTTTTTCTTTAGCCTGGATTCAAATCATTACTGCCATGTATTTTCTTGGTAAAAATGTGTGTTCAGAGAAGGTGATCTAAATAAATGGAGATAACCCTTATTCTTGGGTGTGCTAAGCTAATGCTGCATCAGTGCAATTCCAATTCAGGTTTTACTCAGATGTTGTGAGGAGCGTGAAGAACATATTCCAAAGTGTTTATTTAAGACTAAAGGTTGGGCCCATTCTACCTGATACAGTACAAGTTATGAAACAGAGAAATGGAAGCAGTGCTGTACTGGCCCAAGAATGGGAAATGGGCCAGTGTCGGAAGAGCTCAGGAACAGACCCTGTGGATGTTTGGGAACTTACTGTACAGTAAAGGAACAAACAGACCCGGGGGGGACAGACTGTAGGACAGTCCTGCAAAAACAGTCTCACTTGGTGGGGAAAATACTGGGTCTCCAGTACATTCAGCGGTGGGCCCCAGAGGACTAGTGACCTAACTGTGAAATAGTAAAGCTATAAAATTATATACTCGAATGTAGAAGAATATTCGTGCTCTAGGGGCAGGAGAGGGCATCAGAAAGTCAACCCAAAAGGCAAAAAAAATGTGTTTCATTATAACAGAGGGCACCACCATCATTGAGTGTGGAAGGTAAGCTGGAAAAGTAAATTTTCCAGTGCCTAAGGCTGATGGGACTGACTCATCCCCCTAGGGGATCAGTATTGTGGGGACTCCTGAGAAGATGGGAGCTCAGTGGAGAGGTGGACCAAGTCTGTGACCAGTTAGTGAATGCCAGAGAAGCCTAGGAGGCCAGCGAGCAGATGAAGACATATCCAGACACACCAGTGTTTAGAGATTCGTAAAGTAAATAACCATGCTGTACCTTCTAGGCTAACGAACTGGAGAGCCAGCCAGGGGCCTAGATAAGGGTGCAATGTGGGCTGTAGGGACCTGTGGGCACTGCTGGTAGGAATGCGGTCCAGTGAAGCCACCTGGCAGCACTGAGGCAAGCACACATCCTCCAGGCCCCCGGTGTTCAGCTCCTGGATGTTGACTGCAGTGTTACTTGTCGTGATGAGAGTTTGAGGTATTACGGGTGTCCTGTGCTAAGAGAACAGACTGACGTTGGTGGTGCACAGGTGGAGTGTCCCATGGCCTGTAGACTCGGCAGAGCAGGAACTTCGGGGCACTGCTGAGTGAAGTCTGGGGATGGGGAGGAAACTCGGTGCTATTCACAGAAGTTACAAGTGCATGCGTGTACGTGTGAGAGGGTAGTAGATTAAACACATTAATGTAGGCAGGCACATAAGAGAACCAAATAAGATGAGAGGTTTGAGCTGGACCCGTGGGTGATAAGGGGCATGGTAGGGAACACGATCACCTCACCCTGCACACCTAAGGGTGGGGGGAAGGGAAGGAATAGGAGATGCTACAATTGTATTGTTTTCATTTTGTAGAACCGATAGTATCAAGTCGTTAGACTTTTTGGAAGTTTGCCATTAAACTCTTCTACCTTAAGGTCTAATTAAAATGCATTCATTCAGCCTTTCTATAAATAGGTAAACCTTAAGGACAAATTGTAAATTCGTGTGTAGTGATAATAAGTGACGCTGGGCACTGGTGAGTGTGCCTGGCGGTTCTGGAAGGAAGCTGTTTGTCAGGGAAACTGAGCACTGCTCAGTGTGTCTGTCTCTAACCACAGGAGTGGTCGCCATCTCACAACCTGAAGAGCCTGAGGAAGAAGCAGCTGGCCACCCGGGAGGCCATGGCCCGGCAGACCGTGGTCTCGGACACTGAGCTGAGCATCGCCGAGTCGTCTGTGATTGGGTTAGTGTGCCCTTTCCTGCCCTGTCACCCATAATGTCTGTGTCGTGGTGGGAACTTTTGACAGGTGCCATCCAGAGGCATCTCTGGAGGCATACGGCCCTCTGCCTTTGAACACACCTGGTGTTTCACTCAATACCCGGATTCCTGGAGAGTTCATTCAACTGTCACATCGCTTGGTGCAGTCACTAACCTCAACAGTAACGTCCACCAGTGAAATGATCCTTCTGTTCCACAAACTTGAGCTTCTGGAGTTCAAACACACGTGGCAGTGAACATGCAGAGATGTCAGACTGTCATTTACGTTCACCAAAGGAAACATTGAAAATTCTAAGTATACATCTTTATTTTACCAATAAGGAATGTCCGGCAGGACGCTGGGTCAGGGCAGGCCCTCCCCTGTGGAAAGAGTTCCACGTGGAGCAGTGAGGAAGTGTCTTCTTGTCAGGAGGGGAGCACTGCCTCCTCCACGGGTGGATGTTCTCTTGTGGTGGGACAGTGGGGTGTGGCTTGGGTTTCCTTGTTATTAGCTTCAACCTTTTTTTTAGTGGGTTTTGGACCTTCTGTTAATGCGTCTATATTTTGTGTTAATTAATTATGGATGTCACTCCTAGAAAATGAAATATTTTTATCTTATTGCTACCCCAAGCCTGCTGCAGGAGGCAGAGAGTAAGTCTGAGCTCAGCCAGAACATCTCCGCGAGGGAGCATTTCGTGTTCACCGATAACGATGGTCAGGTTTACCACTTCATTGTCGAGGGCAACTCTGTGAAAGATAGTGCGCGGATCCCGCCCGACGTGAGTCCAGCCTTTGACTGTCTTTATTAAGAGTTCTTGTTGTGCCCCGGCCGGTGTGGCTTGTTGGTTGGCGTTGTTTCATGTACCAGGAGGCTGTCGGTTCGATTCCCAGTCGGGCACGTGCCTGTCTTGCAGGCTGGATTCCCTGGTGGGGTGTGCAGGAGGCGGCGGATGTTCTCTCTCCCCCTCCCTTCCTCTCTCTAAAAATCAATAAGCTTTTCTTAAAAAAATGAAGTTCTCATCAAAGATTTGTTGGTTCCATATCCAGTGAAGCCATACTTCAGTGGGAAGGCTATTTCAGAAAAATTCAGTGTAAATAAACTTCAGCATTTAAGGGGATGTCGTCATTGAATGAACTTGTTCCATACTGCGGGCATTGTAACTGCTTCATTAAACACTTACACGTGCGGCTTGTGTTTATCCCCATAACCCGCGAGGGATCAGCGTGCTGTTCGTGTGCAGACCGAGAGCTGCCCTGTGCTGTGCTGCCCTGTGGGTGAGGGGCCGGCTGTCTCAGTGATGCGTGAAACCTCCCCCTCGGAGCCCAGACAGCCCCCTGGCCTCCCCGTGCCCCTGAAACAGCTCAGTCCCTCTCATCACTCACATTCGAGATGAGGGTGTAGAAACTCTACGTCCTAGTTATACAGTTGTGTTAGCACATCACCTGCCATTCTGAGCTGATAGCACTGACTTCTGGGTTAATTCAAGCTTTAATGATCTGATTTTTAGAAGTCTGAAAATAAGATTATAAAATGGAAAAATTTTCAGGAATAATAAGTAAATTTAAGGCAAATTCTTGATAAACGTTGTGTTAATATGGTCAGGAGGACAGAGAGGAGATCTCGGAGTGTTGCTTCGTGTTACACAGAATTATGTTTATTGAACATAACTTTCTAACTTTTCTGGTTTCCCTTTTGCTCTGACCATGGCTGGGACTCAGGCAGCACTTGGTGGGGTGCCAGTGTGTTCATGGTCCGCTTGGCAGCCCTGGGCCCTTCCTGCTCCTTACTGTAGATGCCATGAAAATGTGAATTTTTATATTGTTCTATAAAAGCAAAAATAAGCAGAGAAGGAATTGACTGATGCTATTATTTAATAGCTAACGTGTTGACTCTTCACTGTGTGGTAGGTGCTGTTTTCAGGCCATTACCTGTATATTTTTATTAATAGTAATGGGAGCTCCTCAGGTTTCATGAGCTTGCCCTACTTTATGGTTGATAAAATCCGAGACACGGAAAGGTTAAGTAAACATGCCCCAAATCATGCAACAAATTAGTGGTAAAGTTGGGAAGCAGGCAGCGGGCTGCAGAGTCCTTGTCCCATGACCTTGGCATGTTTGTTACGGCTGCTCCCGCCAGGAGTCAATCCGACAGTGTTACATTCTAACCGACAGTGTTACATTCTAACCGCGAGCTTCCCTAAGTAACTTCTCTGCGAAGCTTCCTGTGGATTCTGGTGGTGCAGGCACCTGGTGCAGACATGCGTCTCTTTTCACCTTCGTTATTCCAGAGGAATCACAAGCTCTGGATCCTCTTTTTTGGTGGAAAAATTGCTGCACGATTGTTACGAAACAGCTTTTCGTTTCCCCCTGGATTAGATTTATTTGTCCTGCAGGGAGAGAGAAGTTGGAGACCATAGCTCTCTGGTCAGTGTTTCCTTTCCTTCTCTTTTTTTATCTTTTAATTTTCTTTTCTTTCAGCTATTTCTTTCTCAAAAGATATCCCTTCTCTATAAATCTAGTTCAGATTACTTAATGCCCATCAAGTTGAAGTTTGGTTTTTTTCATAGTTGAAATTGATAGGCCAGGTAGCTCTTTTTTTTTAAAGATTTGGCTGTTTGGAAGCAGTGTATCTTCTTTTATTATTTTTTATGTTTTTGTTGATTTCAGAGAGAGGAAGGGAGAGGGGGAGAGAGAGAGAGAACCATCATTGATGAGAGAGAGTCATTGATCAGCTGCCTCCTGCACGCCCCTGACTGGGGATCGAGCCACAACCCGGGCATGTGCCCTGACCAGGAATCGAACCCTGACCTCCTGGTTCATAAGTTGACGCTCAACCATTGAGCCATGCCAGCCAGGTGGCTATGTAGCTCTTCTAGTGTCCAAGGCCAGTTAGTGTTTGATTGTACTCATAGTAAAGCAAACCATTTGTAGTCAGGTTTTATCACAGTATCTTTATTTGGTCACAGTTGCTGAGTAAGAGCACCGCTCTGTGCGATGGCTTGCAGGCGGCGAGTTCACCTGTGCTTGTTGCTCTTCTAGGGAAGCATGGGCAGTATCACCTGCATTGCCTGGAAAGGCGATATGCTCGTCCTCGGAGATGTGGATGGAAATTTAAATTTTTGGGATTTGAAAGGCAGAATATCCAGGTATGAGTTAAAAATGCAGCGTTGTTGTTTGGTTTTTTAAAAAAGTAACCTGATCTGAGTTTCTTGTCACTGAACTCGGGAGGAAGCGCTGGGCTGACGGAGCTCTGGCTCCTTCGTTCCCACAGAAGTGCCAGGACGTTGTCCCACTGCTGGGAAAGGGCAGGCGCCTCCTGTCCAGCGGGGCCTCTCTCCCAGACCTTGTCAGAGGGTACAGAAAGAGATCCAGGACATAGTTTCTGGTGACTAGGTCTGACTCTCCTTCACACTGGGGATTTGGTTTTTGTCTGTCCACAGAGGGATACCCACACACCGAAGCTGGGTGAGGAAGATTCGCTTTGCCCCTGGCAAAGGAAACCAGAAGTTAATAGCGATGTACAATGATGGAGCTGAAGTGTGGGACACTAAGGAGGTAGGCCCAGCTTCTCGAGTGGCTTTAGGCCCTCTGCTTTAGGATGACACTGTGCGCGGCTTGTCAAACGTAGAACAGTTTCCTCCTCAAACTTTTCCTTTCCAAGTATTTCTGTTCCAAAGGTGACAGCTCAGCAGGTTTTTTTAATGTTATTACTACCTTTGGGACCTTTAAAGCACTGTCTGCGTGCGGAGGACAGACGGATGGCCAGAGACTGTTGCGTTTCGACCTTGCACTAGCCTTTGCCATGCACCGTCTTTCTCTGACTGATCAGAGTGGTGAATGTCTTCTTTTCTCTCTGAGAGTGACGACCAAATTCACTCCTGAATGTGCAGATGGTGAGCAGCTTACGAAGCGGGAGGAACGTGACCTTCCGGATACTGGACGTGGACTGGTGCATGTCAGATAAAGTGATCCTGGCGTGTGATGACGGGTGCATCCGTGTTCTTGAGGTGTCCATGAAGTCTGCGTGCTTCAGGATGGATGAGCAGGAGCTGTCTGGTAGGGACCCTACTGAACGGTGCTCTGACCCCGGGCTTCGTTGTGTGCAGGGGGCTCTCTTCCGGGGAGGGAGCAGCTTCCATTCTTTCAGTCCCTGTTCCCTGAGGCCTGAACTTGAGAAAGTAATGCGGGTGTGTTTACTGCTGAGTTGCTGGACCCTTGTAATTGCAGATGTCAATCATTCCCCAACTCCAGTGTGCCAGATGCCTTCTCTGACTCTTACCTGAGGGCTTCTTCAAATGGTCAGAGAAGTTCACAGTCATGAAAATGGCTGACTCAGAATTCGGGAGAGCTCATCAGAGGGCATGAGCCTGGGGATGAGGTGCTGCTAGCCTTCTGTTCATTTTTGTTCGCTGACGTTTACTATTTCCAAACATTTTGTGACTGGATGCTGGCAGCTACTGTCTGAAGCAAAGGGGCTGCCTGGAAAACTTGAGAATCATGAGCTTGCCTCATTAGGGATGGACAGAGAGAGGGCTGAGCAAACTAACGCCTCCCGCACCCTGCCCAGCGTGGGGTTGTGGTTTTGTGGAGGAGGTGGGCATCATTCTTACCAAGCACACTCCTTCCTTTATGATGGGGTGTAAAAGAGAACATACATTCGACTAAATGGAAAACTTTTTAAAAGTTTCACAGCAAAAGAAACTATGAGCAAAATACAAATGATAACCAGGTGAAAGTATGTGCATGTCATTAACAGGTTGTCCTCGCAAGGGGGCTGTATAAAAGACAAACACTTGCACTTAGCAGGTGAGAGGATGCCCAACTTTACTCATACTAAGGAAACTGTAAATTAAAACTACACAAAGCACCATTTCTCACCTGTCTGATTAGCAAAAATTCAAGCTCTGGTGAATTCCCTCTCCTAACTAGATGATCTGACTTGGTGTCACCAGAAGAAGACCCACTAACCTGCTCCTCCCGGTGGGATCAGTGGGAGGTGCCCACCATCATCTGAGCGCTGTTCTTGCCAGAGATGCTTCACCTGCGTCTGATGCTCAAAACACACAAGTCAGAATGTGGGTTATTTCCTAAGACAGCTGGCACTTTAAATGCAAAAACATCTTGTGAGATCAGAAGCAAAGGGAAGTCTGTCCCACGGCTGCGGAGACTGAGGAGGCAGGACATCCAGTGCAGGCATGGCCGTGATGAGCCTTAGATTCCCAAAAAGAACACAGCTCCCGGGATGTGTGAGGGTGGCAGGACTTGAATGTGGGCTGTGTTTTAGATAATTTCATTGAGTCAGTGTTTAAACCTCTGGTTGTGAAAAAGTAATATTAGAAACATGCTTGACCCCTCTCCAACCTTGAAATTGAATAGTCCTCATAAAATATTTTATCTGTGATTTAATTTATACTTAACTACACAGAGCAAAGTGTTCTGAGCAGTGCTGTCCAGTAGAAGTACAGTGCTGGTGCCACATTAAAAAAAAGGTAAAAAGGACAGGCGAAATTGACTTTAATGAAAATTTTATTTACGTCCATATATCCAAAACTTTATCATTTTAACACAAAATCATTATTAAAGTTACTGATGAGATAGTTTACATTTTTTAGTGCTTGATCTTCAAAATCCAGGTATTTTCATTTAGAGCGTATCTCAATTCAAAGGACAAATTTTCAGCAGAAATTCTTGAGTTGTGTTTAGATTTTATAAAATTTACAACTGAGAAAGTAGTCATATATTCAGGTTGTTCCAAATATTCTTAAAAGTATCCAATGACTGAATCAGGCATTAGTTTTTAAATTTAAATTAATTAAGTAGGTAAGAATTCATTTCCTCCACTGGACTAGCCATGTTTCCCGTGCTCAGGAGCCACGCAGGACCAGAGACTCTCGTGCTGGACAGCACAGTGCCAGTTCTGTGTGGTCAGTTATGTAAGGCAGCACTGTGGTAGATTCGTGTGATCTCCTGTAAATGCATCTGTCCACGGGTCCTGCGGGATGTGTGAGGGGCAGTGGGTCCCAGAGAGCTGTGGCTGAGGTCAGGAGTCTGGCGAATGTGGCCATTCAGGGAGTCAGAGCCCCGCTGCCTGTGTGTTGGAGCCTCTGTGTCTTCAGATTCTTTGCACTGGAACTTGGAAAACAGGCACATCTTGTCTGTTGTGTCCTAAGTGAGCCCGCCGCTGCGTGTGGGGGGTTCTGGGGCCCGAGGTCCAGGAAGATAGTGATTTTGTTCAAGGGCCACTTTCTGAGTGAGACCTGTGGACATACTCGTCAGAGTTGGCCTGGTCCCTGCAGCAAGCAGCTCAGGGTTGAGGTGCCGTGTTAGTTTAACTCTCAGAAAAGCACACATCGAATGGGTGGGGTAAGGTGGTGCTGCTAAGTGTGCTTGTTAGTGTTTTACAGTAATGAGCTCTGTTGACACCTGTTGGATTGTTGCATTGGATCTTTCATTCAGGTAGGATGTTATCATACACCCTCCAGGACACCTGGATCTTTGAAAGGGGAAGAAAGATACCTCAGTTTGAAGAAGAGAATCTCTCCTCTGTGTCTCAAGCAGTGATTACGTTGACCTTACTGTCACCTGCCACCAGACTCCTCTGTAAACTGTCTGTAGCCGAAGCTTCATAGCAGCATAAAATTTTATTTTTTTAAACTTTTTTCCAGAGCCCGTGTGGTGCCCCCACCTCCTTGTTCCGAGAGCCTCCCTCGCCCTGAAGGCTTTCCTGCTGCACCAGCCATGGAATGGACAGTACTCTCTGGATATTTCTCAGGTGTAAGTTTCCCCATTCTGTTTTCCTTTTTAATTTCCTTGGGGGATGAAGGACATCCCTGAAAATGAGCAGTGGCCTCTGCACTCCAGGACTTAAAAGGACTGGAACCTTAAGCCAGGCTGAGGCAGAGACTCAGAGAGAGTTGCCAGGCTGTCTTGTTCCTGCCCTTGGGGCCCTGTGGTGTGAGCCTGGGGGGCTGAGAGCCCATGCTGCTCTCAGCTGGCCCTGTAGTCGCTTCACCCACAGTTTGAACATGGCATCATAAGTGTGGAGAGGGTCGGTTGAAACCACGAGCAATTTGGGGCCAGGCTGAAATCTTTTTAAAAGCACCCAGAATGGGCCTACTTCAGAGGTATTTCATGTTTTATAAATCTCAATACCTACCTCATTGCAAAAAAATATTCACAGAAACTGTTGTTAGTAGTTGTAAGTAAACCCACAGGTGTCACTGAATTCAGGCCATGTGGAGTGCGCAGGTTGGCATGAGTCAGGTGGGTAAAAGTAGACGTTGATGTGTCTATGCTCCAAGAAGTGTCTCGGAGGAGAAACGAGGGTTCGTTTGGTGGAATGGAATGAGCAAACCCCTTCATCATTGCTAAACTCCTTATTTATGTGAATCTAAACCTGATTGTTTTTGGAGCCCACTGATACATTCTCTGGTTTCTTGAAAGTCAAAGAGACCCTCTTCGCCCAATCCCTCGTTTTGACTGAATGAGGTAGAAGCAGACACTGAAGATGATTGGCGGGTTCCTGAGTACAGTGTTGCTGTTTGGTCTGCAGCCAGGTTTTTGACCAAGGTTACAGAAAGGTTACTTCTGTCATTAACACAGCTTTTTTTTTCTGGTAAAGAAATAAATGGCTGTCAGTGGAGAGAGAAAGAACTTACTCACAATCTTTCCCTGCAGCGATTATCCAGAGAATGAAGAGATAAAGAGCCTCCTCCAGGAGCAGCTGAGCTCGTTGTCTAAGTAAGCACCCTAGTTATGTTTGGTTAGAAGATAGAAGAAACATAGTAACTTAGGCTATTTGAAATTAAGACTGTGTGTTCTAGGAAGCATGGGTGACCCGAGGAGAGGCTATTTCCTCCGGCAGAGTTTGTGTCCTGTAGAGCCTGGTTCTGTGAGTGGTTATTTCATAGTTACACTGAGCATCTGTCTTCAGCAAGCTCCTCTGTGTCAGGTGCCCTGTCTCCTGTCTGGGGAGGAACAGAGCAGGCGTGTGCGTCCTCCAGCCTCCACCACAAACCCTGTGCGCCTCACACGAGGACGTACTCAGGCGGTTCTGTGCCCGCCTCCTGCTCCTGCAGTGGGTTCTCCCTGCAGGATGACGCACAGTTCTGGGGAAGAACCCAGTGCTCCCTAAGCCAAGAGCATTGAGAAGTGTGTGTTAGGAGTAATGTTGCAGAGGAAGTAGGAACGGGTCCACGAGGAGTTCTCAGTAAAACAGCACACATGTATGCCATCTAGAATCTGTTACTCATGATTATAGCATTTAATAAACTCGCCATAATACAGTGCTTTATCGATGTCAGATTCAAAATACCTACTGATTTCTCTATTCAGAGGTGAACATTTGCGTTTAAAAGGAAAAGAATAGATTTAAAGGGTTTCTCTCCTTCCCCTCACTGCCAATTTATGAATATTCTGTGTGTGGCTCTCTACAGATAACCGTTCCTAAAACACTAGCCCTTCTTCCTTGACTACTTTATGCCTGGGGCAGTTTCAGAAGTAAGTCTGAATGCGGCTTCTCTAAGGCAGACACTGTCCTGGTGATTAGCAAGGTCCTTTCATCAGCAGCGAGTCCTCCTGCCTGCAGTCAGGCAGCTGCTTATAGTTCCAAACATGTGGGCTGGAGTGTGGCAGGAGCGTCAGCCAGTCAGCGCCTCCTGGCCCCTGTGTGGGGACAGGCACCACTTCTCTGCCCGGGTGCACACTCCACATTCTAGAAGCTTCTGTAATGTCAGGGGCATGGCGAAGGAATGTCTTATGTAAGTTCCAGGCACACCCTTTGGGTGGAATTTTCCATTTCTAGGGCATGTTGATTTATCTCCTTGCTTCATTGTTTAATTAATTGTTTTCTTGCCTCTTTCTGGGCTCCTGTCTGCAGCGACATAAAGAGGCTCTTGCTTGATCCCGAGTTCTCTCTCCTGCAGAGATGTCTGCTCGTTTCCAGGTAACACTTTGAAGAATCTGTGTAAGAGACTGAGAATTTCAGGTTAACTCACTTCTCTTATTGTGGATTTTTAGTTAAGACCAAACTCTTAGATTTTAGAAAAATACCTTAGTTCATTCTTTAATATGACAATTTTAAAAGTAGTAACACGAATAGAAAAAAAAAAAATTACATTTAAATGTGAGATGTAGGCTGCCTGTGTTGAAAAGACTTCCTCCTACAGACAGCTTTTTACAATATCAGCTATAAAGGACCTGCCCTTAAACATGCCAATAAGTTGTATTATCAGTAAGTTATAGAATCAATGAGCTGTACGTTCACTGTACAACAGAGTAGTAACTGACAAAAAAGACATTTCCCTCCACGCCCTGGGGAATAAATTAAAGTTGTCTCCGCACCTCGTGTGGCCAGTTACCCCAGAGGAGCCTCATCCTCACTGAGGTCTGTGGTTCAGAGTGAAAGGCACTGTGGCCCAAGCTTCTGAACTGGGGTGTCACTCTTAACACAACGGAGACAGGTCTTGGCTGACAGGACCCTCTGCGCTCAGGCCTGGCCCTGTGTTGTCTGAGCCCCAGGGACAGGCTGGACGACTTGCTGCTTCAGCACTTTCACGGAGCCAGGAACCACGCCCGGTACCACATGTTGCCACGTGGCACCACTGAGCCCCAGTGTTTCAGGTGCTCTGAGGAGCCCTGTCCAGACCCCATTTCCCGGGTGGCTCAGGGGACACCTCGGTTCCACCTCCGCAGGCTCTATGGGGACGAGTCAGAGCTGCACTTCTGGACAGTGGCCGCCCACTACCTGCACAGCTTGTCCCGAGGGAAGGAGAGCACAGGGACCACACAGGGAGCGGCCCCTCAGGACAGAGCGAGCAACCCACTGGACATATGCTATGATATACTCTGTGAAAACGCCTACTTTCAGGTATCAGAGTGCATGTGTTACATCCTCGAGAGCTGTCGTCTCGGTTACTTGTGTGTCTGTAAGTCTGGTCAACTTGGGAAGCTGTGGAACTAAGTTAAAGTCCACACAAAAGAAACGAGCCCCTTCGCACGTTCGCACAGAAAAGGCCTGACCAGGACTTGGAAAAGTTTACCAATGTTTCTGAGTTTTTTAATACACATTGAAATTTTATTAACAGTCCTTTATTTTTTCTTTGCCTAAAAATGTTTAACTTAGGAGGTTTATTTTAGTTCTCCTTTATTATTTTCTATAAAAAGTATTTCACTTGGTTTGAATTTGCTGTTTTATATATAAGAAGGTAGCTTCGTAGCTTTTTAATCTGCAGTATATTTAGTGTTCAGGGATTCTCCCTCCAGCTCTGTGCAGGTGCCCGTGTCCTTGGCAGGTGCTGCGTCTCAGGTGTTCCTGTCACATTCCTGTTAGACTGTGGATTTCTGTAAAGTTGGTTAATAACCTCAGAAGTCCAAGTAATGTTTGTTAAAATGAAGTTATTAAGGACAGTAAAGTTTAAATAATTCAGAAGTCTTATAACCCAGGCTCAATTTTTCTTTTTTTCTTTACTCTAGAAATTTCAGCTGGAAAGGGTTAATCTGCAGGAAGTTAAACGGTCGACTTACGATCATGCTCGGAAATGCACGGACCAGCTACTTCTCCTGGGCCAAGTGCGTCAGTTTTTATAACTCCTCACGTTTCATGGAGCTGCTGGTTGACAGGTGTTTCAGAGAATCACATCTCTCTCTCTCTCTCTCTCTCTCTCTCTCTCTCTCTCTCTCTCTCTCTCTCTCTCACACACACACACCATGTTTCTCTGAAAGTATAAGTATAAATATAGGCTTTCTCTCAAAATAAGACCAGTAAATGTTTGTAAACAAAGCATTCATAGGCAGTTGCTGGAAGCGAAAGGCCTCTTCCAGTTGTGTCAGTGTTCCAGGTTATGAACTTAAAAGGTGGTGTTGGAGGAGAGGAATTAGAGGAGCTGTGTCTTTATCAGACAGACAGAGCTGTGCAGCTGCTCCTGGAAACGAGTGCGGAGAACCAGCATTACTACTGTGACTCCCTAAAAGCCTGCTTGGTCACCACCGTCACCTCCTCGGGCCCCTCCCAGAGCACCATCAAGCTCGTGGCCACTAATATGATCGCTAATGGCAAGTTGGCAGGTGAGGCGTGTCTGTGGGTCAGTGCTCTGGAAAGTCAGACCTGTTCCTAGCAAGGGATTAGATTATTGCGGATATTTTTGTCTTTTTTATATGTGTTGGAGAAAGAAAGATAATTGCCAGCTCTTTAGAAGATAACTATATAATTGCACTTTTAAGAGTGAAAGGGGGCACTGTTAATGCCAAGATGACAGGCATAGATGGACAAACCAGGGCAAATAAAAGATGAAAGCCAGTGAGTGAGGTGCTTACCTGTTTATTTTCAGGACTGACTGTGTTTCCTGCCTGGTTTACTTGAGTGGCAGCATCATAGAACTATGTCCTAATATTTTATTTTAAAATTTTAGTCAGGAGTCTCCAGCAGGTGTAAATGACATGACTAGGTGGAGTCAGTCTGACCTGACTGTGGGTGGCTGGTCAGAGAGGGGGCTGTGGTGCCACGAGGGGCTGCCCTTGTGTCTTCCAGAGGGTGTGCAGCTGCTCTGCCTGATCGACAAGGCCGCGGACGCCTGCCGCTACCTGCAAACCTACGGCGAGTGGAATCGGGCTGCATGGCTCGCAAAGGTGATTCCTGTCGGTGCTGAGCATTTGGGATGGGATCTCATCTTGAACTTCTTACTCATGATCAGAAGCATTTTTGGCTTCAGAGCTGCTTTGCAATGTTTCCTTGTAACTCCCACCCTCCTGGTCTCTCTGAGTATAATTTGCACTGCTTCCTATTAGAAGAGGCAGTTCATGTTGGTGGCAGTGAAGTGAGAGTGGCCACCTCCTCTCCCTGCTGGGGTGTGAGCCAGACTGCAGCCCTCGGGTGTTGTGGGCCCCATGTCCGCAGCCCGGGTCCTTGTCGCCCCCAGTCACAGGCAACAGCAGCGTCTGGGCTGTGGGACAGTGGAGCAAAACCTAGCATTTGCCTCATGAATTGGCCCCATCTTGGTTGATTTATATACATATATACAGTGCAATGTCTGCTCACATGGCACCTCTCCCAGGTCCGTCTGAATTCTGAGGAGTGCGCTGATGTGCTGAAGCGGTGGGTGGACCACCTGTGCTCTCCCCAAGTCAACCAGAAGGCGAAAGCCCTCCTGGTCCTCCTCTCCCTGGGCTGCTTTTCCAGCGTGGCCGAGACGCTCCACAGGTACCCCACACGCTGCGGGAATATGAGAGGCTTCTGTAGAGGGCTGGGGGCGGTTCAGCTTTGCGCAGAGCACCTGCTGTGAGGGCAGCGAGCAGCAGGAGGGAGACCGTGTGGCAAGTGGGGGGAATGCCCTTTGCAACCGTGAAGAGTAATAATGACCATAGCTTGTTATGGGGCATTTTATCTGTGTAAAAGTCAGGGAGGTCGGTGGAGGTAAACATGGCTGGACCGTGGGTACATGCCTGCGGTCCCGTCTCTAAAGGTTTCTGTGTATTTCAGCTGTTCCTCATTCTTTTAAGTGTTAATAGAAGAGACCATGGGGTTAGGGACCTGCGTGAGCTCCCTCCTGTCCTCTGTAAGCCAGGACTTGGAAAGGTGCTGGAGTAACTTTCGTAGTACTTGGGTTTCCAGGGAAAACGCATACAGGTCTTTATACAGAAACATACCCTGGGATGGTTCTACCCCAAATGCCGTAAGTCACAAGCCTGACTCCTGTTTTCTTCCCTTGGGCAGCATGAGATACTTCGACCGGGCGGCCCTGTTTGTGGAGGCTTGTCTCATGTACGGGGCGATGGAGGTCGGCGAGGACACAGATATCCTTTGCCGGGTGGTTATGCTGAGGAGGAAGCAGATGAACAAGTGGGTTTAGAATTCCTCTCTGTCGAGCTGCCTGGGCAGGAACTCTGTTATCTCGAGAAAGATCCAGAGCCGAGGAGGGGCAGGGAGGGGAGAATTGAGACAAGGACGGTGCACCTCTGGCCCCAGCTCTAGGAGCAGGAGGGGCTGTAAGGGGAGGGCCTCAGGTTGTCCTATCTTGTCGGAACTTTATTATTATTATTTTTTATAAAATACATCTTTATTGATTTCAGAGAGAGGAAAGGAGAGGGGGAGAGAGAGACAGAAACATCAATGATGAGAGAGTCATTGATCGGCTGCCTCCTGCATGCCCCCAACGGGGGATCAAGCCCACAACCCGGGCATGTGCCCCAATCACCTGGATCCTAGGTCAATGCTCAACCGCTGAGCCACGCCCAGCCAGGCTCTTGTTGGAGCTTTAAAAGGTAAAGGAATAATTTACGAAAGGTGTAGGGGCAGCTATTTTAACATGGCACGATGTCAAAACTCCTCCGTGGAGTAAAAGTTTACATGTTAATCTGGAAGATATGTACAGCAGTAAAAAGAAAGACTCCTCCTTATCCATAGTGACAGTCTAGTGCGGGACAGGACGCGACTTTGTGAAGAGACGTGTCATGCAGGCGGGCACTGGTCCACCTGTAACCAGGTCTGTCTGCTCTGGGTGTCAGCTGAGTCCGTTTTCCTTTGAAAAGCTCGTGCTCAAGAGGACAACTCCCTTCCGTTTGTAGACCTGCTTGTCCTCATTGCACTTTCTCCTGACCTACTACATTGTGATCTCATTTCTGCGTGTCGGGTACTTGGTTTTCTGTGCATTTTTAGTACAGAAAACTAAACTGAACGTAAGCGTACTAAGGATCCTGAGTCTAGGCACTGGTGGAGCTGACTAGCTCAAAGGAGCCGAACCCAGCGAGCAGGGCCATCTAAAAACCCAAAGCCCAGGTACCTGGGGCTCCTGCCCTGGGTCAGGCCCTGTCAGGAGAACCTCTCACTGAACCTGTATCTGCCCCCAAAAGCCAGCCTCTCAGACAGGGGCATGCGCGAGTCCTCTCCTCCAGCCTTTAGTTGTTTAGGTCGGGGGAATCCGGGAGGATGTTTGCTGGGCTTTCTAGGAGGACAACAACTCAGCTGCTGCTGACTTGGTGTCATCGCAGGTGGAGCCGTCACCTCCCCCAGGCCGGGAGTGGCCCTCAGTCCCTCCTGCGTATTGGGTGGAGCTTCTCCAGCCTGGGAGCCTGGCTGGAGTGTGACCGGGCCCTTGCCTCTGTTCTGCCCCTTAACTGTGGTTCACAGAGACTCATTTCCGCCATATACGCAGACTATGCCCGGAGCTTGAGGAGCCTTGGTTTTAAACAGGGAGCCATTCTGTTTGCTTCGAAAGCTGGAGCTGCCGGCAGAGATTTACTAAATGAGCTGGAAAGCCCCAAACAGGAACCGGCCAAAGAGTGACAGGTTACCAGGTGCCAGGAACTCTGACCCTGCAAGCCAGGTGAGGCAGGTGTCAGTCGTGCCGTGGTCATCGTCACGGTCACAGCCCAGACTGGTGGGAACGCTGTCCCTCCAGCTTCTGAGGCTCCTGTGCAGCTGCGTCAAGTATTTACATCGTTTATACCTTTAGGGCCCCATCTCTCCTGTTTTCATCTCAGAGAAAGAGGTGAACACTTCAGGTTTGAAAGTGTGTAACGGTTTATACTTTTGGGGAGAGAGCTTTAATAGTCCCTGGAAATACTTTTAATTTTTTTAAACCTAAAATTCAAGCGACTAAATTACTTTTCTCATTGATTAAATTTAAAGATGTTTGAAAAATCTGTATTGTTTGTGAAACCTATTCTCAGATACGTGCTGTGCCTGTGTTTATACAGTCACTTAAGATACAAATAGAGCAGAAATACTCAGACAGTAGAGATGACTCCGAAGCATTCCTGTTTCCTTGTTTTCTGACCTAGAAAACACACGACTGTCCATTCCCTGGTTTAAGCAGTGGCTAGATTTTGTACTTTCGGGCTCATAGGCTCATGGCGGAATTTTAAGCGTGTTTTGTTCCAGAATTTGCGGGGGTGGGGATGTGTCTTGGATAGTCTAAACTTTACCTCCTTTGTGGAGCATCACGTAGCTGCCTGTTTGGAATCTATGCTTTAACTGCCTGTTAATGTGAGGCGTGGCTATTGAAAATTGTTGCTGAGAACGCAGGTGTGTGTAACTCGGAAGCAACCAATAAAATGGAAACTCCAGCCAGGCTTCTGTTCTCTGCGGTGCTGTGCGTGAGGCGGGTGCTGTGTGTGGGGGTTAGGCGGGCTCTGTGCAGTCTCCTCGGGGTCAGTCGGCTGCCCACCCACTGAAGTCCAGGCTGCTCGCTGAGCCCGGGAAAGCCAGGCTGTGGGATCCCGAGGGTGCAGCCAGGGTAGGACCGAGCACCTGCTCCCCCCAAGCCGTCCGCTGCCGTGTTCCCGAGAGCTGGCTCGGCATGCGGCTTTAGAGGTGAGACAAGAAGGAACAGCATTCCTGTGGTTTTCCTCCCAGGTGTGCACCCACCCAGGGGTGGGATTCTTAGGTAGAATCATAGCCTCTGCCCACCTGCTCCCAGGAGGAACTGATACCCACAGACAGAAAGGGCCTGTCAGGATTGCTTGTTCCTAGACCTGCACTGGGGCTGAGCATTGAGCACCTGAATGTCTCCTTCAAAGCCTGGTCACAGCTGTGACTGGTCACTTTCAGCCGACTCCCTCTATGTGCAGTTTCAGGTCTACTGTCTTTGTGCCCCACGGACCCACCAGCAAGGATGGGAACCAAACGGGAGCAGCCAGATGAGCCTGCAGGGTACATAGCTGGTGCGCAAACAGTGGCTGAGAGAGGGAGTGAATGATGCAGGAGTGAGGGAACTCAAGCCACCCTCTCGGGAAACCCCAACCCCTGCCCTGATGTCTGCCAGCAGGCGTGTCACCCAAATGCAGAGATCTGGGAGGCCCTGTCCCTCCCTGGGTAGCACATGCATCGCGCGGATCAGAGACAACTTTCCGCCAGTCCCTGAGGTGTCTTCTCTGCAAAAGCTCCCGCCGAGCCCGCCTGTGTCCCCTGGGAGTGGACGTTCTCAGTGTGCGGACCTTCCCAAATATGTGAAACAAAAGAGCGCCTGCATTTTTTAAAAATTTAAACCTGCAAAATATGATAAGAGAGCCTGTTCTCCCGGGTTTATGTTTCCAAAGGGATGGCAGAGGGTCTCAGCTATAGCATCATCAGAATCACAGGAGGGGCACTGAGCCCCAAGCTCAGAGCCCCGCCCACAGTTTCTAAGGAGAGGTCCAGGCGGGGCCAAGAAGCTGCCTTTCTTGCCAGTTCCCTGGCAGTGCAGCTGTGGCTGGTCCAGGCGTCGTCCTTGTAGGATCCTTTGTACAAAGACGGGCTTTGTGGCCCTGAGGAAGCCACTGCGGGGTCTGAGCCTCTGGTTCCCTGCGGGTGAGAGAGAGACCTGCCCCTGGAACAGGTTTCGTCCTGATGCCAAGCTCTGATGCCAAGAGCCTGACCTCCCCGCCAGGGCGTCACCTCCGGGCAGCAGGGGGCAGCAGAGAGCAGGGGACGCCGGTGGGTGTGATGCCGCAGCAGCCCTGGAACTGGAGATCACTGGGCTGGCTTTTGTCTGAAGTTTGAACAGCATCTGTCGGGCAGCTCAGTGCCCCAGAAGCCATTAGCCACAGGGACCAGAAACCTCCAGATCCGTTGTGTCTCTGTGACCAGGAGAAGAGAATGGGTGCCCGACAGAGAAGTTTGTGTGTTAGAGCCCCGTACTTCTCCGTGGCCTTCACAGCCCTTCTGCACATGGGGAAACTGCGACCCGGGGCCCCATGAGGGTGGCGGGCTCAGGCCAGTGCACAGGCCTGTCTCCATCCCACTGGAAGCCTTCCCTTCTTCCCGGCAGAGTCAGGCCAGGCGGCCCTGAGGACTGGCGCTCTCCCAGGGGCTCTGGGGCTCCAGAGGAGGCCTAGGGACTAAGGGTGTGGGAGGGGCATGTGTTGGTCCCCATGAGTTTAGAGCCCCCTCCACTTCTAGCTGGAAAAGGGAGTGCCCTACAAATATTTGGCCCCAGGGTCCCAAAACATCTCTTCAGAGACAGCAGGTAATTCCCAGTCTGTGCCTCTCTAGCCCATCTTCAAACAGAGTGCCTGCTGCCCTTTCTCCACATGTGAGCTGCTGCCATGAAGGTCCACACTCCCCAGAGTGGCGGCGGCTTTCAGAAGCCTCTTGGATCTGCCTCTCCAAGGAGGCAGCTGAGCCTGGGAGCCTCGGTGTGCTCAGGTGACTTCGCCATGTGGAGCCTGGGACATGCCTGGGTGATGTGGGCAGTGTGGGAGGGAAGGGCCTGCTGAGGCTGTGCTGGCTTTGGGCACCCACAGCCTGACTGCGAGGCTTTCTGGAACCTGAGGCCTGACAGGTGGAAAGGGTAGCAATCCCAGGCTGAGCAGGCTGCCTGGAGGCGGGGCTGTGGGAGGGGCTGCAGCTCAGTGTGAAGGTGGCTGCTGCCTGGGAGGCCCAGAGCTTCCAGGGCCAGGCGGACGAAGGGCAGCACCCTTTTCTGGGGGGAGAGGGGCAGGGGAGAGGGCTACTCAAATGTAGCTTCTGGGCCTCCACCACCCCTCCTGAATCAATGGACCTGGAAATCTACATTTTAACAATCTCCCCTCCCAAAGAATCTAATCACACCAAATTATAAGAAGCAGAACTTGGAAATATTTTCTGTTCGGTCATCAGACGTTTGCAGAGCACCCCTCCCTGGACACTGTCAGATTCCTGTTTCCTGTGGATGCAGAAAAAACCCCTGTCTCTCCCCAGGCACGTTCCCACCCTTCTCTGGTCTCACTGAAGTCTCACCTCCTCAGGACACCTTTTCCAGAATGGCCGCCACCTCCCAGCCCTCGCCCCCACATCCCCTCACTTAGCCCCTTCTTGGCCTCTACCACACGCCAGCTCATCTGTGTATTTATTTTACTCATTGCTGCATCTCCCCTCTAGGAGACAAGCCCCCTACCCAGGGAAGGGCTTGCTGTGTGGAGATCACTCCTCTATCCCTTGTCGCTCATATCATAGGCTCAGTGTGTGTTTGTTGAATGATGAGTGAGCTCCCTTCTCATTAATGGGACAACGGGGCAGGTGTCCGTTGGAGAAGGAGGACATTTGACATGAGGGAAGGTGTAGGTGGCGGGCTTCCTACTGACCCTGCGTGGCGGGCTGCCAGCCTCTCTCAAGGGACGTTCGCCCGTGAAAGGCAGAGAGGAAGAGAGACCGAGAGCTCACAGGCACAAGTGGGCCTCCTCCCTCGTGAGCAGGGATTCAGGGCTCAACACGCTTCCTGGGGCCGGGTCTGCACAGGTAAGACAAAGAGGCTGCTGGGCGCGCAGGTTGTGCCAGCCCGAGGCCCGGCAGCTCACGGAACCTGCTTGTATGTACTTGCTCTCTGGCACGCCATGAACTGTGTGTTGGCTCCCTTGTTAGGAGATTAAGCTTTCTTTTAAAAAGATTTAAAAAAACCTCTAGCAAAGGCTTGACTGGAGCTGACCCCCGAGGAGGCGGCTGCAGTAACTGACGGGCACCGTATTTGTCTAATTAATCTTCTTGTCAACAGAGTTCGCTGCTGGTGCCAGCTCTGACATCATCCTGCAAGCTTGCCGCACTGGTTCGTACCCAACTACAATGGCTGCTTCTGACCCAGCCCTGCTCACCGGCCACCCCAAAATGTGGCCAGTGGTGCTGCGGCTGGACTGGGAACCAGTGGTGGGAGCAGAGGTGCCCCAAACCTGCTAGCCCAGGGGGCCCTGGGGGGCCACAGCTGGAATGAAAGGGGGGCAGCGCCTGGAAGGAGCCTGGTTCCCAAGCAGGACTCAGATGCTGAGCTTTGTCTGCAGGTTAAACTCCCAGAACATTCCACGGGGCAGGTTGCTGTTGCCACGGCTGGGTTGCCCTAAGCGGCAACAGTGCAAACTCAAGTACCCAGGCAGGCCCGTAGTGAGTCTGGGGGGTATAGGGATTGGGGGGAAACGGGGCTCGGATCCTGGTCCTGGGCAGGAGAGCCACGTTTTCAGACTGCGGGTGCGTAGGCTAAACTGGGCCCCCTGGGGGCCATTCCTACTCTGCGTGTGGCTTCTGAGCATCCGAGGGCCTGTCCGACTGTCCCCTCAGCTTTGGCCTTTCCTTCTGGCTTTATTGCTGCGCGTCACGCGGCCCCACCCGGGCTCCCCCTCCTTGTTATTTATCGTCCGCTCACTGCCAGTTTCTCCACCGAGAGGTCTGCAGGTAAAACCGAGGGGCCCAGTGATTTGGACTGAGAGGCACTTACACTGTCATTGTCACTAACCGCCAACAGAATTTAACATCTTCAGTTGTTCATACGGAAACGTGTCCCAGTGCCGGTGACAGTCACCAGCGGGTCACAGCTCTGTCCCTGTGCCTTGGCGATTGGCACAGTTACCTCAGAATGTCACCTGAGCTCCTCACCGTTTGAAAGGACCGTGGTTAACATGCTGGTCTGCAGCTTTGTTAGATCATATAACAAAGAAGTGACTTTATAAATATTCTGATGACTCTTTCAATGCGGTTGACTGCTTTGCAGTCCTGTGCATCTTTTACGTGTTTTCCAACATCTGAGGGGGGCCCAGGAGCGTCCCCCGACTGTCCCCGGTGCTCTGGGTCGTGTGTTTCATCCACTTCGTGTCATCAGGACCCACCTCGGGTCCTGGCACACAGTAGGTGCTTAGTTTTGCTGACGTGAGTGCGTGAACTGCGCAGTGGACGGGCGCGGCCTGGGCATGTAAACGTCCAGTCGCCGCGCTGTGTCCCTGGAGCTAAAGACTGTGTGTCAACTGTAATTTTTTTTAATTCCAGGAACACACGCGACCTTGCCGGGGTTCAGGACCCTCGTGTCCCCAAAGGAGAAGGTCCGGGCCCTCTGCGGGGTGCGCCCCTTTCTCCAGGACAAGCCCCCCGGGAGGCCGGGCCTCGCCCGCGTTCGGGGCCCCGCGGGCCGTCCCCCCGCCCTCCTGCCCCAAGGCCGCCGGTGCCCCGGAGGAGCGGGGCGCTCCCGAGGGGACCCCGAGGCCGCCCCCCGCCCGGGAGCCCTCCGCGCGCGGAAAGGCCGCGCCTCCCGCCCTGACCACGCGAGGGCGCTGTGTCCCCGCTGCGGGCCGCGCGAGGTCCCGGCGCCGGTCAGTCCGGTGACCGTCAGCTCCGCGGGCCTGGGCGCCCCGGGCGGGGGCGGGGGCGGGGGGCCAGGGGCTCGCAGCCGGGGGCGCCCCGTGTTCCCGGGGGCCGAGCGCCCCGACCTGAGCCCGGCGGCCCGAGTCCTGCCCCAGGGCCCCCGCCCCCGGCCTCCTGCGGGGCGCGCGGGCTCTGGGGTCGGGCGCGGCCGGGGCCGGGGGTGTGAGCGCGCCCCCTGCTGCCCGGGCCCCTCGGAGCCGACGGGAGCCCCTCGCTCGTCGCTCGTCCCTCGGCTGGTTTGCTCCTCGGGCTGCACGTCTGGGCGACACCCCGCGAAGTCCGTCCCCTCCGCCCGCGGCCCCCCAACGTCCCGGGCGCGGCGGGGGGGGGGGCGCGGGGGGGGCGCGGCGGGGGAGGGGCAGCTGCTGTACTTTCAACAATAAAGACATTTTTTATAAAAAACCACTTTCTGCTTCAGTGCGTGACCCGTGGGCAGCTGCAGGGGGAAGGCCCGGGTGGGGCGGGGGCGGCGGAGGGTCAGTGGGGGACAGAGGGACACCGCAGGGTTTCCAACAATAAAGATAAAAAAAGACAATGTTCCCCCCCCGCACTGGGGGTCGCGCCCTGTGCGCAGGAGGGTGGAGGCGACTCGGGGCCGCCCCGGGGCCTAGAGGGTCAGGGTCAGGGTCAGGGGGCCGCACTGCCCAGGGCCCCGTCTCCTGAGAACTCGGGCAGTGGGGACCCTGCTTCCAGACTCAGGAGGGTGCTGACCACTCACCCCAACCCTAAGGCTACTCCGGAGGGTGCTGACCACTCACCCCAACCCTAAGGCTACTCCGGAGGGTGCTGACCACTCACCCCAACCCTAAGGCTACTCAGGAGGGTGCTGACCACTCACCCCAACCCTAAGGCTACTCAGGAGGGTGCTGACCACTCATCCCAACCCTGGGAGGGATGGGCAGAGGCGTCTCCTGAAGCCACAGTAGGGAAGTGGGATTTCCTTCAGTGCAAGGAAAAGTCCCTGATGAGATTTAAGCATAAAAATAGCACCATTAAATGGACACCTCATCTTGAAGACAGTTTCAAACAGCCTAGCTGGCCTCGCTTAAATCCGAACTATTGTTTCTGTCATAGCCTTAGCAATAACAAACGCGTAGTATTCAGCCACTTACACCGCTACAGGCATTAACTCATTTAATGAAAAAACGCATATAACCCCAAGACAAGCCAGGGCAGCCGAGGCCCAGCGTCTTTCTGATATCAAGGTGTAGGAAAAGCAGCCCAGAGATAAAAAATAACTCCTGGTCAGAAGGAAGTAGCGTGTGGGAGCCAAGGGGCTGCGCTGAAACCCAGCCAGGTGTCTGGGAGAGCAGAGCTGGATGGTCCCCTGGCTGGGCTGGATGGTCCTTGGGCCCGGGGGTCACCCCCACCTCCCAGGGTCCTGGTCCCAGCCCCTCCAGCCGGGCCCTGTGTGTGCGGTCACTGGGGCGTGTAGGCTGGAGCTGGCCCACTCCCAGGCAGCCGGGGCCCAGGGTGTCCATAATTAAGAGACACAGGTCAAGAATGTAAATTCCTGTGGTTCCCAGTCAGGAAGGTTTCACGCGGTAACTCGGCACAATTGAAGGCGCAGGGAGCCTGAAAGAGCCAGTGTTCCTGCTTCAAGTGTTATCAGTTTAATGACCTGCTTACGAAGTGTTAAATGCAGGCCGGGGCAAACGCAGCATCTGGGCCTGGGCTTTATTTGTGGACTTCAAACTGGGAGCTTGGCATTTTGAAAATGCCAATTAATGGTGCTAAATCAGAATTTTTTTTTTTTTAAATCAGAATTTCTAATGGGGAGAAAGGGTTTTGTAATAGCTTTTAAAATTATCTCAAAATATATAGAAAACACACAATGCAACCACAAAGACAAGGTGTTGTTTTTTTTAATGAAAGAAGCAGTAATTTACTGCTCTGCCCTTTGTGACACGATTTGGTGTGTTTTTTCTGGAGGAAAGAATGAAGAGTTTAAAATTAGAGGCATCATCAACACAAATTCTCCAGAAGTTGCTCTAGGAAATGTCATTTTTACCCGCCTTTCAGGCCAGAAAACAGGCGGGCTCCGGGAATATTCGCTGCTCTTTCCTGGGGAGAGTTTCCAGGCCACCCCTCGAAGCCATGGAGTTGGATTTGGAGCAAATGGAAACATTGTGAAATTGCTTATTTTCTTCCAAAATTTGTATTTTTCTTCCTTATTTCCTGTTCAATCAGGGCCACTCATCAGCAACCATATTTTTGTCTTATACTCTCAGCAGAATTTTTGCTCCGTGACTGTCTTCCAAATTAAACTTTTAAGTTTCCAGGAAAAGTGTAATGAATGTTTAAATCAGTTAGAACTTACTAATGAGAGGATGGGGGGCGGGGGGAAACCACCCCTCAACCTCTCGTCTTCCATACAGCTATCGCTGTCTGTATGCTTCACGCTCTGGGGAAACTTTCATCCCTGCGACTGTGAAAGGGCTGTTTGCAAAGCAGGAAATCTCCGGGAAACGCCGAGGGCGCTGAGCTTGGAGCTGTTGGAAAGTTCTGACCAAGGCCGGTTTCGGGGAGCATGCAGGCGGTGCGAGGGCTTTTCTGACGGTCCGGATGAGCTCCCCGCACCCAGTCGCACGGTGTTGGAGCTGGACGGGTGTCTCGCCTGGGAGCCACGTGTTATAAGGCGTGTCACAGCAGTACACCCAGCGTGACTTTGATAACACGGCAGGTGGAGCCCATCCCTTCGCTGCGTGTTTTTCAATGAGCAGCTACCTGTCTCACGTGGGTCCCTCTGCCAGGCAATGAAGATGCAGCCAAATGCAAGTCCTTGCTTCTAGCCAACAGCAAATGACACCTTTAATAAGAGGGTGACCACAAATTAATTTCCTGCCGCTGGCCCAGCAAGGCCCAAGCTCTGTGTCCATTCTGCCCATGTTTGCTCCATTCCAGAGAAAAAGGCCAGGGCGAGCTCGGGAGAATCCGGAGAGCATTTCCCGGGAAACAGCTGCACATCTGACCCTTGCTGCGGGCGACAAGGGTGGCTGGCTGCTCAGGTCAACGTGGGTCATCTTCGGGCGAGACGGGCAGGAGCCTAGAATGTGCCTTCTGAGGAAATTTTGGTGGGTTGATCCAGCCCAGAATATTTTGGGAAAGAAGTATATTAAATGTATTGTATCATTCAGAAAAAATAAAGAAAATTTCAGTAGCCAAATGAAACCCTCAGCAGGTGGGTCGCCGTAACAGAACGCCTCGCACACAGACCCTAAGAGTTAAAGTAGGTGAAAGCTGAGTACACGGTAAGGGCCCGTGAAGAAAGCGAGGCTAGTCAGCAAATGATGTTAGGACCAACCATGTGGAAGAAATTAGAGAGAATCCCTGGCTCTCCCAATAAACCAAAATAAATTCCACGTGCACTTAACAGCTATGCAAAAACAGCACGAAAGCAGAGGAGGAAGGTAAATCGCAGCTCTCAGGAGGACTTTGTCACTATAAATGCTTAAAAATAGACTAATAATTAAAGGATTATGGGGGCTGACCACAAAGACACGAAACGTCTCCGTGTCAGTAACGTTGGAAGGCGTTTGTGAGAAATATCACAGAGAAGTCACGTTATTTTTACGTGAAATAGTGAGAGTGCTCACACAATATTAATGGCCAACGAAGACAGGTAGATAAAAATGCAAATATTCAACTAATGTGAAAACATTCAAATTTATGAATTAAAAAATGCAAATTGAACCAACAATGGTGATGCTCGACTGCGGACACACTGCTGCTTACGGGGCTGGCAGGGCCTCCCCGCTCACCCGGTATCCGGTCCCCAGCCCTTGGCAGGTGGGCGGGCCATGCGACCAGTTCTGGCCAGTGGGGTGAGAGAGGAAGTGATGGTCCTTCTGGGTCGGGGTGGGGCGTCCAAGGGTCCTTGTCGCCTCTCGTGTGACCGTGGGGGTCGCACATTCCAGAGAGTGGGGTACAAGACGCAGGGGCCCCATCAGCCTGCGTCTTCAAGTAACTTCGTGGAGCACTAGCTCCTCAAATATCCCTCAGCCCCTTGTCACCCCACACGGCGCGTGGAATAAACCTCTGTTATGTTTTAGGGTTCATTAGTTATTTTAATACAGTCTGGCCTTGCCTGACCAACACTATGGTCTACAAGAGAACAGGCCCAGGAGCCGGCACGTTTGTCCGAAAGGTCGCCAGGTTTCCCTACGGAAGGGGGACCCCACGTGGGGCCCCAGGGGCAAGAAGCTGTTCTGCTGGTGGGAGGGCACTCGACCTAACCTTCAATTTAGGGAAAATTAAAAAGGGACCAACCGGGGATGTTCCTTTTGGACACACTGAAAGCACAATATTCGATACTGACACGGTTGTTTATTACAGGACCTATTTGTGGGTTTAGATCGTGATCAGTGTGTAGAGTCTGAAAGCGAATGTCCGACAAGCTGGGTGGACATCTGGCATTTTGCGGAGATGAATATGTCACCGTCGGCGTGTGCACACGTGTGTGCGTGCGTGTGCGTGCGTCTACACACCTGGAAGCTCACAGGGGCTGAGAATATAATAAATAGGGGTGTAACTGCCCCATTGTGTAGTCAGCCACCCAACGGCTCTACTCCCAAACCCGTATCAGATAGTAACAGACTGTTCGGAACAGTAACTGACGAAAGCGGGAAATCAACCCCGAGAGGAAGAAGGAAAATCATTTGTTGAAATATTAAGCGGCTGTTAAATGTACAAGATTTGAGCCCTGACCGTCTGGGCTGGGCTCCCGGTTTCACCCTCCTCGGGTGCACGGCCTCGGGGGAGCCATGTCATCTCTAAGGGCCTCAGTTCCCTCATTTGGAAAAGATGCCATGTTGTCGTTATAAGGAGTAAAAGTGGTAACTTAAAGGTCTGTATTAGGATTATGTTTAGCTGTTTGTAACAGAAAACAATGGCTTAAGACAAAAGAAAGGGAGCTATTTTCTTCAAAAGACCAGAGCCGGGCAGTCCAGGCGGGTACAGTGCCCAGTGTCGGGACGCAGGCTCCCTCTGAGGACTCGCTGGTCTGTCGGCTTCCACAAGTGGCTTCTACTCCATGACTCCAGAGGGTCCCTGCAGCCGTTCGACTCTCACGGCAGCTGGCGGGAGGAAGGAAAGTCAAACTAGAGTCAAAGGCCTCATTCTGTGCATCTCTTTGAGCTAAACCTAGTGCTGGGGCCACACCCGGGTCCAGTCTCTGCAGCAGCCACACAGCTCCGCTGGCCATAGTGACGCAGAATCAGCGTAGACACCCCGCAGCGAGAGGGTGCGGCTACGTTCCAGTTCAGTTATTTATGGACACTGAAAACTGAGCGCCGTCTAATCTCCTGCAAATAAGGTTTTCTTCTTTCAAATAAGCAGGTTTTATAAGTAAGATGACACCCTCGCTTCCTTCGTTTTGGTTTGGGACATGATTCTCTGGGCTGCATCACCACCTTTCTCAACACCAAAGGCAGGGCACTGGCTGAAAAAAGAGAAAATAGAAAAATTCATTATGCTGAACTTGGGCGCAATTATATAACCACCTCTGATCCCCCCCCACACGCACTCATTCAACACACGCAGTGTTTACTGAGTGCTTACTATGTACGGGGGCATTAAAAATTAGAGTATATTTTACATAGAAACTTTCTGGAACGCTTCCTGTGAATTCACAAGCATGGACTCCGTGAGTAATGCAGGTGGACTCACGTCAACGTGTGGATAGCACCTGGCAAGAGCTCAGGGCGAAGTCTGCTGTGCTCATTCCAGAGGGGAGTTGGGCCAGACGCCCCTCAAATCTAACTCTGAGGGTCCAGATTCTGAGAATTATCCAGAGAAAATCATCAGGCAAGTGAGTGAATGTGCAGAGATGCTCATTGAAGATTTGCTCATAATGGATGGAATACTATGCAGCTGTGAAAATGGTGGAAGATAAAGATCTGTTAATATGAAGAGAGGTTCACGAAATAAAAACATAGCCACACAATACGTACACCATTGTCCCATTCTTGTGAATAGATATATTTCATTTGTGATGCATAATATAGACATATCCAGTTTATGATGTAGATATATGGAGTTTCAGGTAGAAAATAAATCTGGAAGGATATATATCCATAAGGTACCGTGTCTGGGATTTGGATTATAGATGAATTTAATTATATTCTTTGTACGTCCCAGTGTTTCCTAAATTTGTTTACAAGAGCTGCCTTTATAACGAGAAATGCACAATTTTTATAATGGCCATTCTGAGGGTGCCCGGCACTGAGCTAAGCTCTTTAACTCTTAACCTTTTATTAAAGTTCTATGAAGCAATAGTTGTTTATATTTTATAATTTGTAATAAAAATAGGAATAGTCTCAAGATGCCCCAGCTTCATGCTACAGATCTGGAACCTCTGGGGGGCTGGCTGCCTCCGACATGCTTTGCTGCCACTCTGGGAATGCGAGTCTCGGGCGGAGCCTCTGGCCTTCGTCCCCGCGGCTCAGGAAAAGTGCTGAGGCCCAAATCCTCGCAGCCAGGGCAGAATTCCTGGGGCTTGGCCACGGGCACGGGGTGAGCGGATTCAGGCAAGAATTTTGTCTGTCTCCTTCTTTGTTTTTAAGAGAAATAGCCACTGCCTAACCTGGGCCGAGCCCAGTTCTATCTGGTTTTCTTCAAAGGCTGGGCTACGATGAGTGGCTGCTACCTAGTTATACGGGGCTGTCTGGGGAGCGGGTTTCTGGGAGGGCCAGTGCTGGGCCCAGACCAGAATCCGTTGTCAGCAGGGCCCGTTTCTGCACAGGGATGAGCTTAACAGATGGAAGCCCATCCGTCTGAGAGTTTCCGCTTGTAATTTACCCTCTGGAGTGTGGCTAGACCCCCAACCCGATCGTTCCAACAGTCAACAAACCAGAAAACGACCAAAGGGGATCATGGGAACCCAGCTTGGGCTCCAACCCTTTGGGCTTGGCACCCTCCCCAGCGCCAGCCTTGCAGCTCGATGCTCGACAAACGCTCAGCTCCCAGGGTTTCCTTTTACTCCCTTCTTGTAAGTGGCAGGGTCCCTGGGTTCGGGGCCCGAGGGTTTGGACGAGCGTCTCACTGAGCCACATTGGCTTGAATGACTTAGAATTAAGTCACTAACTCTTTCTGGCCCTCAGCTTACCCATTTGAAAACTAGGTTTAAATACTAGGCCATGTTTTGATTTGCTGATTGGGGAGATAGGTCCCCACTGAGGGCTCTCATCGTTAAGGTGAACCCAGCGTGTAAATTTTTTTTGATGCCAAAACACTAGGATTGAAGAGTTACTGGATTTTCAGCATCAGTGAGCTTGGCCGGGGTGTTTTTGGGGTCAGGAGCAGGGGGCCTTCCAACTTCACACCACACAGGGGTCACGACCCCCTGGAGCAGGCCGACAGGAGCTCCTCAGATCATGCGGCAGAATGAAGCAGAATTAGGCACCATTTATGGTTCTTTTCAGGGAGCCGGAGTCTCCAAGACCCGAGTAAATGTCAGTTTCATGAAAGTCCATCTAAAATTCCCGATCAACTTCTCCGTCCTGGGCCCCCCCTTCCCCTCCCAGCTCCCCCAGAGCACCGGAGGCGCCTTTGAGATCAGAGAGCGTAATTACGAATGAACAGGGGCTCTGGGGACGGCTAACAGCTTAATTAGCTCCCGTCCTGCACTGTCTCTGTTGCTGGGCCTCACACTTGGTGCTGGAGTCCTGAGAGCCAAGGAATTCAGAGCAGGAGACTCCCGGCTTGTTAACACGCTCCCCTCAGTCCCTCCCGGCGTATCCAGGCTGCAATTAGGCCCAGCGAGGAGAGGGAGAGGCCCGAGTGTGCGCATCCGGAGCTGGCGGGGACCTGCCTGTCTGAGCCAGCCCGGAGGTGAGGCGCTCCCTGGAATGTGGAGTGGTGGCCGAGGAGCGTGCACCTGCCTGGCCCAGCCCGGGTCAGGAGGCTCCAGGCTGCAGGTGTGTTTCCGGGGGCGTCTGGCAGGGGCCCCACGTTGAAGGCACCTGGGGTTAAAGAGGCTCATACACTAGGGGGAAGAGGCGGGGGAGAGGGGCCGGAGATAAGGGCGGTGCTGGCCCCTGGGCATGAGCCACGCTGGGTAGCAGGGCCCCCTCTCAGCCGGAGCCGGGACCCGCAGCAAGGGCTCTGGGCTTGGACAGCATCACAGAGAAGCAACTGTGCGGCCAGCCACAACTGGGGGCCCCTCTCCAAGAAAAGTGCAGGCCCCTCCATTAATTTCTGGGCCCTCATGACTTCCTGGCGGCTTAGGGGTTGCGCTATCCCTGAGTTCCTGGCTCTACCCTCAAGGGAACTCACTCCTCGGTCCTGGAGGGGCTGGATCAGGGAGGAAGAGTCCAGCTTGGAGGCAGAGAGAAGCCAACAGCTGAGCACCGGTGCCTGTCCAGGAAAATGAGGAAAGTGACCCCTCTCTGCGCCCCCCACCCCCACCCCCACCCCCACCCCCAGCCAGGAGGGTCTGTGCAGGCTCCCCAGGCACTGGGCTTACTCAAGACCCAGACCCCCGCCTCAAAGACAGGGAGTGGAAAACAAAACTGAAATGAATACGTGTTGAATTTTATGTCTGTGAAGCATAACATTACACCTAAAAGTCAGCCTTTGCTCCACTCTAATACCTATTTAAAAACGTGTCCCAGTGTTAGCCAGGGATGGATTTTAATTTGCTTGATAGAACAGGGAATATGTTCTCCAAAGCAAGAGCCCAGGGCCACAAAGCCCTGTTCACAGACCTGCCTCTTGCCCCAGAGAAACGGAGAGATGGAAGATGAACCCATCCCATCGGGAAAGCACTGAGGCCTCAAAGGCACCCGGCCCCCTGGCCCCAGAGGGACACCTGGGCCCCCGACCCCAGCCTCTGGGGGCCATGCTCTCAGAGGGACCCTCAGCGCTCACGCCTCATGCTGGCAGGTTCCCAGACACCTGCCAGGTTCCCGGGGGGCCCCCACTGCAGACCTGGCCCATTTTTCTTTGGGGAGGCAGATGAGGGGGTTGCTGGTGTGAGAGGAGCTTTCATCAGTCTCATTTCGAGCGATTCTCTGCCCCGCGTGCTCTCCCACAGAGTGCCCTGTGCCCTGCTGCCCCTCTGAACCGGCTGTGATTCAGTCCCACTGTTGGGGAACGACAGCCGGCCACGGGCCTGGCAGGTGCTTTTCTGAGGGGCTCAGAAGCCACAGGGGAGAGAATTACAGGACCAGGAGGAAAGTCGGGAGCAGGAAATGTAGAGGGCGGCTTGGCTGGGGGACCTCGAGAGTCATTCTCGCTAAAGGCTGGGAACCACACAGAGGAGACTGTGGGGCTGAGGCTCCAATGAGGATGGGTGTCCCGGGTCCAGCTGTGAGGGGTGGGGATGAGAGGCCAGGGACTGGGTGGGGGACAGGGGCTCAGGCTGGAGAGGGACCCTGCGTGCGCCCCGAGCCCTGGGAAGGGCCCCGCCTTGTCTACAGGGATGGCTGCAGGAACCCAGCAAGGAGCATTTTTGGGTCTCTGTGTGGCAGAGGCTGGAAGACAGGGAAGGGTAAAGGGAGCCTCCCCACAGACTGCTTTAGTATTAGCATCATCACTGTTTTATTTTTTTTTAGAGAGAGAGGAAGCGAGAGGGAGAGAGACAGAGAAACGCTGGTCGGCTGCCTCCTGCGGGCCCCCTACTGGGGATCGAACCTACGACCTGGGAGTTGCCCGGACCGGGAATCGAGCTGTGACCTCTTGGTGCACAGGGTGACGCTCAACCACCGAGCAGCACCGGCCAGGCCCACAGGCTGCTTTTGAGCGACACTGTCACTCCTGGTCGGCCACAGCCACCAGTGGGTCACGCGACTCTGCTGTCTGCTGTGCCCTGTGGCTTCTCTGCCTGTAAACCAGAGGTGATTCCACTAATGCTCCAGCTGGGCCGGGACCTCGATCCAGAGCAGGTCGGAACCCCCCAGGCCTGGGGTTCAAGGTGTGGTCCCGGGACCACAGTGTCAGCCTCCCCCGGGAGCTTGTTAGAAATGGGGAACCTCAGGCCTGCCCCAGACCCACTGGATCAGATTTCCTGCTCGCCAGAGCCGGGGACTTCCTGAGGGTGCCTGGACCGAGTGGCCACCACCTGGGGAACGGTGACCTCAGGGACGGACCTTCGCACTCCAGGCTCGGGCCCTGGAATCCAGGGCTGGAACACCACTGGGAATTCTCTCCAGGTGCTAAGCAAGGCTTCAGCTTCGGGTTTCCATATTCCAGGCGGGAGGCCAGCCAGGAGGGGCTCAATCGCTCCCGGGCACACGGCGTCAGGAATCAAAACAACCCAGGAATGCAGGTGAGCTCATGCTGCGCGGAGCAGCCGTGATTCATGCCCCAACAGGCTACATGTGTTTCATGGAGGCGGCGGCTGCTCAGGTGGAGCCACCCGCCCTACCTGTCAGAACCTACATTAGCCACGATTCTCTGGATTTTCTTTCGCTCACCCCAGAGAGGGAGCTGCCACACAGCTTAGGAGGGAGTCGCTGCCTCGCACTGGGATGGACCGGTGTCCACAGATGCAAAGGGTCACCTGCTTAATGCGTGTGCATGTGTGCGCGCGCGTGTGTATGCGTGTGTATGTGTCGGAGGTGAAACACCTTGTAAAAGGGAAGCTCGGCTCAAGGAGATGCTCCCTGCTTTTCTGCAGGTCACAGTGTGAGAAAAGCTGCTTGTCACGTGCAGGGCCCTGAGCACTTGAAAATAATAAAGAGAAAAAGTTTTGAATTAAAATTTATGGTTGAGCCTGCCTGTCTGGGAGAAACCGGCTTCGTGGGCAAAGCTGACGCCAGCCAGGCTGCGGGGGCTGAGGGAAATTG
The DNA here is from genome assembly GCF_964146895.1 of Miniopterus schreibersii. Classification (NCBI taxonomy): domain Eukaryota; kingdom Metazoa; phylum Chordata; class Mammalia; order Chiroptera; family Miniopteridae; genus Miniopterus; species Miniopterus schreibersii. The sequence goes on along the minus strand of NC_138114.1, from coordinate 56,129,875 downwards.
GACACCAGCGTCCCTGTAACTGAGGGGACGGCTCGATGGGGCCCGTTGACCGGCACGATGGCCCCTGCTGGCCGGATGCCCTGGGGAGGGTTTGAAAATGCTGATGCCTGGACCACACGGCAGACCAGCCAGTCGGAGTCTCCAAACGTGGGGCTGGGGCCCGTTCACCGAATTATCTTGAAAGCTGACTTTAAGGAGACTCCAGAGCTGGAGGACAGCTTGAGCACCTCTGCCCTCCCCTCACCTGGCTCAGCAGGGGCCGGGGGGGTGGTTGGGGCACTCGGCTTACTGGGAGCTTTATCCTCCTATAGAGGCTCCCAGACAGATAGGGACTCAGTGTGACACACTCACCTGCAGGACACGGCATCCACCCAGCAGCCGTCCCCACCCTGCCTTGCCTCTGAGCAACTGAGCACTTCTGAGGTCCACCTACGGCTCTTGCAAAGAACCCGGACCTCTGAGGTCCTACTCTAACCTGGGATCGTGCTTTGGTCTCCAAAATCTCTTTTTTTCCTGCTGATGCCACGTCCCCATGCAAGGGGGAAATTCTGCTTAGCTCAAAGGAAATGTTCGGGATTTTTCAAAGATTGCATTATTAAAAAATTTAAAAGGAGTGGAGCAGGGAATAAGTGTGAATGACCAAATATGAACGAATTAAAGACGGTAATGTTCTGGAGCCCGGAGCCCCAGCTTTAAAGCAGCCACTCGCACAGGCCAACGCACGGGTCTCGAGTCCTTCCTGGCCCTGGAGCCCCCTCGCGATGCTCTGGGCGGCCTCCCCACCCCTCCGTCCCCTGCACGCTGGGCCTGAGCCCTCGCTGGTGGCAGCCTGGTGGGAATGGCGGCAGTTAGGTTGTTGGTCCTCCCGGTATAGATCTACCTTCCCCTCCGGACCCAGGCATTGGCAGGTGGGTGGGAGAGAGCAGCAGAGACCCCGGCTCTTCCACCCCAGAGGAGAGGACAGTTTCCTCACAGTGATGCACAACCGTCCGCTCGTGGACCGATCACCCAGGGCCCAGGAAACGATCGCCTCCCTCTGCCTCCCGGGAGAGGGTAGGTTCCCTTATCTGTCGATTCAAAGGCGACCGATCCAATGGTCAGTGTGTCCGAGCAAAATGGAGACGCATAAGGAATTCCTCTTCCCTGCTTTTTGCTTGCGTATCTTTAGATTTTAAGATCAAGTAGTAGCTTTCCAAGCCGAAGCTTAGGTGTGTTTGGATTGGCCTGAGCCCTCCTGGCCACCACTACAGGCCAACATGGGCTGATTGACCGGAAGACGCCCGCCTGTGGAAGAGCATGGGCCCCCCTCCAGGGCAGTTACCACCACCCCGGTGTGTGTGTGTGTGGGGGGGTTCTTTTCTTTGCCACTCTCCACTTACCTCTGAGGAGCGCTGGCGTCATCTCGAGAGAATGTGCCATGTGGGAACATGGCCGGTCTCTTTCCTCAGAGCTCTAGAAGCTTGTTTACAGAGCCCTCCAGTTTCTGGGTTCAAAGACTCACCGAAAAACCCAAGATACACTCAAAACTGCCCAGGCCCCAGTCAATATTTATAACCCGGGGCCTCAGCCCAGGTGGCTTCACAAGACTGTTTGAGCTCCACTCAGCGCCTGTCCACTGACCATCCGCGGGAGACCTCTTGCCTGCCGGCCCCTCGCTCTTTATTTTACTGCGCAATCGGGAATACACTTGACTTTCAAAGACTCAGCTTGTGCCATTCAAAGAAAAACGTCCACCCTGTTTCCAAGCCCCACCTCGTCCCCTCGCGGTCCAAGTAAACACGATCGGTAGCCAGCGCCGCTTAAGCCCCCAGCGTTCCCACTTCAAGGAGAGGGAACAGCGCGAGGAGATTGAAGTTTAACCCCCACCTCTGGGTGCTTTCCAAGCTTGTTCAGATTAGTCTTCAAAAAGAAGCCCCGGAGAACTGACATTGCGTCCAGTTCCCTGAAATTCTCTCTCTCAAGGATACACTTGAACCTAAAGCAAGTCAGCCTGGGAGACCCAGGCAGGCAAACGCTCGGCACTGCGTTTGCTCTGTCCCCTCTGGAGAAATCTGCACAGGCCTGTGGCGCGCCTGGTCTCCTGGCTGCACCCCGCCCCCCACCATCTCTCCCTGCAACGCGTCTCCCAGCTCACGAGCTTCATGCCTCTTTCCTTCCTTCCTGTCCCTCTACCCAGCCTCTGAAAACAGATCACCCTCCATAGGACTGGCCTCTGAAATTTCCCGTCTCTAATCTCACTGACTGCTGCCCACATTTGGCTCTGAGATGCAGAAGTCCTGCTACGCAGAGCAGGGGACCTGGTTTTCTAGGTGTGTCCTCAGCACCTGCCCTCAACTCACCTGGTCTCCTTGAGCACAGAGACTCCCTGACTCTCACGTCTAGTGCTTTGGACTCGGGGAAGTGGGCCAGAGAATCTGCATGTTCAGTGAGCTCACCAGCAATCCCTCCTCCCTGTGATGCTGGGGATCCACTATTACTGAGGGGAGAGCATGGCTTTGGACTCAGCTGCCTGCCGACCCCAACAGATCTCTGCTTCTTGGCTCCCCCCCCTTCTAGTCTCCCCTAGACCCAAAGTCTAACTTCCCTGAAGTCCAGCTCCAAGCTATGGGTCCCTTCTACAAGCCTTCATCCATCATCATGAAAACTCCATTTCATCCATTCTGCACTGATATTTCTTGACTATTATGTGCTGGGCATTGTGTCAGGGCCTCGGATTGTAACAGTGACTGAGGCGCTTGGGCTCATGATCTAACTGGGGAGACACCGTGACTCCCCTGTTGAAAGTGCTGTAATGGGGGGGAAGGGTATGCTCTGGGGCCACAAATAAGGACACAGGCCCAGCTTTGGTGGGTCAGGGGACGCCCCAGTACTCACAGGATCCAGCCTAGATTCCTCAGCAGGGCAAAAGGCTGTCCTTGCCTGGCCTGGATTCCCTTTCCAGGCCTCTAGACACCTCGAATGTCTCATGAAGCACCCACAAAGGGCTCCTGAGTCTCCCAAACAGGCCAACACCCCCCTACTCCTATACATTTTTTGTTCATTCCTTTTTCCCCCTGGACTCTCCTTGCTTCTCACCTTTGACATGTCAAATTACTATGGAGCCTTCAAGAGCCATAGAAACACACCCCCTCCCCAAAGCCTTCCCTGGTTTCTTCCACATGCCGTACCCGAGTGGTCTGTCTGTCTTCGTGCCATTGACCCCAGGGGCAGGCACCACAGGCTGTTCGTTGTTGAGAGCTCCGGAGAACCCTCTACCCTAATGCCCTGCACTGAGGGGGAGGGGGCACGAGGAAGGAGGGGCCCCACAGGATTTCTTCTCTCGGCTGCACTGAAACACAAATGGGACCCCGGGGTGCCTGACGGTCCTGTGAGCGCCTCTCCCTTATCCTGAGACCCTCGGTCAGCTCAGCGGCTCAGCCCTGGTCCGGGAAAAAGTCAGGGGCAAATCACATCCCTCCATGTGTCCCAGACTCAGCACCCTCAGGCCCCCAGGGAACCGCCCTGACCTGGACCAAGACCAAGTGCTTCGAACTCTTTCGCTTCACCACACACCCTCCGACCCGCATGTGGAGACAGAACTGAAGCTCTTGCGAACACGGGTACCCACACCTTTCTCTCTCTCAGGCTGGGTGGAGCAGAACCCGCTCTTATTCTGGGCGCATCCCTCCCTGCCATCCTTTTAAATCCTTCCTTCTCCGCCCCTCCACCCGCTGGCAGACCTGCCCCTCCTGACCCGGCTCTGTTTGAACTGGCCACCAGCCCAGGACCTTCCTTCCTGCCTCTCACGGGGGCCCCTCACCTCGGCTTGGCTTCGGAGAAACCTGAAAAGGCTGGCTTCCTCCATCCCCTTTAATCATTCGCTTATCTGGATCAGCATTTTTATTTTGCATTGTTAAGACATTCCGCCCGAATTCTGCCTTCGCTGGGGGAGGGGAGAGAGCTGGCACAAGGACTGTTGGTGACGGCCACGTTTTATTACGTGTGTTGGTCCAGGGTTAGACATGCCGTTCGTCAAGCTGGGGGCAGGGAGGGGGGAAAGGACATGAAAAACATTTTCAAGGCGACATCAAAGCCACTTTCCTTGGTGCCTTGCCTTGACCCCATTTCACACGAGCAAAATACGAACTCGAATTAAAATAAAAATACCAGCCTGGCTCCATGTAGCCAGTGGGGCTGCTGGGCTGAGTGGCCAATTTTATTAAAGTCGCCAAACGCAAACATTCCAAGATTTATTTTCCTCGCTTATAATTTTTCTGCCTTTCCACTGGTGGGTTGTTTGTTCCTAATAATCTGGTAGGAAGAAAACATGCACTCATACCAGTGGGGGTCGTTATGCCAAGCTGCAGAGCAGAGCACATTTTATGGCGGAGTAAAACCCCTGCAAAGCGGGCTCCAGGGGGGCCCCCGCTGACGCAGCTTTACAAGCATAGCACAATTGACGCCATTATAATTAGTTCCCCCAAAAGTCTTATTTTTCAGGGCAGAGATCTGAATCTTTCTTTCTGCACATGAATATCTCCGGACTAGAGCAAAAACATTATGGAGGGTGAGTCATGGGCCGGCTCTGGGCTTGAAAGGCGAACGCAGATCCTATAAATCTAACCCGCATTCTTTTACTGGGAATGACTGACTTTTATGAAAACCGAGGACTGTAAATCAGAAACCTAAATAGCTTGCTTTGCAGCAGATAAACACAGATTTATGTAGTGGCTGAGCCCTACCCTAACCCTTTCATGGAGCCACAGAGGACGGGGGGTGGGGGACATGTGCAGTGGGGGTGCTTACGTCAGCACTGGTATTTCTTCCTCAAAGCTGGAGCGTGGCGAGGAGGCGGGCCCCGTGTCTATCTCCAGCGGGCGGGGGTGGGTGACACCAGGAGCATGTCCTTCTCTGGCCAAGCACGCCTGGGACAAACCCACCTCAGCTGGGTGCACACACAACGCCAGGAGTGGGCTCCCAGTTATTCCAAAGGCCAGTCCCTGACTCGATGGGCACACACGCAGGAGCCGACCCCGAAGGGGCTCTGTGCAGGTGCTCACATGTGAGCCTGTCCCCACCTGGGCTTCTAGTCCCTGCAGGTGTGACCTCTTCTAAGGCCCCAGGGCCCCAGGGCCCCAGTACCTCAGCCTTCTCATCTGCAAAAGGACGCTTCCATCTGGCGTGTTGCGAGATTAAATAGAACAATTACATAAGGTGCTCAGAACAACGCTGCTCACGATAAACACTGAAGGGATGTTACCCAGTGTTGCTCCTACTGTTACCAGAATCATGGGCACCTGGACCCGGCTTCTCACACTCTCACGTGCACACCAGGCACTTGGGAACCTAATTAAAGCTCAGATTCTGACCCAGTGCACCTGAGAGTCCACATGTTCAACAAGCTGGCAGGTGGTGCTGATGCTGAGGGTCCGTGAGCGACCCCCCCACCTTCGAGTGGTGTAAACGCAGATTTCAGAATTTACCAGCCACGCCTACAGCCTTTCTCATTCAATTCTCATTCCAGTGCTGGGCCATGGAGACAGATCCAGCGTTCTTCTTGTGGCTGATATTTGTAGCCATCAATCTGATCCTGAGCAAAGATGCAGGCCCCCAAATCCTGTCCTTCCCTGAGCATGGGTCCCCATGGCTGGGCGGTTCCCGGGTCCCACCCTCCCAGCCAAGTCCCGCAGCCCCCAGTGCTTATCTCTGGGGCCCTCACCACGCCTGAGCAGCCCCCTGGCCTCACGTTTCTGTGTTTAAGCAGGACACACCCTGTGTTCCTACTCAAACTTTAAAGGGAAACAGGACCCAGGGATCCCTGGAGAGAGGAAAGGGGCATCTATCAATTTTATGTGGCATTTCAAAGGAGACGGATCCCAGGCCGCCGGAGACAAAGGCCGGTGGTGGGTTAATGGAGAACCTGGGATTTAATCATTAACCTTTAATACTAAAGCTGGAGGCCCCTGAGCGGGGCAGAGGGTGCCCAGGAGGCTCTGGCTCAGCCTTTGGGGGGGCTTTCTTGGGGGGGACTGGCGTTGGGGCCCTCAGCCCATCCTTGCAGGTGACACCTTTTGCTGAAGCTGAGGGTGGGTGGATGCCACCAAGCCCCAGAGACTCTAGCAAGGATGGAGGCACCTGGGTGGCACCAAACTGGGGAACTGAATTCCTTCCACCAGCTCACCCTGCCCCAGGAAGGTGGCATCGTTAGCTCACTTTCTAGGCCTGACCCATATCAGGTGAGTAAGGTGCCCAAAGCCATACAGCTGGGCGAGTCCTGTGCACAGGGTGAGTGGGGTGGGGGCTGGGAAGAGCCTGCCCCCATCCTCAGGCTCCCCCCCCCCACCTCCCAGAATGAGGCGTCCAGCTCTGACATCTACTGGTTCCCACTCCCCTCCCCTCCCCCCCACCCGTCCACCTGCCTCCCCTGCGCCCTCGGGGTCCCCCAGCCTTCCACCCTTATCTCACTTTAATCATTTACCTGGAGCTGGGAATGAGTGGCCTCCTTCAGTGTTTTCCCAAGGGCTTGGGCGAAGCCCTGAAATCGCGCCGTGAGAAAGTCATTTCCTTTCCAATCTCCTCCAGACCCTCTGACCAGGAGGAGCAGGCCTTTGAGCCCCCGCACCTGCGACACCCTCGTCTTAATGAGAGGGAGGGGACCACGGTTTCTCCTGGGAATTTAATGAGCACCGTGGTGCGTTCCCTGAGTTTCTATTTACTTTTCTCTTTTTGTATTTTGAAGTTTAGCGCCGTAAGTGGCATTAAACGGGGTCAATTATCACAGACAGACAACCTAGGAAACCAGCAGTCAGATCAAGAAACGGAGCTCGGGGATTCTGAATTCAGAAAACAGAAGTTTCTGGGCTCTCAGAAGCCCCCTCCCCGTCCCCTTCCAGTCACTGTCCCCCCTCCCCGAAGGGCGACCGCTCTCCTGACTTGTCACAGTGTCGGTTAGATGAGCCTGTTTTCACACCAGCCGCACCGATGGAACTGCGGGTCCGGCTTCTCCCACACGTGGTTTGGGAAATTCACCCCTGTCACTGTGGTCAGAGGTTGTCTGTTCTCACTGCTGACGATCAGCCATTGTGTTTATTTTTATGGTGACTCCCCGTGTGTGACACATGGATGCTGGTTTTCCATTTACCTCTGGGTTCTTCTGAGAGTTTGTGAAAAATAATAACTTCATTTAAAAATCAAATGCTGCAAAAATAGTGAAGACGGTGCGTGACTCACTAAGAGGTGGTATTTCAGGTCTCTGATTTAGGGTGACGGAGCTTCTGGCCCTGCACCAGGCCCAGGGTGGGCCAGTGGGAGCTAATAAACCAGCCAGTGCACTTAATTCTCAGCTGTCTTGCAGGCATCTGGTGGCGCATCCCACTCGGAGCTCCCGTACGTCTTTGAAGGACACGGGACATGGAGCCCATGAAACACACCTGTGCAGGCCCCAGGACCTCTGCCAGGCCCCTCTGCAGCAGAAGGGGCTGAGCCTGCCCGAAGGCCCGAACACACCGCTGACCTGTCCCACCTCCGTGTGGGAAAATTCCTGGGAAGAGATAAGATCTGGGCGGCCAGGGCCTTGCAGGGGGCCTCGTGCCTGGAGCTGGATGGAGGGAAACAGTCAGATCTGGCTTAACCCATGTGCCCCCAGGGCTCTGTCTCCATCAGAGGTTCCTGCACATCCCTGCGGAGGGGAACCTCCTGGAAAGGGGGGCTGGAAGCAAAGGCTGCTGGAGAGAAACCTGAGCCCCTGCCTCAGGCTGTTAGGTAAGGTTCCCACCTTCTCTCCCAGGGGAGGAAAAGTCACTCACAAACCCCGAGCAGGAGGTGATGCTGGCTTGTTTACCTTCAGATGGTGCTTGGGGGCCTGTTGACTCCTTAACCCCCAGATCTGATCACCCAGCAGCCCAGGGCTCCCTGAGGAGGCAGAGAAGGAAGGCCCTGCTCTCCCGACAAACCCACACTCCAGTCCCCGCTCCCGTCCCCGACGCGGCTGACATTTGGGAGCCCCTTAACCCCGCTACCCTAACGTCCTGCTCTGGAAGGGGCGGTAGCAACTTTCTCCTCTGGGCAGCGGTGAGAATTACGTGGACCGGGGCCAGCCAAGCATTTCGCAGGAGGCCCAGCGCGTGGCGTTGGCCTCCGTCGGGAAGAAGAGGGGAACTGGGGGAAATGTCTAACTTTGAAGCCAGCTCCTGGATTTTTTTATGGAGGTATAACTGACACACAACATTTTATGGTCTTGTAGTTGATGGTAGGGAGGTGTATTAGTTTGCCAGGGCTGGCATAACAAATCCACAGGTGGAGGGGCTTAAACAATAGAGATTTATTTCCTCACAGTTCTGGAAGCTGGAAGTCTGAGATCAAGGTGCCAGGAGGTGTGTTTCCTCCCGAGGCCTCGCTCCTCGGCTTGTAGATGGACGGCCACATCCTCCCGGTGTCCTCACACGAGCTTTCCTGTCTGCACACATTTCTGGTGTCTCCCCATGTGTCCAAATTTCCTCTTCATATAAGGACATCAGTCATGGGTTTAGGGCCCACCTTAAATACCTAATTTTAACATAACTCTCTTTTAAAGACCTTATCTCAAAATACGGTTAAACTATCAAGTACTCAGGGTTAGGGCTTCAACACAAGTTGGAGAGGGGCACAGTTCAGCCCATACCAGGCGGTGTGCATGCGTCTCAGCCCGAGCACACAGATGGAAACACACGTGAGCAAGTGGCTCTAGGTGGGCAGGTGGAGGAGATTCCTTCCGTCCATACAGTTCAGGGTGGGCCCGTCGCCTTGGGGCCCAATGCAGGCTTCACCTTCCGCTGGGAATGTGGGGAAGACACAGGCTATGGACTCGGACCCCAGCTCAGGTCCCAGCTCTGCTGTCTCCTGGCCCCAGGACCTTAGGTGGGTCACCTCTTGTCTAAGCCACACTTTCATCTGTACCAGGGTGGACACTGCACACAGGCAGGGGTCACACAGCCTGATGGCAAGAAGTTAGGAGGACAATCCAAGGGCAGTAACGGTCCCGCAAGCCGGGCTGTGTGAACTGCAACGTTCTGATTCATTTTTGCTTCTTTAGCGGAGCTGCAGGGAAACTTTTGGCATTTTCCCTGCCTCCTGGGGTTGTGCTAAGGTCCAAGTACTTAATAAACGTCAGCAGCTGGATTTAAAGATTCTCGGTAAAATTGGCTACTGGAGGCTCGAATGTGCTTGTAGGTTTGTACAGGATTAGAAACTGTCAGGTGCTGTGGAGAGCCAGCCACCGGGACTGTTTGCCAAAGGTCTCGGATGTCTCCGCTTCCTGCCTTTCCACGGGCGACCCTCACTCGCCCTCTCCACCTGCGCTTCTCAAGGGAAATACGTACACGTCAGTAAGATGACAGAGACCCATCCTTGCCCTGGAGGAGTCAGCAGGGACCGGGGCAGAGAGAAGGGAGAGCAGGGAGCAAACGACAAGGGGGCTCTGCCTCTGCAGAGCCAAGCTCCTCCTCATAAGTAACCAAGTCCCTTCTGCTGGGCTCCTGCTCTCTTCCAGGTCTCTCTGTCTCTGCCCACATTTCCTGTGCCCCAGATTGGCAGCTGGGCATAACCCTCCCACCTCCTGCCCCAATCGATTAGCCTTCAGATGCCTGGAATGCAGACTGGACTTTGTCCAGTGAGCTCTGGGGACAGCCGCGAGGGGACCATCTCCCTGCACCCAGGAACCTGCCCCTGCAGAAAGGAGGCCCCGCTCCATCCACATGGTGGTGGCCACCCCCTAGGCTTGGAGGACTCGGCATCAGTTCCAGAATGCGCCAGCATGCGAGGAGTTCAGAACTAAGGAGACCGTTTCCCCAGAACGAGACCAGAACTTCCGTGTGCTCCCCGAGCAAGCCAAATCAGAGAGTTTTATTTCTCAAAGCCGCAGGAGCAGGAAATGTGAATCAAAGCCAAGAGCTCGGCCCTGACCACGCTCTCGGACCGTGTTTGTCCACTGACTACGCACAAACCCGCCCTCACCTCGCACACGGAGCCTGCCAGGGCTGCATTCCTCAGCCCTGCAGTCAGCTCAGCCTGAGGTGGCAAAGTAAACACGCACAGCGATTCCGCAGAAAAGAGCTGCCCGGGACATTCGGGCCCAGGTTTTATTTGAGGAAAAGTGGGAGAAGCGGTGGCACTTTCCCCAGAGTTCCCGCAACCACAGCATTCATGCTGTGAGGTCCAGGACGGGGACAAGCCGCCTCTCCAGGGCCACCTGTACCTCGCTCCTGTGGGGACCCTCAGCTCCAAGCAACCAGGCACTCTCGCCACCCTCAAGCCTGGCCTTGTCCCTCCTCTCTGGCTCTGCTCGCCTTTCCCCTCCATGCCACTCAGCAAACCTCCCGCAGGCTGGGCAACGGGGCGCAGAGCCGGGTCAGCACGTCTCATGACCAGGGAGGAGGCAGGGCCTTAGACCAGTAGTGCACTGGGGGCCAAGATGCTCGGGCACAGGCCCGTGAGAGAGCTGTGCCCAACCCAGGGCAGGGGAGAGGCAATCAGGGGGCTTCCTAAAGGAGGGGAGTTCTGAGTAGAACAGGAGGTTGGCCAAGCAGCGGGAGCTGGGGACACTAGATGGCGGGGATGGGATGGATGGAGGGATGGTCTCCTCCACCTACAGGAGACCATTCTTCCTGGAATCTTCTTACCCTCCAGCCCACCCCAAGTCGCACTTACTGCCCATGGCTCTGCGCAGCAATGTGTTCACCTGGCACAACCAGACTGTGTATGTGTGTGAGAGAGACAGAGAAATAGGTCTACAGGCCCCTTCTACCCTCTGCCCCCCCCTCCCCCCCGGGTCTCTCCATTGAAGCCCTTGAGCAAATATAAAAGGCTGCTCTGGAGGCCTCCCTGCTCTCCAGCCTGGGCTCCCTCCAGGCCCTGCCCCACCCAGCTGGGCTCCTCTGACTTTACATGTAGGTGATGGTGTCATCCGCCTCCAGGGCAGTTCTCAGGTAAATGTAAAATTGATCGATACATGCAAAGCATTTAGCGAGTGCCTGGCACCCAGAAAGTGCTGAATCGATGGTAGCTATTATTATTCTTGGTGGAATTCTAGTTTCGAGAGCGCTGTGCCAAGGTGCTGGCTGGCATTCTGGAGGCCCCGGGGCACAATGAGGAAAGCTCTCAGTTGAGGGCCAGGTCCTGGGTGTGTCCTGCTCAGCTGTGCCACCTCACACGGGTGTCAGGAGGACCAGGTCTTCTGTGACGTGGCTGCCCAGCCCCGGTGCTCTGGGGGCTTTCCTGGGATAGTCACCCATCTCCCGGCTCTTCCTCTCCCCCAACACCCAGCACAGCTCCCAGACGCCCCCAGCTTCCTGCTCTGGGGGCACAGACACTGGGCCCAGTGAGGCTGGCCTGTGGGCCCCAGGAGCCACCTCCTCACTGGCCAGGAGCCTCCCTGCACCCTCCACGTGCCCCCCTCCAGCCCGGCAGCAGGTGCTGCAGCACGAACACCTGCGTCCCCTCTCCTGGCAGATGGGGGTGGCCCTGCCCCGTGGGGAGTTCTCGGGCACCCACCCAACCCCTCCTGGATCTAGGATCTTGGGGACATGGGAGCACGCCCAGAGCCTCGTCAGCTGGCTCCCACCCCAGGCCCATTTCTCAGTGAAATAAAGTGTTTTGGGACAGAGGCCATGAGGTACGGGGGTCTGGGAAGCTTCAAGCATGACGGGGTCCCTGCCGAGACACTGCCTCCTCAGAGAAGCCTCCCGACAGCCTAGCTCTGTCGCCGAGCACTCTGGTTCTTGCAGCCGTGAACACCCGTTGGTAATCACGCTGTTACCTGCTCATTTCTCCAGAACAGGGGCTCCCGGAAGACAGGCCCCCCAAGACGGAGCCCCGGGGATTGACTCTGTTGTAACCCGGACGCACCACTAGAGGGCGCACAGGACCCCGGGCTTGTGAGACAGGCCGGGTCGGGGGAAACACTTGACATCAGGAGCCGGGGACCTGGACGGAGGCAGCTTCTGGGAACACGGGGAGTCTGGCCGCAGGCAGACAAGCTCCCAGGTCAGCTGTGCCTCTGAGCCGGGTGTTCTCGGAGAGCGGCAGGGCCAAGCGGTGAGACAGGACCCGCGGACCTTCCAGACCACAGGTTTCAACGCGGAAGCGCGCGTCTGTGTGTGAGGGGCGGGGGCCAGTGATGGGGAGAGGCCTGCTGGCTCCCACTTGTTGGCTGGGCAGTGCCGCTCCTCAGGAGGGCGGGGGGGGTGGACCGACACTCGAGGACCAGTCAGGCTCAGGGACAGCAGGTGCCGGGTGCGGCTGCGATTCCACAAAGTCCCAGAGACACGGACCTGCTCCCTGAGTCAGCCTGAGACGCGGGGCTGCAACTCGCTTCCAGTTCTGAGGCTTCGCCCAGGCCTGTCTGAAACCCCTACGCGGGGGGTGAGAGGCGAGGAGCCCTTGCAGGGTGCCCTCTTGTCCTTGGGGGCAGTTAACTTCCCCTCGGGGGCTGTTTGCAGCCAGCAGTGCAGGTCACCCTGCTACCATGATGAGGCAGCGGCCGGTCCCTGCAAGACACCCCAAAGCTGAAAGTCGTTCTTTTAAGGTCCCACCAGCACCTCCAAAAGCCGGTCGGGGTGGGAGCGTGTCCGTGGCCCCGGCCCTGCCTGTGCTGCTTCCTGCTGCTGTAGCTGTCACGGTGGTCCCCCCTGCCCCCCCCAGGTCCCAAGAGTGGTGATGATCCAGGGAAGGGAGCCAGCGTGGGCCTGAGGACAGGATGGCGAACAGCAGGGCATCCGTGGCCACGGAGCCACGGAATCCACAGCCACAGGATCCACGCAGAGGAGAACCCACATTCCTCAGGCCGCCGTCCTGGATTTGTAACGTGACTCCCCCGTGAGCAGCAGCCCCTCCTCTGGGCCTGGAACCACGTGGCATCACCATCGCCGCTTAGCCTCCCCGACACCTCGCGCCCTCAAGGTCCCCACGTTTACAGCTCGAAATGAAGGAAACCTCGCCCTGTTCCAAGTGACATGCCAAGGAGCCGGGTCTTAAACACGTCCCCCTTGTCCTGGGCTGGCCACGGCCACTTCTGCCTCTGTGTGCACGTCAGGGGTGCCCGCTGGCCTCCAGCTGCAGACCAGAGGCCCCCTCGCGCCGCACCCCCCCCAGCTCTCCCTTCATATCCTTGAAAACACAAACCTAATGTGTTTAGCCCAGCCCGTCAGTCAACGTGTAAAGCAGGCAGAGGAAAAGCATCTCCATGGGTGGCTTCAGCGCGTGTGACTGCCAGAGCCGCCTGAGCTGACCCGACTGCGGGCATCTGCCAGGTGAGGCCAGGCTGCCACCAGGCTGCTGTTCTGGACCAGTGGGTGGGGAGCAGGGACGGTCGCTGGGCACCGACCCTGCACCTGGTTACATGCCCAGCTTTTACCATGTCTGTTTCATGGGCCCTTCACCACAGTCTTGAGGGTTGGATTCATTATACCCATTGCACAGATGTGCAAACAGAGGCACGTGACCTTCTCGCCTCCACCCTCCTTACCGCGGCCAGAGCCAGGGTCTGACTGCGAGTCTCACCCCAGCACTTACTCTCTTTGCCAAGGCTTGAGCTGCCCGCAGACAGCTGTCCCTCAACGGCAGCAGCCGTTCGTGTCATTGGGGTACGTGGTCTAACAAGGGGATACAATCTTTGGAACCCGGACTGACCTGGAGGATTTCACGGGGGTCGGTCCTGGCACCCACGTGACGCCTGGAGCGTGCTGCCGCCCAAGGGGGGGGCGGGTGTCCACCCTCAGGCCCGCCCCGCCGGGACCTGCTCTCCGGCTTCTCCTTCACCCTGCCTCAGCCCCATGCATTCGCGCGGACTTCGGTTCGCTCTGTTCCCTCCCCTCCGGGCTCCTTGCTAATTCTCTGTTGTGACCTGAATGCGCCAGGCGCTTCTGGCCCCTCTTTTGACTGGTTTCTCTACAAGCTGAGTCTAGAGCTTTGGCACCGCCTGTGGCTGCCAAGGGGCTTCTCAGAGACGGGGCAGATCAAGCGCAGGTGTTCTCGCCGCAGGAACGTGTTTGCGATGCCATCTGCGGAGCCTCCAGAAGGCCTGATGCTATAAAACTACCTCAGAGCCCAGGAATTTAAGTCTTAACAGGCTCCCAGGGGGCTGACTGACGCTGGTGGTCTGGGCACCGCACTCCGGGAAGCTCTGAATGACACCGAGGCAAACTTTCCAAACGGCCTGACGCTGGAAAATGCCCTGAGAAGGGAGGTGGAAGAAACCACACAGAGGTGGGGCAGCGATTGGCGGGGTGCTGGGAGCGGACACGCGGGGCTCCTACCAGGAGCTGGTCGCTTCAGCTGTTTCACCGCCTCGGACCTCACAGCAGCCCTGCAAGGTACGCCTGGTCAGCCCTTTTCACCAGGAGGGAAACTGAGGCTCAGGGGGGTTAAGAAACACACCCCAGGTTTCACAGGCTCTCGGCTAAGACCCAGAATTTGAAGCCACGTCTGTCTGGTTCCACGAGACGTCTTTACAAATACCGCTCTGCCAACGACACCTTTATTCTGCGCCAGACGCAAATACAAATCACATCGAACTTACAGGTGCATGGAGTTTACAAAAGCATCCCTGTCAAATGAGGGGAAAATGAATGAATGAACCAAGAGAGTAAATGAGAAACAGAACTGCTCCGAGACAAGGGAGCCCAGGCAAGAGGCTCCCTGGATGACCTCAGGCTGAAACGTCCCCTCCCACAGTTTCTTTAATCCGAAAGGTGACCCGGCTACGTTTGCCCAGCTGATAAGGCCAAGCCACTCACCTGTACCTTTTATCTGCAACCCGAATCCAAACAGGAAGCCGGGGCTGAGGTGAGGCCCAGGGAGGCAATGCCGGGAATTAGCCACTAAGTTTGGTGTCTCCAATATCCAGTGAGCTCCTCCTAAGAGCCCAGCTCTGCGTTAGGCCCCGAGGACAACCCAGGAACTCAGACAGCCCTGTCCTTGTAGGGCTTGCAGTCTGCCGGGAATCCGGAGGCTACAGGCGTCACTGCAAATTGATGAGCGATACGGAAAGGGAGAGACCAAGGCCAGGCCTCCGGCAAACCCCGAGAGAGACGGAAGCTGCACAGCCAAACCCCCTGGGGCCTTTAAGCTGGAGCCTCAGAGGTGAGGGGTGAGAGCCGGGAGCTGGGCAGCGGAGGCCGTCGCCAGCTCGGGCAAGACGCTTGCTGGTTTTGGTTTTCCTGTCCCCGGTCAAAATGGGTTTCCACGGGTCACTGCCCATCGCTCAAGCTCAGGCCTCTGTCTGTGCCCGCGCCCAGCATGCCCCCAGCTCTGCGCCCAGGAGCCGTGGCCCGGCCCCTGCCTTTCACTCGCCCCCTGCCCGCCTCCCCCCACCGCCTCAGACGCGTGTGTTGAAACCTCTTGTACCACCAGCCTGCTAGCTGCTGCTAAGTTGTCAAGGATTTCTGTGAGATGGCAAAAGAAAGTCATTAAAAATTAAGGTTTATACACAATTTAATAGAGTGTCGTGTATTCGAATGTGATGGATGCTCAGGACTCGTCATTTCCTGGCTATTTCATGTCACGAGTGTTCATGCTTTTGAGGGTCCTACGTGTGACATCGGGATGGCGCACACACACCTTACACCCAGGCGTTCAGCGAAGCCACCTGGGTGGCCTGTCACCCCTCCCTCGTGGCCCAAGGGCACGCCTGCGGGTATGGGCCCCGGCGGGCAGACTGCTTGGAAGGAGCCACCACCAGCCCGTGGGAAACACGATCGAAACACGAACAGATGAAAACCAATGACCGACTTTCCTGACTTCGTTTTCTCTGTGAAGCAGGTTATTAAGAAGACGAAATGAGAAGACCTGTGCAAGGTGCCCGACACGCGGAGCTCGGTCAGGTGCCCTCTAATCAACAGCGCACGAGATGACGCATGTAGCCACCCAGAGGGGCCTGGCACACACCGCGTGCTCAGTCAGTAATGTCATTGTCACTCTATCTCTGTCCCAGCGAGACTCGTGCTTCCAGAACATCCATTTGCAGTGGGGTTTCCACGATCCATGCTGGTTCCTTAAGGGCGCAGCGGGCGAGTCCGGGATCCTACCTACAATCTCTCGCAGTTTCTGGGAGGGGGGGTGAGCTCTGCGTTCCAAGTCCCTGGCTTACGCATTGTTCGAAAACAACCATTGATAGCTGCAGATGGATGGGCTACTCGTGGTTTTCAAACGCTTTTTTTTCTTTGCAGCCACAGAAACCTCAATTCAGATAACATCCCCGAGATACAAAACAGATTTTACAATCAGCAGCTGCAGGTGAGAGCAAGGGGGTGGAGGGGGCCTAGAGCTGCCCCACGCCCAGCGCGGCCGGTCCTGCTGTCAGCAGGGACTTCTGAGCAGCAGCCGGGCTATTGGGTTATTGAGAACGACCCTGTGTCCACCACATGGGACTGTTTAGGACGCGTGTGATGCCTTCGGCTGAAGGCTTCTGTCTTATTTTAAAAGGGCCCCCGTTTGAGCAGACGTAATCATTCCTCGGTGATGGCAGGTTAATGGGGTTCTCTGCTGAGCCCTGAAATATCGCCGATATTACTCTCCCCGGATCAAACAAGGCAGATCAAAGTCAAGATTTTCAAAATGCTCTTGTAGGAGGAAATTCCTCCAGGCAAAACCTTGAGGTTTCCACAGCCCCGAAAACCAGCCTTGACTGTCTTCTGGCAGCAGAAAGGGTCCCTTTGTGGTTGCCAAGCGGGGGTACGTTTCCCCAGGGCGGCTTTAGGGATCACGTGCCGCTTCCAACTTTGCTCCTCAAGCTCAGTCATCATGGTCCTTCAAGCGGACGTCTGCTCGGGGACAGTGGGCACGTCTGGGCGGAGGAGCGGTGCCAGCAGCCCGGCTGGGAGCGGCGCTGTTCCCACATCCCTCCTAGACCCCGGGCCCACGCGGGCGGCACTGCACTCAAGCAACCATAGTTTTGTGGCCAAAAAAGGAATTAAAAGGGAATTCCACACCTTAGCTGGACTTCTCAAAGCTGGGAAGGGGACCCAAACTTAGAACCTGAAGCGACGATCTCTTCTACTGGCAAGTCCCTCGCCGGCCCCCCGTGTTCACCCGACCGGGTCCTGGGGCCTCTCTCCCCGCTGGCCTCTGAGGCCTTTCTCCCCACCCACCCTGCGCTGGGGTGGCAGTTACAGGATTAGCTGGGTGGGGCAGAGACGAGCGGCGGGGATGGAAAATCTGAGCACTCCCTTTTCATCTCCATAACCTTGGGTGCGAGGTTCCCTGTGTTCTAAATTACGTTCCTCTTATTGTCTGATTTTGTGCAAAGTATAAATAGATTATTTAACCTGATGTACATGAGTAACTGGCTCAATGGAGTAATTTTTAGTTCTGTCATTTTACGAGTTTCCAGTGGCCCATATGGCAAAGAACATGTGACCCCCGTACCAGCAACGGAGCTCCTGTGGCGCCTCCTCCTCGTAGGGCACCCGGGAGACCCCGCCTGTCCTTCTAGTTGTGCACAGTGAGTCTGTCGTAATTCAGGTTAAGCAGAGACAGGAAGGTACTGCTCTAAAAATCCAATGAGAGGCAGGTGCCAGATAGTAAAATTATAGGTCCCTCCTTTTGCTCTGATATTGGGAAATTAGTGAAATAGTGGGAAACTGGAGTAAGCAATAGCTCCTGAATTTGTTAAAGACAGACCCTAAGAATCAGAAAAGTTGTCAGAAAACAACTCAACAGAAAAGGAAACCCCTATGAGCAAGTTTCCAGACCACACTGTTGATTTATGACCATCAGGCTCCCATTCACTTTAAAATGAGACTTCACAGGCGGGGGCACTGGAGAGACGAGAGAACTGATGAGCGAGTCTCAGGAAGCACCTGCCCGGGGTCACGGTCACAGAAGGGTGGACGCTGTCAGATGCAGTGTCCTAAGTGGTCCAGGAGGCTGCTAGTCTGGAGCTTGCATTGTCCAAGCACAAAGCAAGGGGACCAAGCCTTCCCGTGGGCGAAGAGGGTCCGGGAAAGCCGCACCAAGCAGAGAGGGCCGGGAAGGGTGCTCCAGGCGAGGGAACAGCAGGCACAGGGCTTGGAGGTGTGAGTGTGGGTGGTGGGGTGGGAAGCGGTGAGTACTCCCGGGCAGCCCGTGGACGGAGGATTCACCAGGTGTCCCCAGAGGACAGGAGCAGGGTGCCTTGGCTGGAGCAAAAGGCCAAGATTAAAGGAACAAGGGAAATTAACACTGACACCTGATCCCGTGTCACAGAGACTGGGCTCAACCACAGCAGCCGGAAGCGTTACCTCCTGGATCTGCTGGCTGGCTTCCACCGCCGCAAAGCCCTCCCCGTGTCACTCAGGGGAGAGCTCAGACACTGGACTTGACCATGAGCAGAGGCCTTGGGTTTCCAGGAAACCAAAACCGATACCTGCGGCGGTTGGGAGGCCCTGAGGAAGACAGTGTGGAATCTGCGTGTGCCGCTCAGACCGGAGCAGGGACAGAGGCGGGAGGAGTGACCGCAGAGAGAAGCCCACGGGAAATCCAGCTTTGGACAGATGGCTACACGGGTGATAGAGGTGGACGGATCGACTGGTCAATAGATAGACCCATGCAATTCGTACCATCTACTTGTCTCCTAGAGTCTGACTCAGGAGCCTCCTGAGTTTCGTTTCTGTTGTGCAGCTGAGAACAGCAGCGTGTCTGACCCAACAAACGCTTTCTCCCCCAGCTCCTTCCAAGGTGTTGCTGGCTCCGGTTCAGACTCAGAGCACGAGCGATTCAGGGCAGAGGCCTTCACCCTGAGTAACGGGCCACCTCGACCCCAAGCCCTCGCCTGCGCTCAGCACGAACGCGCAGGAGGCAACGACCGGGAATCCTCTCAGGGTCCCAAGCACAGCACCTCCAAGCCAGGGGCCCTCCTACCGTGAGGAGCACCCCATTTCCACGCGGAGAGAGGGGCCGTAAACCGCACAAATCCCTCTCTCAGGCTGAATTCCTTGGTGTTTGGAAAGTTTCATCCATCCTCAAAAAAAAAGGGTACGATCTGAGAAAGCAAACGCTCGTCTCTGGGCACAGGACACCCTCTCGGCAGAGCAGCCGTCTCCACAGGACGCGGCACCGGGAACGGAGGTCGGACGAAGCACCACTGCCTGAAAAGCTGCTCCTACCTTTCACTAACCGACTGTTTCCTCTTTACCATCAGGTTACCTTTTACTCCACCACTTTCTAAAGATGAGATGAGAGTCAGAGCAGTGACATAAACCACAGGCTGCAGTGAGGCCCTGGCGTGTGGCCGGCCAGGGCTTGGGCATCGCCGAGCCTGTTTCTCTGCCTGAGACGCTCCCTCTCCTCTCTGGGGTCTGTAGCTACCTGGACACTGGCCTGGTCTCTGGACCCCGTGTCCACTCACTGCTTCTGCCTGGAGGTCAGCCCCTGAAAGCAGGCCCTCGGTTATGACGCCACATGCCGAGCTCCTGCTCCCCTTCTCGCCTCTGTCCCCCCGGATCCTCCCACAGCCTCCGGACCCCCCGCAGCCTCTGGCCCCCCCCCCCTCCACAGAAGCTTCTCCTGCAAAAGTCAGAGGCCTGGGTCTCCTGCGGGCTTTTCTCTCCTCCTTTCTCTTCCCCACGTTGACCTGATCCATTAGGCTTTTTAAGTGGGCTTTGGGATCCAACGGCCCTCTTAGTATTTAAACCAATTACACTTTTATTATTAAAGTGTTTTTTTTTTCTATATTTCATGAAATTTTGGGTGGAACTGGGAATAGTTGCAAGTACTCGGTTGGCCATTCCATCAATCCTGAGGCTTAAATCCTTGGGCCAGCCCCTTTTCCCGCCTCTGGTGGTGAGCAGGGGGCTATGTCACATTTAGTCTTTGCCCCACTGAGGTTATTCAGCCATATATGTTTTTTAGTACTTTTCTGTTATTTTTTCATATTTACATGTTTGGTTCATTTGAAATTTTATTTGATGTTAGATGTACAGAGAGATCTAGATTTGAAAAAATGTTTATCTGTTTGTTCAAACATTAGTTATTGACTAGTTTTCTGATTTGAAATATACCCTGTGTTAACTCATAATATGTATTAAGTTCCCCTTGGTAATTCTTTTTTAGCTTTCTTTGCAATCTGCCTAAGTTTGTTCTATTAAATAAATTTTTGAATAATTTGGACAAAAATCCCATTAGAATTTGGGTGTGCTTGACTTTATTTTTATAAATTTGTTTAGGGAGTGTTGGCATTTTAATAATTATAAGCCACATTTAAACCTCTTAGGTAAATCTAAGTTCTCCAGCTGGCTGAAGTAATAGTTTATTTTAAGATGTAATAAAATCATCTCAACATCCACCTCACACCTGATAGAAGTCCTGGCACATTCTCACTCCCTTTGGGGTTTCACAGCAGTGAAGGGGTTTGGCGTTTGCTCTTGCCCGAGCTAGTTCCATCTTCCTGCTTCCATGGAATCCTTGATCTCTGCTCGGGCTCTGACCCTGCACATCTGGCCTTTCTCTGGTCCGCACACTCCACTGAACCATCTGACCTTCTCACTGGCACCAACTCAAGGCTGTGAGCACACCAGACAGGCAACTTAGAGTGGTGCTACAGTCTGAGCCTGGGGCCAGAACGTCTGCATCAACAGCTAGATTCCATTTGCAAGCTGTGTACCCGGTCAAGTTACTTAACTTCTCTTAGCCTGAATTTCTCATCTGTAATGGGAAATAGGATTTTTGTGATAATTAAGTGACAAATAGTTGAAGTGCTTAGTGCATTGCCTAGAAAGTAGGTGCCCAATAACATATGAGCTCTTAACATCATTATCATTGTCATCACAATCACCATCATCATCACCATCATCACCATCATCATCATCACCACCATCATCATCACCATCATCACCATCATCACCATCACCATCATCACCACCATCATCACCATCATCATCATCACCATCATCACCATCATCACCATCATCACCATCACCATCATCACCACCATCATCATCACCATCATCACCATCATCACCATCACCATCATCACCATCACCATCATCATCACCATCACCATCATCACCATCATCACCATCATCACCACCATCATCACCACCATCATCACCATCATCACCATCATCACCATGACCATCATCACCACCATCATCACCATCACCATCATCACCATCATCATCATCATCACCACCATCATCATCACCATCATCACCATCATCACCATCACCATCATCACCACCATCATCACCATCATCATCACCACCATCATCACCATCATCACCATCATCACCATGACCATCATCACCACCATCATCACCATCATCATCACCATCACCATCATCACCATCATC
This sequence comes from Miniopterus schreibersii, assembly GCF_964146895.1. NCBI lineage: Eukaryota > Metazoa > Chordata > Mammalia > Chiroptera > Miniopteridae > Miniopterus > Miniopterus schreibersii. Next base: position 56,108,597 of record NC_138114.1, on the reverse strand, counting down.
ACCATCACCATCATCACCATCATCACCATCACCATCATCACCATCATCATCACCATCATCATTATCATCACCATCACCACCATCATCACCGTCATCACCATCATCACCATCATCATCACCATCACCATCATCATCACCATCATCACCATCAATCATTGGAGGCTGTACAGATGGGCTGCATTATGATGGAGCACAGCAAGTGACTTTAAACTGAGCAATGTACGTGGTTTTCCTTAAAAGCCCCTCTACTCATCTTCTTCCTGGAAGAAAGTCCTCACTTTCTCTTCAAGCTCCAGCTGGCCACCTACTTTGATCTCTTCCCTTCTTTTTCTTTTCTTTTTTTAAAAATATGTTTTTATTGATTTTGAGAGAGAGGAAGGGAGAGGGAGAGGGAGAGAGAGAGAGAGAGAGAGAAACATCAATGAAAGAGAAACACCCATGAGCTGCCTCCTGCATGGGGATTGAGCCTTCGACCGGTACATGTGCCCTGACCGGGGGTTGAACTGCGACCTCTTGGTGCCTGAGATGATGCTCAGCCCCTGACCCACACCGGCCAGGCTCTTCCCTCTTTTCCTGGTTCACTCACCTGCAGGCTACTCTCATGACCTTAATTCTAGCCCGTTACAGAAATGTACAGGAATTATCTTTCCAAAACTAAACCAGCCCAACAAAAACCAGCTCTCCCAGGAGGAGAGTCAAACCTTACAGCTCAAGAAACTAACAATTATTTTTTCCTACTTCACAAAATTAAATAGCATATCTAAAAGGTACATCTCTCCATTTTATAAAATCTTTATTGTCCATGTAGAGAGTTGTTTTCTACATGGAACATGTGTCTGGTTATATATAAGTTGTTATGATGAATGGAATGCTACTCGTACTCTAACTGGTTATTGTTAGCATAAAAGTTATTACTTTTTTGTATATTTGTTTGGAAGTGCAGAATAGAACCATTGTTTCAAACAGTTTTCTCAGTTTATTCTCCTGAGTTTTCTCTGGTATCCAATCATTTTATCTTCAAATAAAAATGTTGCTTACTTCTTTCCAATACTTGTGCCTTTTATTTTGGTTTATGGTGCGGTGTGGACAGATGTTATGTATCAGGGATGATTACGACCCACTGATACTGGTGGATTCCCTTCGCCGATATTTCGTTTAGGGTTTATAAGTGAAACAGGGTCTACAGTTTTCTTTTGGGTCCCTCTGCTACGCGTTGTTACAGTGTTTTTCTGGATTTATGAAAACAGGAAAAGCACCAAGAAGCACTCCTTTCTCTGAGTCCTGGGACTCAGTCTCTGAGTCCAGTAAATATTTTTTGTGTGATCTTTTCTCTGATGGTTTGAGCCATGCAGGCTGCCCGGGCCTGAATCTCTGAGGAATAATTGTCTTGAAGCTTCTATTTCTCCTTGATACAGAAAACATATTATTTCTAGAACAATTGCCCGTATCATCCAAGTTATAAAATTCATTTCCACACTACAGAGCATTCTTTAATACACTAAAAGCATCCCTGCGCCTGTGGCTACCTGCCCTTTCTTTGTCTAGTTTTGGGAATTTGTCTTTCCTTGCTCTTTGATCTTCAAGGTAGATTATGACTCGTCTTTTTTAGTTTTTCAAATCTCTTTCATTAGTTAATGAATTACGCTGCTTTTAGGTTTTCTAGTTTAAATTCAGTGTCATGCTTTTAATCTTTATTTCCTGGAGCTGTAGGTCTGACATTTTTTCCCAAAGTGTTTGAGTTTTGCGATTGATTTTGCCCTTTCTTACGGGTAACGCGGGCGTTACAGCTGCGACATTTCCCCGAGAACGTTCGCTTCAGTCCACGCACCTCGGTGGGCAGCAGCCTCACGACGCCAGCAGGTAGGAAAGGAGAGAGGGCGGGACACCTCCCACGCCGCTGGGGAGCCACTGCCTGTTGGCGTCCACCCGTTTATCTCTAGCCTATTGTAGCTGGTTCAGAAAACGTGATCTAGTCTCTTTCTGCTGTTAAAAATAAGCGGATGTTGCCTTTACGGTATAATGCGGACTTCATGCCTAGCACACAATTAAGATTTGTAATTGTTTCATAAACACTTGAAAATAACATACATTCTCTAATGTGATATATAACATATGATGTTACACACGTATAGAAATACATAGTATATGTAGTAAGTGATCTTGTATCATCTCCTTGGCTCTGTTGGAGTCACATGCCCATCCCCCAACCAATCCAAGGGGCCGGGGAAAATGCGGTGCACTGATTGGCTTAGCCCTGGGCCACTTGACCTCCTGAATCAATCCGTGGCGCCCGTGTCCCCAGAGCCACAGGGGCTGACAGCAAGCAAAGGGGTGATTCTCTAGTGGGAAGTCTGGGTGGCCATAAACGAAAGACGCTCTTCGTCTCTGAAAGGCGGTGGCTGCACGGCCCTGCCGGCTGTTTCGAGCGCATCTCGGCAACGTCCTTGCCCATCTTGAAGAGTTCGGGGTCTTTCTTTTCATGCCCGCAGTGGAGGTGGCTGTATTGATTTTTCCTGAGCCAAGACTGAGCTGGGAGGCAAACAACTGGTTCTCGGTGCACTGAAACTTATTGTTAATAGTCCTCCGTTTGTGCTTTCAACATTTCACATAAAAAGGATTTCATTAAATGCCCTTTCTAAACGGCCTAAGACTATTAGCTGTCTGAGTGTCACTGGGAGCCGTGGTCAGGGGGTAGGGGATCTTCATCTTATTATAACTCAAACACAGTGTCTTCGACGTCTCTGGTGACTTCCCCAAGAAGGCAGGTATAAACAACAGTCTTGCCAATTTGCTGAAAAGTTTATCATTCTTAGTTTCACAGCTGGAGCTCCTCACTCCAAGTCAATGTCCTTGAGCTGAACAGAGCCCTGATTTTATGGCTGTTATGAAACTGTACTCTTGGAACAATGACAAGCTCTGACTGCTCTAAAATCGTGGCCAGTTGAACTCACGGTGTCACTGGGATTGGCAATAAAAACAGGTTGGACATTAAGCAGATACACCTGCTCCTCAGGCATCTCACAGGTGCCAAAAGATAGACTGATTGTGTGGACCCAGTTCCCTGCCCGGCAAAGAAAGAAACAGAACAGAATCCCCTCGGGAAGTTGGGGCCTCGGGGAGTTCGGGTCACGTACACCTCCCTTGGAGCCGGCTTCCTTGCCTCTGACAGGGAAACGACCCAGTTTTCTTGGGCTATGAATATGAAGAGACCTTTGCCCCCACCTTAGTCAACACATGAAACAGTATGTGATCCTGGCAGGAACCCACATAGAAGAAGGTACTAGACCGGGCCACATGCACCTTGTCATTTCTGTAATAAAACGGGATTTCATTGCCTTGGCCCTGTCATCGCTTTCATCATCCTGATGCCGCTTTCTCTGTTTCTTGGATGTGCAGTGAGTTGCCCGGTAACTTGAAAAGAGACAGTGTTTCAAAGCAAAACACTGCCAATGTGATACTGTGTTACTAGTGTTTATACTGTATCTCTGCTGAGCTTGTTACTGCGCTGAGTGAATTCCGCACAGTATCTTGGTCCCTCACAACAACTCTCTTTGGAGGTTTTCGTAACTACCATTGTAAACAGGAGGAAACTAAGGCCCTGTCTTGTTAAGCAGCTTGCCTGAAGTTGCGCAGCTCAATGGATGAAACGAGTTTTGAAACTCAGCCTGTCAATACTTAATACTAAGCATGGACTTGCAGAGTCCGCACCACCACCAGGGCTCCCTGCAGCCCAGCTGGAGCCCCTCTTCCCTGCAGGTCTGCCATCCGGCCGGTCTGCCCAGAGAACAACAGTTTACAGTTTGTGGCTCCAGCCTCTTTCCACGCGGGGAATAAAGCCGAGCATTGTGCTGGGCTTGCAACATCCCTCCCTTCCCAGAGTTCCCGGCGTGTTCCTTACCCTGGATGGGGCTGAATGTTCCCTTTGTCACGGACCTCCGCGTGCCGAGGTGGGTTTGCCTTGGCTGTGGCAGCCCTGGGTTAAACAAATACACGGAGGCCACATACACGCTCGACACTGGAGCCAGCCTCAGTAACTCAAACAACTCCTGTGGCCCAAGACGGAGCCGCTGTGGTTTTGATTTGGTTTAGAGATGGATTTTTCTGTTCAGTCCCTTTACAGGAGGACAACACAGTGTAAAGATTTGGCGGGCGATGCTCCTGCAGCAGGACTGTTCCCGAGTTTCTAAATCCTGTGCACTGAACACAGACCATGACCTCCAGCCAGGGGCAGGATCCCTGCTGACATCACCACATAAACACACCTCCAGAGAAAGCCATGATTATCCCAGCGCCGATTTTTATCACTTTTCCAGGGATCCGGCAGCCTGCCTGGTAGTCACACACCTTCACACAACCCATAATATTTAGAAATGTGCCGGGAGGGCCCCAGAGGCTTAAATAAACTCAGGCCTGGGACTGTTTTAACGAAAGGAATTACCTTCACGTGTGGAATTATGACTCTGTACGATGCTCGATGCTGCCAGGGTTGTCTACACTCCACTGTTGGGGTTGTGCGATACTCCTTCTGAAGTGTCTGTTTCACACAGTCTTTTAAGAGTAGAAACTATTTCTATTCCAAAACCACTGCATATGTTCAAGACATTTTAAAAAATAGGTGAAATGATAAATTTTTTAAAAATCCAGGATCTCCACTCAGGGACCTTGTGCTGTAAGGCCAGTAGGAGGGTGGGTGGGTGGGAGGGTGTCATCCTTGTCATCTATAAACTCAGTAAATTTCATTTTCTTTCAAAAGCAGAGACAAACGATTTGTTTTCTAGGTATAGCAGAGACTCTCAACCATGGGCAATTTGCTCCCTCTGGGGACAATTAGCAATGTCTGGAGATAGTTTTGGTTATCAGAACCGCAGGTGCATGTGTGCCTGTGTGAGTGTGAGTGTGTATGTGTTTGTGTGTGCATGTGAGTGTATGTGTGTATGTGTGTGAGTATATGTGTGTGAGTGTGTATGTGATGCGTGGGTATGTATGTGTGTGTATGTGTGTAGGAATGTGTGTGTGTGAGTGCATATGAGTGTGTAGGTGATGTGTGAATGTGAGTGTATATGTGTGTGTGTATGTATGTGTGTGTATGTGTGTGTGTATATGTGTGTATGTGATGTGTGTATGTGTGTGTATGTGAGTGTATGTGTGTGAATGTGTGTGTGTGTGTGTATGTGTATGTGCTCCTGGCATCTAGTGGGTAGAAATTCCAATGCTCTAAACATCCTTCCATGCACAGGACAGCCTTCTTCCCAGCTGCTCACAGTGCCGCAGTTGGGAACCTTGAAGGAGAGGCCACGTGGGGGTGGAACTCCATCACCAGGCTGTTCTAATGAGCTGGGTGACCGGAAACTCCTTAAGATACTTTTATAAGCAGTAACCTCACCTTCCAACAGATTCACTGGCTGCTAGATATTGTCACAAAATTCCCTTTCCCCACTTACCCTCAGCACATTGCTATAAAATGCCCACTGAGGAAGCTTGCCTGGCTCAAAATCCAGAGACCAAAGCAAGCTGCTCAAGTTTTTCTTTTTGACTTTTTAATTTGAAATAGTATTGAGCTCACATAGACATTTCTAAAGAGTAGAGAAAGCCCTTCCTCCAGCCTCCCCCAATGACATCGTGGATAACCATAGTACAATATCCTACCAGGAAACACGGTGGGACAATATTGTTAAATGGCAATCTTACCTGGATTTTCCCAGTTTGCTCAAGTTTTAAATAATAAAATATTTTAAAATGTATCTCCCTCCACCCCCCAAATATATGAGTTCAAAAGAACACGGGAGGCATGATATACCAGTCATGAAAATATGCCAAACCAAGCAAATGCATGGGAATGAGAAGTATTCAGGGCAGGAGGGCCCCCTGGGAGTGGGAGAGGGCAGGGAGGCAGCTGGGTCTGACTGTGCTGGAGATATCGCTTCTTAAGCTTGGAGAGAAGGGGCACGGGTATTCCTTCCATTGTCGTGATGCATTCTCGTGTGTCTTTAATATTTCAAAATGCAGATGAATTTTAAAAGGTTTCTATCGTTGTCAAAGAGGCCTTGAGTGTGGAGGACAGTACTGGGGATGGTTGAACGGGGCTCCATCACCGTGCAACCTCAGGTTCTCATCAATCAAGAGCTTCTCCTTCATTATACCTGGGAGGCTCCAACAAGATAACGTACCGGACACATAATGACCTCTCTGTAACTGTTAGATTGTAGCTACTGCACGAGGACTCGGGATTGAACTGTTAGATTGTAGCTACTGCATGAGGACTCAGGATTAAACTGTTAGATTGTAGCAACTGCACGGAGGACTCAGGATTGCATGGTCAGGATGATGACTCATTGTTGATGATGGAGCAGCACGGGGCATAAATAATATATGCTCCCATCTTCTGGCCACTGTAATGTAGTATTCGGAACACAGAACAATGTTATTACTCCCACCCCAGATTTACGAGCCAGAATCTTCCTCGAATAACTCGGGTCTCTCCGCTGGAATGTCTTATGGAGAGACAGTTGAGTCTTTGTTTGGATTCTCGCCAGGACCCATAAAAATTCTTCCCCCTTCAGTGGGGTTATGCATTATGGCCATGGAGGCATTCCCGCGATCAGAACGCTCACTTTCTGGGCTGTGCCAGATAAGCTTGAACATCAGACACCGTCAACAGTTGCAAGATTTATGGCAGCAGATTCCTGCCTCCTGGCCCTGGGCCCATGCAAGTCACGTTACTTAACCGCCACATAATGCTACCTCGTGCGGCCAACTCACAGAGCAAGGTGCCCAGAACAGGGTCAGCCTCATGGCCAGAGCACCAGAGAGATGGACAAGGCTTTAGTAACCGCAGCCACATTTATGTCTCTATGTTCTCCAGCATTTGAATCAACGTGGACAATTTTTATTATTTTTTTTGCCATGGTGCCCTCAAGTTATTCTGTTAAAATTTAAGAGAGCCTTGCTGTTGTAAAACCTTCCAGTCCCCTGGAGTTGGCCAGGCAACTGCTGGCATTTCTACTCCATAAAGAGAGTGGAGGGGAGCAGAGGACCCCACGGCGCCTCGAAGTGGCCTCATCAAGGTAGAAGTCACCTAGATGTGCCATCGTGGGTCAGGACAGCCTGTGTTTCATCTGGTTGGAGAGAGAAGGCGGCTTTTTATCCTGAAACAGCCCCGTCCTCCTGGCCTCTTCTCGGGCCCGTAAATTGCCTTTTACATGCAGGTCTGTGAAGTATGGCCTCGTGGAGGTGGAGCCAACATCTGGAACCACTCAGGTGGTGTGTCTGCCGGCTTCATGAACAATAAAAGCAAACCACTGGATGATTCCCGGACACTTAACTCGGGGCCCAGGCATCCTGGCCCCGCTGCTGACAAACACGAGAGTTTCATTTTTTTCCCAGCTGGGTCCAAGTACAACAACTGTGGTTGTGAATAGAAGGCTAAGTGTTCTCAAAAATGAGCTACTTGTCCAGGGTATAATTTTCTAACAGCAGAGCGCATGCCTCAGAGTCTCCAAAGTTCTTGCAAATCTCTGGTCTGCTCCCAAACCCAAGCACAGTCCCATTTTAAAGAAATGGACTAAAGTTGGCCTCCTAACTACGTTTCTGCCAAAATGGAGAGGAAACCTACCGACTGCTGTAGTGACACAGACCCAACCTCCCTCCTGGAACTTTGTAATTTATTATTTTTGTTTGTTTGTTTTTAATTCTCACCTGAGGATATTTTTTCTGTTGCTTTTCAGAGAGAGTGGAAGGGGGAGAGAGAGAGACACCGATGTGAGAGAGACACATCGATTGCTTGCCTCCCGCATGCACCCTGACTGGGGCCGGGGATCGAGCCTGCAACCGAGGCACGTGCCCTTGGCCAGAATCGAACCCAAGACCCTTCAGTCCATGGGCTGATGCACTAACCACTGAGCAAACCGGCCGGGGCAGCACCGTTGTTGTTTCTTTAATTACAAGGGGAAGGACTTCTCTGACGTGATCCCTGAGCTGTTTGCAGTCAATAATCAAATTTACAAATATCCTTAGAAATACCACCAGAACCAAAGAGGATGAGTCCTTTGAGGCCAAGTATGAGAAAGCGAATAGCAACTGCACAGATTAGCCTGGGAAATACAGAGACGCGTGGCACTTCCCTATGAAAACATCACCTGATGGTTCACAGTGGGTTGTAAGCTGACGTAAGGGTGCAATGTCATAGCATCATCAGGCATCAAAAGTGCACGGCTGGTTAGGAGTCTCGAGGAAATTCACCTGCAGGACTTTAAACAGGGGCCCCAAGGAGCAGAGCCTCCTGCACGCTGAGGGATCATTTTTACTTATCTCTGCATCCCCAAGGCCAGGCCCATCCCTGGTGCTTAATCCATGCTTGGCTTTGGAATGCAAGTGTTCGTAATCGATTCATGACTTTACTGATCAGAACATAACCAACACTGTGCGACAATTCTAATGAAACGCCTCACACCGGCCTACTCCGTGGGGACCCCACAATGCAGATCCAAGAAGAGAGGCGGTGGCCCTTCTTAAAACCATCCCTCGTCCATGCACAGGTGGTGCTCAGCGAGGTCACCTGGGAAACAGTGGCTGGAACGGGAGACCCTCCCTGTCAGTCTGCCAAGCAGCCAGGATGACGTCTCACAATGGAGACGACATGGACACTTTCCGGGGCTCAGTTCTGTCCCCTCCACAAGGCGGGAAACTGCTCCGGGACCTGCCTCTTGCCTCACCTCAGGGTGTCCCCTGCATCTCCCTGCCCTCACGTGCTCCAGCTCACTGGTCTGCACTATGTCCTTTTAAAAGGCCAACTCTGGCCCTGGCCAGGCCGCTCAGCTGGTTAGAGCTTCTTCCTGATACCCCAAGGTTGCAGGTTCGATCCCTGGTCAGGACTCATACAAGAAGCGACCAGTGATGCATAAATAAGGGGAGCAACAGATGGACATCTCTCTCCCTCCCTCCCTCCTTCCCTTCCCATCCCTCTCGCAAATCAACCTTAACCAACCGATCAGTCAATCAATAACAAAAGGTCAACTCCGTCTCCCCACGTGGCCTTTGTATTTGAGCCTCTTTGGGCCGGTTTATGTCCTTTCCTGCCTCTCCACATGGGCAACTCCTACCAGAAACGTCACCTCCTCCAAGAGGCCTTCTCTGACCACTCAGAGGAAAGGGGTCCTGGCCACCTCGCCCACGGTCCTCTCTATGGCATCGCCCTGTTTCTGTCCGTCACAGCTGTGGGGGTGGGGAAGGAGTGGAGACAGCGGGAACCGTGGCTGACAAGGTATTTGGTCTGGGCCAAGTTCTGCGAGGCCTTCGGAGCCGGCACAGGTGTCTGGAGAAGACCGGGAGGCAGGGGGCTCCTCCAGAAGCCCCGGGACCCGCCCAGGTGGGGGGGGGTGGTCACAGGCAGTGGAGATGCGATGAAGGTCAGGAGCTAAAGACAAGTCAGGCAATTCCTGGTCCCGAGGAACATACGGGGCAGCGGGTGGCGACCGGCACTGAGCGGCAAAGCCCTGTGAGGAAAGGCGTCCGAGAGACGCCTCCCGGGCGTGCGGCCTCCTCGAGTGACCCCCCCAAACTGATGTCCGGGGCCCCTCCTGCTGTCACAGCGTCGGGCTCATTCATCCCTCCTTGAGCCTCCGACGTGTCCGCTCAATTTTGGTTAAGTCTGATTGGATCTTCTTTCCTGTTTTCCTTCTGAACTGAGCTCAGTTGCCCAGACTGTTCCAAGGAGAGTCAAAGCGCAGCCTGGGGAGGGCTAAGCTTCAAGCCGCCCACAGATCGCGCCCAAACTCGAAAGAGCCTAATTTTCCTTAAAAGCACAAAGATGCGATTCCTCAGCTGCTGGGTCGGATGTGAAAATTAAAAACAGTTATCACCGCGAGTGCACTTTCTTCTCCTGGGTAAACACGTGAACACAGTTGCTCGCAGATTAAGTCGATGCCGACACAGATGGCAGAGGGACGGCCGAAAAGGCCACAGAACAAATGGGACCGCAGATAACGATTATATATGCACGGGGGCAGGGGGCCAATTGGCGCTATCACAGCATATGGTTGAAATATTTGCCTAAAAAAATTTTTTGGGGGATCCAGCACTTAACTCTTACGATCGTGATATAGCTCGAGAACTCTTAAGGAACTAATCACCGGAGAATTTTATTAACTGGAGCTCTATTAGATTCAGCTGCTAATTGCTTTCCATTCAAGGACGATTGTATTGCTGCCAGCTGTGAACTGGGCCCCCCCGAGCGAATTCCGGCTAACGCAGGAGGCGATAAGATAAGACACGAGGTGGCGGAGTCGGGCAGGTCCGCGCAGATCTCTGATCTGCTATTTATGGCCACTGACTCCGGAGAAGCCATTTAGCGTCTGTGAGCCTCAGTCTGCCCGTCTGCGAGATGGTGTTAATACTCACCTTCCAGGAACGTGTGAGAATTAAGTGAAATCTGCGCCATGTGTCTCGCCCATAAAGGTCCTCCATAAATGAGTTTCCCTTCTCTCCAGGACCTGAGCAGGGTGCGGACGGCTGGTGCCTCAGTTTCCCCCTGCGCCAGATGACTGCCAGCACTGAGGCACTGCAGTTACGGCGGAAGAAATACTGTGATACTGGGCAAAGTGAGGCCCAGGTTATAGTTTCTTTCCTAGCCCTTTATTAGTGAATATTGAAATTGCCCAAAAAAACATGCTGGCTGCCATTCAAACGGCCGTGTAATTTCTGTCTTTTTCCACAAACTGAGGTAAGTCAAGTTCAAGAGGCTTTAAGCACATTGCTTCTGCAGAGGAGAAAACAAGAGATGATACAGTGATTCATTCAAAATCTTGGTTTAATTAAGATTATCTGGCGCCTGCAGAGACGGTTGTGGGGCTAGAGAAATTTTTCTTGTGTCTAATAAGCCAAAGAGATTTTTTTTTTTGGCTTCACAAATCATTTATACTTAACACCCATTTAATAGGTTGGCAGCTGCCTTTTAATAAGTATAAACTAAGACGTGTAACGGGGGAGTTTTAAAAAGTGTGCGAGTCCATCTACCCACCAAGGACTGCCTCCCTTCCCACGGGCCTTCGTAGGCCCCACTTGCATGAACTCACTGAACCTGACGATTTCCTTAGGGTGCGGGGGACGTGCCTCACAGGGCTGTGTCCCACTGGAGGTGCCGTGTTGCAAAACTGTTCCGGGGACACCGGGGGAGCTCTGGCTGCGAGGTGCTGCTGGCCGTGTGCCCTGCAGGAGCCAGGCCCGGGGAGGCCACGGGTGCCACAGAAACCTGGTGGTGGAGGAGCCACCTGGAGGTTGAGACAGAACCACCCCTTCCTCCTGCCGTGTCTCTCCAGGGACCCCCACTGACAACACTGACATCACGCCAGCCGGCAAAGGACCGAAATGGGCTTCTAGGTTCCCAGAGCAGGCAATTAAGGGTGAGCTTGGCGCTGAGAGGCAATACATTTGTAACTGGCACAGAATGACTCCCAGTTGCACATGAGCCAAGATTTTTGTCCTATGCCTAGTTGAACGCAGAACCAAGGACCTGTGGGCATTTGGGGTAACCTCTCCAAAGAGAGTCCTAGAATTTTAGAAGCGCCGAGGAAGGAGAATCTGACGGACGGCGTGGGAGGCAGCAGGCGGGCCCGGCCCGGAGCTGGGCGTCTCACTGGAGCCTCCTTCCCTGGACAATGGATACGCGCTCACGAGGTTGCACAATCGATAACTTGACCCAGCCGCAGAATGGCGTTCCTGGATTTTAATCTCAACTTCCGTGTCCGTAAAGTTATGTTTGTCCGAATCACAATATTTACAAGTTAAATATTTGAAACCTCGGTCATCTCGGAATGAGCGAGTCCTTAGTGCCAACATGTTCCTTTCTTAACTGGCTCAATAATTAACTTTACATGAAAATTATCTCTAAAGACTTTTATCGAGAGGAAGAAAGATACCAAAAACTGTTCCAAACTTAATAGTTTTTGACAGCATGGAATAGTGGTTTTTTTTAACCCCCCTGCAAAGTTCTGCTTCTTCAGAGAAGGAAGATTCATCCCTGAGGAACTTGCCAAACTCTTAAAGATGATGCACTGGAGCCATGAGATGCCAGAGCTGCAGGAGGCCTCGGAGGCCACACAGGCAGACCCACCTTTCCTTTCACAGGTGGGGAAACTGAGTCCCAGAACCTTTGCCCCACATCCCGCTGGAACTAGGCCCAAGGTCTTACAACTTTCTCGGAACTTCCTACCCAGCTGCGTGGAAAAGAAACGGTGCTGCGCCTGCAGAAAGTGTGGGAGCGAGAAACGGGGAGAATCGGGCAAAGCCTGCTTCTCTGGGAAACGGCCCAGGGCCGGCCGGGGCCCCCGGTGAAGACGTGAGCTGGACACAGGCCGTCTCCCTCCGCCTGCCCCCGGGGCCAGGGTCTGGAGCGATCGCAGGAGGCGCCTGACCCCTGACAGGCAGCCTCTGGAGGCAGAGCCCCGGTTCCGGATACGCCGTGAGAGGCGAGAAGGCGGATGGCGTTTTCCCTCTTGTTTTGCTCTCTTACTGTTTGTTTCTTTTTGTATCTGGCTTGTTTTGGACGTTTACAAAGTTGGACTGTCTGGGCAAGACAGTCACGCACACCTAGGAAAGGACGCGCCGCCGGGGAGAATCGCGACCGGGGTGCTCGCCGGCTATTTCTGTTTTTAAACCATTGTAAATATATTCTCCGGAATCACGAGATTTTTGATTCGGCCCTCTAAAAAGCAATTAAAGCCTACAATTCCTAAACACAGATGGGCTAGAATATTAGGATATTTAACAAACATCAGCCTTAACCTCCCAAGAACCTCCCAACTCCTTGACTAGCAGATATTGGGGGAGGGGAGGGATGAAACTTTTTTAGATTATCTGTCCCAGTTCAACCCACTGAATTAATGAGGAAATTACACCTAGTCCAGGCCACCTGACTTGTATCCAGCCGTTCAGGCATCTAGAGGACAGCTGTCCGGGTTTCACGCTCCCCCAGTCATTACCGCCGCCCCCCGATCACGGACGTCTAACTTCAAACCTGAGAGGTTCCGGCGGAGAAGCAGAGCGGTGGCTCATCGCCTCGAAGTCTGAGGGTGCCCGGCTCCCCGAGACCGCCGGGGTCTGCTTGCTTTGGGGTCTCTTAGAGAAATACCGCTTGGGCACCATAATCTTACCTAAAGAAAGAGGTTATTTGGGTCATAAATACCCTGATTATAAACTAGAGATAAAAATGTCCCACCTTCGACGCACTTAGTATACAGACCAACAAATAAGTGGTGGTGCTGCCCTGGCCGGTGTGGCTCAGCGGTTGGAGTGTCTGTCCACAGACCGAAGGGTCCCGGGTTCGATTCCCAGTCTAGGGCACGCACCTTGGTTGCAGGCTCGCTCCCCAGCCCCCGGGGGGGCACGTGCGGGAGGCAACCAACCGTGCCTCTCACATCGTGTTTCTCCGCCTCTCTCGCCTCCTCCCTCCCCTCCACTCTCTAAAAATTTAATGGAAAAAATATCCTCGGGTGAATATAAAAACCAAAAAAGTGGTGGTGTTCATGGGCGCAGGGTGGGGGGAGCAAATTCACATGGGAGCTCCTTTGGGACCATTCTTATGACACCCTTTCCATTTGGGGGTCTTGTGGGCGGCAATTCCAAGAGCTTAATCGTTTTATAAACGCGTTAAGCTTGATCACTGGGCGAAAGGGAGCAGTGAGCCCCCTCCCCCCGCATCGCATGTTTGAATATTTTCAGTGTTTCTCCCCATTTCCCAAGGTTGGGGAATCCTTTGGAGGCTGGCGTTTCATTCCCCCGCTCTCTCCGCACCTCCCATTTTGAACTTGAGCTAACAGCCGGGGGCGGCACCTGGGAAAAGGAACCTCTCCTCCCGCAGCTGGTGACATCTCAGCACCGAGCCGCTCAGACAGAGGCCTGTCCCATTGCGTCCGGCCGTCTAAACAGGCCGGGAGGCTGGTGGACCGCGGGCTCTTCCCTCCCACCCGGAGAGCGGGGCCTGGGACCCAGCGGGGAGACGGACCCGAGGGCCTTGTCCACCCAGCAGCAGAGGCACCGACAGAATCTGAAATCCACAGGCTCAGTGAACTAACCCGCCCTTAGTGGTGCCAGGGAGAAACAACCCTCTCGCTGCCCCCGTCCCCGAGTTCCGGCCCCGGCTCAATGTGCTTTTGATTTTCCCCGCGCCCTCGCAGAGGGAAATGCTGGTCCGAGGCCGCGCCCTGTCTCCACGTTCTTGGCCACGATACTCCCCGCCGCGCCGGCCGGCCGGCAGCACTTGTTTCTCCGTCTGCAGTTTTTCCGTGGGTCTCGTCTGTGTTCTCAGGATTAACTGAATGAGCCCAGCCAGGCTCATCGCAGGGCCCCCCGGGGAGTAGTGTCCCAGGAACTGTTTTCCTGCTGAAAATACGTAAGATCCATCTTCCCATCCTTTCCCGGTCGCCCGAGGCCTCGGCGGCAGCGATATTGAATTCCGTCTCGTGAAATAACAGCTAAACTAGTTAGCGACCTTCCCTCCTGACCAACGCTCTGGAGGCCCCGCTGCCCCCCGAACGCCGTCCCCACGTCCGAGGGAGCAGGACGGCCGCTCAGCGCCCAGGCTCTCAGGCAGGCGGGGCCTGCAGAGCGTGTTCCTACCGTTTCCGCTCTCCTGTCACATAAAAGTCAGATTCGGGGCCAACTGATCAAGGGGCGCAGGGCGTAGCTTGTGTCCCATCTAAAGTAGGTTCATGAGACTTTTTTTTGTTAATCTTCAACCGAGCATATTTTTTCTATTAATTTTTAGAGAGAGTGGAAGTGAGGGAGGAGGGAGAGACACACACACCAACTGGTGCCTCCTGTACGCACCTGGCCTGGGCTGGGGATCGAATCTACAACCGAGGTACATGCCCTTGACCGGAAATCGAACCCGAGACCCTTGGGTCTGCCGGCCGATGCTCTAACCACTGAGCCACACCAGCCAGGGCTTCGTTGGGTTTTTATCAACCACAGCCAAGGACAGAAGAAAGTGTCTTATTACGAAATTACCTTGAGAGCGACGAGGGGTTTCACTGGTTAAAAGCATCTAAGTGTGACAGTGACCCCACAAATGCTGCTGCAAACACGTGTTCTGTTCAGAATCTCAGTCTGAAGTCGATGTGCTGCTAACAGGGCAGAACTGAGGATTCGATCCGGGGCTTCGTGTTCTCAGGGAAAACACTGCCTGCTCGACGCCCGGCTCGTTCCAACCTTGAGGTCTCGCGTGAAGAGAAAGGGCTCGGGGTCGGGGTGACTCGGGTTCTGAAGGTCACCCGCCTGTAACACTCAGCTCAAAGCTGTCCACGGGCTTCCTGACCCCTGACCTCTGGGCGGAGGCTTCCAGAACGTTCCCCCGTCCGGCCGTCACGATGGCAGCTTTCGTTTATCTTCAGGTGGGATGTTTTCAGACCCTACAGAAAAATAGCTCTAAAACGCAGGGGAGATTTTCACGTTGAAATTGTCTGTGGGTTTCTGCTGCTCACAGAGCCCTGAGCTAACGCGGGGCCTCCGCTCCCTGCCACTCGGGCTTAACCACAAAAAACAAAGCAGCCACATAACAGACCCTCTGTGTTGACTGTGGGCCCAACGACTCCCTTCTCGAAACATGAGCCCCTGGGGCCCAGAACCCACACCGTAAGCAGAAACCAGATACCCCAGAATCAGAAGTATCTCCAACGCTAATTGGATTAGAAATCACGAAGCGTGCTCCCAGACCAGAGCGTTCAAATCAAATTAGCCAGCATCTTGTTTTTTAAAAATAAAGAATTAGTGCCTGTGTGGACACTATCATCACAGGCTAATGACCAAGGTTCGTGTGACGGGCCTCGCGTTACCGGATCTATCCTCCTTTTTCCTTCCATGCAAAAGCTGAGCTAGGACCTTAAAGGGCTGCAGCTCGATCCTGCACCGAGGCAGGAAAGCCCCTCGCTTTGCAGATGAGAAGGTGGAGGGTGGGGACCAGCAGCACCTCCAGGCCGCGTCCCCACCTGCAGGGCTGTGGGAGCTCTGGCTACACCCCCAGGGTTTCCTCTAATATGTTTTTATTGATTCCAGAGAGAGGAAGGGAGAGGGAGAGAGAAACATCGGTGATGAGAGTCATCGATCGGCTGCCTCCTGCATGCCCCCGACTGGGAATCGAACCAGCAACCTCTTGGTTCATAGGAAACACTCAACCACTGAGCCACACCGGCCCAGCCCCAGTGTTTCCTTTAGGTGGAGGGACATGCGGTGGTCACTCCAGGCAGGAGGGGAGCCGAGGGGCATCCAGGCCCCGCTGGGCTACACCAGGGCTCCGGGTCATCCCGGCCGCGTCGTATAGAACCTCCCCCCTCAGCTCCTCACGGCGACGGCTGGCAAAGGGGAGAAAGAACAGAAGCGACGTAAACTGGTGGGGCGTCCGCCTCCAGCGGGGTGCGAGAGAACGGGAAAGACCTTCGTTCCCGGGTCACAACGAGAGGAACACGCGCAGAGTGGACAGCGTGCCTTTCTGTGGAAGAGCAGCGGATGCAGATTACCCCGGACCATCCGGGTGCCCTCAGTGTCGTCACCAGGGTCCCTGCGAGAACTTCCGAGGGACACTCGCGCGTCCCCGAGAGGCAACCTCACCAGCGGGCCAGGCGATGGGGGGCGGGGCTGCGGGTGGGACGGGCCTGGTGGGGGAGGGAGATGCCCGGCTGCCGGCCTTGAACCCCGAAGACGCAGCCGGGAGCCGAGGGCGCAGGTGGCGGCGAGAAGGCTGCCTCCTGGTGTCTGCCTGTCCTTCAGTGATTTTCTTAAATACTCGCGCCCAGCCCGGGGGCGAGCGGACTGAGTGCGGAGCAGCCTGTTCTCTCCAGCAGGGATTGTCACACCTGGCGTCACAGGGACAACCTCAAGGCAAAAGGACAAACCACTCTGTTGAGTTTCATGTTTCAGGAGGCGCAGACTATAGGAAACACTGCAGTACCTCTGCCCAAATGGGTTAACGGGGAGGGTCTCACTGCTCCACAGGTTAACTCCGCCGCCGGCCCGTTCCCCACCTGGGCCCCGAGATGCCACTTCCGGTTTATGCCCGGTGGTCGGTTCAAAGCAACCTATTCATTCTACAACCTAAGGAAGCAGATCTTGAGCCCAAGCTGGTTTTCTTCCCAACCCTAGCCCATCTTCCGTTCCCCGTATCTGCAGCTCCCTCCATCATCTCCTCCCACGTTCGTCGGTTCCAGTGGACGGCACCTGGGACGTGGGGCAGAGCAGAGGAAGGAATGAACCAAGGGTGCCGCGGTGTTTCGGGGGGCTGCTTGAAGCAGCAGCGACGACCCCCCTCCACGTTCCTGCCGGGGTGATGGAGTCTGCATGGGGTGGCGGGGAGCCTGCTGGACCACACAGGAGCGGGACTCTGTCCCCAGGCCGGTCCTGAGGGGAGTCGGAGAGGCACCGAGGGGGCTGCCTCCTTCCCTCTGAGGCAGGCCACCCTCTTCCGTTCTCAGCATCTTCTGTGCACAGCGTGACTGCCTCAGCCGTGGCCAACGGCAGGGGCCCCCGATTCACTCCTCGGCCCCCCCAAATCAGGTAGAAGCTCTGGCTGTGTACGTCCCTGGGTCTCGTGTGTCCTGACTCTTGGGTGATTCAGCCTCTCGGAAGCCGGAACATCCAGTCATCTCCAGCCCCAGGCTCGGATTTGTGCACCCGGCAACCGGCCTCTCCTCGGAAGATTCTGGGAAGCCCTGGCACTAGGTGTGGTCCTCCTCAGTCACCCTCCCAGAACCCCTGGGGCACAAAGGCTCCCTGGACCAGAGTGAAGTCTTTGCTCAATTTAATCTCTTTATTGTGGACTTTTGTTCCTGGACAGGCTCCTGCAAGTAGGACAAGCAAAGCTCTCATTATGTTTAGTCTCCAAGGAAGCCACATTCTGCAGGTTTCCTCTGCACGCAATGCACCCCTGTCCTGGAAACAGAACCTCAAACCTCCTTTGAGTAACCACCACTCCCCTTCTCTCTGAGCAGGTGACTCAAGCCGGTCAATGAGCAATTGCTTTAGGGACTGGCTCATATCCCAAGTTTGTCCCATCAGAGTAGATCCTGCTACTTACTCGGAAGCTAACAGGATGAGAAGTGTTCTTTTCTCGGCAGCCTCTAGCCTGAAAGCCTTTGGGCTTTGGAGCTGCCAGCCGCTCTCTGGATCCACCAAATGTGGTCCAAGAATAAAGTCCATGCAAAGGAGAACAGAACTGAGAGATAAAGATACGTTCGACGTTTTATCAGCACCTGGATCAAGCCATGCCTGCATGCAATTTATTCACTGAGCTTTTTAATTATTTGAATAAGTAAAATCTCTTTTGCCTAAGCCAGTCTGGGCTAGATTTTCTATCATTTGCATCCAAAATATTCCGAAAGGGTGCAATGCCTGTGCCCACAGACACGTAGAGGCCCCAGGCCCTGCTCCATCCTGCTCCCCTTCTCTTCCCCCCACCCCACAAATCTTTCTCCTCCAAGACCTAAATCTTTCCCAACCTTTGGATCATTGCTCAGACGTTACCTGGAGCCTCTCATGGCTTCTGTTTGCACTAGTAGTTTCCTTCTTGTGACATAATAAGAAATGTATATTTGGACTCTGTTCCCAGTTCCTGACGCCAAGGTCCTAAGCTCCTTGGGATTTCTGGGGTGACAGGAGCATCTTCTGTTCTAATGAGGCCATTCTTGGTGGGCTCCTAGGTTACTTCAGGATGGGGGCTGAGGACCAGAAAGACCAAGTTATATTTCAATGCTGGGAACTGTCAGCCCCACTGTCCATGTCCAGGGAGAGGAGCTAGGCTGAAGGTGGCATTAGTAATTGATCGCCTACATGCTGAGGCCTCCACAACAACCCCCAAATGATGGGGTTTGGAGAGTTTCTAGGTTGGAGAGTTTCCAAGTGCTGGGAAGGTGGTGCACCCCCAACTCCGTGGGGACAGAGATCCTGTGCTTAGGACATGCCAGATCCTGCCCTATGCACCCCTTAACCCAGCTGTATCCTGTATAATACACTGGGAAACATGAGTATTTCCCAGAATTCTCTGAGCCCTTCTAGCAAATTACCAAACCTGCGGAGGGGGGCGTGGGCACCCCTAAATTATAGCCAATCAGAAGCACAGGTGACAAGCTGGAACCCGTGATTGATGTCTGGAGTGGGACAGTCTTGCGGGACTAAGCCCTCGGCCTGTGGGGTCTGCACCAGCTCTGGGTCGTCAGGGTCAGAACTGAGTTTGGGAGCCCGTTGGCGTCCGCGTGGCTGGGGAATTGTTGGTGTGGGGAAAATCCCCCACATTGGGTGTCAGAGGGCTGTGCATGAAGGGCACAGAGGTTCCTTTGCTCCACGTGGATGTGACTTTAACCTATCGCTTTGAATCTTGTCCGTCCTTTAGGGCTCTCCTTAGAGGCATTTAGAGATCTTCTTGACCCCAAATCTTTCAGCTTCTTAAGGGTGGGAACCAGGGCTTGTCTGTCTTGCACCTGCAGCCCCACCTTGGGTCCTTAGAATTACTTCTGAGGCGCTGTGGGCTCTGCGAGGTCAGAGGTTATGCCAAATTGCGCCTGGTGGTTATCACCGGGAGGGCCTGGGGAGGGACCAGGAGCAGGGCGCCTGCATTTCATTTCTGTATCATTATTTGAGGTTTTCCATAATATTTATTTTAAAGCATTTATTTTGCGAAGAAAACCCTCAGTGTTCATAAGTGAGGCGGGTGGTGAGCTGACCAGCTCCCCTCGGCTTCCTGACGGCCCCGAACACCCACATCCTGCGGGAATCCCACACCCGCCGCTTTGAGCACCAGTCGGGGCCCTGACCCTGTGTGGGAACCGCCCGTCACCACGATGCAGACACAGACGCTGTGGCACGGAGCACGCTGTCCTCCAGAAAGCCTCCAGCCCCCGCACCCTGGGTACTGCCCAGCCTCTTCAAATACAAGGGCAAGTAAAATAAATAAGAGTAAATATTGTACTCACAAGCAACAGGGTGCCTAGCAACCAAGAACAAAGGAGGCTGAGGGAGAGGGCTGGCCTCTGCAGGCTCTTATGTGCAAACTGCAGTGAAAGTCTTTTCTGTGTTAACAATGCACTTTCGAGGGTTAAATTACAGAAGGTGCGAGGGGATGCGAGGCGCAGAGCCCTGCCTTGGAGGAGGGGTCAGCGGTCACCTCAGCCTCTGCTCCACGGATGGGCGTCGGGGGAGGGGGGTCTCCTCTGCAGCTTTGGGGCTGGGACATTGGAACCAGGGGTCCCTTGACTGACGCCCTCCGAACACCCATATCCTGCGGGAATCCCACACCCGCCACTTTGAGCCCTTCAGGGGCCCGGGGTCCTGAAACGACGGTGGTGGAACCCCAAGGGCAACTCAAAAGAAAATGTTCAGTCTCAGAGTAGCTGTGAGAGAGCCGATGTTTTCCTGCCGTGATCATTTCAACGTTTTGTTAAAAGTAATGGGCACGAAGCACATTACATTGTGCTCATTAAAATCTTTTGATATGGAAACTTAAACCCACTCAACACAGAGAGACTAGTACGGTTTTTGACCTATAGTTGAATTTCAATATTATTAAAGTTTAGCCACATTTGCCCAACCGATCTTCTCTCTCTCTCTTTTCTTTGCTAAATGATTTGAAAGCAAATCTAAGGCATCTGTCGTTTCATCTGCACAGACCCCTGTACACGTGTCTCTAAAAGTTAGTCATGTTCTTATATAACCACAAAGCCACTGTCAGACCTAGATAAGCTCGTGTGTGTGTGTCTGTGCGTGTGTGTATGTGAATGTGTGTGTATGTGTGTATGTGTGAATGTGTGTGTGAGTGTGTGTATGTGTGTATGTGTATATATGTGTGTGTGTTTGTGTATGTGTGTGTGTGAATGTGTATGCGAGTGTGTGTGTGTATGTGTGAGTGTGTGTATGTGTGTGTATATGTGTATATATGTGTGTGAGTGTGTGATTGTGAATGTGCATGTGTGTGTGTGAGAGTGTGTATGTGTGTGTGTGTATGTGTGTGTGTGTGTATATGTGTGTGTGTGTGTGTGTGTATATGTGTGTGTATGTGTGTGTGTATATGTGTGTGTGAGTGTGTGTGTCTGAGTGTGAATGTGTATGCGAGTGTGTGTATGTGTGTGTGTATGTGTGTGTGAGTATGTGTGTGAGTGTGAATGTGCATGTGTGAGTGTGTGTGAGTGTGTGGAGTGCGAGTGTGTGTCTGAGTCTGAGTGTGAGTGTGAGTGTGAATACTCCAATACTTATGCCATCATCAAATTCCCCTGGGTGTCTGGAGGGGCCCTTTCATCTGGGGGTGTCCTCTCGAGCGAATGGCCCTGCTTTGTCAGTGCCCGGCCCCTGCTGAGACTGACCTTTGGGAATCTGGGATTCTTGGGGATATACTGAAAGCAAGGGGAAGCAAGAAAAAAGAAAACGTCGCCGAGGTATTTTTCTAAGACCCACGTGAGGTCTGCTGGTCCTTGGCTGTGCCCATGGGGGCCCCGATTGGGTGGAATGGGATCCGGCCGCCTTGCCCACGAAGCAGCTGTGTCCTCGCGTGACTCCTGCGTCCTGAGGGCTTCGGGAGGTTTGGGGCTGGAGGTGGAAGAAGGGCTGTGGCCGTTGTCTGTCACCATGGCAACCTGGCCAAGACTTGGCGCTGCCCGGGTTTTTCCAGCAGATCCTGAGGCGGCTAACCCAGGGTCAGAGGGGGCAGGAATGTGGGTTTGCAGACACACAGCTGCTCCCTGGCACGGCCTCCACGGAGGAGGAGAGGGCGTCTTCAGGGCCAAGGCCAGGGGCAAACGTGAAGGGAGAGGGGCCACGAAGCCGCCCTTGCCGGGGCCGGGGGAGGCACATGCTGCAGAACCGATAGCTCCGAGAGTGGAAAACGCTCGCGCTTTGTGACCTGCAACCCACCTCTAGGAATTTGTCTTAAGAAAAAGCAAAGATTTATTTTGTTTGAGGACGTCCCTTCGAGCATTATTTATAGCAATAAAGAGGGTGGGGAGGATTATTCAGGCTCCACAGCACAGGCCTGTGTAATAAATCACAGCTCGTCCCTACAAGGGAACCTGAAGCATCCCCTCGAGACGCGCCGTGGGAAAGTCCTCGGCGCTGTGGGGAAATGCCCACAACGCAGTGAGTGGGGAGGTTACTGCGTCGCTCCGGTGTCCAGCTTGTTTTTAAAACTTAAGTGGAAAAGAAAGAGAGGGAGGGAATGAAAAGTTGATTAAAATGTTTAAGAAAACGTATATGTACTGTTGGGTTTTTTTACCAAGTGGTTGGGTTTTTGCCATTTTTTTCAAATTTCTTACAATAAACTTCCATCAATTTACAATGAAAATTTTATATAGTAATAGTAACAGGCCGGAGAGATGGAGGAAAGGGGAGGGGAGAGCATGGGAGGGGGCGGAGGAGAGGAAGGCTGGTGGGGCCTGAGAGCGCTCTTCAAGGTTCGCTTAAGGTTAAAACCCACGATTTTACAAGAGAAGAAAGGAAACAAAATAAAGATTTAAAGAGTCTCAGCAATTGTCTAACAAGCTGTTGGCATTAATACATCGACTGGACGACCTCAGGACTAAGTTTTCCTTGGAGAGAGGGCGGTTCCCTTTCTTCATAAGACTAACTTGATAATGAATCTTGATTTTTTAGGATGTGGAGGATTATAAATAATTCATAACATTGTAGAAATAAATGGTGTAATTTTTCTGAATGACTATTAGGTAGCTGAGCTGGTTAATGAATTGAGAGCCGGGCATTGACTTTTCACTTAAGTTCATTAGCTCAGGGGCCTGGCCAGGGGACTCCTGCTCGTTCAAAAGGAGACGACAAAGTTGGGGCGCAGTGAGCACCAAGGAGCAGTGTGACCCCCTCCGTGACGTTCCCACTGCAGCCAGAAAGCACTCTGTGTGCTCAGCTTAAAAACAGACGTGTCCAAGTCACAGTGACAGGCCTGGCTAGTGAGGGGGCAAGCTGAAAGGAGCGTGTCGGTGTGGCCCGTCGTCAGCCAGGGCAGTGGTGGCCGCCACCTGCTGTCCTGCCCCCAGTGCTGTAGGTTTGCCGGGGAGAAGAGCCGCCTCCACCCGCAAAGAGAAACAGCCCACGCGCCCGGGTCCGGGCACCGGCTCAGGCAGAGGCCCTTGCCGGGGTTTCCCTGTGTCCCCTTACCCCTCTCTGTCTGCCTGTCTGTCTCTTCAGCCTTACAGGGTGGGCTCTCCCTCTGCACAGAGAAAGGAACAGTTTTCCCGGTGCCTGGAGCCATTTAAAAACGGGGGTTGGTACCACCCCAGGTCTTGGAGAAAAATTTCCAGTAGCGCTTCTAGGTATCGCCGGAGGATTTGGAGATGAAGACATGGCCCTTTAATCGAGGCAGGAAAACAAGCAGCTTTATCATTCTGGAGGGGGGGGGTCACACTGCCCTCGGACCCGCTGCAGCCTCGCGGCCGGCTCCCCTGTGCGCAGTGCGGCGAACACAGGGCCACTCCCCGCGCGGGGCTCCGGGGGCCGACACACGGCCCAGCAGCACCCTGCTAAGGACCCCCGAGGGGCCTGCAGATTAAAGCTGCAGCCTCCAGGTGCTGAGTGTTTGGGGGGCATTTCCTCCTGAAACCACCACCAACAACAAAGGAACGAGCAACGGAAGGGAGAATTTACAAAATCTTTTCTAACCCTCCATCCCAGGCAGGAGGGCAACGGTGTCCCTAAAACTGGGGAAAAAACGAGAAGGGCTCTATAATCCTTGAGCTCCGGGCGTGTGCCGTAGGGGGGTGGTCAGGAAGGCGAGGAACAGGGTAATTTTCCGGCTTCGGCCGGGGCTGGACCCCTGAGAGCCGGCGAGTTAGCAGATACCTGCAGCCAAAGCTGGGTCCTCACATTTTCTGACTTCAGAGGTAATGAAGCAATAAAAGCAGCGGAGGCAGCCAGCGCGGGTTCCGCCTGGTGGGGCGTCTGCGCCAGAGCAGCTGCCTGCGGGTGCCCGCTCGGGGGACAGCCAGGGCGACACCCCTCCAGCAGGCCAGCGTGCAAGGACCAGAGTCCCTCCTCCAGGGGCACCAGCACCCCAACTCTCAGGACTGTCGCCCAGCCCATCCTGTGCCAGGGCAGCCCAGATGGCCGAGCGGTTGTCGCCAGAGACACAGACCATAAACACACCCGGGGAGTGCAGATGGGAGGCCGGCCAGCCTGGCTCTGCTTCCTAATCTCATCGCAGGGGGGTCCGCGTGGAAGCCCTGGGAGGCACCTCAGCCATTTTCCAGGCCAATGACTTCATTTGTCAGACAAGAGACCCCCCCCCCCCCAGAGGTTAAGGGACTTGCCAAAAATCACGTAGAGAGCCAGCAGCAAAGCAATACAAGGTGGTGGCTGGGACCCGGCAGGCCTCCGTGCCTTTAGCTTTGGCCAGTTAGCCAAGCGCTCGTGAGAGTGTGGGGTTCGTGCCTGTCACATTAACTTCCCGGGACAATCCGATGCACACACAGAAAAGCCCACTGCTGGTTCATAGCAACTGCTTTGTGGGTGTGGTGGGTGTTAATTACCATCACGGCTGCCAGCAGCTGGAAGTCGGTCTCAAGTCAGGGGCGCAGGGTGATGCACAGAAGCACACGGACCGGTTTGAACTCTGGCTCCAGCTTTACGACTTGGGATGAGCTTGGGCTCCGTAAAGTGGGAGCAGCGACACGCTGTGAGAATGCAATGGGGGGGGGTGGCCGTACCCCAAATCAGGTGCATGTCAGCTGATCCTAAGCTCGGCCCTGCTCAGCAGCGAGGACAACTGCTTTCAGCTTGAGGAACAGCAAGTTGATGCGGTGAAGGTGCTAAGTGTTGGCCGTGGTAGAGGTTGGCAGGAGCGGCGCAGCCGGCTGGCGGATGGCACGATTTGAGATGGACCATATGTTTAAAATTATGAACCCAGATGTTAGGCCTTGGCGCCTCAGGTTCACACCATTAGACTGGATCCTTTAGGTGTCTCTAATGGTCTTCCAGGCCCCAGGAAACTTGCATTAAAATGCAAATGAGTTTCCTGCGAGAGGAAACACATTAAGTTACCCTCTTAGTAAATGAGGCAGCTTTATTTGTGGGAGGTTGGGCTGAGAGAATTTGAAAGGACAGAGGTAAGAAGAGTCATCTTTTATGGAAAGATAGTGATTTTTTCCTGCCGAGCCTGGTGGTGAACCAGGGGCTGTGTGGTAGGTACTGTGGTGGCTCAGAAAGTGGCTGGGGGTCCAGGGGAGAGAGGCAAGGAGCAGAGAAGCAGACTTTTCACAGCCTTGGAGTCCTGTCCGGCCAAAAGACAGAGGCGTGAATTCCATCCTAGTCCCCACTGTGCGTGGCCGAGGGATTGCGGAGAGCTGGTCGCCAAAGCCTCAGGGATGAGCAACTAACCCTCGGGAGGAAGGTCTGTTTCTTACGTGGGTTGTGTCCCTTGATGCTGACACCCTGCCTTACGCGGCCTGGGGCCCCATTAATGTTTGCACAGGGAACCTTAATAGCCACAAAGATGCAGAATGGGTAAGAGTGGCAAAGGTTAGCTCTGTGTACAGGAAGGTTACAGCATCCCTGCCCCTAATACAGTCGCCCATTGTTGCCTCTGGACGCATAGGCGACACTTCTCTTTGAGGGCCAGGGGTAGAATTTCTATTTTTTTAAGGCCATCATTTCAGATTCTTTCGATGAAACCAAGGGTGTTGTGCCTCCAGGCAGGGAAAGAACTCACCTTAAGTACACAATGTTGTCCTGTGCTAAGAAGGCAAGTATGGCAGATATTTCCCCGTAGGCCAGGGCTATTTTAAAGACTTAAAAAATGTAAGGAATGTAGGAGTCATGAGACGAAGATCGGAGCCCAAACCCTCTTTGCACCGGGACGGCCTCTCCTGAGCACCTCTCTCAGGAATCCCTGATTTCTAGTGGGATCCACCCCCGGCCTTCCTCAACGCCACGATCTTCAAGTTGGTAATAAGATAATAACAGTCGCTGCCCCTTACTGAGCCCTTACTTTTTAGGTGCCACACTCATCACTTTACACGTTGATCCTTCTGTTCTTTACAATAACGCAGGCCGTCATCCCCATTTCACAGATGACAAACTGAGGCTTGGGCATGTTCTCAACGTCCTCTAAGTCATACAGGCAAGAAACTGGGGGGGGGGCCCGGATTGCAGCCCAGGGGTCGGGCTCCTGAGGCTGAATATTGGTGGCCTGCTGCTTAGCCGCCATGAGAGCAAAACATCTAAGTCCCTGTCTTCACATTGTTTTTGTCTCTAAACTATTCTTCAAGCCAAGAGAAAAGCCACTGTTGAGGAAAATACCACCAAGCACACAGGACTCCCCAAAAACAGGGGTGGGGCAAAGGAAGTCCAGGGAAGCAGTGGGGTGAGGAAACGCGGGGCTAGTTACATAGTAAAAAAATTCCACGCTTCCACCCCCCGGTTAAAAAGCACATCCTGAAAAATTCCACCAACAAGACGTAGCAAACGGGCCCTTTCAGACACGCCACACACCCACCTGTTATTAGTCTATTTCAAGGCATTCGCGGAGCGATAAGAATTCCCGAGAGCCAGTATCTCCTGGAAAGATCTTGGGGCCCAGGAAGTCAGATGAAGTGTTTGTCACCACGGCTCTGGGTAAGCGCCCTAGTTCAGGCTTGGGCACCGCGGCCCACTAGCCCTGCGACCTCAGACAAGATGCTCGGCCACTCGGGGCCACTCCATTCTCACCTGTAAGACGGGAGGACGTGTGTTGGTGCAGCCCAGTGAGGGGCAAGACGCTTGGCTCCTCACCTCCGGGAAGAGTCTTCCTCAGGGGGACCTGATTTGATGGCTCCTAAAAAGATTTTGTATTTTGGAAACCCAGGGCGGCCTCGACTAGAGAGAAAGAGCAGTCCCACCAGCTGCAAATGAGATGCCCTCGGCCTTGGGAACCTACGGCGTCCGGGTGCACGAGCCAGGACACACTCGAGGCAGCAGGTGCCAGGTTTGGTCCTAAACTCGGGCAGGTCCCCTCAGTGTTAAGCCGAAGGATTGGGAATGCGGGGAGTTCTTTCCTTTTCAGACCCTCACCTTTCCTACGGCCGAATCTAAAGAAGATTCACATTCCTGTTGAGGCAGAGCTGGGGTGGGGGGCAGGGTGGGGGAGCCCTGCAGAGTCTTGGAGCCTTTACCCCGAATTGTGTGGATTTTGAAAGACATTCATTTTCAAGATGGGCTTTTGTTCTTTTGGGGGAAAAATAATCTCCCTTCCCTTTTGCACGTGGCTACGCCAAGCTGCGATCCACAGAGCTGCCAATTTCAGCACATGTGCCTGGGCGCACGCACACACGCTCGCGCACACAGTCGATCCTGGCCCTGGCTCCCTCTGCAGCCACCCGTCTTCCACTTGCCCTGTTAATTAGGACTCCGCGCACCCATGACCAAACGGCACTGAACCCGGGTGGCCGTCCCGGTCTCCGTGCCTCACACGGACGCAGGTTGATGAAATCACTCCGGGCAGGGTTAAGGCAAAGTCTCCACAGTGCAAAGGTCCCGCTTAAAGCAAACACTGCTTGCTTTGGGGACCTGGCAGGGAAATTAAAAAGAAACCCAAGATGCTCCGGGCTTCTGTCCTGGTTTCCAGGCAACCAGATGCTGGGTGCAGGAAGGGAGAGGGGCTTTCTTCTGGTGCCAGACAGTATATTGATAGACAGACAGTGGGCTCACTCTCGAGCCAAGGCGCTGGGAGGGGCAGAGGAAGCCGGCATAAGCCTCATTACCCTAATCGACCGTAGAGGCAGCCCATTGGCAGGGAGAGCGGGAGCGGGAGCCCATCTGCAGGGGCTGAGCTGGGGGGAGATGCTTTTCTACACTTTGCAAAGACTGGGCTGCAGTAAGCACGAGGATTCCCGGGGCGTGGTCGCCCTGGCAGCTATAGGTGGGTGAGTAATTCGGGTGGGCAGAAGGAACCTGACAACAGCCGACTCGGGGAGCCCCAGGAACCACTCGGGGGTCGAGGGCAGAAGAGAGACAGGAGCAGTGCCGGGCGTCTCTTTCCACAGCACAACTTAATGAAGATCCTAAGAGGCTCCACATGCCAATCGCAGTGCCAGGGCAGGGTCCAGGGTGAAGAATCCACTCTGTTATCTCTTCTTGTCAATGTCCAGAGTCCCAGGGGGATCCTGTGGAACAGGGGAACCACCAGGGGCTCCTCACACAGTCCTGGGTTCAAGTCTGCACTCTGCCACCTCCAAGGGGCATAAGGGCCTCACCCCGCTGAGCCTCCTCCCTCTTCTGCCCAGAGGAGGTTGGGAATCAGCCATCAGCGCAATCATATTATTTCTACTCATAAAACGAGTTTCTATGGCGATACTGTGACAAGTCTGCCCAGCCCCCATTGTGAGGGGAAAACTGGCTTCATCGGAGGGTTTACCTGGGGTTTTCCTAGTCACTGTACTTGCGTTTCTGATATCACTGGGTGGCGCACATAACGTAGTCTATGGGTACAGTACAGAAGCACACGGCATGTCTACAGAATTTCATTAAATAAAAGCATGTGGTGCAACGATCGCTCTGTGTCAGGAGTTGTTACTCCAGTTTTGTAGGGAAGAAGCGAAATTCAGAGGTGAAGGGCTCTGCTGCAGGTCAGGCCCGGTTCATCAAGAAGCCTGCAGGACGATTGGACCTGCTAGGTCGAGCTGGCGGAAGAAGGACCCAGCCCTGCTCACCAGCACCCGCGGGCCCCTCCGCCTCCGCGGCCGGGACTCCACCCCTGCAGGCCTCGGTCAGGTGGCCTCCGCTGCCCACCTGGGTCAAATGCCCACCATGTAGCCCCCACGTCGAGCTTTGGCCTCTCAGCCTTGAGCAGCACCTACCACTCTCCCACGGGTGCCTATGTCTCCTGAGTCTACAAAATCAAAATAAAACAATACGCCAAGAAAACGGAGCCAGAGTGCGGTCGCCACGTTGTCACCCTGGCCCCCTGCTCGCTGGCGGCCTGGCTCTGGGCGAGTTCCTCAAATTCCTGAGTCAGGGCTCAGATTCTTCATCTGGGACACAGAGCTCACCCAGCCCCGCCTCGAGGCCCGTGTGAGACTTAAATGACAAGATGCAGATATCGGGCTGGGCAGAGAGCATCTGGCATTTGTTCACTAGCCACCAGCAGAATTTTCTCCTATAAATTCTCCCTGAAGGTCTTCTAAGAACAGCCCTCGGCGCAGTGAAAGGCTGGTGTAACTTGGCCTCCTTTGGTGAGAGGTGGAGGCAGAGGCCTTCCCAGGCCTAAGGCAGCAACGGTAACACTGAACATTCATTGGAGATGTACTGAGGATGCACCGGCCAAGAGTCTAAGCACCTTGCAGAGTCGGCCTCACGTATTCCTCCCGTGGACCCTGCAGGGCAGACCCCACTGTTGTCCATCTCATTTTACAAATGAAGAAAACCAAGGCCCAGAGAGGTTAGGACACTCGCCCAGGGCACACAGCAGCTCGCGCCTGCCTGCGGCCTCCCTGTCACGCAGCCTCCCGGCCCAGTGCACTTTCCCCCACTCTGTCTCTCTTGCAGTGACACTTGGGACCAAACCCTTTCCAAGTGGCGGTTAAGCCAGGATGAGGCCCAGAGCATCTCGGGATGAGCGTGAGAGGGATGCTGGCGCCCTGCCTCCCTCCAGCACTCAGAGGCCGGCGCTCCCGCGGTGGGAAGGGGAGCCCTGGCTGTGGGCCGACGGCAGAACCGTCCTCCTTGCCTCACATGCACCAGATTGACCGCTTCCAGTTAAATAAAAATATCAAAATCCATAACATGCGCAAGAGCACCTGGGGATACATGCATTACCGAGCTGTCATCACGGCTCTCACTCCGCGTTCCCGGCGCTCGTGTGCGGCCCACATGGAGCTTCTTGGCAGGGGACGCAGCTTCCCTCTAACCCAGATGATCCGCGCCCCAGGCCGAGCGGGGTCCTGCTGTGACCCTCCCCCAGCAGCCACTTCCTGATTCCACCGGGTTTTGTTGTACTTGCACTGACTGAGTTAATCACCTGTTTTCCACCTCGCCAGGCAAACAGGGACTCTCTCCTCCTGCTCCTCTCAGCCCTCCTGGGACAGGACGATGGGGTTGAAAGGACTGGGCGGGCTCCAAACTCAGCTTTGGGAAGGAGCCCTGGGCACTTGGGGGGGCCGCCCTGGAGGCTGCCACAGGGAGGGGTCAGGAGGAGGGACTCCGGGTCCCTAACCCGCTTGTATCAGTTTTAAATGTTAGGATTCTGCATGAAATTTTGCTTCAACAAAGAGCTTGGTGGCTGAAAACCCAGTAAGTGGTTAAGTAATTAAATGTACAAACATCAGAGAAAATGGCTGAGCAACGTGCTTTCTCGGGCCCCGTCTAACGTGCAAACCCCGCTGCAGTGGCGCAGAAACTGGGAATCGCTGAATGAAGTGAGAACTGAGCTCCCCGCGTCCTTCTTAGGTACCTGCCAGGACCACAGAGATAAGGGGACGGATGAACAAGGCCAAGGACGGTGAAAGCTGGGACCGAGCTTGGCATGTAACCGAGTCCTCTCTGCGCCTGTGTGAGAACAGAGACAGGGCCTGGGGGCAAAGGCAGTGATCTGGCCCAGCAGCCGGGGCCTGGAGACCGAGTCCCCCACACCAAGGTCCCGCCGTCCACGGCCCTCAGTGACAAAAGGCAGGACGTGGCGGGCAGCGGGGGGACGCCCAAAGCTCAGCGGTGAGTTCTGGCCATAGAGCAATTTCTGCTGATTGGGAGAAACTTACACACCTGTGTGCACACGCGCACACACGTGCACACATGCTCACGCACACACGCGTGCACACACACATGCACGCACATGCCCGCACATGCACGCACATGCACACGCGCGTGTGTGCGTGCACACGGGGCTATTCATTTTAGAAAAACATGGTTATTTAGCTGATGCCTACTGTTCCCTTCCGCTCTGAGTTCATGTCGGCGTAAAGCAGGTACCGTTCTGCCCGCTCGCCGCCCTTCTCCTCACGGTCTGATCTTCTGTTGAAGAAGAAACCGTGAGCCCATCACAGAGATTAAACCCCCAGATGGACGGCAAACAGCTCGGAGTAGTTACCGAGATAGACGCCTAGGGCCACGGGACACTTGGCGTCCAGGCGCGTGTGCGCTGGGTGGAGCACACGTGTTTCTTAGTCACAGGGGCCCAGCCTGTGTTTTAACAAACTGTCCTGAAGGAGGCCACGTCCCTCTAAGTAACGGCCCTTAATTTACTCCAGCATATGGCCCCTCTTCTTACCTCTTCCCTTACTGGTTTATAATCTCTGTCCTCACGAGAGGAGGAGCTGACAAGGGCAGGGGCCTCAGCTGCGTCGTTCACCCCGACCCGGCTCAGCACATCCTTCCCTGTTGCGGGCACTCGACAGACTGGAAGGGTGGATGGCGGACGGCGTGGGCCTTGCTTCTCACTAGCACCAGCCTGGGACAGCAGAGCGCAGCAGGGGCGTCCATCAGGAGAGCCAGTCGGCTGCCTCCTGAAACAGGCTTTTCATACCCGCACCTGCAAAACAGGCGTCACGTCCACCAAACGGCTTGCGTGTGAGCCCGCACTGAGCTCCGGGTTGTGGACAGTCCCCACGCATCACCTGGCACGCGGCAGGGGTTTGCCCAAGCAGTTTTGAATCCAGAACGACTTGGATCATTTCCCCCACGTCAGAGAAGAATAAAGCCGAGGTTGAGGGGCCCACAGAAGCGGGAAAGCCAGGACACATGCCCCCCACCACGTGCGGCTCCCAGATCACAGATCTTTCTGCCTCGTCAGACCACTGTTCTAGAACAACCTCTCTCTCTCGCACACACACACACTTGGTGCATGTGTATGATTTAATTTAACTTTTTTTTATTGATCTCACAGAAAGGGAGGGAGAGAGAGAGAAACCTTGACCAGTTGCCTCCTGCACATGCCCTGCCCGGGGATTGAACCTTCAATGGCCAGGGCTAATTTAACATTTTTTTAATTAAAAAATTTAATTGAACACTTTTTCCAAAGGTTCTCTTCATTTTCCTACTCACCCAAGACACATTCCCAAGTAAAGGCTTCAGACAGACAGACGACAGACGGAAGGAGGTCGTTCTCACCAGGGTGAGCTCAGCCCTGCCGAGTGGGTTTGGGTCTGTGGCTGTTTCTCCCGGGTCCTGGGAGACAAACCCTAAACCGGGGTGCACGGTGGGCCTGGGGGCTCCTCCTACACCCCCCCCGAGCCCTCTCTCGCCCCGAAGGGCAGCTGGTTCCCCTGGGCAGGATGCAGAGCGAGGACCAGGGCCCCAGTGGGGTGGGGACAGGCTTTCTCCTGCAGGTGAGACCAGGCAGAGGTCTCCGGGCTGCGCCCAGCCAGGGTTTCGATTTACCTGGAGATGAGGAAGGGAACAGCTGTGTCCCAAAGGGGAGCCAGCCCGTCTCCTCGAGGACCTGTGTCTCCTCCCGGTGTTTTGATAAGAGACGTGGGGTGGGGAGTGGGGGCCGAGGTGAGGCGTCAGGTTTCTCCCAGCAGCTGGAACATCAGGCCACAGGCTAATCTCTCAGAGGCGACCCGACCAGAGAGAGGCCCCCCTGTCCCTCGCTATCTGGGGTGTTTTCTGTCACCA
Source organism: Miniopterus schreibersii (assembly GCF_964146895.1). Lineage (NCBI taxonomy): Eukaryota > Metazoa > Chordata > Mammalia > Chiroptera > Miniopteridae > Miniopterus > Miniopterus schreibersii. The sequence continues at coordinate 56,076,047 of NC_138114.1, read as the reverse complement.
GGGAGATGATAGAGGCTGGAGAGGGCAAAGGGCCCAGCCTGAGTCGAGGACGCAGGGCAGCCGGGCCCCCTGGAAAGCGCCGGCATCCTGGGCGAGGACAGCGAGAGCCACAGAGCCGGTCAGAGGGACATGGGCCCAGGTCCCACCTGCGCCTCCCCCGCCCCAGAGTCAGAGTCGCTCCGTCCGTATCTCTAAAGGGCTCGCGGGACTGAAAGAAGCTGGTCAGTAAAGGGCCCTCTGGCAGCCTCAGGAGCCGGGAGGAAGCACACAGATGACAGCAACTCCCTGAGCTCTGGCATCTAAAGATGACGACAGAGTCCAGATGACTGTAGTTATTTTATTTGACACTCTGACGGTGTGCTGAGGGCTTTACCAACATTCACTTCTGTCCCCATGAAAACCCTGTAAGAGAAGAACTAGTACCCTCCAGGCGTTCTTGGAGGTGTTGTCACATATGGTCTCCAATATTCACCTCTATCTTTTTAAAAAATGGTTTTATTGATCTCAGAGAGAAGGAGGGAGAGAGAGAAACATCAATGATGAGAGAGCCATGGATCGGCTGCCTCCTGCATGCCCCTCACTGGGCATCGAGCCTGCAACCCGGGCATGCGCCCTGACCGGGAATCAAACTGTGACCTCCAGGTTCATAGGTCGACGCTCAGCCGCTGAGCCACGCCGGCCGGCTGTTCACCTCTGTCTTGCAGGGACAGGGATTGGTTTTCTCTACAGGTGAGACACTGAGGCTCTGAGAGGTTATATAACTGGCCCAGGACCCTCCAGCAAGGACCAGAGCTGCATCTCGAACCCACGGAAGGAAGCATGGGCAATGCCAGGGAAACTCCACGAGCGGCGTTTAGTCCCCGAGTTATCAGGTAGCTCTCCCACGCTAAGCGCAGCCACGGTTGCAACGGGCCAAGCCCTGGGTCGGGGGAGAAGCTCCCCTCTCGCAAGCAGAAGCAGAGACGCAAACCGGGGTGACTCACAGGAACTCCAGCTGTGGGCAGGACGCCAGTAAACACAGGAGCCCCCAGGCTGGCTGCACGTTCCCGTGGCTTCCATGTGCCCTCGTTCTGTTAAAACGCAGTGACAGGGAAATTCATCACTGCTTTCCAACGCGAGGAAGGGGCTCTCCTCGCTCGCGGAGACTTTTGTTCACGTGTCAGGCTCTGCTGGAATCTTCTGGTGGCGAGTCTCACAGTCGGCCGGGCTGTAGAACAATGACTGCTCCTCCTCGCCCTCTGTGCCCTGACGGTGTTGAAACAGCTGACGACCCATCTTTCTCGGGTTGGCTGGCTCGCTGGGACTTTCTAAGTTAAATACGTCCCTCAAAGTGGCCCCCGGCAGGTCCTGGGATGGGAAGTCTGATTCCTAATTTGGAAGGAAGAGGGACAGTCCTGTCATCTAATCAAGGCCGCCCCGGGCCTCCTACATGTCTTCTAACTTCTGCCTGTAAACGAAACAGCTCCTCAGCGCATCTCTGTCTGCCCGAGGGCGTGATCACAGGCAGCCAGGAGAAGCCCAGGGCGCTTTCAGGACTCTAGGCAGAGGTTTCCTGGGCCAGATCTATGAGTTCAATAGGTAATTGTCCATGCTCGAGTTACCTTGGGTGATAACTTGGACTACGCCGGACGACAAACCCCGTCACATAACCTGGGCTGCCCTTCCTCCAGCTCCCAGGGGCGGTGTCCTCACCTCCTGTCCAGCCCCTGCCAATGGAGTCCCTCCCACCTTCTGTCCACCTCCTGGTCCATAGTCAATGTCATCAATTCTAGGTTTTGGCTGTTGCAACGCATGACTTTTAGGTCAACTGCGATGGTAAATTCTGTGGCAGCTGGACTAGGCCACATGGAGCCCAGGTAATCGGTCAAACCTTACCCTGGGTGTGTCTGGGAGGGTGTTTCTGGGTGAGGCTGACCTGTGAACTGACTGAATCCAGTAGCTGTTCCTCCCCATGGTGGACAGGCCTCGTCCAGTCCCCAACGGATGAACAGAACCGAGAGGCAAACACTCCCAAGAGTGAGACGAGACTCCTCTTGCCAGGTCATTGAGCTGGGACATCGGTCTTTCCTGGGCCTCAGACTTAAAGTAAAATGGGCTCATCTCGGGTGCTGGGGCTGCTGGCTTTGGGACTGGAACACACTGGATCCTCTCTCATGGTCCCCAGGCCTTTGGACCGAGATTGGGGCTGCACCCCCGGCTCTCCTGAGCCTCCAGCTTGCTGACTGCAGGTCTTGGGACCCGTCAGCCTCTGGGGTCACGTGGGCCACTTGCCACTCTAGAGAACAGATGACCATTCCCACTCGTATGTCTTACTTCTTGCTTCATATCAAGATCCCCAAAAGCTTAACAGCTTAAAACACGGGTAGGCAAACTTTTGTAAAGAGAAAGACAGTAGATAGTTTTGGCTTTCTGGGCCGTAGGGTCTGCACTCAACTCTGCTACTTAGCAGGAGAGCAGCCATAGACATGCAGTGAATGGCGTGGTGATGCCCCAGCCAAACATGTTTGTTTACAGAAACATGTGCCTGGTCAGACTCGGCCCTGGACCCTGACTTAAAACCACAATTTATTATTTCCCAGGACTCTGTGGGCCGACCGGGGGGTTTTGCTGGTCTTGCCTGGGCTCGTGTTTCATTTCAGGCAGCGACAGCCAGCCCTTGGCTCAGCAGGGGGTCCTGGAGGGACGAAGGTGGCCTCCCAGGGCCTCGGTGCTGGCCTCCAGCTCGGCCTTTCTCTCCGCGTGATCTCTCAGCATTTGGTGATCTAGCCCAGGTTTCTTCGCACAGTGACTAGAACATTCTGAGAGGGCAAAGGCAGAAGCTTCAAGGCCACTTGAGGCCAACGTCCAGAACTTACACAACTCCGGCCACATGGCCATGGCAGGCCACATGCTGGGCCAGGTTCAAGGGCCAGGGAAACAGACTCCACCTCTGGAGTCTAGAGGGAGCTGCCCAATGTCGTTGTCACTATTTTCCGATATGTCTCAGAAATGGGCAGGATCCCTTATCTGTCATATCTTTACCCAGGAGATAGATGCTCATGAGGGTCTAGGAGCCATTTAGGTTGCTTGTCACCAGCATGAGGTCAAGGAGGCCAGTTCACCCTCATGACACTAACCTTTCTCACCAGCCTTTGGACAGTTTTCCTTAGAATCTTAGTCTAACTATGAATTTAGCCCAAGGTCACAAGATATACTCACTGGACCCTGGGAAATGAAGACTAACAGGCTATGGGAGACACCCACGTGTGGCCAGAGGAGGGAAGGAGTCTCCCCGAGGGTTGTCCGTCTGTGACCTGTCCTCCTGCTCACAGTGACAGCTGCAGGTTAGTGAAGATGCAGCCCCACTGTCCTGCCCCTGTCCCCATGCCCTTCACGTGGACGCCGCACAGAGGGGTTTGCTAACCAGAGGCCATTTCCTGCAGGTTTCAAGCTCTCCGCCTTCTCTCAGGATCTTCTCTGAGCATCGTCCTGTCTCTGTTTATCTCCCAAGATAAAATCAGAGCAGTCATTTTTTTAAACAAAAAAGTTAAACTTCCTTGCTGATCCTGGCCATCAGATACTTTCTGTTGGATAGTGATCTTGTTTTTTTTAAATAAAATGCTTTCGGATCAGTCTGCCAGCAGATGCATATTTATCTGTAGTCTGTCTTTGATGCATAAGCCAAAAGACAAAACAGTTACTGATAGTCTATTAATGCATTTTTATCTTTAAAATAAAATTCCATATAAAATAGAGACAAATTAAGTATATTTCTCTAGAGGCTAAGAAGGGAACCTCTAGAAGTGTCTCTTTTTCCTCTTGCCACATGGCCCTTTGCTAAAGCAATGTCTTTGGAAAGTCATCACTAAAATGCGTGGAAACGAAACCTCCCGAGACACCCATCAGTCTTCCTTCGAGGAGGCAAATGTGGCTGATTATCTGCTCTTTAAAAGTGTTGCACTTTTATGACTCTTTGTTTAAAGCTATTTGTCACTGAAAAGCCAGATACAGACTTTACTTTCAAAGGTAACTTATACCCGAGAGCTTGCGGTGGATTACCGGCCATGTGGACTTAAGGACTCTGGTTGTCTGAGAAAGTTTTAAATCAAAAGTGTTAAGTGGAGTTTAAGCCCCATGTCATTTTAAATTCCAAGCTTTAGACCCATGAAGCATGGATTTTATGATGGAAATGACAACTGACCCCCATCTGTAATAGATACAGAAAACTAACTCTGTGGCTTCCTCGGTAATTCTTGGTGAATCGTGAAGGCCGAGAGGTATGAAACCTAGGAGGGCAGGCGTAAAATCAGCCGGCCGGTGACTCCGAGGGTCGACCAGCTGTCCCTGCGATGCTCGGCTTCTGTTCTCATCAGATCCTGCTCCAGGAAGGGCTGCCTGTCTGCTTGCCTTTCAGTAATTTCTATCCCACTTTTGCAACAAACTTTTCATAATTGAAAATAATTAAAGAAACAACTAGCATTTCCCATTTATTGGGTATTTGCCACATGTCACACACTGGGCTACATGCTTTGATACTTTATGCCATTTGATCCTATGACAACCCTGATAAGCATGCAGGATGCTTTTCCCAACTTTAAAGACAAGGAAACCAAGGCCCAGGAAGTTAAGTAATCTTCCTGAAGGTGCACAGGGGATAGTGAGCAGAGCCGGCATTGAGACCCAGGTCTGCGTGCTCCAGAGGCCCAGCTCTAGTCCACTGCAACAGTCTCACAATTAATCACCCTCTTGTGTTACTATCTCTAATTACAATGTCAGCTTCTCAAGGGGAGAGACACAGTATATATGTTGATTGTATCTTTCAGGGTAACTGGCACAAACATCCAATGGAAGGCATTTATCGACAGCAAAAATAAATGGGTATATTTTATATAAAATGTATATTCTATGTGTAAAATTTATATATAAAATTAATATGCACATATAGAGAATTTATATATATAATTCACATATTTTATATATAAAACTTATATATTATATATAACTCATCTACTTTATATATAGAATTCATCTATTTTATATATAAAACTTTTTATATTTATACATAAAACACATTATATATATATGTAAAACTCACATATTTATATATAAAATTCATATATTTATAATTCACCAGTTTACAACATCCATCTGAAAAGCCCGTCTTCCAGGGAATTTTTCAGTGCCAGGGTATAAAATATTTTTCTTTGGCATTCATTTCGATTTAATCAACTCAACACTTGCAAACGAACAGGCCATGTTTCGAATAAAACTCCTGTGAGGCCGAAACTACAGGGGGTGAGGGGCTATTCTCCCCAAGGAAGAAAAGAAATGCGCCAGACGCATCCATCACGCGGGCTCGGGATTATCGGCGTCTCCTTGGACGTGCCGCAGAGCTCTGGATGCGAGGGGAGTGTTCGCATTAAACCTTGATAAAGTCATAGTCCTCTAACGAATTCCACGGCCACCTCATTAGATGTGAAAAGCAGAATGCTTTAGGACACTTGGAGATATTTTCGGTAAAAGTAACATTTTTTCTCTTTATAAGGGAACTGAAAACGGCGCCTGGTTGTATGGTGAGCAGCTGTGGTGGCCGCACAGCCGCCGGGGTCAGGACCAGAGGTCCGGTCGTGTAAACTGCCCTCGTCCTGTGAGCACTTCGCCCGGGAGAAGACCGGCTGTGGGACCTAATTGAGAGGCCAGTGGTCCCAGGACAGGCAGGAGATAAGCCGAGAGCTGTGTGAAGTAACGCGGGCTTTGATCTGCCAGGCCTCTTGGCATAGACAGAAAGCCAGCGATGAGCCAGAGGCCTCTAATCTCCCCAGAGATAAGCTGGAACAAGGCAGGGAAAGGGCTTCTCTCGGGCCTCGGCCTGACTTGCGGATGAGTCAGCTTCAGCCGGACACCCCGCCAGGCACTGTGGCCACACTCCCCGACGGGAGTGCAACCCATCCTAGGGGGGCTTGCTCCAAGGAGGAGGCTGTGGGAGGTGCCACCATCGCCTTCCCCGGGGCTGTTTTGGAAGATGTCCCACAGATGGCTTCCTGGAAGAAGCCGGGATCAGCAGAAAGCTGGTCAAAACGCCACACGACAGGAATCAGGGGAAGGAGGGATTCACAAAAGGAGGGAACAGGACGGAATGGAAGAACTGAGTTACTCTGAATCACTGGCAATGCCAAGTGTGTGAAAATGAAAACAATGTTATGTTGAAAAGAAAAAGATACATAAAAATTAAATTTTAATTACATTAAATCAAAAATTTTGGGGAGGGTCTCAAACATCTAAACATTTTCATAGAGTTAAAAATTAGTCCAAGTTCAGGATCCACTCCACAGCAAAAAAAAAAAAGCGATTTAATGACAATTAGTGGAACTAGATCCAAGGAAGGGGATCTGTCTGCTGGGAAAGGCCGACATTCAGAAGTTGGTCAATGCTGCCTTACATCCCACTGACTAGGAAAGAGCCACAATGATTGATTCTTGGGACTGGAATCGTCAGAGCCTGGACACACTGGGACAGCTGACTGGAGGGGACCCGGAGCACCGCAGGTGGCAAAGGACCCCTGCTCTATAAGGACCTTTTGTGTGACTCCTCTGGTCATACACGATTTCTTTAGATGTCATTTTATGAAGCATTCACCAAATGAGGGAGATACCATGGGTGCTTTGAAATGGATGAGCCAAGATGCATAACTTGTGTTTGGAAAAGAGAGGCCCACTCAGGGAGCAGTATTCAGAGTAGACAGGGACCCTTCAATCCCCAAGTTCAGAAACAATTTATTCCGTCCAGGGAGGCACCACAGCCCCTGACCCGACCGGGAGGCAGGCTCCTCCCACACCAACCCTTGGACCACCCATCCCATCCTGGCAGCCAGGACTGGCAGGCGCGATGCCCCTGTGTGGCTCAGAGCGATGAGCCGGTGGCGCCACCTCGTTCCACCTGGGGGCCAGACTGCTCTTACAGGCACCCTCTTGCTTTGCCTTCGAGACTTCCCCAAAGTGTCGTGAAACAGGTGGGGTTTGTTGAACCCCGCTTTTAGACTTTCTAAATGAGGGATTCAAGAAGATTAAATGACTTTGCCTATAAAGGCTGCACAGCTAATAAGAGGCAGACGCCAAATCTGCGCCTAGATCTTTGAATATAAGTCAGAAAACACATGAAGGAGGCGCTGGGAAGCGAGACACCAAAGTTAACTCACAACTTAAAGCTTCACGGTCATTGGGAATTTAGAAGAGGCACCTTGGAGGCAACGCTCACCCAGTCAAGGGATTTCCCACAGGTGGATATCTGGGCCTAGACTCCACCCACTGAGGACTCATTTCACACGGGAGATGCCCACCACCGATCAGCGGGGCCGACCCCCCTGAGGGGCCTTTACCTGCTGACATGTGCTGGCTGCCCCAACAGAGGGAGAAAGAAGGTGGCAGGAGGTCACAGGCGGGCTCCCCGGCCAAACGAAGGACAGGGTCACCCTTAACTTCAACGCTGGTGGTGAAGTGCAGCCCTACTATGTCCCGGGAAAAGAGGAGAGGGAGTGGATGGCTTCCGAACCTCTGGGGTGCCCCATCTGAATCCAGGGTGAAAGCTTTCAAAACGGATGATCGCTGCGCACCACTCACGTCTGCAGGTCCTAGATCTGCACTAGCGGGTGGCTTCCTTGAAGTACTCGGCCAAAAACTGTTATCTGCCGGCCATTCAACTGGGGGAACGATGTTATCTTAACGCAGCCGGAGAGAAGCACGCCATCCCGACACAGGGGTGAGACACCTTTGAAGATTTCAGAGATGGATAGCAGGCCCAGGGAAGGGGCTCAGAGGAGACTCTCTGTTGGGAGCCCTGGGGTCATAAACCATGATAAACGTGCTCCTGCTTTCCCCCTGCCAGCACTGGCCACCCTCCCAGCCTTCCTTCCCCACAGGGGCACGAGAGGAAAGAAGAAAAACAGAAATGACCAGGAAGAAATCTGGGGGTGGCTGTAGAGCAGGGGTGGGGACATCCTGCCCACGGGCCATATACAAAATCACGTGGTCTGGCCCTGCCAAGGCCTCACCAAAGAGAAGCAGTTTCAGCCATCACATTAGGGGTGAGTTCATTAAATGTTTGACCAAACAGAGCAGGGTAATTTTTAAGTTGATAATTTTGTATGGCCCTCAAATGATGTTATAGGTATCCAAATGGCCCTTGGCAGAAAAAAGGTTCCCCACCTCTTCTGTGGAGGGTCCTTAGACGTGCAGCCCTGTCCTTTAGAAAAAAACAACAGATGTTCCCCCCAAAAAAGTTCTCCAGTCCTCCAGAAGACACAGAATTTCCAAATAAACCAAAAAAACCTCAGGACTGCTTCCCTCTCTTCCGTCCTGAATTCCTGAGCCCGCTCCTTGAAACATGCTGGGAAATGAACCTCGGAGGACACAGGAACTTAATGACAATTCCTAAGCATCTAACATTCCTGAAGGAGACCAAAGCTGCCCCTTTTCTTGTTACTTATCTCCCAAATATGCCTTGCCTCAGTATTATCATCCATCGGATATTTTCCCAAAGGAAAAAAAATTAATTGCCCACCAGAAATGTTTAGAAATGTTTACATGTGTTTCTTTGTGTAAGCACAAAAGTGAGTGTGTGGGAGCCTGTTTATAAGCTACGGAAGTGTTAGTAAACCCTGGCGTGACACTGATAAGGTTCATACGAGAGTCATCGCCGAAACTGTTGCCCAAATAATAAACAGGATCTCTCGGTTTACCCTCTTTCAAGCATGACTCCCTAGATTAAAAAAATACATTGTCGCCAGAAGAAATGCAAAATGCACAGAAAAGATAGGTGGCTTATTACCGGGTTCACTGCAGTCTTCAGGGGGAAACAGCTTTTGGTGAGATCCAGGGTCCCACATGGCCAGGTCTCAGTGGGGTCAACTGTGCGCAAGTCACTGAGCATCAGTTGTTATTTTTTTTGTAAAATGGTGATAATAATAGTGCTTTTCCTATAGGGTTTCTGCCAGGATTAAATGAGATAAGGCTTCTAAGTCCCCGAGAACAGACCTGGCAAAGAGTGACCCCTCGATAGGTAGGTTGGCAATGACTGTTACCAAAGGGAGCTTGGGTTTGGGCACCGGTTCTTCTACCAAGGTTGTTACTGCAACTGCCTCAGGCAGCTTTTTACCCTCTGGGTCTGCTCCATCTACAAACGGAAATAATGGCAGCCGCTGTCGACACTGCTGTGAGCCTGCCTCGAGTCGTGGACGGAAAGCGCAAGCCTAGAGCCGGCGCCTGTGGGCGCTCACACCACGCGAGTCCCTTTCCCGCTGTGGCTGAGTGAGGCGCGTGTGCAGGTGTTAAACAGTCCGAGCTTCCGTCCACCCCGTGTTTTAGGGACGCCCATACACCTTTGGGGCTGCCCCACCCTGACCCAGCTTCAGGGGCGAGACTGTCCAATTGTGTTCAAGTCGGTGCACTAATCACCCGAGTGGAGGGATCGCGCGAAGTGTCACCATCTCGGGACCAGCCCCCAGCCGGGCTCCGTCATTCGGCCTCTTACTCTGCGCGGGGCTTGGATGCAGTCGGGTCTCCTCTCGTCTCCAGAGGCGGCTCTGCGCAGGTTCCGTTAAGACAAAGGGCTGCATCTGGTCTGGGCACAGCTGCCCGTTAAGCAGCCTCTCAGCAAACCCGAGCTCCAGGCCGGCTCTTGGCTCCAGCGCACAGGCCAAGCCCTGCCCCCCCCATGGGGGAGGTAACGCCACCTGCGGGCCAGCACCTGGCGGGGAGGCTGCCAGTCACTCGCTACATTGTTACAGCCGCAGGACTGGAGGCACCTGTTTCTTTTCTTGGAGGGCGGAGTTTCCTCTTTTTTAAAAGCCTTACCCAAGAATATTTTTCCCATTGATTTTTAGAGAGTGGAAGGGAGGGAGGGAGGGGAGAGAGAAGGAGAGAAACATCGATGTGAGAGAGACGCATGGTTCGCTCGCATCCCGCACGCACCCCAACCAGGGCGGAGATGGAACCTGCAACCCAGGTACGTGCCCTTGACCCGGAAACGAACCCTTGACCCCGTGGTGCGTGGGCTGATTCTCCGACCACTGAGCCACGCCGGCCAGGGCTGGGAGCAGAAATCCTGAGGGAAGAGAGGAGCCTCCCAGTGCCCGCGGGAGGCCCTCGCCGCCGGAAGCTGTGCGCCGCGCCTGACCGCTGCACCTAAAGCAGGGACCACGGCGGGCCTGACAGGGGCCTGGGTACTAACGTCTTTGTCATCACGAAGTTTGTACCCTTGCAACTTTCTTTTGCTCCCAGGGAGGCACTGAGAAACGGCTCTGCCTTCCCCGCAGCCAAACCTGGTTTGAAAAAAGCTGGGTGCTCCCTTCCTGCTGGGTGTGACTAGGTCAAGGTAGACGGGCTCCTAAGCCTCACAGGATCCCCTGGGGCTCCGTGCAAACACTCGCCACCCACCTGCCCACCCCACTGCCCTGGAACTTTCCCTTCCCTCCCACGGAGACTTCACCCCCCAGGCAGCCATCGGGGCTTCCTCAGGCCCGTGTCGGGCTCCCTGTTGGGGGTGGGGTGGGGGGCTCCAGGGGGCCATGACCTATGTGCCCAGTTTGCTTCCGTTTTCCCTCAACACCCCAACGAGACGCGCAGCACAACTTCAACGATGCTTTTGGAGTCACTGGGGCCTAGAACCGCCCCATGGCCCTATCACGTAGGATTCGCTTCCATCCCGTGTTCCGATGATGCGTCAGGGGGCTGTCGGGGGTCGCGGGTTCACAGCAGTTTGCGCACTTTTAAACGAACAGGCCCTAGCGAAGTCTCAGCTTTTCACAGCCCAGAGGGGCCTCTACTGCGAGGTGAGTTTCTGCGTTAATTACTGGGGGGCCCCTCTTATTCTTAGCAGCAAACCCTTCGGAACGAATCCAGACCCAGCCGTCATGGGCATACCTAGAGGATCACAGGTGCTCTGGGAAGTAAGTACAATTCAAGCCTTTTTAGCTCCATTTCTAGATGGGGGATGTGTGTCAGACCCTCCAGGGGACATTGCCTTGAAAAAGCACCCCTGCTGGTTCCGACGTGAGGCTCACCCTCCCACCCACCTCGGGGGTCACTGATACACCGCGAAACTGGTTTATGACAGACACCAGAGCAGAGTTATCTCTAGATCATGTCTCCAGCCGAAAATAATTCTGAAAACATATTCAGGATCCTTGTGCACCCGTCCCGCCCTTCAAGCAGCAGAAGGGAGATAATTCACGGTTACGCTTACTGTTCTAATCATAACCCATCCCCATTACAGCCGCAGCGGCTCGGAAGGCGCCTGCTATTTTAGGTCCATAATTATTTTTTAATAGGACTATCATTTCTTCCCATTAAGTCCCTGTCAGTGAACCAGCGCTTGGCCCCAAAGGGTAAAGACACATGTAGTCTGAGCTGACTGATAACAGAAATATGCCTTTTCCCTAACCCCTGATACCAAAATGAAAGGGGTGCGAGAAACCAGGAAACACAGCGAATGACAACTGTTAATTTAGTGGCGGCGTCGTGTGCATGGCAACGCAGGAAGTGGGTGCTGATTATGGCGCTGGCTCTGTCATTAGAGCCGAGAAACGTTCCGAACTCGACTGCACCCTCCGCCCGGTAACGTGCTCTGATAACTAAGCTCTCTTCATGTGTGAATTACTCCACCGACCCGGATTAGTGACCCTCATCAGGACATTTCCTCTTTTAAAACATTAATTTTCCCTGTAAACACACACTTTAAAAAAATGTAGCGCTAACAAGCAAAATAGAGACAGACTCACAGATAGAAAGGGGACAGACAGCTCTGGTGGAGTGTGTTATGGGGGGTGGAGGGATTGAACAAAAATAAAAATGCAGCCCCGCTTGTGTGGCTCAGTGGTTGAGCATCAAACCCTGCAACGAGGCGTCACTGGTTCGATTCCCGGTCAGGGCACGTGCTTGGGTTTCGGGCTCCCTCCCCAGGAGGGGGGGTGCAGAAGGCCGGGGCAATACAGGGATGATTGAAACGGGCAGCCCCCCCCCCATCACGTGGCCTCCTGGCTTGTTATGGTGAAGTCACACTACTCACAGGCTCAATGACTGGCACACAAGGAGGCGAGGAAGCCGAATGGGTCGGGGAGGGAAAGGAAAAATAACAATTTAAATAACACAGGGAGCTCCCCCTCGGTGGGCAGGTGTCCGAGTCCACATGAGCTGGGAGTGAGGGTGCATCTGGTCTCCCTCCTCTCTGCTTATGTCCCCTCCCACCCTCCCACCTCCCTGTTGTGGTTTCATGGGGTGAACACCTCTCATTTGTAGGATGTGTTTTTCTAACACGGTCCCCGGAGGCAAGTCAGCCATTTCATTTAGTGATCAGCTACTGTGTTAGGGAGAATCGGACTGTTGGAGACGCGGAAAGATGAATTGTCAGTGAACGTCGGCCTCCAACGCAGGGCCCCCCTTAGAGGCGCCTGCAGCTAATGCTGAGCCCGGAGGTGTTTGTCTCGGGGTGTCCTCTGTGCTTTAACCTGTCCTCTGAGGAGGAAGATGCTCTCTGGGGAAACTCCCGAGAGCAGGTGTGTTGGTCATTTCCGCCTTCAGGGCCTAAGAGCACCCAGCAGTGGCCGGTGCCCAATAACTTCTCAGGATCACAACAGCTAGAAGACCAGAGAGGTCAGGCCAGCGGCTAAGATGCACCTGGACACTCCTGAGGGTGGACAAGAGGAGCTGGGGTCAGAGTGCTCTCCAGGTACTAGGGCCTGGGTGGGTTGTTTTGGGAGACAAAGGCAGGGGGTTGCTGGGCGTTAGGCCTTTAGCCGAGCTCCAAGCTCCCCGCTTCTTCCTTCCTGTGTCCCACAAAGAGCTCCCTTCAAGAAGAGGGACTCTCACAGTCTAACTTTGCTGGAACACTTTCTCCCCTTGATGCAGGCCCAGGGTTTCCCTGCAAGGACCCCTGGTCATGTCCGAGGTGGCCCAGAGCTAGAGAAACAAGATATGGGTGTAGCGGTAAGATACGCATTTTAGTCCATGTTTTCCATTCAGCTAGCCAGGGTCTTATCTTCTCTTTAACTGTATTTTTGCTCCAGGATTGAAATGAAAGAGCAGAAAGTGTGAGCCACGGGCAAAGTTCACACAAGCCTGGGATTCTGCACTCAGACTGAGGTCCTCCGAGATCTAGTTTCATGTTGGAGTAAGTAGCATGTTACGGCCGTGACCATGTCAAACAGTCACGTGAGTTCAGGACCCTGACCCAGGCTGTCCAGCTCCGGGGACCCGAGCCAGCGAGGGGAAGACGGTGGGGACACTTGGGAGATGGATTCTCTCGAAACTCCTCTCGCCAGCGCCATCTAATTTTATGGTTTATCCATAAAAATGGAAGTTCCAAGAGCAGTTCTGTTGCTAATAGAAATAAAAGTCGAAAAGGATCTATTCTCATAGTGTAGAAAATCTTTCAAATAAGACCCCAAAGACAAAACTCAGCCTTGAACAGAAATCGAGACTTAACCATGAGCTCAGCAAAACAGCACAGAAGTAAATCATCTATGCTCCGCGTTCCAATAAATATGCCAACAGTAATAAAATTAGGTGTGGTCTTCAAAAGCCAACATTCCTTATACAAATCCCCTGCAGCACTTCTGAATCGCATCAAACAGCAGAGCACAGTAAAGGAGCCTGTGCGTATAAGGGATTTTTTTTCCTTCAGAAACTGCTCGGCTTCGGTAAAATGTGTCCCGTATGTGTGATAACAAAACTGCATTTCCACACCACGTATGTTTTCCTTTAACACCGTTTTCAGTTGATACACGTTTCGACGGACAGTTTCCAAATCCCCCTCCCGCGTCCCGCAGACAAGACGTTCTACGGGAAAACCTGGGACGAAAGACCATCGCTATTTATAAACAAATACAGCTCAGACGGAAGCGGGAGCCCATTCATTCGGGTCGCAGGCTGGAGTCCGAGGAAACCACGCCCCGGCTTCTCATGGTTCACGTCCAGTCGCGATGGTTAGAGAGCAAGAAGGACCCTTTGTAAAGTGACAGACCCTGAAGGATGTTTTAAAAAAACAAAAAAAGAATAGCACAGAAATTCTTAAGTGACGCGTTTTACAAAGACTTCTTTTTAAAGGAAACAAAAAGAGCTCGCAAGCAGTTTGCTTGTCCCCCAGCCCCACCTGTGAGGGACCGATTGTAACGGTGTTTAGATCCCCTCAGCCAGCACTGACTGGGCATCTACCAGGTGCCAGGCATGTGCCAGGCCAGAGGACGCAGGACTGAGGATCGGCCAGTTTGGGAGCTTTGGGTCCAGGTGGCAGCCGGGACACGTGCCCTGGCCCGGTTTTCGGGAGGGAGACTCGCCGGCAGAGCTACTCTCTGAGCTCAGAGGTAAGTGGGAGGGAGAGGAGAGGAGGTGGCACCTTCTCCATCTGCAGCCGGAGGAGGCGGGGGTGCGACACAGATGAGGCAGACGGCCAGCAGGGCAGCCCCCCAGGGCCCTGCAAGACCCTCGAGGGAACATGGGCTCCATCCTGGAGGGAGTAGGGGGACCGCGGAAGGTCTGTAGCCACAAAGTCACAAGGTGACACTGGGTTTCCGTCGGGGCATCAACAAGTTCTGGGGTGTGTGTTCAAAATCTCTTGAGCCGTGGTTCAGAGACGGGATCAGAGGGGAGCAGGCCTGGAGGCCGGCGGGGAACCTTGCCTGCAGCTCTTGGTGAGAAACCCCCTACCCACCCTGCAATGCCCACGTCTTCATCACGTGGCATCACTTGTTTTCTGGGAAGCAAGTGGGTCATGTGATAAAATGCCCCCAAAACAATCCAGTCCTCAGACAGAAGCCATAAGGAGGCTGGGCTGAGCCTTCAGACCCCAGCCAGCGCAGGCAAACCTCTGTCTCTCTGAGAGGCGTTAGGTGCTGGGCAGCTTGCAAGAGGCTGTTTTTATATTTTTAGGTTCCAATTTCCTTATCTGTTACAAATGTGAGATATTTATCTTTTAAATAAAACTGAGAACAAATATTATTTGGAGACGCGTGAGAATTTCACAGTACACAGTGAGACAGCCAGACAGCACCTCCCTGTACTGCGAGGGACCCCAATCCCGAGACTCCGCGGCAGCCTGTAAAAATAGCAATTAGTCGTTGGTTTTCTCCAGGCCTCTCGGACCGAAGACAGTGCACCAGTTAAGAATATTATGGAAATATCCCAGATCATGAGTGAGACACTTAAAAAACATTCTTTGAAGGCCTCAGGCCGGCACTTAATCCTGAAAGTATGAAATGAAACTCTGGCCTCGTACATCAGCCTGGGGTAGAAGATCTACGACACCCTTCAGACGTGGAATTTGATTTTATGTTCAACCTCTGAAGATGAGATGTGAGAGTACCATGATCACCCCTTTATCTACGAGACAGCTCAGTCCAGCTGAGGATGCAGCGAGGCTTCCGCTGATTAAGAGAAACAAACCAGCCTGGACATTCGCCTTACAAGTTCCCAGAGAGCCTGAGAAGTGACAAGAAACAGAGACCGCAAGTCGAGCAAAGCACCCCAAAGAAGGAATTTGCCACGAGGTCGGCTCTGTCCGCAGGGTGATTCTTCCTCGGGTGACGCAGCAAAGGGGCTCCACTTAATCCATCTGGTTTCTAAAAACAAATTCCAGACGGGGTTCTCAGGTCCTTCTCACCCGCATGCTTCTCTGAAGAGTGAAAGCTACACAGACACGGACTGCACCAGAGTAGAGGCTCGTTTCTTTTAAAAACCAGGGGTAAGTACGCAGGAATCGTCTGAGCTGCCAGGGGCTGTTCGCGTCCATGGGCCCCAGCACTGATCTTTTTGCTCAGAATATTAAATATTTTTAAATGGATGTTTGATTTTAATGCCCATAAGAAATACTTTTATAAAATTCAACACTTAACCTCAAATAAACCTGGGATAATTCACACTTAGAGAAAATCAATGCTACACGGGCCACAGGAGCTGCCCATCTTGAGATACATCCCGACGTCATCTGATGAGCAGAAAGTTAACGGCATCTGGACCTTTGATTTTTAATACACCTGGACCCAACCAACAGACTGCTCTGCTGTATGAACATTTGTTGTTCTGAGGCCTCAGGAGTCGGGTCACCCGTCTCCTATTGACGCCATGTCAGTTTTCCGGTGGGAAACTACTTCCTTCCGCACCGTCAGTCCATGTGCACCCGTGGACTCACTCGGGCCGGCGACGAGAGGCTCGCACTCTCCCAGCACAGCTGTGGTCCGGCAAATGGGACGCAGCCGGACTGAGACAGTCCCTGGCTCTTGCTGAGAGATACTCACTTACTCATATTCCTACGGGACTCGAACCCAGACCGGAGTGAGGTCTGGGTGACCGTCTCCCCAGATGGTGGCGAGTCTGCAGAGATCAGAGCTCACGCTCTGTGGAGGGTACAGGGGGGAGGCGGGGAGGGGGAACCTGAGTCCTAGGTCAACCTCTGAGCCCCCGGATCAGGCGGCCTGTGAAACGACATGTCCCTGCATTTTTCAGTCAGGCACAAGGGCAGAGCCTGTAAATCGAGGATAAATCAGTAGAATTATCCAATCTGAACAACAAAGAAAAAAAGGAATCAGTCCTGAGTGACCCGTGAGGCAATATCAAACAGTCCGCTGTTCACTTATAACTGTAGGACAGAAAAACATATTTGAGGAAGTAAAGGCCCCAATTTTCCCAAATTTAGTAAAAAGCATTAATTTATAAATCCAAGAAATTCAGCTATTCAGAAGAAGGCAGATATAGAGAAAAAAATTAAACCTAGGCTCAGAGGAACAGTGATTGGAATGACTACTGACCCCTTAGCAGAAAAAATAATAAAAATCACCTTTAAGTTGCTGAAAGGAGGCAGCAGAGGGAACCCCATCAATCGAGACTCTCCATCCAGTGGGGCTGTTCTCCAAAAATCACAGCAAAATAAAGACATTTTCAGATAAATAAAGGTGAGAAAATCTGTTTGCAGCAGACACACTCTACAAGACTAAAGGAAGCATTTAGGGTAAAGGGACATGACAGTAGGTGGAAACGGGGAATGGAGAGCACCAGAAACGGTCAATAGGAAGGAAAACATAAATTCATGTGCGTGCTTGTGCATGCGTGTGCGTGCGTGTGCATGTCCGTGTAAGCGTGTGTGCATGTGAGCGGGCACAGAGCTAGTCTGGAAGGATCCACTGAAAAAACAACTGCTGACAGTGGTTTCCCTGGGAGAGGACTTGGGGACCTGGATGAAAGAATTATTTTTTATTGCAGAGCCTTTTAAACTCTGAATTTTTTACTTCGTACGTGTAATTACTTTTTGACAAAAAACCAACACTGGACCTGCCAGCACCTTGATCTTGCACTTGCCAGCCTCGGGGACCATGAGAAATAAATGTTTGCTGTTTATAAGCCACCCAGTGATGGCCTTTCTGTCAGAGCAGCCGAAACGGACCGAGACGGGGAGCTGTTGCCTTCCCGTCTCACCCCCTCCCTTCAAAAATGGTTTCCAGTCCATCAGAGGCCAGGAAAGAACAAAAATATAGCAGAGAAGTGATGTCAACTACGTCATGTCTATTTGGTGTCCCCCCCGAAATGCCTACACCTCCCTACACATAAATGTAGCATTTTATGTAGTATTGCCTATTATGTATGAAATTAACACACCAACTGCATTGTGGAGACAGAGACAGAGACAGAGATAGGTACAGACACAGACGTAGGCAGGTCTCTCGCACACGTAACACGGAGAATCCGTCAGGCCACGTGGTTAGAAGTAACAAGTCCCCTCCGATCTGGAGACGCAGCTTCTCTCATCCGTAACCAGACCGTGAGGGAAGCCTCGGTCGGCCATCCCGCCCCGCGGCCTCTCTGGGAGGGGAGACCACGCTCCCTTCCCCTCCCACTTAATGCCCAAGCCTGTCTCCCGTCTCCCCAAGGAGCAAAGTGACCGCGCCCAGCACCCAGCGCCCAGCGCCCAGCACCCAGCACCCGGCGCCCAGCACCCAGCCCTGCCTGCGGCCGGAGGACCAGGCGGGAAGAGGCTGTGCCGTGAGCCACACGGAGGGCAAAGGGGCCAACACCTGTGGGCTGTGGCCCGAGGCCTCCGACTGCACATGGGACAATAAAACATCTCCGATCCACGTTTGTTGAATGTTCTCGGGTCCCGAGGGAGAAAGTCAAAAATAGCGAGCGGCTCTGAAACCCTGTAGGAAAAGGCGCTCTCTGGCACTCTTGTTTTTTCAGCATTCAATGAACAAAAAGGCCCACTGTTCCGACCACCGAGAGAACAGCCAAGTTTTTGGAAATGCAGTCACACTTTTGGCTGACACAGGAGATTTTCCAACCGGGCTCTCACAGGCGCACTTACGGGTGGTCCGTCCTACCTACCACAGGCTCCCCCGTGCCAACGGCTTTGTTTGTAAATCTCGCTGCAATAACAAAGCTTGTGTACTCACTGGGCCTGGATGTTCGGGACTTTCTGTGAAAGGGGGGACACAGGGTGCACTGAGATGCCCCCGTGGCGAGGACCTTCATTCTCTGGAAGATGCAGAACTGGATTGAAACGGATCCCTCCCATCTGTACCCAGAGTGTAGCTGACTTGCAATTCCTGCCACGGAAACTCGAGAGTGATTTATTTCCACCGGGCAGATGAAAACACACAGTGTTTGCCTGCGGGTGACGGGGCTGCGCAGATTTGCCGCCGCCTGGCCCCGCACGCCTTTGATCCTCTCGGCCGGGCCTCGCGCCGCGCGGGGAGCGCCGCTGCCTGGATGGGACACGGGGTCGTTGCTCCCGTCCCCGCTGCACGCTGCTTGGCGAGAGAGAGACGGCGGCTCTGCAGGGGCCGTTCCCGCGGCACAGTGAGGCCCGGCCACGCTGCCCGACGGAAAGGAGAGGCCCTGCGTGCGTTCTCCAGGCTGCGTTCCTTCTGCTGTGTTGTTACCCTCACCGGAGGATAGTTTTCCCATTGATTGTTAGAGAGAGTGGGAGGGAGAGAGACGGAGAAACATCGATGTGGGAGACACATCCACTGGTCGCCTCCCACGTGCGCCCCAACCGGGGCCGGGGATCAAACCCGCAACCCAGGCTCGTGCCCTTGACCAGGGATCGAACCCGGTGCGAGCGTCCATGCTCCCACCACTGAGCCACTCTGGCCAGGGCCAGTCTGTCTTCCCCTCAGTCCCTGGGGCAGGTCCTGCTGGTTGGCCTGGTGGGGTCATGATAGTTTTCCTCCCCCCTCCCCTCAAAGAGGACCCCATCCCCTGAGAGAGAGGGGTGAGCTTGGCCACAGCCTTCTTGGGAGAGGGCGGGTGTGGGGGGAGAGGCCTGTTAACACGCAAGAACCGTAAAGACAGGATGCGAGCCCCCGGCTCACAGGGCACGCAGCGGGATACACTCAGCGCAGTGGGCGGGCTGCTTTGCGGGCCGTGGATTCGCCCAGGACGGCTCAGCTGTGCCCACACGTGCTCCCTCGCGCTCCTGGGACCCTGGCAGGGAGCAGCGATCGATCGGAACACTTCCTGCCTCGGGCAGGCTCTCGCTTAGAGCCCTTCCCTCAGCGGTGCCCCAGGGCCTGCATCTGGCCTGTGGGCAGAAACCAACCAGACCGCTTGCCCCAGACACGGGCAGACTCACTCCACCAAAAACAAGCCTTCGCCGACATCCCCAGCCAGCTCTACCGATGGGTTCAAAATCCCACCCGAGACCCCTTTAAATGGGCCGCGGACTCCACGTCGTATTCCACTGAACCACAGTCAGATGGAAATCCAAGAACATTATCACAGCGGCCACGGGCTCTTGGGGCCTCGCCCCACAGCCAGCAAGGTCTGTGGAGGCCCCGCCCCGCACGCAGACTCTTCACTCACAGCAAGTGGAACCCTGTGTCCCACACTCCGCTCCCGAGAGGCTGTACCTTCCCCCTTCCTTGCTCAACACCACCCCTCCCACAGTCTCCAGAGTCCAGTACATTGTCAAGGACACAGCAAACACTCAAGATGTGTTAAAACAATTAATTCAATGATTGGGAAACAGCAACAGCTCCACTGCTCTAAGGGATCAGGCTGAATGGAGATGGAAGTCGCCCCATGGGGCCTGGACAGTCTTCCTGGGCTCTGTCCGAATGTATAGTGTCACGGATCCTTCCCGGTGTGGGCGCCTCAGACCACCTCCCAGGTGGTCACTCACGGACCTCCCTGCACACCAGCCGGCATCGTCCCCACCTCTGGGAGGAGGACATCCTGTGTCTTCTGAGCCCCCCGCCCCCGCCTGGTGGGATGGGGAGACCTTGTATAATCACCAGGCTCCTCTCTCTTGACCCACCGCAGGGCCTGAACTGTCCTGCCTGGCGTTTTGAAGGCTGGATTTTCCCAGCTGTCACTGGAGGGTCAGACATCATGGAAAACTCACCCATGAGTGTCAGCTGCTCCGTGAACGTCCAGCGGACTTCAGGGTCACCCGGGTCTCTCACAGGCCAGCGTTTCCCAGGTGTCTCCCACCGGAAGCTAAACATGAAATCGTGCTGGTTAGTAAACCTGATTCCAGCACCACGAGGTCTGCCATGGGGCCCACCCCTTGACTCCCTTCTCATTTTATTTTATGAGTTTATTGGGGCGACCTTGGTTAATGAAATGATGTAGGTTTCAGGGTACAATTCTACATACACCATCTGTACACTATATTGTGTTCGCCACCCCAACTCAAGCCTCCTTCCTTCACCACTTATCCCCCCTTGACCCTCTCCCGCCCCCCCACCCCTTCCCTGTGGGAACCACCACACGCTGTCTGCCTATTACTTCCTCAGACACTTGGAAACACTGTGGAGCCTCCGCCTGGCACCCTGCCCGTGTGTCTTGCTCTTTCACACCCCCCTCCCCCTTAATTTTCATTTCCTCAGACGTTTCTCGGCCTCAGCACCATGAGCATCTGGGGGCAGCCGATTCTCTGTGGTGGGGGCTGTGCAGTGCATTGTGGGATATTCAGCAGCATCCCTGCCTCTACCCCACTAGATGCCAGTAGCAACCCCCGCCCCCGGCACTGCCAAATGTCCCCAACTGTAAACCACTGTTTTCTTAGACCTAAAAGGGCCACATGGACCATCACTTCTAGCTTTTCATGGAGCCAAGAGATACCAGGAGTTGAGTAAGAAAGTTCCCCTTTCACAACTTATTTCCTGGATTAAACAAATCGGGGAGTTGAAGTAGTTGGGAGGACATCCAAGAATCGTCTGAACAGACGTGTTCTTTGTAAAGGAGCCGACTGCCTTTCCCCGAGCGAGCTTGAGGGGATCTGATGTGCAGGGCAGGGGGCTCTGTGACCCCCTCACTGCACAACCCTGTCCTGGGGGGGGCACGAAAGCCCCAGCATCTGCCCACTGCCTCGCCTTCTCCACCAATCTCAGCTCCACCCACCCGGCCTCCTCCGTTACATCAGCACAGGCACAGGAAGGGAGGGAGATTTCTCCAAAATGAACATTTTGATGAGAAGTAAGAGGGATTCAAGGACAGTGCCTGGCTGGGGGGCCGCTGCCGTGTGCCCCCTCCCCAGGCTCCCTGGGCCCCTGCAAACCTGGCTCTCAGACCACCCAGCACCTGCACTGGGACCCGGGGTCTGCTGTCCATCTCCCTCCCTAGAGTGTGACCTTCCTGAGGACGGGGAAGCATCTCAGCCACACGATTACTCCCTGAGCTTGGCACAGAGCTAGGCCCACAGTTTTATTTTAATATCACTTGATATATTTGGGTGCTACCTGTGACAGGTGCTAAACACCACACATTGCACATAGATCACCTTATTCCCATGTCCCCCAGGGCTATGAGGTACAGGGTTACCCCCATTTCACAGATGTGATGGAGGCTTCAGGGATGAATGACTTGTGCTGAGCCTCCCAGCCTGTCACAGAGACGGGCCCAGGCTGTGCAGACGAAGCCTCGTACCCCTCAGTGCTACCGGGCACTTGGCACTCGATGAACTAACAGATGAAAACATGAGGTCACCTGCCCCTGCCTCCGGTGACCTTGCCAATCAGAGAAGGTTCACTGGACCGTGGTGACTGCCAGGGGACCCTGTCCTTTCATCAGAGGGAAACTTGGGGAACAGGACGTCTCCCCTCTCCTTGGGGTGCCCAGCATGCCCTGAGGGTGACTGAGAACGTTCCCCATGCCTTGGGATTTCTCCCTGTTAGGAAGGAGCAGCCCCCCCCCCGAACTGCCCTCCCTGGGCTCACCCCACACCTGTGCCCACCTGCTCGTGGATGGGGGGCTCCGGCCGTGACGTGGGGAAGTCATGCAAACATTCATTTCAGCAAACATTAGTTTACAACTCACTGGTGTCCGGGCTGGAAGCTGTTCAGGTCGTGGTCCTTGCTGCCCAGGCTCCCAGGGCAGAGAGGGAGGGACACGGACCCACAGAAAGCTAATGCACATCCAGTCTTGATCAACGCTGTCATCAAGGTCCGAACAACTCAACGGAACAGGGAGGAAGGGGTTCGTTCTGCCCAGAGAGACAAGCAACTGCCCGGAGAGGAGGCTGGAGACCATGAGGCCGGAAGAAACGATGGCGGAATGAGAGGCAGGCGTGGAGGTGAGGCCAGGTGAGGGGAGCTCGGTGCAGCCCGTGGGGTGGGTGGAGAGGAAATCAGAGACACCTGTTGGCTCTGGGGGGGTGAGGCCCAAAGTGAGGCTGGGGCCAGATGGGAGCACACAGCACACGCCTGCTCTGTTTGGTGGGAGTTCTGCCCACTTTGTTCAGACGCAAGCCATGCATAGCACCTCTGGTTCTAGGTGGATTCCACCAGGAGCAGGTCCTGAAACAAGCATGTGGGTTCAGTGTTTATTTGGCAGGTGACCCAAGGAAGCCTTAGGAAGGCTTTGGGGGTGGAGACAGGGAGGGGAAGGAGGCCGGTGCGAGCGCGTTAATGAGCGGGTACAGCAGGGGCAACTGGCCTCGGTCCCGCTCCCGCTGGCAGGGACGTGCTGGAGCAGCCCGGACCCACTCGCGGGCCGGTGTGTCTCAGTGGGTCGGGCGTCGTGCTGTGAACCGAAAGGCTGTCGGTTCGGCTCCCGATCAGGGCGCATGCCTGCGTTGTGAACGTGGCCGCCAGCAGGGGGCGGGCAGGGGGCAGCCGGTCAGTGCTGCTTCCCTCTCTCCCTCCCCTTCCCCTCTCTAAAATCAATGCAAAACAAGAAAGCATCTGGTAGGGAGGGAGTCTCGGTTCTACCAGCATGAAGAGATGGGGAGAGCAGGGGGCTCTGGCAGGACCCTGAGGGCACGAGCTACACGTCTGAGCCCCCCGATATGAATGAAACGCCCCCTGCTCTGGGAAAAACGGCTGAGTGGAACCCACCCCTCGCCTCCAGCAGCCAGCCCCCCCCATCTGTAATCCCCCCCGAGGGCAGACGGAGTCAGCAGATCAGCAAAGTCTTGTCACCTAGAGCTCAGGCTTCTGAAGGGTAGTTTCACTGCACTGGGGCTCCAAGAAGACAGAAGAGTCTCTGAGGTCTCTCAAGAGGTTAAAATGACATTTAAGGGGTAGGTATTCTAGGCTAACAAGCCCCACCCCACACCCCCACACATGCCCTGTGATTGAGGTTAGCTCTGCTCCCCAAACGTCTAAGTCGACATCCAGAGAGCGTATAGCCGGGGAGACGGCCACGTCCTTAAATGAGCAAGGGCCCGTCTTCCCGACAGCAGCCACGCCACCCCGGGACCCTCCGGGGGACGGTCCTCGAGCACAGGCTCGCCTCCCTGCACCCCGGTTCTGCCACACGGGGAAGCTCGTGGATGCGGGTGTGACAAGGGGAAGATTTTGGATCCGGCTCTTGTTTTCCTCCGGTGAACTCCGGCACACTCCGCTCCTCCAGAGCTCGGGGACTTGGTGCCGCAGGAGATATTCTGTCTCCCACGTGCTGAGAGCTCCTTGGAAGCTCAGCCCTGTCACGAGACGAGGCGGCTGCACAGCGAACCCCGGCTCCCGGGCTCTGGAGGGGCCCCCGCGGCAGACACGGCCCTGGGTGAGGGGGCTGAGGGCCGCCAGCCGCCGACCCAGGCCCTTTGTAGGGGCTGGAGTGGAAACGGTGGAATTAGGCTGCTTCAAGTGCGCCCGGCCGGAAGGAGTGGACAATGACACGCGGTGACCGGCACCCCCCTCGTTCCTGTAAAATCACCCCTTTCCAGCTTGTGTCCCAAACAGCTAACATGATGAACAATAGCTCCTTTGCTGGGCCCTCCAGAAACAATGCTTTTGTTTCATCACAATTTGCAAAAACACTTTCTCTGCTGTAAATAGCTCCCCGGGCTCCACAGTGTGCCGGGATCCGGGAAGCACAGGCACCTACTTCACGAGCTCCGTGCACCTCCCAACAAGGGCTTTGTTTCACCACAGGAACGCTGTCCTGAGAATCCTCCTGACAGCAACGCCCGGGCAGCCCTCTCGGTGTGAAAATAAAGGCACCGTGGACGGTGCAGCCGGGAGGGACTCCGGGGATGTGTGCTCCATCTCTCCAGCCCGTCGCCCCAGGGCCTTGAAACGTGGCTCGAGGCTCTGTGGCCAAGCTGGAGAGGGCCTGCCCGAGCCAGGCCGCTGCAGCGGCTGGACAGGAGCCTGCACAGCGGGAGAGGCCGGGGGCACAGCTCGGGCAGCGACTGCTCCGGGCTCAGGGGGAGGTGCTGGCTCCCATGGGGAGCAGGCTTCCAGGAGTCAGGGGTCGGTAGCCGTGCTGGGCCCTGGTACCCCAGCAGCTTCAAATGTGGTCCCCATCAGGAAGGCCAAAGGTCCCTGGACTATCAGACGAGCAGTGGCTCTCCTAACTGGACTGTGGTGGGCGAGTGGGGTGGACCACCGAGGTGCTCTCTGCCCCGTCCCACCAGAGCCTGTCCCCACCAGCACACCGGGACCTCCTGAAAGTCGAGGCCATGCTTGGAGCTCTCAACACCACCAGTCACGGGGTGAGAGCTGCTCCCAGGGCTGCCTGCCCAGCTCTCTAGCCTGTCCCAGGATGGGACAAGCGCAGACCCCGCTGCAGACGGCCTCGGTCCAGCAGCCTCAGCCACTTGCAGCGGCAAAGTTTTAGCACCGGAGGGGCCACGGCCAGGCCCTCAGAGCACTTG
This sequence comes from Miniopterus schreibersii, assembly GCF_964146895.1. Classification (NCBI taxonomy): domain Eukaryota; kingdom Metazoa; phylum Chordata; class Mammalia; order Chiroptera; family Miniopteridae; genus Miniopterus; species Miniopterus schreibersii. The sequence continues at coordinate 56,050,991 of NC_138114.1, read as the reverse complement.
CTGTGGCCTGAACTCGCCCTGAGCGACGCTGAGTGAAAGGCTCAGGCGGAGGGGAGGCAGTGAGATCCCCACGGGAAAGGTTTTGGGTGGAAGCACGGAGCGTGGGCAAGATCGTACCTCTCGTTTAAATGTAACTGACGTCGAATCCCGGCAAGGCTGGGGCTCGGGCCCAGACGCTGAGAAGACTACGGTTCGGAAGGTCTGTTCTCCAAGCACACACTCACCTCTCCGGCGAGGCCCCGCCTGGCTGACTTCAGGAGGGGCTGCGCGGAGGTGCGCAGGCCGCGGGAGCAGGCGTCAGGCGCGGGGGCTGAGCTGCCCGGCTGGGAGGGAGGACCCCGTCCCCGGGCCTGCCTCTCAGAGACTCCCCCGATGCCAAAGCACTTGGGGAAACTGCAGAGCCGCAGCATCGAGATCCCCAAGTCGGACAAATGCAGCCCTAAAGTTAACTGATGGGCACCAGCCAGGTCGCGAGGCTCCCTCCCCTGCCGGCTGAGGCGGGGAGATGCTGGGGCAGCCAGAGGGCCACGGGCAGGTGGCACGGAGGAAGTGTGTCCGCTCCCCTGTGGAATCCCACGGGCGGGACGATGGGAAGACCTGCGTGGGGCTTGGGACAGGTCCCCAACTTGCAGGCTCCACTCTGGGCCTCGGCCGTGGCTGACGCAGAGTTTTACTAATGCAAAGGGACCTGCCAAACCGTTCTGGCTGTGTTTCGCTGGAAGCCAGAGAGGAGACAAAGAACGATATGAAAAATAACAGGCAAGCAGAATGCCCTGCCTGTCTCCCCGAGGGGACACCAGCCCTCTTCCCATGAACTAGAGAATGTGGAATAACGGGGGGGAGGCGATCAGAGAAAACCCATCTGTAAAAACAGGAGGGTTTTCAGTGAGGTTCCAGTTGCAAAGAAACAATTATTATATTATTCTGAGGGGGATTCAACATTCTTGAAAACTGAGAGAGCTCGAAAGTGAATTGATGCTGTTGATTTTGTTTTTCTACCAGCATTTTGAAACGATAGGAGAGCCTCCAAATAGGCTTTCAGAACCGCCACCCTGTTCTCCGAGGCGAAGGGGGCTCCGTGGGGCTGCCCCCTAATCCGGGCGAGTAAAGAGTGGATTAAGGCAGTAATTTTCAGTAGCTAACAGAGCACTACAAAGCACAAGTGCTACCAATTACGTCTCAACACAAACCAGCGCCTCCTTAAGCCTGACGCAGAGAAGGCAAACAATTTCATTGTCAACCAGGGTGTTCCCGGGGAAGCCGGGAACATGCCGGGCGCATTAAAGGGGAGATACCTCGCATGTGCAATTACTCAACACATCCTTAAAACTGTAAACACTTGCTCACATGTGGAGAAGTTTAGAGCCGAGCGGCCCTGAGAGCCCACCTGGCAGGGGCTCCCCCGTCCCCTCCCCTGGAGTAGCCGATCTCAGCACCGCCCGCCCGCTGCTTCTCCCGGAGCCAAGCACAAGTCAGCGGAGAAATCATTAAGGAGCGGGGGGCGGGGTGCACGCGCGAGCTATTTTTATCCAGAGCTCTCCCTCTTCCCCTTCCGATTGATCCGCTCCCACGAAGCCTCCTGCCTGCCTCTCCCCGCGCCCCACCTGGCTGCAGCTGGGAGCCGGCACCCGGGGGTGCCGCCCGGCCCTGGCCAGATGCTGTCTCCGCCGTTAGTGGCTGCCAGCCGCTGAGGATGCTGACATTTCCAAATAAACCCGGTGGAAGAACATGGCCCGGCGTTGGATTTTGAAACTGCAGACGGTGTGGCCCCAGGAGGGTCCCCACCGTGCACTGAAAAGTAATCTCTCCCGACGGTCTCAGCCGAAGAATGTATAGGCCCGAGGATGGGTTGTGTCAGGATGGGAATGAAATGGAAATACGGCAGCGTTTGCTCCCTCCCCTCAGCCCGGCCTGGCTCACTCGAGAACCCCGCTCATGTATACAGGGCACCCCCAAATGTACACACACTTTAGCAGCTGATAACTCACTTAATTTTCACTCCTTTTCAGGTTTAACTGATGTGAAATACGTGAAGTCAGACTAAGCTTTGAACAAAGAGAATTTATCCTAAAGTACCCCTAGATTTTTTTTATGGGGAACAGAAAAGATAAAGTTTATGGTACGAAACTGACAACAGTCGATGCATTGAGGGCGCACAGATACCGCAGGAAACGATTCTTGACGGTGGCGATTCCATTGCTTCGCGGTATCGGCAGGGCCTGGACCAGAACGGTCACCAGTTTGAAAACAGATGTTGACCAAAAAAATTATTCATTTCTATAGATGCTTTTAAATTTTGAAAATGAACCGAATGTTAATAAACACTGAGTTTATAATCATTTAAAGTGTATACATTTCGGGGGGACACCCTGTATGTATCAGTCACACGTCAAATGTGGAAAAGGCCCATTAGACCCTCTGCTCAGCTGGCTGCCCAACGGGAGGCCGCGCTGTTCCCTCCTTTCTCGGGCTGATGTTCCACGTCTCCAGCAAGGAACTGATCGTTTCGATTTTCCGACTTAACTCTCCTTGGTGAGGCCGCTGGGGAGAGTGCAAAGCCCGTCCCCTGGCTCTCAGACCCACACACATGCCAGGCACTGGTGACAAGTTCGAAGGCGACGAGGTGCCCGACAGCCGAGGGGAGTCCGCCCAGCAGGGGAAAGGTGGCCATAAATCCCTGACAATTAACATCTCACTTGAAGTGGAAATTTTACCACCACCAGAATCTGCCAGGTCCTGGATTTGAGGCTTGGTTTCCAAAATGAAATGATGTCTACCAGTTGTTTGTTTTAAAGGACGTCATATATGGTAAAAGTGAAATAGTCATCCCCCCCGAGGAGGAGTCATTTCTCGCCCAGCTGACCCGTTCCCGGCTCTAATAATGTCAGTGTTAAGGGGCAGAGGGAAAGCGACCAGCTGGGTAATGGGCACCCCGACACTGAAGTCATTTAATCAGCCCCAGCCCATGGAGCCGCCCAGGTGCTTGCTCGGCTGCTGTTAGCTGCACCCCAAACATCTCCCGCGCTGGGCAGCAGTGATAGCCGGGGGGGGGCTGAGCGCCTTGGAGAAGAGTCCACCCCAGCCGAGGACGGACCAGCGGAGGTCAGCTCCCCAACAGGCAGCAATGCCAGCACCTCCAAAGCCCCACGAAGGCATATGCTTGAAGGAGAGGCAGAGAAAGCCAGGACAGAATCCACGAAAATTACCGTGTTTCCAAGTAATGGTAGAAGTCGCCTGGGCCTGAAGCCCTATCATCCCGGCTTGAGCCCCAGCGACACGCTCCGAGCAGGGCACTGAGATCCTTGCGTCTCAGTTTCCTTGTCCGCACCACGGGGTCACTGCATCTCCCCGAGGCTCCGATGAGCTAACACACGTAAAGTTCTTGGAGGACTGACTGGGACGCGGTACAAGTGGTACCTGACTGCATCATTTCTTTATTATTCTGGTCAGTATGGATTTATCTCGCTTTATTCTTCCATCGCCCCTGCGTCCTGGGTGCCCACGGTCACCCAGCCGTGGCGGCGGAGTCAGTCACAGCAGTGGTTCGAGATCGTCTAAGATGCCCCTCGTCTCCTCGCGGGAGTGACCCGCCCTTCGCTCAGCCCCACGTGCCCCCGGCTGTCTCGGGAGTCAGCAGAGCCCGGCAGAGGCAGAAACCGCACAGTGAGATGCCAGCCGGGCTCTGCGATCCGCTCCCCACGCTTATCAGGCAACAGCGGAGCCCTGCCTGGCTACGAGGAGGCGGGCCGGGAAGACGGGACATAAGCGAATTACATCTCCGGGCTCTGCTTCTTGTTGACTATGAAATAAATCTAGGTGCTTGCCGAACTGCACACTGAGGTACCTAAGCAAGCAGGGGAATTAGCACGAGAGCTCTTTTCATTTAAAATTTTAAAGCAGGGTAAGTGATTACAGGCCCGACTCCCAGGCTCGGACATACCTGCCTATTGGGTTACCTTCACCTCGGCCGTTTCACGGCAGCCCGGGAGCCGGGGTGCGGCCACATGAAAAGCACCCGGGAGGGTATCTCCCAGCTGGCCGCCCTCGCAGAACAAGAGGGGCCTTTCATGCAGGGGTGCAGGCGCCCAGGAGCCCAGCAGGCTCTGGGTGGGTCGGGGCTCCAAGCCGGGCTTCATATCGCAGTTGCTCAGGTGGAAAGGGGGGCTGGCCTGCCCTCCCTGCTCCCGCCTGGGGTCACAGGTGAACAGGGCGCGATTGAGGACCGGAGCTGGCACCGCACGCAGCTCAGTGATGTGCAGAGGAGGGCGTCCTGTTTGCAGATAAGGCTGGAGTCAGTCGGGGAGGCGGTGGGGCTCCCGGGCGGTCAGCTGATAGCGGCAGAGACAACAGGGCATTGTTGAGAACCGGCGCTGGCCCCCGAGTGAGTGAGGCCGGGAGCACAGCGCGGCTCAGGGGGTGCTGATGGGAAGGATGCCTCCAGCTCCTTCCAGGAGGCTCGCCTTCCGAGAATGAAAGGCCGGCGTTGAATTACACTTGCACACTTGTCTTGTGCCCTCAAATCATTTTCCATTTTATACACCCCTCCCCCCCCCCCAAAATACAAACCACCATTTGCTGAGCACCTGCGCCAGGCAGGGCGGTGAGCCCAATGGTTGGGAGCACAGCTCTGGGCCGACTCCAGCTCCTGCACGTAGTAGGTGCTCGGTTAACAGTAACGGCCCAGGCAAATCCGTCTTGGAGCTAAACCGGCTGGAAGTGTCCGCACAGGAGAGGCCGAGGTCTCTGCCCACCGCCCTGACCATCCCTGGAGGAGGGTGGTCCACAGACAGCCCGAGCTGCTGGCCCAACTCCACGCCCCGTCCCAAAGCGACCGCTGGGCGAGGTCAGCAGCTGCACCACCCCCTGGATGACTCCGTCTCCGTGTGGGTAAAATAAGGAGATTGGAGGCCGTTGCTTAAGTTTCTGTCAGATCAGAATTTCTGTGGCTTCTGGGTTGTATACTAATTAGTTGCTTAAAAGCCAGGATTGTGCATGTTTGGTAAAAGTATATAAGATATATATGCATGTACATGTAGATATATATATATGTTCATAAGAAGTACATGTTCCTGAATGACATTAATATAAAACAATCTTCCGTTTTGTTGATGAGTGATTAAATATATAATATATTATGTTATAATGTATTTTATAATGTATAGATAGCTATTATAATATTTTACATATAAAAGTGAATCCATGCAGAGAGGTAGATGATATATTCAAAGGTATACCATTCATATTTAACTTGTGAGTTTAGGTGCACAAATGCATTTAAAATCTCAGGTAAAACAGCTGTTTATTTTCATTAAACAATGTCCCTCGGGCTCTTGGTGTGTGCCTGTGTCACCGGGGCCTTTGTCATCATAGGGCCAGTCTCTAGTCACGGACTCACTTCTCAGGACAGACACTTGGCTTTGTTTCAAGTCATTTGAGATACAGCCTCTGAGTCCAAAGGCCACAGGGGGCCAGGCCCCACCTGCCGCGTCCCTCAGTGCTCTGCCCGCAGGGCCGCGGTGCCCCGGTCATGATGGCCTCCTTGGCATCCCTCCGTCACTCAGAGCGCACGCCTGCCGAGGGGGGACACTTTCTCCCTGACGTGCTCAGCTCACGTCCTCACGTCACTCAGGTCTCTGCTCAGATGCCACCTTGTCAAAGAGAGGAAACCGTATCCACAGGGTGTCCCCCCAAAATGTATACACTTTGAATAATTATAAAGGCAGAGTTTATTAAAATAATTCCATTTTCAAAATGGAGCTATCAGCTGTCCCAGTTTGTATATATTTTGGGGGGACACCCTGTATTTCCTCACAGCTGCTCTTGACCACTAGACAAATATTGATTATAAGATCACCCCAACCCAGTAGCAGTTCCTTGAGTAAAGTAAACCAGGCCAGACGCTGCAGCAGGAACCTCGGCCAACCCCCACCATCAACATTTGTGTCTCACTTTTGTGGAATACAGGGAGGCTTGGGCAGCCCTGCTGTCGTTTCTCCCCACGGTGGCTCCGAGCTCTTCGGATCTGTTTCTTCATCCGCCGCGTGGAGCGAGTGGCTCCGAACCCGCGAGGCCGGCGGAGCATCGACAGCAGGTGGTCAACAAGCGCTTGTCGCTTAGCAGGTTCCAACTCGCTGGGAAAGGTGTTTAGGTCGCAACGCTTGCGTTAAGTTTCTATCATTAGCAAAATATTAAGCAAATTATGCTTAAAACTAGAGAATAAAATTTTACGCCCACAGGGAGGCTGGATGAAACGGGGCGACTCCGCGTGAGCCGCCCACCAGCAACGCGGTGCCAGGGGACCCGCTTCCGCCCCGGACGCACGCGGCCCCTCCTGCCCTCTGCCTCCGGCCCAGGGCCCCTCCTCCCTCGTGAAGCCAGAAAAATGGGAGGTTCAATTTTCAAATTTTTCAAATCCTAATTAACATGGTTTCCTACACATCACAGAGGGACGCTCTTCACCGCCCCAAAGGCTTAGAGTCGGTAATTAAGAATTAATGAATCATCTATGAAAATTTTCAAAGGATTAACTATACCAGAGAACGCAGCCGGTAAAACTTAGGAGAGAGAGTTTCTTGATTAATTACAAATAGGCTTTTTAATGCCAAAAGGGGATACAGGACAGTAGAGGGAAACTGAACAGAAACCCACAGACACACAGAGGGGCCCCCGAGGCTGGTTCACATGAGCCGGGGTTGTTGGAAGCCAGGGCCTGGGAGCCAGGGAGCTGTGGGCACAGGGCTGACCCTCCCACGTCCCTGACCCAGAAAATTTTCCCACAGTGGCAGGGACGCGACAACTATTTGCTGGCAGACTGACTGATGAGTGGAGAGAATGCACCTTACCAGTCACCTATCACCAGTCACCTATCCCCAGTCACCTATCACCGGTCACCTAGGGCCTCCCCACGTCGCAGGGAAGTGATGGGCACAGTGCACGGGGCTGTCCAGAGTCAGAGTCCAGCACAGAAACCAGAGCGACCCCCCACGGCTGCCTCTAGCGTCGGCCGAAACCGAGGGGCCCAGCGTCCTCGCTGCCTGCGAGCTGCGTGCTGGCTGAGAGGTTTGCCAGCTGTTCTGCGATGCAGGTGGGAGTAGCAATATTTATTTTCTGAAAGAGGAACTTCCTGTCCCTTAAAGGTTAAAAGAAATTGGTTATTTGGTTTTTAAGGACCTGAGCTCCAAATACAGTTACTTCTCCTGCCTGAAGGTCTCAACAACCTCGGGGACAACTAGGGGTGACCGAGGTAAGCGTGTCCCTGACTCTGACCTCAGGTTTCAAGCCTCAGTCGTCCCTGATGGAGACACACCCTTAGTCTTCACAGCCGTGGGAGACAAACTCGCCAGGCTCTGCCCCGAGCCCAGCCGGACCGTCTTCGTGACTGAAGACCCTGGTGGGGCCGAACCGGCAACTCTGCTCCGTGTGCTTGGGCTGCCCCGGGGGGGGGGGGCGGCAAACAGGCCCTGGGACCCGAGCTACAGGCCGTGAGTCGGGAAGCGTCACGTCGAGCCGTGTCACTGTTGGGGGATTAACAGGGCACCTCTCATGGTTCTACCAGCTAATTATACTCACAAGCTCCAAAGAGCACCACGTGGTCGTGAAGCAAACCTTCAAAATAGAAAGTTCGCTCCCCCGGGGAGGTTTCCTGCTGCTGCATGAGGTGTTTTATCACCTGTGTTAAAATACAAACGGCTCAGGATCCGAGTTCAGCCGCCCGTGAAAATCACAGTTAAAAACTCAGGCATCAGACTCCTCAGACTGCTGGACAATAGAGCCACAGAACCCGAGTGCAGCCGCCCCGTGAACTGTTTGAACCCCTGTCTGCAAACACTCCATCAAGCACTGGCCTCTGCTTGTATGCCTCCGAGGATGGCAGGCTCACTACTCACTAAGGAAGTTCTCTAGTAAACTGAACTCCGCCTCCTGATAAGGTCCATCCAAGGTCCTGGATCTGTCTTTGGAGCTGCACATTCTTGGTATAACTTTCCTCCCCCGTGACAGGCTTTCGGACCCTTGGTGACCGGGGGGCGGGGGACGTCAGGCTCAGGTACCATGCTGGAAATGAGACGTCTTGGATCGAGTTCCTGGAAAAGCCCCTTGACGAGGGCAAGCAGTGCAGTGAGGCTTCAGGGCAGCCCGTCAGGGGTGCAGGACAGAGAGAAAGGAGATGCCAGGCAGAGCTCCTCACACCCCGATGCCAGGCACAGCGTCAGAGCTGCAGCCCCCGAGCGGCCGCCGGCCTTCCCACCCCCTCAGGGGCATTGCTCCAGCGCCCGGTGGGCTGGAGAAGGTCGGTGTAAACTCTCAGGTCTGCACACGTCAGCCACGTGTTCCAGCATCCAGGGGGGTCTCCAAAGAAAAGCCCAGGGGCCCACGATCAGAGGCAAAGCACCTGGTGCCTAGAGAGGGACGCACAGGAATGGGGAAAATTATGCGAAGTGGGTCTTTTTGAAGCAGGAACATTACTGGCTACAAAAATAATACTAATTGGAAGTCACACAGCAGACCACGGAAACCCCAGCTGCTCCCCACCACTCAGCAAGGAGAAAGCCTGGCGGCAGGGCTGGTACCCCCAGGCAGGCGATGGAAAAGGCGCCTCCGCGGAAAACCGACCGTCCCCACAGAGAAACCCGGGACTGCCGAAGGTTTGGGGTCCCCAGGTGAAGGAGCCGGATCCACACACGGTGAGCACACAAATAAACGACACTCACGGGCACACACACAGGCACACACACGGGCACACATGGGCACATACAGGCACACAGATGCTCACACACGGGCACACAGACACACACACAGACACACATGGGTGCACACACACTCACATGGGCACACACATGCAGACACACACACAGGCACACATACAGGCACACACACGGGCACACATACACGCACACACGGGCACACACACAGACACACACGCAGGCTCACATACAGGCACACACACACTCTCACACGGGCACACACATGCTCTCACACAGACACACACGCGGGCACACACATACTCACACGTGGGCACACACATGCAGACACACACACAGGCACACATACAGGCACACACACACTCTCACACGGGCACACACACGCTCACACACAGACACACACACGGGTACACATACACGCACACATGGGCACACACACAGACACACACGCAGGCTCACACACGCCCTCTCTTCAGCGCAGACGGGAAGGGGCACCATGAACCTAGAGAAAGCCTGTAAGCCGGAGATCAAAGCAGACAAAATTAAAAAACAAACGTGTGGGAAATCAAAGCAATGCTTAAAGGAAAAAAGACACTATAATTGCTATCCTCAGAAAGTGAAGAGAAATTATTTCACCCGTGAAATAAGAATCAGAGGTTATAAAAAGGGGGTTAGTCATAAAACAGAAATGATAAAAAAATCCCAAAGTTAAACGGCGGAGCGCAAACACGGACGTGCAGCGAGAACTCGGGTGAGGAAGGAGAGACCAGCCAGGGAGGCCACGGAGCAGAAAACCGGGCGTGATCCCGGGGCCCGTCATCGGGAGACGGGAGGGAAATCACAGTTGCGAACTCAGGCGCCAGACCCCTCACGCGGCGCAACAGTCGAGCCGCGCCTTCGACATCCCGAGGAAAAGTGGTTCCAAAGCGGAATTCCAGCCCCAGCCTCCTGGGAGCGGGAACATGCACGGAAGCGGCAAAACCAGAGCTCGGCGCAGGCGCCTGGTCCACTGTCAACTAGGAACCTTCCGCCCACACAGGACAGTTACTACCGACCCCCTCCGGCCACAGCCACCCCTCAGTTCTGTTGGTAATTCGGGGGCTCCTGAAACTCCCTGGGCAGTGCCCACTAGCCATTTATCAAGGTTCTGATGAAAAGGATGCCTTAGTTGCCCGATCTCGTCTAAAATATGCTGATTTAATTAATTAAAATGAATTATTAAAATCAATTAAATCTCTCCTCAGTGTGTCTTCCTACAAAAAGAATCACGGACTCAGCCCGTGGAAGCCGAGACAGGCTTTCCAAGTCACGTGACGCACATCTGCTCTCTCGCGGACGCGGAACGTGAGACCCGGAGAGGCTGAGCACCTACAGCCCAGCGTGTTTCCTAACGTGACCCTCGCCGGGCATCTGCTGGGGGCCCAGTGGGCACGAGGCGGGAGGCGCGCGTCCCCGCCAGAGCCCAGGCTAGCTCCTCGCTTCTGACTCGGCAGCTTTCTCCACTCTCTGCTGTAGTAGTTCCAAAAATGTTGAGGGTTTTTTGGGTTTTTTTGACCAAGATGTAACCCTTCCCCCGATACCGCAATGTAAATCGTGCCTTGGGTCCAATTGCTTGTCACTCGCTGTCATCAAGTTCGGGTTTCTGTCCCTTGAGACGCCTTGGACTGTAACCTGATCGCTCTTGCTCAATGCTCGCTGCCATATGGGTGTCCCAAAGGTCACCTCCTGGGGGCCACACTGACGCCGCGCTCCTGGGGGGCCGAGGGGGAGCCTGATGTTACAAGTAATTTCTTACTGTATTTCTTAACCCATTCAACAGCTCTGTTAAAATAGCTGCCGAAATGGCTGAGCAGTTCCAAAGTTAACGAACAGATACCCCACCCCAACGGCTGCTGTGGGATCCCGGTTAAAAGGCCCTCTAGCCCGGCCGGCGAGGCTCAGCGGCTGAGCAGCGACCCAGGATCCAGGAGGTCGCAGTTCGATTCCCAGTCAGGGCACATGCCCGGGTTGGGGGTTCGATCCCAGTAGCGGGCATGCAGGAGGCGGCCAATCAATGACTCTCATCGTTGATGTTTCTCTCTCCCTCTCTCTCCCTCTCTCTCCCTCTCTCTCCTTCTCCCTTCCCCTTTCTGAAATCAATAAAATGTGTATCTTAAAAAAAAGCCGCTAGACTAAAAAGCAGGCACGACCAGCGATCTTGCGGAAGGAGGCCCATAGGTGGCCCCACCATGCCACCCGTCGGAGGGCGGAGCCGGCCGCAGGGTCGACCAGGACTCTCCACTGAGCTCAGCCGCAGTTACGGGTCCCTGCCTATGGCTACACCCCCAGGCCTTGCGAATGTGTAACATAAAATTAACTAACGGAGACAAAAATGTATCCTTCTTGTTGCTGCTACAATGTGTCTCATGCCAAACACCTGCCGCAAAAGAAACAATATTGTGAACACAATACAGGAGTCTGGCTATTGGTTGAAATCCCCTTCAGACACCCCTTTCGTAAAGTAAATAAATACAGGGTGGGACAAAGGTAGGTTTACAGTTGTCCGTATGGAAAATAATACAAGAATTAATAAATAATATGAGAATAAACTGTGTTTTGTGTACTCAGAAGGGTAAACCTACTTTTGTCCCACTCTGTTTTTTGTAATTAAATTAGTTCAATACAAATTCATGAGCTTTTTAAGCTCCTACAAAATCATTGAGATGATAATAAACTTGAGGTGAACTGAAATAAAGATACTGAATTTTTTTTAAAATTCAAGTTAACTGTCCATCTGGGAAATTAAAGTCCAAGTGCATTGTTCGTGCGAACTGTGAACGACACCTGGATAAAGCAGCTCTTCTGAAGCGAAAAGTTCGCCTTATACTTCCATTACCCTCTACTTTTATTCAAATTTTTATTATGGAAATTTTAAATCTCAGGCATCATATCAATCCATCTATAAATATCCCAATATGTATACAGTATCTAAAAGGCAAGGACCTTAAAAATACCTCAGTAATATAACCACATCAAAAAGAATTAGCAATAATAATTCGCTATTATCGCCAAGTTATCTAGTCAGTATCCCAGTGTTCACATTTCCTTGATCATAGTAAATATTTCTAAATAATTTGTTTGAAGCAGCATTTAAATTAGGTCTGTGCAACGTGACCGGCTCTAGTCTCCAAAGTCTTCTTTTAAAGCTTAAGTCCCCCCTGATCTCTCCTTTTTATATCCTTGGAATTTTTTGCGGAGGAAACTGGGTCGTCCGTCCTGCGGAGTCCCCCGCACTCAGCACTTTGCTGATTGCGTCCCCAGGGAGTGGCCTGCTCCTCGGCCCCTGCGCTGCCTGTAATTGGAAGCTGGGTCCTGATCAGACCCGAGTCTGATTTTTCGGGCGAGACCCCGCCTCAGGTGGGGGGCTGTTCTTTTATCAGCGGGGGGGGCCCTCTTTCTGTGATGTTTGCAGCCACTGGGTCGTTGCCCGGTCCATTGATGCACAGGGTTTGCACTTGCCCCTCTGCTCCAGCCGGAGCCCCGGTGGGGCGCCCGACGCGGAGGGTCTGTCGGCACCGTCAGGTCTCCAGGCTCCCGCCTTCTTCACCAGCTGTAAGGCCGCTTCTCTGCGAGAAACCTCCTCTCACCAGCCCTTCGTGGCTGGAAGCAGTTCACACGGAAACAGCAGAGCACACGCTACGTTCTTGATGTGCCGGTTTTCAAAATCGGGGGTTACTTCCCGGTGGCTCTGAAGGGAACCAGTGTTTTTCCAGCACCATTTTGAACTCACAGGTTCGAAAGCACTAGGTGTGTTCCAGTCCGTCTTAGTTGTTATCTTCACCGATGGGAAAATATTTGCCCCAAGGGAGCCTGTGCAAGTTGGCTCCTGAGCTCCTCAGACATGTCCCTTCTGGCCTCTGGCCGCTCCCTCGCTTTCAGTTTCCACGAGTTGCCCCAGGCTCACCTTGTTTATTTCCTCCTAAATCTGGAATCAACCACCTTCTGCCAAAAAGCCTTGAAAAGCGAGGCCTTGTGGCAGAACCGCGGTCGGGTGTTCGTGCTGGATTGGTTGTGGGTTCTGGGTCGTGGACAGAGCTTGAAAACTCTGCCCATCCGTCTGCGTTCCCACTGATTCAAAACCAAGACTAAGATTTTACTTAAACTCCTTGACCTTATGGCTGTCGCTAGCTTCGTGCCCCAAATCCTGTTTCTCGGTGACGCCGACTTGCTGCCGACCTGCTTCCCGCCGCCCACTCCGGTCTCAGAACAACAGGAGCTCGGGCCCCGCAGCGGGTTCCTGGGAACAGGTTGAGATTTCTCTCCGCAGCTCTGTTGCCCTCCGAGCGCCTGCTCGCCAGGGACACGCAGGCAGGTGCCCGTCTTTAAAAGGGGCTGGAGGAGTTCCTGCCTCGTGGCCGATGCCAGCTCAGTAGGCAGGTTTATCTGTTCAATTTTGTTTTTGATTCTGAGAGACTGCTTTTCATTTTTCTCTCTTCTAATTCAGTTTTATAATTATGCGAAACATTCGCACAGCTCCAAGGTCAAATCTGCACAACGTGATGCACTTGACGAGGCCGCTCTCCTGTCCTTTCCACGGGAGTTCCTCCCACCCACAAAGCAGCCGCTTTCAAATGGACGGTTCGTTCTTTGTCTTCTTAATGCAGCAAAGAGCACAGGCTATAAGCAGCACCCTGTCCTCTCCTCTGCCTTTCCTTGTTCACGAACATACTGGAAAATCGCCCCACCGCTCTGTGCAGGGGTCACCCCGTTGCTTCTCACGGCTGCGCAGGACTCGGATACGTGACGCCCCAGTTTGTCCGGCCAGCTCCCCCTGATGGACGTTGTCCGGTCCCCAGTCACTTGCCCTCGAACAGCCTCAAGTAGCCTCGAGCATGTTTTTCACGTTCTGCCAGGTGTTCTGCAGTTTCCTGGACGTGGGGCCGCTGGGCCACAGGTAAAAGCCTGTCACTCGGCTCCTGCCAAAGCCTCCTCCCGGGACGGTCCCGCTGCGCAGTCCCACCGCACCGGAGAGGCTGCCCGGCCCCGCGGCTTTGCCAGCGGAGCATGTGGCCCAGCTTCTAGAACTGGCACCTACCCGCTGAGAAACAGCATCGGGTGTAGTTTTTTTCTGTTTATCACGTTATGAATAAAGTGGAACTTTTTCATAACTTTCAGAGGGATTTGCATTTTTCTGTCAATGGTCTGCTTATATTTCCGGCCCATTTTTCTATAGAATTGACGGAATTTTTGTCCACTGGTTTTAGAAGGTTTTTTTATACAACTGGCCTATTAACCATGTCTCTTTGATGTAAATTACAAATAGTTTCCCTACTAGCTTGTCATTTGTCTTTTTAGCTTATGATGGGTTTATTGAGGGGGGTTGTTCTTTGATTTTTATTTCATACAATTTTTAAAAAATTTTCTGTGGAGCCTGGCTGGGTGTGGCCAGCGGATGAGCATCGACCTACGAACCAGGAGGTCAGGGTTCGATTCCCGGTCAGGGCACGTGCCCGGGTGGCGGGTTGATCCCCAGTGGGGGGCGAGCAGGAGGCAGCTGACCAATGACTCTCATCATTGGTGTTTCTCTCCCTCCCTCTCCCTTCCTCTCTCTGAAATCAATAAAGATATATATATATATTTTAAAAGTTTCAGTGCAGCCCAATCAGTCCATTTCCCCCTCTTTGGTTTTGGGTCTGAGTCATAGTTCAGAAAATTTCATTCCCTCCAAGGTTAGGGAATAATTTGCCAATGTTTTGTCCTAATATTTTTATAGCTTCAGGTTTTACATCTAAATCTCTTACCTGCTTGGAATGTAACCTGGCATATGGTCTGGGGAACGGGCCCAGGCTTGCGCTTTCCAGTGGCCGTCCACCCCCCCGACACCACCTGGGGGAAGGTCCCCTCCTCCCCTCCTCCCCTCCTCCCCTCCTCCCCTCCTCCGAGGGGCCGCTTTTCAGTCCTCAGTTTCCGTGGGAAACGGGCTCCCCTCCGGGTTTCTGCCTGGTCAGTGCCCACAGCCTGTCTGCATGAGACGGTTTCTACTAACCTCTGATCCTGGTGCAGAGTATCTATCTCATTGCTCGTCTTTATTTAGAATTTTCTTAGCTGCTGTTACTATCTGCTTTTCCTAATCACTGGCCTAGCTTCCAGTTGGAATTTCTGACCACTGGTCAGTTTTCTAAAAACCAACTGACAGCTGTTTGGCCTGACGACCCCGCTGGCGGCTCGTCAGGAACAGAGCAGGTGCCAGGTAAGTGGCAGAAGGAGCCCTGCCCCGGGGAGGCGAGCACACAGTGCGACGTGCAGGTGATGGGTTATGGAATTCTACACCTGGAACCTATATAACTTTATTAACCAAGGTCACCCCAGTAAATTCAATAAAAAAGAAAAAATAATAAAAAATAAAATAAAATAAATGTTAATAGAAGTGAAATGCCCTGAGCTATCTGTTCAGCACCCTAATAGCAAATGTGACACCTGGGTGGGAGCTACGATTTTAATCCCAATTGCTTCAGTATAACTGGAAAGATGGGGGGGGGAGGGAGGAAGGAAGGAAGGAAGGAAGGAAGGAGGGAGGGAGGGAGGGAGGGAGGGAGGGAAGTCCAGGCCTTGAATCCTGAGTCGGTTCACTAGCTGCACAGACTCAGGCCTGAGACGCGGTCTGGGTGATGCGTTCAGAGGAGCGTGGGGCATGGAAATGCTCAGGACGGGCCCAGCAAGAGCCGTAAGCAGTGCGACAACTCTCAGGACCCTGCCAACGTGCCCTTTACCCGAAACAGAGCATGGGCCCCCTCCTCCACCTTCAGCGTCACTGCCATCCCAGGGCAGGAAGGAACAGGCGGGACCCCCCACGGTCACGACGCAGCACCTTCCATCGAGGACACGTGTCTGCCTGCGCACCTGTGGGAAGCCCAGCTGGCAACAGCAGCGATGCTTCTGCTGTTCCATCCATCTGTTTACTTTGTGTGAATTATTTTTGCTTTTGTGTTTTGTTAATCCTACCTGAGGATATATTTCCACTGTTTTTATAGCGAGAGGGAGGGAGGGAGGGAGACACATCGACTGGTTGCCTCCTGCATGTGCCTGGACCAGGGCCAGGGATTGAACCCACAACCCAGGTACGTGCCCTTGACTGGGAATCGAACCCGAAACCCCTCGGTGCACGGCCAAAGCTCTAACCATTGAGCCACACCGGCCAGGGCTCCATCCTTTTATCTCAAAGGAGCCAAAGCCTGTCCCTCCCCCCATGGCTGGTGCCCTGGTACCTGCAGGAGGAGCCGAGCGGAGCCCGTGGACCGACACTCGCAGACGGAGCCGCGGCCGAGGAGGCGCCTTCGGAAGCAGGCGCGGCTCCCGCCCCCCCCGGCCGGCGTCCCCCACGCTCGGTGCGCTGGACACGAACCTGCTTCTCCGCTTCTCCGTGGCGCAGAATCGCTGCGGAGAGATGAGGAAGCCGCTTCCCGTCCTGGAACCGGTTTTCCTCACTGGGGTGGGGTGGGGGGCAAATGACATTGACCTCAGGTGGAAACTGGTTGGAACAAGGCGTAGCAACGCTCCTCGTGGTGGCAGATGCCTCGGTTGCGCTTCTTTAAAAACCAGGGCTCACTCTGCAAGAACAAACTGGACCCAGGCACGTTCCTCAGTCTTGGGAATGTGTCCGTTGCGCTAAATTGATTTTTCGAAACCCTCGCCAGCAGCCCCGGGTTGGGCATGGCCTCTGCTGACCCTGCGGGAGAGGAATTGGGGCCAGATTCGTTCCGCGGAGCCGGGTCTCTGCTTATCCAGAGGGGTCGGGACCACTCGGGAGGCCCCCGAGCTCACCTGCAGGCATTCCTCCAGGCGCGAGTCGACGGTTTTAGGAGGCACCCAGGCACGGTCCCCACACGGAGAAAGAGCCCGATGTCTCCTGTGGGCCCCGGTGGCCTGACTTAGGGAAACGCCGCCCAGGGAAGCAGGTCTCTGGCAGTGTTTTGCTTTAAGCCGGGAGCCCCTTCCATCCTCAGGATCGCCAGGGGAAGCGGCACCTGAGGCCCCGCCGGGGGCTGGCATCCCCTCAGCACCGCGGGAGCCTTCGCGGGAAGGGCCCGGAGGTAACGCAGGTGTTTCTCCCACAGTCGTCGTTTATTTTGCTTCCTGGGTCCACCAGGATTTCAAAGAAGAGAAATGAGAGGCTCAAGCCAGGGAAAGTCTCGCGTTTAAAACCTCTGCAAGTGAGGCAGCCGGAGCCCCGACTTGTGCCGGACGACACCGTGGTTTGTTGCATTCACGTAGGTTTGTCGTCTCGTCTTTCCCTCCTGCAGCTCAGGGGGCAGGTCTGCACCCCAATATGTGAAAGGCAGCACCCAGATCGTGTTCTCATGGCTCCAGGGACACTGTCCCGTGCTGTAGGGCAGGTTGTCGGAAGACTTGGCCACATCGGTGAATTTAAAAAATAACCCTGTCCATAAATAAATAAAAATAAATACACAATTAGCCTGTCAGTTACGATGTTTTATTACAAAATGCAGTGGTGCGAGGTCCCACCCATCTGCTGTGACTCCCACTCTGTTGGTTCGACCATATAAACACGTGAGGGCAACCGGCAGGGGCGCGAGGACGTACCCCCAAGTGCACCCCCACGCGCACAGGGCAGACGGGGCGCGGGAGGGGCTGCCTGGGGCCCTGGGCTGAGGGCGCTGTTGGACGGTAGACACGGCCGGAGGCAAGTTCTAGAAAGTCCAGCTGACAGCTGACGCGCAAGCCGGACGGAACCAACACTCGCCTTTGGCCACACGGGTTAAAACATATTTTTAAAACAGGGTCTTACAAATTAAACACTGAGGACCCGTTAAAGAAATATGGTACAAATCTCATTCTTAAAAAAAGATCTTTTTCAGACAAATTTCCCAAGTGAAAATAAGTCTGAAAACCAAAGAAAATGCTCAGGCCGATGAGAAGGAAAGGGGCAGGGCCGAGCCCTCGACGGGCCTCCTGCAGGCTGCGCACCTGTGCAGAGCAGGGAGGGGCTGGCGTTTATCCCAGGTCCCTTCTCCGGGCACATTCTCACTTCCCGTGCCGTCCCGAGCACCCCCCACCCCACCGCCGCCCAGTGACCTCCGAAAACAGCCTCCGTGATGCTCCACAAACTCCACCCGTAGCCTTATTTCAACCTCACAAGGACCCTGTGAGGCCTGAGTTATCACCTCCCGTTTTACAGATAAGGAAACTGAGACTCAGATCGTCTGCAGGTCCCAGGGGGAGACAGAGCAGAACCGCCGCCCCGTGTGCTGACCCCCAACGACAAACGCTCCCTACGGGGCCATGAGCCTCCTTCAGCCCAAAGTCCTGGCAGAAAAGATGCCAAACACAGGGGAAACCTTCGCACAAGTCAAACCGAATATCTACGCACGCTGCCCACAATGACAGCCAACACCGAGAGGCTGGAAACGTTCAGAGACGGGTAGGTTGGCCGCTCAGGGGTTTAGAAACGAGAGCGCGCCCGGGTCCGCGTGTGTATAAAGCGAGCCCCTGCCACCGGGCTACAAATACAGCACTCGGCTCCCTTCTGTCCACACTTGTGTTTTCCTGAGTTTCGTGTTTTCAAAGGTACTCGCAGGTGAGTCACAGGGGGGGAGGCTGAGATGAGATGATCGGGTGCGTCCGAGCTGGCCCCGTCTTCACCGCAGGTCTGTTGCGTCTGGCCTGCAGTTCGAGGTCTTGGAAGACGGTCTTATTTTGCGTCTGTATGTGAATAGGTTGCCTTCAGCCGAGGACTATTTTGCTTGACTTAAAAGGGGAAAAATAATCGTGAACAGGGAAGAAGGAACCACAGGCAGCACATATGATTCGAATTACAGTCGGACAATCACCATTCAGGCCCAGTCCAAGCTGGAAGCAAAGCCTGGATTTCTCCGCAGAGACGTTTCTCGGCTTCAGCTTTAACAAGGGCTGCAATTGAGTGTGGCCTTATGTGAAAACTAAAGGAGCTCAGCCCACTTACTGCCTTTTCTGACTTCTCCAGCCTCCTGTGAAATTAGTCCTTTGGAAGAGATCATTTGTGAGTTTCGTTGGAAGTGGTAAAAATAGCCCTCCCGCTCCCGACCCCTTGGGCAAATGGTCTAAAAAAAAAGGGGGGCTTTTCAGACAAATTTTCCAACCAAAATCACCGAGTGCTATTCTCCAGACCCTCTCCCTATTTGGAGAACTTAAATGGAAATCTCGACACAGACTCACTCCAAAGGGTTTCTTTCCATTGGGTTCCCAGGGGACCGGAGGTTCGTCCCGACCTAGGAACACTGAGGAGTCCCCTGGACACACAAAAAAGCATGAAGGAGAAAGTACGTCCTGTGGCTTCAAATCCCAGTGACGGGCCGGCTCCCTCCAGGGATACAGCCCCTCTCGGGAGCCCGCTCACCCTCCAGGACAAGAAGGAGTGAAACCAAAGGCCCATCTCCTGTCCAAAGCTTGGAGCAGGGTGGGGTTGCCCTGAAAAGGTGAGTGCTCGAACCCGGGGGGCACGGTTCAGGGCATGGCTCCCAATCCCGGCTGAATGGTCTCTTGGGAAACTTAGAGAAAAAAAATGCTGAGCAGTCACCTCAGACTCTCCAGGGATCCCACTGTTTATTTATTTATTTTTATTTATTTATGTATTTATTTATTTATGTATTTATTATGTTTCTATCGATTTTAGAGAGAGAGGAAGGGAGCAGGAGAGGGAGAGAGAAACATGTAGCCCATCTGGGCCTGGCTCAGGGGTTGAGCGCCGACCTAGGATCCAGGAGGTCGCAGTTCGATTCCCGGTCGGGGCGCAGGCCCGGGCTGCGGGCTCGATCCCCAGCGGGGGGGCGCGCAGGAGGCAGCGGATCAATGACTCTCATCATTGATGCTTCTCTCTCTCCCTCTCCCTTCCTCTCTCTGAAATCAATAAAGACACATTTTTTAAAAAGAAAAGAAAAGAAACATCATCTATCGCTGCCTCCTGCGCCCCCTGCTGGGGATCGAGCCGCAACGTGGGCCTGCGCCC
This sequence comes from Miniopterus schreibersii, assembly GCF_964146895.1. Taxonomy (NCBI): domain Eukaryota; kingdom Metazoa; phylum Chordata; class Mammalia; order Chiroptera; family Miniopteridae; genus Miniopterus; species Miniopterus schreibersii. The sequence continues at coordinate 56,031,311 of NC_138114.1, read as the reverse complement.
CGACCGGGGCTGAACCGCGATCTCCTGGATCCTAGCCGGGCTCGACCACTGAGCCACACCGGCCGGGACCGGCAGGTAGTTTTATTACAAAACACCAACCGGGCCTCCTGGTTCCTCTTCTCAGTTGACGTACGTGTGAGGAAGCAGGTTGTTTTCATCCATAACCCACAGCCCTCCGACGGGCCCCGCTTCCAGGCCGTAGGATATATCTCACCATAACACATAAAATAAAGTTAACAACTTCTGCAACACGGCTATAACAATTACGCGATTATACGTTACCCTGGATTAACATGTGGCCCGTGGTCCTTTGATAGCACAGACCTCAGCTGCACCGTGGACCTAACGAGTTTCGTTTCATAGAGGGAGTTATTTGGTAACGTTACATACCCGCTCGTCGTTCAAAACATTTATTGGGATTTAACACGGCGAAGTAGATAAACAAGTGTTCCCCAGCTGCTAAATCTCACTTCATATATTTTAAACAGTCCGCCGTGCCGGCGATTTCTGAAATGTGAAGACGTCACATCCAATGCGCATTTCCAAGCGTTACTTCTGGGGCTACATCTGCTTCCCATCGCGGTTCAAAGTGTTCCATTTTCCTGCAGGGTTACTTAATGACCACATTAGAACAGGGGGAGTCAAGGACTGTATCCACTTTCTGAGACGCGGGCCTTGATGTTCGACTCACCGAGGGAGGAGAGAGGGAAACATCTGAAACGCCGGCCAGTGTGTCAACCGGGCGGCGAAGCCGCGGAGATTAGCAAAGTCGAGTTTACGAAGCGCAGCGAGGCTCCCCCGTGGAGGCCGGGGCTGCGAGGACTCCCCAGGCCGCACCGAGGCTCGGACGTGGCGGGGTCATCCCTGAACCTCGTGCCGTTTCTCAAGCGGCTCTGAAGTGACATGTAGTGTATCATACGCTGAGATGTGTTGAAACTTTGGGGAGCGTTCCCAGTTTGATATTTAAAACACTCGGTCAGCTAGAAAATGTTACGGGCTCTCACCGTGTGGTGGGTCCCCTTTTGCAATCTCCACCGCGTTCCATCCACGAGTTGGGAAATCCCGTCTCCCTCCCGGGGCTGCAGACAGGCCCAGGTCCCACCAGCACATTTTACAGGCAGGGAAATGAAAGCAATCCACCCGCGTGGACAGAGCCCCCGGGAACAAAGGGGGGTGGTGGTGGAGCCGACGTCCTTCCCGGTCTAGAATGTGCCCCATGAACCAGGAGGTCTCGGCTGACCCCCCGTCGGGGCACATGCCCGGGTTTCAGGCTCGATCCCCAGTGGGGGGCGGGAGGGGGCAGCCGGCCCATGACTCTCTCTCATCGTGGATGTTTCTCTCTCTCTCTCCCTCTCCCTTCCTCTCTCTGAAATCAATAAAATCATTAAAAAATAAAAATTCAGCTTGGCCCTGGCTGGTTTGGCTCAGCAGTTAGAGGACCGGCCCCTGGACTGAAGGGCCCCAGGTTTGATTCTAGCCGGGGGCACGCACCCCGGTTGCAGGCCTGCCCCCCCGGCCCTGGTTGGGGTGCGTGCGGGAGGCGACCGATCAATGTGTGTCTCTCTCACGTCGATGTTTCTCTCTCCCTCCCCTCCACTCTCTCTGAAAAGCAATGGAAAAAACATCCTTGGGTGAGAATTTAAAAAATTAAAATTCAGCTTGTGTGTGAGGCTCTTTCTGAGGAGGAGGAATGGGCTGTGAGAGCAGACGGCCGAGGCAGGTTTCGTTCCTCTCAACACGCAGGGCGCGTGCCCACGACGCGAGCCTCGTCGAGACGCAGAAGGAAGGTGCTGTCAGCCTGCGGGAGAGGGAGGGGCCCTGGCCGGCAGCCCGGCAGCTCGACCAACGTAAACAAGGTGCTGGCTTCGCTGGCCTCGCGCTCTAAAAATAGCCCAGAAACACTGCAGACTGTGGTCAGCCCCCCAGACGCTGGGGGATGAAAGCAGAAATCCTGCAGCCGGGTTAAACAGGAGCTCAGAGAAGGGCGCGGGCCGTTCGAGCGACGGCCGTTCTAACGCAACGGGCGACACTGGCCAAGAGGCCGAATGCTCTTAATCGGAGGAAAGCAAGAGGGAGCCGCCGAGGAGAAATTACTCACCTGGGAAAGAGGTCGATAAACCGCGATTAGAGTTTCACTGGGGCCATTTTCTGATTTACCCACGTGGCCACATTAAGGCTCGAGTGTGACATTTTCTGCCCTGTTGTGTTTTGATGGTGGCCTTTAGGGACTGCAATGGGCGTTTTCAAGGGTAGCTTCTTCCATGTGCCCTGGCACCACCTATCGCCCTGGGCGACACTGACTATTTCATAATCGAGCCCTTCGAACCACAGCCCAGGCCTCAGAAAACGCAAAATCGCTGGCTTCCGAGAATCTCTGAGGGACCCTGCCTGGAAAAGTCTCCGGGCCCCAGGGCCACCGAGCCTCGTTCCTTTGCTAAGGATGGATCCGGCACGTAGGGTTCGGGCAGCTGGTCTGGGCGGTGCTCCCGCTCAGGGCCGCGTGAGCAGCGGTTTCCCGCCGGCTTCCTCCGGCCGCACACAGACCAGCTCTGTCTGGGTCAGTCTTTGCCTCCCTCACTGCTCCGCTTTTTTTCAGAAGCATCTGAACCCTCAGAGTCATCACAGCTCAGTGGCCTGTCCAAAGCGGGTCGGGTTGTTTGTTCAGGGTTTTGTTTGTTTGTTTGACATATTGAGAAAGACAAGATTTAGCCCCTGTGCTCCCCACTGTTTCCGGCCCTTGACACTGTCCAAAGAGAAGCAAAGCCCTGGCCAGCAAGAGAGGCCATGTGCACACAAGGACAAGACTCACCATCCCTGCCCCCAGCTGGTACAGAGAGGGCTCGCCGGGCTCCTGGCCCGGGCGCCAGCCACGTGTCCTGCGGGAAGCGTGGACAGCGCAGAGGCCTGCGTGGGGTCCTCGCCTGGGACACTGGGAGCTGTTTGGGCTCAGCCCTGGTCAGCAGAACCCAAGGCCAGCGGGGAGGAGATGAGGCCCCGTCTGTCCAGCCTTCTGAGACCACACAGAAAGGAGGTAACTGGGGTTTTGCTGAGGTTTCCAGAGCCCAGAAGCTTTTAAGGGCGTCCGTGGAAATGGTGACAACCGTGAGCTAGGCCCCGTTCTTTCCAGTCCAGGTTGTTGAAAGGAAAGAGCACAGAAGTGTTGGGCCCCTGGGGATGGGGCACCGGGAGGAGCCGATCAGGTTGCCCCAGGCATCCGACTGTTCCCACAGCAAAGGCTCCGTCATAGGGCCTTTAATAAGAGTGGCAATAAAATAAACTTTTATTCAAAATGCGTTGGACCGACATCAAGCACTGTCCCCCAGACTCCCTACCACATCCCCTGGATCAATACGTCAGAGCGACCCAGCTGGATTCGTTTAAACACATCAACTGCGGCTTCCTGGAGCCAGTTCCCGGGTCAAGAGTGATTTTCAAGACACCGGGGACACGGTTGTCACTGGGAGACCACTTTACAGCCAGATCACTAGCTACTGGTCTACGGAAAACTGCTCCCCTGTAAGTCAATTTTCTTCCTCTAAGGCCTTGGGGAAAAAATAATAATTTGAAAGAGTTTTTCCCCTAAGTTCCTTTTTTTATTGCCAAAAACCACTTGCTGTGTGTGGAGCCCTGTGAAAGTCCTGAGTCTTTATCTGGATCCTATCTGGCAGGCTGGTGGCTGCAGGACAGAAAGACTATTTTCCATTAAACGTCGGGAGTCGCCGGCCTGCGTTACGGGAGATAAGGGCTGGGGACAATGGAACCACCACGTCGGGGAAGCAAAGATAAAGACCAGTCTCAGCGACTCCCAGGTTCTTCCTGAAATACTAAAAGCCCAGTCCTTTGGCATACAAAGTTCAAAATCCCTTTTACCTAATTCCACATGTACCACTTTGTTTGAATTTTCATCACGAATGGACCCAAGGCTTACGTCTCCCTAGTCCCCCCCCTTCTCTAGGCTCCCTCCCTCGTCGGAGTCGCCTCCATCCTTCGAGCTTCCCCAATGCTTTTTTTTTAAAATATGTTTTTATTGATTTCAGAGAGCGTGAGAGAGAAATAGAAACATCAGTGATGAGAGAACGCCCTCGACCGGGGATCGAGCCTGAAACCTGGGCCTGGGCCCCACCAGGAATCGAACCAGCGACCTCCTGGTTCATGGGTTGATGCTCAACCACTGAGCAACACCAGCTGGCTCTTAAAACTGAGAGACCTCGTCGGAGTCCCAGCCCCGGCAGCGGCAGGCACGTGCTTCTGAATGAGTAGCTTTCACGCTCTGCGTCTCATCTGGAAAACGGGTCCATCATTTCAGACCTTGCAGGGAATCATGAGACCAGTATTGTCAAGGAGGGACTCTCGAGTGACACAAACATCGTCACACCTCTTCCTCCAAACACAGAGCCCGGGCGCCGGGGTTCTAGCCAGCAGCCCAAGCCGCAGCCTCCGGCGCTCCGTTCCTTTCAGGGGGAAGGCGTTTGGTATTTAGCGCCTCTCTGTCGTGAGATTTCATGAGTAAGGAAATGTTACCAGCACGCACACAAATCGTAAGGTGGGCTACATATAAAATTAGAAAAAATATCTCATTGCATTCTCAGTTCTGTATGATGCTAAAATTATGATTTAATTAGAAGAGCTCAGATGAGAGTCGTGGCCACCGACAGGTGAGGAAGTGGTGGGAAAGGACCGGTTAACGCGGAAGGAAAGGAAACTGGAAGGAGGACACTGGGTGTGGGAGCAGGACGTGCAAATAGGCAGGGCCCAGGAGGAAGCAGAGACGGCTCTTCTGTTTCTGCCAGAATGACCCTCTTGTGGTCTGGTGCTGTGAAGGTCACCGCGGAGGGAAAGGTGCTGGCACAGGGTGATTTTGTCAGGAAATGCCCTGGACTCCACGCATTCTTTGTTCACACTCAGAACTCAGCACATTGCTGCCCAATAACCCACGTTCTGCTGACTCGCGCGGAAAGCTGACCTACTTTCACAGCTTTTAATACCTTTCTCTCTCTCTCCCCTTTTTTTTTTTTTCACCATGTATTATAGGAATTTGGGTCTTGGTTTGAAAGGGTTTTACTTATTCCAGAGCCAAGCATCCTTGGATAATGAGGCTCTGTACACACCGGCCGCCATTGCAGGCCGTGCCCGTCCAGACCGGAGCCGATACACCGTCACTGGAGGCCACCCAGGAGGGACCCACCCCGTGATCCAGCGACAGACAACCCACAGCTGTGCCCGGAGAGTATGCAAAGGACGCTGCTCGCTGGTCATCCTCACACAATAGGGTATTGCCACGTGAAAGTGAAGATTGTTTAAGTGTCTCCAAGTTGTCCACTTGCTCCAAAGAGAAAATAAATATGTCAATGAGGAGAGAATCACAGTCCCAAACAGCACCACGGGCCGGGGATCCTGCAGAACCAGCACCTCGTGACCGAGGGGCTGCCCTGGGAAGTCTCCCTGTGACGTCCCGGGTGTCCTACGTCCAACTCAGGACCCTGCTTCCAGAATCCAGCCCAGCCCTCGGGACCCACGGGGCGATGGGCAGCTGACATCAGCAGCTCCGAAGATGCACCTAATGCGTCAGGCAGGAGAAAACAAATTCCACCAGTGGGTGCAATGACCTGGGAGCGAGACCTGGGCGGAGAGCATGCAGTGTGTCCGGAAGGACAGCCGTGAAGAGAGCAACGCGATTCTCAGCACTGGGTGGTGTCAAGTGTCTCTGAGTCAATCAGTTTCAGGTGCAGTGAGGTGACCGCCCGTCACGAGGACGGCCTGGCTACCAGGCTTGTCACGGGGTGCTCAGACGCCCTCTGTCGTCTCCACGAGAGGTCCAGTTACTCATCAGTCTTGCCCCACCCGTGAGGTGGGGGCAACACCACTGCCCAGGGAGGGTGCGAGACAGAGGGTGCCAGGCCCGGGCGGTTGTGTCGGCCCAGGAAGTAAGATCAGCATGATATTAACCTTCCAGGGGCAGAGTCAGCCGGCCATGCGGGAGTCCTACCCCAACCCCCGACCCTCGGGCCCTCGTCCTTGCTCCGTCCTGGCCGCAGGTGGGCAGCAGCCGAGGTGGCCGTCAGAGCCAGTCGGGGCCGGCCGTCTGGCTGGGACAGTCCCTTATCATTGGCTCACTCCCTCCCCATTTTATTTCAAGTAAAAAGCATATTAATTTTCAAGCTCTCTCCGCAAATGATGATTTAAGAGTGAAGGACCCAGACAAACGAAGCACGTGATATGATTTAATTAAAAATCGAGCCACTGCCTCTTAAGGTTTTGCCTTTTCCTACCAGCTGCTACGGTGTCTACATGCCTATAAACTGAAGCTCCAGTCAGAGATTGTAAAACCCTGAAAAGAAAGAATGGAGACGTCAGCCGAGTGTTCCTTTATCTCGGATGCAGGATCCTACCCATCAGCTCTCGCGCAGTCAGAGCGGGAAGCAGGCGGCAGATGCCCGAGTTCAACCAGTTTCCATCAGGAGCCTGATGGCTGCAGACGGGGGATCATCTGCCCAAGTTCATCTACCAGCCTGGCTTCCAAACCGGAAAATGACACATGCGCTCGTTCAATTTGTATTGAAATGGCTGCCAAAAATATGTCTGCAAAAGCAAATGGGGCGATAGCTGTGCTCTTGATAAGTTTGCAACAACCTCGCCTCAGGGAGAGACCTGGGGCCAGGCAGGCGGGGCGAGGTGGCCACGTCCCCTGGACACGTGAAGATGACTCCTCACGGAAGGCAGCCCTGAGAACGTGCTCGCAGGCGGGAGAGCGATGTCGGGAGCCCAGCGGGGAGCCTAGAGCGTGGCACATCCTTGGGTTCCAGTCCCAGGACAGCTGAAGGCCCCCAAGAGGGTGCCCAGCTCCCGGCCAGGAGTTTGCCCCTGTGACCCATGAGCTCAGGGCACACTGAGGACGTTTCCTCGGGTGTAACGCGGAGATTTCAGCTCTGATTCTGCCCCCAAGCCCGCCCTGGCCTGCCAACGATAAAATAGGTTTTAAAGGTAGGTGATGGAACAGGGCCCATGGGCCACACTGTGCCCTTTCCTCCCAGAGGTGTGTGGAGGTTTCTTGTCCCCTCGTGGCCTCGGTTCTTCCTGGATTCACCCCTCAGGTCCCCTCACTATTTACGCCTGAAAGGCGCGTCCCCTTCTGCTCCCTCACTCAGTCCTCGGCCCCCGGGGAAGCTCAGTTTCGAGATCAGGGTCTGAGGCCCAGACAAGGGGAAGGGTCATCGGTAACCTGTGACCAAGCAGAAATTCAACTCAGGGTTTTCCACGCCCTTCTGCCCCCATAGCGGCCTTGGCAGCCTGAACCACCATCCTAGGCAAACAGAAAAATCCACCACGCTCCGTGGTGACACAGGGTTGGGGCCTTCAAATGAAGACCAGAGGACGGGCGCTCGGCAGTGGCCTTTGACGCTGCTGCTCATCAACGGGTTTGAATAACCTAAGCCCGTGTCTGGGTCCACCCTGAGGTCTAAGCCTGAGGCATCGATCCGGATAAAGGGCATTTTCAAGGCATCAGGACTTGCTGAAGACAAAGCTGGTGAGGTCAGAAAATATGTCTGGAATGTCAAGTTTCCTGAATCTGAGAAAACTCTAACTCGGCCGCAATTCAGACAGATAGGCGGCTGGCTTCTCCCGCTGCTGGCTCCTGGTGCTGTGCGCGGGGGTGAGGCACACATGCGGGTGGCTAATAATTAAAGGACTTAATCAGGCCTCGTCTGGGAATGTGTCTAGCAGCTCGGTGTGGGTGCTCCAGCCCCCGCAACCGGGGGCTCCAGGTGGGAGGCAAGCCGTGTGGAAGGCAGCCGGACCGGTTATTCGGGGAAGGTTTCCAGTCCACGGAAAAAGAAGCACATGCTAACTATTGATAGTACGTGTCCGGGGCAAGAGTTTCCCTGAAAATGGTAAACACGGGGGCTTTGAATCGTTCAGCAGGCAATTACTTGCCGCTATGAGCCCAGCACCCGGCGTCTGCTGGCGAGTGGGGGACGAGAGGCCTCCTGCTCGCCCGTTTCTAGACCTGGACGCGCACGGCAGGTGCTCAATGCGTGCTCGGGACCAAAGTCGTCAACGGATAAATAAGCAACAAAAAGCATCTCCAAAAGCAGTCAACCGTCCTGAAATGTTGAGCCAAAAACACACAAAAAAATTACCACCCAGGACACAAACCCTATAGAGTGTGATCCAACTATGTAAATAAATACGCAGAAGGGAGTCGAAGGAAATGTCAGGGCTGTTTCTGGTCGGCGAGGCTGTGGGCTCTTCTCCTTCCCGCTCCTTGATGTTTCTACATTTTTAAACTATATATTATAATATTATATAATTATTCAACGCAATCTGATATATATATTACATGAAATATAATTATATATCATATAAATAATATTTACATATGTATTTTCTCTTAAAACCCTAAACATAGAGTTGATGTGGATTAAAGAGGAAGGAAGGCTGTTGTTGGGACAGGGCACCGGACTCGGGTGGACGGAGCACCGGACTCGGGTGGGCGAAGCCTTGGGAATGAGCCACTGGTCACTTGTTCAGTCCGTCCGTCCGTCATCAACAAACACGAGGCACCTGCGAGCACTGCGCCTGGCCGTGTTAGGTGTGGCCCCTGCGCTTACCACACGTCATCCCTTGAAAACCTCTGCACTTACCTCAACCCCGTGGCCTTCCCTATGTGGTAGGTGTTACCGTGGTTGTAATTCAGAAATGAGGGAGCTGCTCAGGGTCACACATCCGTTAAGCAAGATCCTGATCATGACATTCAGCCCCAGAGCTGTAGCTCTTAACTGCTGTGCCAGCCAGGCTCCTGGGGGCCTGCCAGGCCGACCCCTCCAGCGGTGACAATCCCCAGCTTCTCTACTCTGCTCTTCGCCTTCCACTCCCCGGCTCTGTCCAGCCCTCGGAACCACACAGAATAAGGGGACCCATCACCCGCCGCGGGGCCGCGGGCCTCCCTAAGCCCTCCGTGCTCCAGACGAGACAGTCCTGGGTCCTTGGGCGATCTCTCAGGGTTTCCTATGGCCGGACACCCCACTACTCTCCTCCGGATTGCTCCCCCTCCTCGACGTCCTCAGATGCGGCTCCGCAGAGCGCCTCCTAGTGGCCTGACCATGCAGGTGGCCGTGCCGGACGCCGCTCTGTGTGGTCTGACCAGCCCAGAGGGTCACCTCTCCTGAGCCAGACACTGGACTTCGATTATCACAGCTCTAAAGTATGTTCATTTTGGCTCTTCTGCAGAACTTTTTTAAGAAAACATTGACCTTGAATTCTTTAGTACATAGCATGCATAGATTGAGCAAGTCTCTGTGAAGCGAGGGAGTCCCAAAGCCTGGACTCTGAAAATCCACTTGCAGGCCAATTATTTGAAATCAAAACTTTAATAAAAACACAACAATATATGATGATTATATTTGCAGGTCAAATCACAAAGCCTATCACCCCGCCCACAGTTGAAATTCATTTTCTTTGAAATGACGTGGAAAACCTTAGTAAGGACTCATATGTTTTAAGCACATAAAAGCCACTTAAGACCAGAAAGCACCCAATACTGTGTTAGTAGAAACAGAGTCATTGCCTGGCCTGTTCTCGCACTGTACTGCTCATCACTACAGCGGAAACATTGAATATGACGTATTTTACTTTATCTTAAATGCCCAGGTTTGAAGCAAAGTAAGAGCTGGCTAATGACCTTAGGGACAGGCTCTGGGAAGTTCGGGGAGACTCGAGGAGAGCAGGCGAGATCCTGGCGCTGGGGTTCTGTCCACCACCTCGAGCCCTGCCCCTCCCTCTTCCCACGGCAGCCGGCAGGGCACCACTCTCGATCGGAAATCCTCTCTTTTGTTCGCTCTCTTTCCCCTTTGGTTCCAGAATCCCTGTGCTTTAGACAGTAAAAGAATGGGACTGTTTTTCGCCCTCCAGGAGCTCCCTCTTGCCCCCTTTGGGTCAATGCTGCTCCAAACATGAGTTGAGAGCACACGTCCTAGAACATCAAGATTCAGCCAATAGAACAAACCCCAGAAGCTGGAAGACCCTGGAGCCCAACCGTCCACGTCGGGGTGGACCTGGGGACAGAGGGACATTGGCAACAGAGTTTAAAAATTAATGAATTACAATCAATCAAACAGTATTTGTCAAATGTCTGCCAAATGTCCCCGACTGCTGGGTGTGTGGGGACACCGGGGAAGAGAGACACCTCCTGCCTTTAAGGGCCAGGCCCTGAGTGACGACTCGGTTTACAGACCTGAGAACAGCGGCCACTGGAGTAGAACGAAGCCCCTGTCACGGGAGGATCACGCGTGCGAGAGGCGCAGTCCGAGACGGGCGGTCACCTGGGGCGGGAGGGGACACGGCCAGGCCCTCGGGAGGACTTGGGGCCGGAAAGGCCTCAGTGATTGGCGTTTGGACGCGTTTATTTAGCCCCCTTCCTTCCAAGGGGGAAATGGCAATGTTTGAGAGGCAGCTTATAAAATGTGTCTAGAAAAACTCCACGCACGGCTCTGAAGACCTAGCGTTTGAATGGTTTTCTATTTTAGCTTCTCCACCAAGATGTCCAGTTTGGGAGTGGACGGCGGAGAGGACTTGAAGTCCTGCAGGCAGAGGGCACAGCGTTGCGTCTGGTTCACTGGTCTCATTCCAGGAGGAAAGGCCTGGAAACCCCACATTTTCTGAAGCCCACAGAGGGCAAGAGACGGCTGGCGCGGAGAATGGGCTTGGGAGTCCGACCCTGTAGTGGGTTAAATTGTGCCCCCCAAGCCCGACCAGTGGGGCTCAGGGGTGGACTGTCATCCCCTGAACCAGGAGGTCACGGTCCGATTCCCGGTCGGGCACAGGCCCGGGTTGTGGGCTCGATCCCCAGCCGGGGCCTGCAGGAGGCAGCCGGTCCATGTTGATGTTTCTCTCTCATTGACATTTCTCACTCTCTCCCCCTCTCCCTTCCTCTCTCTCTAAAAGCAATAAAAACATTTTGTTTTTAAAGAATAACCCAGAATGATATATGCCTGCCCAGTTTCCCAACCCAGATGATAAGTGGTCCCAGCAGACTCTCTAATTCTATGAATTTCCAATGCTGCTTTGGGGCCGTGTGACTTGCTACACATACACTCTCGGAATTGGCAAAAAACACAGAGCGTTCCAAGAATATCAGCACCCGGGCTGCCAAGATGCTTCTCCATGGAGCCTGCAGTCACTGTCCTCCGCTAATCAGACCATCGCTGACACCCAGGCAGGTCTGACGCCCGGGCAGAGGAGTCGCTGGGAGGGACTCGGACTGGCCCACCTGCTCCAGCCTCGCTCGGGGTTCCCCCGAAGGGAAGAACCGGAGAGAACCCCTCAGAGCGGCGCTTTGCCCTTCCCAAAGTTTTGGTCTGAATTCATTTCTCATCTCGCAACCGCTCCAGAGGATCCGAGGAGCGGGAGGGTTTGTTCGGCTGTTCGGGGCTCCTTTGTGAAACTGGCAAAACAATGATCTCATTTGGAGCCATCTGCTGGCGGGCGGGATTGGCACGGCGCTCGCCTCCCCGCCTGACTGTGTCGCCCAAGCGATCAAGGCAAGGCGGCCACTCTGGGCCAGGGGCCTGCTGAGCGGCGGATGCCGATAACTGATTGCTCCATCCCTCCCCCGAGTTACCAAACACGCAGCGTGGAGGCACCTCCACCAAAGGCTGCCTGCCAGGCGTGGCAAAGGGAAGACCAGGGACCCAGAAACAACACACCCCTGCCCGCTGCCTGGAGTGGGGGGCGCTCCCCCGCCGTGACCCCGCCCAGACAGAAACCTGCAAAGCCAAAGAAGTGGGGCCTAATCAGAGGACACTGCTGTGTTTGGGGCAGAGAGCTTGTGGGCACTGTCAACCCGTGGGTACCAACGACACAGGATGGCCCTGATCTGAGCCGCGCGGCTGGACCAGGGCTCTCCCGGTACCAGCAGAGCCCGTGGGAAAGGGTCGCTCTGGGCATAGCTCAGACTCAGCCTGCGATCATCTGAAGATAATGAACTGGGACATTCGCAAACCCAGAGCCCGCGGGGATTTTGGACCGAGGCTGCTGAGCACGGCGTTTTTTTATGGCCGGTGCATTTAGCCAGCAGGTGGGTCTGTAAAAGCTCATGAGAAGGAGATTCCTCATTTTTTATTGCAAGCCTCCCCCCCCCCCCCCCGTTTCTCTGGGGAAGGAAAGAAACTTAAGAAAAAGGAAGGAAATTTATTTTTGACCCAATTTGTTGTTATTGCCCATTTGCTTCCCGAGGCGGCTGGCTGGGCAAGCTGGGCAGGACGGCCGGGTGGCCGGGAAGCCAGTTTGCGAGCACTCCCTCTGCCGGGAGGCGAGACGGGACGTTCCTCAGACCCCCGTTGGTTATGATGCCATAACATTGGCCTGCGCTGGGCCGGGTGGGGCGAGCCCTTCTCACAGGTGAAAACCAGCAACCAGGCGTTTCTCTCAAATCTGTGCCATTGCAGCTGCTCACGGGCGCGTGAAGCCCGGTGTGAGCCGCAGTTGTAGACAAACGGGGTACGACTGCTGGAGACGGGTCAGTGGGTTGTGGTGAGAGCCAAGGCCACTGTGACGTGGCCGACACAGAGCAAGGTGACCGCAGGGCAGCATCGAAATGCTCGGATGCAGGGAGGAGCCGCCGTGAAGGACGCCACCGGCCTGGAGGAGTCGCTCCCGAACCCCCCGGGTCACAGGACAGCAGGTGCCGGACACTTTCACTCGGGGGTGGGATTTGAATAATCTCCTCTCAGCCGGGACCAGCCACCCGCAAGCAAAGCAAACCTCTCATCCTGACAACCACGTGTTTGGAGGGGGCGGAATGAGATTGTAAAAGAAGGTTCATTAGTAAAATCGCTTCTTGACACCGACCCTCCCCTCCCCCACTAGAGGAATTAAGTGATGAGGGGACCCCATCGATGACATAGCTTCATGACGTGTTCGTTCCTAAGGGGAGGCCACTGGTCCAAGCCCAATAAAACATACTCGAGCCGGGACCCTCTCTACACAAAACATCTCTTCCCTCCCAGTACGTCCAACGGGACCACGGACTTGCAGACACACCCAGCGTTGTGCAGAGGACTCTAATTCATACCCCCCAAGGGCAACGCCAGCAAAGGCCAGCCGCTTGCTGCCGGACACGGCGGGTACACCGCTCGGCTGCTCCCTCTGCTTTCACTCCATCAAAGCCAGGGGGCTGCTCCCTGGGCCGTGTCATTAACTCAGCATCGTGATTGAAAATTCTAAATATTTTATGAAACGATCAAAAATAGCTATTTTTACACCCAGAAACCCACCCGAGCTTTGTAATATGCGGATCTTTATAACTTACTTTTAAAATCACATCTTACTCCCTGTTGAATAAATTTTATAGCCAAAAGCAATAAAGCAGTGATAGGACCCAGTGATTAACTGGAACGCACCGAAATGAGAGGTTTGAAACCAGCATAAATGCAGATTTTAGTGCATTTAGCTCCACCGCAAGTACACATTGGAGGTCTAAGCTGTCTTATTACCTTTTATGATGATTGTTAATATTCACCATTTAAGTGAAAGCATCTTATATTTAAACACCCTCAATAATTGCTGTTAATTTTTACTGGTTTTAAAATCCATCCAGAGCAGTTTCAGGCAGGGCGATGAATGCAAGATTTCCTTTCTCCTGGGGGACGCGACACAGGGGGCTTGCTGGTCATGGCTTCTTCCTTTTGGTAAAACGTGGAAACAGGGTCACACCCAGCACCCACCTCACTCGGTTCCTGACCCACTCAGGGCCCAGGGCAGAACCTTCCAGGGACATGGTCTAAGCCTGAGGTGACGGTGGGTCCACCCCTTCCTCAGAGCTGGAAGCAAATGGTCCCAGGCGGGCACCCAGTGATTCTGTTGGAGCTGAGACCTCACAGGGCACTGAAGCCCCCAGATTCCAGGCGAGGAGCGACTGAGTGGGCAGGTGGTCTAACTGACCGGAGCTCTGTCCTATACCTACTCCCACCTCCAGACTAAACTGTCACCTTCTGTCAGAACGTGTGGGTCCCGGAGATAAAAACTGTGCTTTGCGTCGGGGAGTAAGGAGACTGGAATATGTGATGCAAATTCGCAATAAATATTTATGTGGCCAGAGAGGTCTCCATGCAGATTCATACACCTGCTCCTTCCTTCCAAGGCCGTCACCGTCTAACACAAACTCCTTCATCAGCTTTTGCTCCAGGGAGGTCAGAGTGGGGCGACCAGCAGTACCGGCTCTGGAGACAGAATTTAATTCTTAGTCTCCCGCTCCCTGCGACGCCGACCAGTTTCCCTGCCTCCCCAGGCCTGTCTCCTCATCTGCAAACGGCCGGTGGTGGATCCACGCTGCCTGGAGCCATGGCAGCACCAGGGGCTTTGTCCCTCGCCCTCGAGTCCGCCCGGAAGCTGCTGACGCTGGCGCCCCTCGGCCGGGTTCTCCAGGTGCCAGTTTGAAGAGCCAGCCCTTGGAGAGGGTCCCCCTCACCTGTCTCGATCACACATCATGCGTATTTCCTTCACTGTGACTCCCACATCCTAAATTACCCACCTCGCTTGTCAGCGTATTTATTGTCACTCCCCCTGAGCCCCCGCCCCAGGTGACCTCTGTGAAAGCCGGGATCCTGCCCACGTGCTCCTGGAGCCTCAGGCAGGCTTGGCACAGAGCGGGAGCCCGTGAATTCCTTTTGTTGGATTAAATGCATATAAACTGCTTGACAATTATTAAGACTCAAAAAATATCGTCCAGACGAATTAATAAAAAGAGCTCAAGAAGGCGCTGGTTCGATTCCACGCATGGCGTCTGGAGAATCCTCTGCTCCACTCGCCGCGGCTTCCCGCGGTGTCTACCCGAGACCAGGTGCACCCCGAACACAGCACCCCACCGTCGCCTGTGAGGGAGCCGCGGTGGCGCCGAAACGCGCAGAGGCTCTCCGGACAGACAGACAGACACAGTCCAGGTCCTGGCTCCACGGCGTGACCCGGGCCACCCGCCTATCCAGGCCCTCCTTCTGGGGAGATGAGGTGAAGGGCACAGTGACCTTGGGCTCCCACAGGGTCCGAGAGGGCACACCAAGTGTGCGGCAGGACTGGCTATGGAATCTGCAAAAGTGAAACTGTGGGACCCCTTGTGCCCGTTGGCGGCAGGAGAGCCTTAAACCACGCACGGGACCGGGGGGGCTGCGTGGGCCACACCCTGAGCCAGCCCGGCCACCCGGCACCCGGCCCCCCAGCCTGGTGCCTGGCATGTGGCGAAGCTCTAAGGAACGAAGCCTCTCTCGCTCCCCCCTTCTCATTAAAAGTCTGACGTAATGAAAAGAGACAAATATCGGCTGAACAAAGGGACCCCGAGCAGTGGAATTCCTGGTAACGCTGACCATTCGGGCTAATTATCCAGCCTGGGAGTCATTCAGACACCTCAGCATCTTTCATCTTGTCCTATGTCGCCGATAATTCAAAACCACACGGCTCCATTTCCCATTTTTCTCTTGTGCACTGAAAAACGACCGTTGAAAGAAGTCCTGGAAACGGCAGACCTGCATACTCAGAAAAACCCACGCTCGGCTATCCCCGACGTGCCCACGCGTTCAGTGCGCATCTGTGGACCCCCTGCAGTGGGCAGGTGACCGGCACAGTCCCCGACAGGAGGCCTAGAGTTAGTCGGGACCCTGCGGTTGTAAGAGACAGAACCACCTCAGTCCCTTTAAGCAAAGGAGGATTTACTGGTTCACTTGACCAGAAGTACGAACATTAGGGTCGGTCCTGCACGGTCACCACTGACAGGGTTGGGGTGTCGAGATCAGCAAGACCCGGTCATTCGTCCGTATCTGCAGCCAGAGGGCAGGCGGACAGCACACTGACAACCGCCCCGATCTACACAGGACCGGAAAGTCGTTGCCCAGCGGACAGAGGGTCAGCGAACACCGAGCTGCAACGGGTGTCCACTAACGGCCTCAACAGGAGACGCCTGAGAACCAGGATTCCAGAAAAGACACGATCCTGAAGCCCCAGGTCCCCTCGCGACTGATGCTCCAGGGAAACACACGCCCCCTGCTCTGAGATGCAGCGAGAGCTCATAGGGGTTTTAAACAGCCCTGGCTGGTTGGCTCAGTGGACAGAGCGTTCGCCTCTGCACGAAGGGTCTCGGGTTCAACTCCCAGTCAAGGGCACGTACCTGGGTTGGGGGTCCGATCCCCGGCCCCAGTCGGGGCACACGCGGGAGGCGACCGGTCCGTGTGTCTCCCTCTCACCCTCACATCGATGTTTCTCTCTCTCTCCCCTCCCCTCCCTTCCACTCCCTCTAAAAGCAACGGAAAAATACATCCTCCAGTGAAGATTAAAAGCAAACAAACAAAAAGCGTTTCCCCCCGGTGCTCTAGACACAGACACTTTGTCCGGATGATCCCGGACATCTGGGATGAAGACGGGAGCGCGTAGGCCGTCGTCTGTGGGCTGCGAGGAATCCAGATGCGGAGCATCACTCAGTCACGGCCGCGGTGCGGAGGAGGCCCCTGCGGCCCCGGCTGGACGCGCTGCCCAGAACCCGGCCCCGACAGCAGCTCCCTAAGAACAGAGATAACGTATCTGGGGCTGTTTCTCATAGAAATGAACTGGCCTTGCCCCAGTGAGAGCACCAAGTACAAGGAGTGAACAGGAACACGGGAAATTTAAAGGAACAACGTTTCGGGAGGCGAAACCGGCCGTCTGGTTGCCCCGTCCACCTGAATCCTATTCTAGAAGCACGTCTGCTTGTTTGTTTGTTATCCTGAAGTAGGTCCTTGAGGCTCAGCGGACGCTGTAATGGAGAGGACAGTGACCAGGGGTTAGAAGCCCCGGGTTCTGGTCTCGGTTCCCCCCCGGAGCCCTGAGGGGTAAATCCCTTCGCCCGCCCGGGGCTCTGTGTCTGCGTGTGAAACTCAGCTGTGGGACGGGAGGGTTTTCCGGGTCCCTTCTGCTCCACCCCGATGATGATGAAAAGGTCTTTATAGAAGCAGCAACACTAGCACCTCACATTTGTACAACATTTTGTGGTTTATAAGCATTTTCGTGCACTTGGTCCCCACAGCAAGTCTGTGACTCTCGTGTTCAGTGAGACCCGGTCCCTCTGGAGCGGCCACGTGACGCACGTGAGGACACACGGGGGGGGGGTGGCACGGATGCCGGGCCCAGGCCTTCCGCGCCGAGGGCTCTCTCCCTCCCTGGGCACTGCCCCGGGTCCCCAACCCTCATGCCTGGGCTCAGGTCTTAGCTCACGTCACTGTCACACGTCTCGTCACCGAGAGGGAGCTCAGGTGCGACGCGACAGGTCACCTGGTCTCCCGGTGGCTCGCTGGTTCTAACACTGGATCTGAAATTCAAGGCGGAAATTATGGCTGGGTGTCCGTGGCTCCTCCCATTTCAAAGTCTCTCAGCGACCACAGGGCTGGAGCAAGGAAAGTACAGGATGAGCCGGGAACATCTTGTGGAGCCAGAAAGTGAGGGAAACGATAAGGGCTTATTGATGGACCCAAGCAGCCAGGCCAGGGCAGCTCCCGGGGGCCGAGCCGGGGCAATCGGAGAATCCGAGCCTCGAAACAAACAACAGCCTTGGGTTGTGGCTCATCGAGCAGAATAAATATCCCAACTCTACACAGACGTATTTATATTAATTAGTTCATTCATTCACCAGTTAACTAATGAATTAATTAGTGTGTATTAATTAATGGGCAGAACGGACTGATCTTCCTTAGAATAAAATTCCAGTTAATAAATTAGAAGGAAAGGGAAATAGAAAACCTCCTGGCAAATAACAGGCAAAGTCCAGGGTAATAACTTGCAAACGAGAGGCACTCGGGGATGCTGACATCAGAGGGCAGAAGTCAAAGGAGAGACAAAATCTGCTTCGTCTCCGAGCATCTCCCGCGAGGTGTTAACCAACAGACGCCCCCTTAGCCCCCTGATCGCGGGAACGTCCCCGTAGCGAGGTGTCAGCCTCGTCAGAGACGCCGGGTGTGATGCTCTGAGAAGGGGACACCTCGCTTCCGTGTGATGCTCGCAAATGTTCGTAACCTCGTTCCACTCATGAGAAAACTGAATAATCTACGAAAGCAGCTGGTCGGTAATCTTCCAAAGTGTCAACGCTGTGAAGACAGGAAAAGACTGAGGGACCGACAGCCTGGAGGAGACTGAGAAGTAACAAGATGCAGCGTGGGGCGGGGACACCGGGGACACGCGGGGACACGCGGGGAGAGTCAGACGAGGTCCCGTTTGGTTAGCGGCGTAGGATCCACGTTAATTGCCGGGCTCTGACCGTCACACTATAGTTATATAACGTCAGGAGGAACTGGGTAGGGATAGACTGAAACTCGCTGTACTATTTTTACGACTTTTCTGAGAGTCTAAAATTAGTCTGAAACCTTTTAAGGCATCTCCGAAACCATTTCGACAGTTTTCTGAGCTCCTCAAAAATTAAGTTCACTTTCCCGAAATAGCCCGAGTAAATGCAATAAACCGTCCTGGCTCCCGCTCCGAAGGACGTCTCCCTAGAGAGGGGACGCATGGGCCCCTAAGCCACCGTTTGACCTTCCCGGTCCCCTGACAATCCGGCTGCTGGAAACGACGCTGCCTCCTGACCGCTCACCGTGGACAACACCCTGAGCCCGGCGCCCTGCAGACAACGCAGGCTCTGTCTTACCAGAGGCGGCGAGAGCGAGCCCAACGGTCCCAAAGACGTCTCATTACAAAAGCGTCTCCTTCATTTGGGTCACATTTACCCTGATGTTTTGTCACATGGCTCCAAGAGCGGAGCCGCCAGGACCCTCCTGGGACAGACTCTCATTGGTTCCGGCCTCCAGTGGTGTCCACCCAGCAGTCTCCCCGCCGGCGTGTCTCTGCTCGTCCTGGGTGGGTGGGGAGCACACATTCTAACTTAAACTTCCCTGCATCGCTTTGGGTTGTTGGTTTTTCATAAAAAGACACAGATCTGACTCCACGATGCATCTCCTGAGGGCGTGAACTGGCAGAAAACCTCAGTTCCGAGCCACACACACAGCAGTCCGGCTGCAGGGCTGAGGGCCCCTGCCCAGCAGCGCACCAGCCTCCCGCAGCGGGTGAGCTTCGTTTTGGGAATGAGGCTCCCATGGGTGGTGACTGAGGCCTTGGGCGAGAAGCGTCCTCCCTGGACCTCCACCTGCCTCCACCGTGGTCGGCTGGCCAGGCATCATCCAGCCGACTCCTTTGATCCGAGCCGAGAGGTTTGCCTCAGGAGACGCGCGAGACTAGGTCCCCGGCCGCAACGAATTTACCGTCCGGTAAACTTTAAACTGCCAATTTTAAATACTTGCTCCTAAACAAGAAGAACTTACACTATAATATTTGGGGCAACTGGAATCCAGAGAAAGAAAAGGTTAAATGTCAGAAAAAGCATCAACCAGGATGCGGAATTCATCATCCGTTCACAATAGATATTTAAGTCCATCTCCTGTGCCAGACCCTGTAAGGACTAGGGCCTCGGGAGGAAACATAATAAAAACAAAAAATAAAATAAAATAAAATACAAGTTCATTTCAGATAGTAAAAAAATAAATTAAGAAAAAATAAATTGTAAAAAATTAACCTTGGCAGAACACATCCCCAATGTCGCTGCCACTTAAGGTCAAGCTTGTGGAAATCCGTAGGACCCCAAGTTTCAAGTGGACTCAGAGATTTTGCACCTCCGTGGACACCATGTTCTAACCCTCCACAGACACGGGACTTGCACCAGGAAGATCCACACAGACCTCCTCTCTGGCAGTTTTCTTTTAAAATCCCAGGAACCAAGGACCAATGCGATTCTTTCCCATCACTTCTAGAAAGAGGGAAAAGGCCATTTTTCACTGATCACGGGCCTCTCTTGTCATTTCCTTGGCTGAGCACGTCTGAGCCTATTCCTTCAACAGTCGACCGTATCGAGTGTCCACCATCATCACTGTCCTTTGAGCATCTAGGACAGGGCCTGGCACACAGTAGGTGCCCAACAGACGTTCGCCAGACCGAGCGTCACTTAGAACTTCGGTCTTAACTGCATCTGACATAATCCAGGATATGAAAATGTGATGAGACCGTTTCTTTTATATCGCTTTTACACATTTATGGATCAATCTGTTAACCTGACAAAGAGCTTTAAAAATAGAAAGTGTAACCCAGAGGTAAATGCCCGGGTCATTGTTATTCACAGGAGTCGTAAGGCGATGCATCTGGCCGCCAAGTGAGATAATGACAGTGTCCACTGCAGAGAAAGTGGTCCTTGGACGCCCACTGAAGCCCAGGCTATGGTATCGATAATGCCCTTGACCATGGTCATTAAGCCAGGCTTCCTAGAAAAAGGAGCTACTGCAGCCTCTGTGTTTCAGTTAGAGAACCCCCCTCAGTAACTGCCCCCGGCCAGCCTGTCCTCGAGCCGGACATTTACCACTGTGAGTCCATCCTTGAGTGAAATGGGCCCGTCAGAGAAAGACATGTATCAGGCGACCTCCTTCGTAGGTGGGATCTAGTGAACAAAATAAACGGATGAACATAATAGACCCAGAGACGCGGAAGCATGGGGCAGACGGAGGGATCTCAGAGGGAAGGGGGTCGGGGGAGACTAAGCAGGGAACTTACCTGCACACGCACAACCCACAGACACATACGATGGTGCGGGGAAGGCCTGGGGGGCTGCGGAGGGGGTCAGTGGGGAACAAAGGGGACATCTGCAATACTTTCAACAATAAAGATAAAAATTTTTTTAAATTAATAAATCAATAAAAATAAAATTCAAGCCATTTCGGGGGGGTGGGGGGAAGATCCTGGGTCCTTCGGGTACCGGCTGGCAGTTAGTAAAATGCACCTGGTGAGCCCTGACCATAGAAACGGCAAACTCTTTCTTGCCCCGTCGCTCAAGCTTCCTCCCTCAGGCCCCTCGTCTTAGACCGAGGTGCAGGGGAACCTCGGTTCTCAAGTTTAATTCGTTCCTAAAGGCTGTTCGAGAAGCGATTTGTTCAAAAACCGAACCATTTTTCCCCATTAGAAATAATGTAAATTGAATTGATCTGTTCCAGGCCCCTAAGTGGTTTCCTGTTTTAACCCTTGTTACATACGGCACATGTCTAACCTGCTGCTTAGTCTATAAACAAACATTCTTTTCTTAACTTTACGGAGCCACCCCCTACGGGCCTTCACCACATCACCCTCAGCGCACATTCAGGGGGTCTCTCCGGCGGTCGGCGTGCGACACCTTCGCGTTTTCACGCATCCCGGCCTCCCAAACACTGTCACCCGCTCACTGCTTTCCTTTTATCCAAATCGGCTACAGCTTGTCTGCCTCTCAGTCCCCTGATCGTTGTGCGAGAGAAGTTTCACAGCCTCGGCAACATCCGCACTCTTGATGCCTCTAGGTTTTAAAACTGTGCTGATCACCCATTTCACCAGCAACAAACGCAAAAAAACCCAAAACATGAAAATAGTCACAGCACAATTTCTTGAGACGTTAACATGAGGTTTATCGATAAACTGACTCAAATTCTCTCCTTCATTTGTGGCCTGAGAGATGCTTTCCTGCTGATGTATCAGCATGAAAGTGTTTCAGGTTGAGAACTGAAATTTTGTTAGAAAACGGAGACATTTTTTCCCTGAACAACTTGGTCCAGGACAGAATTGTTCACGACGGGAGATGGTCGAGAGCCGGGGTTGACTGTGCGTCTGCACCCTCAGTCGGTCATGCCCAAAGCCGAGGGGCCTCGACCCTCCCCCGGCCACCTTCCGGCCTGGCCCGAGCCGATCGCAGGGGTCCTTTCCCGTTGCCAGGGGTCGACTATCCGTTAGTGACTCGATGTTGAGCAACGACATGTGAGGGAAACCCTGCCAAGAGCTTCTGGGAAAGAGTCCCACACTCCCAAAGACAGACGCTTAGGAGAAACGACCTTTGCTTTCAGTGGACTCTGTCATTTCTCGATGTGACACCTAGAATCCTGACAGCCCTCTGGTCCCTGTGAGAGAAGTCAGTCCGGGGACAAAGCCAACACTCCAAGACGGCAGAGCAGGGACAAAAAGAGACAGGGTCCTGCGGATCTGGACGAGCTGCTGAATTAACGACCCCGAGAGCCGCCCTGCACCTGGGCCTCTCAAAAGATGAGAAAATAAACGTCCTTACTACTTAAGTCAGGTTTTGTTGGGAATTTCAGATGCTTGCAGCCAAGTGCATTTTGGCTGATACAGCCTCAAAGGGCTCATCTTTTCTATTTTTGGCCATTTACAAACTATTCTTCATGCAGCAACCAAAGCAACCCTTTTAAAAGAAAAATATATGTATGTAATCACCCTGCTCCAAGCTCTTCAATGACTTTTCTTTCCACTTCCAAAAAGTGAAGTTCCTTAACATGGTCTACAAACCTGTATTGGTCAGCCGTTGCCGCAAAACAAACGACCCCCCAAACTTGGCTGCTTTTAACAACCATTTATTACCTGACCATTTCTGTGGTCAGAGCCAAGAATTCAGGGGTGGCTTAGCTGGGAGGCCTCACAGTCTCTCGTAAGGTGGCCATCAAGATACTCCTGGGACTTGACCATGTCCGGGGAACCTACTTCCAAAACGGTGCACACGGAGGCCGCCGCTGGGAGAGCTTGTCCACGTGCACCGCGTCCTAGGGCCGGCTGAGGACCTTCGCAGCGTAGAAGCTGGATCTCAGAGCAGGTGACCCACGGCCCGGCAAGCAGGAAGCTGCAGCGCTCTGCTGCCTGATTTTGAACATCCCGGGTCCCTTCCTCTACATGCTACACGTCACGCACAGGCCACACCTAAGGGGAAGGGACTAGGGTTCACCCTGGAAGGGATTTGTACCAAAGAATTTGTGTGGACTCATTTAAAAACTACCCCACAGGCGTCGCATGATCGGACCCGCGCCTGCCTTTGGACCTCATGGGCATCACTTTCTCTTGGGTGAGCCATGCCCCAGGCCCACTGGATCCCCTGGAGTCCACACACCAAGCACCTCCCCACCTCAAGGTTTTGCACAGTCTGTTCCCTGTTTGCTCTCCTCAGTTCCTCGCCCGTCTGGAAACTTAATCTCTAGATTTCACTTCAAATGTCACCTCTTCGGAGAGAGGCCTGTCCCAACCGCCCGATCTTAATAAGTCCCCTGTTATTAAGGGCTTTCTATCTGTTCTCTCCAGTCACTGGTCAGTTTCACTTAGATGATTTATTTATTAGCATCTTCAAAGATGGAGTGGAGGCCCAGCCGGCATGACTCAGTGGTGGAGCATCGACCTATGAACCTGGAGGTCACGGTTCGACTCCCGGTCAGGGCACACGCCCAGGTTGTGGGTTCGGTCCCCAGTCAGGGGTGTGCAGGAGGCAGCCGATCAATGACTCTCTCTCATCAATGTTTCTATCTCTCTCTCCCTCTCCTTTCCTCTCTCTGAAATCAATTTTAAAAACCTATTTAAAGATGCAGGGGAGGAGATGGTGGTTTTGCTCAGCACAGCGTCTCCCGAGGCTGGAGAAGCACCTGGCACAGAGCAGGCTCTCGGCAGGTCTTTGCTGAGAGAGTGACTGAGCAAACACAGCGTCAGGCACACAGATGTGCGGACAAGACAGGTGCATCGTGACACGCTCCCCGAGAGGACACCGAGCAAAGCGGAGTTGAGAGGCTTCACGTGTGCATCACGCCTGGATTCTGAGTCAGGACAGCAGAGTCAGGCTGGTCAGGACAAGGAGTGGGTTTCACCACCCACGTGGGTACGTGCCCGGGACGTGGGACACGGAGCCGCCCAGCGAGGACGGCCCCTGACGTGGCCGGGCTTTCACCTACTCCACCCTTGCTCCCTTTCAGGCCTGTCTTTCTGCTCCCAGGGGGAGACCACGACTCCCAGCTGCACGGCAGGGTCGGGGTGGACCAGGACAGGGGGTGGCGCCCTGCCACGGCTGTGAGGTCAAGGTCGAGGGGCATTAGGAAGGCCAGAGGCTGTTCTTTCAGAGGGTGGTTTTGGCAGGAGACGGTCTATAGACTTTTTCAAAGGGCTGAGGGCCCTGCCCTCCTCCCCAGCGCCAGGGGTGCCGAGTTCCTCCCGGTTCCCACGACTCTGCAAGGGGAAGCGTCAGCAGAGGCAGAACCGGGTAAGGAGCCGGCGACCCATCGGCCTCCTCAGCTGCAAACCCGAAGGGGAGTCTCTGCCCCAGAGGAGAGGGTGGGAGGTGGGTCCCAGAGCAAAGCGGATGGTCAGGCCCAAGGTCTCGTGCTGGGGTGGCTCTGGGCTAGGCTCCCTCTGCCTCCTGGTCACACTCACACCCCAAGACCCGGCTCCCGCAGGCTCTTAGGGGGCAAAAAACAGAGCCTCTCTGTGGGGGAGCAGCGAGCTCTCCTGAAGTGCGAGTGTGCTGCTAACCTAATTACCATCCTCTCCTCTGATCCAAACTAGTCCTGCCAGCACCTTTCACTGACTTCAGAAGATATTTTACACAGAGGTAAATCACTCTCTACCCCTAATTTTTTACAGTCATCATTCTTAAATAAAAAAGAATATTTTGACAGACTTAATGAACTGTTACTGGCGGCCGTTCGCTATTCAAAGCATAAAGGAGCTGTTGTTAGTGTCTTTGAGCTTCAGGAAGTTAAACTCCAGGCAGAAACCTGCTTCCAAGAAGCAGGAATGACAAGTAGCCTCAGAAAGTGCTCTGGCTTCCCCTCCCCGCGTCACAGGCTTTTAGGGGGAAAACACACGAATGTTTGAGAATCTGTGTGATTGGACAAGATGGGGCTTTTCTTACCCAGTGTCGTGCTTGAAATGCGTGCATTTCCCACCCATTTGTGTGTGATATATACGCTGCTTTCTATTTTCATTTTTAAAGCTTCAGTCTTCAAAAAACTCACTTCCCTGGTGTCCTTTGCCTGTGATCAGAGGCAGCCCCCCCAGGTGACAGTGGCCATGTCACTCTAGACAGGCTACACGGGGAGGCACCCGGGCGGTACTGACCTCAGCGGCTGAAATACTGGGTCCCTCACAGCCCCGTTATGGAGACGGGGCCTGGAGAAGGAGGGGTCCGGGGGGTAACCAGGCCCTGTCCCCATTGGTCCCCCTTCCCACCAGCCTCTTGTTGGCCCCGACCCCATTTGCCCCCCAACAGCCTTTCCTACAGCCCCTGCTCCACTCCGGTGCCCCCCCATCAGACATCTCTCCCACCGGACCCTCCCCTTAGCCACCCGATTCCCCGCCAGCCTCCCTCCCCGCGGGCTCCTGAGTGACCTACATGTAAAGCGAATGATGGCAGAAAGAGACGCGGGAGCTCTCGCTATGCGCAGCCAGCCCCCTGCAGGCCCCGGGCCAGGCGGTCTGGGCCAGGCAGCTGGGGCGAGGCCCTGGGGGAGCCCCTGTGCCCCCTCCCACTCTCCAGGGTCTTATCCTCTGGGGGGGGAGATCTAGGGACTGGATACTGGTTTAACTCACTACCCAGGTGCCCACACGAAGGGCGTTGAAAGCAAAGAATCTGTAGACGTCTGATGAAGCCTACACCTGTGCGTCCTGTCCAGCCAACGGGCTGAGCAGAGCAGGCCTCGGGTCAGAGAGAAAGCGGAAGGGTCCCCATCCCTGGTGGTATCCCCGAAGTACTACGCATGTCTACCTTGAAGAAATTTCTTTTTCGAGAACGTGCATATAAGTTAAAGTTTTGTTTCTCAATGTTCCCAGTGGCACCAATACCATTGTGCTCCCCGGATATGGAAGGAGGGGGCAGGACCTGGGATTTCAATGGGATTTTTAGCAAAAGCACCAGGTGATTTTGCAGGAAGCTTTGAAGAAAGACTAATCCTTGAGGACAATTTGGTTTCTATTTTACTAATTCCTTGACTATTGAGTTAGTAACTGCTGACTCCGACCCTGATTTTAAGCCCATGACCTAAATTTCCTGGTCCCTCAGTCCGTCCTCTGATGGGAACGAGAGCAGCCGGGAGATGGGTGGGTTATTGATAAGACCGTGCCGATGTCCTGGGTGGCTCCCCTTTCCGTGTCCTATGAACTCAAGTCAGCAAGTGCAGCCGCAGTGGCTCTCCCCTTCTCAGCCTATGAACGTTCACGGGCAGCTCTGCCCGTGGAGTCTCTGGGCCACTTTTCCACCATCGCTGTGCAGGGGGCGAAGCAAGAGCCTGTTGGCGTCCAAACTGGTTCAGACGGATCCCACGCCCCCGCAGTGTACAGGGCAAGGCACAGCCCCACGGCACCCCGGCCTCTACATAGGTAAGTGGGCAGAACCAGCGCCTGGTCTTTTCTCTCCACGTGTCTATCCTAACAGAAGGTGTTTCCAGTTACTCCAAAGATAAACGGCCAGGACGGCTCTCGATCAAGTCCAACAGCAGGTGTCAACGGTTCCGCAGGAGACGGCGGGAGAGGGGACACAAACGCCAGAGAAACGAGAGAGGTGTCTGCGGATCGGAAGTTATTCCATCAATGTCTCACCAAAAAACTGCAAAAGGAAACCTTGTTGGGTCTCATCTACCCAGGGCTTGTATAGACTATTTTCAAAAGCACCCAAATCACAGAACAAGAAAAAATATATAAAACGACCAATTTGTGGAAAGTTGCCCTAAGAAGGCAGCTCTTTATCAGCCCGATGATGCTGGTGCTCCGGCGGAAACATGGACAACCAGGGCCTCCAGGTGAGGGGTCCTCTCAGCGCCTGGCCCAGGCCCTGCCCGGTCACCCCTGCTGGCCCATAAGAAGCCAGGAATCTGGGCGAGGCTCCAGGTGGCAGCCCAGCTTCTCTCAGCTGCTTCTCCTGGCTCCTGACAACTCATCTGACCCGACCCCGACCCCGACCCCGACCCCGACCCCGATGGAAGGACGGCCACCTTCCCACAGACGGGCTGCCGTTCCTTTGACTCCTCCCGGTGGGTGCACTTGCCCCTCCCCCAGCCCCAAGATGGGAGGTGGGGCGAGTTCAACCCCCCAGCAATGCCCTCGGCTCCAGACCTCAGTTCGGGAAAGTCCCTCGTTGCAGCTAAACCCCTCGCCTTGACCCCCTGGGCCGGGCCCTGCCCCTGGCACCTGCCACCTGTCAGAGCAGGATGCTTGCCCTGTGCTGTTTGTCTTTCACCCGACCGGGTGCGTGGCCTGTTCCTCGTTGTTCAGTAACCGGGACACGTGTTTATCTCGCTCTGGAATGAGGAGCGTTACGCACATAATAACACAATGAAAGCGCCAGAGTGCACCTGCCTCCCGCCCCGCCCAGCCGTGCTCGCCGCAGTGCCCACGTGTCTCAAGGAACGGTGATCTCGCCCAGACAGGGCAGCAGCTGGCTGCTGGCGCGTCTCCCTTTAGGGGCCCTTCTCTGGGCTCCCACAGAACTAACTTCCTTCGTGTTATTACCACGAAACTCTCCAGGCATCTTCCACAGCCCCTTCAGCGAGCCCCTCCACCAGCGTGTTTTGTAAGGAAGGCCGGTGCCTCCAACTCGTGGAAGAGGCCGGGGGCACCCACAGCTCCTTTTTTTTCTTTTAACCTCACCTGAAAAGCAATTTTTTCCATTATTTTTCAGAGAGTGGAGGGGAAAGAGAGAGAGAGAGAGAGAGAAACACGGATGTGAGAGAGACACATCGATGGGTTGCCTCCTGCACGTGCCCTGACCGGGGCCAGGGACTGAGCCTGTAACCGAGGTACGTGCCCTTGACAGGAGTCGAACCCGAGACCCTTCAGTCCTCAGGCCGACGCCAGGGCCCACAGCTCCTTTTTGCAAACAACAAAAACACACAACTCATTCTCAATTCTAATGGTCAGAAACTTACTGCTCATAGGGTGCTAGGGTGGGAAAACCAGAACACGCCGAGCAGAACACCACCCTCCACCTCACGCCCACCGGGAAATCTAAGGCCTCCGCCGGCCGAACGGTGCAAAGAGGGGACCGCCGGTTGTCCGGGCAACGCGTGCCTCCTTGCACGCGGGGCTGCTTTCGGCACGGCGAGGCCCTCACACACGGAGCAGAGCGCAGCAGCGAGTGTTCGGGGAATTCAAACAGCAGCTGTCCCTGCGGTTTTGGGGCCGGGGCTCACATCTTGATCAGAAGGCACTGGGCCTGCAGGGAGAGGGGGTCCGATAAATCACGGGAAGTTCCAAGGAGTCAACAAAGGGATTCCAGGCGGGAGGCAGCCAGAGAGAGGGAAATCTGATCTGAGCCGTTTATTAAGTTAACATTTTTCTACCGGCATTTGTCTTCCCCCCTCTAAAAATTCCTTGATGGACTTTAAGGATAAAGGAGACGAATCTGGTGTTGGCAGACCCGAGAGTGGGCCGGCCACGGTTCCACTTCTCCCTCAAATGTCAGCTTCAACCCCCAAATTAGCTCCTCCTCACGAGCAGTTAGTTATAAATACGCTGGCGTTCACAGCCAGAGAACTTGAGACAACCCTGACACGGGCTAAAGAAAGTCACATCTCAAGTTACGCATGGAACCCCAGCCTGGCTTCTCACGCAGGGTGAGGGTTGGCTGGATGGCAGCAGGGGTTCGGGACAACCTCCTGGTGTTTTAGGAGACGCTCCGCCCACCCTACGTGACAGAGCGGTCCACACAAAGGGGTCTCCCTGCCTTGGAGGAAGGCCAGCTGCTGGGGTTTCAATGCCGACTCCCTGTGCTTCTCCCACCCATGAAGGTGTGTGGACCCCATCACACCTGAGCCTCCTTTTGAATGTTCCTGGAGCAAGAGAATCCCACCCAGTTTTGCACACGCAGGTGCACAAAACCTGTGAGAATCTTCTCCCTTTGGGGAGCCCTCCACACAACAGCTACAAGGGGGCTCAAAACAAGCGAATACGAGAGATCATGTCAGGAACGCTCATGGTCGACCTGTTTCACTCACATTTTCAAAGGAGCGGGGCTTGAGGAAGTGGGAGCTGACCACTCAGAAACCGAGGGTCAGCTCTGCGAGGACATCGGACTGGTTTCGCTGCCTTTTTTCCTTCCCTTTGGCTTTTTGGCTGGTTCCCTGGCTGGCTGGAGACTGGAACCAGTCGTGGTCTGGCAAACGCAGGTACAAACACGGGCAAGGCCTTGGAGCCACTTTGTAAGCAGAGCGGACATGTGGGCAGCAGGTAGCTGCAGAGTTGCCACAGGCGGGCCGATCCCCGGGGCATCCCGTCTGGAGCCTGGAGCCAGCCCATCCCTCCTGCCCGGGAGCCACGGGCAGGGAACCACTGCCCTGCCCTCGAGGCAGCTCTGCACCGCTGCCCAGGAGCTGGCTGGGGCCTAAATGTTAACTTTAAAGGACTCAGAGAGAATGCAATTGATTTATAATTAATGACCTGATTCATTTTTTGAAAGGTTTTGAGACCTGTAAGCATCAAACTATATACGCTAGAGCAGAAATGGGCAAACTACAGTCCAAGGGCCAAATTCTACTTGAGAAAATAAAGTTTTATTGGAACCCAGCCATGCCCACTTGTCTGCATGTGTCTGTGGCTAATAAAGTTTTATTGGAACCAGCCATGCCCGCTTGTCCGCGTGAGTCTGTCTATGTCTGTGTCTGTGTCTGTGGCTGTTTCTGTGTCTGTGTCTGTGTCTGTGTCTGTGTCTGTGTCTGTGGCTGTGGCTGTTTCTGTGGCTGTGGCTGTGGCTGCCCTCCATCGGCAAGGGAAGAGCCGAGTAGCTGCAAGAGACCACGTGGCCTGAGATGTTTCTACCTGGACCTTCACCAAAGAGCCTGCAGACTCCTGCATGCGGGAAAGACAGAGATAAAACACTGACAGTGATTTGCTCCCCAAGGCAGCTGCTACACATTGATTCACACAATGAAGTTAAAATTAAATGCAGCCTTCACAGCCAACAGCAGTGCGGTGGTTGGGGAAAGAAATATGGCCAATGCGGCAGAATAGTAGGCGGCCGTCAAAAATCTCATTTATAAATCACTTCCATAGCATATGGGAAGACTTACTAACTACATTTTGTTAAGTAAAAAGTGCAGAATACAAAATACATCAGCAATTCATCTCAACTAAGAAAAAAAATATTTTTTTAGTTAAAAAAAAATTACTAGATGGAAACAATCCCCCAAAAGTTGAGCATTTGAAAAGTGGGAATTTGGATTTTATTTTCTTCATTATACTTTTAGGGATTTTAAAAAGCCATTTCTACAACAAATATTACTTGTATGAAAAGAAAAATGTAATTGTAATAATAAGATTAAATAAAGTTCAGAAGCTGTATAATATAGTGGAGGAAGTTGTTTCTGGGATGAAATGACCTTTTTGCTGGGCTGCTGGTGCCCAAATTGTTGAAAGGAGAAAAAGAGAAGGGAGGCCGGAGGGAAAAGAAGGCACAGGTCCTTGTCACTCTGTCTGCTACAAGGACATTTCTGTTTCCAGTGGAGAGAAACGGAACATTTTCTGGCGAAAATGTTCAGGGACAATCTCCCAGGTGCTCCAGCAGGATCTTCGGAGATGAAGCGAAGGGCCCTGAGCTGATCCTCCTCAGGTTGGGGTATTTTCCGACTTGGGGAACATGAAGGCTCTTGGGAAGGGTGAGCAAGATGCTCCCTTTTGGGTTTTGGAAAAAAATCCAGATGTCCCCCCAAACCTCTTCTATGCATCAACCAAACATCCACGCAAAAAAATTACCCAGAATGCTTCGCAAAACTCACACTGCCAAAAACAATGCTAGGAGCATCTCAACTTGAATTCGCCGCGTGTTTTCTGCTGTGTCTGTGATGGTGCAGAGATGGAGACGAAACAAAACTGCAAAACCAGGGCCGGAAGAAACAACCGACCCAAGTGTTTCACTGGAGATTTTGCCGCGTTTCCAGACCGGACACCGAAACACGCGCCCGCGGAGTGACGGGCAGCCGCCGGCTGTGGGTCAGCCAACCTGTCCACCGATAAAGCTTCTATATTTATTGACTCCGACACAAAGGAAAGGACGTGAGGAGTATTAAATTATACAAACAACTTCAAACACGAGACAAGAGAAAGACCACGAAAATAATCTAGTCTGCAGACGCCCGTCAGCCCCTTTCCTCCCTGCACGTGAAAGCTGAGAAGCAGAGTCACAGCTCCCGACATCACAAGAAATCCCTTCAAGTCACCAAACAGGCTCTTTTAGCCAAATTAAATTGAGAAATGAGGTTTGATTGCCGTTAAAAGCAGAAAGTAGGACGCGCGTAGAGACAGTCATATATCACTGAGCTTCGAGGGCCTGGGAGAGAGTCTTTGAACTCTGAACAGAAAGAACTCCCCGGAATGAAAAGCAGAAGGGACATGTGTCGAAAGCATTTAAATCGCCCGTCGCACCATCCACCCTGCTCGCTCCCAGAGATCTAACACGGGGAATGGGGTCTCCTTTACCTCCAGCTCAAGCGCAGAATTTTTTTATTTTTTTTTTACCAGCAAGTTCAGGCGCATCAGTGAGTCTCCTGGTCTTGATTTAGATGAAAAGAGTCGTTGGGAATTCATATCCAGTGAGTCCGTGAGTTAGCAATTGACCATAAAATAACCCTTATCTAAAAATATCTGTATTATTTGCATCTAGCCTCTTTGATGCATTGCAAGGAAGTGTGCTGATGAAGAAAAAGGGATTTCGAGGCTGCTTCCTTAGAAAATGCAAAGACACACCTGAAATAAAGTTTCCTCTGTGTTTGAGGGCACCTTCAACTCTCTAATGCCTGGCTTTGGTGGGGACAGAAACTTTCCTTAAAATTCCAGCTGCCCAGCAAACATGCTTTCACATAAAAGTACTTCTTACATTGATAAATGTGGTATTTTTTTAAAGACTCTTTTTTAAAAAAAATGTTTTTATTGATTTCAGAGAGAGGGAGAGGGAGATAGAAACATCAATGATGAGAGAGTCATTGATCGGCTGCCCCCTGCCAGGGATTGAGCCCTCAACCTGGGCAGGTGCCCTGACCAGGAATCGAACCGCGATCTCCCAGATCCTAGGCCGACGCTCAACCACTGAGCCATGCTGGCCGGGTGTAACCCGCCATAATCTCTATCACCCTCTTCCCAGAGCTACTTTCAATAAAAATAATACTATTTCTTAACATGGAAAATTGATGTTTTCTTGACCTTCTATAAAACACAAATAAAAGCATCTTTATTTTTATTTATGTGTAACAAAGACTGTAAGTAAAAAACAACCACCAAAAAGTGTGCTAGCAGGTCATTCAGGGCACACCCTACTTCTGAAAGGTTCTCATCGGAAAATAGGAATTTCAAAATTGGTGGACCCAGGACCTATGCAGCTCAATATTCCACTGCCAGTAACAGCCCTGAGATATTCGTGGCGGGAGGACCCTGCTCAACCCTTACGTCAGGCCCGACCGCAGAGCACGGCAGAGATGCCTCAGGAGCTGTTGGTTCCTTCACAACCATAGGCTTCTCCAGGCCCCGTGAGTTCCTCTCTCCCAGCTGCACCACAGCCTCGGGGGTGAGGGGAGGGCCTTGGACAGTCACCCGGCCCAGCCTCCCTCGCTGCTGCTTCCCGGAGAAATTATGCCTCAATCTCAAGTCTGGCACGAAGTGAGCCCTCGATAAATAGCTGCCGGGTGAGGGATTTCGGCATCTCTGCACCATCGTTCAGAGTGGGGCCTGACAGCCCAGGGAGAGATGGAAGATCACCCCTGGGCTTCCCTGTATTTCTACAAACACAGCGTAAGGTCCTGTTACCTTTAATTCAGCTGCAACTCACACTGATTCACACTGAGTCCGCTGAGACCCCAAATAAGAGGGGGCCCTGCCCTGTGTTTGTGGCCTTGGCTCTCTGGACCTAAGTAGAATTTTATCCGTGTCTCCCAAGGAAGAGGCGTGTGGCTCTCAGACGCTCACTGAACGTCTGCTGAATGAACAAATGAAGGGCTGTGTCCCAACACAATTTACCCTCTTATATTTGGTCCATTGTTTAAGTTGCTCACGGTTGGTGGGGATCGTGAGCCCCTTATCAGCTGTATTGAGATCCCTCCTAGCAGCCTACTGTGTGCACCAGGGGACAGCAGGCGACAGCCACAGGCCAAGGCCAGCCTGCGAGCTCATGGCTCTCGTGTTTTTAAACGGCTGTGACGGGTCGGGCGGAAGGGGGCACCCAAAGATGAATATTTTGTGACAAATGAAAATAATGCCAAATTCCAATGTCAGCATCCAACACTAAAGTTTTACGGGAACACAGCCCACTCCTTTGTTGACGTAATATCTACAGCTCTTCTGATCTACAACACAGTTGAGCAGTTGCAACAGAGGCAGAAAAAGCTAAACTATCTGCCATGTGGCCTTTTACAGTCGGTCAGTGCCCACCTGGTCTACAGGCGCCTCTGGCGTCTTCCTCTCCGGCGTTACTCGCAGGGTGGCTCAGAGCGACGGCGAGGACCGGGGTCTGGGCCGCTCGCACGCCCTGGAGACCTCCCTGCGGCTGGGCTCAGGCCGCCGGCACCAACCCTTGGGTGTCTTCACCTCGGTGGGGACCCTCTGACGACACTCAGCTCCCGCTTGCCCGTCACCCCCAGAGGCCCCATGGGAAGTGGCTGAAACCCAGCTTTGAGGACTCCCTGAGGCGGCAGCTCCCGTTCTAGCAGCTCTTCAGGCGGGGAGTGGGGCCAGGCCTGCGGTGTGGGCACGTGGGGTGAGAGGCTGTGCCCGTGCTGGCACGTGGGGTAAGTGAGAGGCTGTGCCCGCCGCGTACAAGAACGCAGCTCAGTTCCAACAGTCCCCTCAACGGAGCGTGAACCCCTCTGCACCCAACCGTGCGCGAGACCCCGGAGAAGGGGGTCTGCACGGAGGAGCCCAGGTCTGCCCCCCACATGGGCTCACCACCCTGCCTCAACCGTATCCTGCCTGGAGCTCGCCCCCCCCCCAGGCTCCTCCTCGCTGGAGCCTGAGCCCTATTGAAAGAACCAATTCTGAGGCTCAATGACTTGACGAATTAACATCAGCCCCAAATAACAACCCTCCTTTGGATCCCAAGGACAAGGGGGCGGGGGGGGGGGGAACCCTCTCTACCGAACTACAGAGAGGAGATGAATTGATATTCTGAATCAATTATCTTTCATTTCTCTCAAATAACCTATCATTTGGTTTCCATAAAGTTCTGGCCATTGCCTTCTGGAAAAATTCACGGAGCCAACAAGAAAAAGGGAGGAAATGATTAAAAAGAATTTTCTCTCAACGCCACTAATTCGCTGAAACCCCTTCAAAGCTCTGAGCAACGGGCCGCGCGGCAGGGTCCCGGCCCGGCCTCTGGTCGCCCTGCCTTTTCCTTCACCCTCCGGCAAGGCTGAGGGCCCAGGAGGAGGCACCGAGCGGTGGGCGGTGCGGGGGCCTGAGCGCAGGTGAGCGTTCGTCCTGGACAGCAAAGGCCCAGAGGAGTGGGGGCCCGGGAAGACATCCCATCCCACCCGTTGCACTGGAGACGGGTTTGCCTGGGAATAAGCCGCTTCTTCCAGCTCAACAAGTGGCGCTTGTTGTCAAATCTCGCTCCGACCACAGAACCGCAGGAGAAGGAGGGACCAGCGGAAATTGTGAAGCAGAGGTGGGCACCGTCTCAGCCCTGTGGGCAGTGGTTAGGAGCTGCTGAGCACTGGCACCCACAGGAGGCTTGCCTCCCCCAGGAAGCCCTCCTGGATGCCTCCACATCTCACAGATCCCCCCTTGGCAAACTCCCGATAGCGTTTAGCCTCTGTAATTATGTTCACCCTGAGCAGCAGGCTGCTCTGACTTGTGAGCTGAGTCTTGGCCGCTCCCTCGAGTGTTAGGCCGTTGGAGTTGCCGCGGGTAATGTTTTAGATCCCTTACGTACCCCTCAGAGCACCTCGACGCTCGCAGCACGTACGTAACACTCATTGAAAGAATGTAAATTGGGAACAGGACCCGTTTACCCTCAACAAGCCTGAAGTAGGCATCTTCTGAAGGGGAGGCGCCCCCTGAGCATGACAGACCCAACTCCTGCCTTCCTTGCTTTCATTTGGCAGCTTTTAAAATGCTGCCCATTTAAAGGGAGCGTCTCCTTCTGCCGCCTGCGGGGGTGATCGGCAGCCGCTGACCTCGGGGCCACTGGGACAGTCACAGGGCAGAAATCGGGGCACTGCTGGTGCTCAGCAGCGGAGCTCAGCTCGGCCTGGGAGTGACGTCGGTGCCTCAGCCACCCCGCTGTCCCTCCTGGACCAGGGACCCCCCGAGTAACATCGGCGTCCCAGGTGCCAGGGGTCTTTCACTCAGATGAACATTTAAGCAGCATTAAATCTCCTTTTTTCCATCTTAACATAAATAGTAATGAGGCTGAAACCTGCAGTACCCACGACTTTACAGTGACATTCCAGCAGCCGTTAGCCACAACTGATGGTGAAAAAATTATGAATATAGTCATGTCCTACTTTATCAAATGTTGCTGTGTTTCTCTTGCTTTGGGATGGTTGGAGACCGTAGCGTGTGTTTATTTATGTTTAAAGATGGTAAAAGCTTCCCAGCTATGACCGAATAGCTCATAGTCGATCTCAAAAGGAGTGTTCCCTAGAAAAGTTGGAAAAAATACAAAACCATCTCTCTACAGGCACCAGAGAGCTGCCAGGGCATCCAGGACTTGAGAAGGCACGGCCCAGGGAGAAGGGAAGTCCACCGAGGTGGCCCGAACTTCTGCGCTCCTCCCTTCCCCGTAGAGCACTTGCTAAGAAGCAAAGAGACGGCTGAAGGGTAGAGACGCCAGCCGAGTTTAGGCAAATTCACAAGCTGGACACGGAGCTTGGGGTTCAGGGTCACCACGCCAGCCAGGCTTGGGAGCGAGGTCCCAGAGAGAGGCACCTGCGGAGGCCCGAGCCCACCGAGCACTCAGCCACCCCTTTTAGAGGCGTTTTCTGCTTAAGTTGCACCGAGAATGAAGGTGCAACGCCCGGCAAAGAGGAGCTTAGGAGCAGAGCAGAATTCCTGGCTACCTCAGCGTGACCGGAAGTCCAAGAAACTGAGTTCCAGGCCCACCAAAGAGGAAGGGCTGCAGGAAACACCCGGGCATTCATTCGGGGACCCCAGAGAAGGGCGTCCTGGGAGCAGGAACAAACCAGGAGAGAGCCAAGCCCTGCGGACTCCAAACCAGGCTCACGCTGGCTTCGTGCCTCTAATCTGAAATAATCTGCCTCTCTACCGCTCACCCAAGGATACGGGGTGTTCTCCCTGGAGGAGCATAACGTTATGCTAAACTTCTGCAAAATTCATGCAGAAATACCTGGCATACGGCTTTAAATTACCTGATAACACCAAGAAAGTGAACGAAAAATTCATAATAAAAACAGAATGCAGTTAACCCAAACACTGGAGTCACCAGACACAGACTTTAAAATAACTGTAATCAATATGTTGAAGAAAATAGAAAAGAAACGTATATAAAAAAGTAAAAATTCTAGATCAGAAATACATGGAAACTAGAAAAATGTCTGAAATTGAGAACTCAGTGGAGGCCGTTAACAGAAGAATAGACACAGCTGAAGAGAGAACAGATGTGCCGGGCGCCGTAAACGTTCTGTATCTTAACCTGGGTGGTGGTTACACAGGTTTGTACATACATTAAAATGAATTAAACTATTAAGATCTGTGCCCTTTGCTGTATGTAACTCAAACCTCAATAAAGTTTTTTAAAACCAAAAACAAAAACTGAAGGCAAAATAAAGACATTTCTAGAAGAACAAATATTAAGAGAATTAATCACTTGCAGACCTGTCATAAAATAAATTCTAAAAGGCGTTGTTTTTGCTTTGTTTTTAGACAGAAGAAAAGTGATCCCAGATGGAAACCCAGCTGTGCAGGAACAAATGAAGAGCAGTGGAAAGGGTCATTTCTGTCATGTGGGGAAACCTAAATAAATAGAAAAATAGTAATATCTCTTGGAAAGTAGCAAGTGTAGAATTAAAATGCATGGCAATGGTAAAAGGGAGAAAGGTGGATAAATAGAGTTTTTAAATGTTCAGAAATCCTAACATTGTCTGGAGGAGAGAAAGTGCTAATTTAAATTAGACTCTAAAAGTCAAAGATGCATGTTGTAATATCTGCGTTGCTAAATTAGTGAATCTACAAGTAATAAGCTAACAGCAAAGAAAAGGTGGTATGATTTAAAAAACATTCCTAAAATACTTAAAATAGGTGGGCAAAATATAAAGCAATGATAGATATCCAAACACATCAAAAATCACATTAAACGTAAATGGCCTACATTTTTTCATTAAAAGATACATATTCGTATATCTAATATATATAAGATCTTACAAGAGAAACACCTTAAATATAAGGACATGGAAAACGTTATAGTAAATGTTGGAAAAATATACTATGCAAAAGTCAGGCAAAGAAAGCAGATACGTTAGTATTAGACAAGATGGACTTAAAGACAAGAAACGTTATTAAAGAGAGCTTTCCACAATGACAAAAGCATCAACCCAAAAGGAAGGTGTGATCATTCTAAATCTGCAAACATCTAATAATATAGCTTCAGATATATAAAGCAAAAATTGATACACCTAAAGGAAGAAATATTCAAATCCATAATTACAGTAGACGCTAATAGACTGTAACTGTGACTTCACTACATCTTTCTCATTAACAAATAGACCAGACCAAAGAAAAAGTCTGTAAGGCGCTGGCCCATGTGGCTCAGTGGTTGGAGCATCAGCCCATGCACGGAAGGGTCACAAGTTCAATTCCCGGTCAAGGGCATGTACCTGGGTTTCAGGTTGGCTCCCTGGCCCCAGTCAGGGAACATGTGGGAGGCAACCCATGGATGTGTCGCTCTCACATTTGATGTCTCTCCTGAGTAGCAGTTTGAAGCCAGGCAGTCGGACCTCAGAGCTCACAGTCTTAACCAGTATCCTCTCCTAGGCAAGCAAACATAAACAAGATAGTTACAGGTTGTGTCTATAAAGGAAAAAAATAGAGCAAACAGGGTGAAGATGCAATAATTACTATTATTATGGCTGTCTGTTGGGTCCCTGGGTAGGAAATCTACTCTGGAAGGGATGGTCGGGAAAGGCCTTTGAGACCTAGAAGATGAGACCAGTGCAGCTCTGTGACAAGCAAGAAGAAGAATATTCCGAGAGAAGCAGCACGTGCAAAGGCCCTGAGACCAGTGTGACTGCCGCACAAAGGGGCTGAAACAGTACAAGATCCGATTGGAGAGGCAGGTCAGGACCAGGTCGTCCTGTGACCCTGGAGGCCTTGTGAAGGGAGGACTGTCTTGTATGTACACCCAGTGCCAGGCATGGTGCCTGACACACAGTAGGTGCTCAGTTAAAGATGGATGAATTCCTAAGCGGAGCTACAACTGAACGTGTTTAAAGGCTGGGTCGTTTTTGGTGGGGGCTGAGGGTGAAGGAAGAGGCGCAGGTCTGTTTGAAACCAGACGGCAGTTGGCTTTGATTAGCCTGCACATCTGCAAGGAGCCATCCTCACGTGAACCGGGATCAGCACTGACAGCCAGCTGCACGCTCAACATCTGGTTTACTTCCAGCTCCAAACAGGAAATTTCCATTGGTCACTAGAACCCTCCTGGTCCCCAGAGGACTCAACACACCAGGCACGCTGATTGGATCAAGTCCGAAATCAAGGTTCCAATTAGATGGGTGGCTCCTCCTCGTGACAGCCCCCAACGGCCACGTCCAAGAGGTGGGTTTAGCCTGAGGCCAAGTGCCCAAGGGACAAGATGTCCTTATTTTGCCGAAGCCAGTCCAGAGTCCAGTTGGATTTTCATTCAGATACATGCTGAGATTGCTACGCTGAAGCCTCCCCAGTCTAACGGTGTAATTCGTGGTATTTTCCCCACCCCCCAAAAACAAACTGCCTGGACCCTTCCAATGTTCCCCTGCTGACAGTGGCCATCAGCCAGCCCTTGGCCACGGCAGGCCACACACCCTTGACCTGGAATGCCCCGCGTCTTGTCCATGAAGCCTTCACCATGGTTTGGCGACTCTG
The DNA here is from genome assembly GCF_964146895.1 of Miniopterus schreibersii. Taxonomy (NCBI): domain Eukaryota; kingdom Metazoa; phylum Chordata; class Mammalia; order Chiroptera; family Miniopteridae; genus Miniopterus; species Miniopterus schreibersii. Next base: position 55,992,437 of record NC_138114.1, on the reverse strand, counting down.
GGGTTTTCTTTTTACCTTGGGTTCCCTCAAAGTGCCCAGAAGTTTCCAGATCTGGGCACACAAGTGGCATGTGGCCCCAGCACCTGGCACAAGGTGACAGCCACACAGAACTGCCGACCCTTGCTGACCACCTGGCCCGTCACGTCTCATCAGCATCTCCCTGTGACGTGTCGGAGGCAACTTTGACGTACCCCAACCAGCTCTGCGAGGGAAACTCAACACCTTCTCGGGCCCCTAGTCTCTCCTTGTTACCGGAGCACAGGGAGTGGGGAGGAGTTTCAAGGCCATTGTCCTGATTTACGAGATGTGCCTGAGTCTGATTGTTAACTGCTGTCCTACTTACATAGTAAAACCGAACTCAGATAAGCGATCACGGAGCACGTGGAAGATCTTCATCCCCCCCCCTCCCCCCCCCCCCCCGGGGCTCCCAGGAGGGAGCCGAGGGCCACTCCCAGTGCTGGGCGCCCCTGGGTGATGTCGGCCCAGCTCGGCGGGGCAGAGAGCGCCACGGTCACAGGTTGTTTTGCACCAAAACGAACCTTGACAGTGACCTCACCTCAGGAAAGTATGTTCAGAATGACTGTCTGATCCGCGCGATCCGCGGAGACGCACCCTGGTTCCATTGCGCTTCTTTATTTTTTTAGCAACTTGGTTGCTCCTAGATTTTCACTCGGCCCCTGCCCTCCTCCCCTCGCCTCAGATTTTGCTAACAGGGCTGGGCTGTTGAAAGATTTGTGGAGCAATCGCTATATGTTATTTCAAACTATTCTGCAGGGAAAATCCTTTATTGTTCTCAGGAATTAGGTAAATTGGGCTCAGAAACCGTCTTCAACACCAAAAAAAACCTTTTAGGGCATCTTTAAAAATGCAGTTCTGACACGGAGAATTTACTGCTTTGATTTAGCGAGTGCAGGCTTGTTGGTTCCGCCACGCTCGCTCCTTCCGCCGAGAAAGGGCAGAGAAAGCCTGTGTATATTGCAACATTCCTTATTGATTCCCATAATTGCTGTCAGAGACTCGCATTTCAGCACCAGGCACTTCAACGCCAGCTTTGAAAACGCAGGTCGCTGGCGTCTCTGAGCTCGGAGGACACTGCCCTCTTTCCCTGGCGAAGGAACATTCCTGGTCCCTAAAAACCCATAATGACTTAATAGCGTTTAAAACACAACCACTGAGTCTCTAATTATATCGAGCTACTGTAGCAGTGAAATTAACTAAATTGCAACTCCTACAGGCGTGACCTAGGTGACAAGTGGGGTGGGTTTCAAACATCTGGCCAGCTCTCCCCGCCACTCATGATGGATGGAGGTTTATTAATAAAAAACAGCTGAATGGTGGGGGACTGGCTTTTTCTATTTATTTTGTGTCCTAGATGTATAACAACACCCGATACCTTCTCGGCGTGATTACATAAGTGAGGATTAATTTTTTTCTTGGTAAACCTCAGATTTGCACATAAAATTCATTTGGGCTCCTTTAGTGATTTACCTACACTGGGCTCTAACCAGCTAGTTAGCCCCATGCTGGAGGAGTTAGTAACCAGTTCTCAGGCTCCTGCCTAAGAGAAAGTGAGATCATTTCTAATGCAGGCTTCCCTCCCTGGTATGTTTTCATAAATAACAGAAGCACACACACAGAAAGAAACATTAAGTTATTAAAAATATATTTAAAAGAAAATGCTTAGGTTGGGCACTTGAATAAGAAACTGTAATAATGAGGCAGAGAAGTGTTTCTACATCAAATGAGATCACATGCAGGCTGTAGTGTAGCATAAACTGCTTGGAATAGAAAAACTTAAACACGGAATATATGAATTTAAAAAATCAAAGTACAAAGTTCCCTAGGCTGCTTGGATTTTTAAAAAGGTCCAGGGGTTTGTAAGCACAGAAATATTTGGGGTATTGTCTTTTCCTCCAAATCTTATCAGGGAGAAGGTAGATTTCATTGACTTAGATACCCAAAGGCGCATGGCTCGCAGGACGGCATTTCATTTAAAATATCTTCACAATCACTCAGACACACGTCTGTGACCGACGACTTCATGCTTCTAATGAAAAGATGGAAAGAAAACCCTCATGTCTCTCACAGGACCTTTGAAGTGCCTGGTGAGGCCCAGACATTTCACCATCTTTTTAAAAAATATATCTTTATTGATTTCAGGGAGAGGAAAGAAGTGGGGGAGAGAGAGAGAGAAACATTGATCGGCTGCCTCCTGCATGCAACCCGGGCACGTGCCCTGACCGGGAACCGAATTGTGACCTCCTGGTTCAGAGGTCGCCACTCAACCAGTGAGCCACACGGGCCGGGTGACGTTTCAGTCTCTTAGGATGACTGCAGGTAACACCTAAACCCAAACAGCAGGAACAAGTGCCGACGGGTAGAAGGCATCACTGTCCTTACAAGGTGTGGTCCAAATACCTCAGTCTTGCCAGCAGGTCCACAGAGCGTTCGGTGTGGACCTCTGTGTGCGATGTTATACGGGCCATCGAAGTAATTAATTATGTAGATAATCCAAGTTTCTAAAAATTCCATTTGCCCTAATTATGTGGCAATCACGAGAAAATGTAGCCGGACTTGCCAGGAAAATAACTTCGATATCTCCCTTTGTGCTCTGAACACTGCAGGCAGGGAGGAGCCAGACCCACGCAGGCCCCAGGCATGCCCAGGGCCTCCTTATCTCAAATTTATTTTCTCAAGTCCTCTGACAAGAGTAGCAAGTGTGAACATCTGTCTCAACATATAGTCACAGACTCTGTTTTCACTAGGAAACATTGCCTCCCAAACACTACTGGGTTGAATTCGCTCGTATTTATTTTCTGTCTGCCCATCACATGGCACCACCAGGAGACGGGGCATTTTCTGAGCTCGGGGACATGAGGGAACCGGTTTGCTTATTTTGATTGCGTGACTGTGAGTGATGCCGTCCAGCTTGGCTCCGGGCAGTGGCCCTGAGGTAGAAGGTGGCCGTTGTCCACGTTGAAGGACGGCTCTGCTCCATGGGTCAGGAATGGGACGCAGCCACCGGCCCTCCCGGGGATGGGAAGGAGGGCTCAGGTCCCCTGAGAAGAGTGAATGGTTTCTGCAGCATTTCCTTTTTTTTTTCTCTTCATTAACCCGCACCCGAGGGTATTTTTTCCATTGCTTTTCAGAGAGAGTAGAAGGGGGAGAGAGAGAGAAAAACACTGATGTGATGGAGACCCATCAACTGGTTGCCTATTGCAAGCGCCCCGACCGCGGCTCAGGATCGAGCCTGAAACCCAGGTACATGCCCTCGACCGGGAATTCAACCCACAGCCCTTCAGAGTCCAGGCCGGCGCTCTAACCACGGAGCCACGCCAGCCAGGGCAAGATGCATTTTTTCTGGAGGAAGCCCAGCAACCTGGGCCGGGAATCAGTGGTAAATTTTGCTACATCCACCTGCATTTTGCTACATCCACCTGCGGGGTTACAGGCGGAAACTGTAACTATGTAACAAACAAGGCCAGCAAGTTACTATTGTTATTATTTGTAACAGAACTGAGATGTGATCAAGGAACAGACCCTTTCTGCCCATTTGAACATTTACCAAGCTGCCCAACCCCCAAAAAGGGCGGCAGGCGCAACGCAGGGAGGCCCAGGCGGCCCCGGGAAGATCACCCCGGAGGCTCGTTAAAGGGCAGGTTCTCCAGGCCCAGGATTCAGGCTCGGCTGGGTGAGGCTCCAGGTGGCTCTCAGATAGGTGGTCCCCAGACCACACGTCGATGCAGAGGAAGCTTCTGAGATGAAAGATGAATTTGCTTTCATTTGTTTACGTCTGTCTCCCTCCTCTAGACTGTAAGATCCTCTAGACCAGGGGTCGGCACATGTTTTTCTGTAAAGGGCCAGGTAGTAAATATTTTAGGCTCTGTGGGCCAAGAGGCCACATGCTCAGCCGCTGCAGCGTGAAAGCGGCCACAGACGATACGTAAACGAACAAGCGTGGCCGCGCCCACGGCCCACGCAGAGCAGGTGCTGGGCTGCATCTGGGCGCGGGCCACAGTCCGCCCACCCTGCCCTCGAGCAGGCCCCGGTCTACTGGTCTTGGCACCTCCACACCATGACCCCCAGATCTTGGGGTCACGGGCCCTGGCTGAGAAAGGCTGAGCGAGGGAGGGAGGGCAAAGATCCTGCCTCCGTATGTGTCTTCTGACAGGGAAGACGGTTGGCAAAACAATAAATCGCTGGGACGTAAGAAGTTGTATGAGATTGTGTACGACGTTCTACAGGCACATCGAGGCAGAAGGAATGTCGTAAATAGGCTGCCAGGTACAGCAAATAAATTTTAAAAACAGGACGCACGTTCGTTTTGCCCTTCAGATAAACAATGACAGAATTATTTTGCATACCCTGGAAAGTTATTGGTTGTTTATCTGAAATTGTCTGATAAGCAACCAAGGGCGGTTCATAGCAGGGCTCAATCCTGTAGACGACAGGGAGGGAGGCAAAGGGGTCAAGACAGATAAGACAGGTGGTCTACAGAAACGGCGACGATTTGTCCTGGGCCTTAAGCAAGAAGAGGGGATGGAGGTGACGCGAAATGAGACACCAGCAGACTGAACGAGGGCTCTGGGTTTAGCAGCCACGAGTGACTCCGAAGCTCACGTGTCGACAGTTGGGGGAACCCGAGACACTGGGCTGTGGGTGTCGGCCCACCCCGTTCAAAGTTTTGCTCCTGCTACAAATAAGCACATCGCTTCGTTTATCAGACCAATACGCATGGAGCACACACTCACATCCCAGACAAAGCTTAGCACACCGGTGGCCGGGGCCAAGCTGGAGGGGCTGCAACGAAGTCCGAGGGGCAGCTGCACCCGCCAGCGTATCTGCTGGGAGAGACAGGGCTGAGTGAGCACAAGGCCGAGCCCGGCTGATGGGCTTCGTCGCCCAGTGAATTAGCAAGTGATAGGACGAGCTAACTTAACTCGTCTATCTCCAGGAAACCGCCAGTCTGCATTCGAAGAGAGTCTGACTAAGTAATTCTCTTTAATGACAAGTAGTTTAATAACTCTCAAGCACTAAAATAAGTCATACTCTGCTAACATCTCTGTGGCGCAGGACTCTCAGGAAACGCTTATGGACAATGCAACCTGACTTATAACTAATTTATTAATAGGCCGGCAATAAATTCTGTTTCCATGCTGTTGAAGTACTCGATTTCCTTCGTAGATTAAGCATCCTCCCGGCGATACTGTTCACAGTATTAATTTGCTTTGTAGTCAAGTATCCAGAAATGAGCAAGAGCTTAGAAATCAGCCAACATGGGGTTCAAATCCTGGCTGGGCTGCCTACCAGGGACATAAATCAGGGGATTACTCAAGTATTGTTGAGTCTCAGTTTCCTGCTTGGTAAAATGGGCACAATACTATCTCTCTCAAATAATTACTAAAATTGGCCCGGCCAGCATGGCTCAGTGGTTGAGCATCGATCTAGGATCCAGGTGATCGGGGTTCGATTCCCGGTCAGGGCACAGGCCCGGGTTGCGGGCTCGACCCCCAGTCGGGGTCGTGCAGGAGGCAGCTGATTGATGACTCTCATCACTGATGTTTCTCTCTCTCTTTTTCCCTCTCCCTTCCTCTCCCTGAGATCAATAAAGATATATTTTTTAAAATTACTAACATTAAATTCACTAGTAAGTGGTGCACCACCCAGCCTGGATGTGCTCGTAGTGAGGGAGGGAAGCTGCTGTTCGTCTCCCACAGGGTCAGGCAGCCTCAGCCCTGAGCGCCGGCCGGGGTCTTCCCCAGGTTCCAGAGACAGAATTTTAAGGGCAAAAGAGAAGCAAGATGACCTGGGACAAAAGCATTTGATGAAACATTTAACATACAAAGGAAGAAATAAGTCCAGGCCTGCAGGGTCCCGCCAAGGGCTGCTGAGCAGTGTGTGTGTGTGGGGGGGGTGTCATGTGACACCTGCTCTGCGTGTGTGTACGTGTGTGTACATGTGGGTGCATGCATGTGCATGTGTGTGCCTGTGTGTGCACTCGTGTGCCTGTGTGTGTGCACGCACATGTGTGTCTGTCTCCACAGCACCCCTGCGGGCTGGCAGCGGCTCCACATTTCTTATTAGTCCAGTGCTCGCTTTAAGAGTCATTTCCCCAGAAATGAGGTGCCAAATACAGAGAAAGTTTTGTTGGGAAAAGACAGGGGACCTTCCTTCTGGTCCCGCCCTCTGAGGAGCGGAGCAGGAGGCTCACGCCCGGCGTGATGTCAGGTCCCCCCGCAGGGCTTCTCCACGGCCCACTGGTCGGGGCTGAGCACTTTGTCGGGGGACCCTCTTGCGCCCTGTAGGGTGTTTCTTTCAGCAGCCCTCCTGGCCTCTACCCACCACATGCTGATGGCAACACCCCCTCTGTTACGACAACCAAACTCTCTCCAGGCGTTGCCCCACGTCCCGGGAAAGCCAAACCTTCTGGTGAGAACCGCGGGCCTCGGCTGGACGCCTGACTGCGACGGCCAAGGGAACTTTCTTCTCTCTGAGCCCGACGGGGAGACTGTCACCTGAACCCGACTCGGTCCCAACACGGGGACAGCTCCGGCCAGCGAAGCAACAACGAACAGAAGGCGCAGCCAGGCGGTGGGGCTTCTGAGCCAGGTCTGGCCTTCTCGGCTTCAAAGACCTCGAACCCTCTCATTTGTACCCCACAAAGCAGCAATTTCTCACAAGGATACGTTCCTTTGACTCTCTTTGAAAAGTCAAGTACAGCTTGGCAACCGCAGAGTACAGAAAATATAGGCTTTCTGCAAGAAGCAATTATTCAAAACCCAAAGACTGAAAAAGAAACGAGCCTGTCGAGTCGTGTCAGTTACAACAGCGAGACGACTGGCTCCCTCCCCTGGGAGCAGCCGATGGTCTGGGCGCTTCCTTTTGCTGACTTTGATTATTTCTCTGAGGTAGGGCCCACGCCGTCTCACACCGTGAGATTACGGACCTTTTAACTTAAAAACAAGAGGGCCCAGGCTTAGTGTTTGGACGCTGACTTAGCTGTTCCCCGATAGTTACATCTATAATTAGACCTTGGGCTGGATCGTACCGAATCTGCCTCAGGATCGCTTACAGGGAAGCCACAAGAAAACCGAGAGCCTCAGCAGTGGTGAGCGAGGCCTTGCTGGGCTGGCACAGGGAGCTCGGCTCATGGAATATAAATCAGCCGCCCCGCGCGGTGATTTCCACCCGTCGCAGGTAGTGCGGTCGTGCAAGTGAGCCCAGCGAGAGTCAAGTCAGAAACCGAGGCCCGCTGGCCAGGAGGAAGCGAAACCTCCCATCCTGTGGTTAATGCCACCTCGGGGTGTAATTACACAAGCTAATATCATCTTTCCACCAAGCAGGGGAAAGGGATCCTCTGTGTTCATGCGCGTTAACCATTTTAGGTTTAACACCACGGCTAACGCGACATTCCTAAGGAATTCAGCCAAACTTCTAAAAGTGAGAAGTTACGCGTCTGAGAATAACATTAACATGTTTATAGTGTATCGTCTTCAACGTGTTAAATGTCGATTTCAGAGACGTTCCCCCAGCACTGCCTCCTGTGTTATTGAAGGGATTTTGCATAAAATAAACGGGTTGTCGTGTTAACCTTCGCAGACACGCAGAATCGGGGGGCGTTCGAGCAGTTGGTGAACCATTGGTTTCCCCCGTTGGGTCTCCAGGAATCGACATCAGCACTTTTCACCAAAGGCAGGCACAGAAGTGCTTTATATAAAGAGGCCCAGACAGGATATTCATTGAGAAAGTTTGGGGGATGTGGTATTTGCTTTCCAATGCAAAAAAACTAATTCCTAAAAAGACAGTTAGGCACTTAGAATTGTAGAAGCTTCACAAATGGGCCCCGTCAGACCCTCAGACACTCACACGCTCCCCCACCCACTGGGACGCAAGTGAATGTGCTTCCAAACGGGAGGGCAGACTGTTCAGGTGAAAACCGTCCGGGGCAACGTCCTCGGGCTGCGGGCGCCACCCCTTCTCTTTCCTCCCCTCAGTCCAGGCCTTTCCCTTCCCAGGAACCGACGCTAACGTGTAAGCCACACAAACGCGTTTCTTAAAACGCTAACCTGGAGTCAGTCACCCAATGACTTAGTAAATACGCATCCAAGAGAAATGAAAACACATTCACCTAAGACGTACGCATAAGTATTCATAGCAGCCAAGAGTTGGAAGCCGTCCCGATGTCCACCAACGGGTGAACGGGTAAGGAAACATGGCCCAGCTGCCCATTGAAATATTATTCAGCCTGAAACAGGACAGAGGCCTGACCCATGTCTCAGCCTCAGGAGCGTGAGGCCAAGTGAAAGGAGCCCGACCAAAGGGCCACCTCGTGTATGATTCCGTTTACGTGAGGTGCCCAAAAGCTATACGGGTCCAAGTGTAGAATAATTTTCCCAAAATATAAGTAACCCACCCCTCATGTGTAAATTCAGCACCACGCCTGACACCCTACATACATTACCTCCTGTACTGAAGGGAGGCCTACGAGCGTGTTTACCAGACTCCACCAAACAGGACAGGACACGGTGTCCAGCATGAAACTCCAAATGCTGCCCCCAAAAATAAATATGAGCTCTTTCAAAGAGCTAATAGTACATTAGCTCCTGTCTTCTCAAATGTTTGCTCCAAGTTCTAGCTGCTACTCCTTAAACGTCTCGACCTGCGACTCCTCTTCAACTACGTGAGAAGAAATGAGATGTTACGCGTTTCAAAGTCTCCCTGAATTATCAAAGAACCAAAAATAAATCCCAAATTGCTTTTTAAGTGTGAAATGCGGGAGTTTTTTCCACTCTCAGTTGAGAAATGGCTGCAGAAATTACACTCAGGTTTTCCAAGCTGTCGACCTCTCTCCAGCTAAGACGAGGGGAGGACCCCCTTAGCCTGGATGCGTGTTTTTGTCAGAAAGACGTGCTGGAAGCGACCAGGGAGCTGCGATGGTCGCCCGCGTGTCGCGGTGGCCCAGAGGCAGTTGTGGGAAACCGGAGATGGCCGTGTAAGGTCGTTACCAACAAAACAAGAGAGAAACTAGCAAAACAGAAAAACGCGCTCAGTCCACTCAAACCCAACGAAAGCAACCTGCAACAGGCGCCAGGATATGCACATGTCCCCGGCTCGGCAATTCTGTCTTCAGGAATTTATCCTGAAGGAAAGCAAGCCCCCCCCCCCCCCCGACATGACTGGTAACAGCGAGAGACTCGCAACCTCCACACACAGCAGCAGGACCTGGTTCATCGATCCTGCTGCAGCCTTTTGGTGGACGTTACGTCTCCATGAGGACGAACTATAACGAAGGGACAGGATGCTCATGCGGAAAGGAAGAAACATAAACACACTGGAATAGTTAAGCAGCAAGTGTGTGCGTGCGAGACAGGACCCGAAGGGGCTGCCGGGAGGCGCAAGCTACTGTGCCGCGGGACCAGCCCACCCACTCTTTGTCCATGCTCCCACGTTGCCAGAATGGAATCAGCTTCCATCCTGGACACACGAAGAGCCTGCCTGTGACGTTTCCGTCGATGCGTCAACGATACACCGTGGTACCCAGACAGCCGGTCAAACGTTATTCTAGATGTTTCTGGGAAGGCATTTTTCAGGTGAGATTAACATTTACATCGATAGACTCTGAGCAAAGCAGGTCGCCCTGCACTGTGCGGTGGACTCATCCACCCCCGAGGCCTTCACGGAGGAAAGACCGACGTCCCTGAGGAGGGAAGAGGGACGTCTGCCAGCAGGGGCCTCAGGCTCCAGCGGAAACATCCTCTGGCCCCGGGGTCTCCAGTCGGCCGGTCTACCCAGGTCTACCCTGGTCTACCCAGGTCTACCCTGGTCTACCCAGGTCTACCCAGGTCTACCCAGGTCCTCCCTGCATACTTAGGGTTTGCCAGTCTCCACACTGTGAGCCAATTCCTTAAAATCTCTCTCTCTCAATACACAACGTTTATATTGAAAGTGGAAATTGAATTACTGTGATTTCCTATTAAGTCAGTAAATATCAAAGCTGTGGTCTCACTGGGGAGCAGAGCAAGCAGCTTCGTCAGCGTCCTCAGGTGCGCAGTTAAGGTCCTAGATCAGGGAACCAGGTGTCTATAAATATACTATACCTGTGTGTTACATATACACATATAGTACATAGATACATGTGTGTCTAGTGCATACACATATGTACTTCATGATTCTAGGCAGAAATAGAGGAGGGAGGGAGGGGGGAAAAAGAGGGGGTGCGGTGGGGGGGGGATATCACGGGTTCAGCGTCTCCAGAGAACACCTGCACAGCGTCTGCTCCCGCGAACGTTCCCCGTGGGGTCGCCCGAGGGGCACTGCGAGGATGTTTGCTGGGGGGGGGGGGATGGACCACTCCTGGGCTCCTGGGCTCTGGAATGGAGCCTTCAAGTCAGTTGTTCAGGTCTTTCTGGGAAAATCCTATAAATTAAAATACATGCAAAATTATCAAAGTTACAAACTCACAGAGCACCTGTCTCTTTATATATGAATGTTTTGTTAGCATTTAAATGTTTATTAAGAAAGAATTTTGTGGGAGAGGTTAACCCAAGAACTTATACCCATATACGCGTAGCCTGTGGACACCAACTACAGTGCGGTGAAGGCCTGGAGGGGGCAGGGGCCGGGCGGAGGGGGAGAAGGGAGGCAACGGGAAACATCTGTAATACTCTCAACAATAAAAATAAATTTTTTAAAAAGTTAAAACTAAAAAAAAAAAAAAAAAAGGAAAGAATTTTGCCCTTGGACTTCCTACACACCTGGCTCAGCTGAGGACACTGGCGAAGCTGCTTGCTCTGCTCCCGGTGAGATCACAGCTTTGATATTACCACTGACTCACGGATCCAACAGGCCGTCACAGGAGTCACCTCAATTTCCATTTCCATGCAGACAGCTGGAGTCTAAGAGCCTACACCCAGGTTTCTCTAGTGTGGGATTAGTGTTGAGTCTGCAGCCCTGAGCTCCCTTCCTTAAGCCGCGTCTGCTGCCAGATCCGGGTGCTTGCCCCTCACTGCGACGGTCACACTGCCTCCCTCCCGGGGCTTTCGGAAGGCAGGGCCCCAGGCCCCATCCCGACAGAGTAAATCGGCACCGACAGGGGTGGGGCCAGGGCTGGCCGTGCGGTCAGGTGAGATGAACGCAAAGAGCCCCAGGCGGAGGGGCTCCTTAGAGAGGCCTCGACAACCTGCTCAAAGAAACCTCCTCTGACGGCCGCCCCCAGACTCTCCCAGGCCACCTGCTTGGCTGCCCAGGTAACTGAGAGGCACCGGCTCCCGACCTGCGTCCGCTGTCCCATGAATGCCCTTTTCTAAAATGACAAGACTTCCGGAGAATTCTCCAGGGGCTCATGTGTGCCTCGGTTGAAACTATGTTGTGTTGGGGTTTTTTTCCTGAAAACACATGTGTCCTTTTGTTTCACGGTCTCGCTTGGCACCGAGCAATCGGTTCATGTGCCCATCAGATTAGCTCGAATTACATGCTTTTACTGCTCCTACAAGCTAATGCGAGAGACCTACAATTAACTGTGGGCTGGTTTAAGCCCTAAATGGAACTAATGTCTGCCCCAACCAAATGCCTCAGGACCTGCTTTTCCCCCCCTCCCCGTAAATTGCTATTTTTGTAGGCCGCCTTCCAGAAGTTGAGCCCCAAAACAAGTTGGAACTGGAAGCCAGCTAGCATCTACTCCCAATAACTGTTGAACCCCTGCCACTGCATGCTCCCCAAAAGTTTACCAAATGCACCCTGTTGTCCTTGTGATGGAAGACAGAACCCCGCTCACACTGGAGTCTCATTCGAGTTCACAGAACAGCAGAACCGAGGGGAAGCCACCGACACCCCTGCCTCCCGTGGGCGGGAAGACGTCTCGCCGCCTGTCTTTGTATCTGCGAGTTGAAGAGCTAATTCATTCCTAAGGAGAAACAAACCTCTCTGGAGCCCAAGTTGAATACACCAGGAACCTTAGACAATCCCAGCGCCCTGAGCTCTGAAATGACCACAGAGCTCGCGAGTTTGTTCTGGCTGCTCAGATCTGCAAAGCTCAGAGAGAGGAGAGGAGTGGAGAGCAAGACCGTCCTTCCTCAGGGGCCTCCGTGGAAAAGGAGCATAATTTGGGGGTCACGTCACCCTTCCCTTCCATCAGCAACGAGCTAACCAGTCGGTCCCTGCGAGGGATGGTCAGATAAAACCCCGCTGAGCGCCGGAGGAATGTGCTGCTCTTGGCATCGGGACTGAGAATGCAAGTGACGCAGGGCAACTCGGCTCCTGAAGGGGGTTCGGGCAGAAAGCGCCCCTGCAGCCCGTCGGTCGTTCCCTCTCAGACCACAGTTCCCACGGCTCTTGGGAGGAAACCAGAGGCCTCAGCAGGGCCTGGGTGCGGGAGGCTGGTCCTGAACGTGGACGCCACGTGCCCGACCCTGAGGCCGAGTCTCCTGGAAGGACTGGGACGGAACCAGCCGTGTCCATTTCTTCACCTGAGAGCAGGACTCCACCTGACATCGGCAACGGTCAACTAGACCCCCATTCGTTTGAGCTCAACTTTCCCTCCTGAGTGAGCCCCGCTGGACGGGAAAACACTGGATTAGGCAGAAAGTCAAGAGCCAAAGGAACAAACGCCTCTGTGCTACTGGAAAAGTGTCCCCTCCTCTCTCATTTTAGGGTTGAAACCCAGCTTCCTACCCCCCTTGCCAGGGAGAGTGGCCCGTGATCTCAATTATCCTGTTTTCAAAATGTGTAGATATCAGACAGTAACATGCAAACTCATTTACAAAATTAGGTATTTTTCTATTTTTAATTTGTTTTTATTGATTTTTTTAGAGAGAGAGGAAGGGAGAGGGAGAGAGAGAGAAACATCAATGATGAGAGTCACTGATCGGGTGCCTCCTGCCCGCCCCCCACTGGGGATCGAGCCCGCAGCCCGGGCCTGTGCCCTGACCGGGAATCAAACCATGACCTCCTGGTTCATGGGTTGATGCTCAACCACCGGGCCACGCCGGCCGGGCTATAGGTATTTCTTAATCCAGAGCAGCTTCTGAGACGATGCAGGTGAGCAACGCTGGATGCTATACACACACCTGCAGCCTGAGCTCCTGCCAACTTTCAGACATTGTGTTTGTTTGAAACTAATGACCTAGAAGGCCATCCAATGTCACTGTTGTCTGAAGTCACTTTCAGAGGCCCATAAATATCCCTTTAAGGTTAAAAAAACCCTCAGAATGCTAGGCCCGACCACCCTGCTCCACACATTGGCAGCGATAAATCGCAACGACTGTAATAACGATGACATCGGGAGAGCTCACGGAAGTAACGACAACTTGCCCAACGGCATGGAGGCCCTGAGGCTCCCGAGCGGGGGCCGGGACTCCTCCACTTCTCCTGTTTGTCATCTCAATATGGACAAGGTCACCCTTGCCTAAGTAATAACTCGGGAGTCAAGCTGTGTAGGTTTCAACCCCCGCCCTCCCTCGCAGGACCTGTGTGGCCTCAGGCGACTCACCCTCTTCGCCTCCGGGTGCTCATCGGGAAAGTGGGTCCACAAAGACTGGCCTGGGCCACGGAAGGAAGGCCTTCCCCCAGAGCCCCGCCAGGCGTCTGCCGTCCACACAGGTTCTTCTCCTCTAACAACTCCCTTCATCAGCTGGCCCACTGATCGCACCCCCCTCACCGACCATTTCAGAAACCAGGCCCCACCAGGCACTGAGACTCCCCGCCTCTCAGGTTTTGCTTTTCCCTCCATCTTCTAGCCTGCAGGCTTGTGCACAGTACAAAACTCAAGGTTTCAAATCTTTACTCATGAGCCCTTCCCCCTCCTGCCCAGGTGTGACGCATGGAATATGCCCCCGGTTGCCTGGAAGGACACAGTTAACCAATGCACGCACACGCACGCACACACACGTGCACACACGCGTGCATGTACAAGTGCATGTACACGCACGCACACGCACGCACACACCCATCCAGGTAAACATCAGAGGCCTGTCAGCAGGTGATTTCCTTCCGTGCTGATGGCCCTGAGTGGCTGGGTGCCTTCCAGCTGCGCGCTCCCAGCCTCCTTCCTGTCCTCGGCGCAGCTGTTTCTGACTCCAGGAGCCCTGGGGCCACAGGCCTGCTCAGCACTCTCAGTCCTGCCTCTTCTTGCCCCTGTAAAGAATCGCCGCCTTGAGCTATGCAATTTCCAGAGCCAACACGAGAGAAAGAACCCAGCCCAGGCCGGGAGCCGAAAGCTCTCTCTCCGTCAAGTCTCTCCAGTTGTTATCTTATCCGTCCGTATTTTACCCACCGAGCGGCGCCTGCCCGACACAGCGGCTATTTTTACCCAGGCTGCTGCTTTGGGGGTGGTTCAGGAGGTGCATCCTGGGCCTACGTGGGGTCCTCAAAGTGGGGGTCGAGCCCGGCCGGGCATGGCTCAGCGGTTGAGCATCGACCTAGGATCCAGGCGATCGGGGTTCGATTCCTGGTCAGGGCACAGGCCCAGGTTGTGGGCTCGATCAATGGCTCTCTCATCATTGATGTTTCTATCTCTCCCTCTCCTTTCCTCTCTCTGAAATAAATAAAGATATATTTAAAAAAAAAAAAAGTGGGGGTCGAGGGCTTGGTGGGCTCTGTCGCCCATGGAACCCCCGCCCCTCTCTCATCTCCCTGCGGTGTCCCCGCTGCACCCATGAACCCTCCTGTGGGTGGGCGGGGGAAGGTTGTGAAGCTGGAGTTCCTGGGAAGAGAGGACTAGTCAGTGTGCGCTTCCCGAGGGGACAGAGAAGAAGGACCCGCTGGAGGGGGGCGTCAGGTGGTTCTGCAGAGTTGACCTGACACCCAGGGGCTCTCTGGGGGTCAAGGGGTCCCTGTCCCCACAGCTACTCCCTCTGCACTTGACGGTGGTTCCGTACCTCCGGGTGGACCTTGGAGTGGGAAAACTGTTCTCATTTGGCACTTGGAGGATCATGTGTAGTTTCAAAGCCAGGGTGTGAGTGCATTATAGCTATTTTGAAACCCCAGACGCTAACATTCATTCAAAAACGTTTTCGCGTGACTCCTACTCTCTCTCCCCTCCTCCCCCAATTCCCCAAATAACCAACCAAAAGAGCATTGTTTTTTCCTGCGTTCAGCAATCTCTGCTAAAAAGCTGGCTGCGTGCTCATGACAAATACCCCCCCTCCCCCCGCCCCCCGTGGCTCCTTGCAGGAGAAACAAAGCCCAGCATGAAAATACGAGGCTCTCCTCTCTTCTTGTGTAAATAAGCCTCCAGATGGCTGGTTGGGAGGACTCTGTTTACTAATTCCTGTTTTCTTTCTAGACAATCTGTTCCCAGTAACCGGTCTATCGTGGAGACTGGAGGTAATGCTTACAATTTGTTTAATGAAAAGTCTATCAGAAGACGTGGTTGACAGGGTGGGCTGGTGCCAATGCCACACACACGACACTCAGGAAGGACCAACAGTCCTTGGGCTGCCGTTAGTGGTCTTGGACAGGGGATAACTTAACTGGAGTCAGACTAGAGCAATGAACTGCAGACTCAGTAGGATTCAGAGCTGGAAGACCCCGCAGGCTCCTCTGGTCCAGGAACGTTTGTGCGGTGCCCACACTTCCCCGTCGCCCCCATGGTGCCCACGGCAGACATCACCAATCCCTCACAGAACCCTCTCCGACGGACCTCAGAGGAGATCGGTATCATCTTCAACAGGCCTCAATAGGCCCCTGAAAGACGACACACATTTGCCATCATGAAGCCCCTCATTTCACAGATCCAGGGACTGAGACTCGGAGAGAGGGGACAATGTGATTCAGCATCTCGCAGCCAGTTAGAGGCACCGGCTCTCGGCCAAGGAAATTCAAACAGGGATCTGCGATCCTGGATGAGAAAAGGTTGCATCTTGATTGTCACTGCCCCTGACTGAGACTTAGCACTGTCTTCATTTGAGAGGAAGGCGACAAACCGCGGTGGTGCTAGCACGTGTGGCTCTGTCACCACAGCAGCCACGTTGTTGCAGATTTCTCCGAGTATCGCTACGCTTGTTGCTCGTTTTAAATCAGAGCGCTTAGACCTTGAGCTAGATCTGTATTTCAATGTATCAATTAAGGAGCATATATATAACTATATTGCAATTTGTTTTTTTAATACATAGGTACGGCTGCCCAGGTGGCCCAGCTCCAGGGCACAGCGAGGTCAGGACCCCAGACCTCGGCCGGTGTGGTCGCCTGCCTGCCTTCTTCCTCTCTGTGCGACTGCATTTCTCAGACACTGGGCTGCCACCCTGTCTTCATTCCTAACTCGGGTAAGGCGGTCTTTTTTTCCCTCCCATGCAGGCCTTTCCCTTCCCACATCTCCTGTCTCCGCTCTGCCTTGGGTTTCAGCGTTTTACATTCCCTGGCTTAGCGTCAGCTCTTCTATCAGAACCAGCGAGGCTCCAGACGGTGCTGCCCCCGTTCGCGCAGGAGCTAGGACAAAGCCGGGCTTGTTCCCGTCTGATAGGCTGCGAGCGAGGGATCGGGGGCTTCAAATCTTTCCGCAATTTTGTTTTGGCACCAGAGCGTCTGTGTTTAATTCTGCGTCTCCTGCCAGACTTGGGAAGCCAAAGTGATAATATCAACATGCAGAGGGGTGAGGGGCACAGCACCCCCATCTTCTCCCTCACGGGGTGGGGGCTGGTGGCCTCAAACACACGCAGACACATGCACTCACACAGAGACACCCACATGCACACCTGGCAAACACGCCCACAGACATACAGCCATGTGTACCTACACTTACACTACACTCAAATATACAGATAGACACGTGCACACACTGATACACACCAACAAACATACATTCACGTGTGCACACCACTCTCCCACACTCATGTACACACACATGCACACACTGATCATACATTTCTGCACAAGTCATGTGCACAATCACAAATACACAAACACACTAACGTGTGCCCACATAGACACCCTCCCGCAGACACGTATATTCACCCCAACACACACATTCATATACACGGACACACGCATGCACACACTCCCACAGACACAGAGACACACACTCACAGACAGACACGCATGCACGTACACAGAGAGGAGGCTGCAGGGAGCACAGCAGGGAGGCAGGACTATCCGGGGGGAGCTGTCACAGCGGACGCCCACCCCAGGACCTGAGAGAAAACAGTCTCTGATCACAGCCTCTCCAGGAGCCTGTTACAAAGTTCAACCAATTAAGGAGCCAGTTCCTATGGAGACGTTTACTTTTCTCAGCTCTGAAGTTCAGCAGCCCCTATGTCCTGGCAGATACGATGTGAGTGCACATTGGGTTCAACTTGTGGCCGACTGAGAGACCTCAGTGCCTTCAGATCACTCTTCAAAGTAACTGAGACATGGGAACAAGATGACATCAGCTGACAGAGTGTGTGACATGCCCGGAGGGATCAGCAAGGACCCCAGGCAAGGCTGTCCCAGGGACAAACTGTCCACGCCTCCTTCACTCACACTCACCCACTCAGTAAACCAACCTGAGGGCCAGCCAGGACCCAAGATGCAGCCATGCAAAGTATGAAACCAATGCGAAATAATATGAACGTAAATGGTAATTGGAAAGAAGATGCAGACAGTGTTGAGGGGCCTTGGTGAGCAAGGGACAGTGGCCTGTCCTTCTGGATCAGCTGCCAGAGGAGACCAACATTCGGTGCAGTAAACAAAAAGGGATGGAAAATGACCACTGTGGCGAGAGGTCCAGTCCCCTCATGGGCAGCACAGGGTAACAACGCTGTCTCCCTCAGCCCTGGGGAGGCCGGGGCCAGGTGAGAGTGGACACAGCGAGTCTGCCCACAGGCCACCCAGCTCAGTTACCTTAGCTGTGTTGCTCCATCGAGCTCTCTCCTGCCCAGAGTCCTGGAGAGGAGCAGATTCGGGCTGGAGACTCATGATCAACATGTGCACCTGCTGTGCATGCTTGTGTGCATTTGTGTGCACCTGCTGCATGTGTGCACGTATGTGCATGTGTGTGCATATGTGTGTATGTATCTGTGTGCATGCATGGGTGAGTGTGTGTCTGAGTGCATGTGTGAGTGTGTGTCTGAGTGCATGTGTGAGTGTGTGTCTGAGTGCATGTGTGAGTGTATGTGTCTGAGTGCATGTGTGAGTGTGTGTGTCTGAGTGCATGTGTGAGTGTGTGTCTGAGTGCATGTGTGAGTGTGTGTCTGAGTGCATGTGTGCATGTGTGTCTGAGTGCATGTGTGAGTGTGTGTCTGAGTGCATGTGTGTGCGTGTATGTCTGAGTGCATGTGTGAGTGTGTGTCTGAGTGCATGTGTGAGTGTGTGTGTCTGAGTGCATGTGTGAGTGTGTGTCTGAGTGCATGTGTGTGCGTGTGTGTCTGAGTGCATGTGTGTGCGTGTGTGTCTGAGTGCATGTGTGAGTGTGTGTCTGAGTGCATGTGTGAGTGTGTGTGTCTGAGTGCATGTGTGAGTGTGTCTGAGTGCATGTGTGAGTGTGTGTCTGAGTGCATGTGTGAGTGTGTGTGTCTGAGTGCATGTGTGAGTGTGTCTGAGTGCATGTGTGAGTGTGTGTCTGAGTGCATGTGTGAGTGTGTGTGTCTGAGTGCATGTGTGCGTGTGTGTCTGAGTGCATGTGTGAGTGTGTGTCTGAGTGCATGTGTGTGAGTGTGTGTCTGAGTGCATGTGTGTGTGAGTGTGTGTCTGAGTGCATGTGTGAGTGTGTGTGTGTCTGAGTGCATGTGTGTGCGTGCGTGTGCCTACGTGGTGGGTAGCAGGGAAGACGGATGGGTAAATAAAGCCAGTTCACACACCGTCATGCATCCCATCATGACACAGAACAGGCACCAACACAGCTCTTACGTGTCGTTCTAACAGCCCCTTCAGGACACGCCAATTGCTCAGCAGAAGGGCTGCGTTTCTTACTGGTAAGATCAGGACTTTTTCCCGGGACACATTTTTCTTTAAACCATAAGCATACTCCAGTCAGTGCCTTGCCATCGGGATGGAATCTGGATCTCCTGTGAGCGTCATTTAAAGCTTATTCGTCGCTATAAATTAATTTGACACCCAAGTGGAAAGTTCTCGGCAACACTTTCAGAATCCCATTTCATTTAGCATTAATTAAAGGCCACTAACCGTAAAGTATTCATAAAATTAAATTCCCAAACGGAGCTCCCCGCCAGCGGGCTGCGGCTCTCGGCAAGTGTGAGACTCAGCAAAACACAGGCCGTAATGAAATTTTAACCATGGAAATGTAATCAGCCGGCTGTGATAAAGAGAGGGCATCTCTCAGGAGATAACAGGCTCTCAGTAATGCGTTTTATGGTCGCCGTTGGCCTGCCTTCAGCCATTCACGGCTATTATGGCTATTTAGTGAAGGACTTTCCAATTGAAGCACCTCACTGCTATACTCCGTAGCTGTTTGCTGGCTCTATTTGATTAACCTGTAAACAGCAGGCCCGGATCTGTGCTGGGGGCAGGGGTGGTGGCCCTGGTGGCGTCGGAGCACAGGAATGTGAGGGCTAAGACCCAGGACAATCCCCGAAGTTCAGAGAACTGGGGGAGGTCTATGTCACCCTCCCAGGGCCCACGTTCCTGAAAAGTCACGGTCCCCCGAGTCCCTTCTCTAAGACGCACGAATGTCAGCTGCTCCGGTGTTTCTTTAATCTCGTCTAGTTCAATCATCTGCTGGGTTTTCACAGCCCCCCGCCCAGCTGCTCGGCGTTTAAGGGGCGGGTGGAGACGGACTTCACAGCCGCTGCTGCTCCGTCTTCCCGGCTGCTCCAGGAAGTCACCGGCCAGATTCACGGAGCCCGGAGACAGCCCGGGGGCGGCGAACGTGCCGGTCAACCTCACCCGCCCAGATCTGCCCGGTTCTCCTGTAGGGGCCTCCGAGCATTTTCCAAGCTGCCTTTCCCTCCCCTGGGGCAGCTGAGTGGAATCAAGACATTTTTTCTTTTCTTTTTTAATATGTTTTTATTGATTTCAGGGGGAGGACGGGAGAGGGAGAGAGAGAGAAGCGTCAGTGATGAGAGTCATTGATCGGCTGCCTCCTGTGCGCCCCCTGCTGGGGGTCGAGCCGGCAACCCGGGCCTGTGCCCTGACCGGGACTCGAACCTCGATCTCCTGGTTCATAGATCGACGCTCAACTGCTGAACCACACCAGCCGGGCGAGCCAAGAAATGTTTAATCTCTGTTTCAGGAACTCAGAGCTATGACTTCACCCTTAGAGCCTGTCCGCTTTAGCCCATTGTCATCAGAGGCCCTAACGACTTATTAAACACAGGTGGTAGTGATCAGAGCTATCGGTCCTGACTCACCTTCCCCGGCAGGGGCCTCGGTGGCTCTAGACGGGGCTCCTCAGTTGTGGGGAAAATGTCCCCCTTTGTCTTGGGGGCATAAAGCTCTGTGACAATCTGCTCTGAAACTGAACACTTCTCCCAAATAAACCATCCTGTGTTCTGGAGGTGCCTGTCTTCCAAACACGGGGTGTCCATTCTCCTGGCTTGGTGACCCCCACTCCAGCCCCACAAAGGTCTCTGGGAAACATCTTCAAGGCCACGGGTAGAGCTGGGGCGCGTTGGGAGGCAACCGATCAGTGTCTCTCTCACATCGATGTCTCTCTCTCTCTCTCCCTTCCACTCTCTCTGAAAAGCAATGGAAAAATTATCCTCGGGTGAGAATTTATATATATATATAAAAGATTGTTGGAGTTGTGAGCACTATGCCCACTAGATATCCCCCCCACCCTCCCTGGATCTGGGCAGGAAAGACTGAGGTGGGCCCTGGGGAGGGGGCGAGGCTCAGATTCTCTCAAAGTTTCTCCCAAGTCCTGCTTTGGGACCACAGCTGCCGTCGGCACAGTGGCCGGGCGCTAGTCCCTGTCATTTCGTTTCACGCGGGGGAGGCGGGAGGCCCTAACGCTCCCTGGAGGGGCAAGTCCTCCGTCCGAGTTCCACCCCTCCCGGTGCTCAACTCAAATGAGGGCAAACGGGGGTAAAAAAATCCCCTAGAAAACCCACACCGTCCACTTGGTTTTCCTCAGACCGGGAGACAAAAGGCCAGTTACAAGCTGCTGAGAATAAGCTGCTGGGAAAATGCAGATTCTTCGTGTGCAGAGCGAATGCTGCAGCCGCCGGGAGCGAGGGTGTTTAACGTAACCGGGGGGAAGGATCCGAGCTGGGGAGCAATCTGTGGCAGGAAACCACTGCGCCTAACAAAAATGTTCATTCAGAAATCCAAAGTGCTGGCTTTTATGGCTCGGGTCCTTCAAAAATACCGGCAGGAGCCAGACCAGCAGGAGCGGGGACCAAAGACCCGAGAGGAGACAGGACACGGAGACGACGTGGGCAGAGGCCCCCGTGACACCCAGAGTCCAGTTCAAGTGGGGTCCGAGGTCAGCAGCCCCACATGAAATCACACAACTGGTCAGCAGCCTCTGACTAAGACCGATTCTGGGAAAGCGACCGTCTCCCCTGGAAATGTTTACAGCGGGTCCCGGCCCCGCCCGGCTCTGCTCTCCAAAGAGGACCCGGCCGTTCTGCTCGACGCAGCATTTTCTTAGACAATGTGGGTTTTATGGTTTTTTTGTGAAACCGGGGGAGGAATGAATTGCAAAACCAAATATAACTGGAAATGCCTTTGTAATTTTAAAATAAAATAAATGAAAACAGTTCAGACCAAGGATTGCCCTCCAAGAGTGGAAATCCAAACACAGCCGCTTTCTACCGAAACGCAGGGGAGGCAGAAGTCAGTCCAGAAAGACCGGGATCCAAGATGAAACCCAATAAACTCGTGGTAGGAATTAAATACAAAGTATCAAACGGTTACCAGCTCTGCAGGCAGGAGCAGAATCATCTCGTTCACGGCAAACATCAGGTGCGGGTTTAAGCTCCCGGCGCTCTGACTGCCGATGTCGAGGCTGCGATGAGCGATCCTGTCACCAGCAGCAGAGGCACCGAACAGCCCGGCCGGCGTGGCTCAGTCGGTGGAGCGTTGTCCTGGCACCAGGAGGTCACTGGTTCGATTCCCGGTCGGGGCACGTGCCCGGGTTGCGGGTTCGATCCCCAGTGGGGGTCGTGCAGGAGGCAGCCGATCGAGGATCTTTCTCACTGACGTTTCCCGTCTCTCTCCCCCTCTCCCTTCCTCTCTCTCTAAAGTCAATAAAAACATATTTTTTGAAAAAACAAGAACCAAATAGACAGCAAATGCTTTCTCAGTCCCCCACGAAGGCCTGTCCGGATCGTTTTCTTCCGCGGCAAGTGTAGGTATAAAGCCAGAGTATTCTGTGTTTGCTCAACCTGGCTACACACCGAGGGCAATGGCTGAGCAAATAGGAAATAGGCGCAAAATAGAACAACATGCGGCCCATTAGAGGGTGGTATGAAGCCGATTGCCGTGCGGAGCCTGCTTATTCATAATGATAAGTGAAAATCAAGATTCCCAACGCGTGTGGGCTGCCGGCCACATCCGCAGAGAGGAGCCACCCCAAAATGTTAACAGGGGCGCCCTGAGCGCTGGGGTCAGGCGTCATGTTGTTCCTTCTCTATTTTCCAAATTTAATAATGTAATTACAGTGAAGAACAGTGATAGACAAATAGATAGAAGCCTCTGGGAAAAAACCACAATTCTAAATTATTCTGTTAGGTGTCACCTTTCTCCGAAGGACGCCGGGTGAAAAGTTGCATCAGAATGAAAATAAGATCTCATTTCTCACCCCGAACTCGCCTGTGTTTGGCTCCCTGGGGAGCAAGCGTGGGGAAACTGAGTCCTGCCTCGGACAACCTGGGACTGGGTTGCCTGCGAGACACGCGGCGGGAACGCCCAGAGAGACTGAGCCTGGAAGCCCACGAGGAAGACAATCCTCTTTACTTCAAATATTAGAACCAGGGACTCATGCAGGGGACAAAAATATTTTTAATCTTCAGATAACGGTTGTTTTGGCCTCTTTTGACAGAAGAAACGGTAATGTCATAAAGGAGTTTGGCCAACCCGTCAGCCTCCCTTCAACGCATGTTGAGTTTCTCTCTAAGGCTCCATGCACCGAAATTCTGTGATTTAAGGCAAATGCAAAGAACCCCACGGAGACAGGATTCTTGCCTGCAGGTGACAGAAACCAACCGGAATTCATCTGAGCAAAGAGAACTATTGGGAAGATATGGGGGAGCCCACAGAACTGAAGAAAAGATGAAATACCAAGTATCTGAGAGGTAGGAATCCGGGGACCTTCTGAAGTCCAAGTGGCAGAAAATAATGACAACCTCTCTGGGCTGCAACTGTCAGGAAGACTCCACCCTGACAGCCTCCATCCGTGTAGCCGACATGCAGGTTCCCGGGAGAGAGAACCCCGACTGGCTCAGCTCGGTCACGGGCCCCTATTTCGGCCAGGAGAGGGTTGGGCATCTCAACAGAGAGTCCCACCGTCGCTGCACATAATGTAGGCGGGACGTCGCCTCAGAGCGGGAGCGGATGCGGGGCAGGAAGAAATCAGACACCCCTCTCGCTGCAAACCGAGAGCAGGTGCCCGTGGAGCGCTGCCTAAGGACGTGATGCCGAAGGAAACAAGGGGGTGCGCAGAGGGTGCGCGGGGCTCCTCCAGGCTCGCACGTCGTGACCGCCGGTAGGGATCACCAGGCCCGAGGACGGCCTTGAGTGCGCACACCACTCAAACCCGCGGTTCAGAGCTTTAGAGTCAACAAGAAATTAATAACAAAGACAGGGGCTTCGCGTTTGTGTTTATATGCCGGGAGTTTAAAATTAAATGAGCCAAATAGTGAGGGAGGAAAACAGCCCAACTCTCTTGAGTGAAGTGCCTGGAACAGTGAAATTAACAACAGAGTGAGTCCCCTTGTACCCGGAAGCTGCACTATTGACTTGTTTTCTGGCTCCACTTTGAACACAATGAAAGTTGTATGTGTGTGTGTGTTTTTTTCAAATAAAACAAATATTTTTTTCCTCTCCCAGGGCAAACTAAAATAAAACCTCGTTGTTTCAGATTCCACTCATTCCAGAGTTATAATAATTTGGCTCGGGCTGCACTGAAGTCTGCTCTGTGCTCTCTCTGAGCGGCAGTTTCACTAAACAAATCAATGTCACAAACAAGATCGCCGGGGGTCAGAGTCAAGCTGCTGGAGGAAAGCTCGGCCCAGTTCACGTGCAAAAGGCAGCTGCTTGTCACAGAGGCGGCTCAGTGGTCATTAAGGCAGGACCGGCAGCCAGTTTGGATTCCTACAGGCCCTTGTGCTTCTTCTGAACCCTTCCTTCTATAATTCAAATCTTACGCTCATTCCAATGTGTCTTCACTAATCTAATCAAGTGATGTCTGACCAACCTCGTGTTTAGATGCAGAAAGGCAAAGAATGAAGAATTCCCCTGGCCGGTGTGGCTCAGTGGGTTGAGCATGATCCGTGCGCTGATAGGTCACTGGTCCCATTCTGGGTCAGGGCACGTGCCCGGGTTGTGGGTTCAGTCCCTGGTCAGGTGCAAATGGGAGGCAACCAGTTGATGTTTCTCAAGTTGATCTTTCTCTCTCTCTCTTCCTCTCTCTCTTAAAAAAATCAATAGAAACCTATTTTAAAAATATAGATATATATATCTTGCCTGGCTGGTGTGGCTCAGTGGGTTGAGCATTGGGAGGTCACTGGTCCCATTCCAGTCAGGGCACATGCCCGGGCTGCAGGTTCGATCCCCAGTAGGGGACACGCAGTAGGCAGCTCATCAATGTTTCTCTCTCTCTCTCCCCGCTCCTCTCTCTCTAAAATCAATAAAAACATTTTTTTTAATGACGCTTTATGACTAAGCCACAAAGATCTGGAGTCCTGTTGCTGCCTTAGCAGAGCTTAGCCTGTTCCGACAAACTCACTAGCTGTTGTTTCCATTTACAGGGGAGGAGACCAGACTCGGGGCAGATACGTGACACGGGGAGAATCACACTGATAGCAAGTAGCAGGTCCCAGAACGTAGCCCACACCTCTGACTCCAGAGCTCTTTCCCCTAAGACCCAAATGTCCCGAGGTCCCCTGGGTGCATCGATTGACGACCAGCTGGTCTCCAGTGACAACCTGTGCAGTGAATACGCACTTTCAGGAAAGACAGTCCGTCCCTAATCTGTTTGCCTAACCCAGGGCCTCTTCCCGTCCTCGCGTGCAGGCCCCGGGGAGCCGAGAGGCCCCGCACACCAAGCACACCTAGAACCTGCCCCGGCCCCTCCTGCAGCTCATTCGTTCCTTGTAAAGATGTCTTCGTAAAATCAAAAGAGTACTGTTAGGGGTTCGGGGAGAGAACAGCTTTGGGAACA
This sequence comes from Miniopterus schreibersii, assembly GCF_964146895.1. Taxonomy (NCBI): domain Eukaryota; kingdom Metazoa; phylum Chordata; class Mammalia; order Chiroptera; family Miniopteridae; genus Miniopterus; species Miniopterus schreibersii. The sequence goes on along the minus strand of NC_138114.1, from coordinate 55,967,182 downwards.
AAAAACAAATAAAAGTAAATATAAGTCCAATTTTTCATTCTGCCAAATTCAAACAAACATCATTTTAATGACCTGGCAGCCCCCACAAATTCAGCAGCAACGGTTAAATAAAAAGCCCATTCATTTAAGACAAGAAGTGTCAACACAGGCATTTAACATAAGTCAGGTTCCAGCAGCAGCGTGGCCCTGTGGTGGAGACAGGCACATGTGGGCTGGGGGCAGCATCGCCCAAGTTAAATGCAAGGAGCACACACCGAAACTATTTCTCCATCCCTGACCCAAATCACATACTGTTTCAGGGGCAGATCTTGATATAAATAGAGGGAATTCAGTCGGGATTTTCAAAGGTCTCTACAATTCATCAGCCTGCAAAGTAATGTCTCCATCAGTGCTCAGCGGTAATAAAAAGCACCGACTACCAACTCTCCTTGGTAAGAAACATAAATTGGCTTAGAGTCTCCAGAACAATGCACCATATGCCCCGTAAAACTACAAAGCTCCTATAAGAAAACTTACGAATACATCTTTATGACCTTGGAGTCGGCAGGGATGGTTTAGAGAGGACACAGAAAGCACTAAACATCAAAGAAAGAAACAATTATTGAACAAAGTCAAAATTTTACATTTCTGCTTGACAGTCGATGCCGTTAGGAAAATGAATCGCGAGCCGCAAACCGGGAGGGGACATCTGCAGCACATACACCCGAGGAAGGGCCTGGCTCCGGAATACATAAAGAATCCAGAGAACTCCGTAATAAAAGGAGAAACAACCCAATAAAAAAATGAGCAGAAGATGTGAACAGACATGGACCAAAGAAAATATTCAAATGACCAATAAGCCCATGAAAGAGCCCTTAACATCATTAGTCCCCGGGGAAATGTAAATTTAAACTACAGCGAAATGGACGACTAAAATGGAAAAGCCTGAGACCATCCGGCATCAGCGAGGCCGCGGAGCTACCAGGCCTCTAAGACTCGCTGGTAGGAGGGTACAATGTTACAGCCACGCTTGTTACATAGTTAAATATACAACTATCCATGGCCCAGCAGCCTCCCAGGTATTTAGCCTCTAAGACATGCCAGTGGGAGGGTACAATGTTACAGCCACGTTTGTTACATAGTTAAATATACGGCTATCCACGGCCCAGCAGCCTCCCAGGTATTTACCGAGAGAAATGAAAACACATGTCCCCAAAAAGACTTGTTCATAACAGCTGTATTCATAACAGCTACAGACCGAAACCACTCAGGTGTCACCCGATAGAGGAGAATCGAGAAACAGAGTGTGGTCGGTTCCTGCGATGCTACACGGCAATAGAAAGGTACAAGATCAGAGACCTGAGACAGTGCACGGATGAGTTTCCAGAACCTTATGCTGAGTGAAAGAAGCATCTACAAAACAGTACACATGAGATGATCCCATTTATATGGGGTATTTAACATGAGATGAATGTACAGCAACAGAAATCCAGTCAGTGACGCCCGGCCGGTGTGGCTCGGTGCTTGAGCATCGGCCCATGAACCAAGAGGTCACCAGTTCGATTCCCGGTCAGGGCACGTGCCCGGGTTACGGGGGTGCAGGAGGCAGCCCATCTCTATCCCTCTCCCTCCTTCTCTCTCTAAAATCAATAAAAAACATTAAAGAAAATCACCGTGATGAACTACGGAGAAGCTCAAACCAGCGCTGAGAGGCTAGCGCGTGGCCACACCAGCCACTCTGGTCGTGTCTCTTGCTGGCTCTGTGGCCTGGTGGATCCTCGACCACGGCAAAAGAGGGTCCCCTTTAAAATTCACTTAGTTATGTATCTAGATCCGCCCTGTAAAGAGGGGAGAGTGCCCTTGAGGGGCAGGGGAGGGTTTGGCCTTTGGGGCCATATATCCCTTCTCCCTTCCTCTCTATGTACAGTGCAGACCACGTGCCTTCGGGAAATCATTTCAAGCAAAGAATGTTGTCCTTTGTGTTTTTCTGTCTTTATCCTGGGAAGTAATTCACCCTTTTTTCTTTTTGGCTTGAAAGGAAGCCAGTTAGTGAAAGACACAGTATAAATATGACAAACCCCTTCATTGCAGATAGTTCATTAGAATTAGACGGCTTGTTGCAACAAGCTTTTGGCCAAACTGCCTAATGTGTGTTTTATAAAACAACACCGGGCATTTGCCAGCGTTTAACCGGCGTGGCGGGCGAGGGTGTGTCGATTTTCCTCCTCGGGGAAGATCCTAGAAAAAGGGTAATGGGACGTGAAGACAATAAGCGAGAGGCCCATTGACGAAGACTGGAAAAGAAAACGGGAGTTAGAAACCGGCTGGAATCAGGGCCAGGCTCTCACTGCAAGAGACAGACGGGCTTGGGCTCCAGCGAGGCAGGTTGGGATCAAGGACGTGAAGAACTCGCCAGCTCCCGTCATAACTGGACCCGCCGTTCTGGTCCCTCGCGGTTCCCACCCAAAAGGGAGGATCTGAGGGGAGCGCGGTTCATCCTCGGGGGCCGGGTGGGGGAGGGGGAGGAACCCTGTCCGACTGACCGCGTCTCCTCTGGTGCCCAGGGAGGCGAGCCTAAGCGTGACTCGCGGTTTCATTACTGCAAACAGGGACACAGAGCTCGACGGGGTGAGAAGCCTGCCACTCAGGCTCCTTCATTAACCCGGTGGCCTCACAAACTCCTGAGGGCAACAGGAGCCCATCTCTGAGCCGGCAAAGGGACCCAGGCCACACACTCCGCGGGGGAGAGGAGGCTAACTCAGCCGGAAAAACGCAGAGCCGGGCGGCACGGCGAGCAGAGCGCAGGCGGGCGTGAGAATCTCAGCTCCCGGCTGCAGCTGGGCTGACCACTAACCTGTCACCTCGTATCGAGCTTGTAACTGAGAAACCACAATTATCCTTTTGAGCACGTTTACGAGGATCCAGGGGGAGCCCCAGGCATCGGGGGCGAGGCCGTTCAGAACAGGTGGGTGGGTCGGGCAACAAGCGAGGACGGTCACACGAGGTCCCTGCAGGGAAGGGGGGGAGCCAGAAGGCCAGCCCCTCGGCAACCTCGGGGTAAAGGGACAGAACAGAGAAGCAGCCGGGTGAAAGGAGGGAGGCAGAGAATCACCACGATGTCGTCACAGTGCCCACGGCGTCCAAGCCTGATGCCGACAGATCTTCGAGGCCGAAGAGGTGGCTCCGAAGCGAGGGGGGAGCCTGCTCTTTTCTCCCCCGTTTCTCCTCTTGCTCAGGAAGACTTGTCACCGAGAAACCTGCCTCTTCGCTTCCTTCCCAACTTCTCAGCCCCGGGTGGGGCGACAGGTGATTTTTATCTGTAGCTCGATCCAATATGGATCTCCAGCCTCAGCATATAATACGAATTCCTGACATTCGCTGGTGCGTTTGGATCATTAAGATGATGAACTATGATGAACCATTTACATTCTGCAAATTCCTTGGAAATGTTTCCAAACAAATAGCTCGTCAGGGCTGCCACAGGACAAGAGGACTGAAGTATTAAGTCCAGGGGTGGGGATTTCAGCCTCGCTGGTATCAGTGGTTCTCAAAGTGTGCTCCCGGGGCCAGCGGCACCTGCATCTCCCGGGAGCATGTCGGGGATGCAGATTCTCGGAGCCGACCAGGCCCAGGCCTGACCTGCTGAGAGGCTGCTTGCACGTGTTACAAGCTCTCCCAGGGGCTCTGAGGCCCACGGAGGTGGGAGGACCACGGCCCTGCTCTAAAGGACTCCCTGCCGGGGTATCTCCACTACTCACAGGCCGACGTGGCTCCTTAGGGTGCACGCAGGAAGCGCTAACCGCTGGGTCCCTCTCGGGTCTGTTCACGGCGACGCCCCCTCTTCCCGCTTACGTGACGGGTACGCGTTGACCGCAGAACAGTCTCTCTCTAGTGTCAGCATCTCGCACTGACTCCTGACGGACTTCTTTTAGCCATTTCAGGTAACAGTCCCCACGTGGCCTCGACACCCAGGACTCTGGCGAGTGTTAGGATTGTTTTGCAGACAGGAAGCGACCGTGGCGTTAACACTGTCCAGAAGCGAGCGGTGATAAACTCTGGCACAGCTACAGAAAAGAAAAGCCAGGCTCGGCGACGCAGGCGCTCAGAGAGCCGCTCTGCGGGGGAGGGAAGACCCAGGGCAACGGAAAACCAAACCGGTTCAGGCAAACCCCGGCCCTCGCCGTCGACAGACACGGCAAGTTCAAGGGAGAGTCCTCTGGCCCCAGCAACAACCGGGGACCGAGATAAGATGCTTTCTCCTTTATTTCAAAACGCGCACAGCATCGGGGCCCCATCACAAAGGCATTTCAAATATCCATTAATGATTTAATTGACCGGGTCCCGTTCCTCCCTGACGACCGCACTGCGTTTATCTGCTCAGAACTTCCTGCTATTATCTTGAGTCTCTGGCAGCTTAATGAAGCCTGTGTGTCAGCAAACACGGTGTTTTTTTAATTGGAGGTTACACTTAAAAGGAGTAAACGCTCCTTAAGATGTGAGAGGTCGCTGCCGCCCCTACTTGACTCGAACGTCTCACCCGGCTGCCTCGAGGGGTCCACGTGGCCACGCGTGGGCTCTTCAATCCCGTCCACCTCGGACACTCCCCTTCACGCTTGACGTGCAACCTGGGTGATGCATCCACCTTCGGGTGCCCGTCAGGACATACAACATGGAAATCTTCACGCTGAATGTCTTCAAATCTGTATCACGTCGAATTCCTCCGGGAAAGACAGGGTCTTGTTTTTTCTCTTAAAGAGAAATGTTCCCTCTGGTCCGTTGTGACATCTGCACTGTGAGGCCTGGCTGTGTTTTTTCCAGGAGCCATAGCTGGAATGCCCTGCAACCCAGCTACGCTCCCCTGGACCGGTTTGGGGGAATCAGCGTGTTTGTGTTGGCTTGCGGGGCCTCTGAGGCTCGGAGGCGTCGCCAGCTCGGGCGCAGGTCGGCGGCAGCCGAGAAGGCATCCGGCTCCGCGTGCGTCTACCCCGCGAGCCCCACGGCCAGGAGCAACGCCAGGGAGTCTGGTGATGACTTGCTTTAGGGAAACAAAAGCCAATAACCCAAGAGCAACGTCCCCAGGAAAAGGTCGGTGGGCAGCCGTGTTGTAATGGGTGTAACAAGTATTTAAAGAAAGAAAATGTAAGACTGCGTTGGCTCGTGTGGATTTATTTCCAGTGACTTGGCTGTCGCTCTGCTGAGTGGTTCCCGAGCTCAAACCCGATTTCTGCTGACCTGTTCAGCCACACCGCTTCTCTCCCCGCCTCCCATGTACCCTTCAATCATATTTCACAGTCCCTTCCAAAAGGACCACAAATTACAGAGCCAGAGATATTCTCAGTCTATCAAGTGACTGCATATTAAGTGGTTTTAGAAAGCGGGGAAGCTGGGCCAAGTTTCTGCTCAACGCCGAGGAAAAGTGGGAGCTCTGGAGAGACTGGTCCAGGCCACAGCGAGCGGCCAGGCCCAGTTCCACCCCAGTCACCGGAGTAGCTTCTCCCCTTCCCAAGGCTGGAGTCCTACAGGGACAACGACCAGAAACCCCTTAATTTAGAATGGCCATGCGTCTCAGCTTGAGGGACCCCCAAGAGATCTGCTACTGAGCCCCAGGAAACAGGGCTGGACCACGGTAAAGAGAGTTGCCCAAGATCCTCAATGAGCATCCAAGGGAGGGAGAAGCCTGGCCGGGGGGATGCTGGCCCTTCCCTCTTGACCCACGTAGCTGCCTGCTCGCATGTGCACGTGCCAGCTTGACCATCAGCGACCCTCCAGCCAGAGCCGGGGACTGTCCTGGCACCTCCTGGGAGAGAACCCCAGTCCGTCGCTGGGCAGGGTGGAGCATGTGGGGTGGGAGGGGAGGTCCCCATCAGCATTCCCACACACCCTGTCTCAGGAAGCCAACACCTTCCCTGAAAATGTCCATGCAGATCAGGGTTGCACCCTTGTCACCACGCCCGCTGGTCTCAAACAGGACAGAGAAAGCGACAGTTTTAACTCCAGTCCTTCCATCTACTCAGGTAACTGCCTTTGACTGAGCTCAGGAGCTCAGAGGCACCTTTCCTCACGGGATCCTTGCAGCATCTCTACTAGTCTTACGACTGCTCTCTAAGGTATTATATTCGCACCATGTCCCTGTCCCATTTTTTGTTTTTAGTTTGTGTTTTGAATTTCGACAAGAATGTGCGTTCCACGGGACAGGCGCTTTGCCCCTTGTTTACAGCTTTGTTCCCGGCTCCGGGCGCAGTGCCTCACACATACTAGGTATTTCATGCGTGTTTGCTACCTGAACGGAGGCATCTTCATCCCACAGGTGAGGCAACGGAGGCTCAGGGAGGTGAATTCATTCACTCGAGGCCATGCAACTCATTAGAGGGAAAGTCGCCTTTTAAACACAGGAATGTTTCCATAAGTATAATCAGATACAGAGATGTGCTCATGACCGAGGGGACTGGAAAATGTCAAGATTCCCAGTCATTCTACCCGGGGTTTGCGCAGCACAGGTGTGCTTACGAAAGGCCCTGACGCCTGCGACCCCTGAACTTGTCATACGGGGAAAGAGCAAAATTTAATACTTCTAATAGATGGAATAGTCTCCTTGATGACATGTTTCTGCAGCTCGGGAGACAGAGCATCTGCTTCTACTAATCTCCTTTGAATGGCAGAGGCTAAGTCAACACCAGACCTGGGGAGAGAACCCGGGTCGTTCAGATGCGCTGTGGCCTGTGACAAACTCCACGCACGCCCATCGTTACGAAACGGGTCGTTATTAGGAAATCTGCTAAATACATAGAGTTACAACCTTCCACACATGTATCACTGTTAGAGATGTTGATATAACAAGAATTGATTACAGAGAGAAGTAAAGACTGTTTGGGGAACTGTTAATGGGCTTAGACTCACGAACATTTATTGAACAAAGGATATTTTCCAGATGCTGTGTCTTCACGAGACAGAATAGTAACTGAAGCTGAAACCTGCCTCGTGAAGGATGTGGGGTCCCCATAAAGGGGGGTTCCCTCGGGAGGGGAGGCGGGGAAATGTTATGTCCAAGAGTTTCCTGAAAACGGGATCGATACACAAGATAGTTACAACCTAAGCTCAGGGCGGAGTTGGACGCGCTGGCCCATCGGGGCCCTGTGATCGTTTACTTCTTACTCTGGGGGGAGATAAAGGCCACCTCAGGGGAGAAGGTTCCTGGGATTCCATTAATCTACTTTGTACCATGTCACAAATGAAATTTAAATAATCGAACAGACTCTTAATGAAAAATATAAATCTTGAGAGGTTATTATCTGGGAACCTGGACACTGTCTGAGGACCCGGTGGCCTGTAACAACCTGCATGTGCCTGGTGGGATGGCCGGGGGCTCGGGTGTCAGACCATAAAGTCGCTAATATAACGGATCCCGCTGGATGGGGAGGGAGGCGTCAGCCAACAGGAGGCCGTAGGGAAAGCAGAGGCGGGCGGGCGGAGCCCTCTCTGGAGCCCTGATTTTGAAAACAGAAGGTCTACAGGCTACACGGGGACGGAGCAGAACCAGGTGCCAGGAGCACGAGGCCGGGCCCTCTAAATTAAAGGACGTGGGCCACTCATTTCCTCCAGGGTACAGCAACCGGAAATTTAGTTCTCTCAATAGTGACTTCAAAGTTTAAAGGCCTCCCGTGGTAAGTGTCCATGCCTGACGCCAAACAACGAAATTCACATGGGGACGTACAAGCACAGGGCCGGTTGGCCTCGCCTCTGGGTCTCAGAGGCACGCGGTTCAGTGTCTGACACCGCGGTGCACGGCCTCTTAGCATCTCGATGCGGGGAGGTCAGCTCCATTATTTACAGCCCTTCTCTTTTTCTAATTTCCCATCCCCGCCCCCAGCAACAATATCTACAATCCTCAAATTTGTAGGTATCCCTGTAAAATGTAGAAGTTGTGTGTGTATATTATTCTAATATTCTCCTGTTGATGCTGACAGATTTGTTTAGATCGTAGCCCTGGCAAATGGCAATTTAACGCCCTCCCCCGGTGGTTAGACTGGAGTCTGTTTGGGTTTGGTTTTATCTCACGGAGCCGGAGGGGACATTTGAGACCATGTCACAGAGCCGCAAGAGCTCCTAACCTTTCAGGGGAAGGGTCCAGAGTTTCTCCGCCGTGTGCTGCCTGCTGTGGGTCAGGATACCAAGAAAGCTCCCTTCCAGACATAATTTGCAAGAGACTTTATCATAAATGAATGATGTACTTTATAAAAGTGCTTCCTCATATCTGAGATGATCGGTGATATTTTCTTCCCTGGATTCATGCAGCAAACACAGTTTCTGAGGCTGAACCGTCTTTTCTTTTCTGGCCCAAACTCTCCATGGTCATCTTTGATTTTACCCTTTTATATTTGTAGCTAATGTTTTATTCTGTATTTTTGCCTCGGTGTTCAAAAATCAAATGGGCCTTCTGCGCTCAACGTGACAGAATTTTAAATCAAGAATACACTAGTCTCATGAAATGAGTTAAAATCATTGTGATTACAGCTACATTAGAATTACTTCCGCCACATTATTTTACTTTCCCCCATTACTTTATTATCTCTTTTCTCTCCCCCTTTCCTGCCTTCCATGGGATGGATCGAGCTCATTGGCTGAGAGTCATACATGCTGCTTAATTTTCTGAGAGTTGCTCCTAACGTATGAAGCCCCACAATCATGTTTTCCCCCATGCGTGTCTTAAATTTATCAATAATTACATCTTGCTCAGAACAAAACAGTATTTGGAAGATCCTCACCTGCCTCTGTTCTCACCCCCGTGCCCCGACCCTTCGTCTCTGGGTGAATTAGGTCTCGCGTTTTAGTTCTGGGCTGTCGTGCACATCGGCAGTGGTGGTCCTGGGGACAGGCTGATGGCTTCAAAGGCGCTTCTCTGGGCTTTTCACTCTTTGCCTGAAGACACTTGAAAGTGTGTACGCTGGAGAGTGGGCTGCTTTCTCCTGGCGAACAAGGCGTAGTTGCTGACTCACAGGCAATTAACCAACACAGACTTCACCACATGAATGAACATCAAGTCATCACAAACAACCTTCATCCGTGGAAGCCCGTGGGTGGGAAGGGAGTGTTTCACCATTCCCGGGAGACGGGCGATCCCACCTCATCCCTAACCCTGAACCAAAGCCAAAGGCGCTACTGACCCGAGTTCCGAACCTCCGTCTTCTAAACAGCAGCACTTACGTCCATAAAGAGTCCTAAGCGAAGGGTACACGTCAGGCAAATACACATAAACCAAGAGACGCCCATTAGCTGTCGTGTCACACACGCAATCCGTGATTCAGCTGTGCCTCACTGGTAGTCTCTAAACCTAACACGCGTGTTTCCACATGCACACATACACGCACCCTGAGCAATCATTTAGTTCCACGGTGTAGTGATCAAACCGAACTATCCGATACGCAATTCATTTTTAACGTCACAGTCAATATTACTGCTAACACTGGGATTTAACAGCAACAAGATGCTGCTCAGATGAGGCACCTCCTTTCACAAACCTGTCCCACCCAACACCTCCAGACAGAGGCAGCCTCTCTCCACCCGTGTTCCCACAGCGCTGGACCGCACACCCCTTACAGCCCTTATGAAGCAATAACTAGTTAATGGAGTTTTCTTTAACTATTTCTTTCATTGTGGTAAACTTCGTGTAACATAAAAGTGACCATTTAAAGTGTATATAATTCAGTGGCATCGATTACAGTCACAATAATGGGCGTCCGTCCCCACAAATTCTACGCATTCCTCCCTCCCCTCCCCCTGGTAAACACCGTCTGTCCATCTCTATGGAGTCACCTAGTCTTGATATTTCCCTAAACGGAATCGTTCAACAGGTGCGTTTGTGTCACACATCTTTCACCTGATACAATGTTTCCGAGGCTCATCCATGTTGCAACATTGTATCAGTACTTCATTCCACTGCATGGATATTGACACATTTTGCTTCTTCGTTCACCTGTTGCTAGGCATTTAGGGGGTTTCCATCTTTTGGCTCTTGTGCTGCTGCGAGCATTCATGCACACATTTTTGTTTGAACACCTGTTTTTAATTCTTTAGGGTACATACTTAGGAGTGGAATTGCTGGGCCATAAGCTAATTCTATGTTTAACTTTTGAGGAACCTCCAGACGGTTTCCCACAGTGGCTGCGCTATTTTGCTTTCCCACCAGTGGTGCTCGAGGGCTCCAGTTTCTCCACATCCTCACCGACACTCATGATTCTCTGTTTGTTTAAACACAGCATCCTGGTGGGTATGAAGTGCCATCTCACAGTGGTTGTCATTAGTGGTTCCTTAATAACTAAAGACGTGGGGCATCTTTCATGTGCTTTTTGGCCATTTATAAATCTTCTTCGGAGACATGCTGGTTATTGTTTTTTACATCGATCTTCCCCTCCAGGCCATGAACTCAGCAACTGTGGGGGAGCCTTGCTTCTCTTGGTCTTCAGTGCAAAGGGCAGCCCAGGTACATGACCGACACTCCAGAAAAAAACAACAAAACCTCTTATTTTAAAAATAGACTAAGTGGAGGCCTGGCCTGTAGACTTGAGTAAAGAGTGGCCCACAGGAGTCTCTGCAGGGGCGGGAACTGTAAGAACCAGGGTGAGAAGGAAACCTGCTGGAAGGAAGGACCACGCAGGTGAGGTGGGACTTCAGGTGGGACTTGGAGGATGAACTTGACTGTAGGCCCCCAAGTCCTGCACTCGTTTGTGCATCAAGACAATGGGCAGCTCCTTGGTAATTATGTCGCGCTGGGAGGCTTTCGGGGCCCCTGTTTACGGTGGGGGTGTCTTCCCTAGAGAGCTCACACCTGCCTCCTCCCGCGCCCCTCACCTGCTTCTCCTCTGTGGAGGGAACCGTTTATCATCCCGAGCGGATGGGCCTGTAATACGTGGAAATGAGAACAAGCTGAGGGGCTCAAAGTATTTTATTGGCTTAGGAGGTTCGGGAAAACATCAGATCCAAACCTGTTGTGGATTTGTTCTCATTTTATTTTTCCTCTGCCTTTGGTCACAACCTGCTCCCCACCATTTTCCAAATCTGCTTCCCTGGAGTCGGAGCTGGAAACATCTGCCCCAGTGCCTCTCTTTGATTATTCAATGAAGTTGCCCCAGGAATTTTCAGGAACATTTACACCCTTGTTTCCTTGCCCTTCCTTGCCCTGGCGCTCGGTGGTGGCCTCGGTGCATCGCTGCCGTCAGTGAGTTACGATGCATGTTTCCATGCACATGCAAGCTAAGGACTTTCACCAACACGATCTCCTTTATCCTCAAAACCCTGCAGGTGCTCACTGTTGCGCCCAGTGGACAGGTGAGTAAACTGAGGCACGAAGAGGGAGATGACCTGCCCAAGCTCACACTGTCCCCAGTGATGGGACCACACTGTCACCTGAGCCCTTTTACTGTCCAAGCTTCTGACATTTCTACTTCTCCAAAAGAGCGTTATAGAAATTATAGCAGAGGGACAAATTAGCTATCCCTTACCTGATAGAATTACTCTGTAACACTATTTTCAAACAGGTTAGTAAGAGTTAAAATCTGGTGAGCAGAGTCCCCTGCCTTAGTTTCCAAGTCTCTTCACATTTTTCATGTTTAACTTTTGGACGCCAATTTCTTGGCAAGGGATCCAAACAAAATTTCAAAACTAAGCTATATACCCTTGAAGAAATGACTGTTTTTTCCCCAAAATAGTCCCTGGGCAAATGGTTACACGTTGCGCTCAGTGACCAGGGACACAGCTGGGGAAAAGCTCCCTTTAAAGTTTCTCTCTTTGCTGAGATGGTTCCGTGCTTGGTCCTCGTGGATCGCTCTTAGAAATTTAGTCACGCACTCCTCTGCAGCATATTGCTTCCACAATGCTAATTTAAACCATGTCCGTATGCTTGCAATATGACTGACAATAGCCAAAATGTAAAAAAAAAAAAAAAAGAAAAGAAAAAGAAAAGAAAAAATATATATTCTTGAAATTAAATGTATTCTATTCATCTGCGAACACCATGCTTGAGTGGCCAGTTAAAAATCCTCTCGCCCTCTCTCCCCCCTCCTGTCTCCCTCCCCCCCCATTTCCTCCCTCTCTCCTCTCCCCTCCCGCCCTCGCCCTCTCCCGCCCGCCCTCCCTTGCGCGCACACACAATGCCCACTGGACAGTTTCCAAGCCTCTAATACACACTTTACTGAAACAGGCTGGATTGGACCACACACACAATAGCAAATTGCCTAAATAAGTCAGATGCATAAGCCACAGCCACTCAAGTGCAGAGAATGTTTAAACTTTAGGGGGAAAAAAACAATAAATTAAGGCACAGCCTCTCTTCTAAAGTGATTCCTTATTGAGGCTTCTGCTCTGAATTAGGCGGCTGTGTCGGAGTGTGTACATATCTGGGCCCACCCTGAACTCTCTGTCTCTAGGACACGTCAAGTGGCTCCCTGGGGAGGGGCCGTCCTGGGAAACGGGGTCCCTACCCGGCTACGGGGTGAAAGACCAGAGCTCCAGCTGCACTATCCTGTCATTTTCCAGGGTGGCCTTTGAGTCCTCTGGGGTTTCGGGCCATCCTTCCTGTAGGTTTCCAAAGCTGACCCACCCCACTGGCCTACCTGCCCGACAACAGACCCCAGACACCGCTGGGGTTTCCTTGTGAAAACACACGTTCACATGTCACACCCTTTCCTCCCATTGCAAAGCCCAGACCCTCACTGTGACCTGCACGGCCCCTGAAATCATGACACCCGCTGTGCCCGAGTCTCCTTCTTGCCACCCCCTCCACCCGCGCTCGGTTCTTCTCGGTTTCAGCGCATCCTGCACGCCTGCTCCTGCCTGGGCCCTCCCTCCAGTGGCCCCCTCCGGGCTCACTGCAGGGCTGGATCCTGGTCTTGTTTAGGTCTGAGCTAGAGCGTCACCTACGCGGAGGGTGCCCAAGCTCTCGGGGTGGGCCGGGCGACAGTCCCCAACTCTCTGTTCCCGGTAATAGGGTGATACACCCACACTCGCCAGGTGTCTGCTGCAGGCGGAGCAACGACTTCTCTCCACTGACATCAGTCACCGGCTTTGCCCTGGCGGCGCAGTTGGCTGTGGGTGGCCGTGGGCCAGGTGTGCGCTGAGACCCTAAGAACCGTAACACGTTTCCACTCGCCCATTTGCTCCGCTGCGATCCAGTCAGTCTGCTGAGAAGATGCTCAGATAATCACCGGTTCCAAGCGAATGAAGAACCCATAAATAACCGAGGGACCTCAAAACAAGTCTTTCTTGTCATAAAAAAACTGAGATTTTATGCTGCTCGTCACACCGTAAGAAAAGCTAAGACACTATTCGACCAAAAGGAGCCCCTTGGGCTCTACTGCATCACTGTCTTCATTACAGTGTTTACATTCCCAGCATGTTTTTATTTATCGGTTTATGCCTCTCCCCTTGTACTGAGTTCCGAGCCCCTGATGCCGGGCCTCACACACATTAGACCCTCAATAAATATTTGTTAAATGAAAAAAATGAAATCCCAGTTCTTACTTTGAGAAGGATTTGTATGTTTTCCAATCTGAAAGCCTAAGCTCTCTAAGGCCTAAAGCAAGTTTTTAAAGCGACCACTGACAAAAAATTTAATATCAATAACTGAGGCCACTTCATCAGAAGGCTAGATGTTCTCAAGAAACCAGTGAACCATAGGGGCTGTCCCAGGACAGGAAAATACCAACTAGTCCTACTGTGACACCAGGGCTAAGGTTACTATGATGATGATGTGATGGTGGTGGTGGTGATGGTGGTGATGAGAGTGATGGGAGTGATGGTGGTGGTGATGCTAAGGAAGCCGATGCTGATGATTATGGTGCTGGTGCTGGTGATGGTGGTGATAGCAATTCAGGTCAATTACTCCGACCCAGCCATCTGGGATTGCTGCCACCATGCCCTTAAACCGTGTAGGAGTTTCCACTGACTGCTCCTGGTAAGGAGACCTCCACTAAATCTACAAGAACAGCTACTATATTGGTGGTGGGGCAAAAGTAGGCCAGGTCCTTGGACTCACAAAAGTCACAGGCTTGTGGAGGAGGGATTAACAATCGCATGAATGAAAATTGCAAGGTATTAGACGCTTCAAAGTAGCAGCGCAATGCCATAGACTCTATAAGAAAGAGACCGGCCCAGGGGAGCCACAGCTGAGCGGCGACGAGAAATTGGGAGCCGCCTGTGACTATAACTCAACCAAGCAAATGAGGGGCGAAAGGGGGTTCCAGGCAGAGGGGGCGTGTGGAAAGAGCCCGCACTGTGAAGATCAGCGAGGCTGGAGTGGAGAGAGCCGGACACATGTCAGTTAAACGAGGCTGCAGGGGATAGAAGAGTCCACACTCCACAGGCCCGTGGGTCACGTCAAGGAATTCCACCTTCATGCTAAATAAGCAACAACTGGAGAGCTTTGGCCGTGAACCACGTGATCAGATCTGCCTTCGGAAAGGACCAAGCAGTGTGCTATGTGGTGAGTGGGGTCAGAGGGAAGGTGGTGCTGGAGTCGCGTGGCCCAGCGTCGTGGTGGTAGATACGGAGACCCAGGGCACTTACCACCGCTGTTTAGAAGCCAGAATGGAGCTGAACCAGATACGGGGCGGATCTGAACGGCTACCTCCCTAGGCCCTGGCGCGTGTAATGAAATAGGTGGTGGTGTTACTCACTGAGATAGAAAACACGAGATGAACAGCGGGCTTGGGGCGTGACAATCTGTTTGGACAAGCTGAGTTTGAGTTTCCTTCAAGAGATCCAAGGGGAGATAGCAAGTAGACAATCAGGTATTCTGGTGAAAGGCGAAGTCTGACAGGAGGAGGGGAGGTGTGACTCACCGGCTGGAAGGTGGCGATGGCAGCCTGGGCGTGAGTGAGACGCCCCAGGGAGAGAGGAGACGGTGAGGAGACAGGGCTGGCACAGCCCAGCAAACCTTGGTACTCCCTGGGCAGGGACCGGGCGAGTCCCCTAAGAGGCAGGAGCATCTGCCAGGTGACAAGCAGAAAACAGGAGAGAGTTTGTGCCTGACAACCTGGGGACAGGAGGGAGGCAGGAGCCGTTTCCCCAGGGCCTCCGCCTCCACTCACTCCTCAAATCCCCACCGCACAGTGAAGAATCCTCTTCATTTGGTTCAAGCTTTTAAAAAATACGAATAATAAATCTTGCAAGAGCAATAGAAGGTCTGAGGAAGACAAGCGCCTTCAGATCAGGACCAAGCTCCTGTTTAGGTGAAAGCTACCTGGACAAGAAGAGTCTCCCTCACTAAGCAGGAGACGCTTATAGTGTCCAAACACCACCCCTAAAGGCGAGTCATTGATGCAGGTCAAAAGTGGTGTCAATTTTGCTGAGATTAGATCCTGCCCCACAATTAGCAAACCCCTACAATCAAAACGGATTCGCTGAGCGGGTCCCCTCTAACCTAGTCTCCTGAGGGCTTTGGCTGGGGAGGGAGGGAGCAGCCAGAGGTGGGAAGGGCCCGGGAGGGAGCCAGCAGGTGGGCTAAGGTTAGGACCTAGACTGCGAGGACCTCGCTGAAGTCTTGTCCCAGCCACGTGGCATCTGTGCAGCTCATTGTCTCTAACTCGGGGTGAATGACACTTTTTCAAAGGGTTGGGGTAACCTCAAGTGGAGCAGCAGGAACGAAAGTGCTCTGGAGACCGGGAAGGGTAGAATAAAAGGTGGTGACCGTGGAAAGGGCCCACTCAGGCCCCAGGCTGGGCACAGGACAGGCCGAGTCCTCAGGCCGGGCCAGGGTAGCAGCTACATAATTCAACGCGCACATGCGATTCCACATGTAAGTGAAATCACACACCATTTATCGTTCTCTGACATTTCACTCAGCCTAATGCCTTCGAGGTCCATCCCTGTAGTTGCAAATAGGATTTCTTCTTTTTATGGCTGAATAACATTCCATCTTACACACACAGACACACACACATATATGTAATGTATACATACACACATACATACAGACTACAGCTTCTCTGTCCGTTCACCCGAAGGACACTTAGGTTGCTTGCTTATCTTGGTTGTTGTAAATGATGCTGCTATGAATAGATAATTTTCAGAAGTTTGTTTTTGTTTTTCTGGATATACACTCAAGCGGAATTGCTGGATCATAGGATAGTTCTATTTTTAATTTTTTGAGGATCCGACATACTGTTTTCCATAGTGGCTATGGGAGTAACGTTTCTTACCGTTCAAGTCCCAGATCAGATAGGAGAAGGGAAAGCATTCCCTGACACCTCGCTCCAGGAGCCCCAACCGCACCAGCGCCCCAGTCGTCCTTCAGGCCCCCGCCCGTTCTGATTTCTTCACAGTGATTATCAATACCTGCGCTCATCCTGGGTTTACCTGCTTATTGCCTGCACCTCCCCTTGCTCTACTAGAGTAAAAGTTCCACGAGAGACCAATGCACCTGCAGCAAAGAGAACAGCACCTGCACATAGTAGGTGCTCAACTGATATTATTACATGAACGGCATTATTCCTATGACGGTGGTTCAAAGCAATTTCTGTTGCAGAGTTAAGAGAAGAAAAAACATCTTCTTTTGGAAACAGTCTTTCTATGTTGAAACTATAATGAATTCACTTAAAAGCTTGGTACAGGGACTCAATTAAAAGGGCATTACATTTTATTTTCATTCAAAAGTCCAGATTACAGCGACATCGCTCTTTAAAGTAAAATTATTGCAAACCTACTCTATCCTAGAATCGGGTTATGACAATGAAAAGACAGTTCCTGAACTTATAAAACTTGAGTCAAAGCAGATGGGCCCGGCCGGCGGGGCTCAGTGGCTGAGCGTCGGCCTGTGAACCGGGAGGTGGCTGGTTCGACGCCCGGTCAGGGCACATGCAGGGTTGTGGGCTCCATGCCCAGTCGGGGGCGTGCAGGAGGCAGCCGGTCAACGTCTCTCTCATCATTGATGTTTCTCTCTCTCTCTCTCCGTCTCCCTTCCTCTCTCTCTAAAAATCAATAAAATCTTTTTTTAATTTTTTAAAAAAGAAGAAAAAAAAGGCAGATGGTTATACATGTAACTATGAGAAAGCACAGCAAGCGTTGTGATGGGAAAGTGCCGGCCACACAGAGCAGGACCCTACACGGGAATCAGAGAAGGGGGGTGACGACATGTTAGCTGAGCACACAGAGGAAAGGTGGGGGAGGTAATGTCAGGTATGGGGACACGCGTGTGAAGGTAATAAGAGCAGGGGTCTAGGGGCCTCCAGGCAATGTCGTCTGAAACACGCCACACTCCACGTGTGGTCAACTACACAGCCACCTGAGTCAGCTTCTCTGCTTCCACTTTAATAATGACATGAGTGCAGAGAAATATTCCTCTAGCCGAAAAGGTACGGCAGTGCTGGGACGGATTATGAACTGACACTCAGCACCGAGGGCAGGGAGACAATAGGGAATAGTGGGGACTGTGGATGTGGGGCAAGCACAGGCTCTGGGTAGGCTCACAGCTGCTAGGTCTTTTGATATTTCAAGAGAAACTACAAATCCAGGTTTTTATTTTTAAAATCTTTTTTTTTTTATGTCGACTCAGAAAATATTTGAACAGCATATAAACCAAGCAAAACATGCTTAGAGGGAATGCCAGGCCTACCGGCCTATCAGATGGGACACACGCAAAAAAAGAATTTCTAAACATGCTCATCTTGAATTTGACAGGATTCGTGCCACTTGAAAGGTTCATCCTGAAAGCGCCCACCGGGCAGTAATAACAATGCCCTGCTCAGAAATAGAAAGTGGGCAACGCATACAAATTTTACTAAACGTTTTCAATAACAGCATAACTCTGATCACCTAGGTCTTTTCAAAATCACTGTAGTACCATATCCATGCACAGGCTAAACCCAATGGGCAATTATTAGAATTCCAAATACAAAAACATATTAAAAATCTGTTTTAAGCGTCTAACTGCCGACATGTAGATCCAGAGAAAGCCTGCTTTTGAAGCCGGTGCTAACTATGCCCGTCCAGCATCATAAACTTAACCATGCTCTGGAATGCCAGTAAGTAAACAGTTAAGGCCTCCCTGCCTTCTCGGAACTGGGTGGTCACTTCTTACATTTTTCCCCGTTTTTCAAGTATTAACTCCGCGGAGCAAATGGTTTCTGTTCAACTCTCCAACTCAAACACTCTTGTCATTTTTCAGCGAGAGCTTTATTTAGAAGTTCCCAGAGAACCGAAAGTGAGAAAACCTGGTCCGTAAGGGGAATGGATATAAAGAGCTCCATTAATACAGCTGCGGGGCCGGGAGAGTCAACAGAGCCGATAATGTGTTTTGCTTGGACCCGTCCTCCGCTGTGGCTGTGATAAGGAGTCCAGGCGCTCACTGGGCTACACCAGCTCGGCCCCTTATTGACTCCGAAACAATGCGCCTTTCAGGTGACACCCGCGTGAGTGAATAACTCCGGGCGATACGGGGGCGAGGACCTGGTACCGAGCTCACGGCGACGCAGGGGGGCTTTGTTCCAGGGGCTGCCCACCGCCTGGCCGAGTCACTGCGGGCAACCCCCTTAACCTCACCGCACCCTCTTTTCTCCGCTTGCAAAATGAGGCTGGAGCACGTGCCTGCGTCTACAATATTTCTGTCCGTCCCTCAGGGACCTCTGCAAGGCTCAGCTCCCACGTGATGGAAAGTTGGGCAGCTGGTGCCACACGGCCCGGCTGCACCAGCTAGAGCTCCAGACTCAGGTTTGGAGGGGGCGTCAGCAGGCTCCTGGTCCAGCCTCAGGTGCCACACCCAGCACCAGGCTCCAGGCCCCTCCAGGGGCATCCCCAGCCCGACCCCAGCTGACCCCAGCCTGTGAGGACCGCCCCCGCACGGTCATCTCCCATCGATCCCTCGCTCTTTCCGCTCCGGCCACGCTGGGCCTCTCGATCTCATCCAGCCTCCCGGCCCTGCACTTGCGATTCCCTGCGCACATATACATACATATTCTGTACACACACATATATATCACTTGTCAGGTTAAAAAATTCCTGCTGATTTTAAAAGAAAGTTAATTTTCTTTGCCTAAATCCCCAGAAAACCGAGGGGCAAGGCGAGAGCTCCGCAGGCTGACCCAGGGCAGGCTGACTCCCTGGCATGACACTCTTAACCCATTTCCCCTTGTTTGGGACAGACCCCAAGACGGCAACACTGGGGTGACGCCGAGGGGTTTCCTGGGACGTGAGCCTGTGAAGACCCCTCGGGGGCCTTTCACCTGGACCTCCCACCTGTGATCAGCCGGCCTGTGAATGACCCAAAAGGCCAGCTGATGACAGGAAAGGAAGCTGGACGGTGAAGGGAGGGGGCAGGCACCCAAAGGACCTCGAGCGTCAGGCTGCACAGTCCACGGGGCTACCGTAAGCTGAAACCGAGTAGGCGCCTGTAAATTGGTTACAGAAACACAATTCAGAAGGAGAGAGCGAGTCAGGAGGGCCTAATACCGACGGTCACCTCCGCAAACAGCTCTACCACCTGAGCCGCTGCCAGGGGCACAGGGCTGCCAGGGTCCCCCTTTAGACAGAGGGCTGGGGCCGGGGAGCAGGGCTGCCGGGGTCCCCTTTAGACAGAGGGCTGGGGCCCGGGGAGCAGGGCTGCCGGGGTCCCCCTTTAGACAGAGGGCTGGGCCCGGGGAGCAGGGCTGCCGGGGTCCCCCTTTAGACAGAGGGCTGGGCCCGGGGAGCAGGGCTGCCAGGGTCCCCCTTTAGACAGAGGGCTGGGGCCCGGGGAGCAGGGCTGCCGGGGTCCCCCTTTAGACAGAGGGCTGGGCCCCGGGGAGCAGGGCTGCCGGGGTCCCCCTTTAGATAGAGGGCTGGGCCCGGGGAGCAGGGCTGCCGGGGTCCCCCTTTAGACAGAGGGCTGGGGCCCGGGGAGCAGGGCTGCCGGGGTCCCCCTTTAGACAGAGGGCTGGGCCCCGGGGAGCAGGGCTGCCAGGGTCCCCCTTTAGACAGAGGGCTGGGGCCCGGGGAGCAGGGCTGCCGGGGTCCCCTTTAGACAGAGGGCTGGGGCCCGGGGAGCAGGGCTGCCGGGGTCCCCTTTAGACAGAGGGCTGGGCCCCGGGGAGCAGGGCTGCCAGGGTCCCCCTTTAGACAGAGGGCTGGGCCCGGGGAGCAGGGCTGCCGGGGTCCCCTTTAGACAGAGGGCTGGGGCCCGGGGAGCAGGGCTGCCGGGGTCCCCTTTAGACAGAGGGCTGGGCCCGGGGAGCAGGCCGTAACGATAGGTTTGTTTTTTCGGTTGTGGTTTTTCAATCTGCCGGTGACAATGCTTTTTAAAATACATTCTGCATTGATTCATCTCTTTTAAATTTGGGGGCACCATCAGCTAATATCACTTCTTCAAGCCTCTCCAGACTTAACATCAGCTCCATGTTTTTAACTCACAACAGCCTCGTGCGTCAGGCATTTGAATTGCGGAAGACGAACAGGTTAAACGAACCTTCATTTTGTCTCTGATCTTCTGACTATTTGGTGCTCCCTGGGGGGGAGGCAGGAAGGAGGGGCCCTGCTGCCACCGAGCCCTCACCCGGGCAGTGGGGCTGACCCTTCTCTGAGCCTGGGCAGGCACTTCCTGGGCAGGAGCCGCGCAGCCATGTGAGATGAATTAACCGTTTCGGGCGCAGTAACCTGATACTGTTAGTTTCTTCTCACACCAGAGCGGGATTGTCAAATTGGAGTTGAGGGCAAGGCAATGACCCATATAATTTAGAGATGGTGGGGGAGGAAAAGGACGTTTGGATGTGTATTTTATGCCGAAATACCCAACCACGGCTACAGCCCGAGGCAGAGCGGGGCCGTCAGAAACGGGCGCACCGAGAAGGCTTCGTGCGTCCGTCTCTCCCGGAAGACGGCCGTGTCTTTCAGCCAAGCGGGGCTGGGGAGGGCAAGCATCAGCCCTTGAGAATGCTGACGCAGCGGCTAAATTTAAGACTGTCGTCCACTTCTGGGAAGACAGATGGGTCTCCCTCTCCCGAAATCGCTATTGTCCTTAAAAAGAAGCCAAACAGCGAGGCAGCCGCCTCTGGGCTCCGTGGGAGGCAGGGCCGTGGAAAGTGAATGTCGGGCACGTGGAGAACCGACGGCTCGTTTTCTGCTCCCTGGTGCCCCTGTCCGAGGGCCACGCTTGATGATCTACACGCGTCACTCGCTTTCCTGTTGGCAGCGGGCGCTGCCCCTCTGTGTCTGCCAGAAGGAAGCTCCAGAAAGTCCCCCCTCCAGCTCCTCTGCCCACCGCGCGACTCTGCTCCCTTCCTCGGGCCTCAGCTGTCGCCCCTGTGAGGGGCCATCCCTGACCAGGTCTGCATCCCGCCTCCCAGCGAAGTGACCACACCCTCTCGGTACCCTTAAGGCAATTTTTATTAGCCACAGATGGGTTCCTGTACCTCTCGGAGGCTCCGTTTCTCATCAGTAAAATGGACAGCATGCCTTTCGTTCATTTCTGTGCCCATTGATGCCCAGAATCGAGCAGAAAGCCTAGGACATAGTAACACCTAATGTCTGAGAAACAAGGAATGATAATGAACTAATGAATTTATTGGATAAAGATTTATTTACAACCTACCACGTACCAGACGGTGTCCTAGGTACTGAGGATACAGTGCTGAGCAAGGCAGACGCTGTGCTCCCACATGCGAAAGGCCAAGGGGCGTGGGGGGGGAAGGACCGTAGATTAGCAAGCACACAATGAGGCGTTCACCGGGGGTGGGCATTATTTCATATAGTGCTCAGAGATGATGGACGGAAGGATGGATGGATGGATGGATGGACGGAAGGACGGATGGACGGAAGGACGGATGGACGGATGGATGGCAAAAGAGTTTTTGAAGAAACTTTTAAAAGGACCTACTAACCGGTTCGATTCCTGGTCAGGGCATGTGCTGGGCTCAACCCCCAGTGGGGGGCGGGCAGGAGGCAGCCAATCAATGATGTTTCTCTCTCATCGATGTTTCTCTCTCTCTCTCCCTCTCCCTTCCTCTACCTCTAAAAAAATCAATAAAATCATATTTTAAAAGGACCTACCAATAATCCCATTTGGGCCCAAGCCAACTAAACCTTAATCTGGATCTGTGTGTGCCCCTCTTTGGCAATTAGACACTGTTTACATCTATGCCTTTAAGACCCACAGTTCAGACAAAGCCTTTCTGGAAACCAAGGACGGGGCCGGGTCTCGATGGTGCCTGTTTGCTGTCTCCCTGCTGTCACTCCGGTGCCAGGCACCCGCCCTGCCAGGCTTGCCGTGACCTTCAGCAAGCCTTCCAAGTGCCCCTTCTACCCCCTCCTGAGCTCAGGAAGCCCTCTTCCCTCTACCTCGGGACCCTCCCCAGGACCCAATGCCCATCTTCACCACATGGGCCAGTCTGAGCAATGTGAGTAACACTTCCCCCAAAAAATGCTTTTTGCAATCAAACCTCCTGGGTGTTAAGCTCACTCTCCCCCACTCAGCTCTCAATCCTCAGACGATGGAGAGGAATCCACTGCCAGAGGACGGTTTACGTCTTGCAACTCACCACAGAATCACAGCCCCAAGTAAAATGAGAAGTGCTTTGTTTTATTTTTAAATAAAAGAAGTGCCTTTTAAGTCCAAGGCTCCTGAGTGCTCTTAGGACTGCTCAGATTCTCCCTCCATGTAAGGGCTTTGTCGGGGGGAGAGGTGAGGATGGCGAGGCGGCTGGGCCCAGGGAGCAGTCAGTGTCCTCAGCAGGCCCACAGCTGGACCACACAGACGCCCAGCCTCAGGGACCGGCCCAAAGCAATGCCCCTTCTTTATTTCTGCCCATGAGCCTGCCCTTCGGCTCTCATGGGCCGTCGCACCTCCGCCGACCGGGCCCCACAGCCCACTCCCGGGGGCTCCACGTCAGCCAAATGCGAGCGGCGCTGTGCCCAGACCACGGCGTCCCTCGTCTCAATACACGTGCACTCTGCCATTCGCCCCCAAAAATGCCCTCTTTCACCTCCGCCTAGTGAAAGGCCATCTCCCTTTCGATGGCTAACTCCATGGTCATCTTCTCTACGAAATCTTCTCAAGTCTCCCCGGTAGAGTTTGTTGCACTGATTAAACGGCATATTCCCATCTGCTTTGTGTCAATATTACTAATCTAGCCCTGGCCTGGGTGGTCAGGGTTCGAGTCCCGGTCAGGGCACGTGCCCGGGTTGTGGGCTCGATCCCCAGTCGGGGGCCTGCAGGAGGCAGCCCATCAATGACTCTCTCCCATCGTTGATGTTTCCATCTCTCTCCCTCTCCCATCCACTTTCTGAAGTCAATAAAAACATTTTAAAAATAGTTTTTAACAATATTACTAACTCATGTGCCTTGAATTTTCATAAGACCTTGATGTGATGTAGTCGTGGCATCTGTGGGGCTTCGCGTTACGCAGGGGGGTAGATGCAGCCAGTGCCGAGTGAACGAGTGAACGAGTCCGCGTTTGGGGGGCTCATCTTCCACACAGGTTTTCCTCTGTCACAAACCTCGTCACTATACAGACGAGGGAGTTAATTTCTTTTCCGTCTTTGGAGTTTGATTGTAAGTCTCTTGAGCTAGGTTTTTCTATTAAAACACCTTTCAAAAGCCCCCTCGGCTTAGTTAATAAGATGAATGGAACGTTCGTTTCTGCCCTTGCTACCCTCTAAGGGAATGTTCCAGAAGCACCTTTCTTTCCTTTCTTTTCACTTTTTTCAGGGAAATGGCTGCTCTTATTTTAGGTCAGCAACTTCCAACATCCAGAAACACTGATTCTAACAAAAAACCAAAACCAGAACCAAAACTGTCAGAAGGAATCTTCAATCCAGAGACAGAGAGCGAGACTTCACGCCCTCCCCCTCTAATGAGGAGAGTTCCAATGAGCCGGCTATTTTGGCAACTTTTAGGGAGATATGTGACTATATGTGGCTTCTGAAAACTCAGGCCAGGTGAGCTAATTATTAATTTACATCCAGGTTTCAATTCCCAGAGGCTCTCTCTGGCCAACTTTATAGTCAGTAATTCAGTCCTCCCAGGATGAGTAACTAAAGCACCAGGGAGAGGTTTATAAAGAGGAACTTCTACGGTTAAGCCCATAACTCGGGCTCGGGCAGGCCTCACATGAAACGGCACCATCACGTTGAAGTAGCCACTCGGCTGTCCTTAAGTTTTTTTTTGACAACACTAAATCCTGTCCTGTTAAAAAGTCTCTTTAAAAAAAGAAATTAAGTGCTGTGAGTAATGGGCTATAGCTAAGTTTACCTGGATAGTTACCTGATAGTAATTGTCAGCTCCTGAAATCAAAGCTTTCTTCTGTTTCCAGAAGGAATGTGCTTTCCTTCTCGGGTGGCCTAGACCAGATACCTGGACCCGATGGGGAGGGCCCTGCGGTCCCCTCTCCTGGTTCCTGAGCAATTGTGTCCAGCAGGTAGGGCTCTGTCCATTGAGGTAAAATTCACTTAACAAAATTTACCCTCTTAACTATCTTTTCTTACAAAAATTTTTCTTTAAATATGTTTTTATTGATTTCAGAGAGGAAGGGCGAGAGAGAAACATCAATGATGAGAGTCATTGATCGGCTGCCTCCTGCACGCCCCCTACTGGGGATCGAGCCCCCAACCCGGGCATGTGCCCTGACCGGGAATCGAACCCTGACCGCCTGGTTCATGGACCTGCCAGGCAACCCTCTTAACTACTTTACAGCACACAGTTCAGTGGCATTTAGTACACTCACCATGTTTCGACATAATCACCTCCCGCTAGTTCCCCAGTGCTTTCATCACCCCTAAAGGAAACTCTGCCCCCATTCAGCAGTCATTCCCCATCCCTCCCCCGCCTCCCCACAGCCCCTGGCAACCATTAACCTACTGTCTCTACGGATTAGCCTATTCTGAGTATTTCACATAAATGGGATCGTACAACGTGTGACCCTTTGTTTCTGGTTTTTTTCACTCAGCATAACATCCCAAGTTCATCCACAGTGTAGCCTATGCTCGTGCTTCGTCCTTTTCATGGCTGAGTAATATTCCACGGCGTGGATCTACCACGTTCTGTTTACCCATCGTGCCAGCTAGTTCTCTCCTGTGACCTGTTAACAGAGCCAAGGTACCCACCTTTTCAGGCACCAGAACACATTCCTGGTGTGGAAAATTGGGGAAAAGGTTTGAAAATGACATCCCTGTGGCAGAAGTAAGTTCACCAAATGAGGAAGCATTTACTCCTGCCTGAGAGCAAACAGGTCGACAGGGGCCCTACAATGTGACATTGTGCGCCCAAAGCCTGGCCCGGGAATGACGCGTCAGGAGTTTACACTAAGGAAGCAGCGGGAGAGGACAGATGTCCTGCTCCAGAGTGTGTGTCAGACGGTGGCTCACCTTAGCAAAAGCGTGAACGCGACAGAAACGCCTAAGAAAACGAGGATGACCGGGGACACCCCGGCACGTGCCTTTATAGGATATCCTGCGGCTGTTCAGGTAACAGTCTCAGAGGCCATTTAGGTGATAAGCCAACGCTCACGGTGCCCACAGGGTGGGCGAAAGCGGGCTTACGGTTGTTCATATGGAAAGTAACGCAACAATGAAATAATACAAGAACAAACTCTGTCTCACAGGCTCACAGCTGTAAACCTACTCCCCCCACCCTGTGACTGAATGAAAAAAACAACAAAACCTTTAGTGCCATAAACACGTTTTTTCCAAGTAAATACACACGTGCATTATAAATAGATATGCTAACAGAATTCACCTCTGAGCTGCAGGATTATGGGCTATTCTTTCTTTTTTTTCTTTTTTTAAATGTTTTTATTGCTTTCGGAGAGAGGAAGGGAGAGGGAAAGAGAGAAACATCAATGATGAGAGTCGTTGATCGGCTGCCCTCTGCATGCCCCCTACTGGGGAGCGAGCCCGCAACCCGGGCATGTGCCCTGACTGGGCATCGAACCCTGACCTCCTGGTTCATCGGTCGACGCTCAACCACTATGGCTTCTAGACTCCCAGCCGCGGTCCCTGGCTGCCTCCGTGTCCCCCGTGGACGCTCAGCCGACATGCCGGGCCAGCCTCTCCCTCCCCCGGCCCCCACTTCCAGATCCCCTACGAGACGTCTCTCAGTTCTTTGCGCTCTGGTTGCCTTTTCTGCCAGGATATCAATGGGATGTTTCCCTAACACTACAGCGTGTCCCCAAAAAAATGTACATACACATTAACAGCTGGTAGCTCAATGGATGTTTCTCTTCAGCCAGACTCAGCTTAGAACAAAGGAAATCCATCCTAAAATGCTACTGGAAGTTTGAAAACACAGTTGAAATACAAACACTGCCTTTATGATCATTCAAAGTGTGTATACATTTTTGGGGACACCCTATACTTTTGGGTGGAAAACTTGGACTTTTATGTCCTCGAGAGACTGTAAAGACAGGGAGGGGCCCTTCCCTGGGGAGGGCGAGTCCTTCCGGAAGCCTGGTCTAGCGCGTGGCAGGGAGAAAGCATCCACTACACGCTTGTCCGACGGACACACAGACGTCTTCACAGCCAGTCTCGGGGACGTTTAAAAATCATTCTGGGAGGAAGTTTGGCAGAGTAAGTTTTCTTTTATCCCATCACCCCGTAGACAACTCAGAGACTCGGCGCCAGGCTGTGACTTCACTCTTGATTTTCCAGAGGTTTCTTCTGGGGCGATGTGACCTGACCACGCGGGAGGAAGAGACGCGCGTCGGTCCCAGTTTCTCACGCAGAGCCTCCGGGAGGGTCTCAGGAGAGGCCTCTGTGTGGTAAGTTTGAGGATGGAACTTGGTTCTATGATCTGAACGAGAAGGGATATTTGTTTTTTCTGAAATCCATGTATTTCAAACTAACCAGAGGAATGTGTGTAGAAATGTATTTACATGGCAGAGATTTGTTGGCCTGAGAAAGTCTGTCGAGACAAAACTGAAATAGGTGGGGGCACCTTTCCAGAGATACCTCCAACCTGCCCTGTTCTGTGGCCTATGCCTGCGTCAGGCATAGTCCAGGGAGCCTGAAGCTCCACCGAAACACCCCTAGAAGTGATTTACATCAGCAGCGGGTTTAAATATATTCTTATTGATTTCAGAGAGAGGAACAGAGAGGGAGAGAGAGAGACAGGAGCATCAATGATGAGAGTGATTGATCGGCTGCCTCCTGCACGGCCCCCCCCGCCCCGGGGATGGACCCTGAAACCCCAGCCTGAGCCCTGACCGGGAACCGAACCTCGGCCTCCTGGATCCTAGGTCGATGCTCAACCTCTGAGCCGGGCCGGCCGGGCTCAGCGCTGGGTTTCGAATCCCTCTTTGGGCCTAGTAGAAGGGGGATGTTTTATAAAATTGCCTTAAGGATATTTTATTTTCCAAAGTTGAATCAGAACCTTCATAGGAACCAAAACGAGGTCCCACCCTTTTCCGTATGGAGGTGGGAGACGGGCTCACCATTTCCAGCTGACCTCCTGTTACCCCGGCCTGGCCCAGCTCCGGGCTCCCCCCCCCATCTCTCCCTCTCGATCCAGCCAAGGCCTCCGACAGGTCAAGCTCTTCCCTGGACCGTGGCCCCTGCACATGCCCTTCCTGGAGCCTAGAAAGTTCTTACCTGTCTCCCCTGGCCAACTATGACTTCGAGTCTCCATTTAAATGTCAATTCCTGGGAGGGGGTCCCCTAAGTGTCCCCCAATCCTGACAACCTAAATAAGGTTCCCTGATTTTGCTCCCTTAGAGCATCCTGTCCTTAATTTAACAGCAAGTGTCCCAGTTTACAATCATGTGTTTGTGTGGCTGCTTATTTGAAGCCTGTCACCCCCGCTGGAAAGGGAAGCAGGAGCCTTCCTGTTTTGCTCATCCCAGGGGCTGGAGGCAGGAGGTGTCTGTAAATATTTGTAGGGTGGAGGAATCCATGACCATGGCCTCCCGAGCCTGGGCTCCCGCACTCCGACCTGCCCTTCGGCTCCTCCCGGCTGCGTCAGTTTCCTATCCTACGTGTTTAAGCAGAGGACAGACTTTGCCCACCTCGCCTGGGCCTCGCAGGGCTCCCGCATGTTGCCTGGGAAACTGAGGCGCAGAAAGGCTCGTTTATTATTAGTGTGCTCCCTCGATTTCCAAGAGAAAATAGGATCACACAGCTGTGAGGTCGCACACGTGTGTATGTTGGAGTAGAAGTGCTCTCCCTGGTGTCTGTTTATTTCCTGAATTTTATGGTGCTTTTGGAAACTCAGATGAGTAGTGAGCCGAGCGTGGAGATGGCTGCGCCCCTGGCATCCCCCGGAGGCGCCACGTGCGACGTTGCCACGGGGAGAGAGACGAATCAATGCCCCGATTGTGACTATAACTTCGGGATGGCAGCCTCGGGGAAGGCCAGGCTGGGCTATTAGGCAGCTAGAAGCTGGTTTGAAAATGTTGTGTTTTTTACAGACGATTGTGTTTCTAGCCCACTGTGAGTCCCGAGCTCTCTGGTAAATAATTCCCTGACGTCGGCTGCTGACGGGTCAATATTCCCCCTGATAATGTTCTCAGGTGTCAACAGATAGAGCCCAGAAGCTTTGATCTCACTTCAGGGATAGTCATCGGTCGCCACACTGAGGGGATGTCCTCCTTGGATGCCCATCAGCAAACTGGAACGTTTACGTGGCGAGCGTTTCCAATGCGGTCGGACTCGAAGGCCCTGCCTAAAATGGGCCTAAATGGCTTCCACTGAATAATGCCAGATTCCTGACCAAAAAAAGAGAACATACTCCCCCGCCCCCACACTGGCCTCCCTCCTTCTCTCGTCTGTACCTCGACCCCCCAAAAAAGAAAGAAGGAAGGAAGGTTGCTACACAGCCAAAGTCTTTTAAGAACCATTCCAGGGAGCCTCGGACAACTCCGCTCGCTAAAAGGATGGCATTGTAAAGGCAGGCTCTCAAGTTTCAGTGACATACGCACACGTCTCATGGAAACCGAGGTTTATGCGTCTCAGGGTTTCTCCTTAGTTAACCGCAATTGCAGGGAAATGGCACCACGTTTGCAGAGTCCAATGTGGTAGCAATTACTCTGCTGGCAAAAGAGAGGAGGGTCTTGATGGCCTAAGTCCTGCGAGTCGGGATTAAATAAACGCGTCTGTTAGAGTTACACTGATAACTTGGAACGCTCCGTCGCACCGACTGTTTGATGCCGCAACGGCCGCGGGAACCGGCGTCGCTGCCGACAAGCCCATTCCAGCCTGGCCAGAAGGCCTGCGGGACCACTTTGGAATAAAAACCAGTTTAGAGAAAACGTGAATACGCACCTACGTGCACACCCACGCACACGCACACCCACTGAGAAAGCTGCTCCCAAATCATCGCGAATGTGTAGACTATTAAATGCTCTTGGGTATCAGGAAATAACTTAAAATCGCTTCCCTGTATCGTATTTACTAGAACGGCGCCATCCCACGCCTCAGGGAAGGGCAGGTGCGGGCCGGGTAACCTGAGCGCTGTTTGGTGGTCACTGGCCTTACTCACGGGCGGCCGCTCTCTTTGGATTTCATTACAAGGCAAGACTGCGACAAGGTTCCTGGGGGCAGGATAAAACCACAGGGCCGTTTTCAAATGCCGTGCGGTTTACGTTTAAGGTCCCAGGTCTAGTCGGCACAGAAAGTGACTCCCTCTCTCTCTTTCCCCCAGTGGCGAGAATGCCCACATCCAAATAATTCAGACAAAGCGCTTCCCAAGTCAGCAAAACATAAACAGAAGTAAAGATCCCGTCCCTTCTTCTACCGGTAACACGTAGCCGCTCTGCCCAGCACGTCGTCGGACACAGCAGAGGAGCGAGTCAGGGAACGAGCGTGTTTCCAGCGTGAGAAATGGTGGAGAAATCAGAAGCCTCCTTCTACCTGGGACCAGCAGAGACACCGAGCTCAGAAAGCCAGCCATCCCGCAGGTTCACGGTGCGTCTAACAGCTTCGGCCAGCAGGTCTGACGCTGGCAAGTGAGCTGTGAGAAGAACCCCCAGAGGAAGGTGGCGAGGTGGCTCCAAAGGAAAGACGTGTGTTGGGCAGAAAGACGTCTTAGGGGAAAAATAGTGTCCTAGCAGAGAAAAGCATTTTTAGACAGAAAAACAGGCAAGTACGTAGGTAGATGGATGACTGGGTGGGTGGATGGATGGGTAACCGGGGGAAAAAACACCATAGGCAACCTGCCTATTGCCTATTACTAGATAGATACAGAGCCGAAGATAAAGCATAAGCTTATTTGTTCCCATTTCACCCCTGATTTTGAGAGGTCGGAATGTGTGGATCTGTGTTGATTAGCTCTGGCTTCAGAAAACTGTTTTCTACAAATCCCCTTCGAGATTCCTGACCCAGAGAGAGCTGATCTAACACATGCCCATTGTCTTAATCTGCTAGATTTGGGGATGCTTTGCTACACAGCAAAAGGCAACCACTCGAAAGGCTACCTCCTCCCGCCTTCATTCACTTTCCTCCCCACTCCCTGCGTCTACGTGGCCAATAGGAGGGTGTCTGGTTGAAGCATCGGCCTCGAGATGCCTCGAACGGGGAGCCAGGCTTTAGAGGCGGGGGGGGGGGGGGGTTCAAAGTCTGGGGGATGGGAAAGTAGCTTCAGGCAGGCAGTTTGGGCTGGAGAGCCAGCTCTGCCACAAACCAGCACCCTAATCCCTCTGCACCCCAGATTCCTCTTGAGCACTTGTCACTGGGAAGGGACTAGCGAAGCCAACATGGGACTGGCTCCTGGGTCCCGGATTCACACCCCTGCTGGGCTCGCACTGATTTCACTGGTGGGGCTTCATGGATCGTGGGGCTCCGGGTCGCAGGCCACCCAATATAAAGATGAACTCGGGCGCTAATTCTCTCAGCAGCGGCTACGCTGAGCGGCGCCCCGAGTCACGGCGGGCAGGCCGCCCCTCGTCATGCAGAGGTGAGTGTCGGGACACACGGCAGAGGATCTGCTGCCTCCCCAGGGCCGCGGGTTCAGTTCCCAGCCAAGGCCACGTACCTGGGTTGCAGGTTCAATCCCCGGCCCAGGTCGGGGCCTCATGTGGGAGGCAGCCAACCGATGTGTCTCTCACACGGATGTTTATCTCTCTCTCTCTCTCTCCCTCCCTCCACTCTCTCTAAAAAGCAATGGAAAAAATATCCTCAGGTGAGGATTTAAAAAATTTTTTTTAACTGGGCCTCAAGACACAGGAAGAAATTCATGTAGAATTTACTGGTTCTAAGTAGTTCAGGGAGAACTTTCTGGGCAGAGGAAACAGGGTAAACACTCCTCACAGCACACAGTGGGCACTCAGAACCCCGTGCTAAATACACGTGAAAAGGCACATTCTTACCGCCGATGGGAGCGCCCGGTGCCAGCCCTTGGAAAACCCCGGCATTCACTAAAAAATGACCAATCAATATCTGAAAGAATGACTCATTTAAACCTTATCAGAAAAGCCTTTTAGCGCCCCACACGCCAGGAGTAAAAGCCTCATTCAGATTCCACTTTATCACTGTTCCATTAAATGTTTGAACTGAGTATCACCCGTGAAAGCATTTTTTCAGGCTCCGGAAAACATTTAATAATAAAATGTCCTATCAGCCAAACCTATAGGACCCACAAGATAAAACACAACGTCATTAGATTTCCAACAGAGGTTCCTTTCCAATAAAATTCATTAGGAGAGTTGAAATATGGAGTTATTTTAAGTATCAGGGAAAAGCCATTGCACCGGGAATAATGCTAGAACATTCCAGGTAGGAAGCAAGGACCAAAGTCGCGCTTTGCTCCACTCCAAAGGAAATAAAGAATAGTTCCGCCCAGCGGATTTCATGATAAAAATTAATAGCTCACAGGACCCTACATCGACTTATCCCCAAGGCCGGGGCCTGTGCCCAGCCTAGAACCCTCCGTAGCTCACCGAGAGCTCTGAGCAGGGAGAGTATAAAATACGGAGGCGGTCGCCCCTCAGACCAACATCACAACTGCGGTCCACGCAGGCCCCCTTGACGACACTCACTGGAAGTGCTACGAGGACTGGAAACAGGGAATTGTAACTGGTGCTCAGGAGTTTACGTGGAGGAGAGAAAATATTCCAAATAGCCATCGTGGGGAAGGAGAGGCTGCGTAAGCCCCGGTCCCAGCAGCCGAGTCCTCCCCGAGGACAGGAGAACCAGCCCCACGATTCTTCGCCCAAGATCTGAAATGAACCCAAACAGTTTTGAGATTCAGCAAGTGTCACTCTACCCGTTGTCTATTATTCTTGAGCTCCGCACGTCGCCCGTTTCCCTGTTCCGGCCAAGCCCTGCCAAGGTACACAGGGAAGCCCGTTCTCACGGCGCCGACCGGGAGCAGGAAGCCCCAGGGAGAGCCTGCTTGTGAAATCCCAGCTCCACCTGCAGACCCGAGAGAGTTAGACAAAGGTCACGTGATGGCCTCCAGTTGTGGGCGCCTCTCGGAAGCCCGGTGGTACCCCCTGGAGACCCGTCTGAAGTCCCCAGTCCCGTCTCGGGGCGCGGCCCTGAGTCCCCCCCTCGGCAGCAGCGAGAGGACTTGAAGAAGGCCCTGAACTGACCAACTAGGGCCCAACTAACACGAATTCCCCGTTTGCAGGACTCCTTGCCTATGTGCTGCTTTCATTCTAAAGGGGGTGCAGGGGGTGACAAACAGCATCGGGCTGATAGTAAAAACGAGAGTGTTTCCGAGCACGTAGCTCACGCCCAACACGGCACAGACAAGCACACA
The DNA here is from genome assembly GCF_964146895.1 of Miniopterus schreibersii. Taxonomy (NCBI): domain Eukaryota; kingdom Metazoa; phylum Chordata; class Mammalia; order Chiroptera; family Miniopteridae; genus Miniopterus; species Miniopterus schreibersii. Next base: position 55,934,562 of record NC_138114.1, on the reverse strand, counting down.
CAGTGTCCGATTTAACCTCACTCGCCCGAGAGGCTGGGAGGATCAGCATCGCCATTTCACAAAGGCGCAAACTGAGGCTTCGAGCCGTTAAAAATAACTGACCGAAGATGCAGAGCGAGGGAGCGAAGGAGCCGGGACCGGAGCCGTTACCCGGAGAGACTGTCCACTCAGCTCCACGCAGAGGGGAGCCAGGCCTCGTTCGAAGCAGCGGTGTGGGGGTCTGCACAGCCGCGTCCGGCGGGGGCCCCTTACACAGCTGCAGCGGGAACGGGGACCATGAGTTACAAGTGGACCAGGACCTGTTACTTCATTACGTTCCTTACACTGGGCCTTCGGGAAAGAGCTCCAACCGTCGTAATTCTCTAACGAGAACTGAAGTTCCGGAGGCCTCCTGGTGGCCCCTCGGGAGCCGGGTACCCGAGCCCTCCTGAGCCAAGCCCCGCTCACGGAGACTCGATTCTATCCCAGCCCCCATGGCGATCATTCCCCATCTCACGGGGCATTTCCCTGAGACTGAACGTCACACGCCGGCCACCAAGGGTCATCTGACCCCTGGCACCAGGTGAGGAAGTTCCCCCAGGCCTGAGCGCTCCGGCCGAGGCCCCGGGACAGAATTACCCGGGTTACAGGCACACAGAGGGGACTTTCCCTTTTCCTGGGCCTGAAAGGTGAGGCCCAGCTTTCTCAGAGCACGATGCTCTTTCCTAGGGCCCAGGGTGTGGTTCCCGGTGTCATTCTGAGGGACTGAGCCGGGGTGTGGGGGACATCTGGCCCTGTGTCCCAGCCCGGAGCATGAATCTCTTCCCTGCAGAGCCCCAACCAGGTGCAGAGTACCCAGAGACGAAACCCACTAGCTGACATGATTGTGGGGCTGGAACAGGCCGGGACACGTGAAACCTCTGTCCCCGCCGTGGAAATGACGGGCCGTGCAGACGGGCCGCGACTGACGGGGGCAGGAAGGACCTCAGCCTGGGACAGGTGGGTAGAATGGGGGTCTTAGTCCGTCTGGAATTTATTCTTGGTATTGATTTAGCGGAGGGCTTGCTGAGTGCTCTCTGCCTACTGAAGTCCGTGACGTTTGAGAGCCTTTGTTCTGTGACGACTGTTAGAGCTGCTTGAAGGGGTCAGGAGATGCCTTCCTGCCTCAAGGCTCTCTCGAGGGGCTGAAATAAACCCCAAAGCTTCGAGGGCCCTTAAAATAGCTCTTTACCCGGTGCTTAAAGCACCCCCCACACACACTCGTACAATCACACACATTCACACACGCACTCACCCCCACACACAGACACACTCACCCCCACACACACAGACACACGGACACACTCACCCCCAAACACACTCACATTCACACACACACACTCACACACACTCATACACACACGGACACACACACTCACCCCCCCACACACACCCACACACCCACACTCACCCCCACACACACTCACCCACACTCTCACACACACACTCACACACACCCACACTCACAGAGGACACACTGAATGGGCACCCGCTTCCACCGGACGCCTCCGGTGACGTCCACCACCGGGGGCTGCCACCTGGGAGCCCCTCGCCCTCTCCTGAGTGGAAACCGGCTGTAGCTCCCTGTAGCTTCCACCCACCACCCTGCTTCTGTCCTTTGTCACCACAGGAAGTAAAGAAGTTGGTCCCTCTGCCAGGATGGCGGTTCTGGTCTGTCTCCCGAGATGAAGCCAGCCCAGCTCCATCTGTGAGGACGTCTGTGGTTCAAGCCAGACCAGAGGGACCGCTCTGTAAATAAACTGTTGAGGAAGGAAAGCCACTCACCCCCCTCCCCTCCCCTTGCTCAAACCCGCTGGGAACAGACCGAGAGACGCACCCCCCCCTTTCTAGCGATTAAGCTCTTCTTTAGCCCATCCATGGGCTCCTTAGACTTAGAACGTCGGAGCTAGAAGGAGAGACCGTAGCGCCCGTTGTCCAGGGAGGGGATACTGAGGCACAGGCACCCAATGTTTCGCCCAAAGTCGCACCCTCAGACGTCAGCAAAGCTGGGAACAGGCTCCAGGCCTCCGAGCCCCCAGACCCGGCTGTTCTCTGCGCCTGTCGCCTCGCGTTGCCTTCTCATCAGGAGGGGTGGCCTTGGTCCAGAGCCTTCTAGGACACCAGGTCTGCGGTCTCTCTAGGTACCTGTGATGGCCAAACTCCCCGAACCAAAAGCAGGGACACGCTGACAAACGAGTGAGTCTGGGGAGACGACGGAGAATATTTGACGCTGGCGCTCTTCCAAATGAACTGGGGCTGTGCTCACGTGTTCGAGCTAAGACAGTAACCTGCGCTCCCCCACCTGCCTCGAGGGCTGGGACGCGTACAGGACGTAATAAATGAGAAGGTGACAAATAATAAAGAAGAAGACGTGGGACAAACTGTGAAGCAAGACACCTGTCCCGTACCTGCCGGCTTCTGTCTGTCTTGCGCCCGGGGCAGCCTCCCGCCCCCTCCAGCCATTTTCACGCACACACACGTCGTAGGGTTTAGATAAAAAGCCAGAGCAGTTTGGGGGGCACCTGGCCTGGATTCAGATCTCAGCTCAGCCTGTTAGCAGCTCCATGGCCTACAGCAAACTCCAGTCCTGGGACTTAGTCTCCTCACCTATGAAAGGGGGATAATCATTATTGTTTCTAAGAATTAAACTATAAAATCCAAAACCCACTGAGCATACGCTGGGCGATTTCCTTCACTGGGCCGTTTTCCACGTCGGTAACGGCCAGTACACAAATCACACCAGCGCGCTGGGGGCCGCCTGCACTTCTCTCAGCTCGTATTTGTAATTTTGGTTCAGACTCTGCCTTCAGACCACCACCACCACCCCCCAGGGCAGACAGCACCTTCTGAGTCAGCAGAGGAAGACTCATGGGCCAGCAGGAGGGAAATGAAAGAAAGAAATGAATGAATGAAAACTCCCACTCTGCGCCCCAGTGCCTGGCACAACAGGCACTTAATAAATACTTCTTGTACTAACGGAATAAAAACTGAAAATTCAGTGTACAGTGTGAAAGAACAGGGGACCGGAGGCAGATGGACCCAGAGAAGAGAAAGTGATGTAGCTGAGTTTTGAAGGCAAAGGGAGCCGACTCCAGAGGGATGGTTGGAGCGAGGGAGGTAGGGTGGGGCCTCAAAACTTTTTTTTATTATTATTATTAATCTTCACCCAAGGGTATTTTTTCTATTGATTTTTAGAGAGAGTGGAAGGGAGGGAGGGTAATAGAGAGAGAGAAACATCAGTGAGAGAGAGACACATTGATTGGTTGCCTCCCGCACGCACCCCGACCAGGGCCAGGGATTGAGCCTGCAACTCTGGTACATGACCAGGATTTGAACCCGGGACCCTTCAGTGCTCGGGCCGACCCTCTAACCACCGAGCCGCACTGGCCAGGACAGCCCAGGAAGCTTCTCACCCAGGGTGAGGGCGGGCGATGGAAACATCCCCAGGGCAGGCTGCACCCACGTGTGGTCTGTGCAGCCACGGAGGCCCCCCACTCGGAAGGCCCCACACTGGGCTTAACGCTGCGCTGTTGGCATCTTGAAATTCCTGATACTTTTTCAACAAAGAGCCCGGCCTCGGCATTTTACAGGGACCCTGCCGATTACGTAGCCGGTCCTGAATCTACACCAGTGCTTTTTCCACTTACCCCAGAAAAACATACGTCAAGTCAAACGTCTGAGATATTTACACAGCCTGGTCCCCCCCAGATCGAGCAAATGGAGTGAAGTCATGCCCAGAAATGCAACCATAGCTACGAGGGGCGAGGGGCCATGGAGGGGGGAAGGAAAGCAATCTGGGCCTGATTCTCCGGGAGGGTCCCCTTCATGCAGGAACACGGTTTGCACCAGGTGACGACCGAGTTATTCACTGTAAGCCGGGGTAACCCCCGTCACGGGGTGACACGCACAGGGCTCGAGACCTGGTCACATTCCAAGAGGCATGAGAAGGAAGGTCCCGGGAGCTGAGGAGTTAACTTTCCTACACACAGAACAGTAGGGTCTCAGAGAGGTTTTACAAGGAACAAAACATATATATACAATATGACAGCAGGGGCAGCTTTCAAGTCTCTGTGTAAACAGCACGCTGACTGTGGGGCTCTGGGACTCCCGAAAACCTTATATTTTATTTTCAAATGGCTTCCCCCCTGCCAAGACGCTACATTTTTCCCTTCTTTAAATAAGCAGCAAGAGTAATGGCACGATGAACACATTTTGTCTCTCTGGTTCGGCTTTTTCCATCCCCAGCGCGGCCTCCGCGAGGCCAGATGGCACCAGAGCAATTGCTAGTAAGTCAATACATCTGGCGACATTCCTGAAATGACACATCGGACGGGGCGACGTCCAGCTCCTGCACAAAGCCCCTTTTCAGAACATTTTCACTGGGACTTGTCTGCTAGAAGCAGAACCTAACATGTGAAAACAAAATAAAATAGAGCTCTTTCACCGCCCCGCACTCGAGGTTGGCTCTCGCCGCTTTTACTAACGCGACGCTCTCCCTGCCCCGCTCCCGCACCCCGGCCTGAAACCCAGGGCGCTCTCCGCCTGACACCGGGCCGGCTGGAACGCGGGGAGTTCAAAGCAGACTGCGATGGCCCCACTGGGGGTTTGCGCCACAAGCTTCAAGCTCGTTTAGCAAATTATCTGCAGGAAAGGACCAGAGAGAGGGGAGCTCAGGGAGGAGCTGGGACCTGCCCCCTCGCTAATCTTTCACCAGGAGAGCTTATGGCTCGGGCCTTGCGAGCGACCTCTGACCTTCAGGAGGACTGTGGTCTTTTAGGGAGCTGCTGATGCAAGATTTCCAGGGGGAAAAATCAAAAAGAGGTCTGCTGGAATCTAGGGGTTTGTGAAAAAATCACTTCCCCATCAGCATCCAGGCAGGTCCACCCAGTTCAACTTTCTTGCGGCTCCGCCCGCAGTGAGGCCTGGACCGGCGGGAGCGGTCGCCTGGTCTGCTCCTCCAGCCGGCTTTTCTTCATCATTCCACTGGGCTAAATGCACTGAGTGCCCACTGGGTGTTAGAGGCCAGGAGGCAGGAACAAGATAAAACAGTTTCTATTCTCAGAAGCCCACAGCCTAATGGGAGGCAGACGATAAAGGAGAAAAGAGAGGAACAGACGAGACCATTCTGGTAGGAACAAGCGTAAAGAGGAAAATAAACAGGGGGGCGTCCTAGAGAGAGAGAGAATCGGGTGGCGAGGCGGGTGGCTTCGGGTAGGAAGGTCGGGGGCGTCTGACCTAAGCCCCAAGGAGAGGAGCCGGCCAGGCGACGAGCTGAGCCGACGGCCTCGAGCGGAGACCCAAAGGAGGGAATGAGCTCGGCTCAAAGGACAGAGGGACACAGGGAGCCCGGGCGGACAGCTGGAGGTGTCGAAACGGAAACTAGGGCTTTGTTGCCCACGGAAAGGAGCTTAGGTGTTGTTCTGAGTCTCAACAGGAGTCCGTTTGTCCCTCAGGGGCACACTGGGCAATACCTGGGGACATTTTGGGGTGTCACGACTGCGGGCTGGGGAAGAGAGGCTGGTGGCGCTGGCATCTGGTCAGTAGGGACCAGAAGTGCCTCTAAACGTCTCACGGTGGACAGACAGCCCCACAGCAAAACGTCCCTGGGCCCAACGTGTCAACATTCAGTGACCCTCCTGTAAGGGCCGAGGGGGGAAACGGAAAGATCTCATCAGAGGAGGGCAGAGACGCTGCAGGAACTCTAGACAGCAAAGGAGGCTGTGAAACCCGTCCCCGATCACCCCGAAACGCTCGCTTGTCGGAGGGAAAGACTGTACACATCTTGGTGCCGCATCCCCGCCCGACGGCCCCCGAGCGCAGCACCACGAACACCCGACTTCCGGGGGCGGCGGCCAGCTCGGCATCGCTCCGTTTCTCGGCCCCTCGGCCACGTTCCTCTGGCAAACGTGGCTTCGCCTCTCAATTCTCAGGGACGTCGGAGCTCCACGCGGTTGTCAAAACTGTTGAAACGGGACGCGGCAGGTACCTTTCCGGTTTCCAGCTTGGTTCTGGGGATGGACTCAGAGGCCCCGGGAGCGACGCATGGGCAGGGAGCCTGTCCCCGGGGTCAAAGGAGAGTTTAAAGGTCTGGCCACGGCCTGGCCCGTTGATTCTGCTCGGTAAGAGACGGCAGAAGTCACTCTGAAAAGCAGCCCGCACCACAGCGTCCTACCCCTTTCTCCGGGACGGTACAGGGTTGGAATTGTTCAGCATCACCGGGGCCTACTCATCACCTGAGGGGGAGATGATCGATGGCATTTCCTACCCTGCTCTGTGAGTTTCCTTCCACGCTGCTAATTTCCTACCAGATCCTTCCACGCCAACCCTCCTCCACTGCACCTCTCCTATTGCTCATTTCCTGTCATAAAGCACAGAAAGCGTGTCCTCCGAGTACTTGCTAATGCATCACTGTGAAGCTGCTGCTTCGTGGTTTTACGTTGATTAGCCTGCCGCCCACGACCACGCTAGAAATTGTTCAAAAGTAGCAACGGCGTCCGGCTGTCCCTGAAATGCCCTCCACCCGCTGGGCTCCCCGCCCCGTGCCCTTCCCTCCAGTTCTGCTGTGAAAGGGTTAAGCCTCTCGCAGAGTCCAGATTTGTTTTATTAATATGAAGCACTTCTCTCTTTGAAGTCAAGCCCTGGAAGAATTTACTGAGGCATATTTAGCATCCGAGCGCTAAATGGAAAACATATTCAAGAGTCCCAGCAGTGGGAGACTTGGATTCTGGGTCCTGCCCAACTGAAGCTACGGTGTGAAAATAGGGGCTCACGCTCATGACATCCACAGTGAGTTAAGACGCTCGGGAAAGGCAAACGTGCAAGATCTGTGACGTTCCTGTGTTGATTTTGATAAATGCACGTGTCCTCGATTGACTTCATCCATCATAAAATACTCGAGGTCCTTCTTGAACGCCACCACAAGCAGTCTGAGGGTGAGAGCTATGGCAAAACTAGCTCGGGGAACAATGTATCGCTGCCCGATACAGTGGCACGTGTGCGTCCGTATAGACTCCACACGCCCAGGGTGCCACCGCTACGGACGCTCACACACGCAATGCCACCCGAGATGGACAAGCGTGTTTGTTACGGCTCTCACAGTGGAGACAGCCAACTGTCCCTCAGGAAGCATTTGCGTAAATGAATTTAGAATAGAATAGAATAGAATAGAATAGAATAGAATAGAATAGAATAGAATAGAATAGAATAGAATAGAATAGAATAGAATAGAATAGAATAGAATAGAATAGAATAGAATAGAATAGAATAGAATAGAATAGAATAGAATAGAATAGAATTCCACTTAGCAATTAAAATGAACTAACTGGCCCTGGCCGGTGTGGCTCGGTGGGTTGGATGTGGTCCAGGCACCAGGAGGCGGCGGGTTTGATTCCGGGTCAGGGCGCATGCGCAGGCTGCAGGCTCGAGCCCCAGTAGGAGGTGTGCCAGAGGCAGCCGATCAATGTTTCTCTCTCTCTCTAAAAAATTCAATAAAACATATATATTTTTTTACTGGGGATCTGTTTATATCTCTCTCCCTCTCTCTTCCTCTCTCTCTAAAATCAATAAAAACATATATATTTTAAAATGAATAAGACCAGCTACCATGCTTGGCCTCATCTCCCTCAATCATACGAGAACCTGTGAGTCCCCCCATCATCTTTGGGTCACTGATGGAAAACCGCGGCTCAGGCGGTTAAATGACTGGCAGAGCCTCGAAGTGGCAGAGCCGGGACTCGCAGCAGGTGCTCTAGTTCCAAATCCACCCCCTTCCCCCACCTTACCGCCTCATTGTTGTGAGGGGTGTGGTGAACTAGTGCCCCCCTCCCCCCAAAAACAGATATGCCCACGTCCTGACCCCCGGTCCCCGTGAGCAGGACCTTGTGTGGAACCAGAGCCTTTGCAGCTGCGATTCAGGTAAGGCTCTCCTGCTAGGATCGTCCTGGATTGGGGGTGGGCCCTGAATCCAGTGGCTCCTGTCCCTGAAGACAGAGAACAAGGAGACCAAACGGAGACGCGGGGGGCAGGCCCTGGGGAGACCGAGCGAAGACGCAGGCGGGGGCTGGAGGTCAGTGGCCGCAGGCCGGAGCTCACCGGGAGCTGGGTCAGAGGCAAGCAGCAGGCTCTCCCTCTGCTTCGGGAGGGGCCCGGCCTGCCCGCACCCGGATTTCGGATTTCTGGCCTCCTGAATGGAGAGCAAATAAATGCCTGTTGTTTTAAGCCACCAAATTTGTAGTCCTTTGTCACGGCCGCCCTAGACAACAGACACGCCACTGTCACCGGGCCTGGGAACCTGGTGTGAAACCCCAGTGCGGCCACTGACCCCAGCAGGCTGTGAGCGGGCCAGTAACACTGCCCTTCAGACCCTCGGAGGCGAGTGAGAACACAACAGGGAGCGCGTTCCACAAAGAGCCTGCGCTTCCCCCACGGGAGGGGTTGCCATTTTGTAGAGTTTGGGGCTCTGGTCAAGGGGGGTCTGGCGTAGGAGGCCGTCTGCTCAGCTGCGCTACCAGCGCCTGCAGAGGTCTCTGCCGTCTTCTCCCCGGACCCGAGGGCGCGGGGAACAGCTCTGTACAAGCGTGATGGCCGGGTTCCCCCGCCACGTTCCAATGTCTGCGGTCGTGTGTGTGATGCATTCTAATGTCTTCTGTCATACTTGTAATGCCTTCAGATGGCCTTGGATTCCAGCAAACCCACATGGCTGTCACTGCTCTGCACTGAGTGCCAAGCTGTCAAACACCAGAAAATGCCAGGCGAGCCGGGTTTCTGTGGTCAGACCGCGCGGCCCACTCGGAGTTCGCCCCTCAGAAAACCGTTCGGGTCGCCCTGCGCTCCAGCTGCGCCGGGCCTGGGTCGTCACCCACTGTCCTTGTGCGGACTGAGGGACTCGGGGGCCGGTGCATGGAAAAGTCAACAGAAATGGGCACTGCTCTGGCCACTGTTTGTTTCCTAACCACTGAGGCTACGTCCTCATAGTCTAAACACTTCTAAATGAGTGTCTTCTCGACCTTTTCTCATATCTTTAATGAGGTGCCAGGTTATTACGTGAGGGAATCTGTAGCTACACTCAAGCTGTGGACACAGTTTTGCACCCAAAACACTCCGGGTGAGGTTTCTACATGAGGACGTGATTATCGGGAGATATTTCACTTACATCTCAAAAATCCAGAAACGCAAGGCTTTTCTCTGAGCAAATCCTTCCAGATCGAATCTTATAAGAATCCTTATATTACGCGTGGATGGCTTTCTAGAGTGTTCTGCAGGCCCCAGGACACGCTGGGAGAGACTCCTCGCCCCACGGCCACCCGCAAACCTGCCCTGTGCTCCCCAAGCACAGCCAGTGCTCTGTCCTTCGGGTCCCGCCCTCGTTCCCACGCAAACCTTCGCTGAATCTGTCTTCCCACCACCTAGAGTCGAGCAGAAGACAGCAACTGCCCCCGATTCACGTGATTAATGCCGCCGGTGACTACTTCACCCCTCTGTCCCCAGGAGCCAAAGTCTGGGGAAAGGCACGGGCTGGGGTTCCGGGGGCCGGAGCCAGAGTCCACAGGAGTCGGGGGTCTGGAATGAGGACGGGAACAGCCGTCGGTGTCTCCCCAGCCTCTCTCGCAAACCCGGCGTCTCCTGTGCTCCCCAGAGGAGGCAACAAACAAAGGCTTTACCTGTCAAAGCCACACCTCCCCCCAAGGCCGGACTCCCTTCCCCGCTGTCCCAAAAAGACTCCCCGTCTCCTTGTTCGGAACTAACCTCTCCTCCCCCAAACTCCCCGGCCCTTCGGCGTATCTTCCTTCCAGCACCTGGCTTCCTACGGCGGAATCAGAACAAAACCGACGCCAAGTAACTCCCATCAGCTCTGTGCACCAGACAGAAAAGTACACACATGGATTTACGAGGAAAGTAAATCGGTGAGACAACGCAGGGAATTCCCCTGCCGGTCCCCTCGGGGGGCACGTGCCTCCGAGGGGCCCAGGGGGGACGCGCACCTGCTGTCCCCCTGCCTCTTGGCTGTGGGCGTCTTCCCTCCCTGGGAACCGGCCTGGCGTTTACAGACCTGTACTCTTAGAACCGCAGGGTCCCAAACGCTTCCACAGCGGAGCAGGAATGAAAGAGCGGCCACCTGTTCTGGTGCCAGAGGAAACGGGCCCGAGACGGATCTGTTGAAACGACACTTAGCTCTATCGTGTTAGACTCTATGCAGCTCTTGTCTGTGGCCTAACTTTAGACCCTCTCCCTCTCCTGCGACAAGGCTCCCTCTTATCTACCAGCCGCCTCCCCCGGGCTTTGGGCCCCTAGAGTGCAGGGGTGTGTCATTCACGTCCGCGTCCCCTCCGGGACTCAGCACTTCGACAGTGGGCAGTAACACTGGGTGCCTCCTACCTGCCGAGCAAAGGGAGCCAAGACATAAACACGGCTCGCTGAATAAACTGTACTATTATTTAACGCATCTTTCCTGAACATAAATAAAGGCTTCCTAAAAATACTGAGGATGACAGACATTCTGATCAACAAAATTCTCAATTTTCTAAAATTTCCAAGTCTGACATTGCATTTGTTTCCTGCGTTATCATATCAAGAATTACAACTTCTTCATGGGACAGACTAAGGGACCTCGGTAGGAAGGTGGGGTGGGGAGTGGGTGGGGAGAGATTAACCAAAGAGCGTAGACGCATAAATGCATCGCCCCTGGACACAGACAAGAGTGTGGCTGGCCTGGGGGGCGGATGCAGGGTGGAGGGATCAATGGGGGGAAAAGGTGGGACATCTGTAATACTTACAAGAATAAAGATAAATTAAAAAAAAAAAGAATTACAACTTCTTGATAAGTACACCGATTAAGCCAAGTACTGAGGCTTCCTTAGAAGTTTTCAATTTATTTTCCCAGTAGGCTCTTATCTACCTGCCACCCGACTTCAAACCTGCAGGTCTTCATTCATTTGGAGCCTCGGGTCTAAAAGAAAAGCCAACCAAGTAACAGTTACAGTGAAATGTCTCTACATTAATTGCAAAAGGAAATGAGCTCCCAACAAGTGAACTCCGCCAGCGGGCGAGATGCCTGCTGGGTTCCCAGCATTTCAAAGGACGAAACAGAAAATTGGGAGAGATCGATATCAAGGCAACGGAGATCAGCAACAGTGATAAATAAAGACGTCTTTCAGGGACCATTAACCACCAATCGCATCTCAGATCAAAACTAGCAGAATAGCCCCGGGTTTGAAGGGGCTGCAGCTGGGCTCATCCTGAACAGCCAGTGAGTGGCCTGGGTTTGCTTCGTGCCCAGGGAAGCGCCACTGTTTGGGTTGCTGGTGAGGGGGCTGGGGGTCCTGCGGGGCCTAAGTCCTGCTTCGCGTGGACAGGAGACCTCCCTGCCAACCTGCAATGACCCGGCGCTTACAGGGCCGGCTCCACTGAGAGACGGGAGGGAACAGGATAGATGTCACTCTTGAAAAGGGCTCTTCCAGTGTGGGTGACACAGCCGAGTGGCGCCCTGGTATGCAGTTGGATTTCAAGGGCTTGAGCCGTAGCCCCAGGCCTCCTGGGCAAAGCCTCCCCCAGCTCTTGGAATTTAGAAAACAAAAACACAGGAGGGGAAAAAAAAAGGCATGGCTCCTGGGAAGGGTCCTCGAGCCTCCTCAGGACCAACAGGCAGTCCAACAGCTGAAACTATTCAACCAACGCGTCCACAGACCCACTTTCTAGGGAGGTCTAGCTCGCTGCTCAAAGTTTGGCCCGCAGATTGGCATCCTGGGCCTCGACTGGAAGCCCGTCAGAGATGCACAACTTCGGGCCCCCGCCCACCCCCAGACCCACTAAGTCACAATCGGCCTGTTGACAGGATCCCTGCGTAATTTGCAGACACATGCGAATTAGAGCAGGGTGATGCAGAGCAGCTGTTCCCCCGCCAGCTGCGCAGGAGAATCACCTGGAAGCCTGGGTGGCGGCTGTTTCATACGGACGTCCAGGCTCCAAGCCCAGAGACTCTTCCTGGATTTGGTGAGGTGCCGGCAGCAATTTAAAAGCTTTTTTTAAAAAAAAAAAAAAAAGCCCTGACCAGTGTAGCTGTCGGTTGAGCACTGACCACACACCTAAAGGTGGCTGGTTCGATCCCAGTCCGTGCACATGCCCAGGTCGTGGGTTCAATCCCCAGTGGGGGTTTGTACAGGAGGAAACTGATCGGTGTTTCCCTTTCACGTCGATGTTTCTCTCTCTCCCTCTCCCTTCCTCTCCATCTAAAAATAAAGACATATTTTTTTAAAAAAACAAAAAACCCTAAAATGGCTGGAAGCTGACAAGTCCAGACAAACCTTTGCTGGGTGCCCTGTAGACCACATAACTGGACACGCACCGGGTCCCTGAGCTCCGCCTCTGCCTGGGTCCCCCACTTGATGGTGGAGGAAGCGGGAGACCATCAGGAGCATGAAAAGGGCTTGAAAGAGCAGCGGTTTTCAAGTGCTGAGATCAAATTTTCTTTTATTTTCAACATATATTCTTAGACTGGCTTATAACCCCAGACTTAAAGACTGGGTGGTAAAAAAAAAAAACACACCTTTAAACCCTCCCTGTCCCAAGACAAGTCTCCTCTTGGCCTCAGTTTCTCACCAGCAGGAAAGAAAATAGGAAGAAAATGGTGAGAGGAGCATCTTTTGTTATTCACAGTAAGGCTCTTTCAGTCACACCTGAGTCGTGCTAATGTGCTCACTCCAGGTGGGGCCCCACCGCCTTCGGATGGGGCTGGTGGTCAAAGAACCAACCCTGCGATTAGAGGGTTAGACGTACACACACCCCCTTTAGAATAGTATCTGGTCCCCTCATTGAAAAAACAATGTACAATAAAAAGTGACCATTAATGCCCGGCCAGCGTGGCTCAGAGGTGGGGCATCGACCTAGGATCCAGGGGATCACCGTTCAACTCCTGGGCGGGGCACAGGCCCAGGTTGTGGGCTCGATTCCCGGGGGGGAGGGGATGCAGGAGGCAGCCGATCGATGATTACTCTCATCATTGATGTTTCTTTCTCTCTCCCCCTCTCCTTCCTCTTTCTCTAAAAATCAATAAAAACATATTTTTTAAAAAGGAATTAGCAGAAAAAAACTCCTGGTTCTCACAGGGGGCCAGGTAAACCGCTAGTTCTCACCTGCCCCACTGGAAAAACTCGTAACCACGGGGCGTTCTGCTGCGTACTCAGGAAGGTCTCACCTCAACAGCGGAGAGTGATGAGCCCTAGAAGAAGCACAGCTGCGGACAGCCCAGCAAATCATAAGGGCAAGACTGAAAAGAATTAAGCTGATTCCAGCTCCCTTAACTGCATCCCAGAACAAAGCTCAAGAATATTTATAGAAACACAAAAATACTCAGCACCTAACAAGGCAAAACCACAATGTCTGGCTCCCAACCAAAGATTACCAGGCACCACGGAGGGGAAAGCGCGGCCCAGCGAGGAAGACGACAGTCAGCCAGCCGAGCTGACCCAGACGGACACCGACGTTAGAACCCACGAGGACGGCGACCGGTTATCATAACCTACCCAACACCTGAAACGGGGTTAACTAGAGACGTACAAAATATGTTTTAAAGTCCCCCATTGAATGTCAGCACTGGACGAGATTAATGGCAGGCTAAACATTGCAGAAGAAAAAAAATCCATGAACTCGGAGACATAACAACAGAAATATCCAAAATAAAACACCGTAAGAAAGGTTCAGCCCTGGCCGGTGGCTCAGTGGTCAGTGCTGGCCCGAGGCTCTCCCCCCGGTCAAGGGCGGGCACCTTTGTTGCAGGTTTGCTCCCCAGCCCGGCCGGGGCGTGTGCCGGAGGCAGCCAATGGGGTGTCTCTCGCATGGAGGTTTCTCTCTCTCTCCCCCGCTCCCTTCCACTCTCTCTGAAAAAGCGATGGAAGAAACATCCTCCGGTGAGGAAGGATTCATGACAAGGACAACAAAGAACCAAAACCGGCAGCCGTCCATATGCTGTGGGACGAACGATTCCCAGCCACCTGACAGAGGGACAGTTGGGGCCCCTAAGGGAGATGTAGGGCGGATAGCAGAAAAAAGATTGGAAGTAATAGCTAAAACTTTCCAAAAGATTTGAGTAGAAATACACCTTGATCTCAGACTTCGAGCCTCCAGAGCTGCGAGACAATGAATTTCTGAGGTTTTAAACCTGGGGGGGCGGGGGGGCGGGGGGGGGGGCTTTTTACTGCCAAGGGCCGTTTGGATATTTATAACATCATTTGAGGGCCATACAAAATTATCAACTTAAAAATTAGCTATGAAAAAAGCTCCTAGATGTATTGAATTTCTAGCCCTGCCTGCAGTCGCCTTGACAGGGCCAGACCCAATAACCGGCCCGTGGGCCCGACATTCCCCAGCCCTGTTTCTCGGCAACACCAGCACCAAACTACGCCAGGCACAGGGTGGGCGCCCGGTGGGTGTGGGCAGAGTGACCGGAGGAGCCTGCCCAGCAGCTGCTGACCCTTCTATCTCTTTCACGGGCTTCACCGGGGAAATGGTTTTAAAGAGCAAAGAGCCCTATCCCCTCTTACAGTCGGGAGGAGATGCTCGTAGAAAGCCGTTTCCCCGAGTTCCAGCCGGCGGTGGCGGGCGGGGGGCTGTGAGCCTGAGCTCTGGAATATCCTCCTGCTCCTGGCTCAGGACAAACTCCTGCAACAAGGGCAGATCCTGTGCCCTGGCCACACAGGGCGCCGCAGGCCAGACATGGCAGCATAGGGGGCACCGAGACCCCAAAAGGAAAGAAAGCTGAGCAAACTATCCCCGAAGGCCGCGCGGCCTGGGAGCCGGAGACTCCCTGGCTTCCCCGTCGGGCGTCCCTCCCCCTCACACACAGCCACCCCCTCAACAGATGTCACAAGGGCTCCAGGGCTCAGGCTTCCCTGCCCAAGAAAAACAGGAGTGGGCGTGTTGCCTTACGATTGTAAAGCGCTCGCAGATAAGCCTGGCACCAAACAAAGAGGGCCTTCTATTCCGCTGGGCGCACAGCTCCTGACATCGGCTGCCTTTGTCCCACAGGCTAAAGGTGGGGTAGATACTAGAACTCAGTGGTTATTACAGGATCGTGTCCTTCAGCTGACGTGGCTCCTGGGCCGCAGATCCGGATGGCAAGTTCCCCGCTCGGGGGAGAAGGGCAGAGACAACGCCTCCCGCGGCGGCGCGGCTGCTGTAATCCTGCCCCATCTCCTCCCGATCCACACGCCTGCCTTACACCCTGCAGGACACCACGCTCCACGGCCACAGCCATCCAAACAGCACGTTACCGGCGCAAACACAGACCCGTCAACGGACAAGAGAGGCCGACATAAGCCGGTGCGCACGGTCAATCAATCTGTGACGACAGAGGCAGGAATAGACGGGGCAGTAAACAGCCTCCTCGATAGATGGTGCTGGGAAAACAGAACAGCTGCGTGCGAAAGAGTGAACCCCAGCCCCGTCTTCCAGCGCACACAAGAATAAACTCACAATGGGTTAAAGACCCGAATGCAAGACCTGCAACCTTATAAAACTATTAGAAGAAAACGCAGACAGTAAATTCTTTGGTGTTAGTACTATTTTTTTTTGAACCCATCTCCTCAGACAAGGGAAACAAAAGCAAAAACTAAACAAATAGACGACATCAAACTACAAAGGTTTTGCACAGAGACAGACAGAGACAGAAACCATCAACAGGACAGAAAGGCAGCCTGCCGAACGGGAGCAGGTATTTGCCACGTAACATTCGCTAAACGATTCATGTCCGACATAGGCAGGGAACGTACACAACTCGCTATTAAGAAACCAACCCAGTTAAAAACCACGCAGGACTTGGATGGACATTCCACCAAGGAGGACACGCAGACGGCCGACAGGCGCGGGAAGAGGCTCAGCGCCACTACCCACCGGGGATGCGAATGAAAACCGCCTCATGCCCGTCAGAGCGACTACGGTCAAAAGGACAGTAACAAGCGTGGGCAACAACGTGGAGAAGGGGCCAGGCAGGTGCAGCCACGATGGACGGCAGTGTGGAGGCTCCTCAAAAAGTAAAAACAGAGCTGCCGCAGGACCCAGCATTTCCACTGCTGGGCGTTTACCTGAAGAAAATGAAAACACCAATTCCCACAGATACGGGCCCGCCTGCCTCACAGCATCATTCACAACGGCCAAGCTCTAAAAGCAGCCTCAGTGTCCACCGACAGGTGGAGACGAGGCGGCCGTGGTCATATATGCGACGAATGTCACTCAACCATAATAAAATGTTAGGAAAGAATGAGAGCTTGCCGTTGGAGACAGAACGGATGGACCTAGAGGGTATTAGGCTCAGTGAAGTCAGACAGAGAAAGACAGACGCCGCGTGATTCACTTAGATCTGTGATCTAAAGAAAAAACAAACAGATTCAGAGATACAGTAGTAACATTGTATCGACAGTAGTAACATTAGATGCAGTAGTAACATTGTAACGACTCTGCAGGTGACAGGTGGTAACTAGACGCATCCTGGGGGCTATTTCCCGATGAACATAAATATCCAATCACGATGCCCACCTGAAACTAACAGGATACTGTGTGTCAATTCTACGCCAATTAAAATTAAAAAAACACCTGCAGGTGGCAGCCTCCGGAGCCCCAGCTCCACCCCCTTTCCCCAGATCCCCTCGGCGTGTGGTCCCACACACGTGGCATCAGCAGCACCTCAAAACTTGTTAGAAATATGAGTCTCAGACCCCCCCCCCCCCCGCAGAGCCGCTGCCTCCGAGCAGGAGGATGGGCCCCACGCCCGTCTCTGACCTGCCGCAGCGTGAGCCTGAGCACCGCCTGGTCCTCAGCCCGGCCACACGTGGGAATCACCTGGGGCCTTAAACCCAGCGATGCCCAGCTCTCGGTCCAGGGATCCCCATCTGACGGGTGAGGGAGACACCGCGGGCAGCGGAAGCTCAAGCCTGGCTCTGTGTCAGGCACCAGGGGAGCCTCTAAAACGCAGCCGGCAGCCCTTCCCCTGGACCTAAGGAGCCAGGGCCTCCGGGAGGGCCGAGCACTTCGGTTTCCAGTGAGCACCTTCCACCCCCGTCACCCCCGTGTACTTCCTGCTTTTGAGAATCGTTACTCTGGAAATTGGCCCAAAAGTTTGGTTCTCCTGAGCTAAACTTCTCACGCAGCTCCAACCCCATTCGACCAATGCAACCGTCGCCTGTCAGCAAGAAGTGACATCGTGGGGGCCCTCTGCGCCCCACACACTGACCTCTAAGGGATACAGACATAAGCCACACGACACCAGCTAGATGCTGGCCACGTTTTGTGGTGGGCGAGCCGGGGAAGGAGAGAGGGGGGCAAGGGGGAGAGGAAGGAGGGTCGGGTGGGTGGGTCGTGTTGTGTTTTTACTGCAAGGGGGGGAATGAAACAAGGTGAGTCGGTGAGAACCTCTCTGGAAATACCCAGGAAGGTCTGCCCGCAGGAGCAGTGAGTGCGCTTCCCTTCCCACGCCACCCCTGGCCCACTTATGCCCGGGGAGGTTAAGCAAACAATTTGCTTTGTCTTTTGAAAAGGGTGTAGAAATCCATCACCAGGGGAAAAAATTAAATAGCTGTGAGCCAGCTGAGATGCTTCCAATGCGGATAAAAGCCAAAACCAGAGCAGACAAGGATCTGGAGAGCAGTGATTGAGATTAACCTGCGAGTTACCTGCCAAACCGGCCGCAGAGGCAGGAGGGCGCGGCCCAGGGCAGGCAGAAGGGCCGGAGGACGGCTCCCGAGCCACCCGTGAGGCCCGCAGCTACGGAAGGTTGTTCTGGACAGAGTCCTGGGCGCAGCGGCTAATCAACAGGAGCATCGTGATCACTTGTTCACAGGCCGCTCCCTCCGCTAGGCCGTGGGCTCCTGAAGGGCTGGGCAGTGCTCACCTGGCTCCCGGCTCCCAGCACCTGGCACAGAACCACCTGGCCGGTGATCCTGCAAGACACTTTCCGAGGCCTTCAGTAAATAGCCTGTTCTTCAGGAGGTCTGAGGAGGCTACAGAACCTTCCCGTGTGGCTCGGGCATCTCCGGTTCTCGGGCAGCCCAGCACCGCACCACAAGCCACGCAGTGGATTCAACGGTGGCCTCCAAAGACCCACGTCTGCCAGGAGCCTCGGAATGGGGCCTGATTTGGTCTCTGCGGATGAACCAAAGATGTGGATCGAGATGAGCTCACGGTGAATGAGCGTGACCCCTGGCGCAATAAGGGCGTCCTTATCAGAAACAGAAAAGACCCCCAGGGACAGGGAGAGGAGGCCACAGGGAGACAGAAGCAGAGACTGGTGTGATGTTGCCACAAGCCAAGGAGTGCCCAGCGCCTCCAGACGCTGGGGTGGTGGGGAAGGAATCTCCCTGCCGCCTTCAGAGGGAGCCTGGCCTTGCCGACACCTTGATGCCAGGCCTCCAGCCTCCAGAACTG
This sequence comes from Miniopterus schreibersii, assembly GCF_964146895.1. Classification (NCBI taxonomy): domain Eukaryota; kingdom Metazoa; phylum Chordata; class Mammalia; order Chiroptera; family Miniopteridae; genus Miniopterus; species Miniopterus schreibersii. The sequence continues at coordinate 55,916,136 of NC_138114.1, read as the reverse complement.
AGAGAATGACCTATGTTGTTTAAGCCATCCCGCCGCTGAACAGTTTCTTATGGCAGCTACAGGAAACACCGAGTGCACGGTCCACGTGCTCCCCACAGCCCTGAGAGGTAGATGTCAGCACCCCATATTCCCAGGGGCGGAAGAGGACCGAGGGGCCTGAGGGGTGTCACTCCAGCTGACACAGCCAAGAATAGAACTCCAAGCGTCACCGCTGTCCCGCCAGCGAAAAACAATTCCAAACAAGGGGAAAAGCACCGTGCAATGCAGCGAGACGGGAGCCCGCAGGCCGCCCGCCCGAGCCGCCCAGCGCGGACGGTTGTCACCCCACAAGCCGCAGACGTGCCTCTCGGGGCAGCCGTCCAGGACATTCCTGCAGGACCCCGGTGTTTACAGGGAAAGCCTCACCTTTCCAACTACAAAGACCCGGAGAGACAGCGGGCGTAATGCAAAGGGGCACATGAAAGGAGAGGCACATGTGCTAACCATAAAGCGCTACTTCTACTCGGGGGAGAAGGAAAATCACCCCCGTTTTCCTGGAGCGGACGCCGCACGGTTCTGTTTCAAGATGAGAGGGGAAAGCTGCCCGCCTCCGACACAGGCACGTTGAGGTCTTTAGACGGCAAGGCCGTAACGAGGGAGACATTAAGAAGAAACTTCGTTCTCAGTCCTGTTGGCACGTCCTTTGAAGTGTGTTTAAAGGGGCCGGAGCTGGAAGCTGAGCTCTTCCACTTGGGGATCCCTCCTCTCGCCACACGGCAGAGAGCCCGGGAACTATAAGTAAATAAACCATAAATCCCTCCTTGCCCCCGGGGTTGTCTTGTCGGGTTTTAAAGCTCCTGAAATACAACGGACGAACCAAGACAAAAAGAATCCTGGTGGCACCCCGGGCGGTGTGGCTAAGTGGTTAGAGCAGCGAAGGGATGCGGGTTCGAGTCCCGTCAAGGGCACTTACCCGGGTTGCAGGTTTCACTCCTGCCACGTGTGGGAGGCCACCAGTCGGTGCGTCTCTCTCACATCGATGTCTCTCTCTCCTCCCCCCCCACTCTCTCTAAAATTCAATGGAAAAAATAGCCTCAGGTGAGGATTGTAATCATCATCATCATGGTTATGAAAGAACCTGCTCCCGTCTCCTGGTCTGTGCGTGAAATCGGCGAGTCCCCCACTTAGCGCCGGGGTGAGGGGGTGTCGGGGCCGCAGCACTGCCTGCGTTCAACCCCAGCTCACTGCCGTAGGCAAATGGGAAAACTCGTATTTGTAAAGGTCCGTTTAAACGGCAACCCTGCATATTCTAGACCTTTCTTTCCACTCGTCCCACGTGTTAGGCCACCTCCTACCTCTTTCGTGGACCCTTCCGTGGACGGAGGGGCACTGACCGTGGTGGACGCTCACGGGACAGGAGAAGGCGCAGGGGCCGGGAGAGGGGACGCCGGGCTTAGCAGACGCAAGTACAGGCTGTCCACTTAAACTCCAATTTTACATAAGCAACGACTAATTTTAAGTATAGCTTACATCCTAAACACTGCGTGGGCCATACTTATGCTTAAGAAACGTATTTCTTGTGTGTCTGAAGTTCAGATAAACTTAACTGGGCGTCCTCTGTCTGTCTTTGCTGAGTCTGGCGGCCCCCTGGGCGCCAAGCCGAGAAGTCGCATCCACCGCCTTCGGGTAACAGTCCCCGACTTCATCTCGGTCTCGGGTGCGGCCGCCTCTGCCCGGGCCCCGCGTTCAGGCCGGTGACCGAGCCCTACGTGAAAGCATCACATTCCCTGGGGACACAGACCACGTAGGGCCCATGGACAAGTGGGTCTCCCTGGGGCCCTTTCACTGCTGGGCTGGAGCGACGGAGGCCGCACGCCTGCCGCCAACAGCAGCCTCCCTGCCGCCCCTGGAGCCCGAACAGCAGGAAGAGCTGAGCTGAAGAGCCTGGGGCTTCGGGCCTCACGGAGCCTGGATCCAGCCGTTTCTGAAGCTTACGTGTCCCCCTGTCACTTCTGGGGCCAATGGGTTCCTTTCATTGTTTGTTTGTTTGTTTGTTTGTTTCAGTCGTTTGTAACCAAAACACCCCTCATTGGGACACGGAGTCCCTCTCGTTTTTCAGTAACACTTTGTTGCATTTTATGGGCCTCTCCTCGGTGTATGAATATGGGATTAATCACGGTCTCAAGACGCACTGCCATGAACCTCAGGGTTGACTGTTCCTGCAGAGACCTCGTCACCCGTCCCTTGTTTTGTTCCTAATAATTAACGAGCGTCGGGGTAGGAATGCTTCTGGATGCAAGTAACAGGCACACAACTGAAAACTGCTCAAGCTCTGTTGGTTTCCCATAGCAGCTGGGCGACGGGTCAGCCTTCCTGGGGCTGGCTAAGCCAGTCCCCAGCCCCACCAGGCCCAGCTCCGCCCGTCCTTCCTCTGTCCGGCCTTCCTCACACGTGGGTGAGTCTCCCCTCACGGTCACAGGATGACTGCTGGGCACCAAACATCGCGTCCTCAGGCGACAGCGTCCCATCCAGGCACCGAGGGGATGGCGGGAGCAAAGGGCTTTCTCCCCATGATGTTCTCCGCCTCTATCTGGAAGGAAAGTCCCCAAGTCACGCACCAGCTCCCATCGCTGGCCAGGACTGGACGTGGTCCCCACACAGCACTCGCAGCCAAGGCGGGGGGATTTCCACGGCTGGCTTGGGCTAAGCTAGATGGTCTCAGTCTTGTCAACGGAGGAGACTAGCTCATGGGGGGCACCTACCACAGAGGTCTCATCACTCCACCTTCTGGAGGCAAGACTAGCATTAACCCCAGGCGGGCGAATTCCAATTTTACCCAAGCCAAGCTCAGCATTCTCCTTTGCCCTTAAAATAAGATCAGAATAAGCCAGAGGGAAAGGCACCAATGCTTAAAAAAACTATATTTGGATCCCCTGGAGCTGGAAGAGAGGAGCCAAAGCCGGAGGCTGGGCCAGGCCTACGCACAGTCTCATCTGCACCCCAGGGCAATGAATTCTAAAAATACAGACTTTTGACAGTCGTGTATCTTAAATAGCAAACCCCACATATATCACCTCCACTCTTTCCTTGCTCGGGATCTTTTCATGACGAGACAGGAACGGCAGGTGCACTTTGCTTTAGCGGAACAAGTGAAGGTGACATTTGGGATGTTGGAGCCGGTGTTTCCCAGCTGAGTGGCCTTGGGCAAGCTCGGCCTCCGTGCCTCGGTTTCCTCATCTGTAAGAGGAAGGTATGGTGATGCCTGCCTCATGCTCGAGGGTGGCGGGCTGAGGCGGGTCCGTGTGGCCACTCCCAGTTGTTAGGTTCCCTTGGGGGGACTATCACTAGCCTCCAGCAGTTAGATGCATGTTGGGCTGTGGTCTCCTCCCCACCACTTCCCTTCTCGGTTACAACGCAAACTAGCTTCAGGCTGAATTCTGCCCCAGACACAAACGTTTGTTATCAAACCGGCAAGAGCGGGGTCCCACACCTGCTCTGTAAGCCCGGGGAGGCCTCGGCCATCCTCCTGCCAGGTGTGGCAGTGACACTTGATGAAAGGTCACTGTCACTCAAGGTCGATGTCACAGCGTTCAAGGCTTGGACACAGGCAGCCAGAACCCTCCGAAGCGCCGGCTGGACTGGGCGGGTCAGCACCAAGCCCGGGGCAGCACCGCAAAGGGCCCGGGTGGCTGGGCTCCCGGGACAGTTCCCACCTGCCCGAGCAGCGGGGAGATGTCGGCGCAACATCCAGGCCGATCCCCGCGCGTGGAACGCAATGCGCCCGTGAGGAGTCATTTCCCTCATCGGTTTTATGGTTAACAGGAGCCCTGGCTGTGCCGGCAGGGAAAGGGGGCCACCCGGGAGAGCGCCCCTTGCGATAATGTTTTAAATACTAGCTGATCGCCGCTGGGGGTCTGAAGCAGAGAGATGGGTTTTCCCTAGATGGTGATGGTAACGATCCCGTCCACACACTCATAGTCTGGACTGCAGCAGTTTATACTTTTAAATACGTTTTTATTGATTTTAGAGAGAGAGGAAGGGAGAGGGGGAGAGAGAAACACTGATGTTAGAGAAACACCCATCGGCTTCCCCCGCACGCCCCCTGCCGGGGATCGAGCCCTCAACCCGGGCACCTGCCCCGAATGGGACTTGAACCGGCCGCCTTTCAGTGCCCAGGACGATGCTCAGTCCACCGGCCAGGGCTGGACTCTAGCATTTTAAATTATAGAGAAGACCACAAACATGGGGGACTTCTAGATATCGAGTCAAAACTGCTGCAGGGAGACGGGGAGACGGAAGGAGGGAGGCCCCCTCCCTTCTTCTCCACCCTGGAACCCAGGAGAGACCCTCATCTTCCTGCCCCCGACTGCGTCCCGAGCGGCAGCCCCGATGAGATGCTCCGTCCTCAAAAGCCATCTGAGCCTCTGCTCTCACTCGGGGCTCCCGGCCCTGCCCAGCCCTGCGCCTCCTGCTTCTCCCACGGCCCCGCCTGTGCCGGCATCGTTTCCTTTGCGCAGGATGCCCCCCGACTCGCACACCAGAGGTCCGCCTCGCCTCCAGAGGCCCCTCCTCCAGGGAGCCTTCCCGGGTCACGCAGCCAAGGCAGAGCTGAGGGCCCAGGGCCTGAGGGGAGACCGCCTGGAATTAACCCTGGGGTATAACACACCTGCTGAGTGACTGCCCCTCTGGCCTTCAGGTTCTGCATCTGTAAAATGGACTTGATAGAAAGACGTACCCACAGGGTCCCTGGGGGTTCCCAGGAGACAGTGCCCGCGGGATGCCAGGCACGGTCACTGGCAAACAGTAAGGGCGCAGGACATGCTGAGTATTTCTCAGAACAAAAGCCCTATTCACCCCCCACCTTCCCTTCCCACGGTCCCACCCGCCTGGCCCTGGGACCTGCCTCTCTCCCGAACGTGGGCGCAGGTTCCTCCTGCCTCCCTCCCGCCGACCCTCCCGCCCTGCGCCCTAAGAGCACAGCCCTGAGCCGTGCCCGCGGCCCCCCTCCTGGCTCGAGTTCCAGCTCTTCCAAATCGCCACATTCTTATGAAATAACGAGAGTCTTGAGGAGATGAAAACCGGGTCTTATTTATTTTTCCGATGCTTAGCAATAAATACACAGAATAAATTGCATAATGAGCTTCCTAGCTTTCCCGTCTTAGGATTTAAAAGACATACGTGTCCACGAAGCATGGGATGAATTAGAGGGAAGGAGCAAACAGAAATAAGCCATTAAACGGCAGATTTCCCTTTTCATGGTGTTGGATTTTTTTAAGTTTCATGTGTTTTTGCCGGGTGGGGGGTATGTTTGTGTTTTGAACGTTTGATCGTACGTACACAAACCCTGGCTCAGTCACAATCTGCCTCAGACACCCCAACATTAGGGCTGCTCCCCAGAGGGTCACGGCCTCCCACATGACACCCCCTTTCCCGGGGCTGCTGCCGAGGGGAGGGGCGGCCCCGAGTTCCCCTGAAACCCTACACTCAAGGAGAGGTGCCCCTAAGTGGCCTCGGCCTCGCCCGCCTGGCCCGACAAGCGTGACTGCGCTTCTAGGGCTAACAGGGCAGAACGTTCTGATTCGGGTCTGGTCTTCCAGCAACTGCCAGGCACGTGGCGTGCGCGCCGGAGCCCAGGGAAGCAGCCGCCGCTCCTCTCCTCGCAAGCGTCCCGGCCGGAGACGGCGACCCCGAGACCCCGATGATCCCGCTACGCAGGGTCAGCTCACACGTCGTTAAAAAGCCTTCGTTTCCAGTAACGGGCGCTTTCCCCTCAAGACCCCATTTATTCCTTTGCCTGCTCACAATCCTCTGGGCTCCCCGGAATTCCTCTGAAGCATTTCAGATTCTTCAGGAATCGTTTTAAAACATTAGAGTTTTGCCGGCCGGTGTGGCCCCGTGGTTGAGCGTCGCCCCGGGAACCAGGAGGTCGCGGTTCGATTCCTGGTCGGGGCACATGCCCGGGTTGCAGGCCCCAGTGGGGGGCGTGCGGGAGGCAGCCGACCCATGACGCTCTCATCACGGATGTTTCTCTCTCTCTCCCCCTCCCTTCCTCTCTCTGAAATCAATAAAACGGAAAGAAATTAGAATTTTAAATCGCCGTTTCGGGACAGAGTGGCCTGTACCTGGCTCTCCTCCGGCCTCAGGTGCCACCGACAGCGGCCTGGCCCGCCTTCCCGAAGAGGCTGCTAGCGCCCACTGAGGAGGGGCAGCCCGATCCACTGCCCCCGCCCGCCTCCCCCACATCAAACCCGAAGAAACAAGTGACGGCGTAAGCGGGGCGAGGCCGGCACTGGCTCCCACCGGCTCCTGAGAACCCCCTCTGTGCCTCTGCGCCCAGGGAAGCCCTGTTGGTGGCCTCAAATCAGCCCCAGCGGGAGTATTTACACCACGGACATGGGCAACTGCCAGGGCTCAGGGCTCCCCGCCACCCACCCCCAGGCCGGTGGTTGAACACTCGCCAGCACAGCTCTGTCAGTTTGACAGCCGGCTGTGGCCCCTTTTCGCCTCTGCCTCCCGGGCCCCGATAAACAGACACTCGAACAGCCCACGGTTTCTGCTTGGCCGCAGTTACAGAGAAACCTTCATGAATTCCGATTAAAAAAAAAAAAGCAGCAAAGCAGCATGACCCCCCCTCCCGTGGAGAACTCGGCCACCTTCCTTTTATCAAGCCCTGTCCTGCAGAACCATCTCTCATTTCCTCCATTAGCCACTTCCTAAGCCTTTCCCCCCACAACGTGCAATAAAACAAACCGGGCTTTATGGCCGTCTCTCTCCAGGCCCCCTTGAAATTACATTTTCCAGTCTGTAGCCATCTCCTCCGCCCCGGGAAGCCCGGGAGAGCAGGACCGGGTTCGATCGAGTTTCACTCTGTATTTCCATTTGCAGTCGTGCATGGACTCACACTCAAGCACTACTTTGCTCTACTCTGCTACGATCTCCGGGTTTCTGTAAGGGCCTGCGGGAGCCCGCCGGGTCACCCCGCCTGACGAGCTCCCAGGCTCTGCGGCTCCGTCAGTGCTAGGAAGGGGCTCTCCTCTGCGCAGGCCGGGGACGCTGAATAGTGTCCCCAAAGCTCATCGTCTGCACCCAGGTCTATGCCCATCCGGAGATGTGCCTCCTTTCTCAGCACAGAGAAATAGAGGCACCAAGTAGCAGACAGGCAGGAAATCACCTGAGCATCGTTAGTGCCTGGATCACACCTTCCCACGGACCTCAGGCCCACACCGACGAATCCTCAGCCTGTTGGGAGACCACACTGATCTGTAACCCGCGCCTACCTGGAAGCAGGACGTCCCCTTCTGCGGGTCGCGATACTGAACGTCAGGGTTCCACGCACCTGCTAAGAGCCCTGCCGCCCACCCCCGCCCACAGCTCCTCACGGCCGCCCGGTCTCCAGGAGGGATTGGCTCCTACAGGCTCGAGTGCAAGCCTCTTAATAGGAAACTCCTGAGGACCAAAGGCCCAAAGGCTCTGGTCACTGCAACAAGCAGGTGGGAGGGAGAAAGGGGGTAGATTAGGAGCTGGGGCCTCCCCACTCCTCACATCAGGCAACACCCTGGAGAAGTAATGCCCTTCTCCAGCTCCCTGTGAGACCCGCCCCAGGGAGAGGTGCCCTGTGGGGAGAAACATTTAGGTCCCAGCAGGAGGAGATGGAGCCTGACTTGGCTCAGCAGAGGCCCTGGTCTCTGCCCCCCGGGTCAGAAGGAGACCCCCTAGGACTGTCTTGTTCAACATCTTCCCAGCCAGCGGGCTGAGGATCAGACCCGCCCTGACCTCGCTTCCGAGGGGTGGGCAGGAGTGGTGGTGGCTGGACTGGAGCGATGTGAGGACAGCTGGGCGAGTGTGCGCACATGTGGGTGTGCGCAGGTGTGGGTGTGCAAGCAGGCATGCCCGGGCGTTGAGGCAGGGGGCACGTGGGCAGGCAGGACCCAACCCGGGCCGAGCCCACGGACAGACGGGAAGAGACAAAGAAGGACACTCGCTCCCCAGCGAATCATCAGAAGTTCCAACTGCGTCACCAACGGAGAGGTTAGAAACCTCTAATGCAGCGAAAGCCACAGCAAACGATCCTGAGCCTCTCTGGAAACCGGCTTTTCAGCAAAACCTCGGGGCTCATTTGTCTCTGAACAGTATCCAGCCCCACTTTTTCCATTCGAAGAATTTTCAAACCCATTTCCTTTTGCAAACATCTTTTGAATGGGCGCATCGTGCGGATGATGTGCTCGTGGCCACGCTCTGGGTGGCGTGCTGTGTGTCCCGTGTGTGCGTGTGCGAGTGTGTGTGTTTAATCACCGGGCCTGCCTTTTTTCTGTGCTTGAAACAACCTTTTACGGTCATAAGTACGCAGCCAAGTCACAGCCTGGCAGTCCTGAGAACAGCTTCGCCCCATGGTGTACCCACCCAGCCAATTTTGCAGCACCAGAAAAAAACAGCTTTGTAATTGGTCCTAAGCTTGGGATGAAAGCAAGAATTTTCTGACCCACATACAACCTCAGAACCACAGTGCCAAGGACACGGGGGAGAGAGCAGATATAGAAACTTGGTTGAGTGTCTTTGGTTGTTAAAAAAAAAATAGAGTTCTGGTGGCCAGAAACAACCTGGGCCCCAAATACTCGTTGCAAAACTATCTAAAAGGACTCAGATGACGGAGCTCTGGTTCCTACCAGCTTTGCCAGGGCTGTGAGACCTCCGCGGAGGCCGTGTCTAGAGTCACTCTGTGTCACAGCCAAAAGGGACTTCAGCCTATGGAGACCACGGTGGTGGCTGCTGGAGAGAAAAGGGGGCAGAGGTCAGGACGGGGCCGAGGGCACCTCTGGGTGCTGGCGTCCTCCGACTTCCTGACCTGGGTGAGCTGACACCGCGAACTCCAGGGGCCACTCTGTGAAAATTCCTGTGCTCCGTGCACATTCCTCTATGTTACGTTTTTCTTAATTTAAAAGAAAATTGTTTTCATTGTTTGGCCCCAACCCTTCGAGTTGCGAGCAGCCGGCCGAGGCCCCCGCGGCCGGCTGAGGGGCAGGCAGGGCGTGAGGACTGGGCGCCCTGCTCACCCCCGCAGTTCTCTGTCCACCACGACTTAGCTCTTGGTCCATGGCTGCTGGGTTCACAGGTTCCCCAGTGGGTGGGGACCTATCACTAAGGACTGTGTCTTAAGCTTCGTGTCACTGGTAGGTCCCTGCCAGTGCACACACACACACCCCAGGGTGGGTACTATTAATTCGTCCCTGGGCTGCAAACCGCACTGAGCAGCCCACTTGCTCTGGTTGGCACGAAGGGGCGACTCTCCTCTAGACCAGACGCGGGCCCGGCCCTCAGAGTCGCTGTCCCCGCGTCTCACTGGCGAGTCCCCCGCGCCAGCACCTGCCAGTGGACTCCTCTGGTGGGGGGCCTACCTCCTGCCTCGTCCCCTCCCCACCAGCTCCTCGGCACCCTCGCTGGTGCTGGACGAGGAACTGCTCACACAACTGCAGGTCCCCTGGCCCCTGGTCCAGCCAAGACCCGTCCACTTCCGTGAGTGGGTGTGGAGGGAGGTGAAAGGAAAAGAGGGGGTGCTCAGTGAAGCAATGGATCAATCATTGAGGGCAGGGCCGCTGGCGTGGCTCAGTGGTTGAGAGTCAACCTATGAACCAGCAGGTCACGGTTTGATTCCTGGTCGGGGCACATGCCCAGGTTGTGGGCTTAGGGGTGTGCAGGAGGCAGCCGATCGATGATTCTCATCGTTGATGTTTCTCTCTCCCCCTCCCTTTCTCTCTAAAAATCCATTTTTAAAAATATATTTTAAGAAAAATAATTGAGGACCTATTAGATTCAGAAGCTAAGTTGGGTAACTTCAAAGCTAATTAAGTAAAATGTCCAAGATGCTGGACCACGGGAAAGACTTCTCAGGAACAGCATGGATTCCCACGGAAAGAAGAGACTGGGGGGCAGGACGGGCGAGGGGAGGGCCTGGGGAGGGCCTGGCTGGCTCGCAGAACCTCAGAGTCGGGGTGGCTGAGGGCGAGGGTGCCGGTGAGGGGGCACCACACAGGGCTGACGACCAGATGCCAATCTAGAGCCCCCCCAGGCTTCCTACTGCAACTTCGTTTCTCGAACTCTCTCCGTGGGAAGCTGGGAAAGATGAGCCTGGCATTCCCCTGTTGTTCTCTGGATCTTCCCAGCTCAGCTAAAAATAAAGCAGCGGAAATACCACGAGCAACCAAGGAAGTTCTCCTTCCCAGGGAAGACCTTGGCCTGGTCCAGGGCTTCATGCCCACAAGGGTGGATTTCCGGGGACCCAAGAGAGAACATTCACATAAAATGCGGAAGGAAGCTAACTGGTGTGAGACTCGGGAGTTTTCCATGAAAATTCCCTCCTACAAACCCCCTGAGCAAACACATGTGCATTTGGGCTTCTTCAACCGGGGTTTGCTTACACTCGAGGTCACCTCGGTGCTAGGCGTTCCTAAACAGAGCCGAAGTGCCGGCCCTTCCACGTCGGCCTGCGTGCGCATATTTGGCCTTTCTAAACAGCTCTAGTCCTTTGAAATGTCAGGCTAACAGAATCCAGGAATTCCTGACCTCCACAGAGCCAAGGACCAAGGGCCCAATTTTGGCCTCGGTTCCAACCGTAAAATTCAGTATCAATATTGACACTCGAGATTGCTGATTCTACTCTGTTTTCTTAGCCACGAAACCCACAAACCTTTCGCTGCTGAACCTTTGCCCAGCCCGGGAAGCTAAGCCATCAAACCGATCTTTATCTTGTGAGGTTAACAGGTTTAAGTCCAAATATAGCAGTCCCCTGTACCTACCGAGATTTATTGTCTGTTTAAGCCCACGTCTGCACCGACATAGCTTAACAGCCTGTTTCACCAGAAACCACGCAGACCCAGATATTGTGGTTTTGACAACACTGAGATCGAGAAGAAATATGCAACCTCTCCCGTGGTTCCCTGGGATGAAGTGACCATGTGTGAGTCTGTTTCTTATAAATTGAGAGGTTGCTAAGTGTGATGAGACGCCTGGGCCGGCCCCCCGTTTACAGGCAGCATGCACCATGCCACCCCTCCTCCGCGGCAAAGGTAACCAGGACCTCTGCCCAGAGCGCCTGGCACCACATCGCCCTGCCCACGCTGCCCAGCACGTGAAATACAGAGACGGGCGCTTGCCAGAGGCCGTGTGCTACGCGGCAGGCGCGGTTAGCAGTTCTACCTAGAAGCTCCATTCAGTATCCTACAGGTCGCCCTGCGACAGGGCCACCCTAGTGTGGCCGATCGGTACCCAGCACTCCTTCTGCCCTCCTGCGATGCCTACTTGAGTTGCAGAGGCCAGGAAGCTAAAACTACATTTCCCAGACTCCCTTGCAACTAGGGTTCCAGCTGTGACTTAGTCTCCGCCAGCCAGATGCAAGCAGGTATGATCCGGGAGGTGGAAGCCGGTGAGAGTAATACTCCTGCTGACTGTCCCTCCCGATCAGCTTGGCCGCGCAGCCATTTAGCTCCTTGCAATGGTACCAGGGCCTCTAGCCTCATGGGTGTGAGCACACAGAGCGTGGGGCACCCGTGTTGCTGGCGTGGGTCAGAGCCGATGTGGCCCTGGAGCTGGCGGGAGCCGCGGTGGCCGCCTGCCCAGGTGGCTTCCGGATTGCAAGAGCCAGTGGCTTCGTTTTTGTAGAAGAGCCCGCGTTTCCTTGGCCTCGGTTTTGCCCTCTAGATCTGGGCTCGGCACTGGGGTTTTCCTTTTCCTGCCCAGTCGGTGCTGGGCGTCAGAGAGGGGAGCCCGTTATCTGGGAGAGATAAGGCAGAGCTTGAGAAAGCAGAGATAGGACGGGAGCTGGAGACAGCGTGGAGGGAGACGCGGCGAAGGCCTGCCCTGGCCTGGGCCACAGGCCGTCTCACCCCGAGCCCAGGGCCCCCAGCAGCGTGAGGACCGCGTGGCAGGCAGGGCGTGAGCGGAAAGCACCAGTCTCCCAGCAGGAGCCTGGCCCTCCCAGGGCCAGCCTCACGTGAAATGCCGAGTCCTGAGCAGGCTGAGGGCTCAGGTGCAGCGGGAGAAGCTGGGGGCGTGGGGAGAATGGAGCTCGGCCTCGTTTAGTCACGGGACTCTCGGCAAACTACCTCCCCAGCCTCGCTTCCTCCCCAGAAACCAGCCAGGACGGCGGGGAGAGAGACAGGACAGACGATCACAGATACAGCTCCGTGGGGCTGAGGTTCTGGTTCCATTTCAGACCCGTCAGTCCAGCCTCGGCCGCTGCCACCCCCGTCTGAAGAGGAGTTTGCTGGGTCCTCCAGACGCGTCCCCCTGCCCGAGTCCCAGGCGGTTGCCAGTGCTCAGAGTGGGGGCCCCGGGGGAGACCGCGCCCCTCTGCCCTCTCGGCCCCCCAGCCTGGGGCAGCCGTTCTCCTTTCTCCCCCCTCCCCTTGTTGTGAAACAGTTACTCCTGCAGGGCGGACACTGAAAATACTACCTCTTCTGCCAGAACACATTGATTACGTTTCTTCATTCTGAGCCCCGAATATTGCTCATTTAACCAAAACGATACAAAATCGACCTGTAGAGTCCACGCTGAGGAAAGCAGTTCCCCAGCCAATCGTTTCCTTTTTCTCTCCTGAGAAAGCATCCAGGCCACAGAAACATACACCCGGGGTCTCGGCAATTCATTAGCACGACCCGCAGGCCTGAAGCTCTGCCTCTGTCTCCCCCGATGTGAAAAACCAATAGAGAATTAGGGGCCCCGTGGCCGGGCTTCCCGGGAGAGCGGGGAGGTATTATCAAGCTCATCCCCGGGAGCCAGCGCCCGACCCCGACCCCGACTCTAACCTCAAACCCCAGCGCCGGCGGGCTCACTTCTGGGCATCCCCCCCTTCTGGTTCTTTTTTTTATTTTTTATTTTTTCAATTTTATTTTGTATTGGTTTCAGGTTCAAAGCTAGAGATTTTTTATTTTTATTTTTTACAAACCTGTACTATTCCATTAGGAATTTTTCTCCAACTGTGGTTTGGCCATTTTCTCTAACTTGCAACTATAACAAGAATTCCTAGCGCGCAGAGCTCCTCTTTTGGCAACAGTGTGTCAATTCCATTCCCCTGGACTCAGTCCCCCCCCCCCCAGCCATGTTCTCAAAGGGTCTGGCACCCCCTCGATTAGCGCGAGGGCTGATTCCCCTTGAAGGGAGTTTGAAGCCGCCAGGGCTCCGATGCTGGGTTAATTGGTCTGTTTGCCTCTGTTTGTCAGAACTGCCTTTAAAGAACATCTTCAAAGGCTCCTCCGAAAGGGCCCTGTTTTGTCTGAAACCTCTCGAATGTCTTCATCGAGGCCAAAAATGCAGTGAGTGGAAGGGCTTGTTCCTTAATTATTTCTGAAAACCAGAAAGGGGATCCCATGTAGACAGATAATGAGAATCGACACAGGGAAATTAAAATTCGTGTCCAGGCAAAGGAAGCCAGGAGGGCTGAGCTGCCAACCGGCCAGGGCGCAGGGCGCCCATCCCGCCCCGGCCACCGCTGCGGACACAGCCACGAGCTCTGCCTCCTGCACCAGCTTCGCGCTAAACCCCGTGCTGATTGGGTTGCACAGGTTGCTTAGCAACCCACAGGCCAATCGCATTTGGTTTTAAAATGCCAACATCCGCACCGCATTCGAAGTATAATTTTTAACTCAAACACTTATGGCTGCAGATGGGCAAAAATGTATCTCTCTTTTCATGGCTTTTTATTTTTTTATTTATTTTATTTAGTTTTACTTTTTAATCCTGACCCGAGGATATTTTTCCCATTGTTTTCCAGAGAGAGTGGAAGGGGGAGAGAGATCAATGTGAGACACATGGGTTGGTTGCCTCCCTCGAGCCCCAGTGGGGCTGGGGATCGAGCCTGCAACCGAGATACATGCCCTTGACCGGGAATCGAACCTGAGACCCTTCAGTCTGCAGGCCAAGGCCCTAACCACTGAGCCAAACCGGCCAGGGTGAGAAGATGTATCTTTAAAAAGATAGAACAATACTTATTTCCTCATACGACCTCCCTCCCCGCCCCCAAACAATCCAGGATTTATGACGCCCGTCTTCACAACTCCCGTCGGAAGCCCTGCAGGGCCTCACCTGCCTCCGGTTTCTCTCTTGGGTAGAGATGAGTAGAAAGGGGAGCTGAATGGGACAGTTATTCGGGGGCCCAGAAGAAAAGTAGAAAAGCATGCATTTGTTTTCAATGTAATTAGGGATATGTTAGAACAGAACAGAAAAGAGAGTCAGATAAGAACCAGGGTATGTCTCCTGACACCTGTCCCACGATGGGGCGTTTGGTCCTCAGGAGGACACTGCTACATCTGCTACACCTTCCCCCCCAAAATAACTGCAACCCCAAAATGAAGGCAGGGGGACCAACCCGCAGAGAAACTCAGACACCGGACACCTCGTAAAGGGTTAACCTGGTGCCCGTGGTGAGAGCGTCGGCCTGCACACCGAAGGGTCTCAGGTCCGACTCCGGTCCTGGCTCGTCCCTGGGCTGCGGGTTAGCTCCCGGCCCCCGTCGGGTGCACGCTCGAGGCGACCGATGGACGTGTCTCTCTCACACCGAGGTTTCCCTCTCTCTTCCACCCTCCTTCCCTTCCACTCTCTCCGAAAAGCAATGGAAAAAATGCCCTCAGGCGAAGATTAACAACAACAACAAAAAGTTAACTTCACGATCGCTAGACATCGATCACATTTTCAGGATCTTGGTCTCTGATATCGAACCAGTACGTGCTGGGTTCTGTTTTGGGCCTGAGAGACCTTGGCAATCGCAGCTTCTTCCGGCCACTGTAGAAAGCCGCAGGTATCAACATATTTGCCTGAGGGAAATCAGACTTGGAACGATCTGGAGGGCGGCTCCAGAACAGCACCTTTCTTTCAAAAACTCCAATGGCGCTGGGAGCCGATGCTATCCTTCCGCCGGCCTCCGCCTGAGTGAATTCGTTAGCCTTCGCTCCCTCCAGCGCGGGGAGGTCAGGTTACCTGCTGGAGACCAAAGGAAACCCTAAATCATCTGATGCAAGAAAGAAAGAAAAAACAGCCGAGAACCTGAGCCAGGAGAGGAACGTCGTGTCTCGGGTCAGGGCAGGGTCCCCTTAACTGGACAGCTTCCGAAGTTGCTTTTAACCAGGCCCCTGGCAGAAAAAGGTACCCGGTCCTCCAACAAAACACAAACACACGCACACAGTCCCCCACCCTCCCGCAGGACACCCTGCCGCTGGGAGGTTTCTGGCTGTGGGTTCGCCTGAGATCTGATTGCTGTTATCTGCGCTTGCATAACCACAAATGTGACCGTCACTGCTCCCCTGACAGGGCTGTTTTACAAACACAAAGGGGGACTGTGTGTACACTTGCCCTCGCACCAGAAGGGCTGGTTTAAAATTTTAAAAAAAGAGAGAAAGAAGAAAAGAGAGAGGGGGGCTGGGACTGAAAGGGGCAGACCTGCTGAATGAGCCTTTCAGAAAGTTACGGGTGTGTGTGCGTGTGTGCATGTGTGTGTGTGCGTGTGTGCGTGTGTGTGTGAGCATGTGTGTTTGTGTGTGTGTGTGAGCGTGCGTGTTTGTGTGAGCGTGTGTGTGAGCATGTGTGTGTGTGTGAAAGTGTGTGTGCATAAGCGTGTGTGTGAGCATGTGTGTTTGTGTGTGCGTGAGTGTGTGTGAGCATGTGTGTGTCCAGGCACTTTCCTACAGGCGGCTGCCAATGTGGAGAACAGACGTATTCAATGGGCATCGTGTCAGAAACACGGTGATTTATTCGGCTGGTTCACTTTCAAACACTGAGCTTTCTCCTTGTTCCCTGAGATGCGTTTGGGGCCCGAATCTTCAAAATATGAGGAATGGAAGCTGTGCAGGAGCCGGGTCTGGTTCAAGATCAACAAGGACTCGATTATAAATTAGACAGTGGCAGGTCCCTGGCCCCCAAGGAGCGTGTCTGTTTGCCCAGACCGCAGACGTGGTTTTCCTCCGTCCAAAACTGCACGGGGTGGGAGCGGGGTCCCTCTGGCCACCGCCTCCCCCAGCCGGGCACAGAGGCCTGGGCTATACGCCCTCCCAGTCCCCTCATCACCTGTCCTGTCCGAGGGAGGCCTGGTCCTCTGAGCCAGAGCCAGTGCACACGGGGCAGGCTTGAGTCTCGGCCCCTAAAGTTGGGGCACGAGGGATGCTGCTTCTTGGTTTTCCTGGTGCCCCCCTAGCTGATGCCTGACCCCACGAATCCCCACCCTTCCTCCAGGACTGCGTCAAAGTTCCCGGAGGCTCGCTCAGGCCCAGGTGTGGGAGGCAGGCCTGTGCCTAATTTTTTTTTAACATCGTGTTTTTTAAATTGAGACCTAATTCACATGCCGTAAAATCCACAGCCTTCGAGTATACAATTCAGTGGTTTTCAGTATATTTGTAAAGTTGTGCGATCGCCGCCACTAATTCCTGAATATTTCATCACCTCCAGAGAAACCGCCTGCGCCTGACTCTGAAGTTGTCCCTTTGAACAGTTTTCTAGAGAAGGTCCCAAGCTGTTGAAGCCCCAAACTCCATAAAAATTACGTTCACCTGGGATTCGGAGACGACCTTCAAAGCGACCTCACCGGCAGCCCCTTCTGCCCCAGAGCCCGAGCCCCTGGGTGAGGGGAGGGTCAGAGCCCCCAGGTGAGCAGGGGAGGCCCAGAGCCCCTGGAACTCAGACCCCACCTGCCTGGGCGGCTGGAGTCCCTTCTGAAAAACCCCACAGATCTGATCTCTCTTCCTTCCCTGGGGCCGCTCAGGCCCTGACGACCTCTGGGCCCTATCTCTTATCTCCTTTTAAACTCAAAAGGCAAGAATTTGCCTCTTTTGTTCTCTGAATTGTGTCTCCCTTCCCTAAGGCTGGGAAGAGAAAGCTGCCTCCTCAAAGGTGACAGAACAACAGGAGATAATTGTTACCAAAACCCCACCAGGGTTAATTCACCCACTTACTGCCCTGGTCTATAGGAAACAACACAGCTCCCGGTTTTGGGGGCTTGAGGTGGCGACCCTGGGGTGCCATGTGATGCCAAGTGACCTTGTAGCTGGGACGCTCCTTTAGAATAAGTGAGGAGGTGGCTTAATTGTCCATCTTTACAAAGGAAAACAAAGGCCCCCCCAGCCCTGCCTCCCGCCAGCACAGGCCTGTGAGAGGGTGGGGCCAGCAGCTGTGTGGAAGTGGCCCCGGGGAGGGGAGACTGGGCCTTGCCTTGCGTTCTGGTCCACGGAAGTCACTCACTGGGGTTACTTATTTACTTTCTCACTCTGAACCTCAGTTTACCACCAACAGGTCACCAAGCTTCAGTGCCAACCCTTTGTGGGAACTCTTCTCCCTTCAGGGTTACACTTGATGGGTGTTTTTATTTTATTTCCTCTAATTAAAAAAGATGAATCCATAGATGGGGGCACAGAAGAGCCCAGAAACCCGCTACGATGGCCTAGGCCCCCCACTGGGGCATCGCGCCTGGCTCCCCTGGAAGAAGACAGGCCAGAAGGAGCCGGTCCAGGTGGAGGAGCCCGGGGTCGCCCTCCGTGTCGGGAAGGGCAGACCTAAGGTTGGAGCCCTCACCGAGTGTCCAGGTAATGGCGACGATGGTGACGGTGACCATGATGGTGGCAGCAGCTGTCCTGTGCTTGCTGCTTGCTGGGCACTGTGCTGAGCAGTGTCCATACCAGGCTCTCTTTACTTCTCAGGGGTCTATTGGGGTAGGTGCTGACGATTCCCCATGAAGCAGGCAGGAAAAAATAACCAGCAGAGAGGTTCACCATTTGAGCAGGTGCAGCTCTTACAACTAGGCTCTGAGGGACCCCGTTTGCATCCTGCCTCCAGGGCCTCGCTTTTCATCACTCCTCTCGGCTTCCTCAGGCAGCCGAAGCCCAGAGCGGGCCACCCTCTGGTTCCCGTGCACAGGCCCTTCCCAACCTGGCCGCCCAGGTCAGGCCTGGGGTTTGCTGCTTTGTTTGGAGGAGAAACTGAGGACTCGTGACCTCAGAAACAACCACCTTATAGGAGAAAATGAATCCCTACCTCACACCACATCACCAAATGAATTCCAGCTGCACCGAAGATTAAATAATATATTAAAATCATAAAAATACAAGAAAAAAATAATACGGTAGCATCGGAACGGGAAGTAGCCAGTTAACCCCCAAAATCTTAAAAAATAAAAAAAGAGTAAAGCACTTTCTCTGGAGAAGAAAAACAATAAAGCTGAAAGGTAAAGCCAGTTGCAGACAAGTCCTCATTTGATTCATAAACATCTCCAACAAAACAAAACAAAACAGGACCAATAATCCCACAGAAATTATAGGCAAACGCCAGGAAAAGTTCACAGCAAAGAAATGACAAGAGGCTCTTAACATATATTAAAAGGTGGACAACTGTGCTCATAATAAGAACATTCCGAGTGAAAACTACCCATATGGTTGGCAGAGCTCTACGGGGATGGGCAAGGATGCTGAGAACGCGACCCAGCCAGGGCTGGAAGGCGGGTCACCCCTCACCTCCAGGGAGGGCGAGGGCCGGTCGATCGTTGGTCCTGCTGATCCGCTTTTGGAAATCTAGCCCAGGAGTACGCCCAGGCCGGAAGTGACTGCGCACAAGAATATTCATTGCATTGTTGTTTTAAGTAGGAAAAGATCGGCAGGAACCCAACATCGGGTTGGAAAGCTGGTTAAATAATAGACTATGGGACAGAATGCTAGGCAGACGTTTAAACGGATGTGAAAAAGTGAAGTTGGATTATTACCTCACATTATTTACCAAAAAATCCATCAAAATGGATCAAAGACCTCAATGTAAGAGCTAAAACAATCTCTTAAAAAAACACACCATAGGAATGAATTTTTATTACCTTGGATTTAGCAATAGGCTCTTAGATGTAACAGCAAACACACAAGCAACAAGAGAAAAAACAGATAAATCAGACGTCACCAGCATTCAGGACTTTTGCATATCAAAGGACATCGTCAGGACAATGAAGACGACCCACAGAACGGGAGAAAACACTTGCAAACCGCACAGCGGACAAGGGTCCAGTATGCGGAATATACAAAGGACTCATAACTCATCAGCAACAGCAAACACACCCATTAAAAACCGGGCAAAAAAAACCACAAAAAAAACCAGCAAGACTCTGAACAGACATTTCTCCGAAGGAGACACAGATGGCCAAGAAGCACATGAAAAGAGGCCCCGCGTCATGAGCCGTCGGAGGAATGCAAATCAGCGCCACACAGGACCCGCCGTCTACCCCCTGGGATGGCTCTAATAACGAAAAAATGGAAAACGTGTTTTTAGCAAGGATGCCGAAAATTTGGAACCTCAAACTGCTGCTGGTGGGCATGTGAAATGCTACGGTGCTTGGAAAACGGTTTGATGGCTCCTGAGAAAATAAAACACGGATCGACCGCGTGGCCCACAACCCTACTCCCAGGTGCGCATCCAAGAGGCTGGAAAGCAGGTGCTCACGTAAACTCTCGTATGTAAACGGGCACAGCAGCCAGAGCGTGAGAACAACCCGAACGTTCGCCAGTGGGTGGACGGAGAAACAAAACGCGGTGATTCGGTACAACGGGGTCTAGTTATAGCAGCCCGAGGGGACTAAGGAAACCTCTGCGTGGCCCAGAGCAGCCCCACCTGCCCAGAGCGGTGTGCAGTCGGCACAGATGGGGAGCCTGGCCCCACCTGCGGCTCCTGGGGTCCCCTCTGGTGTGAGCACCTTACCATCCAAGTGCCATTTCAGTGCTAAAAGATCAGTATTTTCACTTAGCGTGGCCCATCGGTCCAGCCAACTGCTTCACCTGGTGCTCAACTGGGGGGAGAAGGGGATCGGTTCCAACACCGGAGGGAAAACTAGCCGGAAACTTTTAGAGGGACAGCAAAGTACCATATTCTGTGGGTGCTCTCGGGGTCTCACGGATAATTCTGACCACGTGTGATTCTCACTTCATGGGACGGCTCTAAAATCTGCCCGCGTTAGATGCGACTCCACTGCTGTAGCAACAGGGCAGGCGGCTTCTGCTTGTAGAAAACCAGAACTGAGACACAGGGACGGCGGTACAGGTGCTGCCCGGAGCTCCCCAATACCTCCCACCGCCCCCCCAAGCGTGGACTGAGCACATTCGTTCGCAGGAAGCACAGGGAGGAGCCCGCAAGTGACCTACACACAAATCTCATCTGAGTCGCGCCTGTGGGGGCAGGAAGTCTTGTCCTATTTTATTTTCTTATTTTATTTTATTTTAAATCCTCACCTGAGGATAATTTTCCATTACTTTTCAGAGTGTAGAAGGGGGAGGGGGAGAGGCATCAATTGGTTTCTCCTGCAAGCGCCCAGACCAGGGCCAGGGATCGAGCCTGCAACCCAGGTGCCGGCCCTTGACCCGGTTCCGAGGCCCTTCAGTCCTCAGGCCGACACTCCAACCGCCGAGCTAAATGGGTCAGGGCTGTTCTCATTTTATACTGTTGGGGAAACTGAGGCTCAACGAGGCTAAGTGATTAACTGAAGGCAAGTGGGAGAGTCGTGGTGGCCCCCAGTCAGAGCCCCCAGCTCCCCTTCTGACCACCGGTTTGCCTTCCTGCTCTGGCCCAGCCGCACCGGTCATCTCAGCTGACCGGCCCCCGCTCCCACCCACCCCACCCCGATGCACTAACTACTTCTTAAGTTTGCATCCGATGCAGTCCCTTCTACTTGGGCAATTTCCCATCTGCAAGCGCTCACGGGGGAGACCTCAAGGCCACACTTACGCAGACGGGGACTGGCGTCGGTCGCCCTGGGCTCAGGCGCGTGTGCCCAGCAGACCTGCGGGTCCGGCAACTACGCCGCTCCCGTGGGTCACTCCCTCCGGCCGCGTCTTGCCCGTCTACCAGCAGTCCTAGCCTCTCTCCACCCCGACACTCCTGGTTCTGCTCTCCTCCGGGACGACCCGCGGCCCCGGTTATTTCCCAGCCGTCGATTTCGTGCTGGGCTTGCTAACCTCCCGCACAGACCCCACGCTCTCCTTCGTTTCTCCGTCCTTGGAACCTGAACCATCCCCGTTTCCTGCCACCCGCCACCCTAATTAGCGGCTGCGCCTCCCAGGACGGGCGCCTCCCTCCCGGCTCCCCTTAGCCTCTTCTGGAACCAGCTTTCTGTCCGTTTGACCGCCCACCTCCAAGCCAACCTGAATTACGTTTTCTCATAAGACTTCATCAGACGCAAATACACGTCTTTGAACCTGGAACAAATTACATCTACCACGTCCCCTCTGTCCACTCCTTCTGCCATTTGAAGGGCATAAAAAAATTACATCAACCTGGTTTGTTTGATATAAATTCACCGGGTCTTTCTTAGCAGGACGGTCTCAGGTTTGGACGACTACCCGCAGGGAGTTCTCCCTCCCACATATCGCGACGCGTGCCCTCCCCCGGCCCCCCGGGCCCCCCGCGCCCTCCTGGCAGATTTAAGCCGCACTCAATGCAGTCGCACCCAAGTGCACAACCACACGTAGAAATGAATAAAGTGAATCGTTTTATAACGTAAGCTGCCAACATCACTTCTAGTTAGAGGCCAGTGGTTAGTTGCTCAGACTAGAAAACAGCCCATCGTTAGTTTCGTTAAGGAAACGGCCGCTGCTGGGCGTGTTCCTTCAGACACGATCGCCTCTGGCCTTTCTCTCGGGTTCAGTGCGAGGGCGAGGGCCAGGGTCCCGTCCCCAGGCTCCTACCTGTATCGGGCCCTGCGCTCGGGCCGGCCCGGGCTCGGGTTCAGTGCTGAGGGTTAACTCCGGCTCCACCAGCCTCACCTGAGGGTCTTGGTCAAGGCCAGGGTCTCCAGGCCTCCCTCCCGGGTCCCCTAAGGCAGCGGCTTGGGGGGGGCTGGGGAACCTGTGTCTCCACAAGTGCCACAGGCCCTTTTGGTTGCTACGTGACCTTGGGAAGCACCGAATCCTCAAAGCAGCGCAGAAACGACCGGGGAACCCTGAACCCAGGCCCGAAGGTGAGCCTGCGGGACTCTGGAGCCTCTCCTCTCGCCACGACCCTGCCGAGCCTCCCTTCTGACCGGAGACGTAATTTTCTGTCGTAGTTGGAGACACCCCAGCGTCATTTTTACGGAAATGAATTTCTACGCAGCATTGCCAGGGGCCCTTGCTGTACACGCATGTTCACGGCTGCTCCATTGTCCACCGCAGCTGACTGCGTGTCCATCACGGATGGAGGGACGCCCAGGTGAATCCAGCCACGGAAAGGAATGACGCCCTGAGACGCCCTGCGTGACGAGCCTGGGAAGCGTCACGCGGAGTGAAGTCAGTCACAGGAGCGTGATCGTGATGATGCCACGTCTATGAAGCATCTCGAGAGGCCGATTCACAGATGGACAGTCGGCCAGAGGTCACGGGGTGGGCAGGGGTGATCTAAGGGGTTCAGAGTTTCCGTTTGGGGCCGTGGAACAGGCTGGGGTGACGGTGACACAGCACTGGGAATGTCCTTAGTGCCACTGAGTCGTGCACCTAAAAGGGTTCAGTGGTGAGTTTTACGCTACGGAGATTTCATCGCACTAAAAAGAGCACACAGGACATCTGGAAGCAACGGGGGGCGGGGGCCAAGCCACATATTTATCCCCGGAACACACCGCACGCCTGAGCCTCTGCAGGAAGCCCCCCACCGGGGACCGTCTTCAACGTTCCCCGGAAGCTGAATGGAAAACAGGTTCCCTGTTAATCGAGGGCCCGTTGGTCCCGGCTACCCTGCGTTTTACTATTCCGGGGAGAAAGGCGGGGAGCACCTGGGCGTGCGGGGGTGACGTAAGCCTGTGTGGTGGGCAGATGGGCTGCGTGGGGCATCAGGAGGTGTGAGGGCAGCTCCGCAGGTCCCCAGCGAGGGGACGGCCGCAGTCACTGGGCCGGTTTTGGACGTAGGATGTTCCCCCCGTAAGAGGAGATGCTGTGACCGCCGATGGCCCCCGAACTTCACTTTCCAGGAGCACATGAGCCAAGCGGAGCCAAACAGGGCCCTGCTCCTGGGTTTTTAAAACCTCTACACACTGGAAACACCCGCATTCTGTTGGAGCTACAAGGTCCCAGGTGCACCCCCGAAGGCGTGGGCAGCACCGGCCGTTCAGGGTGGACATGCTTCCGAGGCTGGGGGGCTGCGGGGGCTCGAGCGGGTGGAGCCCCGATGGGCTGCGGGTCCTTCCCTGGCCCTGGGCCGGGCGCGTGGGGGAGCCAGCCCGTCGATGCCTCTCTCTCCCCCTTCCACCCTCTCTGAAAAGCCATGGAAAAAATATTCTCAGGTGAGAGGGAGAAAGAAAAGTGCCACCTGCTCTTTCTGAGAAAGGGTCCGGGGCAGGCCCAGGGCTCGGTTCCAGCAGAAGGCCACAGGTCGGAGGAGGAATGAGAGGACGTCGGTCCCCCTCGACCTGCGGCTGTGAGACTGCGCGGAGATCACAGCGGACACGGTGGCGAAAGACCCCTGTCCTCCGGGGAGAAAACGAGGGAGCTCATTTAACGTCACAACGAAGTCAACCGCCGCGGGTCTCGGCCGGGAGGGCCCGACGTGCGATCCCCTGGGAGCCGGGAAGCCGCGGGGGCAGCGGGGATGGTGCGGGCTCCAGGTAAACGGCAGGTTTTGTTGGAAATACCTTTTTCTTCTCTTTTAATAGTTAACCTGACGCCAGCTCAAGAATCTGAGATACCGAGGAGCCTACTGGGCACCTGGAGAAAACTTTCAAAACCTTAATTACTTATAATCTAGGTTTCAGCGGTAATCTCAGTAGCGCTGCTAGAGCCTCTCCCTCTACAGCTCCCAGATGCTCCAAACCCAGGTATCTTATCTCCAGCAGGAGCCTCGGTTCTTTATGATTTGAAAACATAGCTTGAAAACGTCTCGGTCTTATCTCGGAGCAGAAGTGGTGTCACTTGGCAGCCCAAGTATTTGAGTGAGAGTCTCCCCCTCTCCGCGGCCACAGCTGTCTCTTCCAGCCCAGCCAGCCTCCTGCTGAGATAAAATACGGCTCATTTAGGTCAATGATTAAATTGAAAGTTATAATATTACCAATTAAGTTTAAGCAAAGAGAGAACCCCCTCCCCCCAAAAAAACCAAGTAAATTCTTCAGGAGGGTCACGGGAGTACCTGTCCTCACACACGGCACCCGCCACCCCCACCCCGTCTTATGAAATCACCGAGAAAGCCCCCCCCGGCCCTGTCACTAGGTCTCCGCTTTCAGTCTCAGAACAACTACTTATTGTCTCCCGAGCACATTTTATCTGGGAGCCTGTGTGCTCACTGGGCTGTGGAACCTTCCAGAGCTAAGCAGTTTTCCCGAGACTGCGGCCCCGGGGAGCCGGGGGAGAAACTGAGGAGCCCACGCTGAGAACTACTTCTAGTGTGTGTCACTCAGGTGTGGGAAGGCAGGTAACACCTCTGAAGATTCAAACAGCGGTCGAGGGAAGGCATTTGTACAACAGGGTCGGGATTGGGGGCGGGGGCGGGGCACCTAGGGTGCCAAAGGGCCTCACTCCCAGGTGCTGAGCCTGCACTTACTGCGCCTCCTTAAAACTGGCCCTCTGTTGCTTCACCTTTGTGGTCCCCAAATCCCCAAGAACGAAGGATGGCAATACTAGGTTCTATTCTCCAGACTTGGCTTATGTAAAAGAAATGGGGTGTGGGGGTGCGGTCATAGCAAACCAAAGCTTGTCTGCTTGAGTCGGTGATGGACGAACGGGTGACGCCCCTGGGCCAGCCACGTCCCCTGACCCACCCAGTCACGGGCACCTTCCCGCTGGGGTCCCAACCCTAGGAAGTCCCGAGTGGCCTGGAGAGAGACGGGACCCCGCCCAGGAGTTCCCCAGCCGTGAACACGGAATTCTTGCTTCATTGTGCCTATTATCCCTTGATGATGGGCTGATAGCTCTCGAGTAATTAAACAACGCCAGGAGTCTTTCAAGCAATCCTCTAATTGCTAGTCTCACCGCCAGAATTACACCCTCCAAATCCTCGCTGATGCTACTGTAGACTTCGGGGAGCTACAGACAATGGGAGGAAGATCCCGAGAGAATGTCTGGGGGGGGGGGGACCAGGATGCGTGAGTGGGTACAGTTTCCCGGCATCGTGGCAAAATCGGGACAGCGGTTCAGGGGTTGCCAGTGGACACCCCAGCCCCCAAACCACAAAGAGCCCCTGGCGAAGGCCCAGACAGGCAGGGCCATTTTGTTTTAAGAGCAGTTTTAGGGTTTCAGAAAAATGAGGGACAGTACAGAGGGTTCCATGTAACCTCTTGCCCGTCCCTCTACGATTTCCCTCTACTATCAACATCTTGCATCAGTGTGGTTCATTTGTTACAACTGATGCCCAGAGATGGATACATTGTTATTAATTAAAGTCATCATTCACATTACAGCTCACTCTTGGTAATGTACAGTCTATGGGTCTTGGCAAGTGTGTAATGACCTGTATCCACCATTATAGACTCATATAAAATAGTTTTACTCCCTAAAAATCCCCTGTGCTCCACCTATTCACCCCCATTTTCCCCCAACCAGCAGGGGTGTATTTTGATTCCTAGTTCACTAGAGAAATGCATATATTTTTCTGTTTCCCCTTGAAAATAAATGGTGGTAATTCATCGGGTGATCAGAAAGCTGTGCTCTCAACTTCTCGCGAAGCCTGGTCAAGAGCACAGAGGACTCCCCGTGGGCCCTGCGCAGACTGGAGAACACGGGTGCTCCCTGGACCGCAGCAGCCTCTGGCCGGAGCCCACGGGCAGAGCGAGCTCTGTGGCTGCCGTGCTCCAGCTCTCACATTACCCAGCAACGGGCAGGCGTGAGGTCCAGACCGCGCCGAAGATGGCAGACAAGAAGCACCCAGAAACGTCGAGAACACGAAGAAAAGACAGGGGATCAACTTGCAACAGCGGTTCTCAAAGTATCGCCCAGGCACCCCTGGGGGTCCCTGAGACCTTTTCAGGGTCTCATGGATTCAAAATTATTTTCACAGCAATACTAAAACGTTATTTGCCTTTTCACGCTTCGTGTCTTAAGAGTATACAGCGGCGTTTCCCAGAGCCTACACGATTTGTGGTATCACAACGGACTGAACGCACACGAGATGCAGGAATCCAGCTGTCTTCTGTTAAGGCAAACAACAAAGGGCTTTGCAAAATGTAAAATAATTCCACTTCTCACTAATTTTTTTTTGGGGGGGGGGGTTGGAAAATATAGTTACTTTTCATTTAAAAAGTCATATGTCTTATATGTCATGGGCTTATTATTTTATGTGAAATAAGTACTTTTATGTTTTTCCCAGGCTTAATTTCTAATATGATGAATATTGATAGCTATAACCCACAGTAACAAAAGCTTTTTGGATCCTCAATCATTTTTAAGGATGTAAAGGGGTCCTGAGACCAAAGAGTTGCAGGATTGCTGATTTATAGCAAGAGACTGGAGTCAGCCCTGGTCTGAAACCCAATTCTGCCATTTGGATGAGTTATTTACCCCCCACCCATCCTCCCACCCACCACCCAGAGCCTCGGCTCCTTTATCTGTAAAGCGGCGACGATAACGTTTGCTTTATGAGGTGGATGCGAAGATTAATGAGCTGACGTATGAAGGAGCACCCGCGTGGTCGCCGGCGAGGGCGAGGCCCTCGGTAAACAGCAAGAGGGGGAGGAAGGGAGTGTAGAGCTTGGTTCCCACATACAGCGGGTCCTGCCGTGCGGGAAGCAACAGTAATTACTAAGGGGCCTCTCCCCCTCTGTGTGCCTCAAGCAAGGGTGGGATGAAGTTGGGGGGCCCTGAAAGACGAGGGCGTTTACGTGAGCAGAAGGGAATGTATTTCTCTTCTGTTCTCGCAGGAGGACAGCAGGAATGATGGCTGGGAAGGAGCAGGGAGCGGAGTCTTCCTGCAGGACACTGAGCAGACCCCAGCCTGCTCACCCACACGCCCACGCCCACGCCCACGCCCACGCTGAACGAGGAGAGGTGCGTGAAGGTGGCCACGTCCAAAGCCAAGCTGCTCGTGTGATCAGTGTCAGTAACAGAACCTTAGCACATCGTCCTCACGAGCACAGATGCCAACCACCTTCCCTGTTCCCTAGTCTGCTCCTCCGAACCCCAGGCCCCTCCCAGAGATCCAGACACCTTAGGTCTGGGACAGAACCCCGGCATCTCAATTTTTATACAAACTCCAGCCGAGCAACCAGAGGAGAGCCCTCCAGGCCACTGGGCAAGCAAGCAAGTGCTGAGAATCTCCGTCTTAGGAGCACAGGGGAGCGTAGCTGGAAAGACCTGCACAGAGGGGTGATCTCCACTGTGTCCCCAGTTCCTCCCATAGGGGCCCTGCTCAAATATCAACACGTCCTTCCTCTCTGGGGACAGCTCAGCTGACACACCTTCCTCCAGCACCGAGCCCTCAGTCTCCCCCCATCCTCGGGCCAGAGGGAACAGGGGTGACCCCCTTCCTCAGGCATTCATCCCCCTTCACACATTGGAAAGGGTTACCAGTTCTCTGGATAAGAGTCAGGCAAGGGAACAGTATTTAAATGCCCCATCCTGCTCCTGGAACATGGGGGTCTCTAAGAAAGACAAATGTTCCCGGAGTTTCCAGGCCCGGCCGCCTTGGCTGCCCCCCAGTCTCGGCTTCTGCTGTTCATTGGATGTGTCCCCACCCCCTTGCTCGGCAGCAGGCGTGCCCTGGAGATAACATCGGCGGTTTTCCTGTGGGTGGGGGAATGCTCACCAGAGAGGCCAATGCCTGGGCCGTGTGATAACCCACCCGCCCTGGGAGAATTATCTGATCCGTTCAGGCTTCCCAGGCCTTTCTTGTTGGATTCCAACTTCATTTTAGGACAAAGCAGCCAAGGATCACAGGTTACTGACTTTTTCTTTTCTTTCCTTTTTTAAAAACCTTTCTGTCATAAAGGCCGGGCCCTTTCTCAGATGCACCATACGAAGGGGCCGTGTAGTCGTAAGAGCTGGCACTTGCTCAGTACTTTGGGGCTTGCCCAGGACTTTAATGTGGAGACTCTTTGGTTTGATTCTCAGATCCTTCTAGGGAGACAGGCATCGGGATTCTGTCCATTTCACAGATCAGTAACGGAGGCTTAGGGAAGTTCCGCAGCTGGCCCAGCAGGAGAGCCGGGCTTGAACTAACCGCTCTGCCATTGCCGCCACGTGCCTGCCACGTTCTCCCGCCACAAGCAGTTTCCCCTTTCGATGGTTTTGTGACCCAGGATGGAACTGAGATGTTTGCTCAGCAAGTGTACAAAGCATTTCTGGCAGGTGCTGTGAGAGTCGGCCTGGAAACAGCAGGGTCCACGGAGAGAGGACGTGGTTCACCGTTTACCTTCACTGTACGCAGGGTGCCCCTGCTGAGCAACCCCCCAAGCCGGCCTTGGGCAAAGCCACGGGGAGACCGGAGCTGTGGTCCGACGTCACCTCTCAGCCGTGTGGCCCCAGCTGGGCCCTGACTTCTCTGGACCTGTTTTCTCTTCCCTGAAACGGGAGCGTTTGTCTACCTGGTGGGTCCGGGTGTCGCTGGGAAAACACACGCTGAGCACCCAGCGCGGGGCTGGGAGCCGGCAGGACCCTGGGAGGGTCGGGGCTGTTTTTGCGTCGTTCTGATGAGAAAGCCTCCTTGCCTCTCATCTGTTAGCACCTGGGGGCACTGGAGAAACAAATCGGCCCCTTTCAGGTTCACATGCCCTGAAATCACCACATTTTCAGATGCACGAAATACTCAGTCGCCAAGAACAGCCCTCCCCAGCCCCTCTCGAAAAGGGCTTCTTTCTCTGACTTGAAACAAGGAGCCGTTTGCCAAACTGAAACAGCACATAAACCTTAGAACCCGCAGATTTGAGTGAAATCTAATCTCAGCCAAAGCGGGCAGGAGTGTGGGGTGGGGGGGGATGAGTCAGAGATTCCACCCTGCAGAGGGCCAGCCTAATATGGCATTGGGGAGCCAGAGAGAGGCGAGGTATGCCTGGGCTCCCAGACTGGAGCCACGGCCCTGGCCGGCAACCAGCTGCTCCCCCACCTGCCCCCCCACACACACACACAGGGAGCAGGGCCTCGGGGTGCAAGCCAACGCAGGGA
This sequence comes from Miniopterus schreibersii, assembly GCF_964146895.1. Lineage (NCBI taxonomy): Eukaryota > Metazoa > Chordata > Mammalia > Chiroptera > Miniopteridae > Miniopterus > Miniopterus schreibersii. The sequence continues at coordinate 55,887,112 of NC_138114.1, read as the reverse complement.
GCCCAGACCAGGGTGCAGGGAGCAGCCAGGAGATCAACAGCTTGACCCCAGAAATGACAGCAAGCGCCATCCTCTTCGCCTGCCCTGGCCCTCGGCCTCGGCGGACTTGCTTCTTCGGCAGAGCACGGTCCTCGCCGACCCTGAGGTGTCCCCCGGGCATCACTGAGTCTGTGATGCGGGAGGTAAACACGCAAGCAAGTGGCAGGCTTCACCCCACGTGACTCAGAGCACACGAAACTCATTTCCGTCCCTGGAGGAAAGGACCCTCAAAAGGTGAGGAGAGATTCCTGTTGCTGGAATAGTTCACAATGAAATGAAAACACAGAGACGCGCCTTGGATGGTGTGGGTGGGAGCAGCGCCAGTCCTGGCTCCTGGGGCTCTGGGTGAGGCACCTGGCTTCTTCGTGCCTGTTTTTTTGGTTGGTTATTTTCTTGTTGTTTTTTGGTTTTTTTGTTTGTTTTTAAATATGTTTCTACTGATTTTAGAGAGAGGAAGGGGGAAGGAGAGAGAGAAACATCAATGAGAGACAGTCACTGATCAGCTGCCTCCTGCCCACGTGGGGATCGAGCCCACAACCCAGGCATGTGCCCCGACCGGCAATCGAACCAGTGACCTCCTGGCTCATGGGTCAATGTTCAGCCACTGAGCCACACCAGCTGGGCTGTTTTTGGTTTTTTATCATCTGTCAGTTGAACGAAATAGAGAAGATGATCTTAAACTGGAGGGCTCATCAGGATCCTCCGGGGGCGGGTCCCCGGGGGGCCCACAGAGTGCGACTCGGCAGGTCCGGCGGGGGAGGGCCTGAGAACCTGCGTTTCTGACAGGTGCCCCGGGTACGGGGTCCTCCAGTGTCCTCAGAGGGAAAGAGAGTCTCGTTGTCCCAGCAAATTCCTCTGATTCGACGGACTGAGGTCTCCTGTCCACTCCTGACCAATGGCTGCAGTTCCAGGACCCGGAAGGTGCGGGTCGGCTGGCGCTGGGTCCACTTTCCCAGGACCTCACGGGTCATGAACCGAGCAGGGGCTGTTGGAAGGGGTCAGGGGAGGGAATTACGCTGGAGGGCCAAGCAACAAATGCCTGCATGGTGACAGGCCAGCGCTGGCACCCAGGTGAGCCCGCTGCTCATCTGCTCTTCCCAGCACACCTGGCTCTCCCTCTGCCCTTTATTTACGGGACCTTGTTTGCCTGGCCTGAGCTCCTGTGGCAGGTGGAATAGGTCTGGGAAGAGCCCTAGTGCAGGTCCCCACGTCCAGGGGAGACTGTACCTCAACATTGCCGATGATGAAGCCCATCCAGGTCCTGCCTGGAAGGAGGCAGCTGCCACCGTTCTCCTGACTGTGTTCCTGGGGAAACTTCAGCCACATGGAATGGTCACCTGGGGTCACTTGTGCCCTGGACCGAAGCACAGAAAACCATCATTCACACTCAGGCTTGCGGACTGGCACGAAGTCAGCCTCTGACCTCAGAGAGACTCCCAGATAGTGAGGGTGACACTGAAGGGCTCAGCGTGTCCCCACCTGTGTCCCGAGGCTCCGCTCCCCACAAGCGTTTGTTTACATCAGGAGTTCAGGTCTTAGGTGATATGTTCCCAAAGGCGAGCCAGCAATTCATCAGCCTCCCTACCTGAGCTACCTGGGTGACCAGGTCGAGTGGCCGAAGAGGCGAAGAGCGCAGAGATGAGGCCCTCGGCCCACAGTCTGAGGTGGAAATCTCAGGGGGATCCTGGGTTTGGGTTCCTGCCATGACATTCACCTCAAACCTATTCAGAGGTTGACCAGGGCGCTTGACGTGGGACTCATTCCCTGGGAAACCAAGCAGGCGGGCTCTGTGCTCAGGCAGCTTGAACTCAGTCCTGGCTGTGTGACCTTGGGCAACTCACATAACTTCTCTGTGCTCAGCCTTCTCCTCAGCAAATGGAGCTCTCAGAGGGCTTCTACCTCCAAGGCATTTGGGCAAATGAAAATGTGTGAAGCACTTGAAAGGGCACCTGGTGCGTACCCAGCATTTTACAAGCATTAGGGATAATTATTCCATTCACGAGACATTGATGGAGCACGTCCTATGGTCAGCTGTAGAAGGTGATGACAGAAATTCAGAGATAAACAAAGATCCAGGACCTTATCTTCAACGTGTTCATGGTCTAGGAGATGATAAGACCCAAAGAAAGATAAACCACAATACCGTGTGACGAACAGTCTCCCGGTGCTTTGCATAGAGTAGCAACTCCACCTGGAAGAGACGGAGGGAGCCTCCCAGGGATGTGACGATGGATCAGCTTTGAGGGTCTGCCTGAGAAAGGCGCCTGGGCAAGGCCTCTAGGCTTAGAGAAGACCCTCGGTTTTAGGAGAGGCCTGGCTGCCCGTGGAAAGATGAGTTCAGGGGACAGCAACACAAGGTGGGGTCAGGTGACTGTCCCACCGGGTACGGAAGAGGGAAATGTGAACGACAGGCCTGGAGAGCTGGTTCGGGTGTCGTGCTGCGGAGCTTGGACTTTATCCGGAGAGAGCAGGAGCCAAGATTTAAGCAAGAGAGTGGATGAGATGTGACTTTTTTAGGACTGAAACTGGTAGCAGAGTGGAGGCCGTCCTGGCTGGAGGGGCCCGTCGGGAGGCTGAGCCCGGGCGAGAGATGCTGAGGACGCCGGTGTGGCCGTGGCCATGGTGATGGGGAAGGTGATGGTGACGAATGGCCATGGCCGTCAGGACAGTGGACAGGAAGCTGTTAACTGGATACTGGAGGGGAGGGGGGAGGAGAGGGGAGGGGGAAGAGGAGGGGAGGGGGAAGAGGAGGGGAGGGGAGGGGAGGGGAGGGGGGAGGAGGGAGGGGAGGGGGAGGGGGGAGGGGAGGGGGGAGGAGGGAGGGGAGGGGGAGGAGGGAGGGGAGGGGAAGGAGGGAGGGGAGGGGAGGGGGGAGGAGGGAGGGGAGAGGGGAGGGGAGGGGAGAGGGGAGGGGAGAGGGGAGGGGAGGGGAGAGGGGAGGGGAGGGGAGAGGGGAGGGGAGGGGAGAGGGGAGGGGAGGGGAGGGGAGGGGAGGGGAGGGGAGGGGAGGGGAGGGGAGGGGAGGGGAGGGGAGGGGAGGGGAGGGGAGGGGAGGGGAGGGGAGGAGAGGAGGAGGAATCAGGCAGCACCCACAGTCTGCAGCGTGGGAGCCTGGATGGGTTGTGTTGACCAAGTCGGGAGACAGGGAGGGGAAGCCAGTCTGAGGCGGGCGGTGTGAACAGGGCAGAGGGAGCACCCACGCCGGGCGGGTCAAATCCGCACGCTCTGCCGGCCACCTCTTCACACCTAGAAGGTCAACTAGTTCTTGAAAAAAAGGAAGTGAATAAGCGATACAGAGTTACTTTTCAAAATTTTTTGAGAATAAGTGTATCGAGCCTGGGTAATTGAAACAATCAAGGTAACCAAGCCGAGCCGTGAACACCGGCGAAGGCCAGGCGAGGGCTCCGACGAGAGCCACGAGGCGAGCGCCGCCGGGAACGCAGCCTCCTCTTAATTCCTAATTGAACGGCGCCCACTTCCTCCTGTCCGTCCACGTAAATTAACACACTTGAGAGGCAGCCGCCCGGGATCCCGCCACGGCAGCTGGGAAGGGCAAAGTCCCCTTTCACACAGCCCTCTCCTCATCATAAAGAGAGAAAATACCGATTTCAACCATGGAAATAAATATGGGAGACAGTGGCTTTAAAATGAAAGGTTGGAAAAATGTCAGGCAGCAAAATCCCAAACCCCAGCCGTGGTCCAGGGAGCCGCAAACCACACATATTTGCACTTGAAGAGTGAAGGAGCTTTTAAGAGCCCTTGAAATAAAGATTCCCAGGTTCCACCGGGGGAGGAGCGACTCCGGTTCAAAACACATCTTTATGGCCGGGTTTTAAAGCCCAGGAAAGAGTTTCTCATGGAAACGCTGACCGCCTGTCCACACACACCAAGAGCTCAGCTTTTTAAGAAAATAAGACTTTCCTTTGCAACTAGGTCAGCTGGGAAAGCAAGCAAGAGTTTCTTCTGGAAAGTCTGTGGCTTTCAGATGGGCTTTTGGAAAATGACTCCGTTATGAGAGGGGATGTCTCCCGGCCTCCACTTTCACCTGAAGCCAGGTTAGCTGACTCAGAAGACAGGGAGGCAGAAAAGCAGGACCCACCTGTTGTCCAGGTGTGTGGTCTGACGCGCTGGGGAATTAATTACCCCCGATAAGCAAGTTCTGCTCAGGTGCCACAGGCTCGGGCGCCCACGGAGCCCAGGCAGGCCCATCAAGGAGGGAGGCCGGCCGGGGGGGGGCTGTCCAGGTGGAGCTCAGGGGCTTGGTCTCAAGGGAACAAAGGCTAATCCCCTCTAGTGACGGTGGCCATGGGGTGCCGGTGTCACCAACATCTGAGGCTCTGTGTGCTCACCACGTGGAGCTCTGCCCAGCGGCTGGAGAAGGCCCGGCTCCGACGGGAAGGGAGGGAGGCTCCACGCTCCTTCCACCTGCGGGTGGGGCGTGGGCGTGGCCAGGACAGGTTAGAGCTTCTGTCTGGTGACAAGGGCTCTGCGGTGAAGCTGCTCAGGCCCAGTGGGCCTCTGGGCAGCGATGGGCCAGGGCAGGCGGCTCAGGAGTATCGATGGCCCTGGTCCACCCTCCACCCACCTCCTCAAATGCAACAACACAAGACCCCTGGTTTACATAAAGCCGTGGGCCTGCTGCGCAAAAGCAGCTGGAGGTCAATCCCCCAACTCCCAACCCCCGCCCAGGCCCACGGCTCCTCCTGCAAAGATCCTGGGTCACTCTGTGCCCACCTCCCACCCCCCTCACCCCTCCTCCCTTCTGTCTTTTATTTTAAATCCTCACCAGAGAACCTTTTTTCTGTTGCTTTCCAGAGAGAGTGGGAGAGAGAGAAACATAGATGTGAGAGAGACACATCGATTGGTTGCCTCCCACACACGCCCTGACCAGGGCTGGGGATCGAGCCTGCAACCGAAGGAGGGGCCGTTGGCCGGAATCGAACCCGGGACCCTTCAGTGGGCGGGCCGACGCTCTAACCACTGAACCACACCGGCCAGGGCCCTCCTCCCTCCTGACAGCGGCTGTGCCCCTCTGCAGACCTGGAGCTGGTCTGAACACTCCTTCTAAGAAGCACCTGGGTCGTGCGAGATCTTAAATAACCCAGAGGCCCTACGCCGTGGGGCCAGCAGAGGAATTCTAAATGTTTTCATTGTTCTGAAAAGCCTGGAAAGCCTAGTCGACAATGGGGTGTGCGCACACACACACTTGCAACCACAAATACCTGCCCGGCCGCTGCCCAAGCCCCTTCTCAGGTTCTCCACAGGTCCACAGGTGCCATGTAAATCAGGTCAGGCCAACAAGGTGTACCTTACCTTTCGGGGGACACCGCTACATCCTGCCGCTCCCTCACACCCTCCCAGCCGCTGAGAGGGTCTAGGCTTTCTCCCTGGGGATCTGCCAGAGGCTGGGCCGCCCCAAGCAGCTACAAAGGCCCCAGTCCCTTCCCAGGGGTCCCCCTCTTCTCACATCTCCTGCACTTGACTAAACTCACCTGCTTTCAGGTCAGAAAAATAAGGGCTTAGCGCTTGATTGGCCTAAACCTCGTCTGGAAGACGGGGGAAGAGCTGAAACCAGACCCGAGCGTTTTTATTGCATCTCCACATTACCTGCTCACGTTTACTAAACACGCAGATTTCTTCCCGGGTCTGTTTACTGTGGGGTGGGGGTGGGGGAGCTGTGTGCTGATTTATGGGGCAAGTGGCCTTGTCACGTCAGGCCTCCAGCAATCTGACCTTTAGAGATGATTTTAACTCCAGTTACTGGGAAGCAAGTAGGAGTCACACTGAGCTGTGTGTCCGGCGAGCGAAGGCGGCTCCGACGTGACCCGTCCCAGGAGGGCCTGTGGGTTAGAGACGGTTCAGACGAGGATGTGGGCCTGCGCGCAGGAACAGGGAGCGATGGGAGAGCAACCGGCCGGCAGGGCTGTGAGGGGAGCCATCTGCCCTGAACCCGGTGTCCCCGCCCTGCCGAGGCGTCCGGGCCTCACGGTACAAAGGTGCGCCTTTGCTGGGGGAGATCAGGTTTACTTCCTGCCAAACAGGCATCGCTCAGCTGCGAACGCTGGCCTCCCGCCGTCCCTCCTGGAGCCCCAGTGTTTACTTAGCCTTGGAGCTCGGATCTCTGTGGCAACCCCGTTTGCAGGAGCACCGGGCGTGTTGCTACACGGGCTCGGGGGGAAGTGGCGCCAGGAGGGCCCGTTCAGGCACATCGCATCGCCCCGAACCGTCTCCAGAGGATCTGAAACCTCCCGCGCGGCCAGAGGCTAGTATCTCTTACGACTTTCATCCCCACCCCCAGGCCTCTCTTGGGGAGAATCACCCAATTTCAGGACCTTGTTATCTGCTACTGTCCACACCCACAGTCACCTGCACAGGCCATGGCCCATCAGTACCCAAGCCAGGGTCGCAGAACTGTTTGTAAAGAGCAATAGAGTGTAGCATTTTCAGCCTTTGTGGGCCATGCAGTCTCTGCCGCAACTGCTAACACAATGCACAGTACACACACGATACACAATGCATGGTACATATACAACACACAGTACACACAACACACAGTACACACAACACACAGCACACGCAATACACAGCACACGCAATACATAAATGAATGGGTGTGGCCATGTGCCAATAACTTCATTTATGGCCACTGACATTTGAGTTTTATATAATTTTCACATGTCACCAGATGTTATCTTTTTTATTTTCTTCCCACCACTTACAAATGTAAAAGCCTCGTTCAGCTCACAGGCAGCACAGAAGCGGGCACTGGGCCGGATCTGGCCTGTGGGTTGTGGCTTGTCTGCCCCCGACCTGTGTACCCGAAAGCAGGGCGGGCTCCCCACCCACCGCAGCCCCAGCCCGGCCAGGTCACTGCCCTTTCTGCGGGTTAATGTTCTGACTCTGCCTTTTTCGTCCACAGCTCTGGCCCTGGGGGGGGGGGGGGGGGCAGCAATGACCCAGGAGCTTCTGCATTTTGCTTAAGTCTCAGCCCAGGACAAAGCCACCGAAGGGCCCGTCTCCTGGGGAGTGAAGACGCTGGGGGGAAGGAATCAGGTCTCCGATTTCCTATCCTGCCGGGTGAGCGTGTCAAAGACACACTTAGCCTTTCTCCAGAAAGGGCAGCAGGAGTCACGGGACAGCGATAAAGGGCAGCTCAGCGCGCAGGCCGCCCAGCTCCCGGCCGCCTCCCCCACGGGGCCTCTGCCCGCGCTCAGGGGCAGGATGCCCCGGGGTCGACCGGAGCCCCTGACGCTCTTGCCCGGGGAGAGAACGGAGCTTATGTCAATCTTGCCACCCTGTCCGGTGACAGCTAGTGTCACACTTTCCGAAGATTGCCCGGGACGGCCCAGCACAACCCACACTCCTAACCCTCGCAAACCAGCCATCACGCTGCCTCCGAGGGCTCCAGGCGGTATTTCCTGCTGTCACGAAACCATTTTGATTTGCCTGTCACATCACATGCGGAGCCAGGGAGGCGCTCCCCTGGCTAACACCTCCCGAGCGCTTTGCCACCAGGGCACCGGCTCCAGCGGGGTGGGGACAGTTCTAATGGGGCTGAATCGCCCCTTAACGCTCACCCAGGCCATTGCCTGGCAGCGTCCACAGAGCAAACCCTGCTTAATAAAAAGGGGACATAGCAGGTCGAGTGTTGTAAACATGATCTCACGATTCTTAAACATTTCAATCATTATTTTTACTGACTTACAGCGTATTAAATGTTTTTTGTATAAGGGGGGCCTGGTGAAATTCTATAGGTCCTCTGCCCCTTTCCAAGTGCATCGTGATGGGGATTCTGACGTGGGAGGGACACAGGCAAGATCCAGTTTAAGTGCCCTCGGCAAAGGAATTAGGAGAGAGAGAGAGAAAAACTACAAAGACACAGCCCCAAAGGAGGCCGTGTTCTGAGCCACGTGAGGAAAACCGCTCGCCTGCACGGGTCCCTTAGGCCTGATTCTGTCCCTGAACCACGCTACACACTCTGGGCGTCAGCTGTGCCCATGAGAAGAAACCCGCCGCCTGTTATTTCAAAGGTCCCCCGAGGATGGCACGGCTGGAGCTCCTCACTGGCCAGCGCTGACCACCTCACACCCGCTGTGCTCTGCAGCACCTCGTGTGACCTCCGAGACAGGACCCGGAGGCAACTCGAAGGAGCCCGTCAACCCCCAGCAGCCCCGAGGGAAACAGGACGCAGAAGGGCCCGGTTCCTAAATGTCACTTAGGCCTGGAAGGCTCTGCCGCCCCTGCCAGCCAAGCCCTTTCAGACTTCCTGGGGATGAAACGTGAGAGAAGATAAACTTTGCATTCATCCTTAAAAAGTCACAAAATAAACAACATCCCAACGTAGGCCGGACGGGAGGCTCGGGGCACATGCTAAGTAATGCTCGGGCTCAGGAGGCTTTCTCTGAGGGAAAGCGGGACCCGGGGTGGAGAAGCACCTGCGATTCCGGCTCAAGCATCGCTGGCCCTCTGCATCCCGGGCACCGCTCCCTTTTCTCAGCAGAGGAGGGAGATGGAACTGACCCCTCCACAGCCCCTCGCTCCACTCGGCCCCCCGGAGCCCTCCTCACTGCCCGGCCTCTTTGTAAAAGTCAGGCCAAATAATTGAGATCAAAAGAAAACGCGTGTCCACACAAAGGCTTGTACAAGGAGATTCGTAGCATAACCTGCCCCCTCAGTCTCAAAAGCACAGAATGTGCACCATTCATCTTCCGAGAACCTGGGTGTGAAGCCTGCTTGACACACACCTGCAGGACCAGCAAGCCCACCCTCCGCCCTGGCCAGGGGGACCCCAGAGGTGAAAACACTCACCCTGCACACCTGTGATTAAACGCTGCTCTCACTTATTTGTTAAAATCTCACACTTTGGGGTGGGATTGTGACCCTGCTCTATGGAAAACAATCGGCAGGTAGCCCAGGAGATGGGTAAATGCAGAACTGAGACTGCGGGTCACTGTCCAGGCGGCTGGCCAGAGCCCAGCTCCACTAACAGCCTCAGACACAAGACCCCAAAGGTGACCCTTGTGATCACCAGCGACCCCGCGAGGCTGAGGGCACGGCCGGAGCCTGGGAGGAGCCTGGAGGCTGGCAGCAGACGCCATAAAGCCCAAGGGTCGCCCTGACCGGTTTTGCTCAGGGGTTAGTGTCGGCCAGTGGACTGAAGGGTCCCGGATTCGATTCTGGCCAAGGGCACTACCTCAGTTGCAGGCTCGACCCCGGCCCCGCTCGGGACTCACACGGAGGAGACCAGTCGATGTGTCTCACATTGATCTCTCTCTCCCCTCCCACTCTCTCTGTAAAGCAGTGGAAAAAATATCCTCAGGTGCGGGTAAGAAAATAATAAATAAAAAATAAATAAAAATAAATAAAACCCTGAGTCATAGGCTCGCACTTGTTAACAAGCAAAAGGTTGCTTCTCTCTGCAGATTCCTGGTGGCAGGGAAATGAGTAAAATCATTTTTAAATTTCCTCAAGTTGGCCTTTGTGAGATTCTGAAGCAAATTCTACTCTCTGCACATGAGGAGGAAGCCAGCTGAAGGTTTGGGGGTCCGACCTCCTGTCTCCCCTCTGAACCCCACGCCCACCCCTACGGTAGCTCCCACTTTGCAAATCTCCCTCCCCGGCCATCTCTCACCTGTTCCCCTGGGAGCAGTCGGGGCCCAGAGAGGTCCAATGAGACCCCGCTGCCCCGAGAGCAGCAAAGCCAGGGCTTGAACCCACCTCCCTGGTTCCCCCTGGATCCACGTGTCCCAGGCACTGCCCCCCCCCCCCGTCTGTAATGAACAAGAACCCCCGGCTCTGCCCTCCCTGCAGCTGCACCAACAGCACCGAGCCCCCCGCCCGGCCCAGGAAACCATCGGGTGAGACAGGAGTGTTAAAAAAATAAGCTGCGTGACATTTATTTTGTCTTGTTAACATTAATATCTGTAGAAACATTTTTATTGTCAGTATAAAAATTAACAGGCTTTATTAAATACTTTCTCCAATTTCATAACGCGTACAATCAGTGTATTCCGCATTCGTGGTGCGTGGCTACGGCGAAGTGAGCAGGTGTCTCGGAAGCAAAACACTTCCCTACGGGCCCAACCGCGCGGTGAGAATTCGCCCGAGGCTGGCGCCGGGCCGGATCCACGAGGAGGTCCTGCCGGGCGCCGCGGGAAGCGATCCCTTAAGAAGATGGAAGCGCGGCTCCCAGACGATCAGCAGAACTCGGTGTTTCCATTTCCTGCGACGAGTCGCCCACGAATCTGGAAGCCACTCTCCAGGTTCACCGATGAGAACGCAGGCGAAGCCGGCGGCCGCGCCTCTGGGCAGGAGGCCAGCCGCCGGGGAGGACTCTCGCCATCACCTCGGCCGAGGTCCCTCCTTGAGGAATGGATTAAGGCATCTTGTTAGGAGAACGCTGGTCCCACTGGTCTGGGGAAGTCCAGTTAAAGGTCACGTGGGCCCAGGGACAGGGCTGCACATCGAACCCAACACCCCGTTAACCGGTTCTTTCCGCACAGACGTGCAGTTGGCTTAACAACCATCGGACAGCAGAGTTTAAACACAACTTTATCTCCCCCCAAATCGGTCATCTTCGGTAAATATGTCTCGTTTCAAAGGATCTGATAACCAGTTAGGTCCAAGCAGTAGATTAACTAGTCCGGTGCACAGCCTGCGTAGAAACGCCACTTAAATTACAAAAAAAAAACCCAAAAAACTATAAATGATTAATTGTTTTGTATATTACCAATCCATTAATAAATTAATGTTATACCATTTTCCCTGAAAGCAAAAGTATTTTTTCCACCTCTGCTCGGTGGAAATTAAGAAACTCTGGGTAAGAACAGCATTTATAGCAAATAGCTATTTAAAAAAAGAGAGAGACCAATTTTCTAGGTGCACTGGGACATCCATTTAGAATCAATACAAAAAATAATTCCTTGTAAATATATAATATATATTTATACATAATTTGAATATATTTACATACACCCAGCACCTCTGTACTGCCATTGTGCTCTGTAAGTGTGTGCTGACATATATTTTCTCCAATTATTACAAAATTCACAAGGAAGGCAGGGCGTGCGTCTGCCTCGAGTCCGGCTGGTCCACAGCCAGCGCCCACAGCGGGCCACAGGCGCGTGGTGGCCCACGCAGTCCATCCCTCGCCCCAGGGACGTTCTTCCCCTGGCGAAGGTGACGAGTTTCCAACCGTATAAACTCTTTACACGTGTGCCGATTACATTTCCGATTATTTACTCCTCTGATCCGTATATACAAGTGGGGACAGCAGCTCCCGGGGGCATCGCCCCCCTGCTCAGTGCAGCCAGGTTCCTGGGGCCGCCCGTGTGGGGACCGGGAGGCCAAGCTCGCTCATGTCTTAACGCTGCCGTTTACGTGTGGATACTGAGGGAGGCATGGTTCGTAAGGCATGGGGTCCGGAGAGAACACAGAGTCATCCCCGGAAGAGCAGGAGCTCCTGGTGTCGGGGTAACTAGGTGAGTACTGTTCGAGAGGCTGGCTGAGGTCCAAGTACTCCTGAAAGAAGGGAAGAGAGACGTTTTATTTCATCTCGGGTCAGGACAAGGTGAATACGGCTCGAGAGGCTGACTGAGGTCCAAGTACTCCTGAAAGAAGGGAAGAGAAGACTTTTATTTCAACTGCAGGCTCCGGAAAGGGTGACACGGGAGCTGGGACGGGACGGGGGGCCCCCGGAAGGTGCAGAGACCCCGCTGCCCACCTGGCTGCACAAAGGCCTCCTGCAGACCCCAACCCTATTTCCTCCAGGCTGCCCTTTACTTTTCCCTTCTAACCCGTCAGGACAAACGACTGGCGAGCGGGGAACGCTAGAGCCTCGCCGGACGGACGGCAAGGAGCTCGGACCCAAAGGATCTGTTTAGTCTCTGCCCCCTCGCTGGCGCCCAGGGTTCAAATCCCAGCCCCAGCACAATGAAAACGCACAAGATATGGGTTCCCCGGGCCCCCTAAATAGTTTAGTCCAGGAATATTCATTTCACAAATTACATTTGACTATTGCGTAGTTTCTGGGATAACTTGATTCACAGACAACTCTGGGAAGCTCTCTGAGTTCGAAACATACACAGGGTCACAAAACCCTTGGATGGACGCAAGGGTGTTAAAACCACAACGGACTGTCCAGGGAAAGTGTAGGAAAATAGAGGTTCTGGCTTCACAGTGTTGAAGGTCTGGAATTCGAAACGGCCCCCTGCCCCCCGTGGCTCCCGTGGCACGGCCCCCAGGCTGGCCCAGGGTGGCCCTGCCTCTGACTCGGGGGCAGGGTGAGCACCGCCCTGCACTCAGGCGGCCCGGGAGCTAAGAGCAGTTTCTAACATTTTTAAATGGTTAGGGGGGGAAAAATATCAAAAGAGGATGAATATCTCATGGCATTTAAAATGATATAACATGACAAAATTCACATAAAATTTAAATGTGAGGGTCCATCCAGTTTCTCCAGAAAAGAGACACACTCGTCGCTGTCTCGACACAGGCAGAGCGGAGCTGTTGCAACAGGGACCACAAGGACCATACGGCCCACGAAGCCGAGGGTGTCCCCCCAAAATGTATACACACACTTAGAAGAATTATAAAGGTGGCGTTTATTAAAATACATTTCATTTTCAGAATGTACGAGAATCAGCTGTTAAAGTGCATATACATTTTGGGGGACACCCTGATTTTACTGTCTGGCCCTTTACAGAAACGGTCTGCAGACCCCAACTCTAAAACTATGGAGAGACCGCTGAACGGGGAGCTCCCGGGCCTCAGGGCCTCCCTGCGCCGGGTGCCTCTGCCCACACAGCCCGGCGCAAAGCCCGTCTGACACACGGCTTCGCCGAGAGGCGGCAAGAAGTGCCGACCACAGCACCACCGGCCTCGGGGTTATCAGAAGAGAGCCCACAGAATGTTGGCGACTACACACTTGAAAAGACAAAAAAACCAAACGACCCACTATAATTCATCACGCGGGCTGGCAAGGAGTCCCGCCTGAGAAGGGGGATGTGTCAGCTCCAACAACATCAGCATTAACCGCACAACTGGAAACAAACACACCCACCACATCAAAGAGCGCTTTTTGCTTACAATGATAAAAATGAAATTCTGTCCTAAATGGAACCATTTTTCTTGCCCATGTGGTAATGATTTTCAGAAGGAAAGAAAGTTCGATTTTTATATCCGCTAGACAATGTGGGACTCTGCTTTTTTGCTTAAGGACGCGGGATGTGAATTTCAGTGGGGACGGGCCCACGTTAAATGTAAACGTATAAACACCCAGCGTGGAGAGTGGATGTAAGACCATCAAAATGGAACTTCAGCGGTTCTAGTGTCTAAATGAAGCCGTAAATGGGAAAAGAGGAATATCCGTGGATTCCAAGCCCTGCGTTAAAGGAACTCATACTAGAAACAACAATTTTGGCAGGAGAAGAAAGTTGGTTTCTTTCCCCTTGAACTGCTACTTTCCTTTCAACTTCTGGAGGTCAGCTGCGTTCACTTAAGCGCAAGCTCTCCGCTTATCAGCCGCAGGCAGGCCCGGCAGATAGTGCGGCCGGCGAGGCTTCGCGTCACAGCGCTGGGTTCGTCTAAATCACCCTGAAGCTAGTGAATGTGCTATTCAACGATAAACGTGTTATTTTCTTTCTAAGATATTTACGCCACTTTAACCTTTGACTTGTTGTGACAACTGTGGGTTTGGGGTTCCCGTCCTGTCGGAAGGGGCTCTGCACCCTCACTGAGGGGCAAAGACTCGCTGGCCAACAATCTCTCTCCGTCGCGGGGTCTCTCCGGCCTCGACGGGTTTGCCCTCCCTGCTTAGATCCCGCCCCTTCCACCACCACAGCGTCTACTCCGCGAGCACAATGAAGCGGCCACGGACGCGGCGAACTAGACCGTGAGTGACAGTCGGCAGAGGTGCTGCCCATTTTCTAGAAAGTAAATATTTTAGCAAAAGGTACAAGTTCTCCCTTAAAAATCACGTAAGCCACTCAGTATAAGGAACTATGTGTAGTTTACATGCACGGAGACGAAGGCCCCGAGCCACAGGCCGTGACCAGGCGGGGCCACGGCGGGGCCACGGGCTGACTGGGTCGCCTGCTGTGTGGAGGGGGAAGGGCGGACTTCGGGGCGCCCGGGCCCGTTGGTACCCAAACATCAGCAGTTCGCGCACCAATGACCAGAGTCCACCCAGGCTCCTTCCCACGCCAACCCCAATGCTGTGCTGGACGTTTCTTTGGCCGCCCCGCCCGCCCCCCCACAGACCCTGGGCCCGGCGCCCGCAGCCGCGGTGAGGGGCAGCCCCACGCAGGGCCCTCGGGCTTTGCTCTCAAAACCCAGTTCTGAGAACAGTCGGGGTTCGGGGAAGACGCAGTTTGACTCTGTCTGACCCGTGGGGACCCTGTGGAGCCGCCGGGGCCCGGGGGGCGCGTCCTACCTACCTCGTTGGTGGTGAGCGTGAGGATGCGGTCCAGGTCTTCCACCAGCTGCTTGAAGGTGGGCCTCTGGGCGGGCACCGCGTGCCAGCAGTCTCGCATCATCATGTACCTGCAAGACCGATGCCCGCTGCGTTAGCCCTGCGAGCACCGGCGCGGCCGCCAGCCACCGTCACGGGCCCCCTGCCGAGGCCCTGAACCGGGGGACGTATCAGAGCCTCCAAGCCCCTCGGTCAGAGGTTTCTACTTTCCCGAGATCGTCGCCGCTTGGTGCCCCGAAGAGGAGTTTCATTTACAGAAACATCTCTGCCCAAAATGTTCGAGGACGGTGCCCGGCCGCCGAGAAAGGCAGCCTGTGTGCTCAGCGTCATCTACACCTGGTGTTTGGGGTTTTCTTTCAACGAGTCTAACGGACAAAGGTTCCTCAGTTTAAAAAGGAAGTGAAGTTGGAAAACCACAACGTTAAAGTCAGGTTCTTCCGAATCAATCCGCCGCCCCTGGGCCGCCCACCGACTTCCGGATTAAGTCCGGGACAGGCCCGGGTCCCAACCTTATCTCGATTATGGGTTTGGACAGACCTGTGTCAGAGGAGCAACACGGCCGGGGAGCACAATCACGCCTTTACAGGACACAGAATAAGACTCGGCCGCTCGGCCGACGCCCACCGACAAGCACTCACGGGATCAGACGCGAGATCCCCACGAACGCCCACAACAGACGGCAGGCTCCAGGTCAACCCTCCCTCAGGTCCTCCTGGGGGCCGAGGGGGGCTCCTTTCCAAAGCGCCGATTTTACCGCGCAAGACACGTCCGTGTCACAAACACAGCGTAATTCCACCGGCCACGTGGGGCGGGTTTTTCTAGAGACCGGCTCGCCGTTTTACAGTCAGTTCGCGACTCTAGGGGTGGCACCTGGACAGCTTTCTAACCTTCTGCACTGAAGTACGGGCCCAACCGCAGGTAACCAGACACGAGTGCACTGGCTCTGAGGAAATTCGGTTGGTGCTAAACTACGAGAGCATTTCCAGTGGTCACAAAGGGGCTGCAGGAGCACCGGCCTCCGCGTTCTGCCCCGGGCAGGGCACCGGCAGCAAGGGGGGACTGGCTGGTGCCCTGACCCATCCTGCGCTCAGCCGGCGGCCCCTCGGCTTTCTAGCTCGTTGGGGGGCAGGTGTATCATCCTGTCTCTCAGGGGAGTCAGTGGCAAGGCCCCGCATGCGGCCCCGGATCATCCCACGTCACTGTGAAGTCGGGGGCCCTTGCCGGGCAGCCTGACACCCTGCGACTGAAAGCTCCCGGCATACACCCCGGCAGGCCCGCTGTCAGGGATGGAGCCCAGGCAGGCCCAGCCCTGCCTCTCGGGGGCACATCTGCAAGGTCGGGGGCCTCGCGGCGGGTCCACCGCACGGCGGGACAGACGCGGCCCTTACAGCTCGTTGGTGCAGTTCGCCGGCTTGTCCATCCGGTGCCCCTCCTTTAGCAGCTTGAACAGTTCCTCCACGGGAATCCCTGGGTAGGGCGAGCCCCCGAGGGTGAAGATCTCCCACATCAGCACCCCGAAGGACCAGCTACGAGGAAGGGGAGAGCAGAGCGTTACTCACGCACCGAATCCCAGGAAGCCGGACGGGCCCCGTTCAAGAAGCACCCGTCTCTTCCCGCTCAAAGACCAAGGACCCGAGCGTGCCTCCTGCGGGTCCCCCCACGTGCCCCTTCCTGCCCCTCCTGCCCCCCCGCAGGCGACACTAAGCAGTGATAAACCATCGCGCTTTTCTCTTTTCGACGGAGGTCTGGGATTATGGGCTTTTTCCTTCCGTCCCTCCTAACGTCGGTCGTTTCCAGGCAGCGTCAGCAACGTGGAGGTCCCAGCTCCTACGCTTCCTTCGGCCTGCGTGGCCCAGGGCTGTGACCCGCCAGGATGGGCCGTGGGCAGGACGAGGCTGGCCAGCTAATTTCTCAAGGTAACGGGTGCCCGGTGTGGGCGGCGGGGCATCTAAGGGCACAGGGTTCCTGGCTCACTGTCGCGGGGGGGTGGGCCCCGGGCTGCTGTGAGGATGGCGGGGGGCCCTGCGCCCAGGCGAGTTCCACACGACGGGAACCAGACAGGTTCCCTGGGGCAGAACTGACACCCGGCCCTGCCGTGGGACTCTCTGAGCTTCGTTTAGGAGGCTCCACCCTGGGGTGGTCGAGCCGAGAACCCTGCGTTTATCTGGGCATAGAACCCTTCCCGACTCTACGCCGGCGAGTTTCCGAGATGAACTGTCCCCGGTCTGTGCAGAACCAGAGCAGGAAGGCAGTGCACACGGGTCGCGAGCTCACCGCGGAAACGGGGCCGTGACGCCCGCCTCCCAGGACTGCTGACAGCGTGGACGCGTGCCGACCCCAAAACCCTCCCGCTCCCGCAAAACATAGCTCAGCTGATTTCTTTACACTCTTCATTTCGGAACAGTTATAGGCTCGTGGAAACTGGCAAAAACAGCAGAGAGAGGTCCTCTGCGCCCTGCGCCCCGCTTCCCACCACGGGAACATCTCTCAACCAAACTCCCAGGTCGACGATCCTAAAACACCGGGTGGAGCCCGACCCTGGCAGCATTTTTAAGCGCATCGTGACGGGATCAGTATCTAGTTTTCACTGTAGTTCTCTAAGCACCAAGGATGCTAAGACAAGACCCGAATGTTCTCCAGGGACACACAGCGCGAGCGGCCCTGCAGACGTCACCCGAGCAGGCCCGTGTCCCCCTCAGCCACCCCCCTAAGGACAGACCTGGGACGGGGGAATTCTTCAGACACCCTCAAGGGGAAAGTGTCAGGATCCCTTCGTTAAGGGAGCAAAAACATGCCACCAGCCTGGCGAATTCGCCAGGAGCTTTGCAGCGGCACGTCGTGAATAGATTCAAGGTGGGGCGGATGGCACGGGACCTTCTGCTCCGGCAGGGAGGACGTGAGCGGTCCCTCGTCCCCTGCGCTTCGAAGCCAGGAAGGGCGGTGACGGGCTCTGGTTCCAGCCTCCCCAAAACCCGCCCCCTCCCCCGCAGCTCCTGCGAACGTGTGACAGGCAGCGGGCACCAGAGAGGCGGGGACGTGTGCGCGACTCGATGCCGTGGAGACGCCGGGGAAGCAGCTACTTACACGTCGCTCTGGTGGGTGTACACTCGGTCGAAAAGGGCCTCCGGGGCCATCCACTTGACCGGAAGCCGCCCCTGCGCGCGCGGAAGAAACGAGAAAAACAGCACGCTGAAATCGGTCCACCCGAGTGGGCTCGGCTGGGCTGCGCCCTGTTTTAAAAGCCGACACGAACGACCTTCTCACGATGCCCAGGGGCCGGGCGTCAGAGCCGAGATGAGCTCGGGGGGGACCACACATAGGTGGGGGGTGCACAGATTTGGAAACTCTTTTAAAGTCTGTATCTACAGGTGTGGTCCACTGCAGCAGCCACCAGGCAGGTGTAGTCACTTTTTAGTTATTTACTCTCACCCGGGGATCTGTCCATCGACTTTAGAGAGACAGGGAGGGGGAGAGAAACATGGATCTGCCTCCCGGATGCGCCCCGGCCGCGGATCAAACCCGCAACCCGGGTATGTGCCCTGACAACGGCCTGCAAGATTCTGGCGTATGGTCCGAGCAACTGAGCCGGGAACACTTTACAAATGCCGTTCCCTTGGGTCCTCGGGGTCACCGCTGTCCCCAGCAGGCAGACACACCCCGACCAGCTTCGAGACCAAAAACTGACCCCGAAACTCCCCTGCCCTAATCCTTGCGGGGAAAGGTCCTGACCAAGAGCCTGGGAAGACCCCAGGGGCCGCGCCCTGTTCTGTACACGGGAGTTTCGCGCCCGCGGGGCGTTTCCTGAACGCGGCCCAGATCGGCCGCCGAGAAGTTCGCGAGGAGAGAGGCCAAAGAGGAGGCACCAAGGGCAGAGGAAGGAGCCCCCCGGGGCCGCCAGCTCTGCCCGCCCATCGCCTGTCTCCCGGGGCCCGCCGGCCCCCCATCGCTGCCGGAGACTTACATTCGTGGTCTTCTTGTAGTAGTCTATGTTGTTGATGTCTCTGGCCAGCCCGAAGTCCGCTATTTTCATCACATTGTTTTCTGTCACCAGGACGTTTCTGGCCGCCAGGTCTCGGTGAATACACTGAGGGGGGAAAGCTCATCTCAGCACGCTCCAGGGCTAAAGAAGTGGACCCATTTCTTACAGCATCTCAAGTCGAAAACCCCCATTTCCTCTCTCATTAAAAGTAAATGTAAAGCACCGAGGCCCCAACCCCTCCCAGGCGCGCAGGCCGACCCAGGAACTCTCCTGCCTGCAGGCGACCGGCGCCCCCCGCGTCCCTCACACAAGATCCGCGTTAGGTCGTCCTGAGACCTTGCATCGCGACACCTGCTCCGCCCGTCACAGCCAGACCTTAAAGAGCTGAGCTGGCCGACCGGCCGCCAGCATCACGTGGTCTGCGCCTCGCGGTCACTGCTCAGACGTGGCGACCTGTTCCCACCCCTGCCCATCTAAAGGTTAGGACGAGCTTCAGGTCAGGCCCAAGTGTCCCACCCCACCCCTCCTCTCTCCCCACCCTCTCAGATTCCTTGGCCGCCTCCTCGCTGCCTCTGACCCCAGACAGAAGAATCGTCCCGTCGATTCTGTCTATTTCCATGTATCCTCACAGCTTCCCTGCTTAGATACGTGCCCAAGGTTTACAGGTTCCTCTCTCAAGCATGACCGCTCTCCTGGGACCACTGCTATGGGACATTCCCCCATAGATGCCCACTGGGCACCTCGAATTCAAGGTCTCCCCTCCCCTAATCCCATCCTCCTGGTCTCTCTCGGGCAGAGGGGCACACTCCAGACTTCTTCACGCACTCCTGCCCCTAGTGCCCCTCCTCTGGCCTCAGCTCCACCCCCTTCCCCAAACCGCCTCATTGGTTCCCACGGCCAGGTCTCCTGAGGTGAACCCCGGCCCCCAGGTGGCTGCAGGTCCACGCCCACTACAGACTCTCTTCTTTGGGGACCCCAGGAATTCCTGAGGCTGCACCAGGCTCCAGGGCAGGTAGGGTCTGACCCCACCTGTGCCCAAGAAGGGAGCTGCGCAGCCCCCCCAGGTGCGGGCCAACAACGGTCCTGAGTCATCCTAAGTGCCCAGGGGGCACCTGGGCACCTATCTAGCTGCTCTCAGGGTAACGAATGTTCTGAGCTCCATCGCACGTGGCTTTCCTGGAACGCAGGGGGACCTGGCCCACTTCTGCCTGCAGAGGGTCATCCTGCTAAATCGGACGAAATAAACCCAGGTAATACCCAGGACGGGATGTTACTAAAATATCGCTGCTCTTGATCTTTACTTTTAGCATATTTCAGACTCAAGACCATAAACACAACACTGGAAGTCTATGCCCCAAAACTCAATAAACATAAAACAAATAAAGCCCCTCAACCATGAGAATTAAAGGCCGCGTGCCCTAAACCAGCTGCGCTCCACCTGGAGGCCCACTCCTGGGACGGTCCCGCCCAGCCCCGTCCAGAGGAGTCACCACCCCTGCTCACCTCCGCAGTGTCGCTGGAGGTTCATGGGGTGCTCTGGCTTTTCACCCTAAGGTGAGTAATGCAGCCAGCATTTCCCAGGCTGCACGACACAGGCAGGGGCTTGACGTAGCGAATGAGCACGTCTGCTCCAGAGACACTTTAAACCTAAATCCACCCAACCGGGGAGAATGTGAGGAGCTCACTTTTTGGGAGGCCAGGTACTCCATGCCCCTGGCCAGCTGGTAGGTGCAGGATACCAAGTCCTTGAAGGTCATCTGCTCCTCGGGGACGCGGTTGATGTCATAGGAGTACTCCATCCCGGGCGGCCTCCTGGCCCGGAGGTACTCGCGGAGGTTGCCTTTCGAGGCGTACTCGACTATGACGTAGAGAGGCCCTGTGGGTGGACGAGACAAGCTCCCTGAGACGGCGAACCCGGGATCCGCCCTCGGGCTGCTTGGCAAAGCTGATTTAGTTATTACGACCCAGGGCTTTTCCTTTGGTTTGTTTTCATTTAAACACACAGAAAAGCATACGGAGATCGAACACCTGCTCTCTAATTTCCCCAAAATGACGGTCTACAGTTGGCCGAGAGAACCTCACGTCTTTGAGAAACTGACCAAAGACACTGAGCGTCCTTCCCTGGTCACTAAGTTCTCACACCTGTGCCCTCTGGAAAGCAGTGCTCCTTCTAGCCCATTTTAACTATTTTACATGCATCTATGTATATCAATAAGTGGCATATTGTTTTTATTTTTATTTCTTGTTACCCCTCACCTGAGGATATCTTTTCCACTGAGTTTTAGAGAGTGGATGGGGGTGGGAGGGGGACAGAAACATCGACGTGAGAGGCACTGTGGTTGCTTGACTCCTGCACGTGCCTAGACTGGGGCCAGGTTTGAACCTGCAACCCAGGTACGTGCCCTGGACCGGGAATCAAATCTGGGACCACGGAGCCACAGCAGCCAGGGCAATGAAGTATTTTTTAATTAAGGTATGTACATTGCTTTTTAGACATAATGCTATTGCATCCTTAATAGGCCACAGTGCAGCGTAAACACAATGTTTATATGCACTGGGAAACCCAGTTTCGTGTGACTTGCTTTATTGGGGTGGCCTGGAGCCGAACCCGCAGCATCTCCGACGTGCGCCTGTATGTTCTATCACACACACACGCCCCACCGGGTTTGTCCATTTCCCTACAGGCTGCTCCCCGATTCCGGCCATCAGGGTGCAATGGCCATCCTGCGCCCGCCCTTCCACACACCTCTCCACCTGTGCTATCGACAGGCGCCGGCGCCCACAGGCCAAAGCCCGCCCACTGCCTGTTTCTGTGATTAAGCTCCTGGCACAGGGCCAGGCCCACTCATGACTGTGGCTGCTTCCACACAACTGCGGCCACAGAGCCGAAAATATTTACCATCAGCCTCTACAGAAAACGTCTCCCGACTCCTGGTACAGACCTAGAGAACTGCTGGGGCCAAGATGGGCCTGTTCGAGCTTATTAATTATCGTACAGCTGGTCCCCAATGTGCCAGCTGGTTCTTCGGCAAGAGAGGCAGGGGTCTCTCTGCCCCCGAGGAAGACAACGGGCCCCCGTGTCCCACTCTCCTGTTCTCGGGGGCCCAGCCACCTGCGCCCATAGCAGGACCCGGCTTCCTCCACCCCCACTTTCAGAGAACTTGTCGACCAGAGCGCAGGGCTTTATTGTGAGAAATCTCTCAGCAAGCACAGAACAGAAGCCTAAGGAGATGCCTTCTCCAAGCACCCTGGGCGGGGGGTGCCCTGCAAACAGGATCCCACAGGCCCCCTCGTCCAAGGTCACCCAACACCCACCTTCCTTCCCCCGGCCCCCAGGGACCGTCAACAAGTGCCCTGTGCCTTCAGGGCCAGGAGCGTCTCCCCAAGGAGACTGTAAAGAGAACTTCATACATGCGCTTGAGATGCTCTGGGAGCAAGTCCAACTGTCCCCGAGGAACATAACGGATCCGGGGAACCCGGAGGGGTCCCCTGCTCACCATCCTGGGTGCAGGCCCCGAGCAGGTTGATGATGTTTTTGTGCTTCCCCATCATCTTCATCATCTCCATCTCGGACACCAGGTCAGAGAGGTCCTTCTCCGTGGCGTCATCTGCAAACACCGGGCACATTAGAAATCGGTGCGTTTCCTCTAACCGGCTCGTGGCTGCGGCTAGCTGCCGAGCACGCAGTTGAAAGAGCATGAAATTGAATTTTAGAACCAAAGGCCTGGGCGGGGAACGGTCCTGCCCCGGGCCCAGCAGCTAATTTGGGGTCATCAGGGTCACGAGTCAGAACTAGAAGGAACACAGGCCTCCGACGCGGGGGCTGGTTCTTTTCCAGCAAACGTGGGGTGTTTGACTCTCGTGAAATGACTCCGTCCTCTGGCAGAGCTGAGGTGCCTCAGAACCACCCCAAACCACGGGGCTGAAACTGTGGGAGCATCTGGAGAGGAGGGGGGCCAGGCATCTAGTCACTGGACCGTCTCCAGACCCAGTGCCGCTAACTCAGCCCTCACAACCCTCAGGGCTGCACAGATGGGGAGGAGGGACCCAAAATTGTGTACAAAAGTGTACGTGGTGTGTGGTGTGTGGTGCATTGTGTTGTGTGGTGGGTTGTGTGGGATGTGGTTTATATTGTGTGGTGTGGGGTGTGGGGTGTGGGGTGTGTGGTGTGTGTTGTGTGTGCACACACACATTCTGAGTGAGTGAAGGTCCATCCGTCCACGGGCCCCTCAAAGGGGGCTGAGGTTCCATCTCTAAAAGCCGGAAGTTTTACAACCCTCGGCCATCACCTCGGCCTAGACTGGCTCAGTCCTGTGTCCACGGCTCGCAGCCTCTGAAGGGTAGCGAGACTTTCCCACGTGACCCCCGCGAGCTAATCAATGTGGAAAAACCTGGGCTCCCCACAAAGGTGAGACGGGGCAGGGCTGGGAGCCGCGTGCAGAAAGCCCCCGGGACTCAGGAGGGAGGCGCCATCTGCATGGACGCGGCCTGGAGGGCCGAGCCCCGGCCGGGGAAGGAGCGGCCACACCTGTGCCCCCCACGCTCAGGTGCCCCCCTCCAGCTCGGAGCCCACAGGCCACGGCACGGGCTCCTCACGGGCTCCGGGGCTCACGCCTGCTCCGCCCTCACGGGGAGCTGGCCCGGGCGTAACGAGAGAGAAGGAGCCCCCAGGCCTCCCTGCGACGTCCCGGGTGCCTCTGCGCCCCACGGCCCGAGCCAGTTCTGCCGACTGACAGGAAGCCCGGGCCCCCCACTCCCCCTGCTTCGTGCCCAGGGGCTGCCGGGGCTGGTGAGGGGCACTCAGCCCACGACGCCTGCCACACACGGGCGGCCCAGCAGGTGCTGCCTCTGTGGGTGGAGCCCACGCTCGGGGTGAGGGCACACAGTCCTCCTCCGCATCAGGCCCCGAGGCGGGGAGCGGCTCCAAGCACCCGTTCTCCTTAGGAGCCACCCAGACTCGTGGCTTCAAAACTACGTGCGAGTTGGTGCTTTCTAAGCACGTTCAGGTGCTGGGGGGGCCAAAGGAGTTGACAGTTGTAAGTGCTGGAAACAGGGAGTTTACGCCTGTGATTATTTCTAATTATTGCCTTATTTTCCACACAAACGCCATCACCCTCCTTCTGCCCACCCTGGATGGAGGGAATGAAGACTCACACGGAGTCCGACGGGAACACCCTAGGCGGCTACCGCTTCGACAAAACGGGCTTTTCTTTTTTAAAAAGTGCACACGGCTCAAGATAAATCGTCTGTCCAAGATGCTGATTTATACAGAAAACTCCCAACCCCTAGGTCAGCTATGTGCTCTCTGACCCCGTCCTGACAGAGGTCACGGGCCACGAAAGAAGACTCTTGATAAGACTTCCCACCCTTGCCCCCCCCGCCCGCCCCTCCCCCCCTCCCCGCCCACCCGTCCCCCCTCCCCGCCCGCTCACCTTTCAGCATCTTCACCGCCACGGTGACGGCCTCCTTGGGCTTCTCCTTGTCGATCCCCACGGCCTCAGCCATGACCACTTGCCCAAAGCAGCCTTCCCCCAGGGGCTTGCCCAGCGTCAGCCTGGGTGTGAAAACAGGGGATTAGCAGGCGGCCTCTGGTGAGGGGGCAGCGAGGGGAATTCCAGGCCAGATATAAAAATCTTTCAGCGGCTCCTGGAGCACGGGGCACTTATCATATGGAACTAATGAGACGGGGACCACGCGCGCCTGAGTGTTTTCTTAGTGACGTTTTAGGGAATGTCAATTACTGGCGGAATGGCGATTAAATTTCACATTCGTATTCTGGGTTTGTTTTCTTTACGGAAGGCACCCCTGCCGAGGAGGCGGCCAGCTTCCCTCTGTGCCAGCAAGAAGGAGCTCATCACTACTGAACGTTCGTCATTCAGAATGTCTCCAAGAAAACCTAACGGCCGCTCTTAATTTTTGTCTCTGTGATGTCTTTAAAATCGCTATTATCCAAATACCAATGGATTTTACGGTCACAGTCTGGGGCCAAGATACAGGGTATGGATCTTAAAGGAATTTCTAATTTTCAAGGAATCTCTAATTTTTCACTAAAGGCCAAAAAGAAAAAAATCTAAAACTTGGGGTGAATTTTTTTTTTTTGACATAACAGCCTAGAAATCTTTATGACTCCCCAAAATTAATAACGAAGGAAATCCGAAGTGAGCAACAAGCGACATTTCTAGGCTCAGAAGCTCCAGACACATCCTGTGAACAGCCGTGCCTTGTCCTTGGTTATTAACAGAATGAAGAGGTCTCCAGAATACGTACAGATGCGGCTTTTCACATAAGCCAAGCGCTAGCTGACCCTGGTCGTAGGTGTACCAAGGTTTGCAAAAGCTAAGCGAGGACCGAGGGCAACGTACACTACACTGCTGAGGTCATTCTGTTTCCATGCCGAACTAAAATTAAATTTAATGTCCTGGCAGAAAATAAACATTTGCATTGGAAAAATGGCTAATTTATGTCCCTCGGCCCCGCTACCACAGCCCAACAATCCTTCCTTTGTGTAACTGCTGCCTTCAATCTAATAAACGGCTCCTAAGTAGCCTTCATTCACTGGAAACCCGCCCCACCTACTTTTGTGCTAAATACTGTTCTGAAACGCTGAGCACTCAGATTTTCCACTCCCGGGGCACCCCCGGGTGGGAGCGAGCAGTCCGGCAGGCACAGGCTCCCACTGTTGACGGCGGTGTCGCAGGTGGCAAGGACTACGGGCCGGACCCGAGAGCTGCGATTTCTTACAATATGGTCACAGCTCCCCAACTGGGCCCTAAAATATACATAGGAACGCGGGCGTGAACCCGCCTACTTGCGTAATCGAACCAGGGAGCCGGGGGGCTCGAGAGAGGCACCCCCTTCTCTCCACATCCTACAGGTAAAGAAACCATCCTGTGTGTTTCCTCTGGTGCCTCACCTGTACTTGCTCAGTAAACAAGTCCTGGATGGATGGATGGATGGATGGATGGATGGATGGATGGATGAATGAAGGGGTGAATGAATGAAGGGGTGAATGGTCTCACTGCAGTACCCCAAAAAACTGGAAGTTATTCCATGGACACTCTATGGGAGGATATCTGTGTGGTCCTAGCTTAGGTGCACGTTAATCTCTCTGCGCTGGCTGCTGCGAAACACAGCCGGGTGGAGGTGAGTGAATCAGAAGAACAAGCGCCGTGCAAGGCCCCTCTCCTCCCAGAGCTCTGGGAAAGCTGATCCCGGCAGGATTTCCAGATCTGTGGATGAGTTCCTTGGGCAGTAATTAAACACTCCTCTGATGGACTCTCAGGGCAGAGCTACACACGTCAGGACAGACGGGGCAGGTGCCCGAGCTTCTTCCAGCCGATCGAGGCAGAGGTGCCAGCGGCTTCCACCCTCTGCTCCTCTCGGACTCTGCCCACCACCAGAGGAGCCCAGGAGAGCGCTGAGGCCCTTCAATGACCAGCCAACTCACTTCAGGAGGTGGGCCTGGGAGGCGGCCCTGCCCAGGAGGCGGGGGGCTGGAAGCCCAAAGACCTTGCGCACTGACCCTCTGACCCTCTGCCCAGCACCAGCGTCTTGCTGAGGTTTGCGGCCCAGAGCTCCAGGTCAGCAGGACACGAGGGGAAAGGAAAGGGGAAGGGCCCGCACGGGAGCCCTGAACGGCGCTCGCCCTGGGAGGGCTGCACCGTGACCGTCACTGCATGGGAAGGAAGCCCAGAGCGTCAGGGGACACGCAAGGTTGCCCAGCCCCTGGCTTAAGCCCAGCCTCCCGGAGCCCAAAGGACATGGACCTGAAGCCAGACCAGGAGGTAAACAGCTCCCAGCAGAGCCCAGGGGGCCAGGCCCTGACCCAGCATGACCGGACCCCCCGAGTCATCCAACAGGGACGATATTGTGACTCACGGGAAACAATGTCAGGCACCATATCGAAGCTTCTCGGCCTGATGGCGCATTAATAACCATTAAAAACAGGAACGCTGGACAAAGATTCTTAAAACGACTTCTATTCTACACCCAATTTCTCCAAAGAAATGGACCACAGAACAGTCATGTCCCAGGAACCAGAAGGGAGATGCCAGGACTTTTTAACAAGCGGGATGATCCCACTTTTACTCCATTTGACTGGGTGTGAACTGTCTAAAAAGTTATAAAAAAAAGGCCAGCAAGGTGCCATCTTGTTTGGGGACCATCCAAGGCTTAGTAGCTCTTCTTTTAAAAGAACTATTTTTAA
Organism: Miniopterus schreibersii; assembly: GCF_964146895.1. Classification (NCBI taxonomy): domain Eukaryota; kingdom Metazoa; phylum Chordata; class Mammalia; order Chiroptera; family Miniopteridae; genus Miniopterus; species Miniopterus schreibersii. The sequence goes on along the minus strand of NC_138114.1, from coordinate 55,860,421 downwards.
AATGGGGAGAGAAGCGCGAATCGGCCCTTTTCTGAGAGCTGGTTCTTCAGAAACATCACCTCGCACACGTCTGCTGACATCACAGCAAGACCCTCAAGTTAAGGGTCATTACAGGAAACGTCAACCCAACGCCTCCCCTTACGCCCAGGTCTCCGTCCACTCGGGGATGCACCCGGCGGAACTACTCACTTGTCCCTTGGGAACTCCCACTTGGGGTCCTCAGGCAGCTCGTACTCCGAGACCCCCGCCAGCATGGGGGTGTCGGCGGTGGAGGAGAGCCGCGTGGTTATCCTGACCAGCGGGGTGTTGGAGTTCATGGAGGAGCTGGACTCGGCAGACACCTGGATTCAAAACGCAAAGACGCAGATGTAATCCTGGCTCCTCCTGCGGGGGCGGGAGGCCGGCCGGAGCCCAGCCAGGGGGTCAGCGCTTGGAGGGGAAGGAAAGGGGGAGGGGCCGCCCAAGACGCAAATCCGAGACCAGAACCACCGGATTCCAGCTCCTCCGTCCCCTCGTCTCTGCAGGACTGCATTTCATCCAAGTTACGTGCTCCAAAGACCGGGTTTGACGGTCGCCTGAGGACCAGAGACGGCCCCCCGGGCATCGTTACTGCTTCCGGCATTACCCGTGCGAGCCCAGATAACCAACCTCCCCGCAGACCAGCTCAGACCGGGCACCAACGTGGTGCTTAGGAAACTCCATAAAGACGTTTGGACAATCAGCTCTCTGATATTCTTTCCTGGTCTTCTGAAATGTCACGCAGAGTATCCCCAGGAGCTGGACGCAGGACCTGACGTGATAGGCATCCCAGCGGCTCCAGGTGCCTTCCCCAAGGTCACCCGGGACCCAGCACAGGGGCCGGCTCCTCCCGGGTCCTCCCGGGTCCTCCCGGGTCCTCTTGGGAACCGGCGGGTGCCCAGGCCACCGGGTGAAAATGGGCTGAAAATCAACTGCCTCTTGTCAACATCGGTTTCAGAAACTAGCGGATGGAGCACGTGGGACGGAAAGTCAAGAGAAAGGAAAATACATCTTTATTCACAATCACCCGGGAAAGCTCCCTCTGTCCTGGGCGCGGGCTGCCCGCAGGTCTCCCACTTACCCTCGTCCGCTCCGGTCGGCGTCTGACAGTCATTTCTTACGTCATCTCCCCCGAGCTGGTTTCTATGAAGGACCAGTGCAGAGCCCACCCGAGGGCCTCCTCTGAGGATCGCTACACACCTTGGTCCAGTCACGGGCCCCCGACCACCACCCGACTGTAAACCACGCGCAAGACTCTGGCCCAAGCCGGCTGGAACGTGGGGTCCAAGCGGCTCGTCCCCCGCATGGCTGCCCAGGTCGACCGCCCTCCCCGGCTGTGCTGACAAACACCGTTCAAAGCAAGGAGCAAAGACGGGGTGCAGATGAGCCAACGGATGACGAACTTTCACAAGTGAAGCCTGGGCCCCTCCCATGGAGGACTGTCCTTCCCGGGAACGTCCTGTCGGGAAAACGTCGATTCTCCCCTTTGTAACCCCGGCTGCCCTTAATGGAAACCCGAGGCGACGACCAATACATAGGGGGAGGGCGGGAGAATCATTTTACAAATGCACCAGTGGTTTCAGTATTAAGAAGCAGGCAATTTTTAATGCAGGGTTCCTGTTATCTTTTAAGGTGTCCATGCATCCATTTCTGAGCCGTCTGAGTCCTGGCGGAGGAGTTGGCCCTAAACTTTGTTACGCAGCCACATTCATCCACTGTGAGCGTGGTAAAAAGAATTTTAAAGGAACTGAAGTCATTGATTGTGGAGCTAAGAGAGGCCTCGTGGAGGCTCCAGGAGGCTCGGGCCTCACGCCCAAGTACCTGGGCTGCACAGACGAATGGCAGAAGCAAGGAGGGAAAATGCAAGAAGGCAGCTGTGAACCCCCGTGGAATCCACCCCGACGCCCACTAATGACACAGGGACTAGGCCAGGACCCCTGCAGAGCCCCGCGGGGCCCAGGCCCACCGGAGGCCACAGCCAGGGCCTCCGCAGTGTCCACCAGCCGCCCAGGCATCTCCAGCTCCCTCCGCAGAGAAGGGTCCGAAAGATTCAGCAACAAGTTCGGCTAAAGATACTCCCCCAAGTGCGCCTGCCCTGAGAGCCGGGGCCTGTGCTGTGGATGCAGGAGGAGACCGGCGTTGTCAAAGCTCACGACGCCGTTTGGAAAGTCCTCGCACAGGAAGACACAGCAATCCTCGCTCACCGCTTTGGGAACTTGTGCTTGACGACCACAGGCAAGGAGATCCGGGAAATCAGTAAAAGTCAGCCCCACAGTGAGACAATTCAGGCCCCAGCCGGGCGGCCCGTCCTCACTGGACCCCTGGGGTGCCCAGAACCCCACCCACAGTGTGTGGTCCACTCAGGTCAGCGGAGAGGAGAAACCCAGGGAGCAAAACGGGTGAAGAGCCGTGTCCGGGCTGGGGTGACGTGTCCCCGAAAATCACTGCCCTCCTCAGAGAGGCCTACGGAGTCCGACGTGGGGACGCGGCCTCAGCGGGGCGAGAACACAGCATTTTAAAAGTTTCAGGAGGATACAGAAGAAACTTAGCAGTTTGGGAGGAGAAAGACTAGGGTTTGGGGGATGGGTTAGAACCTGTCTGTCCAGAGTGTCCTCGGCCACTTACATCTCACTAACAGGCATCATCTCAAGAGTCCCCGGCCCTGAGACTAACTCGGCGCGATCAGATTATCACTTTTTTTTTTCTTTTTGGTCCCAAATCATCTTCCCTGTCGGATACTCTTTCTCAATTCCAGGGTTTCCTGTTTATCTAATTTAAAAATATTCCACTGATGCTGGTAATTAAGTTGCTTACAGGCAACCACCGCGAACACGCCAATAAACCGTCTCCCACCCACGGCCCCTGGCAGGCGCTTGCTCAGTTAGCTGCGTTTTCACAGCCTGGATTCGGCTCCTCGCTTTCCGGAATCTCTTTACCATGCGCCATAAATCAAGCTTTTAACTAAAGGCGCTTTCCGTGGACTCCCACAGCCCACGTGGGAGGCTAAGCAGGGAAGCGGGGTTTTCCTTTCATTTTAAAGGGCCACCAAGGAACCGTGTTATCTCTTTTCACTAATCAGAAGGAACCACCAAGCGGGAACATCACAGAGAACAGAGCCACAGCAGCAAAGATGCCAGGGCAGGGGCAATGGACGCACATCTGTGCGTTTCTTCCCGAGGACACCCCGCCCCCCCCCCCCCCAGCCAGCCCCAGAAACCCCGACTCAGGCTGGGAACCAGGACTCAGGGCTCGGGGGCCCCGCCCTTCACTCCTCTCCAGCCAAACAAAGTGCTCCCACCTCAGCCAGGTGGCTGAGATACAGGGTCCAGGGTCGCGGGGTGGCACCTGTCTCCCCCCACGACGAATTCTAGGTAACCAGGTAGTTTATCAGACACGCGCTCTCAGCAAGTCTCTGCCTCCCCCAGGACTCGCAGCGAACCTGCCGGGGCAACGGCTCACGAGTCCCGGGCGGGCCGGTGCTTCTTGGAAGGTCCCATCCCCCCAACACCTGGGTCAGGTCTTCGTCAAGGGCTGACCAAGGCCGAGGGGGGAGGACGGCCGCAGGAAAGGGCACGTCTCCGCACGGCCACTCTCACTCCCAAACGCTTCTGCAGCCAGTGAGCCCCCGTCACACCACCGGATTGACCCAAACGCGGCAAACGTCCGGAGATCGTGGTGTTTACCTGCGAGGAGCAAATGAGCTTCTAGAAGCAGAGCTGCCCTCGTGGAATCTGATACGTTTAATGAGCATTAACACAAAACCCCGAGAACTGCCTCTGACTCACATGCCCCCCGCCCCCTTCACCTCCTGTGCCCCTGGCCTCAGAGGGTCTGTTATAAAACACGACCTTGATTGCCCTTGGTTTCCCCCTGGTTTCCAATCTACTGTATCAGCACCAAAAGGTGAAACTGAAGTCTGAGAAAAAACACACCGGGCCGGCGTGGCTCAGTGGTCGAGTGTCGCATATGAACCAGGAGGTCACGGGTTCGATTCCCGGTCAGGGCACAGGCCTGGGTTGTGGGCTCGATCCCCAGAGCAGGAGGCAGCTGCTCAGTGACTCTCTCATCATGGATGTTTCTCTCTCTCTCTCCCTCCCCGTTCCTCTCTCTGAAATCAATAAAAACATTAAAACACACACACACCCTGCAGCCCCTTCTGAAATGCCAGCCACTGCGCACACCTGTCTGTCCCCCCACCTGGAGGTGGGCTTTCTGTTCACGGAGTTCAATCTCCATCCCGGCCTACGGAAGCCTCAGGCTCCGGAGGAAGAACCTGATGTATTTATTCACTGAAACACCGATGCAATGAGCCCAGCACCGCCCCTTGCCTCCTGAGCGAGTGTCTTCAGTTCCCTCCGCACCTCCCCTCGCCCCGACCTGTGGAAAACTCGGCCCGTGAAGCCCTCTCTCTAACTCGTGAACGTGCGAAGGCTGCTGGACAGTGGCCATGCTGCCCACTCGCAGCCCTGGAGGCCCATCCGAGGGCTGGCAGCCCACGAAGACGACGTGATCCGGGCTGGCCCTTTCCGGGCCCTTCAAACATGCTGGTGGCAGAGGAGAGGGGGCAGGTGGGCGAGAGGCTGGCACAGTGTCTGAGCCCCACATGCATGTGGGTGGAAAAGAAGATGCCACGTGCCACCCACCTCCCCACCCGACAGTTGTTTCTTCCCCCAAGTACCAAAGCCCATCGAGAGTCTCTAAACCTCGTGGCCGCTGGGAAAAGGTCCCGGGCATTTCTTCCTCGGTGCTGGAGGAAAAGACTTCTGGCAAAAAAACGAACCTAAATGTCTCCGTACCGGTAAGTCCAGTACAGACCAGTGAATGTCAGGGAGGAAAAGCTCACAACAGGATCAAGGAAAAAAACTTCCCTTGTTCTAAAAACAGTAATTGATGGACTCCGATGCGTGTGGGGAGGGGCAAGAGCGGAGCCAAGGAGGGAACGTTCAGGCTCCACCTGGAACGCCGAGGGCACAGCCTGTGTGCAGAGGAGGGGAGACGCGCGGAGAGCGGCTCGTAAACGCCCGGGGACGGGCCATCCTCAGGCATCCGACGACAGGCTCACCTGTGGCCAGGTGAAGGCATGCTTGGCATCCCGGTGGAATTTTCTCTTCCATCAACATATCTGCTGGCCTCTCTGGGGCCTCATTCCAGCTACAGCCCAATAACCCTCTTGTATCCAGATGCCCGATAGGCATCTCCTTCCCCGCCACGGGGGCCACGCTCACGGGCCAGGTGGCTGTGTGAGAATCACCATCCACTCTGACATCTGTGAGGGGCTGAGGCGGGTCAACACTCCCCCAAACCAATTAATCTCCCAGAGATTTGTTTCTCCGGGGACCAGAAGGTGCCCACTTTCCTCAGCGTTGTTTATACTCCCTGACACTAACCAAAACACAGGCAGTTCCATTTTGAATGAACCCTCCCCCCCCCCATAACCTTGGGGCCGCTGGCGAAGGTGACAGCCAGGTCTTGCACGGATGGGTGAGACCAAGCACTCGGAAAAGTACGGTGAAGAAAGGAAGGAGGGAGGGAGGAGCAGGAGGAGGGGTCCCAACGCCCCTGAAGGGCCCGGTGCAGGTGGAGAAAGACAATGAAGGCAGGACAGTCCTTAGCCGGCCAGAAAACAAAAACAGGATGCCTAGGGCGGGCCAAGGGGATGTTAAGGGCATCTGCCCCGTCACAGGGAGTGAAAGGAAGAGCATTGCAACAGTTGCAGAAAAGATGATAAAATCATTACGGGGCAACACTGTAGCTACACTTAGTTGCAGGGCCCCCCCCAGAGGGCGGCCCTTCTCCCTGTTAGAAAAGGAAGGGGGGGGGACACCACTCTTCTCCGCCTCCCGAGGCCAGGTTCTCATGAGGGCGGCTGCGAGAACGGCCCAGAGGTAACTGGAGGGGGGACGGGTGGCTAGACCACCTGAAGGTCACTGGCCGTGTTAGTCACCTTGGGCCTGGCCTCTCCCAGAGTCGGGAAGGGGCCCCATCTTTGCTTCCCTGGCCTTGGGAATGAGAATGGTTGTCCTGGCCAGAGTGGCTCACTTGGCAGAGCGTTGTCCAGTGAACCCGAAGGCCGTGGGTTCAATTCCCAGTCGGTACCCAGGTTGTGGGTTCAATCCCGTCAGGGATGCACGTGGGAAACAACTGATCGATGTGTCTCTCTCACATCGATGTTTCTCCGCCCCCCGCCCCCCGTTCCACCCTCTATAAAAAAAAATTATAGTGGTGTCATTTTAATAACAATAGCATTCTTGAGATGGGTCCCCAGTAGACACCTTCTTTCCCTTGCTTAATGCAATCTGAGCATTCACCTGCTGCGACACACCCTCCAAGTGCCACGCTCCGCCTCCATGAAGGACGACCTGCCTGAAACGTGGCTTCAAGGAAGCAGACAAGGGCCCATTCAGCCCGCGCTTGGCGCTGGGCTGGGAGCAGCCAGACCCCAGCCACACTGCTGCCGACCACCTGGCTCCTCACCCTCCCCAAGGCCGCCTTCCGTCCCGGGAGGGGCCAGGCTGGGGTCAGCCCGGGGTCCCTCAGCGTCCACTCCAGAACCACCCGAGGTCCTGCTTCAACTGCAGGCTCCTGGCCTAGTTCAAGACCTCTGGGCTGAGACGAAGGAGCCTGCGATGTTAACAAGCGCCTTGTAAATTCTACCAAAATACACACTGAATTAGAGCCAGAGCATTCGCCATGTTACTTCGCTGTTTCAAAACAACAATACCGTTCCTGGAACCAAGTCCCAAATAGTTCTGTAAACACTTTGCATCCATGTCTGCCCCACCCCCCCAGGACAGACCACTGGTTCCAGCCCCACTCAGCTCTGAAGGCAGAGGCCCGGCTCTATCCTCCTCCATCTCCCCAAAGCAAAATTAAACCCATCAGGAGGCACCTACGGGCAAGAGGGAACCACCAAGGCCCAGGCACGAGGTCAGCAACAGCCTGTTGCCCATTCAGTATAGAAATCAGTCCAGTCCCAAATCGACAGCCACATGCGTGAACCACGAACGATAACATAATACGTGCACACGATTCTGCTGTAAGAATCAGAGCAGTGGAGCCTAAACTCAGTTTGGACAGACATTACAGGCCGGTTTAAATCAAGTAGATGCCCAGGTACACCTTGGGACACAGGTTTCTGACCTGGACTTAAAAAAATAAGTCCAAGGGAACTACAGTCTCTCCAACCAGAGGATAAGCCCATCTCCAAGAAGAAGAAAAAAGCATTAGATCACAGGGGACAGAAGTGGCCAGTGCGTCAAAAAGGCTCATCAAACACACAGGCCTGCCTCCCCGAGCTCCTTCCAGTCTTGCTGATTAGCTCTCCTGCCCTGGAAACCCGACTGACCCCACTGACGCTCCAGCGCCTGACTCTCCAAGCTCCCAACGCTAATCGAAAAGCCCAAGAAAGCACGCTGGACCCACGAGGCCCACAGAAACAGGGGCATGGAAGCGGCGGGCAGGACCCAGGAGCTGGCTGGGGCACGGGAGGAGTAAACGTCTTCAAACTCTTTATCTACTTTCTGTTACCTGTCTCCGCAGGGGGATGCGCTTGGTGAGCTTGTGCACGGCCGGCTGGCTGCTGAAGTCGGGCTTCTTGGTCGTGGTCTTCATGCGGCACACGATGACCGTCACCACCATGCAGGCGATCAGGAACACCCCGATGCAGTAGATGGCTATCTCCAGGTAGTCTGGGGAGGCGGAGATCTCCTTTTCTCGGACGGGCGCTGGATGGTAGGTCACGAGGAGGGACAGACAAGCAGGCCACAGAGTTAGGACCCTGGATGGATGCCTCCGGGCACAACTACAGGACTCAAAAGGCAACGGAGCATTCACAAGGCTTCCCGATGGCTCAATGCGGCCGCACGGCACGGGCCGTGGGCCTGCCATGTCCCTCCCTGAAGTGAAGGTGGACAACCAAGGGCTCCTCGCTTCACCACCAGGGCCCAGGCGGTCACTACCTATGGCCTATGGCTCCGGGGGGCCTCTGCAATCCAGGGATAGTGGATCGGCTGCCAACAGCCACGGAGGGCAGATTAGGCAATGAGACCATGCACATTTGGGAGGAGCGGGACGGCCAGCAGGACCCACAGCGAGAGGACTGTGCTCCATGGTGGTCTCTGATACAAACCACATCCTTAAATACAGACAATGCCCACTGTGTTTCTGACGGGACAATGCCTCTGTCTTACTGGGTAAAAGATGAGGCAGAGCGATTCGCCCCAGAGGAGCCCAGCTCCATATGAAATGGAATAAAGGCTCATCCCGCAGGCTGGCCTGAAAAAAGTGTCAAATTCCTTAACATAGCCCAGCATTTAACTGAACAAACGAATGCATTTAATATGAAGACAGACTTGCTTATAATGTGGCCTCATTATGTTCGGACCATAAACAGTCTGTAACATTCCTTAATAACTGTTACAATTTGTGTGTATCTGGTCATACTGATACATCACTAGACTTTTAAGGAAAAAATAGAAACGGTGTTGCACTTAAGTGCAATTACTGAAGTGAGCACGTTCTTATGTGAACTTCCAGTAACGGGTGCTCCCTCCTTAGGCCTCGACGGTCCATCGGCAAGCAGTGCACCTCCAAACAGCACTTCTCTCAAACTGCTTTCTCGGTTAATGTGCGAGTGCTGCCAGGCAAACTGGTTAAGGAGTGCCAACCGGGCACCTGCGGGACGCAGGCGGCAAGTAAAAGCAAGCTCCACGTAAGAGGCATCTCACTGTTTCATAGCCAATGCTCACAGAGCAGGTTCACGATGAAAGGGAAGATGAATGCAATGGTATTATTTAAAGCTTACACGTTTTAATCAGAAAATTGCTCGCAAGACAAGTCAAAACTCTCAGCAGCACAGCGCAAAATGAAACGATCAATTAACTTTTACTAGATATAAAATGAGCATGCAGGTAGGCACCGTAGTCTAAAAATAAGGCATAAATAACCGAGTGGAACATAAGGCGCTAGCAGACCACAGTCTACGCATTCACAACAGAAATGACAGAGGAGGAGCGTCAGAGCGGACAGCGATCCCGAAGGACGTTTGACCAGGAGAGGCATCAGTTAAAGACTCAGACAGCAGCAGTATCGAGGCACCAGGGCTGCGCTGATGTTGATTTCTCCGTGGGGCGGAAATAACATCAGGCCCAAGAAGGCAAGAGCATCCTGTGCAGGGAGGCAAGCGGCAGGCCCCTCCATCGCCACGTGCAGCAAGCCACCGACTCCCGAGGCGGGTACCACACTGCTTCTGTGCACCCCCCACACGGGGGGCCTCTCCCAGGCACCCCGACACCCGCCCGTCTACTTATGTCTCATTAAAAATATAAAGTGGGGTAAAAGTACGTAGAGGGGCTCAGCAAAACGGAATTTGAAATGAGAAAAAAATTACTTTGCATTTTACAAAGTAATTTCCACTTCTTAGGAGACATGGGGGACGGGCGAATTTACACATGGACTCGGTGAGTCGCCGGAGACGTAAGCTCCCCTGGGGTTTCGGGGCGACATTTCACGTGGCCGTAGGCGTGAGTGTGGGATCTCGTTGTGAGCGAGTTTCCCGGGCAGCACTGTCATCCCCGGGGCACGATTTCAAACATTTCATACAAATCTTTACGCCAAGATAAAAGTGGCCATTTCCGAGGACAGAAGCTGTGTTGATTTCATAGCACACAACCCAGAAAAGGGGGAAACCGTGGAGAGAAAGAGCGGTATGTACCTGGCAGAACGGTCAACCATGCAGAGTGAAAGGATATCCCAATAGAGTTACCCGCCAAGCACGTATACTCCCCAGCATCCTCAAAAGTTACATTCCGAATATACAGAACCTCAATGTCCTTGTCCGTGGTGTTAACACCGGCCGCCTAGAAAACAAGGGAAGCAAGAGAAGAGGCTAGACGACAGGAGCGGTCGTGGAGGGGCCGTGGAACCACGGAGCGGCGCCGGGGGCTCCGGCCGCGGCAGATTCCGGCTGCAGCCCATCCACAAAGCCCGCAACCGAGAGACACGGACACGAGCAGCTCACCTCCGCAGGCCCGTCACCACACAGCGTCACCACCTAGACGTGCATGCAGCCAAACACATGGAAAAATCGGCCCACAGGAAGCCACCGCGTGGCCACTGCTTTGCTTTTTGCTTTGCTTTAGATTTGGGGGGGCGTTCTGAAAGGAGAGCACCCAAAAGTCCAAGTTGGGTTCTGCTTCTGTTGGCTGCAGACCCCCACCACCCTGAGAAAGGATGGTTCGGTCTCGATGATCGTGTTGAAAAACAAAACACCGCAGGTCCGTCCGAGGGGACGCCTCGCACATCCTCCTGGCCCCGTGGGAGCCCAGCGGGGGGAGGGCCCTGGTTACCAGGCTCCGGTTACGGGCACCCTGGGTAACCGCCCTGACGCTGCGCAGAGCAAGCCGGGTCTCGGCAGCGAAGGAGCGGGGCCGTTTCCTCCCACGTTCAGTGGGAGCATTTGAATGGGAGTCAGGCTCGCGAAGGAAGTCAACCTGCTGCCTTCGGTAGCTCCCAGCAGTACATTCACTACGTGGACTCCCCCAAATCAGGGACAGAGGGGTCAAGGGCATCAAGGTCAAAGGCAGCACCTCATGAGCATCAGTTACACCACCAAGGAAACAACTAACACCGTGCCAATATTTCTCTAAAATTTGGGGGCCGAAGGAGGCGAGTTCTGCGGATCCGCAGTGCCACGGACTCAACAGGCAGGCGGCTGTGTGTCCACAACGGTGTTTGATGATGGGAACCGTGCAGCCCAGACAAGGTGACCCAGGGGAATGACTGAGACGCTGGGTGGGTGGAGGGCAGCCCTCGGGAGGACCTGGAGCAAGCGCCTTGAACACTGTGGGCATTTTTCCATGGCTGCTGGCATCACACCAGCCGCACCACCAAAGAGAGATTGTTATGAGTATACCGAGGCCACAGAATTATCCTACAAGCTGCCTGCAGTCTCCCAAAGCACCAAGTCTTTCCAGCTTCTACATCCAGCCTTCTTAAAAAAAAAACAAAAAACAAAAAACAGAAGTGTTGTTACCTTGCTGCTTGGGCAGGACAGTGAGCCAGGCGGACTGGTTGGCCTGCCCTATATAATTGGAGACCTTACATACATACTCGCCAGCATCGGCCTCAGTCACATTGAACAGAGCCAGCACTTCTGCATTGGAACTATTAATCCCCGAGTGCTGGAACAGACAGAGAACAATGTGCAGTTGCACCGTCTGGGGTCCCCCCACAGCAGGAAAACAGCTCCGGGACCTGTGAACAGCAGCACCAAGGGGCCACGGCCCAGGGGGAACAACAGGAGTCCTCGTGGACAACGGGAGGGACCCGGGGGGGGGGGTGACAGGATCCTATCGACACCTGGAATGGGTTAGCAGTTCCCCAAGTCAGTCCCTTCTCCCGGCTCTTTGGGCCCCTAGTGCTCTCAGCCGGAGAGGCAGCCCGGTCGGCTGAGTTAGTTGAACCACCTACGGTTTCACTGGAAAGCCGCTCTTCCTAAGGACCTTCTCTACGCGCAGCTGGGCGTGGGAGACCACGGTGGGCACAGGCCTGGCTTTCTGTCGCCACCCTGAGCAGCAAGACAGATCTAAAAAATACAGGCCGATGCTCTTACAACGGGGACTGGAAAGGAACCAGATGAGGGACAGAAGGAGCCCGGCCGGCGTGGCTCAGCGGTTGAGCCCACCCATGAACCAGGAGTTCAGGGTTCGATTCCCGGTCAGGGCACAGGCCCAGGCTGTGGGCTCAATTCCTCAGTCGGGGGCAGGCAGGAGGCAGCCAATCGATGACTCTCTCTCATCACTGATGTTTCTCTCTCTCTCACTTCCTTTCTCTCTAAAAATCAATAAAAACATTATAAAAAAACCCACAAAAACACAAGGAGACATTTTCTTGGTCCGACATTTCATGAGAGCAGAACCATCTTCTAGTTGATTGTCTAAATCGTCTCTGAATGAATGTCAATGGTTATGGGATTTCTTCAAAAAGAAAAATCTAAATTGTTTCTAAAAGGTGGCTACGAACATTTGAGACAAATGTCACATGAAGAGAAAACAACATCAGCGAAACAATCAACATCGGCCCAACGCCCAGCGCTCACAAAGCTCCTTCTGGCTACTCCACCCCGACCGCCCCCTGGGGGAGATGATACCATGATCCCCACTTTTACAGACGTGCGGCTGAGCCGAAACGTCTCGCTGAAGATCTCGGGGCTGATGAATAACTGAACTGTCCCGACTCCGGCGTCAGCGTCCCCCTTGCCGCCCCGAAGTTCCCCCCTAGGAAGCCGATGATCTCGTAATCCCCCAACACACTCTGCACTGGCCTAATAAGAGGACCGTCTATTCTCAAATTCAACAGAAAACCGAAGAAAGTCCTCACCTTCAGCACCTTGAGGTAGGGCAGCCCGTCGGGCCCGTATTTACTTCCATTCCTTTCCACGTGCTTGATCCACTGGATGTGGGGCTGGGCGTCGCTGTAGACTTTGCAGACAAACTCCACGTCGCCCCCGACCACGGTGGAGGCGTTGGCGGGCAGTCCGGCCTGGAGGATGGGCCGGTGCGGCGATCGCTCTGGGGGAGGGGAGGGGGGAGCGCGGACGGGAGGGGGAGAGACGAATAAATAAGTCATGTGGTCCGGCCGTTGGTGAGCTCCAGCCAAGAAGGTCTCAGCCTGCTGGCCGACTCCTTTGAAACAACACGGCCGCCCAACCAGAGCAAAAATGACTTCAAAGGAGACGGCCGGAGAGCGGCCCTCCTGAGAAGAATACTTATTTAGAAAACCGAGCAAAGGACTTAGGATATTTCAAGTTGTTGGCTGTCCGTGGCACCTAATCAACAGGGGAGAAATTTTACTTTGACGACCCACAAAACAGACGGTGAGCCCGCGGGCGCCTCTCCACGTGCTCCCGGAAGGGAGACTCACCTTGACCATAAGCTTAACATCGCGGGCAAGGGACCTACTTTCTTCTTTCTGGTTAACTCTCATTCGAGGATGTTTTTTCCACTGATCTTCCTTAGAGATAGCGGAAGGGAGGGAGGTGGGGGGAGAGAGACACGACTGGTTGCCTCCCGCACACACGCACCCCGACCGGGGCTGGGGATCAAGCCTGCAGCCCAGGTACATGCCCTTGACCAGAAATCGAACCCGAGACCCTTTGGGAGGAGGTGGAGGGGGACGCTAACCACTGAGCCACGCCACCCCGAACACATGCCTAAGAGGCTCTGAGAAGATTTTCCTCACTTGTTTCAGAAATAAAATAAAACTAAAAGCTAAAGCCCAAAGCCATGAACAGGCTGAATGAACAAACCGTTTCCTCTCTTTACGGGAATTTATTCCATCCATTCATTTTGTATCCCCCGGTCGCTTCCCTGATAAATATTAAGTGTTACTGTTGCCAAGTGCTGGACGCACAAGCAGGCCTTCCCGTATTCGGACGTGGCTCTGAAGAAACAGCACAGGGACCCCAGCGCCAAGCCTGGCGACGCTGCAGACGGTCTCGGAGGAGCCCACACGGGCCGGCGGGCAGCCGCCCCCCCCACCTGCCCTCCCCCCCCTCAGGAGAAAGTTCCCACAAAGGACACCCCCACCCCCCCGTCTTGTGTCTGGAAAGGTCCCTCCCAGCTTAGAGACGGTCTCTGCGGAAATCCTGTGGAGGGAACCACGTCGAGGTGCGTGAGCCACTGAACACGGGGCCCTCGGGACGCTAGTAAGCGCCCAGCCCGCTGTGTGGCCTCGTTCACAAGCCACTGTGATTACAGACTAACCGGAGCCTTCCCGCCAGGCAGCTGGGTCAAGAGCCACCCCCCAGGCACCCACTGTTGGCAAACATCGCCCAGCCCCACGTGCCTGCAGGTTCCGGCCCAGCCCTATCCCGTCCCCACCAGGTGGGCACCACCTCCTTTCACCTCCACTCGAAAGGCTGCCCAGGGACGTGAGGAGACCCCACCAAGGACGTTGCACGTGGCACCCGAGCCTCCCCGTGCACCGGGCTGGGATCAGAACGACAGACATCTCAGCCTTTCCACATCTGAGCCTTTCTGATGAAAATGTCATCGACTGGAATTTGCTGGACAAGAGCCAGACCATGTGCAAATTGATTTTACTGCCTAAGCCTGTTGCCGGTCTTTAAAAACTTTTTAAGAAAAACAAAGAAGGAACACGCGCTAGAGGTTCCTTAGCACGCGGTGCCCCGGCATCTCCCATCACCCACAGGCACCTGCCCACGTTTTCACGCGAGAAAGAGACTGCGGAGCCCAGAGGGGTCGTTCACGTCCCCCAGTGTCACCACCCAGGTGGGCTGAGCAAAGAACCCAGAGGGTGAGACTCCTACATTTTGGGGGCAGCAAGTTGCAAAGCTGGGAGCCCTTCAAACATCCCCAGGAGCCCTCACACTTTGGCTAACACAGCGTCCTAGGGACGAGCCACGGTGAGCCTGCGGGGCCGGCCTGGCAGCCAGCTGGACGTCACAGGGCCCTGCTGAGGGCTGCGGGGGCGGGGCGCTGGCCGGCCCCAGCCATGGGAGACGGACAGAGGTAAGTCCACACACCCTCCTCCTCCCATGAGACTTCACAGCGTGAGGGGAGCCGTCCCCTGGGCTGGACACCGCCGACCGAGCCCATGAACTGACCCTCTTTGTACCTGTCAGCCGCTGGGGTGGTTCACTCCTTCCCACAGGGGAGTGGATTCGAAGCCCCCCTTCACCCTCGGGCTCTGTTTTCCACGTCTGCGCCCTGTGTTTGTGTGTTCGAAGGTAAATATTTACGGCGGACCTAAATATTTACGCTCAGAAACAAAGGGACTATAAAACCCGAAATGTCATAAGCCAGGTCGGCTGAATTTCAAACCACTGCGTCCTTCTGAAACATGCTTGTTTCTAATAAATCTCTCCACAAGCAAACATTGTGCCTGTAATACCAAGTCACGGTGCCCAGGAACAATGGGCGCTTTCATGCGGCCCGGCCGCTCCGGCCGCGCCAGCCTCCGGCGGGGAGTGGAGCCGCCGGGCAGCCTGGCAGGGCCCGCGACGGAGCCTTGACTGGTGGTCACCATGCTGCTGAGCTCCAGCTACGGAGTGACTGCCACCCGGGCTGCTTTAATGTTACTGCGTTGGCACAGTACGCGGCACAGCAAATGCTGCCCACTCGCCGTCCCAAATTCATCCTTTCAACTTTTCTCACCTCCTACGAAACCACCTCTGAACCCCCCCCGCCCCCCAGCCCTTTCTCACTCTGGGTACAGAACCCGTAAGCGGGATCCCTCTGTAATCGAAACCTTACACCGCCTCCCAAAACTTATTACAGCTGCCTTCGGTACAAAATGAAACCTCACAGAACGTTATTTAAAATGTTTTTAGAAAGTCAGGAGGCCTCATGTTTCGTTTCTCCACAGCAGGGTTTGATTTCCGCCGCAGCTTCATTCTCTGCCCCAGCGTCTTGGAAAGGGTCCCGGGTGCCAGCATCTGCCGAGCGCGGTGCCCCTCCTCTCCCGTCCTTCAGCGATCGCTCCTCCGCGGTGCCCATCAGACCCTTCAGCAGGGATCAGGAGCCGGGGATGACAGCCCTGGACTCCTGTTCTAACTTCCGAAAGACGGGGGTGAACGCAGGGTGCGGCCGGGGGAGCTGGCTGGGAGCGGGTCCTGCGGAGACGGGCAGAGCAGGCGGTCCGCACGGCCGGGCCCACTGGGCACGAAGGTCCTCCAACAGCTAATGGGCTCCCCCGAACCGCACAAGGCCCCGGGCAGACGAAGCCCTCAGCTCGCGATGCTGCAGAGAGAAGCTGGTCCTGAATTCTCTCTGGGTCTGAAGAGAAAGCCCAGAGCTCGCGCCTCTCTCGTTCTACGTGATAACAAAAGTCCCATCTTCACCAGGATTTACAGAACTAGGCAAGGCTCTCTTACAGCATGTTCGACTCCCAGATATTATATAAAACAGATTTTTTTTTTACAGGGGAGTGAAATAGATATATGGCAAACAGATAAGCTGACAAGCACCTCACCTGTGTCTCTACTGCAATTTTTAAAAACAGATATTCTGAGTTCTGCAGGTTGCAGATGCACGGTCCATGGCCCGAGGCAGACGGGAACCTTTGCAACAGCCACTCTGAGGTCCCTGTGTGAATTCCAAATTAAGACAGAATGGAAAGCAGCCCAGAGGGTGTGGCTGCTGCCGATGGGACAGTTGGCTGCACAGCTGGAATGAGGTTCCACCAAATAAATGCACAGTAAACAGACTCAGAGCTGGAAAAACTATTCTCTCCCCCCTCACGCTCTCTCACTCCCTTTTGTCAAGTGCTGCAAATGAATCCACTTTTCTAAAGCTCAAGGCCCAGCTGCTGAGAGTTTAAATATCAAGACTGACTCACTCTCAAATCCTGCTGAGAAAGAGAGACAGAGAGACACAGAGAGACAGAAACAGAGACAGAGAGAGACACACAGAGAAGAGAGACAGAGACAGACAAAGAGACAAAGACAGACTGAGAGTGACAGAGAGAGAAAGACAGAAACAAATAGAGAGACAGAGAGGGAGAGACAGAAACAGAGAGACAGAGAGACACACAGAGAAGAGAGACAGAGACAGACAGAGAGACAGAGACAGACTGAGTGACAGAGAAGAGAGACAGAGACAGAAATAGAGAGACAGAGAGGGAGAGACAGAAACAGAGACAGAGAGAGAGACACACAGAGAAGAGAGACAGAGACAGAGAGACAGACAGACTGAGAGTGACAGAGAGAAGAGAGACAGAGATAGAGAGACAGAAATAGAGAGACAGAGAGGGAGAGACAGACATGGGGAGACAGAGACCGGGGGGGACAGAGAAAATGCCTGAGTGACAGAGTTAAACCTCTGTTAACTGACCACTGAAACTCTGCAGCCCCTCCTCCTCTGGACATTGAACATGTTTGCTCATCAGAGATCCACAGCTTTTCCTCTGACACAGCAAAGGCCACAAAAACGTCCCCTGAGCGGAGAGGCCTCATGGACACAGGCTGGGTAACCTCACATCCCAGGATCAGGAGGAGAACCAGGTTCTTAAATTACGCCCGTAAATTAATCAGGCCCAGAGCTGCTGGTTCCCAGCAGGCACTGGTCTTCTAGCTACTTCTCCCCAAAACCCTACTCAGCACTTGCCACAAAGAACCATTTCAAAGCCGCTCCATCGTAGGAAAACACGGAGGGACCCAAATCACCAGAGTGCCCGGGATGGATCGGGTAACACAGTCTCCCGCTCTCGGGCACCGTTCATTTAAGCAGCGTGGAGAACCCCGCCGGCCCCTTCTTTAAATTAAAATCTAAATTTAATTACCCGTCCTCTAAGCTGGCAGCTCCTTAGCTACATAGAGAAAGAAAACACTGCGATTTGAGGACAAGTGCGAACAACCACGA
This sequence comes from Miniopterus schreibersii, assembly GCF_964146895.1. Classification (NCBI taxonomy): domain Eukaryota; kingdom Metazoa; phylum Chordata; class Mammalia; order Chiroptera; family Miniopteridae; genus Miniopterus; species Miniopterus schreibersii. The sequence continues at coordinate 55,843,022 of NC_138114.1, read as the reverse complement.
ATTCTTTCTCTAAAGCCCAGCCCAGCATTTTTCCTCAAGAGTGGGCGGTGGTTGCTTTTGTTGCATAAAAACGCACTAAACCAGTTAGCATGAGGCAGGGTTATTAGGGGGAGGGGAGCAAGGCCTCTGAAGCTGGAGGAGCCCAATAACCTGCTAAAGACCTCACGCTAATTACGAGGAGACTCTGTCTTGTCACGACTCCGCCTGGTGCACCCAAACCAGACGGGCCCCATCTAGTCGGGTTCCCAGTTCTGCTGCCCCTGAGCTTCTCCAGGCTCCAGAGACGGGCCCAAAAGGAGGTCAGGACTAAAAGTGACCGTAGAAAAGGGCGAGGTCCAGACACAGGATGAGAAGGAGGCCTGTGCTTTCCGGCGGCGTCAAAGTCCCCTCCCCATCCCCAAGGTTTGGCTTGTCACCTTCCAGAACAGACAAGTGGACTGGGATGCTGAGCACCTGGAATTTTTCTTTAGTCCTGGGAATCCAGCTCCCTCCAAAACACCTGCCTCGGCACAGAGACCAAAGCCCGAGGAAGGAGCCTGTAGGGCAAGACCAAGTGTCGTCCCTCCTGTGCTGAAGTCCCTCCTTGACCTACGGAGGCTGCACCATGTGAAATGCTAGGAGCAAAACACCACTGATTCCTTTGTGCCTGCTCTATGGGGCCGGGCAGCCTGGAAAACCAAAGCCGGGGGGAGGTACCGGCCCCAATGACTGTCACAGGCTGTGCTAGTTGGCTGGGGGCTGACTTCTACCAGCTGGGTGTCCAGTTAGGTCTTGGGCCAATCACAGGAGCAGGGCTACGTGTTATTTATACTCCAAATGTTGCTGATCCCCTGACTCTGTCCCTTCGAAAGGTTAAACCGGACCTGAAGACTCTTTGGTGACCACAAAGTTATGCCAAATGTAGGTTCAAAAATGCCTTTCATTTTGTTAAAAGGAGACACGGCTCTGGGGTGATGGAAAGTTCTGGGGATGATGGTGGAGACGGTGGCACAACCATGTGAATGTCCTTAATGCCACTGAACTGGACACTCAAAACTGGCTAAAATGCTACATTTTATATGATGTATATTTTACCACTAAAAACCAACCAAACAAACAACCCACAGGAGAACGGCAAAGGGGACACTATCACAGAGGGAACAAGACATATTCCCAGGGTCACGGAAAACCTGCCCTCCCAATTAGTTAAGTATATTTACCTTGTCCAGTTTACTAAATGAGAGCTTTTCTCTCCTGACACAAGGCCCCTCCCTCCCCACACTGTGCTGGGTTTGCACTGAGGTAAAACTGTACGTCAGTGGGCTCCCTCCCGAGGAGACGGGTAAACACAGCTGAGGGCGGCATCCCAGAGCCCCGGCACCCCGCCGACTTCCCACCGGGTGCCACATCTTTGGGAATGCGAGGTCATGGGCTGGTGTCCGCGGGGCTGTGTTTCCTTCACGGGAAGAGTGTGCTGGAAACGTTTAAAAAAAACAAAATAGTCCAGGACTTAAACATGCCCTCTAGTCACCAAGGCTGAACTCTGTCCGAACCACAGTATCTTCTCTCAAACGATCTGAAGAGAAGCTAAAATCCAACCAACCGGGGAGCCCCCCGAGACGGCAGCGCACAGAAAGCTCACAGGCGGCCAACGCTCCGCTGATTCCTAGGAACAAGGACCCAGTTGACCCGCCTCTAGAAATCTGTCCAACGCGGAGGTGTGTGCACGGCTGTCACTGAGGCCCCTTCTGTAACTGGACAACTGACGATGTAGCAGCCTGAACATGCGCCAAGGGCAGTGAAGTGTTACACTGTATCCACGACGGAACGCGGCCACCAAGAGGCATGAAGAAGACAGGGATGCAAAGACACGGAAAGATGTCCGTGGTCACAGCACGGACAGGTTTCGGCAACTTTCCCCATCTGAAAAGCCTTGTTTCTAGAGGAAGTTTGGGAACATCCATCACACTCATCTCCCTTTTCTTGCTCCTGGGGTGGTTCGAGCAGCAGCAAAAGCTTGCAAGCCCATCTGAGCAAACAAAAACCACCCCCTCTGGTTGGAGCCGCAGGAGAACTTGTAACAAAAAAACCTCATGTGTTTTCTCAGAGGCAAACTCAGACTCTGAAAATAAAAGGGAGTCTAGATATTCCCAGCTACGAGCATCCCCTAACGAGAGGCTTCAGCAGAGTCTCCGCTTGTTCACAGTGGGCTGCGGTCTGACGGCCACTCCTCAGCGTCCAGGCGGCGGAGCCTCAGGCCAGCCTGCAGCCCAGCCCTCTCCCTACCGAGCACTCAGTGGTGGTGTCCTTGATTCTTTTGGCCAAAATGTCCAATTTAAAAGACTAAACCCTTCACCCTTCCTCTAGCTCAGCCTGGAGTACACACTAAACCACAGAGGAGAAAGACACCCCTTTTCAAGTAAAGTACAACGTCCAAAAGGCCCTTCCAGACCAAGAGCCAGGGCCTGGCGTGACAGGGACCGTGTCTGGGCACAAGCTGACCTTTGGATTGGGACCCTTATTTGGGATGGACAGAACTCCTACAGGCCTTGTGTGGAGAATCCTTAAGGGGGGAAGAGAGAAACAGTAAAAGTTCTACCAAGATCCAGGCGTCACCATCCCTACTTGTCACCTTCTCTCTGTGGCAGTTTGGGGTCTTCTGTGTGTGACATGAAAACTCCAAGAGGGGCAAAGCCCGTGTCTCATTCAACTCAGTCACTCACCCTCTAGGCCAAGCACAGGCAGAGAATTAATCACCACAACCCCGTAGACGCAGGTGACTCCTGCTACAGGGCTCTGCTCTGGTTTCTCCCTCCAAACCCGGCAAGAAGTTCTCGCCTCATCTCTCTTCCCAGAGCAGAGAAACATCCCCATGGCAACACCGGCACCCTCCCCTCGCCATCAACTCCCCACCTCCCTGCTGCAGGTGACCTCCCCAGTGTGAAAGGTGACAGGGGCTCTAGAGGCCACCTTTCCACTCACCTGCCCTCTAAGCTGCGGCGACATCCCCATTACAACCCTGGGCCATTTCCGCCCCACCTTTCCCTTGACTGTGACATTAAACCAGAGGCGGAGACCATGAGCACAGCAGCAGGGGAGGGGGGTGAATCATCGGAAAAGGCAGGAATAGGGTGGCATTTCCACATTCCCCCCTTAACGAGAGAGGGCATTGCACGTCCCCAAAGGGGTCTTTCGCTTTACAGAAGTGCCTGTTCGTGAAGCTGCAAGAATAAGTGAGTTTAGAGGGAAACTGAGGATTTCTTGCTTCAAAATTTGCGATATGTTAAGAACCACAAAATTCCAAACATAAGTAACTCAAGAGACTGTTTTTGTATTATTCCCGCTCAGCGCACACTGACAGGAAACTGCTAAGTTGTAGCTCACGACTGGACACTGTGACCGCCGTCGATGAATTCACATCACCGCCTGGGGCTCACCGGCCAGGCCCTGAGAGCCGCGGCGTTCTCCGTCCCGTCCCCACCTGCGCCATCTCCAGGTATGTGCCGGGACCCTCTTCTTACAAAATGCTGTGAGGCATTAGCTTGTCTGGGGTACCTCTCTGCCCACACCACAGGCTCGATGTCAAAGATTAGACAAATATTAGCCCTTGGCCCAGCCAGGCCCCCTTCCAGAATATAAAGCAATTGATAAAAGCTCCCCTCCTCAGCTGCGGGGCAGAGGGCAACGGAGGGCTTGCAAAGGACAGGGGTAAAATGCTGATGCTGCAAAGTGCTAAGGTGACCCACCCACTGGGAGGCGTGTGCCTGTCCAGCCCCAGGTGGTGACCCCCACAGACACCACCTGCTCCAGCCCCAGGCGGTGACCCCCACAGACACCACCTGCTCCAGCCCCAGGCGGTGACCCCCACAGACACCACCTGCTCCAGCCCCAGGAGGCGACCCCCACAGACACCACCTGCTCTCGGTGCCCAGAGGAGTGACCTCCGGCTGGGACCCGTCCTGCAGGAGAGCACTTACTTGCTGGTCAGTACATTTTGGGTGACGTAGCCGCCCAATGACCAGCTTTTGCCCCTGGACTCAGCTGCGAAACAGGTGTGAAAAGCTGCCAACCAGGGCTGGGCTCTGCGCCTGTGTCTCGGCCTAGAGACTGGAGAGGTCGGAGACCACCCAGTGACGGCAACTAACCACCGCCTGGGACTGTTATTTAAAAGCCCTGCCCTCCCACCCATCCTCCCAGAGGGGCTACGAGGAGAGTGTGCCGTCACCCCCATTTCACAGGTGAGAGAACTGAGGCTCTGAGGTTCCGTGACCTCCAAGGAGCTCGCAAAGGATGGAGAATTGGAGCCGTCCCCCCCACGTCACCTCCACCGCCACCTCCAAGGGCGCTACCCGGCAAGGATGGGTGTATGCAGGAGGCAACCGGTCCATGTTTCTCTCTCTCTCTTTCCCTCCTTTCCTCTCTCTCTCAAGTCAATTTTAAAAATTTAAAAGAAGAAAGGGGAGTGGGGAGAGAGAGACAGACAGACAGATGGAAATGGGTGCTGGAGCCACAAAAGCAGCAGCGGACTTTGCTTCCCACTCAATCCCGGCTCCGGCTCCGGCTCCCAGGCTGTGCGTTTGCTGAGCGAGCCCACGTGAGAAAGGCATTAGCCGCGACCCGTTACCTGGCTCGGCACCTCGCTCCATTCACGTGGAGGGGCTCCCGCCTCCCTGCGGCTGAATTTCACAGCCCAGGGCTGGCCGAGGGACCAGCATCAGCATAAACACCAAGCCTTAAACCCCGAGCAAGAAGTGGGAAGGAACCAACTGGCAGCAAGATCGTGACTATGGAAAATCGAAGGCGGCCTGGCCAGGAAGCCTGCAGGCCGGGTGCTGAGTCCAGAACCCCGGGGGCTCCGTGGCACTGAGCAAGTGCAAGGGACACGCACACACAGTGCAACTTAGAGGTGAGGGCCAGGCGTCCGGGCGTGAAAACCCTCGATTCAGGGCACGGTGCCGATTACTGCTGCTTGCCGGTCACCCCTCATCACACAGAGAAACCAGCACTCTGCCCAGAGGCCACGGTGCCACGGAATCCAGGACACAGGGGGCCCTCCCTAAGGAGCGAGTGGGCAGGAATGAGCCTGATTTCGACAGCTTCAGCAATAAACCATCCGACTCATTAACAAGGCCACCATTTCTTCATTTACTTAAATGCCACTTTGTTCCAAAGCCAAGAGAATCCAAAATTCAAGCCGGAGCCGTGTGGGGGAGGATGCTGACTTGCCTCAGTCCCGTCTCTGCTCAGGATCACACGGCAGACTTTGTCTTCCTGGGGCACCGGCTGCCCCGAGCACTAAACAACTTACGCAACTTCTCCTTCCCTCCTGGGGACCGGCGGCCTGAGCTCCGAGGCAGGTGTCACCCCCAGCCCGGCATCCCGGCCGGTGCCCGAGACAATGGAGACGCTCCCTGCTCCTGCACACACACCTGAGGGGGCGGCCCCGGGATGGCAGCCTTTGTGCTTTTGGGCTGTGACCCATCACATCAGGGGCCGGGTCACAGAGGGTTTGTCTCGGGCCAGCCAACACCCCACCTTGGTCTGGCGCCAAGCAAGCGGCTGGCGAGGAGGCCTGAGCGGTCTCCACGCGGGCAGAGGGATGCTCGGCCCGGACCGGCTCCCAACCAGCCCCCGAGACACTGCTGCCCGCAGCTCGTCCCAGGTGAGGACAAGTTTCTGGGGAGTTAGGCTGACGGGAGAGAGGGCACAGCTGGCCTCGGCCAGCCCAGAGGCACTGCGTCTGCCTCCACGGCGCTCGGTCCCCTGAAACACCTAACAGCAGGTGAAAAGGCAGGAAGGCGTCTTGGTCCCTGGGCAGACAGAGCTGAGCCCCCCCCCAAGGAAAGAGCCTGTAACTCAAAGCGGAAGATGCTGAGTAAGCCGAGCACTCCCATCTCCTCCCATCTCCCCCACCTCTCTCTCTCGCTTTTTAAACTTTTTTTTTTTTTGCAACAAAGGGCTGAACATGGGGTGGAGGCAACAGTGGGCCTTTTGAGAGTCTGGCTGCAGGGGCTGAGGCTGGTCTCACCCAGTCGACCTAAAACCCAGACGTCAGCCTGGGGCACACAGAGCATTAACCTGGGATTTGATAAAACGCAGAGGAGGCCCCGGCTCCGGAGTTCCTCCGAGTCCCAGCAAACCACCTGCCTCCAACATCCCCGAGCCCGAATTTCCCCAAATGGGGTGAGAGGTGGGGTGGAGGCCGAGTCAGTGAGCTTGGAGCTCTCGAAGCCCACGATCCCCTCCGCAGGTCCAGCAACCGCACCAGTCCTGGGGCTCACAGTCTGGAGACAGCACTGGTCCAAGGTGGGAACCTCCGCAGGACATGGGAGCGTCGGCCACTGGCCCCAGCGTGGCATTCAGCTTGTTTAATAAACCTCACACGGAGTCCAGGGAAAGTTATTACAGGTGAATGGTGTCCCATGGGTACCACATATATTGGGGTGATCACTTTGTAAGTTACATAAATGTCTAATCACTATGTTGTATGCCTGAACCTAATACAATATTATACGTTAACTGTACTTGAAAAATTAAAAATTATTTTAAAAAATTCCCACAGACCTTCCAAAAAACAAAGCATCAAAGTTTAGCAGAGAGGACTCCAGACGCTGGCCACCCAGTTGCCAATCTGGTGTTTCCACCTGTTAACCCACCTATTCCTCATAACTATGGCAGTGGGTTGAGCCGTGGCCCCTAAAGGCAAGTCCATGTCCTAAATCCCAGAACCTATAAATGCGCCCTTATTTAGAAACAAGGCTCCTGTAATTAAGGATCTGCAGGTGCCTTCATCCTGGATTTGGGGTGAGCCCTACATCCAATGGCAGGTGTCCTTAGAGGGAGCGATGGGGGTGGGTTTGAGACACACAGAGGCAGGAACCAGTGATGGGTCCGCGCGTCGAGGGCTGACACCAGCCACCTGGAGCTGAGAGGGGGGCGGGGACGATTCTCCCTCTAGAAGGGACCAACCCTGCAGACACCCTGACTTCAGGCTTCTGGCCTCCAGAACCGAGACAGGACACCCTTCTGTTGTTTTAAGCCACCCGGCTTGTGGTCATTGGTTAGAGCAGCCCCTAGGGCCTGACACAGCCATCTCAGGAAGGAGGTGGTCATTCCCATTTTACAGGTGAGAACAGAGAGGCTCGGAAAAGCTCAGCAACTGTCCGATTCCCTGGTGCCCTGTGTCTGGGCAGACAGACCTCTCCTCCCTCCCCAGCACCAGTTCCTTCACTTTTAAAACACAAGGATCGTGAAACTGGAAGTGAGATGACCTATCCAAGGCCTTTGGTGGCAGGGCCCAGGCCTCGCCGACTGACAATCAAGGGCCAAAGCTCGCTCCTCCTGGGCCAGCTCTCGGAGGGGAGCCCGTTTCACCGTCACCCCCATCACCGAAATGGGGAGCCTCCCGCTCATTTCCCCTCACAAGTAAGCGGCTGGAAAGTTACAGCGTCAGTTTTAATGGGGATCACGCGAGGCTCTAAAAGGGCTCCCCAAGGAAAGCCTCTGCCTCACACACGACAAGAGTCCTGTCTAATCCCAGGACACAGGGACGTCGCCTGAACGACACAGCTTTTGCGGGAAGTGCTTACGGGGTGCCTGGCGAGGGAGAATCTCAACCGAAGACCTCGCCCAGTCTGATGCTTCGCCCTACCTGAACCACAACCCCGTGCATCACAGCAACAGCGACAGAAACCTCGGAGGACGTGAGCTTTCGCGGGTAGAGTCTGATTTGCTGTGCGACAGAGATACGGCTGAGGCCCTGCGATCACACGGCCGTGCATTAAACTCGGCCCGGGGGCCACCAGCAGGTCCCTGTTCGAGCCAGAGCCCCCGTTTCCACTCGCGGAGATGCTCCGAACGACCGGCCGCCTGCCCTGCGAGTCTACGTGAGACTCTTCAGCTGGCCCGGCTCTTATTTTATTAGCACTTCTCAAAGCAGTTACGAGGGTTTTGCGCAACCAGGAGAGCGTTTCTCACCTCCATCTCTCCCGAAAACGTCCTGGGCTCCGCCGGCTTTGGCTTCTCTTTACACAGAGGGTTCAAGGCTTGGAAAATTATTAGGGCTGAGCTCTAATGGATAATCCCAACCAGCATTGTGTCATTCATTACTGGCCCACGCTTCGCCGGGCGAGCTCCCAAGCCCGTGACATAATCGGGCCTTTCTCCGCATTACTCCACACACCCTGCGCTCCCCGCACATCGCACCACTGAATCATACGCTCTTTTCAACAAGCCCGACTGCCAGGGGATTAGCGTTTGAGAGCACGATTCCATTACTCAGCAGCCCGGCTCAGCTCTGAGCCTGGACTCTGAGAGACCTCAGGGCTTCACGGGCAGATGAGCTGCCAGGAAGCCCGGGGGGCGGTGGGGTGGGGGGCTCTCGAATGTTTTACGTAACAACCCAACCTGAAACCTGCTCCGAGCAAGAGCCCCTGGCTGGGGCGGCCAGGATGTGACTCCCGCCTCCTGAAATGGCCCCGAAGGGATGACTGGTAGACCCGGGCAAACCCGAAATCCCCCAGAACTGCCACGGCACAGTCATTTGATTCCCACAATAAATTACTTATTTTCAGGATTAGGTATTTAGAACATTTAGCCCCAAATCTTTCTTTCCTTAAATAGAAACACTTTCATGTCAGATTCAGGATACATGAGGCCCAAAGTGGAATCCAAGGCCCGTGCCCTTTGAACAATCCGTTTCTGGCACATCAACACCAAAATAAATGTCGACCGTTTTCCTCTCACGTTTGAGGGTCAACTTCTCTCTGTGTTTTGTAAAATATGTGGACATAGCAATTCCCACTAAGAAACAGTCCATAAATACGTCTGTGAGAAAAGACAACCCTAAAACTCAGTCTGTGGCGACCCAGAGGACCCACGTTATACAAAAACCTTCTAAATAACAAAAATAAAATGTTACGAATGCTTTTTTTTTTCCCACTGAAGACTGACATACACATGGAAATAAAGACCGTATCCTACTTTCTAAGAGTTTCTTATGGATTTAATTTACTTTAACTTGACAGAAAATCAAAATGGTTTTCTGTTTAATTTTCAGTTAACCTAAAACTTCCATTAACCAAATCTATGTAATTTGGCTAATCAAGCTCTGGAAAGTTTTTTAATGGCTCTCCGGGCGATTCAAACAGCTTGGGGTCTCTCTGCAGAGAGTTTATGTTTTACGGGAGACGCGCCCACCGGAGAAATAATGCCCGGCTGCTTCGGGAGTGAGGGGGGGCCTTCTCTGCAGGCACACGGTGGGTGGGCACCGGCTCCTAGAACCCCACAGGGGATCCCTCTGGCAAAAGGAGCCAAGGTGGGCTCCGGGTTGAGACCTCAGCAGGAGCCTGCAACCTGCACATGAACAGGGACCATCTGACAGGTCGCCCACAGCAAGGACTCAAGGACAGGTGGCGACTGCGAGAGTCAGGATGACAGACAGAGAGAAAAAAGGCTTCTACCAAAAACACCAAAAGAACCTCAGCCCAGCATCCCTGCAACGATGAGACAGGCCCCCCCGTCCACTGTTCTCAATCCTCGAGACAGAAACACCCTTTCTCAATCATTTAGGACAAAACCCATCATAATCGGCAAGGCGGGAAGAAATTTGAGTTTCCAGGACAACGGGCTATGTGGTCTGAAGATATTTAATTGAAATAGCACGTTGAGCCCTGGCCAGTGTGGCCCAGTGGTTAAGCGTTGCCCGCGCGCCGAAGGGCGAGGGGTTCTCCTCCCAGGAGAGGGCACGTGGCTGGGTTGCAGGCTGGACCCCCGGCCCCCGTCGGGGCAAATGCAGGAGGCAACCCATCGACGTGTCTCTCTCCTATCAACGTTTCTCTCCCTCTCTTCCTCTCTCCTTCCGACTCCCCGCCTTCCACTCTCTCTAAAGAATAAAAATAAAACTCACTGGAGCCCGGCCGGGGCGGCTCAGCGGTTGAGCACTGACCGGGCACCAGGGGGTCACAGGCCCGGTTCCCGGTCAGGGCACGTGCCCGGGCTGCGGGCTCGATCCCAGTGGGGGGCGTGCGGGAGGCAGCCGGTCAGGGACTCTCCTCACTGGCGTTTCTCTCTCCCCCCTCCCTTCCTCCCTGAGATCAATAAAGTCATATTTAAGAAGATCAATGGAAACATCCCCATGAGGGTGAACCACCCAGCAGCAGCGCTGGGTGAAAAGCCCCCCTGTGAGCCGTGGACACAGCTCCGTCCCAGAGGACGCGGCGCCCGTGGCGGACGCGGAGCCTGCAGCGCCGAGACCGTGGGGGCCGAGGAGCCCCGCGGGCAGCTGGCAGCCCCCCCACCGGGCTCTTCCTCGGCTCCGCCGCGGGCCGGCAGCTGCCCGTCGTCGCCCGCGCGGCCTCTCCCTGAAAAACGAGGCTCTCCGGCAGCGCGCCCGCCCCCCGCCCCGCCCCCGCCAACATTTTTCAGCGTTATCTCAGCTTCCAGAGCGTCAGCAGGTTTCAAACCACGTCCATTTTACGCAGGACGGCGCTCGGGAGCCAAGAGGCTCACGCAAAACACATAAAACCCGGCCTATCGGGAAACAGGACGTTGCCAGGGACAGCGGAATCCTTCTCGGCCGACAGCTCGTGTTTCGGAGGAAGGAGAGCCAACGGGCCCCCTTCCACCCGGAGGAGCGAGGCTCACCCTCGAGGTGCCAGACGCGGCGAGCGCCACGCACAGCCGGCGACGGGCGGCGCTTGGGCGGCGAACTCACCCACGACGTCGAGGTGGTAGGTGTGGTTGATGGACCCGTGGGCATTCTCCACCACGCAGGTGTAATTCCCCTTGTCGGACGGGACCACGCTCTCCATGATGAGGCTCCAGTGCTGGTTCCGCACCTGGAAAGATCAAAGCAGGGGTGCATTTAACAGCCTCGGCACAGGACGCCGGGCGCTTTGCTCTCGTGATTTAAAAAGCTGGGGGAGCCCGGCCGGTGTGGCTCAGCGGTTGAGCGTCGACCTAGGAACCAAGAGGTCGCTGGTTCGATTCCCGGTCAGGGCGCAGGCCTGTGCTGTGGGCTCGGACCCCCGTGGGGGGCGCGCAGGAGGCAGCCGATCGATGATGTTCTCTGTCTCTCCCTCTCCCCTTTCCTCTCTCTAAAAAAAAAAAAAAAAAAAAAAAAAAAAAACTAAAAAAACATTTATTTTTTTTTAAAGTTGGGGGAGACAAGGAAGGTCAAGAAGCTCCTGAATTCTAAATTTTCCTCATAATAAGTACTCAGAATGGTGACAGAAATAATTATCGAGGTGAATGTCGAGCAAGCAGACACGTGTTCGCACACCCAAGAGTGGGGGGCAGTGAGTCTGCCACAGGCATAGGCTTGAGGGTCCCTACGAGGGCCGCCCGGTGGCTGGGGACCTGCGTGCGAGCCTGCGCAGAGTCAGTGCCCGGGGAGGGCGGGCTACCAGCTGCTCACCCACGCGGCCCCACGGGCACCAGGGAACCGCCAGGGCCGAGGCCAGGGGCCCCGCCCGTATGCCAGGCACAGCCGAGCTGCCCCCCTCAGCTGCTGCCACCCTCCTGAGGAGCCCACAGCAGGTGCTGGCGCTGTTTCTGGAGCCTTCCGGTGTGAGCGCCTCTCGCTGTCCCCCCAGGGCCCCCAGAGGCTGCCTGGGCGTCTCAAGAAGTCTCAGCTCTGGTCTCTGGTGGTAGCTGAACAGATGCTACGTATCCCTGAGAAATATACTCAGAATCCCAAATATGGGAGCAATGACTCCTCAGTTGAGGTGCAGTCCACCTGTTTGCAGACTCCTCGAGACTTTTCAAAGATAACAGCACGTGTGAAAATCAGTTATCCCGACGCCTCCCCACGGTGCGGTCAACAGGCAAACGACTGACTCCGCGCTCCCACCGGCTTTCAAAACAGTGTAACAGCCTCAGTTTCAAGCCAGCGTGACTCCTCACGAGGACCAAGGGCATCCCGGGGTCACGGCCTCAGCATTTCTCTCCGATTCCAAATCCGTCTTTAAGGGCGTTTCAGACAAGGCACTCGGAGACATGGACAGAAAACGGTAAAAAGCCAGGGCCAGCTCGTTCTAACTATCGTTTCAGGAGTTCTGATGAACCTTCTGAATGACTCCTTGAGTGTGGCAAGTGCTTTCTGCCTTCATCACAAAACCCCAATCACACCAGCAGAGCCCGTCACGGGCACACAAGGGAGGCAAGGAACTGAGCTGGAGAATACAGTCGACGCATGAGCGCCCGTTATCAGGGCAGCTGTCCCCTGTGACAAGCAGCACCAGCGGGGGTTCGAGTCTGAGCCACGCCACAGCACACCCTGGCCACGCCCATGCCACGTCCACGCCACACCACGCCATGCCACGCCCTGGCCACGCCAGGTGTCAGCTCTACGCAAGCCGTTACTGCACAGGGGAGCTGCCGATGCCAAGTTCAAAGCCAAGACGACTGCTCATCACCAACAGTCTTAGGAAGGGTCACAGGGTGACGGCCGGAGTCTTCTCAACAAGACCTCAAGCAACAAATGTAGACCAGGTTCTGGTCAGCCGGTCACTGCACTTCAGCTGCTGCCTGTCACCGGCCCTCCTGCACGACCATGGAGGTTGTCCCAGGGTCCAACGTCGGGGAGTGGGTGACGGACAGGCACTCTCACTGCCGCAGGTGGCACGTCTGGCAGTGAGATGAACCTGAAGGCATCAGACCTGCAGCAGAGCGAGTCTGCTCTGCATCGGACAGGAGGCTCCCTGGCTGCCCCTGGCCGGGCCACAGCCTTGCAGCTGAACCAAAAGAGAGGCTAGGTCTCTCTCTCCCTCCCTCTCTCCCTCTCTCCCTGGCACTCTAGCTAAAAAGAAAAAAAGAAAAAAATCAATGAAAAATATCCTCAGGTAAGGAGTAGAAAAAAATAAATACATATAAAATAAAATAAAAAACTGTCTAAATTCTGGCCCCTGGGTCTACCCTAGAGCTGTAAGCTCAGAAGCGGCAGCACTAGCTCCTTGATTTAAGCTGAGACAAACGGGCCCACGATGAGACCCTCCCTCTCCCCACGCGCTCGGGGGTACCAGGAACGGGACTCTCCTGGCCTCTGAGCACCAGTCCCATGGAGGGTAAGTTAGGGATGAAGCCACAGGCCCGACGTCACCAAGCCCCTAATCCAGCACCTTAGCCCTGCCGTAAATATTCGGTTCTTTGAGCCCCTACGCAGATGTCACGCCCTTAAGCCCTTAATCGGGGCCAGTGCCCGTCTCTGGACCCCGTCCAAACTGTCGATGTCTTTCTCGAGCCTGGATCCAGACTTGGCCCATGGACTGTTCCAAGTGGAGCTCAACCTGAACCGGCCGGCGGGCAGCATCTGCCTCTGCCCGAACGTTAACCGTGGCACAGGCGGCTGGCACACCACTGCCATTTCTAACCCAGGGCCGGGGGCAGCCCGGCCTCCCCTCGGGGCCACGGCCTCCCACGTCAAGGTCCTCCTCACAGGCACGGGCCCCTGAGAATCTGCTTCCGGGAGATGTGCTACAAATATTAACCAGTTAATGTTTATAAGATGCTTTCGCAACGAGGACCATGCTGACCCAACAAGGGGTTTCTGCCCTCCCGGAGACCTTAGTCCTCAATCAATACTGCCCCGCGAGGGCCGCTCATTTCCTTACACCACAGCTCCAGCCCGACGCCTCCCCGCGCCACCAACCCCAGATCCCACGAGCCGGGGCACTTTCCAAGTGGACGCCCTTACAGGGGCCGTGCGATAACCGCGGAGGGGGCATCCTACCGCGAACAGTGGCTGCTCCGTGAGAACACGAGGCCACAAACAGGAACCCCAGAAAGGTGGGGAGCAAAGGCACACAGATTTTGGTGAGGTTTTTTTGTGTGTGTTTTTTTTAATATCCTGTTTCCATACCACGATTCAGGGTAAACCACCCTTAGGAAACCACCCTTCCGGCAAAAAATGTAAGATCCTCTCCAACATGTTTTTCTAAATTCCTCAGCTCTTTGGTGCTAGTTGTTCAGCCAGTTTGGTCAAAGGCACACACACCAGCTTTGCTCTCACGGAGGAGGGAATGTAAATCCCAATAAAGATCTGAAAAGACGCTGAGCCTCATTAACGCCAGGGAAATGCAAATTAGGACAGTAATGAGACACTTATTCACTCGCTGATTAACAAAAATTAGACAGATCAACGCCATCGAGTACTTGGGGAGGGTGACAGAGAAACAGGGGCTCAGGGAGAGGGAACGTAAATGGAGAAAAGCCTTTCTGTGAAATAATTTGGGTGCCTATTAAAACCAGCAGCACACATCTTTTTTGACCCAGTTCATTCTACGTCCAGAAATCTAGCTGACATGGAAAATAGCAGTATGACTCCCAGGCACACAAGCAAGACTGCTGCTTCGAGCACTGTTCGTAGCGGCAAAAACCAGGACTCCATCCAGAAGCGTCCTTAGCACTGTCTAGCTGGTCCTGTATCAACCAGAGTGTAACTCAGTCCAACAGAACAGCCAACAGTCATTAAAACACGAGGCATTCGTATGTCCGACCTGGTCAGATATCAAGTTATTGATAAATGAAAAAAAAGGGGGGGGGCTGAATACAAACGTGTGTATTCATGATCCCGTTTTGTAAAAAATACACACGCACAGCCCGATGGGCTGGGATCTATACACATGTCCGTAAAAACACAGCTAAAATCAGAAAGAAAAGGTACTAAATTGTTAACAACACACTTTATATAATTAAGTGGCAGGATTATAAATGTTTACTTTCTTCTCATTTTCACTTTTCAAATTTAAACAGAAACCTAACCCCCACCCCACCCCCAGAAGAGTGCACTGAGCCGGCTCCGGGCTCCCTTGGGCCTCCCGGGCCTCCCTTGCATGGTGGCTGCTCTCCTGCAGGACTGTCACCCTGGCAGATACACCAAAGCCACGGGGAAGAGAAACCCGCACCAGCCAACACATGCGCGACTCTCTTTTCACCCCTGCCCGTGGCCAAATCTCTGTGGAATCCGTCCTTACTTTTCTTCTGCCAACGAGCAGAGAGAGAGAGCGTGAGGCTTCAAAACTATGCTCACTACAGACTTTCAAAAATAACACTTCAGTGCAGAACAAAGCCGGCCGAAGCTAATGGCCCGCATGCTCCGCCGGGGGACACGGAGGCCGGATTCCACAGACATTCCAAGCCCTGTCGCAGCCAAGCCCAGGGGTGGCCCAGGCAGGTTTTCTCGGACCCTTGTTACCTAAAGCCTCCAAGGTGCCCGTTACACTCCTGGCTACCTCCAGGTGGCACCTGGGGATGTGGATTTCGTGTGTGTGATGACACCCAAAGGCCCAGGTGAAAGGCGAAAGGTCAAAGTTCTGTTTCCACATTGCAAAAAAGTCCTAACATTTCCAAATGCCCAGGTGCGCGATAACCAGCTGATAAACATCCAGGAGCTGGAAGCTGCAGGGAAAGTTTGGCTCTGCGCCCGGCTGATGGCTGCCGTGTCCATGTGCTAATAAACGCTGCCAGGGCCTCCCTCCACTGGCACCGGGCCCAATGTGCCCAGAAGACAGCACCCCTTTAACCCCGGCCTTCACCTACAATTCAACACACACCAAGTGTCATTAGGATGCATAAAATCTTGCCATCCGGTGCCAGGCCTCGATGGTCAGCAGGTTCCTGGGGGACCCCAAGGCACCCCTTCTGGGTGTGCGCCCAAGCTGAGCTGACACGTGTCAAGGGCTGGTGCTATCCCCATGCAGACAGGGAGCCAACACCTGTTAGATGCTTAAACACCAAGAAGTTTGCTTTGCAGGAGGTGTCCAGAGAACAGGGCAGGGCGAGCTCTGATCCTCCAGGCGGGGGGAGGCTCTTCCCTCCACGCGGTTCAGAGTCCAGGGATCTCTCCAGAGGACATGGGAAGTGAACTTAGATGTCTGTGCCCTGAAGATGCTCAGGGAAGTGCCCAGGGGCAGAGGAGCAGAGGGCCTGCAGGGCATCCACCGCCTTTTGAATTTAAACTTTAAAAATCTTAAGACTTGCCCGGCCGGGCGTGGCTCGGGGGTTAAACATCAACCTAGGATCCAGGAGATTGGGGTTCGATTCCCGGTCAGGGCACATGCCCGGGTTGCAGGCTAGGCAGCCGGTCAATGGCTCTCTCATCATTAATGTTTCTATCTCTCTCTCTCCCCCTCCTTTCCTCTCTCTGAAATCAATAAAGATGTGTTTAAAAAAAAATAAATAAAATAATAAAATTCTCAAGACTTCCCACAAAAGGAAGAATTACCTTGTCACAAAATTACCATGTGACCCAGCAATTCCACTCCCAGGTAGACACCTAAAGGCACCGATAGCATGGACGCAGACAGACACGTGGACGCTAACGTTCACGGCTGCGTGGCTCACAACAGGCGAAAGGCAGAACCACCTGAGTGCCTCTCAGCAGGTGAGCTGATCAACGAGACGCGGTCTCCCCACAGGACGGAACGTTTTCCAGCTGTAAAAGGAATGGGATTCTGATTCACGCAACAACCTGGAGGAACCTCGAACGCATTAAGGGAAAGCAGCCAGGTCGGACAGGACAAGGACCCCGAGTCCACCTGAGACACCTGGAACGGAGAATCCACAGACAGAAAGTGTGTCAGGGGCTCCGAGCCTAGGGGGGGGGGGGGGTGATGGGAAATTATTAATGGATGCGGGGGTTCTGTTTGGGGTGATGAACATGTTTTAAAAATAAATGATAGAGTTCATGTTACGTATATTTCACCATAATTCAGGATACCCCCCGTTTGCCCTCCATGGTGCACCCGACAGTGGACGAGTCCAGCCGACAGTAACGTGCTCCTGGGCTCTCCCCTGGGACGGCTCTTGGTTCTTATGCCGCGAGCGTGTGGCCTGAAGGGTGGCGTCTGAGGATGCGCTTCCCCTCCACGCCTGACGCGTCACCCAAGGCGGCGATGGGAACGGAGGTGCTCTATCAGTTATCTCAATCTCCTTCTGGCTTTTCTGCATTTAATTGTAATAACTGCCCAGAGCCCCTATGAAATATCTGGCTATAAAGATAACCTCTTCATATTAAAAAAAACACCAGTGCTGTTGTTTAAGATGAAAAACGGTTGCTGCTGCACTGTGGCGACGCTGCGAGGTCGTTTTCAGGGCTGGAGGGCATCAGACGTTCGCGCTGACCCGGCCCATCTTCCCATTTTAAGGACAGATGGCCGGGAGCAGGGAGAGCTCCACCTCGGCCGGCCGAGCCCAAGCAGCGGCATAATTAGGGAGCAGTCGTTCTGCCTCAAGTCGAGCCTTATCGTTCTAAATAAATTAATCCCATCCCACCAGCTTCTGCCCACGTGCTAAGGAAAACAATCATTTGACTCCGTCACCTAACAGTGGCTCCGCACGAGCCTTTGATAAAAAAAAGGCTCACCTACCGAATCCCAAGCAGCTCCATTGGTCATTTTAATTATATATAAAACGAGCTTTCTCTCCCATGATTCTCTCTCTCTCTCTTTGTTAGTTCTCACTTGAGGATATTTTTTCTATTGATCTTTAGAGAGAGTGGAAGGGAAGGAGGGAGACAGACAGAAACACTGATGTGAGAGAGAAACATCAATTGGTTGCCACCCCAACCGGGGCCAGGGAATCGAACCTCAACCCAGGTACGTGCCCTTGACCAGGAATCAAACCTGCGACTTCCGTGCGTAGGCCGGATGCTCCACGGCCGAGCCAGGCCGGCCGGGTGGGGCTTACACCGTAGGGGACGTTCTCCCAGATGAGAGGGCTCTGTCTTTCCCCTTCAGGTCCCAGAAGACTCCGGGGCTCGGTGAGGTCGCGAAGTCGCCAGCATCCCCGCACTGAGCGTCCAGCACCACTGTGGTGCAAGCCCCTGAGTCCAGGTTGACCACCTTGGCCTCCGGCGGGGTGACCCTCCAAGGCCACTCGGACCGACAGCCACAGCCTCTGCTCCGAGAGGAAGCCCAGCAGGGCAGGGAAGGCGCCCCGGGCACTGCCAGCCAGCAGGCCACGTCCCAAAGGGAAGCACCCTCCCTTCGCCCTTTCTTCTTATAAAAAGCAAAACACACTTTAGATTTTTGTTCCCACCCTCCCCTTCGCCCCGAAAATGGCTCCAACATGAGACAACAGGGAGACGGTGGTCATGTCGCCTTCCGGGGCCAGGCTGAGGGACCCTGCCGACGGGGGGGCGGTTTGCTCTGAGCACAGGTGCTGTCGTTTAGCCGAATGTCATCACCGGGCGTCAGAGCCGAGCGGCTGCACCTGCCTCAATCAGGCAGCACCTTCTCATCAGGCCCCTCGGCCTCCCAGCACCTCCGCAATCACTGGCTCCTGTCTGCACAAAGCTCCGTACCCGTAATCACGACACTGGTATTTATTTCGAGACCAGGGGTTTCTGGGGGCTCGCTGGCCCTGTGAACCCATTTCCAAGGCTGTCCGAAGGGAGGACATTTGCTGACCACCAGGATTTTGATGACTATTCTTCTTTTAAAATATGTTTTTATTGATTTTTATTTTTTTAGAGAGAGACAGAGACAGACAGGAACGTCGATCGGCTGCCTCCTGCCGGGGATGGAGCCCGAAACCCAGGCGTGTGCCCTGACCGGGAATCGAACCAGCAACCTCTTGGTTCCCGGGTCGACGCTCAACCGACCGAGCCGCACCAGCCAGGGCTGACCGTCACTCATCGAGGCTGCACCGGCCGTGGTTTCAGAGCGCCTGGTGGTTAGGACAATCCCAGGAGCCACGGTTTCAGAGCTTTACTCGGCCTTTACAACCAGCATCGCCTAATTAAACCTCTGTCTAGTCAGCCTTTAAAAAAAAGCCAACCTTCCAACCTCATTGTGCCCGATCCAAGAAATGAACTAACAGAGGCAATTTGGGCTCCTGCCTCCTGCTTCTACCCATGAGCTGGAGTCGCGAAGGCCCCTGAAGTGGTCCCCTTCCCGGGATCGAAGCAGACGCCACACAAACTACCCGACAGGTGCTCTCGGGCACTTACTCACAGGCTCTCCCCATCGCCCTCTGGGTTTGGCCTCCAGATACTAATTTTTCAATGTTCAAACAAAAGTCAAACATTTCTGCAGACAAAAACAATTCTTTAGAGATGAGTAACTGTGTGGTATTTCTGGAAAGGGCTGCAGGGCACACTCTGGGTGGAGAGAGGCCCATTTAACCACAGCAGCGACGGGCAGAGGCTGCCATAGGTCTCAGGTGATGGCGGCTCAGTTAACACAGGTGAGAGGAGCACCAGGGAGGCCCTGCCAGGCACCTCGCTGCCACCAAGGGGTCTCTCCCGCCTGGTTCCCAAGGACCTGTGGTCTCAGCGGACGTGTCCTCTACCTGACCCGCTGGGCAGGTGTCTCGCGTGGCTCCGTGATCCCCACGTCTCCTGCCCACGTCTCCTGCCAGCCATGCCCCTGGGTCATCTCCTCCCCTAGCGACTTGCTTAACAACAGAGAACAGCAAAGGTGGTGGGAGGCTCCAGGATTAGGTCCCAGAGGCTGTGACTTCCGTCTTCCTCACACTCTCGCCCGGGCTCTTCTCCGCTCGCCCCCAGGAAGCCACGCGGAGAGGCCCACGGGGCAGGGCACTGAAGGTGGCTCTCAGGGTTCCTGAGTCCAACGCCCTGTAAAGAAGTGACCCTGGCAACAAGCGCAGGGTGAGGCTGGAAGCAGGTCCGCCCCCGCCCCAGGTGACCCTGCAGGTGAGAACCCAGCCTTTGCTGAAAACCTAATTCCGGGGAGAGGGGCCTCGACGCAGGACGGCCCCGGGACACACCTGGATCCCCGACTGGGGCAGCGAGAGACAATAAGCTCTGCTGTTTAAAGCCACTGCGTCCTGGGGTAATTTGGGGTAATTTGTTACACAGCAGTAGGTAACTAATAAGCCCATTCTTGTTCCAAAAGCACCAAAGAACCTCATAACGGGGTTCGTGACGTCTTCCCCTGCAATCGGCTCTCAAAGTACTCCGTCCACGCCGAGACCGGGAGACCCCCCATCGCTCTGAGACGCCCTTCCCCAGACTCAGCCCAGCATCCTCCCGGTCGCCCTGATCCCAAGTCTCCCCAAGAGCTGACATCGCCTCCCTGCACGTCTGCAGGGCTGCACTCGCCTGACTCCCCACGTCAGGGTCCTGACGCCCAGATTTTTCTCTGCCTTCCCTGCTGGACCAGGGGTCCCTGTAGCTGGACCTGAGCTTCACCCGGCGTCCAGGGCACTGCTCAATCGACGTTCACTGAATGGACGAACCAAGGCCTGAAGGGCACCTACGGGCACCTCCCAGGAGGTGGGTCCAGTTCACCCCCCAGGGAGTGCGTGCTGAAGACTCATCTCACCAGGGAGCAAGGGGCTGTGGGGACCTGCGCAGATGAAGGACAGGGAGACACGTCTGTCCCCCGGGCAGCAGCCTCTCCTCCTGCGCAACATTTCCTACCCCATCCCCGCCCCGGGCCCGCCCGCCGTTCACACGGCCCCCTCGAGCCGCGCGACCGCGGGCACTTACGCGTCTCCGATCCCACTGCAGTTTCAGTTTTATAGACTGTAAAGCGTATAGAAAACAGACTCTCAACTTTCGACCCCTCTGCCGTTCAACTCGCCTCCTATAAAGAGCCGTGGGAGTGGGGTCTGGCGGAATCACAGGCCCGTCCAGGCTCACGCTGTCTCCCACAGCAAGCACGGAAACGACCGGCCGTGGCCACGCCGGGCTCTCGTTCCGTCCGGCCCCCGCTGGCGTGAGGACTCGCGAAAGTGAACGTGAGACGCGAGCCTACCTTGTAGCCCCCGATCCGATGCTCCTGTTTAAACTCCTTCCCGTTTTTCAGCCACCGCATGGTGGGCGTCGGGTTCCCCCCGGCCGGACAGCGGAACTTGACCGTGTTGGCGGCGGGCACGGCGTGAAGCCGCTTCTCCATCTTTTCCGTGCTGGTCCAGTACGGAGCTCCTGTTTGGAAACAACAGCACAGGGCGGTTGGACGGACGGCCTCACCTCCATCGCCAAGCTCCTCGCAGAAAAGATCGTTCTGTTTTGCATGCGGACGTTTCCAAGACCTCGGGGTACGACTGACCTTAGGAAAGTTTTCCGACACCTGACCCAGCGGAGGTCCCCGGCGGTGGCCTGCTGGTTGGTTTAGGTCTATTAACGGGGGGGAACCTGTTTGAGGAACCTGCCCTCCCTTGATCTCAGGCCCAGAATTTAACGTGTGTCAAATCATGTCTAAAAGGCTACTTCACACACATGACGACACACACGAGAACAGCCACCAAGTCCTCCCAAAACGTGCCGTCTCAGGCGCCACGCCTATGAAATGACCACAGACACGTGAGCTGTGCTCCAAACCCACGTCGGCTTACCCATCGGAGCTTCACTTTATTTCATTTTATTATTATTTTTTTAGTCGTCACCCAAGGGTATTATTTTCATTGATTTTTAGTGAGTGGAAGGGGGAGAGAGAGGGAGAGAAACATTGATGTGAGAGACACATCGGTGGGTTGCCTCCCACATGGGCCCCAACTGGGGCCGGAGACCAAACCTGCAACCGAGGGACCTGCCCTTGACCGGGAATCAAACCCGCAGACCTTCAGGGCTCGAGCCAACGTGCAAACCACACCGGCCAGGGCTGGAGCCTCGCTTGAAAGGATCATCAACAGTTTAACATGATCCTGGCGGATAAAGCCCGTGGAGCATCACGACTTGCCCGGTGCTTTTTATGACGACCAACTAACCACAAGGCACACGGGGCACCTCTTCACCCTTCTCACCTACGTGCCACGGGGGGTGAGCAAAGGTGGTGCCCACAGGATCCAAGACAGAGCAAAGTGAGGCGAAACTGGTCAGTCTGGACACAGAGAGAGAGGCCGCAGGCGGGGAGGGAAGGAGGGAGGAGGGGAGCCCAGGGAGAGGGGCTCATTTCTTCCCTCTGGCCCAGGTACACCTGCACCTGGTGGCCCTTGGGCTTCGGGACCAGACGCCCACAAACACACCCCTTTCTCTTGCAGGGTTCCCCAGGGAGTACTCGACCCCTATTTATCACAAGACTCCCAGGGCCTGGCATTCCTGAAACAACCCCAATCACTTTTATGTTAAAAGAAAAATCCATCGGCAGCCACAGCCACTAAAAAGAAAACCATTCGGCGCACAAAATAAATAATGAGCTTTGTCGCTGCACAAAGACTTTACAGACCTGCCCTAAACGAAAAGGCAGCCTCAGGCGTCTGCCCTCGTGCAGTCTGTTTAGGTAAACACAGAAGCCTGTTCCCCCGAACCCGCCAAATATGAACGGAGCCGGGCTCACAGACAGCATCGGGCACAGCGGAGCGGGTCCCGCGGATGCCCCTTTCTTTCTTACAGAACAGAATCAGCAGACATGCGCTTACCCACCACCAGGCCTGACTCTGACGTTCCCTAAAACGTCAAAAAGTGGGACTTAGCTGAAGGCGCTGGGAATGGCTCTGTCCCGTCACCGGCCTGAGCCGACGGCGAGGCTGCCGCCCACGCGGGGATCGCCCGGGTCACACGCCGTGCAGGCCTGGCACCAGCCCCTGCGTGCGGCACCTCAGGAAGGACTGGAGGGCGGGGGTGAGAGAATTCTGCCGGGATTTCCGGCAGGTGGCCACCTCCCCGGGGAGACGTTCCAGTCACCACAGATGCACCTATACGATCGGCTCCCGCAGAAGAGGCAGCTCGGCCCGTGCGATGGGGTCTGGGCACCTCCTCTGCTCAAGAAAGTAGAAAAGGTCACCTACAGGGCTCGAACCCCGAGCTCAACATTCTCTCTCCCTGGGTAACTGTAAGTCGAGACTCCACAAAGGGGCCGTGGGGCCAAGTTTCCGAGGTTCCCTGTGTGATCGCGATGCCCGGCGCCCCTCTGGGCGAGTGCTGGCGTCACACGGGCACGGGGTGTTTCTGGGACGCGGCCTTCCTTTAATGAGCACGATGCGGAAGGGGGGGATTATTTTCGTATTTTACAATGGCCCTTCCTGGGATATACTGGCTTTATGGGAAGTGTGAAGAACCTGGGAGGTCTAGAAACATAATGAAGTGTAGGAATATTCCTGCGTGTCTCCTGCAGCAGGGGCCTGTGTCCTCTGCAAACTCTTCCTGTCTCCAATATTTCCGGCTGTACCAGCAGCCTGGACACGTGGAAATGCCAGGGCTCCCCCGAAATGCCGTGCAGTGGGGAGAAATGGGGACCAGGCTCCTGACAAACTCCTCGACCTGAGCTCCCCTTTCTCACCAAGGCTGGTGGGCAGCACTCAGAAGGAACTCGGCCTAAACGAATGACCTGCAAACGCGGAGATGACCGCCGCACACGGCAGGTGCTCCGTACGATGTCTGCTCAGCAGCCTTACCCAAAACGAGCCTGCAAGCCAAGGCCACAGCACGCACTCGAGAGAAGTGCGTGGCTCCCCTCTGCACACCCTCCTGGCACAGCCGCAGGGGTATGTGAGCAGTGGGTCAAAGCCGCCTGACAGAGGAGGGGCCGTGAGACAGACCTGCAGCGGCATGAACAGGGAGCTACACTAAAGCAGGACTCAACAAGCTGACCCAGGCGGCAGGCATGGCCCCGTGTCCGACGTTCTCGGCCCTTCTGATGGGATCTGTAGCAAGAGCACGACACTCTCAGTCACTAAATACTAGCAATGGGGTTAAAAGACAGCAAGACCTGCCCAAATAAACAAACCCGTCGTCGAGGTTCATGCCCGCTCGTCTCGCTTTGACTGAAACGGATGCTGTGTGTGAGCAGTAACGCAGATCCTACTTTAACAGCAGACGTCGCTCAAGATGCGGCTGGTGACGCAAGAGCCTTCTAACCAGCCCCACAGGAGCGCCGTCCCTCGAGGCTCCCTCCACACGGGCTCTGCCCACCACCCCCACCCCACGGCGACGACGCATCGGTCCTTTCCTGGGCCACCTCTGTCATCCGCGTGATTACCCATCGCCAGGCGGCTTCCATCCTGAAAAATACTCCTTTCCATGTCTGCCGGCCAGCAAGAGCAGAGCAGCGGCCTGGAAGGTACAACCTGTGGGGTGTCGGGGGGAGGGGAGGGGAGGGGAGGGGAGGGGAGGGGAGGGGAGGGGAGGGGAGGGGAGGGGAGGGGAGGGGAGGGACGGAGGGGAGGGGAGGGGAGGGGAGGGGAGGGGAGGGGAGGGGAGGGGAGGGGAGGGGGGAGGGAGGGAGGGAGGGAGGGAGGGAGGGAGGGAGGGAGGGAGGGAGGGGTGAACGGGCGAACCAGGTGGACATCTGTTCAAAGCTTCAGCTATACAAGGAGGGAGCTGCACTGAATGTTTCGATAAGGACCCTCCCAACTCTAATATTCTTTCCAGGTACCAATATTCCAGGCAGATACTGATTCCGTCAACATATGGTAGGATTAGAGGGTGTGCTGTGACCCTGCAATATAAACTTAATGAGAAAACACGGGCTGCTGAGCCTGCCCTACAAAATCCCCGACACATCCCAGTACTGACATCTAAGGTTTACGGTCTTCTCTCTCCCTGAAACCAAGAAGGGAGAACCCAGCCCAGCAGTTTAAAGAAAAACACGAGGTCCTGTCACCAAAGCGACCTCGGTGACCATCTGGCCCTCGGCCGATGTGATGTCACCCAAAAGGTTAAGTGATTTGATCAAGGTCGCCGGGCACAGCCCGACCGAGCCTCCAGCTCCCCGGGCAGGGCTCTCTCCGCCCCTCCAGGCTGCCCTTTGAACTCTCCCATGGTAATTAAGTCAGAAGTTCAGGATTTACGTGAGCCGTGGCCACTGATGACTGCCAACTGTATTTTTATGGATGCAAAAAATAAAAAAAATAAAACACACACAGCCAGTCTCGGCTCCTAGATTAAGTCTCCCAAACTCCCTAAAGCCCCACTAAGGCCTGTGCCTTAAGTCTATAATTAGGGCCTTTAAAAATATCACTAATCGGGACATTTGAATGCCTTGACCCTGGGTGGAGGGCTGTGTCTGAGCGCCCCCGCCCCGCCCCCATCCCTGCAGTAAGGAGACTGCAGTTCATCTGTTTTCCGTGTTTCACAAACTAAGAGAAAACAAATCTAACAAAACACGGAGGTGGGAGCGAGGGTGTAATGGGGGGGAGGTGCTTTAGTTGAGGAATCTCATTAAATCCACTGACTTGCTGACCACTGAGGCATTCGATAAGAAAAACAGTAAAACGAACCAGGCAAGTGACCGCGTGCGAAACGCCCGATCCCCCGGGAGACCAGCGGCCCTGCGAGAGCTCCCGGGACCTGCCTTCGGGAGAAAGCTCTCCAGGTCCTGGCTTCGCCGCTTATTCCATCGGGCCCACCGGACGGAGCCCCTCACTGGCCTTCGGGACGAAACGCCCAGACCAACTCATGGTGAGCTTTTCACTACACAAAGGAACTTCAGAAAACCTAGGAAGCCTATGTACTGTTCTGTTGCTTTGTTTTCTTTTGTTTTCAATTCTCAGAAACTTAAACATAACTAAGAAACCAACAATTACCGACTTAGATATAATCTCCTCCGAGTGAAAGTCCCAGTTAGAGCAGAGGTGGCTCTAAACCGTTATCAGCAGGAGAATCAACGAGAGGAGTTTGAAATCTTGGGCCAAGGGCCTTCACTTTCGCTAGTTACTTCCAAAAACATTGCCTCTCCCCCCGACACAGGTATGGGCATGGGCTACAGGTCTCGACAGGCCTGAGACCAAAACAGAACATCACCCCGTAGCTCTCCCAGCGGCAGGGATCCCGAGGCAGCTGCCAGTTCTGGTCAAGGAGCCCCCTGAGCTTCCTGTCGCTCGGGACCTGCCCACGAGCCGAGTCTCAGGCGCTTCAGAGACGTTTACCACTTGAACACAAGTGGAGGTAATAACACTCACCCCCCAAAATGGGCAAACGTGGCTATTTTTGCTGCCACGTAACCGTTCAGACACCTAGACAAGGACTGGCTAAATCACGCTTTCCTGTGCTAACGTGTAACGTCAGAACCTTTCGAGGCCCTCAGCCTGGGTGAGTTTCGAAAACCAGCCCTTGAAATGGCCCCTTCTGTCCGGAGAGAGTCTGTTTCACTAGTGGGGACATGCAGCAGTGTGGGGTCCTGGCAGCCAGGCCCGCGAGGCCTCAGGGAACGTCCAGCACCAGTAAGATGCGAGGCCACCAGCGAGGGAGCTGCTGAAGTACCACCTGAGAATGCCCTTCACCCCCGAGAACGCCCTTCACCCCCGAGAACGCCCTTCACCCCCAAGAATGCCCTTCACCCCCGAGAACGCCCTTCACCCCCGAGAACGCCCTTCACCCCCGAGAACGCCCTTCACCCCCGAGAATGCCCTTCACCCCTGAGAATGCCTTCACCCCTGAGAATGGCCTTCACCCCTGAAAATGCCCTTCACCCCCGAGAATGCCCTTCACCCCCGAGAATGCCTTCACCCCTGAGAATGCCCTTCACCCCTGAGAATGCCCTTCACCCCTGAGAATGCCTTCACCCCTGAGAATGCCCTTCACCCCGGAGAATGCCCTTCACCCCCGAGAATGCCCTTCACCCCGAGAATGCCCTTCACCCCGAGAATGTCCTTCACCCGAGAATGTCCTTCACCCCTGAGAATGCCCTTCACCCTGGAGAATGCCCTTCACCCCCGAGAATGCCCTTCACCCCCGAGAATGCCCTTCACCCCGAGAATGCCCTTCACCCGAGAATGCCCTTCACCCCTGAGAACGCCCTTCACCCCTGTGATGGAAGAACCTGACCTAAGAGGGTGGGGAAAGACAGGCCGATCGAACCAGCACTGCAGGGTTTCAAAGCCGGGCAACAGGGCGGTGGGCAGATGCTGTATGTTACATCGGGTCTCAGCGCCAATCAGTTTGGAAAACCCTGAGCAAGGGCAGAACTAAACGTGATTCACTGCAGAGCACATCAGAGCTTCAGTTATGCTGATGGCACCGTGAGTCTCCAAGAAAGGGTCCCAGTAACAGGTATTTTCCAAATTCACATAAAAATACAACCCATTTTTAACAGAGAGTTATTGTGGGCTAGCTCACTCTCTTCACGTAGACGCGTTTTTAAGGAGATCCTTCAAAGATGGGTGCGAAGGCTAATTCCAGAAAACGTTCACTCAGCACCCAGGCGGGTCCTTGCCCTCCAGAAGCCCAGCCAGCGGGGAGGTGGGTCCGAGACGCTTCTCGATAACCACGCTCGAAGGACGAACAGAAAAGGACCCGCAAAACCGAGGGACTCGGTCACAGGGGAGCCCCTCTTTGACTTGGGCTCAAACAAGGAGGGAGAAGTTAAGACCAACCTGAGCACTGCCAGTCATGCCCACAGAGACCAAACCAGGCCTCGACGGGAAGGGTGCCAGTGCCGGGGCCAAAGTTCGACCAATCCTGCCTTAACTTCTGGCCTTCCTTCTTGCCACCACATCACACTCTCTGAGGTCTGCAGAGAATCTGAAAACTCTACCAGGCAGGTAAGCTGGCCTTTTATATGGTCAACCACCAAAATTAATTAACAAACAGGCAGAGGGAATATAAAATAACCTGCAATGCACAGGGTGTCCCCAAAGAATGCACACACACTTTAACAGCTGGTAACTCAATTTTGAAAGTGAAATGCATTTTAATAAACACCGCCTTTATAAAATACATATACTTTACTCAAAGCGTGTATATACATTTTGAGAAAACACCCTGTGTTTTCAAGCCATGAGATAAGAGACCTGACATCTACCCACCCAGAGAGAAAAAGAGCCCAGCAGCATCACTGTGAGCCCAGGGTCCTGGGGGCATCGTGTGTTAACCTCACTGGAGAGGAACTTTCAGATGCACCCCAGTGGCATCTCCAGACAGTCAGAAGGCACCAGAGGAATCACGCTGGACGCGTGGGTGGTTTCCAGGAGGCTGGAACACAAAGAATTCGGTGCTTCTGCAATTTTCCCTATTAATCGGGTCAGGCGCTTGACATCTGAGGTGGCACAAATCGTTAAATGGCAACATCCCTTGCCCGCCTGGCCAGTCCCCCGGCCACGGCATTCCCCTGTCCACACAGGCTGCAGCTGCTTAATCTCGGCCACCCCGGGCTGCACCTGTGCAGTGACCAGCCTAATCACCCAAACAGATGGCAGAGGCCGCGCAGCCAGCTGAGCGCCGCTATCGCTTCAAATCACGTCTAAGGTTTCACAGCACCGTTCAGTCGGCTCCCGACGGCAGTCTCTCCTGGGTACAGCTAACACCAGCCCCTAATCGCCGCAGAGCACCCACCTCGGGGCAGAGTGGGTGTCATTCGAGAGCTGATTACAGAGCACCCTGGTGGCGAGGTGAAGGGGTGGCGATTCACTCGATGAGGGCTGGCGTTCATGAAACGGAGCCCTCCACGCCCCACCCGGCCCTTCCGCAGGGGCACCGGGCAGTCGGGGCTGGTGCCCAGGGTGAAAACCCGGAGGTCTGTGGCAGGTGTCCCTGTGAATCAGCTCGCTCAGCCTACCTGTTACATAGCCTCTACCTTGCCGTTACGTGGTATTGCCCAGGTATTGATTAGCATATTGATCAGGACGGGCAGGCATCGGACCCATCCCCAGGACAGCGCAGGGCCCAGGCATGCCAACACCACCGAGCTGACAGAATCTGACGTCCCCAATCAGTAGCAATGACACCCCCACGCGGGTACCGCTTCAGGGCCGTAAACAACAGCGCCAGCCTCCTCACTCCACCCCTCACCCCCCGGGGACTGGCCGAGGGGCTCTACAATCTGCCAGGCAACGGGCCCACAGCTGAGTCGCCGCTTTGCCTCTTGCTCACTGATTCATGGATTTCCACTCAATAAAACAGGACTGACTCCTCTGTACCCTACTGGGTTGCGGGGATCCTGACTGCGCCAGGAGCCAGCGCGGAGCCGGACCTCGTGATCACCGCCACAGTCACTCGCTGCCTCCCCTGCAGAGCCAGGGAACTAATGAGAAGTGAGTGATGTCTTCTGAGGCACCAGGGCTCTATGATTAAACTGTAATAACCTCATTAGAGGCTGGTAGGGATCACAGAGGAAAGCACTTTCACTCACCGACTCCCCGCTGTTTTATGAGCAGCATCCCGAACACTAACCCCCTGTTTGGGGCAGATCTGTGCATGTGAATCCCTGAGCCCGTGGTTCTCACCCTTGAGTGCCTAGAGTCACCCCCGAGTTTCTAACCAGCGGGCTGGGCGGGGCCCGAGATGTTCATTCCTAACAAGTTCTCAGGTGAAGCTGACGCCGCCGTGAGCCAGGCCCCAGGCTTTCTCTCGCCAGAAAGTAAAGACTATAGAAACCAAAGCATTTCCCTTTTCACCCAAGCTGCTAGGAGACTCAGGGACAAATCCGACTCCCCACTTAAGAAACGCGTTACCCCCGGTGCCTGACAAGACCGATTTTCCCTTCTTCCTCTAAAAAGCTCTGGGCCCACTTTAATAGCTAATTGTCTTTATTCAGGCCTTGTTTAAACAGCAAACTGACTGAAATCCTTTTGAGAAAATGCAGAATATGAATCTGAGCGATGAACACCCACGACTAACATAAAATCACCTTGGGAACATTTCCAGCCATGATCATGTTATTGGAAAATACACCTAACTCTGTATTTTATCTTTTTTTAGAGAGAGAGCGGGGGGGGGGGGGCATTGATCGACACCTCAGTGCGTGGGCAGACGCTCTGACCACCGGGCCACACCAGCCAGGGCAACAGTTCATATTCTTTGCTCAGCACGCACAGTGCTTTTCTGGGCATTGCACAGACATGAACTCGTCTAATCATCGCCACCACCCCATCGGGTCCTGTTATTCCCGTGTTACAGCTGAAGAAACTGAGGCACGGAATTAAATCACCGGCCCAGGTCGCCCAACTCAGAAGCGGAGGCGCAGGATTGGAACCCCGGCTGCCCAGCTCCGAGCGGCCGCCCTCTGACCCGCCGAGCAGAGCCTCCTACCGGCAGCGCCTGGCATTAGCTGCCTTTAAATAAGCCGACGGCACTCGCTGGCCCCGTGTTCCCTGCGGCGTGAGGCTCACTCTCCTGCTCTGCTCAGCACCGAGTCATGTTTTAAAAGCCACGGTTTCTCGGCCTCGGCACCTCCAGGTCAGCCTCAGTTGTGGGCCCGTCGTCTACACTGTCAGATGTTTCAGCAGCACCTCCGGCCTCCACCCACGAGATGCCACCAACATCCCCGCCGCCCGTTGTAACCACCAAACGTGGCCCGGGGAGGGGGGGGACCACTGGGTGGCCAGGCGCCGTCCACCGTTGTGAAGAAAACCAGGATGTTCTGTAGTTTCACTGGGTCTCCCCACAGCGGGAAACCGAGGGGAGAGAGGAAACCGAGGCAAGAAAAGTCCGACTGCTTTCAAGAGAGTGGCTGGCGGACACGGTACGGAAGGACAGACGGCAGAGCAGGGCGCGCGCAACACGGCTGATTCCGACCCGAGAGCCGGGCAGCCGCAGGTCGCGAGGTCGACGGGCAGGGCCGAGCGGCCGCCGGGCGCCCCTCCCCGGGGCCTCGGGGCGGCGGCTACTTACTTTTGTTACTGTTGTCGCTGGGAACGTCCTCGGAGCCCTCGGTGTCATCCTCGTCGTCCCCGGAGGAGATGGCGTCTGCATGCGAAAGAACATACCCGTGGGTGGGTGGGTGCTGAGCAAGAGGCTGCGATCACCTCCCGCCTGGTCCTGGGGACAGGGACAGGGACAGGCTGCTGTCACCTCCCGCCTGGTCCTGGGGACAGGGACAGGGACAGGCTGCTGTCACCTCCCGCCTGGTCCTGGGGACAGGGACAGGGACAGGGACAGGGACAGACTGCTGTCACCTCCCGCCTCGTCCTGGGGACAGGGACAGGGACAGGCTGCTGTCACCTCCTGCCTCATCCTGGGGACAGGGACAGGGACAGGGACAGGGACAGGCTGCTGTCACCTCCCGCCTCGTCCTGGGGACAGGGACAGGGACAGGCTGCGGTCACCTCCCGCCTCGTCCTGGGGACAGGGACAGGGACAGGCTGCTGTCACCTCCCGCCTCGTCCTGGGGACAGGGACAGGCTGCTGTCACCTCCCGCCTGGTCCTCGGGGACAGGGACAGGGACAGGCTACTGTCACCTCCGCCTGGTCCTCGGGGACAGGGACAGGGACAGGCTGCTGTCACCTCCCGCCTGGTCCTGGGGACAGGGACAGGGACAGGCTGCTGTCACCTCCCGCCTCGTCCTGGGGACAGGGACAGGGACAGGCTACTGTCACCTCCGCCTGGTCCTCGGGGACAGGGACAGGGACAGGCTGCTGTCACCTCCCGCCTCGTCCTGGGGACAGGGACAGGCTGCTGTCACCTCCCGCCTCGTCCTGGGGACAGGGACAGGGACAGGCTGCTGTCACCTCCCGCCTCGTCCTGGGGACAGGGACAGGGACAGGCTACTGTCACCTCCGCCTGGTCCTCGGGGACAGGGACAGGGACAGGCTACTGTCACCTCCGCCTGGTCCTCGGGGACAGGGACAGGCTGCTGTCACCTCCGCCTGGTCCTCGGGGACAGGGACAGGGACAGGCTACTGTCACCTCCGCCTGGTCCTCGGGGACAGGGACAGGCTGCTGTCACCTCCGCCTCGTCCTGGGGACAGGGACAGGGACAGGCTACTGTCACCTCCGCCTGGTCCTCGGGGACAGGGACAGGCTGCTGTCACCTCTGCCTCGTCCTGGGGACAGGGACAGGCTGCTGTCACCTCCGCCTGGTCCTCGGGGACAGGGACAGGCTGCTGTCACCTCCCGCCTCGTCCTGGGGACAGGGACAGGGACAGGCTGCTGTCACCTCCCGCCTCGTCCTGGGGACAGGGACAGGCTGCTGTCACCTCCCGCCTGGTCCTCGGGGACAGGGACAGGCTGCTGTCACCTCCCGCCTCGTCCTTGGGGACAGGGACAGGCTGCTGTCACCTCCGCCTAGTCCTCGGGGACAGGGACAGGGACAGGCTGCTGTCACCTCTGCCTTGTCCTGGGGGCAGGGACAGGGACAGGGACAGGCTGCTGTCACCTCCCGCCTCGTCCTGGGGGCAGGGGCGCCAACAGCCCAGGGGCCCAGGCGACAAGCCTGAGGCCGCGTTTAGCTGAGCTGGTCTTGGGGCCTAAACTCCCCCCCGTGGGGACAGCGGCCTGATTACGATCCTGTGTTTGCTGCTCTCGGGCATCTAACCGTCTCCTGAAGCTGGACATGCAGAAGCTGGACTGGTCCCCAGGTCCCCGCAAGCTTCCGATTGCATGCAACCCACAGATCCTCCCAGCAAGACCTCGCAGCACCCGGGGTCCCCTCCGAGGAAGGGACTCGCCCCCGAGGGAAGCTCAGGCCCCGTGTGACCGTGGGCCGGTCACTAACGTTCTGAAAACAAAACTTTAAACTCGGCCACCAAGCAGGGGGCCTGCGCAGTCCCCCGCACGGCAGGGAAGAAAAATCGAGGAGAGAAACGCAAATTTTAATGAAAGGAATCAGGAATCTCCAGCATCCAAATTTGAGTCCTACACGCTGAATGCCAGGGATGCGGGGGGGGGATGTGCTCTCACTTGTGTGAAAGTGCGCTGTCCTCGCAGAAAATGTTCCTCTGCACATCAGAACCCATCGTTTCTAAGGACCAGCCCCTTGACCTGCTAGGTCCCCAGGATAAACTTCAACAGCAGGTAAATAGCAAACTGTGAAGCTCTGTGCCCGGCCCCCAGGGAGCAGATCCCATCGTGATTTCACTTGCCCCGGAAAACGCTACAGAGAAGAGGGAGCAGGGGGCTCGCGGGCCGACTCACCTGTGACATTCACCACGAAGTAGACAGTCTCACTGTCTACCGTCCTAGCGGCGGAACAAGCATAGAGGCCGGAGTCGCCAGGCGCGGCGCCTCTTATCTGCAAGTACTCCCCAATAAGCACTGTCCTATTGCTGGGCCCCAAGTGTACCCCATCCTTAGTCCAACTGATCAGGGCGGCATCTCTCAACCGGCAGCGCAACTCTAGCGACTCCCCGGGCGCAGCCACGTAAACTTCTGGTTGGGAGATTTGGTATTTGGTTGGTGGCTCTGCAGAAAGTGGGAGAGAGAAGGTGGAGACAGGTGGGAAGGAGTGGAAGACAGAACGTCCAACGCAGGCCAGTGGAGGCCCCTCTAGTCCCAGGACAGCAGTTCTTGCTTTGCAAAGGGCCCCAGCAGGCTGGCCTCTCCCCGCCACCCCAGGGGGCCAGGGCCCCCAGGAAGCCCGCACGCGGCCCTTGGGCACAGAGCTGAGGACCTGAAACAAGCCGAGGAAGCACCCAGCACAAGCTGCCCCACGTAGTGACCACACACAAGGCTTTAACCCTGAACCCGAAACCCAGCGCGGAAGGGTGTTGCCCAAGAAAACTGAAGTCGACGGTCAATCCACAGCCTGCCTGCAGCGCAGTCCGCAGATTCCGTCGTAAGGACGTGTGGTTTTATGTGTTTTAGAAACTTTTCATTCAACATAGCTGCATGGCTGTGTCCACGGGCACGCACATGCATGCACCCTCCTGCCCACAAGCATGCACACACGCGTGCACACATGCGCGCGCACACCTATTGACCACGCTGGACTTGGCCTGTCGTCACAGGGCTGAGCTTCTGAAAACGCCTCACACTCAACACACGCTAACGGTCGGGTCCTTCCACAAAGCTGCTGAGTTTCCAGGAGCTCTCGGGCTCAGACTGGAACTTTGCTCGACTGAAGGGTAAATTCTGTGCTGGGTGAGCTGGGACAAGCGGTTTTTCTTAACGTGATACAAGCCTACACCAAAAGCACTACGTGAAACGCACGAGACAGCCAAGAGGTGGTCTCCACGGTACTTAAACAGACCCAGAACCGAAGCCACTGAGCTCTGCACGCCAGACACTCCACACAGCCCATGCTAAAGGCTGGCCCCTCCCTGCCCGCCTCGGGGTGAGGCAGGAGGGACGTGGACCCACCCCTCCTCTGCCATCTGCCCACGTCACCACCAGCTCCTGGGGACAGCCCACCTTCCCGTTGAATGTGTCCTGTCTCCTGAGGAAACACCAAGATCCCAGAGGGGGACTTGGGTCTCGTGGCTGTTTGTGGGTCCCTCCCTCCACAAGGGCCACCCCGGCATATTCGTGGAAGGCGGCCCGTGTTGATCACCATGGTTTTCCTGGCACACGGCCTGCTCCCTGTGCGTAATGAAGCTGCTTGCTGTCACTGTGCGGGGCTGTCACCGCGGTATGATCTCGGGGTGAAGAGTTGCTTACAAGACCCCCGGCCTGAAAAGCGACCGTCTCGCCCTTTACAGAAGGTTTGCCGACCTCTGCATAGGATGGTCAGAGACGGCTTCTCCAAAGAGAAGGACAGGTGATGTGGCAAAGATACTGCTGGGAACACGGTCGGAAGGGCCTCAGGCGGCGCCTCCCGAGCCTGTTGACCCCTGACGCAACTGAGCCGAGTGACTGATCGATGTATTTTGAACTCTGGATCCTGAGCAGAAAGGGGAGAGGAAGAGACGACTGGGACAGAGGGCCGGGGGTGGGAGAGGGGGAGGAAACAGAACTCAGCTTGACCCCGAGTCTCAGGCCGTCTCCAGCATCCTAGTCACAGATTCACTCAAGGTCAGAACTGCCGGCCGAGCACCACCCAGTCCAGCCCTATTGACATCCTGTCGGGGCAGAGCTCAGATGTCCTCTGGGTCCCCCGTTTCCAACAACTAACCGCGGAAACAGCACACACCATGTCAGAATGAACTTACAATAATCAGCCTGGGCCACAAAATAATATTTATTAGCACTACGTCAGGTGACCTGCAGGTCACCAAGGATGTCACGGGACCGGCTCTCCTCCGAGTCAGTCTGGCCATCAGGAGATTCCTGCGCAGGGGAGCCGCTGGGCACACACGGAGAGACAGGGCCCCCGGCAGCCTGCCCGCCCTGGCCTGGCCTCAGAGAGAAGCCGGGTCCCTGCGTCCTGGGGGCAGCGGAGGCTCTAAGACTGTGTGACAAATGAAGAGAAGCGCGACACTGGCAATCAGGATGCAGTAGAATCTCTCCCGACACAGGTGGAGTTGCGATTTCTCTGTTTTTAAAGAAAATCATTTCACAGGGGATCCTTGCCTTCCCCTGAAACAGCTAAGCCTCCCAGTCTCGCCGAAACTAGTGCGCCTGAGATGCTGGACCCGTGTCCCCAAGAGGACACCAGGCCCTGTGGGCTGGAAGAGCAGGTTGGTGCAGCGAGGCCTCGAGGACCCAAGGAGCCAACCAACGGGAGCCTGATCCTCTGACCTGCACCTCGTTAGGCCCCGACGGTCGGGGTGACGGCCGGGGTCGCTGTCCCCGCGCCTGGCAGCCTCCCTAACAGGCGGGCGCCTCGCCCGACTCCACCAAGGTGAGCGGCCTGCTCTGTAAAATGACAATAGTTGGCTCAGAGCAAAGAACCCCCCGGGAGGTTTAAACAATATTACCATCTCCCGCCTTATTTTTCCTGGTGCTACCACGTGCTTTTAAGCTTTCTGATTTGGGGGAGCAGGGAGAAACCCCCACGGAGCGCACCGTGGGCAGACAACTCCCTCAGCCCTTCTCACCCAGGCACGGAGGGAAGGCTCCGGAAGCCACCCTGCTCCGCACCGAGCGCTCCTGCAGAGCCGCCACACACGTGTTCCCAGCGTCTGTCCCGGTGGGAACTGACGTCTGAAAAGGAGCGAGGGAGCTGGAACGAGCACACGGGCGTGTCCGACGCTCCCTGCCCCTGTGACCTCAAGCTGCTGGACGCACAGGCCGAGTTTACCTTCTGGGAGGCTCACGCCCGCTTCTCCTCGCTGCCGCCCCACAACCAACCGGGGGGGCTCGAGCCTCCACGGGAACTCGGTCCCCAGAAGTTTCAACCACGTGACAAGTGCCAGCAGCACAGGGGTCAGCTTCTCTCCGATAAACTGTCGGCTCTGCTATTTCACAGCAGCAGGGAGAGACGGATGCTTCCCCAACGGGTCAGAAACGGAAGGTGTGCGTCCCCTGCACAGACCAAGCCCTGCCCTGAGCTGGGGCCCCTCCCCTCCCCTCCCCTAAAAACTCCTCAGGCCCTTGTCTCTGGGAAGCTAATGGGGAACTGAGCGGAGGGGCCTCCACCAGGGAGAAGGAGCCTGAGGCAGGGCTACCTCGCTTTCCAAGTCCCCTGGCCGATCGGGGTAGGAGAGTCACGCCCTCACGTCTCCGTGTGATGTCACACCGATGTCACTAGCTCATGAATCTGCCTCTCGGTGACACACACGAGGAACGGATTCTCCGTGCATGAGCGGGGCCCTAATGGGGAACTCTCGTGAGATCCGGAAAGGCTGTGACTTATGGGACCTCGTCGCACATACCCCGCCGGGCACCCAGCGTGGTCCTCTCCCCGCCGATGTCATCTCGAGACAGCCGGGGCCGGGGCGCTGAATGAGCTATTTCAGGTAACACTCTGGGTTGCCAAGCCCGCGATAGCAGCACTTCAGGCTGTCACTTTTTATAATGTTTGCCTATAAACTTCTGCCGTGTGGTTTTTGAAATGGCTCCCAAATGCAAACAGAGAACAGATGGGAGGCCCGCGTCCCGCCCGGTCCAATCGCGTCGTGGGGCGCGGACGACAGACTTAAACTGTTAGGGAAGAGAAGGCAGTTTGCGCCCCGGGACAGCTCCCTGCGTCGCATTTCACAAACCGAGCCTCTTCTGGGGTCTCCTCCAGACGGTGTCTCCCCAAAGGTCAAGATTCATCAGAGCTGAGAAACGGGAACCCCGGCTTCAAGCACACAGCGGGGTCACCCTGGAACGCATCCCCCAAGGCTTCTCCCTCTCAGAAAGTCAGGGTGCTCAGGCCCCCAACACACCCCTGCAGGAAGGGGAGAAGGGGGGGCAGGCGCCAGGCAGGGGAGTGTAAACGCAGCGGAGCCCGACCTGCTAGGGGCGTGGGCTGCGGGGAGAAGCCTGGCTAGGCTCCCACGGGACCTCGAACTGGGCGCCTGGGGCCAGAGCAGGAAGACGGCCTTGGGTTCCTGGGGCCTCCCTGACATTCTGGCACCTGGGACAAGAGAACCCCCATCGCTGCTGTGGGGCTGCCGCGTCCCCGCAGAGAAGCAGAGGGAAGCTGCGACTGGCACTGCAGGGTCACAGGGCACGAGACCAGGCAGGTGACCGGAGGCTGGTCCTGTCTGTCCCGGTTCACCTGGTCATTACGTGGCCTGGAGGGGCCACACCAGGCCCTGGGAAGAGCTTTCAACTGGCTGGCCCCCGATTTCCCGTTCATCAGAAGGGAATATGGAACCCTCATGTCCACGGCACCCCGGAAGCGTTCTTCACGAGCATGAGTGGGGGGAGTCTGGACAGACAGACACTCGTCAGTGTTTCACAGCATCGGGGCTTCAGAAGAGAGGACCCCCACTTTCCACTGGCACAGTTTCCATCTGGTTGGCATCAAAATTTACCAACAGAAAGAGATAAAAGTACTGAGGTCTCACAATCACGTCAGAAATGACCGTCCCCGTGAGCCCTGGCCCGGGGCTCCGCAGACACACGGACAACGAAGACAGAGACGGAGCGGCTGCTCCAGCTCAGACGCCCCCGGAGCCTCCGCGTTACAAGAACAGACTCGCAGGAGAGCAAAACCGACACCAAACGGCGCCTTATAAGGAAGGCGGAGGTGCCACTCGTTCTTAAGGGGGGGCAACTACTCTGCACAGTTTAAAAGATGAGAGGTCTCCGCCTCAAGACACACGGCCCGACGCAAAGACGGCGGACAGAAAGGAGTCACGGGCCCGGCCTGGGCGGCTCAGGGGGCTGGAGTGTCGGCCGAAACGCCAACGTTCTGTCAGTCCCAGGACCTCAACGTATACAGGCTGCTCCAAAAATGTACAACACGCTTTGGATAATTGTAAAGGCAGATTTCATTTTCAAAACTGAGCTATCAGCTGTTAAAGGGTGTATACATTTTTGGGGACACCCTGTTGTTTAGTGGTTCACCACCTGATGTCATTCTGTTCACATGTGTGTGCATGTGGGGGGTATGTGGGGGTGTGCGTGTGCATGTGGGGGTGCATGGGGGGGTATGTGGGGGGGTGCATGTGTGTGGGGGTGCAGCACACACATGTACGAAGAACAGGAACATTTCACGGAGGTCTTCTCGTCCTCTGGGAGCCTCCTGACCTGCCTGTATCTGTGGATGTGCTGTATTCTGTTCGCATGTGTGTGCACGTGTGTAGGGGGTGCATGTGTGTGCATGTGCACACCACCCCTACGTCCGGTCTCCTCCGTCCCCGCAGCTCCCCACCCCCACATCAATGCCACTCAAGTCCCTGCTTGCAGGTCATATTCCTACCTGCCAAGGGGCCGCACCACCTGGATGTCCATAGAGCCTTATCGAAAACAAGCAAGTGACCTTCCACCTCTCCTCCTGTGGCCTCTTGCTGGAGTCGGCAGGTTTTAGTGACTCAAGCTCGCGGTCAAAGCCCCTCTCCTCCCTCTGGCCTCTCGTCCCACCAGGGCCCACATCCTCTCCCCTGTTAATTCTGCCTCGAAAGCAGCTCTCAAAAGACAGCAACGCCTCCACCATCTCTCCAAATGGCCTCTGCCAGCCCCTAGCCCACCACCCAGGTCCACACCATGGGCCCACCATGGTCCACCAGACCTATCTCCTGAAAAGCAAATCTAACCTCCACTTTAAAAAAAGGGCACAGACCCCCCCACACACACCCCAACAGGGTAACACCGCGGAGCATCACCTGCACTAAGGCCTGTGCTGCTGGCCCCAGGCCCATCCCACCCTCTCCCCTTCTCAGCCTGGGTTCCTGTCCACACAGGCACTGTTCCGATACTCTGCCTGGCAAGCTCCTACTCAGCCTTCAAAGCCCAGCTCAAATATCATTTCCTCTGTGAAAATTCCTGATTCCCATTAAAACAGGCAGCACTGCTCCCATCTCCAAGACGCCTTGGTCTCTGTCTCTCCACCTGGTTCATGCACAACCAAACCTAGTCTTCCTCCCTCACCCACCCACTCCACCTGAGGGCTTGCAAAGGGGGATCAGGGCAGCGCTCAGACCTTATTTTGCATACAGACCACCCGGACAGTTTGTTAAAACACAGCTTCCAAAGTTTCTGGGTCCGAAGGAATGGAGTGGGGTCAGGGATTCTGACAGGTTCCCAGGTTCCCACAGGTTCCCAGGTAACGCTGAAGGTGTTGGTCCAAGGGCCACACTGTGAGGTCAGCTCCATGTCCACCTGGACGGCCCTTCACACCACTGAACATCGGAGTCCTGGTTTATAGAGCAGGCTACAGGCTGGCCTACTGCCGGCCAAGGTCACCACAAGGACAAAGCCACAGGCTGCCTGGGAAGGCCTTTGTAAGCCCTCCAGTGGGGGGCGCATCCGAGAGAAAGCATCCCTCGCCTCTGCGGGGGTCCCCTGCCTGCCTGCCTGCCTGCGCTCAGCCCCGGCCAGGGCGGCCTGGCTCCCTGTTTGTGGGTTGTAGATTAATACTGATCAGCAGACTGTTTTTGTCCAACCACATGGGAACCTCAATTTGCATTCCTCAGACTTTAAAACAGGGTTTTCTTTCAAATGAACAAATCTGTCACATCAAATACATGTAAGTTACTTAAGTGGAGATTTCTGGAACGTCCCCAAGCAGAACCAAACATCCAGGGATCCTGTGAGAGTCATCGTTATCGACACCTGCTTGACTACTTCAGTCAGGAAAGGGGCCCGTGGCTTGTTAAAATACCATCCACTGTTCATCCATCCAACACATCGGGGATACCTGATATTTGTATGGGGGGCAGGCATGACAACCCCCCCAGAATTCCCCTGGGAACAGGATCCCAGCAGGCTCAGGGTGACTTATCACAGCCCCACAGCATGCTGGGAATGACCCTGAGCACCAAGCCCCAGAGGGGAGGGGACCCAGGGGGCTCACAGGGCTCACAAGCTCCAGGACCTGGGCCGCACGAGTGGGGTGCGCGGCCCACGTTCCAGAGAGTGAGCCGCAGACCAGCAGCCTGACCACATTCCAGAGGCAAGTTCTGGGGCCCGTCGCCTCTGCACACTCGGTGTCACCTGTGGCTCCCAGAAGCGGCCGAGCCGAGCTCGCCTCCCCGACGCCGACATAAATAGTCCATAAAAGATGCACACTCCGTGGATACATTTGCCCTACAAACCCCTAAAGGTCAGATCGACGTCCGAATCCCACTTGACATTTTCCCCAAGCCCATGGAACAGGCCCCTCTCCCGTAAGAACTTTCTGAATAAATGAGCAATTTTAAAGTAGCCCCAGGGACAAAAGGGGGGGGGGAGCAAAGGGGGGCGGGGTTAAGAGTTCCTGCGGGAGGGCGGGGCTGCCTCCAGCTTTCCAGCTCGGGAACTTTGGGGCGCATTGTTCGGCAAGTTTACTTCAGGGCCTGGCCTTCTCTCAGCAGGACCCCAGCCCTCACTCGAGCCTGCAGATGTGCCCCGACGGGTGCCCCCAGCAGCATCCCGGCCATTTGCAAATGAAGGGACAGCAGCTGGGAGCTGAGAAACAGATGGGGCTCCTCATTTGAATGGGTTTGATCCGGCAGCTCAGGCCTCTGCGAGTTAGGGCCTGGCCGGCTGAGCTCGTGTTCGGGCAGAAGGCACAGATCGTGGCCCGAGGGCTCTTTAGCGAGCAGCTGGAGTGACCTCTCGGAGAGGTTTCCCCAAGTCGGGTAGAGGGGGCAGGTTCTCAGCTGGCTTTGCCCCCACGGACCCAGAGAGGCGGGTCTAAGCCGCAGGGATCATTTTCCTCCCAGGGATTTGCAGAGAAAAGAAAAATTACCCCCGGGGGATCCTCAGCCAGAGGACCGAAACCACATTAATTCAGGAAATTCCAAATTAAGATAGGCGCCACCAGGGTTAACCTTTCTCCCCTGCCCTAAGCCACGTATTTGCATAGAGGTAAAAGCTTCAGGAAACAAACAAACTTTGAAGGGCCCCTAGCGCTCTTCAGAGCCCCTTTCAAACCCTCCAAGGAGCAGTTGCCCTACAAAGGCCCTGCAGGCGCCCAGGCAGCTTGGGTCGGCTTCCTGTGGCCATGGTGTGGCCAAGACCGTGCACCCCTCTCCCGGGAGAGGAAAGTCCTCACGAGAGGCCTGAGAGGGGGGAGCTGAACCACTACCCAGCCCAGGTCCACCAGACTTCCCTGGCCACCCAGGCCTCGGACCACCTCCCTGCCTCCTCCCCGGCCTGGCGAGAAACTGCAGCCCCAGGAAAGACGGTCCAGGTCCAGGAGCAGGTGGAAATGACCCGTGCAAGTGCGGCTGCCCACGGCCACCTCCTCACCTGCCACACCTGGAAGGGTGGACGCCTCTCAGTAGCAACTAGTGACAGCGGACAACAGAGCGGCCAGGCCTGGACATTTCCCAGACTGGGCACGGAGCAACCTAGGCAGTGGGTCCGGCTGGTGCCGACGAGGGCCGATGCTGTGGGTTTGTAGAATCGGGGTGGGTGCCCACCTCCTCGAAGACCAGCCTCCTGGGAGCTCCCAGGAAAATCTCTAACGTGGCGCAGACCCCGGCCTGGCCCAGCCTGCTTCTTCCGGCTCCTGACACGCTCATCACTGCAGCGCCCGGGCCTCCTCGGGGTCCCCGAATCCCTGAGACACACCACGCTTCTCCCTGAGAGCACCCTCCCCTGGGACTGGAACTGGCCCCCGTTTTCGCAGTCATGTGACAAACGCCTGTGTCCCCCACTCGACAGGACTGAGATTGGTTTTTACCTCCCATTCTATGCCCACAGAACCTGGCGCATAGGAGGGTCTCAAAAGCCTTATCTGGGGAACAAGCTCAAAGAGGCCACAGCAGTGACCCTGCGATCTGAACAGCTACACGGGCCAAACTCGGAGCCATCACTGCGCCTGGGCTGCAAGGCGAGCGGGAAAGCTGCCGGTCTCCCTCCAGGCAAACGTCCTACAGCTTCTCCCCGCACCGACCCCTGCTGGGCACCGGTGACCCCGAGACCTCCGGATTCGCTGGGCCAGTGACCCAGTGCCAAGTTCCCGGACTGAACCGGCCTTGTGCCCCTCTGCCGCTAGCTGGAACCACTCGGTTTACCTCTTTTAAAAAGCGAAGTCTGTTTGCGTTAAAAATGGGCTCTTCTCCCTGGGGACACCCTTCCAGGCCGAGCCTGGAGGAAGCGTGGGTGCTGCTGCTTCCACTCTTCTTGTTTTCTTGCCTAGACCCTGACACTAGGAAGGCCAGGTGCGCAGTGGTCGTCTCCATGGCTACCGGCTGGGGGAGCCCAGGCACACAGGTCTCCGCAGGGGTCGGGACCCCACTGCAAATCGGACAAGCCGAGGAAAAAAGTTCGATGTGGTACCACAGTGACAACCAAGAAGGGTGACACCGGTAGGACCAGGGCAACCGCCGGAAGCACTGGGACCAGGAAAACCTGAGCACGGCTGCTGCTGCGCCACCGAGGTGACGGGTGACCCACCGGCCAGCGGCCAGTCCTGACTCCTGCCTGTGGCCCAGCCTGGGTCACCCGCCAGGGCTCAGAGCAGCCTCCCTCCGTCTGAGCAGCAGAGGGCCCAGCGGCGCACCATCCGCTTCACGCCACTGGGAGCCGTTCGTTCTAGGAGAATCGCAGGGTGGTGATTGTTGGAGCGTTTTTATTGCCTGGATTTTTCTTCAAATAGCTTCAGAGGAGCAGTGTGGATGTTCGGGGGGTCGGGGGGATGACCGATTTCGGAAAGGAGGGGGCCACAGAAAACCCTCCTGCTCAGGAAAGGGGAGGGGTCAACTGGGAAATTCTGTTGCACCAATAAACCCACCAAAGGCCTGGGCCACACTCACTAACTGTGGGGTCTTGAAGGAATCCTTTCATCCCCAAGAGTCTCAGTTATCTCATCCATAAAGTGGGACTAGAACTACCCGGGGTAAGCCGGGTTATTGAAATTAGAGATATGTCAAAGTAACCAGCAGTGTCTGACACACGCGCACACTTAGTAACTGCTAACGAGAGTGACTGTTCCCATCGCCCCTCCTCCCAGGGAATGAGCCGAAGAACTATCCGCCCTGGCCAGGCAGAGCGGTTGGTGGAGCATCCGCCCAATACCCAGGTCAGGGTACCGACAGGAGTCAACCAGTGAATGCGACTACGTGGAACAACAAACCGATGTTTCTGTGTGTGTGTGTCGCAAATCAATAAATTTTTAAAACTCTTTTAAAGAAACTGTCAAAAAAAAAAAGAACCTGACCCCATCCATACTGACCATGCCACTTGCATCCCTGCTCCCCCAGTCTGTCCATCAAGTAGCCCCCCCAGGGGTAAAGCACCCAAATGATCACCCAGCCCATCCCCCCTAGAGTACTGTGGGTCCCGGATCAATTCCCTGACCCCCCTTCCACGCAGACTGGAGCCCAGCTCTCTGTGCACTGAGGAGCGGCCAGAGGCTGACCGGGGAAGTCACTCCAGGCAAACGCAGCAGAGATGACCAGGACGCGCTGTGGGGCACCCCTTCACTGGCCAGGACCAAAGCAGAGCATGCTGCACCCTAGCTCCATAACCCTAGCTTCCACCAACCTCATAACCTTCTCTGCACAAGTCTCCCCAGGGCCTAGTGACAATCCGCTGGAGCCTGGAACAGAAAACTCTTTCCTTACCCAAACATATTGCTCAAGCAGTTTGTGTCCCTCTGTTACTAACGACTTTCTCCAACAGGGAAAACAATTCAACCCTGAGCTACCTGGACTGCGAGCAGCGAGGCGGCAAGTCTAGACTTGCGCAAGGTGATGAGGGCTGGAGGATCCAGGGCCAGAGCTCCTTTCTATTTTAATGAATGCAAATGCAGATTTATCAGTGCCGAC
This sequence comes from Miniopterus schreibersii, assembly GCF_964146895.1. NCBI lineage: Eukaryota > Metazoa > Chordata > Mammalia > Chiroptera > Miniopteridae > Miniopterus > Miniopterus schreibersii. Next base: position 55,799,314 of record NC_138114.1, on the reverse strand, counting down.
TGCAGGGTAAACAGCCTTGAAAGGCTGGTTTTAACTCCTGTATCAGGTTTTTTCCTTGACTGGGAAGTGGGCAGGGGTAGAGCAGAAATTATAATTTACTGAGCATCCATTTGCATTTAATCTTCATAGTCCCTCTTCAAGATAGATATTATCCAGCCCCATTTTCGATAAAGGAAAGGAGGCTCAGAGAGGTTATCTAACTTGTCCAAGGTCACGCAGCACCAGCAGATAGTGGAGAGACTCAAACCGGACTCACCTGGCTCCGGATGTCAAGTTCCTTCGGTGAATTCACGTCCCAGAAAGAGCATCACATGACATTCAAAATGACTGTGTTCGTATATTCCTACGTTCATATATATATATATATATATATATATATATATATACGCACACAAAATATCAGATGCGGAATTTAGAGTAACTTTACAAGGGATTCTTGGTCTTTGAAAGAGTTGAGTAATTTCAAATTTGAAGCACTTGTAACACTCAGGACACATGTTCAGGTGTCGTACCCATCACAGCGGTAAAGCATCCATCTCCTAATTCCCGAACCTGCCGGGATTTTCCCCGTAAGCTACCGTATGACCTCCTCCCAAAACACGTTCACCTGAAAGTCTATACATTTCTGCGCCCTGTTTGGATATGACTCGGGATTTACACTCTTTAGCAGGACGCGGGGCTGGAGAGATGCGCCGTGTGGCTGCCTGACTCAGGAGAGTCGGAAAGAATCTGAAATCCTTACGACTCGATGGGCAGGAGGCGGCAGGACGGGCGTGGTCACCGGGAGCCTTCCCAAGCGGAGTGAAGGGCAATGGCTCCCACCCGCGTGAAAGCCCATCACGGCGCACGCTCCGAACCCAAGTCACTGGAAGCCTAAAGCGGCCGTGTGCCCGCCAGGCGCCCAGCCTTCCGCATGCATATGCAGAGGGTAAAGCATGCGGTTACGTAAACGGAGGCCAGTGAGAGCCTGCAAGCACCACACCCCACTGGGGCCGCTGCCATTTTGGGTTTTCTATCAGGCCCCGAAAAGGCCCAGCAATGGGTCAGAGCAAGGGGACAAAAATAATAACAACTTTGGGGAAAGTGGCGTCTGTTCATTTCAGGAGGCACCTCCGGGACATGCTGGCCCCTCTCTAGGAGTGCCCAGCACCTCGCCCAGCCTGGCCCCTTTAAGGAACTCGGCCTCAGGCTCCCCTCCTCACCTCCTCCTCCGACTCCCTAATCCAACGGGGCCTGGCTGGGCCACCCCAGGAGGAAGTGGCCAGTGTGTGGAGACCCTAAGGCTGCCAGAAGGTAAACGTCTTCCCCGAAAGGGAACACAAGGTACACAGAGCTTTAGAAACTCAAGTTCACAGCCCTATTCAGGTCTAAGCTGAACCCGTAGGGCTCTGTCCTTCTTGGACATAACAATCAGAAGCCCACATCTTCAGCTAAGGCCAAACCTGCAGCCCAGGCCTCAGGCTCGAGAGGTTCAGCTCTACAGGGCCTTCAGCACCATCGCCATCAGTTAAAAGCAGCTGCACTAAGGTGGCGAGACGGGCAGGAGGTGGGTAGGGGTGTGGCCCGCTTAGCAACATTTCAGTGCCAGGAGAGCCATCTGTAAATCTCACCTGGATACAGCAGAGGGATACAAAAAAAAACAAAAACAGGCAAAACCTAAGGCTAAAGTCATCCCTGGAGGGGAGCACAGTAACAGTACAGACCACGGGCATTTCCCACAGGCCCATAAATCCACTGGATCAGAGCCCTCCGTGGAATGGTCTAAACAACTTTCAAAAAATTAATTCTGAACTGCCCCCCAAGACAAGTGACCTCGCGAAGGACCCCACCAGCACGGTGGGAAGCAGCACCCCAGCAGCGTTTCCTACTCAGTCCCACACACTGGCCCCCCCAAAGCCAAGTCCCCATATTTTGGGTTAAAGTCTCACAGCTCAGTCGGAAATGCGCAACTGAGCCCACACCCTTGTGAAAGACAGCGGTGGCCCTGTAACAAGGACCCCGGAAAAGCGAACGTCGGAGGCAGGCTGGAGGGCTCCGAGACACGTTTTACTGAGAATGTGAACCTTAAACAAAACTTTTCCTGTTCCAACGCCGCCTCAGTTATTTCATAACCCTGTAATTATTCATTAAGTCTAATACTGGAAACATCTCAGACTGGATGGCTCTGTGATCTGAATTCTCAGCCTTAACTGGATGGGAAAAACCTGGGAGTCTTCCGTTGTGACCTGGGGGGGCTGGTTGCAAAGTAGGTACTCACTCGACGTTTTATCTGGTTAAAAATAAACAGGCAAAACACACACCAAATTGGGGTCAGAGGGAGCCAGTATAGAAAGTATACAAATACCGGTTCTCCGGGCGTGCCAAATTTTTGCTCTAGAAGTAATATTAAACACAGCTCTTTGTCTGCGAGTTGTGAAATACTTTACATACTAATAAAGAATGTGGGCCTCATTGTGTGTTTAACTGCACAAGCCTGCATTTGGCTTAATTGACCAAGAATAAGTCCTTGTTTCTAAGCTAACTATCGGGTTACAGTCAACTCTTAAATATTAACACTCGTGCTGAGGCACAGAGACGCAGATAATACAAAACAGAAGATTATTTTAACTCATCCACTCTTGGTATGCGGATATATTCTTTTTTCTTTCCTTTTAACTTGCAATTAAATGCGTCTGGCTGATACTACGGCATCTGCGATACTCTTAGGAAGGCCGTCAACCACACTGGAAGAATCTGACTTCGGGGGACTCCGCGTGGGCCCCTCACCCAACCTCTCTGATGCTGAGCTTTTACCAGCTCCCCTTGGTCCAGGACAGCATCGCCTCAGAAGGTTGCCCAAAAAGTGGTTTAAAAAAAAAAAAACACACACCAAAAAACATGCAAACTACTTTCCTCCCAGGTTACTGCTTTTCAGAATCACACTTTGCGGAGGGTGGGAAAGTAATTAAGGGTTTGGGGTTGGAAAAGCCCTTTTATTTCAGCTCCTACTGGGCTGGTGTAAACAAAGATGCCATTAATGTCAACAGCGACTTAATTAACCGGAGTAGGTGACAAAGTCAGGGAGAACTTGAAAGTAAGAGTCGCCTCCTCCCCGGGGTCATCAAGCTTGGCTGTACTTTAAATAATTAGAATATTAATCCACCAAACAGTGCTTGGCATTGAGGACCACCATCCTCTGGTGCCTCTATAACCGAGTTTATACCCAACAGCTGGTCCCCAACGGTGGACAACCAATTGACAAAACCCACTTTTAATCCGGAATATTAACAATTAAAATCTCCTAGAGACTGTTTTCTTCTTAAGTTTAGTTGAGTAGGCCCAACCCTGCTGTTACCACTTCAGAGAGTGTCCAGAGACAGACGGCACTATACGATGTTATGATCGATGGCACGATATGATGATAGATGACATCATGTGATACGATGGTGATAGATGACGTGATATGATATTGTACGAAGGAAGCCGAGACAACTAGAGCAGGATCCTCTAGGGTTAGGGCTCAGGCTCCATCCTGGAACGTAGTCACATTTGTCTGTGGACACAGCTTCCTATGGTCCAGCCCAACAGAATTATCTACACTGAGCTTCCAAATTAGCAAACCACAGTGTCTTCCAAGATAAGGCCTTGAGCAATAGGAGGTCAAGGTTGAACTTATTGTTAACCACAGCCAGTTACAGTACCAAGGAGGACAGACAGGCACCGACGGACATGCACAAGGACAGAGTCAGTGTCCCCCCCCGCCCCCCAGCACGACCACGGCCTAAACTGGAGCTGCCTTAGGCAGTCTGCTTCCAGTTGTCAAAAGCTCTTCTCTCATCCATAGTTACATTTCCTTCCTAATAACCTCTGACACCAAAGCAAAACTCCTGCAATGGAAGGAACTCCTTGTAGGGCTCCGATCGGCTGCCAATATTGGGCTAAAAGACACGCCAAGCGCAGACCCTGCAGGAAGCAAACACAGCGGCCTGGAAACAGGGAGGGGGCCGCCTCCATCAGGCGGCAACTCTGTTCTCAAAGACCCCAGATACATTGTATCCAACACGGTGACAAGTGATAGGGCTGGTCCAGGGGCAGGGAAGGGATGCCTGTGCCAGGCTCGCGGGGAAAAACAATGATAACATGGCCTGGGTGCTTATTAGATGCCAGGCCCTGTGCTAAGTGCACGCTACGCTCTAGCAGCCTTTTGAGGTAGGTAATCAGAAGGCTTCTGAGGATATTAATGCTCATCTAACATTAATGAACGGACCCTAAAGGTCATCGGATCAAGCCCTCAGATGCAGGAAGATAAACTGAGACCCAGGAGTGTGTTCGCTTTTCCAAAGCCGCTTCTGGGGTTTTACACCTTCCACTAATCTTTTTTTTAACCTCTCACAACCCTGGACGCAAACTTCAAAGAAGCTACGAACCCAGAAAAACGCACGGAAGAACATTTGCAAAATATGACCTACAGTTTTAGGGAATTCATGGACCTTCCCCCAACCCCCAATGCATCCACAGATCCAGGTGGGAAAGACCTGCTTTCACCAATACAATGTTGGATACAAGTTTATACACAAAGAACCACGGGGGGGACTCCACCCCCGCCCCATGTGTCTCCCTCTCTGCCTCACTTCCTCCTTCCTGCGTGTACACACACCCTTGAAACTTTCTTCCATAATTAAACACGATAAAAGGAGTCCTCCAGGACCATTTTGCATTTTATGTTGAAATAAACTCCCAATAATGCTGCCCTGAAAGCCTAAATGAAAAATGACAGTTTTTCCCTAACCTGGGCCGTGGCTGGGCTCCCACTGTCGGAAGTCCCAGCTCAGCGGCCTCCGTGTGCACCGAGCCGCGGACTCAGGGGAAAGCCAGCAATTAGGGAAACATCCAGTTTAATTATTAGCAAAATTAAAGAAGTGCAGGCATGACTTGTAGAAACCAGGAGCCTTTCAAGCCCTTTAAACATGCATCAGCATGGCCCCGGCCGGGTGGCTCGGTTGGTTAGAAAGTCATCCTGAGGTTGTGGGTTCGATCCCTGGTCAGGGCACTTACAAGAAGCAACCAGTGAATGCATGAATAAGTGAAACAGCAAATTGACGTTTCTCTCTCTCTCTCCCCCTTCCTTCCTGACCACCTCCATGTTAGAAAAAGATCTGCCCTAAACGTCCGTGGCCCACCGGTGCACAGGGTCTCACCGGGCCCCAGCTCAGCATTCCCACCTCTGACCGGAGCTCCGCCCTCCTCCATGGACCGGCTGTCCTGTCCTCTCCCAGCCTACCTCTCAGGGGGCTTTTCCCAAACACTGTGCTGACCCCAGGCCACTCAGGACAGAGCGGCCCCCAGAACTAGGAGCAGGCACCAGGTGGGCTCCCGGCAAACAGGTTCATTAAGTGGCGATGAGTGCTGAGACCTGCCGTTTTATTCTCGGATTACCACTCGGAAAATAACTCAGCGACCAATATTCCCTGCTGATGACAGATTTCCACGCCGCACCAAGCAGAGGCGTGGCTACCGTGGCCACGGAGGGACCTGGGGAGAGGGGCCAACCTGCCCAGCTGAACAACTCCGCCTGGGCCTACGCTCACAACCGGCCTTTGAAATTAAATTTCCAACGCTGATTCAGCCAAGGCAGGCCCTGGTAGGAGTTCTCACAGGTGGGGGCGGTGCCCAGGGACATTTGCTTTCAAATCTACCTAAAACAGAACCTGCAGCTTAAATATCACGGATGACCACGGCATAAAAAGGAAATCGAACATGTCCAGCGTCTCTGGGCTGAACTTCGGAAGCCTATTTCTGTCCTCAGACAATGAAAATGAAAAAGTCAGCATTTCAGATGTGGGCAATTTCCCTTAGTGGCTCCTTTTGCCGGGAAACAGAGATTCTGTACATTGCAAGCGAGGCCCTCCCTCCGGCGGGGGCACCGGGAGCTCCAGGCAGCTCGCACCGCGCGCCTCCCCGGCTCCGGGCCTGGACGGAGGTGAACCGCCGGCCCCGCGCCCCGCAGAGCCACGCGCGCCAGAAACACCGAACCACACGCTCCGCCCGGAGCCCGGCAGCCAGGGACCTGCCCTCCGAGGCCCGGGCGCGCGGGGAGAGCGCCCAGGAGGCCGTCCCGGCGCGAGGGCAGCTGGTTCCAACGCGGCCTCGGCCTAAGGGCCACTTCCCCAGACACACCCCCCAAACCCAAACCCAAACCCAAACCCAAACCCCCCTGGGAACCCTGAAGGAGAAACGAGGTAGCTTACCTTCCGGCTCTAGGGTGGTGTCCTGCACCAGGCTGGCCGGCCGGGCCCGGGACAGGGTTGCCATGGCGACCACGGCCAGGCAGAGGAAGCGGCCCCAGCCGGCCATGGTCCCGCCGCGCGGGGCTCTTCCATACGCCCCCGTGGACGTCAATCCCATCTGCACGCTCCCCCGGCGCGCATGGGCCGCAGCAACGCCTCAGCCTGCGGGCTCGGCAGCCGGGGTCCGCCGCCTCTGGAGGGGAGAGAGTCGGGGGTCAGTGCGGGCCCCCCAAGGCCGCTCACCACCCCGAGCGCGCTCGCACGGCAGCCGGCTTCTCCGACGGTTCCCAAACAGCCTTTTTCCAGGGTCTGCAAATGCCAACCCTCCGGGCCTCGGCGTCCCCGGGGTCTCCGCGGGGCAGGCCCGGGAAGCGCGCGTGGGCAACGCATCCTCTCGGGGCGCAGAGCAGAGCGCGGCTGTGGGCAGATCCGGGGGCCGCTTCTGCAGGCCCAGCCCGCGCCCTCGCCGCCCTGGGGAAGCGGGAGCCAGGTGACCTCCGCTGCAAGGGCAACCAGGAAAGCCAGCGGGCAGGGCCCAGGCTGGCAGAACAAGCCTCCCGCACTTCTCCTAGGCCACGTGGGGCTGGAGCGCGGGGCCCCGGAGGCCCCCGGAGCGCAGACTTCTTTCTGCCGGGGGGCCAGGCCGGCTGCTGAGGACAGACAGGATCCCAGGAAAGCGACCAGAAATTCCCGCCGGCTCACACTTGTCAAGGTTCATTTTCAAACGCAGGAGGACGCAGCCTGTCACCGGCAGCCACCGAGGGAGCATGAACCGACTGCGGGCACTCAGAGCAGCTGACCTGGAAAGAGGCTCGAGCCCGAGGCCCCTGCCCCGGCCGCGGCCCGCAGCGCCTTCCCTCTGCGCCGTGGGGAAGCGCGGGCCTGTGGCGCTGGGACGGACACCGGGAGCTTGCGGATGGGGCACGTGTGCGAGCCATGGTCACGCGTGACTGGGCCCACAACTTCCAACATGCGCAGCTATTGGCTACAGTTCCAGAGCAGAGATTTTACAAGGGGGCGCTGGGCGTGCTCCTGGGCCCACCATTCCGTCCCAAGGCAACGGGAATTTTCCAGGCTTAAAATACTCAAAGGCCTTTACACTGGCTCAGTCTCCTCCGTTCCTAAGGGTAGAGCCGAACGCGCAGACTTTTGCAAATCTGATTAAAACAATCGGGTTCTGTGAACACGATGAATGAACCCCATTTTATAAGACCTGGGGGAGAGGGGGTGCGAGACCTTTAATATAAAAATCTCTTAAGCCCCACGCGTTCTGCGCGCCAACTTGATGTTTCAAATTAGGACAGAGGGTTTCGACACCACCTGGGCCTCCCCAAAGCTGCAGGAAAGAAACTGCTCCTTTTAGCCGTGACTAAAGGTTAAAGTTTTAGGGGAAGGAAAAGAGGGTGCTGCACCCTTCCCAGGAGAAAAAAAAAAAAAAAATCCCTGCTTCAAGGAGAGCCCCCGTGACATGGTGAGATCCACAGCAAAAGCCAGCATGCTCCTGCGTGTGCATGCGTGTGAGTGCGTGTGTGTGTACACACACCCTGTGCTCTCAGATAGCTCGGAGGATTTCCCCCAACTTTTCTTTCCTCGTAAAGTCAAAAGCCTCCAAAGATAACTAACCCAGTATCTACACACGGGGGAGGTAAGTACACAAACATTCTCACTGATTTACTCAGCATTTCCAGAATGCATGGGAATTTTCCGCCTCTGGCAACTTCACCGGCAATCTTAAATCCCGGCATATTCCAACCCAGGCTGCCTCCCCAGCCACCCTCACCCACCAGTCCCGGCCCAGAGGAGCCTCTGCTCCGGGCAGAGGAAGGTGGACAGTGGCCTCGGCTCAGTCTCAAGCCATCCATTCATCCCGTCAGGCTGCACCAGAAACCTGAATTACAGCCATTTCCAGGTCCAGCCCCCTCCCGAAATCTCTGGACGGCGGAGGCCTACGGTGGCAGGTCCGCACGGCCCTCACCAGAGTGGACGCCGTATAGGGGGACCTCCTAGGCGGGATAATTAGGTCCCGAGGTTCCGTGTTGGGAACACAGGCCCAGCATGCCACTGGCAGCCACGATCCCGGCTTCCTGCCTTCAATACCCTAATCCTTCCTGGAGTCGGGGCCTCAGTGAAAGCCCCGGCGTGTTTATTTTTCCCCCTGAAAGGGAACTCTCTTCTCGGCCTGGCCGTGGGAGGAGTTGTCACCCTGCGTGATGGATGGCTCTTCGTGACCACCGGCTCCCTGGTCCGTTTTCACCTCGGCACAAGCCTGCCCCCAACGACAGGCAAAGTGACCATCCTGAGAGCCTGGCTGGGCAGAGGTGCCCATGCAGGGTCTGTGCGGGGCTCCTCAATGTACCAGAACATCCCCAAACTCCCCTGCACCCCAAGGCAAGCCAACGCAGTGCCCGCATTCCTTAGCCTGTGCCACCCCTAACAGTTATCTGTCTGTCTACCCCTGGCTTGCCCCCGCTGAGCTTTGTTCTTCCTAAATTTTTAAGTCAACAGTGCCATGTGAGGGGGTGGAGGGTGCCCAGGTCCCCCCAGGGGGGCAGATGTACCTCCAGGCTCAAAGCCTCCCTGGCACCCCCCTTCTCCCCGAGGCTGAGTAGGAGAGGGAGCTATCAAGGGGTCAAATGGGGGGGGCAGCAGGCGGATTCCTCAGCATACTGAAATCTCAAAAAATACAAAATACAGGCTGAACCTGGACCACAGTCCCCTCTCTGCTACCGCGGGAAGCGGAGGCGAACTTGCAGCAGCTCCGGGGGAACCGTCAGCACCACCGACCCGGTTTCACTGTAGCATTTCTCTCATTTGTTTGCCTGGAATATCCAGTGGGTCCCCCCTTCTCCCGCGTAAAGAGCTCAGAGAAATCTGCATTTTAATTGACATTCCAGGGAAAGGGAGAGGGGCGCCTGATTGCTTTTCTATTCAAACTAAACGGGCTTTTCAGATGAAAATGAGTCGAGGCCAGAGGAAGATTTACAGGGATTTGGGACCGAGGGGACAATGGGGTTTTAGATGTTGATAGCGTTTCACACCAAACACATAATGGGTGCCCGAGTGTGAAAGCAGGTTTGCCTTTAAGAGCAGGTTTATTGAGCCGGCGGAGGAGGGAAAGGCCCGGGGAGAGTTCGCCAGGGAGCGGGCGGCGCGGGGCGCGGCGGGGCCTCGGGGGCGCCGGGCCGACCCCCGCGCCCGGCCCCCCGTTCGCGGCGCCGCGCGGGGCCCCCGGCGGATTCCAAGCGCAGCCCGGCGCTGGGAGAAGCAGAGCGCAAGTTGGAACTCGCCTGCGCTTTCGACATCTCCGGGCGGCAGCGGCTGCGAACTCGAAAAAGTGGGTCCAGCTCGCCCCCTAGCCCCAGGCGCGCGGCGTGCGAGGGCGCCCGGCGCTGACACCGCAGAACCCAAGCGGCCCCCTCCCCAAAGGTGCCACCCCGAGCACCGCCGAGCCTACGGCGACGGCGCCCGCCCCACGCCGGGGGTGCCCTGCCGGGGAAGGGTCCCCCGCCGGGGCCGGGATGGGGCAGGGCAGGCGATCCCCGGGCCCTGGGGTGAGGGACCCCGAAGATGCCCTTCCGAGCCTCCGACCTGCGGGGCTGTGCCACCAGCGAGGCGGCCCCGCTGCTCGCCCGCCGGCTCTGGGGTCGGGGAGCGCGCGGGACTGAGCCCGCGGGAGTGTGACAGGGCTGGGGCGGCGGGGCAGGGGCAGGGGCAGATGTCAGCGTCTGGACGGGGCGGTGGGGGACGCGCTTCCCAAACCCCAGCGGTCAGCAGGCACCCAGCTCCCCCGACACCCAGGCCGCCAGCGAGGGAGGGACCGGGGCAGCCTCCGGCGCCAGCCCCGCTCCCGCGGCCGGGAGACCGCACCGGCCTCCCGGCTCCCCGCGCCCGCTCTCCCCGCTGACCAGCTCCCCGGGCGCCCGGCGCGGCGAGTACCTGGAATGGCAACGCTCCTCGGCGATGGGTCCTGTCCCCGCGCCCGGCGTGGGTCGGGATGGAGCCCGCGACGAGCTCCGGGAGAACTCCCAAAAGGAAAGAGCGGTTCTGGGGTCCCCGCCGGCGCCGGGGCTCCGAGGCCTCACGCGCGCCCCAGGCAGCGGAGGAGCGCGGGCATGACGCCCGCGGGCTGCCCGCGGACTCGGGGAGCGCGGGGAAGAAAGGGCTCGGGCTCGGCGTCTCCTCCCCCAAACTTCGCTCGCAACTTGCTGCGGCTCGGAGCGCGCGGCGGATCCGCGGCCTCGGGGCGCCCGGGCCCCGCCAGCCCGGAGAGCAGTCGCCGCGCCCGGGGAGCTACGCCGCGCGCAGACCTCGCGGCGCCCCGGCTTTGTGGCGGCCGCGCTCCCGGACCGCCCGCTCCGCGCCCGCCGCCCGGCTCCGCGCCCGCCGCCCCGCCCGCGGGTCACGCCCCCGCTGAAACCCGAGCCGTTTCCTGGACGGCGGCGCCCGCTCGGCCAATCAGCGCCGCGCCCCGCAGCCGGCTCCGCGCCGCCCCGGAGCCCGCGAGCTGCGGGAGCGGGACGCGGGCGGGGAAGGCGCGGGCCCGGGCGGCGCGGGGCGGTGCAGTGCGGGGTGGGCGGCGCGGGAAGGCGAGGGTCGGGGCGGCGCGGGGCGGGTGGTGCGGGGCGGTGGCCCGTCCATTCCTCGGGGCTCTGACTGTCCGGCCGTTCGCCCGGCGTTTGCGTCCCGCGGTTTTACTTCAAGTTGGAAAACCAGCGACAGGACGCCCGCCGCACCCCTCGGGGGACGCGGGAAGGACCCCTCTCGGCCCCGGGGGAGGCTTTTGTGCCGCCGCAGCTTCGGGGGGGGGGGGGGCTGCTGGGAATGCCTGCGGGACGCGGCGCTGTCCTGCCCTTGGGAACGCGAGGAAGCGGGTCCTGCGGGGGCGCTGCGGGAGGTGCAGCAGCGGGCGCCGGAGAGCGCGGATCTGCCCAGGGCCCCGCGGCCGACCCCTTGGAAAGGGCCAGAAATGCAACCAGAACTGTGTTGTTTAGTCCCATGTATTTGGATCAATAAAAAGAAATTATATCCTAAATTAGACTCAGTTCTGCTAAAAAACAAAAAAACAAAAAAAAAAACACCACCCGATTGACCTTGAGCAAGTCAGCTCCCTCGGAATCTTAGATTCAACTGAAGAACAAGTTGCAACTTGTTAAATTTCATATTTTCCATTTACCTTTTTCACTTGGCTGGATAATTTTTTTTCCCCCAGATATTTTTTATTGATTTTGAGATAGGGGAGGGGGAGGGGAGGGAGAGAAACCTCGATGCGACGGTGGAGCGTCGCCGGCCGCCTCCCGCGCGCCCCCTGCTGGGGCGGAGCCGCAGCCCGCGCGCCCTGAGCCCGAGCCCGGCCCGCGCCCTTCCCCGCCCGAGGAGCTCCCGCAGCTCAGGCCCGCGGGCCGCGGCGATCGTTTGTTTTTAATACGCTTCCTCTCCCTCACCCAGCACCTGCGCACTCCTGCTGAAGCTCAAGACCCTACAGATTAAAACCTTCAATCATTTTTCCTCCGAAAAGCTCGCTAGGCCCAGAAGCGCTCACTTACCTTCGGAACACATCGTAGGCGACTTTTTATGTAAATGACTTGAGAGCCAGGAATATCTAATCCGGCGAAACACTTGAAGCAAATGGGTTCGGAATTGTATTTTGGAAATTTGGCAGCACAAATAATCCCCTGATTCTCAAGGAAGATGATCAGTCTGTGTGCTTGGGGAAGGGTTTGCTTTTTGGTCAAGGTTCTAACCCGAGTCAGTCCCAGGCCTTTTCATGAACTGGCTCCTCAGCCAGGGGACCGTCCGCCACCCACTCCCCCCTCCCCGGGTTGCTCTGAACATACCAATAGATCTCCAGTTCTCAGACCCCGGGTCACAGGAAGAGATGAGTGTCCATCGGCCTGCTGGGAACGAGGCTGGCCCCTTCCAGCTTTATATTCCCACCAACCGGCCACTGGACAGAGTCCGTCCCGTCCTGTGACAACATATCCATCAGCCGCTGAAAACGCTGTTAACACATTCTCACATAAATTACTGGTGCAGGAAGCCCCGTCCCCACGCCCAGTCACCAACTGCTTTGTGCACCCTGAATAAAAAGGGAGCCGTCCCCTGAAAATGACAAATACGAGCACCCACTTTAGTGTCCAGGCGCAGTTTCCAGGATTTATTCTTCACCGGGATGAAAAGACACCAATTCATCAAGAGCCCCCTTTCCCTTCACAGTGTCCATGTTTAAGTGAGAGGAGCCCACAGCAGAAAGCTGCTCAGTTCTGAGAAAAGTAAAAGCATGTTTGGAATTTAAAACACACACACGCACACACACAAAAAAACACAAAACACTAATTCTTCATCATATTTAGGTTTCAAGGAAGCTGGGAGGGTCCAGGAAAGCTTTCACAGCAGCCGGGCTCCTGAATGAGAAAATAGTCTCTCTCCAGTTTTTTCTCTCCCCTCTTCAAGTGCTGGAACCCCCGTGTCAATGGCCTCCGGTGAATGGTGCTGCTAATAAGCCTATTAATGAGCCTCCACGGCCGGGCGTGAATAGGTAAATAAGCCCCAATCTGCTGAGGTTCAGGGCCGAGGGCAGGAAAGCCAGCGAGAACTGAAGGTGACAGTTTGAACTGAACACAGAGCTGGCCCCAGGTTTCAGCTGAAAGAACTGCCAGACAAGGCTGCATTCACCAGCCCTCCCCCCGCTGGGGGCCCTTTCTTCACAATTTTCCCCTCTTTGCAAAATGTCCTGAGCAGTCATCTTTTTTTTTTTCCCCCCAAAGCCCTCGAGACGCCCTTCTTTCATTCTGTCCAGTGATGACCCATCAATGGATGAGAGAAAACAGGACACCAATGGGGGGCATCGGTAATAATGTCAACAATAAAAAAAAAAACTTAACCAGTGTCACCCCAACAAATACAATAAATAATAAAAAATAAGTGAGGATAGCGGAACACCAGTGGCCCGCAGTTTCCGGACACAGGCCGTGCCGTTAGCCCGCTGGTTACGGGCGGGGAAAAGAATGGGGTGGGGACCACTGCCTCTCCCTTCAACGATGTGGGATTTCTCTTTTAATAACTTGTTTTTTAATGGCTGGCTGTTCCCTCGCCCTACAGAGAAGTTAGAAAATAAAGGCTGATTAGGGGCTAACAAGCCTCCCAATGTGGTTCTGAGCTCCCTGCAACACTGTGAATTTCAAGCTTGAAGCTATATCTCAGTGATGCCCAGGGCACAAGAGAAGAATCTGACCGGAGAGAGAGACTGAACAGCCCAAGGGTTGTGGTCAGAGCCCGTGGTCCTGGGATGAGGGGCGGGGCCTGGGCCCCGACAGCCCGGTCCCACCTTCAGGGGGCTTATGGCATTTCACTGACGCCAAGCCGTGGGGCCCAGCACTGACCATCGCCAGTGATTCGGAACCTAGAACTGCAGCGCGAAGCCTGGAGACAGAGTCCTTCCATGTCCTGCTTCCCCCTGAGGCCAAGGGCTTGGGTTTCCACAGGCAAGGTGTGGCTCTGGTCACTCAAAGGCTGTGTGACCTTGGGCAAGGTACGTAAGTTCTCTGAGCCTCCATTTTCTCAGGTGTGAAATGAGGTAAATGAGAGTACCCACTCTGATTTAAAGGGTCACGGAGGGATTCAGTGAACCGACGTTTGACAAGACCTCTTTTATTTCGATGCCCCTCACGGTTCTAGAGAAACGCCGTGGCCCACGGGAAATGCCATGGGTTTCCTATGGTCATTATTAAGCTCTTATTATGATGAGTCTATAATTCCCTCCTCCTGGGACCATTGGAAAGACGGAAGGGTTCCAGGGAAGGTCCTAGAACCCACCGATGCCACCTGGATGTTATTATGAGCCTGGTTTTAGCAGAGTCTGGGGCCATTAACTTCTGATTCCCCATTCCCTCCACCCCACCCCTCGGCCCCAGCTGAAAGGCCTGGTGGTACCGACACGAGACCCACCTGAGATGAGACGTGGCCTCAGCAGGTAGCGTGAGTCCTGCAATGGAAGGAAAAGCAATGCTCACTGGTACCCACTGCCCCCAGCAGCAGTCCTGGGGGTGGCAAAGGAGACAGGAGGTGATGCCAGATAGAAGGCAGTTTTAACAACATTGGTGAACAATTCAGCCCCAAAGAAAGAGCCTCTTTAAAAACAAGAGGAGCCTCTGAATAAAAACAGCCTCTATGCCCCAGTCTTAGGGTTGGTTGACCCCATTTCCAGGTCGCTTGAGTGACATGGATAAGTCTTCCGAAGGAGATCAGGCCCAAAGGTGAGGAAGTGTGTATTAAACCATCAAACTGACCCCCACATGTACAAGGGAGGAAAGCAGGGCACAGAGTAGAGAACTGATGGGCTCAAGGCCACCCCACTGGTTCGTGGCTGGGCAACGAGAAGTCTGGTGTCCTGATCAAGATGGGGTTCAGTCCAGGGGCCACCAGAGCAAGTCGGCCGCGTCCACCAACCCATGCCAGGTGATGGCTCTTTCTAGGTGATTCAACTCAGTGCACAACTGAAATATTTTGAGCAGAATTCATTGCCTCCCAAAATGTTACTATTTCCAGAGAACAGTTACCTGCTCACCACGGGTTTAGTCCATTCTTTCTCCAAGTGCCTCAAGAGGAATTTGTTTCCAAGCAGCTTCAAGTTCAGGTGCATAAGATGGGCCGACACCTCTTTCCCACACCTACAGTTTCACCGGCTAAGTTTGCAGTCTTCAAAATGGGAAGAATTAAGGGCCAACATTTGTGGTTCATATAATGATTCCTAGTGATATTATAGAAAGAAATGGAAATGGAAAATTCTGAAGAATTGCTAAAAGCTGAGAAATTAAAGCTTAAAAATCTGCCACACATTTGCTACTTGCAACTGGGTAACCAGGTCTGTTACTCAAAACACAAAGAAGGGGCAACTGGGAAACTTTGACTGCATTCTGGTTCAGGACAAGCAAAAATTGTTACAAAGAGACTGGGAGAGGGGAAACTGAGGAAATTCTCCTCTGGCTCAATACTGCCCCCTTGTACCCCACCCCCATCCCCACCATGCTGCAAGTTCCCACCCAGCATCTGCCAATCTGAACAAGTGAGGGAAAATCGATCGATTCAGTGGTTGGCCAAATCAGCCAGATGTAGTATCTACAATACCCAATGTCTACATGCCCAATGTCCACAACGCCCAGTGTCTACATGCCCAATGTCCACAATACCCAATGTCTACATGCCCAATGTCCACAATGCCCAGTGTCTACATGCCCAATGTCTACAATGTCCAATGTCCACAATGCCTAATGTCCACATACCCAATGACTACATGCCCAGTGTTCACATACCCAATGTCCACATGCCCAATGTCCACAATGCCCAATGTCTACATGCCGAATGCCCATGATGCCCAGTGTTCACATACCCAATGTCCCCATGCCCAATGTCCACAATGCCCAATGTCTACATGCCCAATGCCCATGATGCCCAATACTTGACAAGCAACATTGGGCGATAGAAAGAGGACTGGGTGCCCAAGACCTGTGTTTTTATCCCAATATTGTCAAAAACTAACTATGTGATTCTGGGAAAGTCCTTGGACACACTCCCCCCACCTGGTCTCACCCACTTTTGCATAATTGAGGGCTCCTTCTAGTTTAAAAGATAAATTTGTGCTCTCCAGCCCCTCTGAGCAGCCCCTGTCTCCAGAGAAACTGAGAAGCTGTCGTTTACCTATCACCCAAGAGCGACCAGGTTACAGGAAGTCAACGTCCACTTTAAAGTATTTTGAAACCATAGTCTAGGAACACTGCTGTTGACCCCTGTCTACCGGAGAAGTCCTCTAATCCCTGGCCCACGGCTGCTTAAGGGCAATTTATGGCACGTCATTGCCTGGCTGCAAGACTCCGTGCCCTCTCACCACCCCCAGGCTGCACTCAACCGCGGCCTCCACCCACAGCACCTCCTAGCAGACTGGAGAGAAAACAGGCAGGTGGTTTTTAGCCCTGGTCTCCGTGGGAGCCTCTGCAGGCCCTAAGTTCCCCTCCGTGAGGATTCGGGCTCCCTCAAATCCTGCGGCACTCGATTCTGTGGGCTCAGAGCCCTGAACCCAGAGGAAGGGAGGCCTGCTGAACCGCCGTGTCAGTGCCGGTGGGAAAGCCCATGGACATTGACCTTGGACAACCATTTAGGGGGAGAAGGGTTGATTGGAAACCACTAACTTGTAACACCTGGAAGCCCAGCCTGTCTGGATTCCGGGCCCTGGCCCCTGCCTGGGCGCCCTGGGCAGTGCGTTCAGCTGCCTTGATGCCTAACAGCCCCTCAGCGGGCACTTGCTGGTAGACGGTGACTGTCATTTAGCCTCTTCAGGGCCTCCTAATCAAGGCCTCTGGGCACATTTACATAGGGTTTTGCAGTATATTTAGAAGTTAGAGAAAAGAAGCCATTTCAGGCCAGGGCCGACCTCGCGGTGTGGGGGAGGCCGCCGCTCCTTGTGCGCCCGATGCCCACGGTGTGTTGCTCCCCCGGGATTCTGCGTTTGGTGTGCGACGCACCCCCTACTTCGTCCAAACGCGAGGAGTTCACTTTAATAAACCAAAGGGGAGAGAGATGCTGCTGCGGGATCCTGGCAAACTCGGGAAGGAGACGAAGGATACAGAGCCGGACGCACTGCAAACCCGCAAACCCAGGAGCCCTCTGAGGGTCCCAGGGCTCTTGAACTCTGTCCCCAGGCTGGGGAGAAAGGCCGTCGAGGGGGAAGCAATTCCTTTAACTGATTTCTAAGAGCAGCGTTGCGCAAAAATTAATTCCTTCGCGGGGGTCGGGGGCTGGGGGCCGGGTCGCCGTCGGGGCAGCAGGTGGCTCGGGTCCCGCAGGTCCCGGCGCCGCCTTTGTTCTCCGGACTCTGCGCGGGGCGGCGCGCGGCGGGCGCCAGCGCCCCCGTGTGGCCGGAGGGGGCGGTGCGCGCACAGGGCGCCCGGGAGGCCGCGCGGCGCGGGGCGCGTGGGGAGGCCCCGCGGGACCGCGGAGGCGCCCGGCCCGGAGGGCTCGCCTGCCCCCGCCTGAGCCCGCGAGCGACCAGGGTGAGGCGCGTCTGCGGCTGGGGTCCCCGAGCCGGGCCGCAGGGCGCGTGGTCAGTGCGTTTCCACTGGCCATTCGCAGGCCGCGGGGACTCGGCCGCGCTCTCCAGCCCCGTCCTCGGCCTGGCCTCATTTCCTGCTGGTTCCCTTTGCTGTGGGGCTGTGGGCAAGATGCTCAGCCTTTGCCCTGAGCGGTAGGCTGTGAATTTGGGACGTGACCACCACTCTGGTGGACTTGCCTCCAGGAGCAGCTCAGGCTGCGTAGGGCAGAGCGTTTGCTCTCATTTTTCTAAAGGTCTTCTCAGTGTCACCTAGGGAGTCATTCCAGTGAGCTCACCGTGATGCAACTCAGGTTCTCCTGGCTTTGTCCCGGCCTCTGGGGACCAGGAATGGGCCTTGGAATCCTCTGTGCCCATCAAAACAGGGCTCAAGGCCGGGCTTGGGCCTCACCTCGGCCGGCGCTCCATCCATAGCAGCAGCTGGCCTTGCACACTCTGGGCCACCCTGGGCATGGGCAGGGCCAGCAGTGGGGGAGAGGAGCCCGAGAAGCCACACCTGCCTTCCTGCCGGTCCCTCTCCCACCTGGAGCTCAGCCTCACCTCCAGCCCTTTGCTGGGACATCCCCTCCCTTCTCTTGGGCTCCCCAGATTCACACCTTGGCCACTCTTCGAGCTCCACCTGTTCTAGACGGCTGCCCCTCAGGTGCCGCGCCCATTGGCAGGTTGAGCCAATTACAGATGGAGAGTCAAGCGGCCGGGCCACCCTGGAGACCCAGCTGCCCACCTGGCTGGCAGAATAGCCTTCCTGGTAGGAAATGCGGGTGTAAAACTCAACCCTGCCAGGGAGAAACGGAGAGAAAGCAAGGTGCTGACTCGGCGGCTGGGAGGCTCAGAGGAAGAGCAATTTTCAGGCAAGAAATTGCACCCTCTCCCTGTCCCGGTCTGATAATCCATCTTGCAAATGTGACCCGCTCCTCCTGGGAGTCAACACAATAGCATCCCAGCGCTGTTGCCAAGTCAGCCTCCCCGGGGCCATCATTCTTTGGGGTCTGCGTTACATTAGAGACCCTGGGTGCTGGCCCATCACCGCCCTGCACATGTATGACTCCTATGTCGGCCTTCTTAGCACACAAAGCGGGGAAGCTCTGGCAGACTCCATGGGCAGTCTGGGGGTCTCGCTCCGTGTTTTAGCGCCTCCACATTTAGTCAGTGAGAGCACGTGCAGGCCCAGTCCGGTCCCTGCCACGCAGCAGGGCCTCCTGGAGAGCAGAGGCCTCCACGGACGTTCTCTAAGATGACTTCCAAACACTTGGCACCCTGGCCTCGCCTCATTTCCGGAAACAGTCTTCAGCAAACGTCCCCCAGTACAGATGAGAACAGAGCTGAGAGGACAGGGGACAGCTGTTGCTGCTGGGGGATGGGAGGGATGGGCAGGCCCATTTGGGGTTGAAGGAGCCCCAGAGGGAAGGCACCATCCTCCCGATGGCAGTGCCCCCGAGGCTCTCACCTTTGGACAAGGGTCTCCCAGGGGCCAGCTGATTCTCTTCATCACGGGTGTCCAGCCTGGGGTCTGGGACAGATCAATGTGGGTTTGTTAAATGACCTTGAAGTGATTTGAGGCCACCAGACAAGGTTCTGGAAGCCGCCCCCTCTTGCAAGGGAGGCCTGGTCTCAGGCCCTCTGGTGCATCATAGAGCCGTCACCTCCCACAGGCACCGCCCGGAGCCTGGCCAGGGGCAGAGCCTGCAGAAAATGCAACCAAAGGCCTCTCAGCTGCAGAGTGCAGCCGGGGGTCAGAGCCGAGAGCCAGAGCCACAGCCGCACGGGGGGTGGGGGGCGTTCGCAGCTGTTTATATGAAGTGTATCTGGTGGATATAAATAAACTTCGTTTTCCAGGGCTGCCAATCTCTAAACATGCAGAAATATACACTCGCTCAGAAACTTTAAAAAAATAAACAAATGTGGCGATGTTTGAGTCTTCCTCGCATCAGGGCCTGGAGTCCAAGCTACTCGCCTTTCAGCCGGTTAATAAACCAGTTTATGGGTCCTTCCTATGGGCCTGTGCGCAGAAGTTCCCCCGGAGGAAATGCTCTGGTAGGAAGTGGGAGAGGGGACGTCCCAGCAGCAGAGCCTTCCCCACACCTCCCGGCACAGCAGGCCAGGTGACTCGTCCAGTGGCCCAGGAGGTGGCCACAAGCACCTGCTGCACCGGCCCCCGCTCAGCCTAAAGCAGGCGTGGTCAGGCGGGCGGGTGAGGGGCAGCAGGTCAGGCAGGCGGGTGAGGGGCAGCAGGTCAGGCGGGCGGGTGAGGGGCAGCAGGTCAGGCAGGTGAGAGGGCAGGAGGTCAGGCGGGCGGGTGAGAGGGCAGCAGGTCAGGCAGGCGGGTGAGGGGCAGCAGGTCAGGCAGGCGGGTGAGAGGGCAGGAGGTCAGGCGGGCGGGTGAGGGGCAGCAGGTCAGGCAGGCGGGTGAGGGGCAGCAGGTCAGGCAGGTGAGAGGGCAGGAGGTCAGGCGGGCGGGTGAGGGGCAGCAGGTCAGGCGGGCGGGTGAGGGGCAGCAGGTCAGGCGGGCGGGTGAGGGGCAGCAGGTCAGGCGGGCGGGTGAGGGGCAGCAGGTCAGGCGGGCGGGTGAGGGGCAGCAGGTCAGGCAGGCGGGTGAGGGGCAGCAGGTCAGGCAGGTGAGAGGGCAGGAGGTCAGGCGGGCGGGTGAGGGGCAGCAGGTCAGGCGGGCGGGTGAGGGGCAGCAGGTCAGGCGGGCGGGTGAGGGGCAGCAGGTCAGGCAGGCGGGTGAGGGGCAGCAGGTCAGGCAGGTGAGAGGGCAGGAGGTCAGGCGGGCGGGTGAGGGGCAGCAGGTCAGGCAGGTGAGAGGGCAGCAGGTCAGGCGGGCGGGTGAGGGGCAGCAGGTCAGGCGGGCGGGTGAGAGGGCAGCAGGTCAGGCGGGCGGGTGAGGGGCAGCAGGTCAGGCGGGCGGGTGAGGGGCAGCAGGTCAGGCGGGCGGGTGAGGGGCAGCGAGACCTCTCAGCTGAGGTCGCCTCTTATCGTGACTCTGAGGCACCCAGGACAGGCATCTGCCCACCTCCCTGCCTCGGCCTCTCGTGCCAGGGTGAGGCCAGGGGCTGCCAGGTGACCCCGGGGCAGGAAAGGTCACTGCCTGTGGAATGAAAGGTCTACAAGGACCCCTTTGGCTCTAAGGTTGACGAATTCTCCAACCAGGTGCAGTTTTCATTGGAAATTTATAACCTGACCAAACTGCACTTTATTAAAAAAGCGGGCGGGGATCTTTCCCCAACCTTCAGAAACCTTAGCAATCCCATCTTTGGGCCTCTCAGTTGTCCATTCTTGTGTTCTTGTCCATCCCCAAGAACAGCAGTTCAAACAGCCGGCCGGTGCTCTTCTCACAGTTCTGCAGGTTGGCCGGGCTCAGCCTGGGGTCCTCCTGCTCTGTGGTGGGTTCCCCAGGGGCTGCACTCCTCTGGAAGCATCACTGGGCTAGAGTGACCACTCTCACTCGCTCATGGAGGCAGCAGTTTGTACTGGCTGTCACCTAGGGGCTCAGGTGGGCTGTCCACACGAGCCCACGGCGTCCCTCCCTATGGCCACTGCTCAGGGCTTGAGCTCTGAGGCCCAGCGCTGGGGGCCAAGGAAGAGCATTCCAAGTAAGGAGAAGTCACACGGCACCCCTTCTGCCACGTCCTACCCATCCAAGGAACCCACGCCAGCCCAGATCCAAGGGGAGTGGGAAAAGACTTCACCCCCTGGGGGGGGGGGCAGAGAACTCACAGGCACCTTTAACCCCCCACAGGGGGCCGCGGCAGGGGATGAAGGTGCTACAGACACCAGGCTGTGTGCTGAGGACTCACAGCAGCCCGGGTGGGAGGACCGGTCATGCAGCTGTCCTGAGTGGATGTCGAACTGGCAGGGGGACCAATGGCTGGAGGCACAAGGTCATGGCTGGGGGCACAAGGTCATGAAACGGAGAGCATCGCCCTCTTTCCCTGGGTAGCTGAGGGACGCAGGGCAGCCGGCTGGGCTCTGAAGCCCCTGGCCCTGGCCTGGCCGCTCCTTCTTTCTCCTGAGTTTGGACCCGCCTGATGCAAACAGGAAGCCCCACCGACGGCAAGCGCCTGCTGTAGTCTGCTGGTGAGATCAGACGGAACCCACTTCCCGCCGGCGCCTTTCAGTCCAAGCTCCGGGCACATTTTCCGACACCTGTGTTCTGTGCCACCGTGATCTCTGCGGGGCGGAGCTCAAGGCCGGGTTTGACTCGCAGGCCGTGGGTTTAAAGCCCATAGGTGGCGAGCGGGCGGAGGGAGCAGGGCGCGCAGGGGCTGTTGCTTTCCCCGTCATTGCTCCGTCCCTGCGGTCCTTACGCGGGTGGGTGCAGACACGACCTCGGCCCAGCGGGAGCTCTGAGCTGGGCCCGAGGCCCCGCACGCCCAGGCCGCCAGTCCTATCAGTTCCCAGGAAGATGTGTCGGTGTCAGGAATAGCTTTTTAAGATGCCTCCCAAACAAGGAACGTGAAAATCACGCCCGATTTCCCGTGATCTCCAAGTCCCCACGGGGAGCAATCCCCCCGCACCTGAACAGGCTGTGCTGCCTCTTTAAGGCCCCGGGGGGGGGCCACCTGACTTTCTCGGGCACCGGGTTGGGCATCGCGGGGAATCTGACCCACATCGGCGGGTGACAAAGAGCAGTTATCAGGCAGGAGCGTGTCCTGCGCCCAACACACCTCCCTCCTTAACTGTGCTTCGCCCAAGCCAGTGTTTCCACTGTGTTGGCGTCTCCAAAGCACCAAGTTGAAGAGGCGGCACCGTTCACCGCCGGTCCCGGAGGCCTGGCTGCGCCCGTGCCCACCACGTGGGCCGCGTGCCCCGCAGCCGCGGGACTGATGAACGATGCTTCCGCTTACAGGCGGGACCCAACTTCACCTGCAGAGCTTTCGAGCCTGTTTCTGGCAGCGCCTCTGAGCCGCAGGACTAGGCAGAACGACAGGCGTCTGTGAATACTTGAGGCGCAGGCCTGAGGGCGGCTGAGGCCTCGGCGTCAGATGGCCCCGGGCTGGGTCGGAGCCTGGTTCTGTCAGTTTTCTCGACTGTTCTCTAAACGTGTGTCTTCCTAAGTGTAAGTGATTCAATAAAGCAGCTTGACAGTAAAATCACTGCCGGGGGGGGGGGGGGGCTGGTGGAGGTGGGCAAGGAGGGGGGACCTCTGCCACCGTGTCAGCAAAAAATCTAAGTTAAAAAAATAAAAATAAGCCCGGCCGGGCGTGGCTCAGCGGTTGAGCATCGACCTAGGATCCAGGAGATCGGGGTTCGATTCCCCGTCAGGGCACAGGCCCGGGCTGTGGGCGAGGCAGCCGATCAATGGCTCTCTCATCATTGATGTTTCTATCTCTCTCTCTCCCCCTCCCTTCCTCTCTCTGAAATCAATAAAGATATGTTTAAAAATAAATAAATAAATAAATAATAAAAAAAATAAAAATAAAATCATTAAATGAAATCGTATTTGTAAAACACATTCGCTGGCAAGCAGTAAGTAGTTAAAAATGTTAACTATTGAAAGGGACTATACACACTGCTTCCCAAACAGGGACACCTTGGTAGCAGATGGGGAGCTACAGTTATTTACAGGAGAAGAGTGGCGTCGACCAGGACTGTCCCAGGCAAGTGAGAGCCGGGGAGGCTGAGACCTGCAGCGACGTCGTCTATTAGCAGGATACAGGTTCCGGGTCCCGTCGGCTCAGACCCCAGGTCCAGGGTCCCCCTGCCGTTGCCAAGCTCCTGGCCCTCAACAGCACCAGCTCTGCGGAGGGGCACTGCGAGGAGATGGTCTCTGACCGGCTGTCTCCGCCGCCCGGCAAGGGCCCACTTCGGAAAGGACGACAGTGAGCCTCAGAGAAGCCAAGGAACCTGCCCAGGGCCACACAGCAGCGAGCGCAGGTGCCGGGACTGCAGGTGGCCCCGGACTTTTTTCCGCTGAAGCGCAGATGTCGCCGCGTGGTTTCGAGCCGTGCTTAGCACGCTGATGTCGGTTGTGATACCAACACTTCCCTTAGTTCACCGTCTTCTCTCGGGGGGTGTGTTCCAGAGCTCGCCCATCTGCTGATCGCTGGTGCCCGGCGCAGGCATCCGGCGAGGACTCACTGCCCCTCACCTTCTCCCGTGCACGCTCCACCGTCGCCTAGTTACCTGCTTACACAGGGCGTCCCAAAAACGTACACGCCGACAGCCGAGCGCTCAGTGTTGAAAGGGAAATGTATTTCAATAAACTCGGCCTTTATAAGCATTCAAAGTGTGTGCGTTTTGGCGGGGCACCTATATGTCTGCTTCTAGAGATGAGTCTGCAGAGAGAGATGCCTGGCCCGGCGGGGTGGTGGGACGCGGCCCCTCCGATGCCAGCCGCCCGAATGTCGTTGGCCTCAGTGTTCGTCACATTGCTGACAACCCAGCGGGAACTAGCAGTGATCCCACCTTCCGCCTGTGGAGACGTGAACGTCTCAGAAAGAGCCCCAAACCCTCTCCTGACATACCTGTCCCACCTCCGGTGAGCCGCGACGGGCGAGGGCCCACCTACGAAATACCCGCGCCTGGTTCACCCCGAGCGGCGCACCATGAGGAGCCACCCTTGGCGAGCCGGCTGTCGAACATTTATCCGCGCACCCCGGTGTACGTGGCGCAGGCCCCGCCCGACTGCGCACCACGATGCTCTTCATCCACTCAGCCCCCGTTTCTACCCATCCCCTCCCCTCCTTCTGCCCTCCCCGGGCGGCTGTGGGCAGCCGGCTCCCCACTGCCACAAGCGAGACGGTGCCACCCAGAACAGATTCCGTTATTTCCCCCCAGGGAGTCCACTTAGCGTCTGCCTGTGGGAGTGTTGGCAGGACGTCTTTCGGATCCTGCCTCACACATGACTTTATTTGCTAAAAAATTATCCAGGCCCCCCCACCCCTCCCACGCCCCAAAGTGCGCCGGCCGCCTCTAATTCCCAGCACGCCCTGGGCCTGTCAGGCGTTCACATACGGGCCCAGTTTCTTTGAAAGGCTGGTTTCCCAGCTCTCAAGTCTTTGAGGATCCGACTGGGGCGAAAGGCACAGACACCCCACTTCCGGCGAGGCTGCCAGGGAGGGGCTGGGCAGAGCCCCCCGCGGAGTCTCCTTCTGCAGGAGGCTGAGGCACAGAAAGAAGGCTGGGCCGGGCTGCTTGAAGGGATGGTCCAGGCAGGGGCAGGACCGCGCCCAGCCTGCCCGCGGGGGGTGATGCTTAGTCCCGAAAGGCTCGTCTTCCCACTGGCTCCTCCGTCAGCTTCCAGGCACGAGGGCTCTCTGGGTAAAATGACACCTAGACGCCGCACTTCATCTGGTTTTCGGGCTTCGTCCGGCTTCCTCCATGGACATTTCTTTACGATGGTTTTTTAAAACACAGAGATAAAATTATTTTTTACCTCTAAAAGAAGTCTTATAGACAGTCTGCTGCCCTCCCTGCCTGTCCCGAGGGTTAGAAATGACCATTTGGGGTCCTGGCTACGTCTCCATGAGAAACATATTAAGCCTCTTAAAGCAACAAACGGATCCCCCCTCATTAATTTAGCTGTAACGCAATTATTTTGGAAGCAAAGTGCAGAGACTGGAAGAGCTTACTAGGGATAGTAAGCCGCTGCCTTGAAGAAGCTGGTTCCAGGACGATAAATTACGCAGCTCGATCATCCCTAAAGGAAGCCGCTCGCGGTGCTCGAAGAAACCAAGCAAGTCCCGCCCTCTGCTCTTGACAAACGCCTGAGCTCAGGCTCAGAGGGGCCAAGCAACCTGCCCGTGGAAACACAGCGGCACAGAGCCTTCCTCAGATCGGAGGAGTGACGTTTGGGTCTCCAGGTTTACCATCGAGCGCGGCTCCGCGCCGGGGACGCAGGCAGAAGAGGGCAGAGGTGGCCTTGCGGCTGCTGAGCACGCGGGAGGCCTCTACGGGCTTCCCGTCCTGGGGACCGGCTGGCAACGCGTGAGACGCCCTGCTTGGGAAGAAATGTCAAGTACACACTCGTCCTCTGACTGTTGTTCAAGTCAAACACAGGGCCCGGCGGTGAATAGCCGGCTTTATTTGCTCAAACCCCCCTTCATGGGAACGCGCATGGCTTTGACACGCGGGGACTTGCCAGATGCTTAAAAGACACATTTTAAATAACAAACGCTCCTCTGTTCCCTCCTGGTGCGAGGGGCTCTCGGCGAGCCCGGCCTCCGCTGGCTTCCTTCCCCCGTCAGCCAGAACCTGCACCCCTGGGCTGGTCTTCAGGCCGCTCCAGTTGCGGGACCTCGGGTGGGGGGACCCAGAGGGGCCCAAGTGGAGGGAGGGGGTCGCCTGCCCCGCTCCCCGAGACCACACAGTAACTTCCCCACGACTCACAGTGACCGGAGCAGGCTCCCCGTTTAGTGGGGCTGGGAGGGGCGTCTGACACCCGCACTTCAAGGTCAGCGCTGGTGAGAAGGGCAAGCAGAGCTCCCGTTAGGAGGATGCAGCTCAGGTTCATTTTCAACAGCTGTGTGTTTTTTGTTAATGGCCACCTGAGGATATTTTTTCCATTGCTTTTCAGAGAGAGTGGAAAGGGGGGAGAGACAGACAGACAGACATCGAGGTGAGAGAGGCTTCAAATGGTTGCCTCCCGCACGCGCCCTGACCGGGTGGGGAGCGAACCTGCCACTGAGGTACGTGCCCTTGACCGGGAATCAGACCCGGGCCCCGCGGTGCACAGGCCCACGCTCTACCCGCGGAGCCGCACCAGCGGGGCCAGGAGGCCGTTCTTGAAGAAATGCAGAGACCAAGAACTATTAAAAAGTCAGCCTCCCTCGTAAGCAAAGATTGTCACATTAAAGCCACTTTCAGACACGATTTTTCACCTAGAAGAAAGCTGACAACACCCTAGGACGCCTTTTTATCAAGTTGCAGGGACAAGGAAGCCACGTGTTTCCGGAGGGACTACACTGGGCCAGTCTTCCCAGATGGCAGTTTTCGATACGTGCTCGACGCCTCTTTAAAACGTGCTTAGGTTTTGCCCCAGCCTCTGAATGTGGGCGGCAGCGAGGGTGTGAGCACAGACTTACAAAGCACAGCGCGGATTAGAACAGCGTAAGACAGGAAACCATCGAAACGGCCCAGAGGGGATGAACTGAAAATAAAGAGCCGAGTAATAAAACAGTCCATAACCATGAAACTTCAGGGAAAGTTTAAGAACGTGGAAGATGTTCACAGTTCAGTGGAGAGACGCGTATTGCCAAACAGTGTGGCATCGAGGCATTTTGTAAAATAAGAATCTCAGCTGCTGTTCACATAGAAAAGTCTCTGGAAATACGATGAAGTATGTGCACCGCGGTGTTAATGGCTGCGAAGCTGTTTCTGAGTCGGTGGGATTGTGGGATTTTTCCCCTTTTTTCTATTTATTTATATTATCAGATTTTCCTGCAGTGTGCACGTATTTTTTATAAGAATGATTACTTTAATAATAAAAATGCACACGCAAACAAGACTAGAAATGGTATTTGCAGCCAAGAAGAAACACTGAAGGTAGCGAGGGCGGGAAGAGCACATATGAACGCGCGTGAGACGGAGGATTATGCAGCAGGCACTTCATGGAGATCAGCGGAGTGCTGGTAACCGATGCGGAAAGCGCTGGCACCTCAGTAACAAAAAACTGCAAAATCAATCCACGGAAGGGAAGGACCCCCAACTTTCAGTTAATTAAAGCAGTCACGTTTTTAAAGAACACCCATTTTCCACTGAGAAGTGTCATACGTGAGCTTTATAAAGAATTTAATCAACATGAAACATTCAAGGACACACTTCAGACCCCACCACCCAGGAATCAGAATTTTTGGCGAGAGTCATTCTGAGTTTCCCTGAGGAGACAGAAGGATAGTAGGAGTAATTTTATAGCATTTTTGTTACATAATTATAAAATACAGAGGTTACATGTTATGTAATTACATTATTGTATGTTAATGTTATAAATATGTGTGTGTGTGTGTATATATATACAGGGTATCCCAAAAAATGTACATAATGTAACAGCTGATAGCTCAATTTTGAAAAAGAAATGTATTTTAATAAACACTGCCTTTTCATTATTCAAAGGTGTGTATACATTTTGGAGGGACACCCTATATATATGACATATATCATTCTCTTCAGTTCCCTCAGTGCCTGGAATGGTGTTTAGCACACAGAGGCTCCAAACAAATACCTGTTGAGTAAATGAACTAAGTAGAATCATAATGTCATTTTAAAATAAAAATAATTTAAATTAATTTTATGGAAGGTAAAAAAGCTGAAGGAATTTATAAACCTCAAATAAATATCTGTATGTCATTGAATTTCCAAAAGAAATATCAATTCTTATAGATTCCTCCAAAGTTTTAAAAACTAGTGATTAAAAGTCATGAAGTAATTGGAGTCATGAAGCTTTCAAATTTTTGTTTTAATTTTTACTTTCAATTCTTAACAGAAGTTGGCCATCTGCTCTCATTTCCGCCACCTCCCAGTTTGTCGGGTGTATTTTATCCCCAGTTTCACCAGGTTCCTCCTCCTGGCCGGCTGCGCCCTCTCCCAGACGAGCCCACGGGCGCTGGGCCCGAGCGCCCGCCTGCTCCAACGCCCGCCTGCTGCGCTTCTGCTTAAATGGCAACTCACGTCGGTTCAATATTCTTGGATTTTGCTTTCTTTCCGTCAGGACCTTCTAGACATTGCTCCACTGTCCTCTCTTAGCGTGTCTTAGGTTTATTCGATGCTTCCCCCTTGTGGGTGAGTCTGAGGACCCCCCAAGTTCAACCGCTTATCCAGGACACGGCTAGTGTCAGGCTCACACCCCATCTCTTCCCTGCCGCCCTTTCCACCCAAAGGCTTGGCCTTGATTTCTGAGGCTCCCTCTGGGTGTGTTTTCCCTGCTCCGTGGGTGGGGTCCCTTCTTCAGAGACATCCGTTATTAATCGACCACCTCTGTCCCAGGGCCATCATCTCCTCTAACCCACCTTAATCTTTTCCTTTTTCCTGTGCATGGACCACACATGATTCCAGCAATTCTTCCTTGTCAATGATTTGATTTTCCAGGGGCGTCTTTATTACTTCTTACTTCTCATGGATTCCCATCGATGTTATTTTTTAAACTTAGTGTTTCCTCTGCTCTGAAACCTTTTTAAATTTCATTCATTATTTTACATTGTCTCATTTTTTCCATATTTGCAGAGAGACTTTTTAAATTTTATTGATTTTTTTTAGAGAGAGGGAGGGAGGGAGACAGAAACATGGATACATTGTTGCACTTCCTTATGCATCATTTGTTATTACGGGGGATGGAACTCGCAACCTTGTCACATGGGGGTGATACTCTAACCAACTGAGCCCCCGGCCGGGGCTCTATCGTCTCATTTTCGAGGTCTTATTTTACTGAATTCATAGTCTTATCAGGTTCCTCTGTCATCCAAAATGTTCACGGGCAGTTTCTGGAATACGTTTCCGTCCATTTCAGCCCTTTATCTATTCCCCCGCAGCTATGTCTCATTTCTCTCACTTGCTGTTGTTGCCACGTGTGCGCACGGCTGCCAGCTCTGCTCGCACCCCTTTACTCTGAGCAGTGGGAGAATTTCCTTCACCCCCCTCTTCACATTATCTGGGGCTCACTGTCTTGCAGCTACACTGTGGGGCGACTCTGCTCTTTTGCGGGGCACAGCGATGGGGAGGGGGCAGGACGGGCGCTGGGCAGCGTGGCCAGTGGCCTTTTCCTGGAAGCCTGGGCTCTGCTGCCTCTTGGGAGGACACTGCATGTCACTCATCAAGGTCCGTGCCACCAGCCAGGGCTGCTCGCGCGTCTGTGGGTTTTGGCTCTTGCACAAGGCAGGCCTGACAGTGCCTCCTTCCCCCTGAGCTTTCAAGGTGACATTCAGGGCCTTCTAAGCTCAAGGGATCTTTCCACAGGCTTCCCACCCCTGCCTCGTCTTCTGGAGACCCCGTTTCCCTATAAATTGAAGTGTCTCCGCAGAAATGCTGGATGTCGCCAGCTCTCTTCTCTTGGAGAGTCAGGTTTGGACTCGGGAGCTGCGCTGTCAGAATTTTCTGGTTTTTCTCAAGGTCATGGCTTTTCTAGACATGAAGGTAATTCCTCATTTTATTTCATTAGAAATTGGGGAGCATGGGGAGCCTTCAACCTTCTTTGGCCAAAAATCCCTCCCCCCCTTCTCAGTGCTGCTGTGGAAATGAATTGGCTCCAGCCATCTCCATGTCCATGTTGCTCTATTAAGACTTAAGTTCACAGGTAGAGGGTCTGTGTGCCCCCCCCCCCCGACTAAGTGAGAGCAGGCACCTCGGGGAGCTAGTTCTCCAAAGCAACACCTGGTTTGTGCAAATAGAGGGAGAGGCCTGGCACAGGGCCGGCCCAGGCCTCAGCT
Source organism: Miniopterus schreibersii (assembly GCF_964146895.1). Taxonomy (NCBI): domain Eukaryota; kingdom Metazoa; phylum Chordata; class Mammalia; order Chiroptera; family Miniopteridae; genus Miniopterus; species Miniopterus schreibersii. Next base: position 55,769,591 of record NC_138114.1, on the reverse strand, counting down.
GTTTCATAAGCTCAGCACCTGAAGATGATATTTCTCCGCCTGCTCAGCACCAGGCCACGGCCATCGTTCCTGAAGAAAGTGCTTTTTAGTGAAATGTCTCACACGCACATGCACGCATGTATGCACACACACGCACACACTAAACTTTGTTCCTTCGGTATGTGATGGGTCCACTGTTCTCAGAAAATTCTAAGCTATAACGGCATTTTATAGTCAGAGTAACGCACTCCGGAGCCTCGGCTAGGGAGTGACTGAAGGGAGAGGGGAATTTAAAAACCATTCACTGCTGCGTCTTTATGAGGGTGAGAAACCACAAGCCAGTGTTAGAGTAGCTTGTCCACATACAGAGAGGCCACGAACTCCGTGGAGGAAAGAACCAGTAAGAAAAATGTCAAGACAGGAGCCAGGTGATGGGTCGGCCTTGCTCCTCGAAGTGTGGTCCTTAGACTAGTGGCATTGCTATCACCTGGGAACTTATTAAAAATGCAGACTCTCAGGTGCCACCCCAGACCCACAAAGTAGGAATCTGCGTCTTAACAAGACCCTCAGGTGAGCTGGGTACCTGTGAAACCCTGAGACGCGCAGGTGCAGAGCATACGCTCGAGTCAGACTCCCCGTTAGCAAGTAGCTGAGGTGGGGAATTCTCCAGGGAGGAGCTCCGCTAATGAACAGACTGGAACAGTCGGGTTAGAAAGTCACCATTTCCCTGTCCCGTCTGAGATGACCTTGACAGGGCTCGCTGGCACCTGTGGATGACCTTGACAGTGTTCGCCAGTGACTGTGGCTGCTAAGACAGAGGGGAGACGGGCAGGGAGCTGTGTCATCAACGAGCCAGGCTGACACCACCGGAACTCACAGAACAGTCTTCACATCAGTAAAGATTAACTCACTAGACAGCCCGTAAGACGGAGGAGGAGGAGTGGTACCTCTGGGAGATTTGCTCCATGAAGTCGGAGGTGACTAGAATCCCCCTCTAGCTCTAACTCCCAGCTTAAAAGAAATATCAGGGACAGAGGAACATGTTAAATGACACAACCAGATATAACCAGCAAAATCCAGAATATTTTACAAGTAAATGACACGGGAAAAATAAGTGGGAAATTGTTATAGATCAGAAGAAACGGAAAAAACCATCCACCAAATGCAGCGTTGGGTGATTGCACCTGATCCAAACACACCAGCTGCAGAAGGACATTTTGGGGGCAATAGGAGACACTGAACATGGGCCGAGTACTAGATGACATAAAAGAATCATTTTTAAGGTGTGATAATAGTATTATGGTCATTAAAAAAAGGAAGAGTCCTTACCGGTTACAAAAACCTACTAAAGTATTTACAGGTGAGATGATATGATACCCAGGATTAAATTATCCCAGAATACAAGACAGTGTGGGGAAGAAAGAAAAAACGAGATGGCAGAATACTGATCAACATTGAAAGTGGGTGATGGACACGTGGAGGTTCAGTCTGCCGCTCTCTCTACTTTCGTGTCTATTTGACATTTTCCAAAGGAAAAAAATTGAAAAAAGAAAACAAACCTGTCTGGGCTTATTAATCTTGGCTACACCTGGCTGTGTGGTCATGGGAAGGTTACTGAACCTCTCTGAGCCTTAACGTCCCATCTATAAATGAGAGAAATAACAGGACCCGCCTTGCAGGCTTGTTGGGAGGATTCAGGAGGCGATACCTGTGAAATGCATTCAAAAATGCCTGGCGCACAGCAGACACTCAGCAAACGCTCCCTCTGAGTCAATATTTAGGGGCGAGTTCAGACCCTGCACAGCCGCAGGTCAAGACGAGGCATCTCCGAAAGCCCCGAGTCAGTAAAATCCCTTAGAGACACAGGCCTTACCTGACCGGAACAGTAGCAAATACAAAAACTGCCGCCTGGTCCTGGTCCTGGTCCTGGTCCTGCTGAGGTCACCGCCTCCTCCCCACCAGGAGACAGCAAGCACCATGCAAACAGGCTAATTCCGCGCAGCTGGAAGTGCCCCGGCCCTCGGCCCACGCCCGGAAACTAGTTGCCTGAAGAACCCACAGAACTTCTAGAAGGCCACCTTGTGCTGACGATTTTTCTCTGCGGAGCTTTCATAGATGCCACGTCTCCACTTTTAGAGTTAAGATGGTCCTTTCTGAAAGGCGACCTGCACCGCACAGCCGTGGATACGAGGCTCTAACACACTGTGCCTCAGAATCGGGGGGGGGGGGGGGGGACACGACTCGGGAACAGACAGGCCCCGGACGGATGCATCCCTGTGGCTCTGTCTTCCGGAGATCTCACCGGGACTCAAGTGACCGCATCCTGACAGGAGCCTCAGTCTCTGCATCTGTAAAACGGGCATGAAAACGTCTCCCTGCGCAATCCTCAAGGACTAGCTGAGTTCACGCGCCCAGGGCACTCCCTCCAGGGAAAACTCCCCGCGAGGCTGGTTCCTTCTCAGAGGCGGTCTCCGGCCCCGACCTCCTGCTCTGAGAAGAAACCCTCATTTCCTTCCCATCAGCCTTCGCTCGGCCGCCTCCTTTTCTGTTTCCCGCCAGCCGGGGAGGCCAGCATGGTGCCTGGCACCCCTGCTTGGCCGTCTCCCCGAATACTCACCCACCCCACGTACAGGCGTGTCTGAAACCCCACCTGGGAGTCCTTTCCAAGAACATGCCTCTTCCCCAGGAGGAGCAAAGCCCAGGACCCGCTCCCCACCCGTCTCCTGTGGCCCCGTAAGTTACAAGGAAAACACCAAGGCCCAAGGCCCTGTGGCTGCTGAGGGTGCGAGGGGCGTGTGTGCGTGCGTGTGTGTGCGTGTGCATGTGTGCATGTGCGTGTGCGTGTCTCAGGGAGCAGAGTCCAGCAGGGCTCACCATGGGAAGCGGGCACTCACTGTCCACATTCTCTTGGGAGCAGGGTGAGCATCCTCTTGTTTCTAGAAAACTCCAGATGCCTTGGTGCACCCCACACTCTCAGCGGTGTAACCACCCTCCGGTAGACACTGGAGCACCAGCTGGGGGACCAGATGGTGCCAGGGCTGGTCCAGGTGGCCCCAGGAGGGGAATCGGCCCCCCTTCCCGCCCCCTGCAGCACCATGCAGCCCGTGTGGTGGTAACGTGACACCCGGAGTCTCACTGAGAGTTGACATATGACTGAGAGCAGAGCCCAAAGCAGGGTGGGAGGGGCCGGAAGTCCCGCCCTTTCCATAGGCCCCCCCAGCTCGGCCTTGGACCCCATGCCAGTCTGCGCTGGGTCACTGGCCATGAGCACAGCAAGGCCTCAGCTCCTCCTTGTCAGCCAGGCGGGTCGCAGCAGCTGGACCCCTCTCTTAATGTCCTCCAGGACCACGGCTTTTACACCAAAGGAGCAGGGCTGGCAGGGATTTTCTAGAAGCCCCCACGAAGGCCTCGCCAGCACACACACAGCCCAGGCCAGGGCCTAAAGCCCACAGGGTCTGAGGACTCACAGCCCCACCTCAGCTGGGGGCTTGCTGGAAGCTCTGAGTCTCAGGCTCCGCCCAGATTGGAGGAATGACCTCTACATCTCGACAAGGTCGGCAGGTAACCTGCAAGCACATTAGAAGTTCTGGTGCCCCGGCCGGGGGCTCAATGATTAACCGTTGTCCCGATACACCAAGGTTATGGGTTCGATCCCCAATCGGGGCACATACAAGAAGCAACCAATGAATGTGTGAATAAGTGGAACAGCAGATCCATGTTCCTCTCTCTCCCTCTCAAAATCAATTTTTAAAAAAGTTCAAGAAACTCTACCAGGCAGCAACCAGCCATCGGCCCCTGGTGAGATGCCACCTGAGGACTGGCTCTTTCTGGAAGCCGCTGGGACAGGATGTGGAGGAAGCGCTGGCTCTGGTTTGAACCCCTAACTACAGACGACACACACTGGGATGCACAGCCCGGCTCGGCTCCTCTTTGCGTCTGGGGCCGTGGACTCCGGTGTGTTCACTTATTCAGAAAGTATCTTGGGTGCCAGTTCTGGGCCAAGCACACTTGGAGGCGCTGCAGAAACAGAACCGGCCGGAGGAAAAGCTCTGCCTCGAGGAACAGACCTGCTCGTCCCCGGGGGAAGCAGTGATGGGCAGGTGCAGACACCGGCCTTCATCGCTCCCTGCGGTCACTCACACCTTCATCTGGCCAACACTCGGGAGTAACCGCTCGGTGCTGATCAAAGAAGACAGGCCCCACTGTGGGCAACACGGGGGGACTATGTGGAGACCCACAAAGTCTCACCTGAGGGAGAAGGCCACCCAATCGCCAGCCCTTCTTGCCAAAGTGCCCTCTTCTGAGACCAGGCTTGTCCCCTGGGCTGCATGAAACCTGAGCCATAGCCTTGGTTTGAACTAGTTTATCAGACAACTGGTCAACCCGAGAAAGTGGGAAGGTGGGGGGGTAGGTGAGAAGCAGGTGCACATGGGGGGGCGACCAGAGAACAGGCAGCTGGGGCTGGTTCACGCCCATCCTGGCCATGGGCTCGAGGGGGCAGGACATCTGCTGGGTCCCTGGGAGAGCTCAGCCTGAGGGGGAAGCCACGGGGTGGGGGCGAGGAAGAGCCCTGGCAGTGCCCTCGTGGCATGAGAGGGACATTAAGTCAGTGGCTCCAGTGGATACACTGGCCCCAAGGAGCTCAGGTCAACCAGAGAACTGAGTCCAGTGAACAAGCCCCTAAGCCAAGCCAGCCCCCGCCCGGCAGGGTCGTGAGGGGCTGGGGCTCAGGACAGGCAGGTTGAGAAGAGGGGGGCAGGAAGCAGACTAGGCAAGGCTGATCGGACGGGGTGCAGGGTGCTGGGGTGGGGGTGCCAGCCCAGAGGAGCTGGTGTGAGGGCTCAGGCCTGGGGGGCAGGGAGCGGCCGACGCCTGCTGTACAGACTGGAAAGTTGCAAATAACGAGTGAAAGGGAAGTGGGAGAAGATGAAAGGACGGGAGAGGGGAGGGAGGGCGGGAGGGACTGGGGCGCAGAGAGGCAGACACCCCCCCCCCCGGGCCCAGGAGCAGCTGGTGCCAGCCCAGAGCTCTCGGCTGCCCCCGGCCTCCCAGCCGCCCACAGCCCTTCAATGCCTCCTCTGTGCCGGGTGCAAACCCCAGCCTCCCCCTCTGCTGCTGCCGGAGAGCCGGGCCCTCGGCTCGCATCACCTGGTACCCCACGCGGCGGGCACAGGGCGAGGAGGCAGCTCCCTCCCTGGCACCAGAAGCTGCAAACAACCGAGTTGTCACTGCCCCTTTGTGTGGGAACAAGAGACGGGACGTCTCAGGACAGCGACCATCCGGCCCTGTTTCCTCGCCTGCCCGGAAATGTGGGGACGGAAGGGAGCTGAGTGTTGTGAAGTCCCCGGGGCTCAGTGACCCAGGCAGGTCCCCGTTCTTACCCGCATGTGTCACCGCCTCTGACACCGCACCTGCCAGGCCACCTTCCCCCACGTCTGTGCGGTTTCCCCACCCCGCCAACCATACCCGCTCAGCCGTGCCCTGGTCTCCACGCCCGCCGTGGTCCTGGTGACACCTGCTCGGTCCCCTCCACGGCCTCCCAGCCACGCAGGGTGGACCCTCACGCTCTCCGCCTCCCGCCTGCTCCATCCGGGCTGTTCTCCACCAGCGGCCAGCGGGGTCTTTCTAACCACGCACAGGAGCATCCGTCAGCTCTGCGGCTGTAACAAGTCCCACGGGCCAGGCTGGGGGAGGTGGGGCTTAAACAACAGACGTTTATTTCCTCAGTTCTGGAGGCTGGATGTCCAAGATCAAGGTGTCGGCAGGTTTGGCCTCTCTCCTTGGCTCGCACGAGGCTGTCCTCACACTGTGTCTTCCGTGTCAGTGCGTCCCTGGTGTCCTTCCTTCCTTCCTTCCTTCCTTCCTTCCTTCCTTCCTTCCTTCCTTCCTTCCTTCCTTCCTTCCTTCCTTCCTTCCTTCCATCCATTGGATTAGTGCCCCACCCTCGCAACCTCAATTAGCCTTAATTCCCTTTTTAAAGGCCCTGTTTCAAATACAGCCACATGGAGGGGTTAGAACTTCAATGTATGCCTTCTGGGAAGAAAGAATTCAGTCCGCACATCTCTCCACATCACCAGCAGCTCCTGTCCCCTCCCTAAGGCTCCTGAGCGTGGCCTGGAGCCCCCAGCACAGCCCTACGCACACCTCAGCCTTACCTCCCACTCTGTTTTATCAGAACGTATCACTGCTGGATACGATAGTATATAATTATTTGTTGTCTGACTACTGAAAGGCAAGCTCATAGGAAGCAGAGACTTTGGTTCAGCAGGGAACTCCCAGTCCTGGGAACAAGGCTTGGCACTTAGTAGATGCTCAATAAACAGTCATGGGAAAAAGGAAGGAATATCCTGCTACTTCCCACACCGCATGTCACTCTCCCTTCCCCCCCTGAAAACTCTGAGCTCCGCTCATGCTGTTCCCTGGGTGTGAAACACACTTCCAACCCTTCCTTTGTCGGACAAGTGGAATTTATTCCCCAGCTTTCAGCTTAAGAGATTCTCCTCCAGGCGCAGGCTCTGCGGCCCCAGGGTTGCCCAGCGCCTGGGTGCAGGCCTCGGGTTTGCCACGCTGCACCAGACATACCTGCTTTCCACTTCCGTTCCGTCGGACGGGACTGGCGCCTCCTCACGGGCAGGGCCAGGCCTCTCCCATCGCGTTAACCCTGGCAGCCAACACGAAGCTGGGCCTCCAACTCAGCACAAGTCTTTTCTTTTAAATCATTTTTTATTTTCAAGTACAGTTCACCTACATCATTATATTAGTTTCAGGTGTACACCCCAGTGACCAGACATTTCATGACTTAGTAAGCGATTGCCCCAATAGATCCCACACCCATCCAACACCACGCACAGTTATTAGAATATTACCGACTACACTCCCTGTGCGGGACTCTGCATCCCCATGGCTATTGGCTGTCCTGCCTCATCTGCCCCAAACCTGTGTCTTCTCCCTCGTTTACTCCTCTGTCCAGTAATAACTGAGCACCAACAACCAGGGCGCCTTCACCCGGAGTCCGTGAATTCAGGGAGTCTGTGAACTTAGGTGGAAAACGGCGGCACCTTGAACCTTACTAACCTCGAATTAGTATTCAGCATTCCCACCAATGAGACCACAGGTCCCAGACCACAGCGGTATTACTAGTACCTGTGACCTCTGTCACCAGCAGGAACCTCAGGTGGTTTTGTATCAGTTTCAGTCGCTGCAGATGCTGTAAGATAGCACTTACCCTCCCCGTTACCTGGAGATGCAGTTATTACGGAAGTTATTGCACCGTATTGAGTTTCATTGCTTAATGTATTAATATAGAAGCACATACACTATTACACCACATGTTTTTAATATATCGATAACCATTCAATTATATTTCAATATACGTGGTTTCCTTTATAATCATATATACTTTATTTTATGCATTTAGAAACATTACTTTGAGAAGGTCACCAGATGGAGAGGAGGCCCCGAGTCGCCCGGTCAGCCTCCTGTAGGATCTGGGTCTCCGACAATGAACGAGACCCAGTGAATCCCGGCTCGGGGAGTGTGCTCCAGAGCGAGCCCAGAGCACAGCACAGGTGAATCGGTGACGTGTTACACCCCAGGACAACTACTGCGAAGGAAATACGGCAGAGAAGACCTGGCCGGTGTGCTCCGTGGTTAGAGCGTCGGCCCCCACACCGAAGGTCTCGGGTTCAATTCCCAGCCAAGGGCCTGCACCTGGGTTTCAGGTTCTATCCCCAGACCTGTCAGGGTGCGTGTGGGAGGCAACCAATCGATGTGTCTCTCTCCTCTCCCTCTCTCTCCCCTCCCCACTCCCTTCCACTCTCTAAAAATCAGTGGAAAAATACCCTCGGGTGGGGAAGGAAGGAAGGAAGGAAGGAAGGAAGGAAGGAAGGAAGGAAGGAAGGAAGGAAGGAAGGAAGGGAGGGAGGGAGGGAGGGAGGGAGGGAGGGAGGGAGGGAGGGAGGGAGGGAGGAAGGGAGGGAGGGAGGGAGGAACTACAACAGGGTGAAGGGCATAGAACGACTGGGGGGCACTGTTCGGATGGTGCTGTCAGGAAAGGCTCTCGGAGAGCAGGGTGTTTGAACAGAGACCTGGATGATAAAACGTGAGCAATAGAAAGAACTTTGGGGTGAGAGATATGGGCAGAGGTCACAGCAAATGCCAAGGCCCTGAGGTGGGTCTCAGGGGTGTGTTGCTGTGGGACCTTAGGCAGGACGGAGATGGGGAGGGGGGAGATGGAGGGGGAGAGGGGGAGGGGGGGAGGTGGAGGGGGGAGATGGAGAAGTGGGGAGATGGAGGGGGGAGATGGAGGGGGGAGATGGAGGGGGGAGATGGAGAAGTGGGGAGATGGAGGGGGGAGATGGAGAGGGGGAGATGGAGGGGGAGATGGAGGGGGGGAGATGGAGAGGGGGAGATGGAGGGGGGAGATGGAGAAGTGGGGAGATGGAGGGGGGAGATGGAGGGGGGAGATGGAGAGGGGGAGATGGAGAGGGGAGATGGAGGGGGGGAGATGGAGAGGGGGAGATGGAGAGGGGAGATGGAGAGGGGAGATGGAGAGGGGGAGATGGAGCGGGGAGATGGAGGGGGGGAGATGGAGAGGGGGAGATGGAGAGGGGGAGATGGAGAGGGGGAGATGGAAGGGGGAGATGGAGGGGGGGAGATGGAGGGGGGGAGATGGAGGGGGGAGATGGAGGGGGGAGATGGAGGGGGGAGATGGAGGGGGGAGATGGAGAGGGGGAGATGGAGAGGGGGAGATGGAGAGGGGGAGATGGAGGGGGGAGATGGAGGGGGGGAGATGGAGAGGGGGAGATGGAGGGGGGAGATGGAGGGGGGAGATGGAGAGGGGGAGATGGAGAGGGGGAGATGGAAGGGGGAGATGGAAGGGGGAGATGGAGGGGGGGAGATGGAGGGGGGGAGATGGAGAGGGGAGATGGAGGGGGGAGATGGAGAGGGGGAGATGGAGGGGGGGAGATGGAGAGGGGAGATGGAGAGGGGAGATGGAGAGGGGGAGATGGAAGGGGGAGATGGAGAGGGGGAGATGGAGAGGGGGAGATGGAGGGGGGGAGATGGAGGGGGGAGATGGAAGGGGGAGATGGAGAGGGGGAGATGGAGGGGGGAGATGGAGGGGGGAGATGGAGAGGGGGAGATGGAGAGGGGGAGATGGAGAGGGGGAGATGGAGGGGGGAGATGGAGAGGGGGAGATGGAGAGGGGGAGATGGAGAGGGGGAGATGGAGAGGGGGAGATGGAGGGGGGAGATGGAGAGGGGGGCGGAGGTGGTTGTCTGGGCTGGTCCTGCGGCTTCCTTTGTGCTCCCAGCGTGGACACTGCTCACGGCCACCAGACTGGAAGTGTTGCTTTGGTAATTACGGCTGAACACCTGTTAGTTAAGAATAATAAATAAAAGCAGCGTGTGCTGCGTGAGACCAGGGCTCTAGCATCTGCTTCCAGGCTAAAGAGAGGGAGCAGCTCAGGAACCTCTGCCCAGGAGAGGCCGGCCCTGGGTGTTGAGGGGGCACTAGATCGGGAGGGAGGCTTCCACTCCAGCTGGAAGCTGCATGCACTCAGCGGCTGTGTACCCGATGCCCCCTGTGAGCTGGGCCCTGGCACCCGGGCCCTGGAGGGAGGCTCTGAGGCAGAGTGGTGGGAGGTATGGGCGCAGGGACCCAGGCCAGTCTCTGGAAGGTCTTACGTAGGCTGGAAAAAGTCCCCAGTTTCCTGTCCAGAATCCTGTCCAAAGCTCCACAAGGTCTGTTTGGTTGTCCTGGCTGGCCTTTCACAAGCCGGGGTGGCCAGTGAGCTGGGTGGACCTACAGGCGCTGGTCCCATTGACTCTCGGGATGGTTCCTATTTTTAGACAAGACGTACAGCCTAGAGGAGGGGCCCGTGGGTGCCGGCTCCCCCTGTAGCCCCACAGGAAGCAAAGGCTCAGGGTTGGCAGGGGCAGGAGGGCTCCCTGGGCAGGAAGGTGCTGTGCTCAGAGCCGGTGGGCAGCCAGCAGCTTGATGGGATGAAGTGGCCCAGAATTTCCGCAGGGTGAGCCAAGCATGGAAGCAATACGCAGAGGGTCTCTTCCAACGGTCTGGGCAGCCAGGGAGCCTGGTGCCAGGTGCAACACGGGCAGGGTGGCCTGGGAGCCTCCGAATCAACACGCGGCCCGGGGGCCTGGCCGCAGGTCAGCAACAGCCCCTGCGGAAGCGAGAGCAGGAAGGGGCCGTGGGGTCTGGGTGGGAGGGAAAACCCACATCCTCTGGGCCACGCACTGTGTGGCCTGTGCAGCCGGCGCCTGCTCCTTCCTGAGAACACAGCATCTTTGTGCCCCTCCGGAGCCGCTGCCCCCCGGAGGCCCAGGCGCTGATCTCCGCCTGCTGTCGGGGGCGGGAGGAACTTATTTTCAAAGGGAAAGTTATTCTGTGGCACAAAACGCTACACCTGTTGGTCCAGGTCGGTTGAGAAGTGACTGCTCCCCATTGTAGTGACATTAAAACTCTCTTCCTCGGAGGCCCTCGCTCTGAATTCAGGTCTGTGTCAGGTGGAGGCGGCCTGGAGGCAGGGGAGCCAGAGCCGCCCACGGGTGGGACGCCCCTCAGAGCCAGCTCCGCAGAGGAAAGGGGCGGGGACAGGGCTCTTCTCTTTGGCCCCATGAAACCTCCTCCCAAACTGTCATCTTCCTGATTCCCAGACTCTGTCAATTCGGTCAAGTTAACCAGCATTTCCCGAGCACCTACTGCGTGGCCGGCACTGTCGGGACTCCAGGGGTACGTCAGTGAACAAAGCAGGACCCTCCCTGTTCTGACCGAGTCTAGCTGGAGAAGGTGGGGCAGGGGACAGAAAATACGTGTAATAAGTGATTTACAGAGCACGTTACGGGGCGGCAGGTGCCATGCTGAGGGGCAGAGGGGAGCCAGGGCGAGGGCCGTCAGGGGTCTGGGGGCCGGGGCTTCAGAAGGGGCTCTGAGATCCACCTGCCTTCAGGACGACGCCCAACACTCAGAGGGTGGCGGGATAAAGGCAGGCCCTTTGGGGGAACGCGGGCTCCTCTGACGGGCAACGCTGGCTGAGGACACCCCGCGGCCTGCTGAGCTTTCTCAGAGCTGCTCTGGGTTCAAGACGCCCCAGCCCAGCCGCCGGCCTTCCCGCTCCCCTCCCAGCCTCTCCCTGCTCTCGCCTTGCTTTTCTCTCCTTGGAGCTGCTCTGATAAATGCCCCACCCGGCGAGTCCCACCTTGGCTTCTGCTTCTTGGGAGACCTGATGAACACAGCAGGCTGGCCTCACAGAGAATGAGACTGGAGGTTGGAGCCGTGCAGGGAAAGGGGCGGAGATTAGCCAAGTTCAGTGGTTCCACATCCTCCCAGCCTTGAACCTCGGAGCTGTGTTGGGCATGTCTGTGTATGTACAGTTGCCTCCTTGACTTGCTGATGGCAGAAACCACGCTTTCTGGCTGTGCCTGTCTCAGTACAGTGCATGTGGCAGAAAAGGCCTCAGAAAACAAGGACCGAGTGAATGAACAAATGCACAGCTGACTCACGGGAGGGATGGATAAATGGACAGGTGGATAAACGGGTGAGTGGAGGAATGAACTGGTTCATGGAAAGATGGATAAATGGGTGGGCAGATGGGTGAATAGGTAGGAAATGGATGAATGTACTGGTTTATGAACAGGTGGGTGGATGGCCAGATGGATGGACAGATGATAGATGGGTAGGTGTATGACTTATGGATAGGTATACATATTATGGATAGATGGATGGATGGATGATGGATGGGTGGATGATGGATGGATGGATGGATGGATGGATGGATGGATGGATGGATGGGGGAGGGAGGGAGGGAGGGAGGGAGGGAGTGAGGGAGGGAGGGAGGGAGGGAGGAATGGATGATGGATGGATGGATGATGGATGGATGGATGATGGATGGATGATGGAGGGAGGGAGGGAGGGAGGGAGGGAGGGAGGGAGGGAGGGAGGGAGGGAGGGAGGGAGGGAGGGATGAATGGACGATGGATGGTCAGTCTCTGATCTTTTCTGAACAGCGGATCAAGGGAAGGGCAGCGACAAGTACAGTCCATCCTAGGAGGGTCCTGAGGTAGTTGTTTGACCAAAATCATCAGAGGATGTCAGCAGCAGAGCTGGGAACAGAACCTAATATTCTTGACGCCTGTTGCCCCTCAATAAATCTTAGTGCTCGAGCCGTGGAACCATAATCTCTCCAAGTGCCATGAAAGGAGCAGCCTCCAACCTAAAGCCTGACGCTGTCCTCTGGACGTGCACAGAAGCTGCTGCTGGGTTACCGGACGCCCTCCTGGCCCAGGTGCCCACGAACTGCCATCCTTCCCTGTTTAGCCAGCACCCACCTCCCCTGGGAGCCTTAACCGATCCCCCCTCACCTGGCCACCGCAGCAGCGTTACTCTCCTGAACTTCCACTTACCCTCTCTACCTCCCTGCACACGCTCTCATTTCTTCACCAAACGGGCTGTGTCACCCATCCCCATGGCACCGCCCCAGGAACCTATCACGTGCCTGTTGCCCCTCGATAAATCTTACTGCTTGAACCGCGGAACCATGCAACTGGTCACCTACAACTAATCTCTGCAAGTTTCCACGGGGACCATCTACATGCCCTAGGACCACAGCCCTTTAAATATAACTATTTCTCATTTGCCGTCCCGGCTGCCTCAGCTTTCAGCAAAAACCGAGCAAAAAAGCCAGTTTATACATGTTCCCAGACGGTTCCCAGATTCAAAACAGCAACAAAGACTGGGAACTGACCACATACCAAAAAAAAAAAAAAATGACAAAAGAGATTAATTGCCTTTGGAAATAAAAGAGAATTGCCGAGAGTGCGATGATGGTCTGTGCCAGGGGAAAGCGTTTGCAGAAATACCGTCTTAGTGTGACATCCAGGGCCCAGCCGCACGGCTAGGAAACCCCGGCTGCAGGAGGCCTAATAATAGCCCCATTCTCGCCGGCGCTGCACAATCGGGCATCCAAATGTCCCAACCAGGGTTTGCCCTTCGGAAGGTTGGCAAAGAGCCAGGAGACTCTCACCTGGAGATCTGCTCAGCTTTTGGGGCTTCTCCGGTGTTGGGGGGGGGGGGTGAGTCTGTGGGAAGGCGGTGGTTAGGGGATTAGCATCTGACCCGGAGAGAGAGAAAGAGAGAGAAAGCAAAAAAGAGCACGTGAGAGAGCGCACACTCCGAAATCTCTCCGCTCGCTCCCCATCTCTGGGCCAGGCTCGGCCTCCAGGCCTCCCTCCCTCCCGAGTGGACTGGCAGCCGGCTCTGCACCGAGCAACCAGGACAGGAAGCAGCAGCAGGTCCACAGCTGGGGGCTGGAAAGCTGGCCCCCAGGAGGCAGAGGACGGGAGGAAATTTGTCTTGGATGTGATGCCCAGATGGAGTGGGGATGGGCGGAGTGAGGAGAGCCAAGGGAGATAAGAAGATGCTGTGATTTAGCCGGAAAGGGAGGGATGGGAGTGTCGGGGCTGCGAGTGTTAGATCTCCCCTCGCAGCTGCAGAAGCCCCCTCTCCCTCGGCCGGCGCTGTGAGCACATGCTGCCCAGGCCAGCCCAGCCGGGAACAGCACAACTCAATCCATTTGTGGCTGTCACGGCCTCTCCAGCACGGCAGCCACCAGCCACATGTGGCCATGGAGCACGTCAAATGTGGCTCCTCCAAATCAAGATGGCCCATCCGTGTAAAATACGCACCAGTCGTATTTGTGGCTGCCGTTACATTTCTACTGGTCAGTGCTGGTCTGTGGCTCTATCCACCACCCCACCCCCAATTTCCAATAGTTCTGTCCAATAAATACCTGAGGCACAGGCCACCATTGAGGACATAGGATGTTCTTAAAACACTGCTGTGTATTAGACTCACCTGCTGAGCTCTGAAAACTCGCCCGTTGGCCACCCCCAGGTGATGTCAGAATCTCCGGGTGTGGGACCTGAGGAATCAGTGTCCTTTTAAAGACCCCCAGGGGTTCCAAAGCGCACTCAGACTGAGGACCACCCAGGTAGAAAGGATGCCCAGACAAAGCCCCGGGGCAGGAGAGGACCCCAGGGCAGAGGACAGCTGGGAGGGCAGAGGGTTTCTGGGTCACCTGGAGCTCCAGGGGGAGGGGAGGCTCCTGCAGGGACAACCGTGGGAGAGACAGGTGGAGTCAGATGCGCTATGGTGCCACCTGCCTGGATCTCCCACCCGACCGACACCCCTGAGGGTGGCTCTGCCCCAGCCCAGTTCCAGGTCCACATACGCATGTGTCAAATGAACCCAATGGTCAGAGGTTCGGAGAAAGTGCCAGAGGTGTGCGCCCACTGGTGGCCAGAGGAGCAGAGGAGGCCAGGACGTCTGCCCGATTTGCCCCAAGTTCCCGGCCTTTTCCCTCCATGAAGCTGCACCTGACCTGCAGGTGTTTCCTGACCTGTGGTCGGCTAAGCATCCACCGTGGTTCTGAAGAGCAGGCCCAACAGCCCCCCACCCCCAAGCTGCGGTCCCTGCCCCCTGCCCTCTGCCCTGCAGGGAGCCTCAGTGTCCATGTCTGGAAGCTTCGCTGCTCTCCCCACGGGAGGCAAGCCTGGGCCACCCACCGTCCCCCACCTCTGGGTGTCCTTGCTTACTGGCACAACAGGACCTGCTGTAAAACAGCCCGTTCGTCTCCGGCGCACACCTGTGCAGCCCAGGCAAGCGGCAGCTTAGGAACCTCTTAGCTCCCAGTGGTCACACACTTAGAAATGCTCTTTCCCAGGAGAGGCACCCGTGGGCATGGGAAGGCCGCTGTCCCTCCACCTCGGGTGCCTTCACCGGCCTGGAAGTGTTGCCTGCAGAGGGACAGCCCGCCCCTCTGAGAGCTGAGCCCCCTGCAGTCATTTATCACAGGAATTGTGCTAAGTTAAGATGGACGCAGAACACAGCCAGCAGGGCAGGGCCAGCGGCCAGCTGCAGTGGGGAGACTCCTGACCAGGGCCCCATCCCAGTTCAGGGTGGGCCAGAGCCGGTTCCGGGGAATCTCCTCGCCGTGCCTGACAGCGGCCCCAGGTGAGCAGGGGAGGTCAGACGCACATCTGAAGGGAGGGACACGAAGCCAGGAGCAGACAGATCTGAGCTGGAGGCACTCACTAAGGTCTCTCGTCCCCCGGCTCCTAGGCCCGGAGCCCACGGTGCAAACAGCCCCTCAGTCCAGGGACAGGCCACAGCCTCGCTGAGTGAAGCTTTGAATCATTGTGGAACCGGGTGGAGTCTGGAGTCGGAAACACTCCCAGGACTCAGCCAAAGGCAGAGGCAGGTGTGGGGAGGGGGCCCCTCCCTCCTCCTGGAGACCTGCTAGCTTCCCTTCCCAATGGGGGGGGCGGGAGGAGCTAGGGATCCCTGTGCTGCTTTGGAAGGACACCAGGACGCCCGAGGGGCTGAAGGAGAAAACATCCCCTCCTTTCTGGGGACTTCTTGACTTTTATGGGACAGCCAAGCGCCCAGCCTGCTCCTGCAGAATCAGGTCTGAGGGAGCGGAGGAATCGGAGCCTCAAGCAACCCGGCTTCTCCCCAGCCTTAACTCAGTGGTTTTGCTCTTACTATCGATTGTATCTGAGATCAACCATCGACCCCACCGTGGGTCTCATTGGCCAGCGGGGTTTTCCTCCCAGTCCTGGGCCCGGCCCTCCTCTCCCGGGGGATCAGCAAGGCCCAGCCCAGCCAGGTCTGCAGGGTCCCCATAGGCATGTCCACAGGCTGCTGGGGAGTCTGCATGTTTATTCAACAATTCCTTGTTCCGTTATTAGAAATCCCATGGGGTCGGAGAAGAATATGAGCAGAATGTTTTGGGGAATTTCCAACAATGAAATGAAGATCCCTCTTCGTGGCTGTCCCAGGACCATCAGCCAGAACTCGGACCCCAGGACCTGAGGTGCCCTGGGCTGCACCCTCTCCGGGGGCCCTCCAGAGAAAGCCAGGGAGGCCGTAAATCCTTTCTCCCCAGGCCACAGCAGCTAGGGCAGGGAAATGGAAGGTTAAACAGCTTACGTGCTCAGCAGCGGGAGCTCCTAATAGACCCCATTCAGGGGGACCTCAGACCCATGGATTTTGCCACAGAATCTGCAAATCCACAGCTTTTCACTTGATTCCAGTGGTTGAAAAGGAGAGCTGAGGTTTCTTTTTTATTGTAAAATACCGTAACAAAGTTTACCACTTCAACTATTTTTAAATGTTCAGTTCGGAAGCATGAATCACATCCACAGTGTGGTGCAAATATCACGTGTAGAGGAGGCAGTTACACAGAATGAGCAGAGTAGCTACGATGGGCCAGGTACAGAAAGTCACCAGGGTAGAAAGCCCCAGGTGCCTAGCAAAGGGCAGAAATGGGAAAACAAGTGTTGCAGGACCTCACCCCAAGGCGGCCTCTCCTCCCTACATATCGCTGGTCTGGCAGTTTGGACCCTCCCCTGACCTTTCCTCCCCTGGCATGTCACTAGTCCTGTCAGAGACCCCCCCTTAGAGGAGGAACAAGGGGGACCAGAGAACAGCCTCGTGGGGCTCCCCTACGAGCCCTTGGGTGACCACTCCCTTAAGCACTAAGCCCTCAGGACAACGAGGTTCTGACCCACATCAAATAATCTTAGGAACAAAGCCTTGGGTCTGCTGACCACAGAGACAGTTTCGGGCAAACTGGAGACGACATCTAGGCCTCAGTTGTGTTTCAGCTCCAGGTCCAGGGAAGCAGCAAAACCAGGACCAGCTGTGATGACTAATGACCCCCTGCCCCGGTGCTGACAATCAGTGGAGACCTGGCCCTGAAAGGACACACCTGGAGGGCTGATGAATATTCTATTGCGATCCTGTCCTGAGACCTCCCCTAGGATCCCCGCCTTTGGAAAGGGGAAAAAAGCCCTTAAGACGAAGGACCCAGCTCTCTCTGTCTCTCTGTCTCTGTCTCTCTCTGTTCCTCTCTCTCTGTCTCTGTCTCTCTGTCTCTGTCTCTGTGCCTGTCTCTCTGTCTCTGTCTCTCTCTGTCTCTGTCTCTCTCTGTGCCTGTCTGTCTCTGTCTCTGTCTCTCTCTGTGCCTGTCTCTCTGTGCCTATCTCTCTGTCTCTGTCTCTCTGTGCCCGTCTCTGTCTCTGTCTCTCTCTGTGCCTGTCTCTCTGTGCCTGTCTCTCCGTCTCTGTCTCTCTCTCTCTCTCTGGAGCACGCCTCGGCCTCTCCTCCCCTTTCTTCCCTCAAGACGAGTACTTCTGCTTCCTTTCTCTGAGCTCCCAGAGCCCCTTTTGCCTCTGTAACTTTTTCCTGAGTCGTGCAGCCCGGCTGGCTCTCTCTTCGACCTCTGTGACTTTTCTAAATAAACTCTCTTTTATAATTAGTTATTTTCTCTGAGTTCTTTCTTTGCCAAACTCAAGGACTGCGATCTAACTTTGATGGTAACATCTGGTGCCATTCGCCGTTAACATCACCACTATTTATTTCAATTTTTTTTCGTCACCTCCAACGGCAACTCTGTACCCATCAGGCAGCAGCTCCCACTCCGCCCGCCCCTGTAAACTCCAGTCCACTTTCTGCCTCTGCCACAGGTATTTCATATAAGCGAAATCACGCAACGGTTGTCCTTTCGTGTCTGGTTTACTTCACTTAGCACAATGTTGCTGAGGTTCATCCACTTTGTAGCAAGTGCCGATACCTCCTTTGAGACTTAATAATGCTGTGTGTAGACAGGCCACGTGGACACTGTGCTGTTTCCCCCTCTGGGCTACTGCGAACGCTGCTGCTGCTGTGAGCACAGGTGACAGGTGTCGTCTGAGTTCCTGTTTTCAATTCTTTGGGGTACATACCTGGGAGTGGAATTGCTGGGTCATGTGGTAAGATGCAATTTTGCTCCCAAGTTTTACTTTCTTATAAAAAAAAGTAAAAAAACACACAGTGAAACGGACAGGAGCCACGTGGGCCGGGCCGCTGGAGCTCAGTCACGCGAATGAACCTGTGCCGCTGTGATAGTAAGTGGCACAGGTGACGGTAGGGTTACTGAGAAAAGTGAGCCAAGTGAGGCAGGAAGGGAAATGTACAGCGTCCACGTAGGCGGCCTCGGGCCCGGAGCGCCTCACCCGGGGACTCGGGTGGGGCAGGGGGCTTCTCTGCCAGGTACTGAAAGCCAAGCTCAGCATGGACATACATTTCCCTGCAGGGGACTTCTTCAAAAAACGTCAGCAGAAGTCAAGGTGTAAAAGATACGCTGAAATGCGCACAGCCCCTCCTGGCCCTCACAGAGGCGTCTGGAGGGAGGTCCCGCCCGCGTGGCTTGCTCTGCTGTTTGTACTGGCAGGAGCGAGCAGGAGGTGGGAGGAATAACAGCAGATGATGGGGCCTTCTGAGCGGGGCCAGCTTTCTGGTTTGCAGCACAGAAAACAGACCCCTGGCCGGTGGAGGCCAGCCCCCAAGCCTCCGGGATGTGGCTTTCAGAGCTGAGCCCTGCCGCGCCCCTAAGTCTCAGGGGCTATGTTGCCTCTACTTTGAAGAGGCCAGAGCAGCAGAATCTGTCCCAAACCAAGATGCAAGGCCGAGGAAGCCAAGCGAACGCCTGGCCCACTCATGGCAGCTGCTCCACGGCCCCCGTGGAGCCAAGACAAACACTCAGGGGCTTTCACAGCCGCCTCTAAAAGCCACGGGCGCCCAGCACCCGGACCTGTGCCCTCCTGAAGGTGTGGGAATGGGACCCTCCACCTGCATAGGTGCCATTCCCCGCCTGCCCTCCGACCCCCAGAGGTGGGCTTCTTGGGAGGAGCACTGTCAGTTTAGTTCAGCTGCTGGCCCTCATGAGCGAGAATGCTAGAAAGCTGGGATGGGTAGAAAGGGTCTGTGTTTTCTTTCTCTTTCCCACTGTAGGTTTCCAGCTCTGAGGAAAAGTTGGACTTTGATCCTGTTCCCACTCAGCCACCCCAGGAAAGGGAAAGCGGAGGAAGAGCGCCAGCAAAGCCAGGGACCTGCTGGGCATGGTGCAGAGTCAGCAGAAAGAGGTCTCCCTGGGTGTGGAAAGGAATCAATGCTCAGGGCTTACTGAGCCTTCCCACATTGCATTTCCAGAACCACCATCCTCAGTGCTCTGCTCTGGCTCCAGGAACCCGGAGAAACCTGGCTGTGCACTCTTTCCAGAAGCTCCCCTGAAATGGCCTAGTTTAACCCAAATCCATCCATCCATCCATCCATCCATCCATCCATCCATCCATCCATCCACTCTCCCATCCATCCATCCATCCATCCATCCATCCATCCATCCATCCATCCACCTACCCTCCCATCCATCCATCCATCCATCCATCCATCCACCTACCCTCCCATCCATCCATCCATCCATCCACCTACCCTCCCATCCATCCATCCACCCATCCATCCATCCATCCATCCATCCATCCATCCATCCATCCATCCATCCATCCATCTACCTACCCTCCTATCCATCCATCCATCCATCCATCCATCCATCCATCCATCCATCCATCCATCCATCCATCCACCTACCCTCCCATCCATCCATCCATCCATCCATCCACCTACCCTCCCATCCATCCATCCATCCATCCATCCATCCATCCATCCATCTACCTACCCTTCCTTCCATCCACCCTTCCTTCCATCCACCCTTCCTTCCATCCACCCTTCCTTCCTTCCTTCCTTCCTTCCTTCCTTCCTTCCTCCCTCCCTCCCTCCCTCCCTCCCTCCCTCCCTCCTTCCATCCATGCACCCACTCATCCACTCATTCACTATTCACCAAGCATGTTTTCTGTGTACAGAACTGGCCCAGGCGTAGTGGGGACCCAAACCCAGCACCAGGCTCAGTGCCATAGAATAGAAGATACTGACTGTCTGCTGAACAAATGAATGAATGAGCCTTTTGATTTATTTTTTTCCTGTTTCAGAGGCTCAGTGCACAACATCTCACAGGGAAAGGAAAAATCCTAGAGAGTTTCCATCCATCAGCAGGAATCTACTTTGGTTTCATCTACAGTGAAAGCCAGTGGTTCTCGCCCCACCTGGAGGCAGGTTGTCGGGAACACGCCTGAGAGTCGGGGCGAATGAGGGAGCAACAGGACTTTGGGGCCTGCAAACGGAGAAGAGGGTCCCTCACCAGCTTCCCATCGAGCAGCAAGGAGTAGGGACAACACTTTGAGGGGAAGACTTACGGACAGTTCCTCAGGGAAAAGTCCCCTCTGATGAAGCGGCTTCAGGGTGACCTGGCCGCTCTTTCACACAAGCTCCTCGGCCAGCACAGCCCTGGGTGGGAGAGGGCAGGGCAGGCCTTTGAAGTGGAGCGTGTTTCTCTGGTGGCTCGGCTGTTTCTGGGTGACCGGTTTTCGCACATCCATCTTCGGGCTCTAACTTGGCTTCCACCAAGCCTGTGCCGTCGGCCCCACCTTGTTGCTCACTAACCAGGAGGAATGGATACGGGGCTTTTAGGGGCTTTCGAGAACCTTGCATTGTAACCCAGGTGATTTATGGCCCTGCTGTTACAGCTCCGGCCTGGTTCCGTTTGCCCAAAGGAGTGGAGGTCGCCCTCACACGCAATGAGCCCATTACTCACGGATCCCAAGCGAGGGACAAAGGCCTGGGAGAGTCGGTCGCCCCCCGGGCTCCTTTCCCTCCTGCTCCGGAGTCGGGGCTAAAAGAGGGACGCACGCCTGGGCTCTGGGGAGGCCTCAGTCCTGCAAGCCACCCGGGCTCTGGGGAGCCTCAGCCCTGCAAGCCGCCCGGGCTCTGGGGAGCCTCAGCCCTGCAAGCCGCCTGGGCTCTGGGGAGGCCTCAGTCCTGCAAGCCACCCGGGCTCTGGGGAGGCCGCAGTCCTGCAAGCCGCCCGGGCTCTGGGGAGGCTCAGCCCTGCAAGGCGCCCGGGCTCTGGGGAGCCTCAGCCCTGCAAGCCGCCCGGGCTCTGGGGAGCCTCAGCCCTGCAAGCCGCCCGGGCTCTGGGGAGCCTCAGCCCTGCAAGCCGCCCGGGCTCTGGGGAGGCCTCAGCCCTGCAAGCCGCCCGGGCTCTGGGGAGCCTCAGTCCTGCAAGCCGCCCGGGCTCTGGGGAGCCTCAGTCCTGCAAGCCGCCCGGGCTCTGGGGAGCCTCAGTCCTGCAAGCCCTGCAAGCCCTCTCCCTTCGCTCACACCTCTGCCCGGCTGCAGGCCGAGAGCGTGGCGCGTGGCTGGAGTCTGGGGAGACGCCACGGGCGCTGACACGGGCCTCCACGCTCTAAGCAACTGAGCGACGCAGCGGACAGGCGGCCGGCACGTGGGGTCACAACTCAATACATTGCTCTGGAAACGCGGGAGGGCGTTTCTCTCCGACAGGGGGTCTCTGTGCGTCACCCCTAACCTTTCCGCTGCTGCCCGACGCCCGGTGCCTCACCTGTGAAACCTCCCCACCGAGCGCAGAGGGAGACGAGCGGAGGAGCACGCCCTCTCGCTGTCCGGGCAGGTTTCTTCTGGGTGAAAATCAGCCCAAGCGTAGCAATCAAGCGAGAATCAAGCCCGAAAGGTGCCCGCAGCCGCGTGGGGGGTGGGCTGGGGCCGCCCGGGGCCGTGGTGGACCTGTCGTGCTTCCCACGCCGGTTACGCCATTTATCGCAGAACCAAAAGGGCTTCCTGGGTGATCTGTCGGCATTACTGGGAATGGCCTCCTCCTCTTTTGCTTATTAATTTTATTTTTTAAAATTATTAGAAATATTTTTTCCAGCGCAGCATCGACCCCAACCTTCGACCCTGAAGGAAAAGTGGCCCCACAGGTGGGGCTGATTCTGCCCCCTCCCCGCGTCCCATCAGGAGCAGCCTGCACCCCAGGTGCAAACACCCCGAGCCACTTGCGGGGTGTCTGGGAGCCGCCACGTGGGGAGGGGAGGCCGGCGGCACCCGGTGCCTCCCGGGGGGCGTGATGCAGACGAGGTGGCACCGAGGAGGCTCTACCCAGGGCTCAGGGTAGATTCATTTACACTTTGTCAAAAATACTGTTTTCCTAGGAAAGGCTGGTCTCTTGCACTGTGTCCCCCACGTTGCCATCTCTCCTCCCCCTTTTAAAAATGGCCGGGGGGGTGGGGGTGGCAAACCTACTCCACTATCAAAAGTCTTAGGTCTAGTTCGAACCTGTAAAATAATGTGCCCAGCCCTGGCCAGCGTGGCTCGGTGGTTAGAGCGTCGGCCCGAACACCAAAGGGTCACGGGTTCGATTCCCAGTCAAGGGCACGTGCTGGGTTGTCGGTTCCATCCCTGGCCCTGGTTGGGGCAAGTGCAGGAGGCAAGCGCCGTCCATGTTTCTCTCTCTCTCCCCCCCTTCTACCTCCTCTAAAAAACCAATGGAAAAAGTATCCTCCAGTGAGAATTAACAACAACAACAAAAATTAAAATAATGTACCCAGAGTGGGTTTGAAACGTGGCTCGACCAACAGGTATTTGCTGTAGAAGAGCCGGCTGCGCTGAACACGGTGCCCAGCCGGGCAGATGAGGCCCGTGGCCCACGGTGCACACCCGCCACCCTCCCCCGAGCCCCGGGACAGGCAGGGAGGCTCGGGCAGTCCTGCCAAGGCCGAGCAACTTCACGACTTGCGTTCTAGTTCGGGGTCTTTCTTTATGCGCTTGGACAAGTTCGCTGACACCTTCCAGTCCCGACTTCACTTCTCTGTACAATGGAAGCTTTAGAAGTTTCAGCCGCAGAATAAAACGATGATAACACACTTCTCTGTACATCGAGGTCGAGTTTAGGAACCGGTGAGAATTATTTAACCTGCCTCCGCCATCCTCGGTCTCAGCAGAGCGCCCAGCGCCGCCTCGGGGCTCAGGAAGGGTCCCTCCCCTCCCCGTCCCATCCCTCGGACCCGGGGACACCTCCGAATGGTTTATGACCACACCGGCCCTACCCTTGCCCTGGCCGTGTCATGGCCGTAGGAAATGTTTATCTAAGCCGGACGGCTTATCACAAAGGCCCCTGCCTCAGTTTCCCCCCTTGTAACAACCCCTTTTCTGTGCACCGGATGCAGCCGTTTCTCCGTTGGCTCTGAGTTCCTTAGGCGATGCTCCGGTTTCTTCTCTGCTTTCTTACTACACGTGTCGTTTCAGAAGAGTAGGAGCCGCGGGGACGATAAAAGCTGGGGGGTGAGATGAAAGAGAATGATACCAATTACGGCGCATCCGGATCACAGCTCTGAAAAAAGCAGAGGGCGGGAGTTACGCCGAAGAAGCTTTTTAAGTCTCCCCAGCGCAACTCTCTGAAGCCCACTATCTTTCCGAAGCATCCCAACGATCTTTCCGTCGCGACTTCAAACAGGCCTAACGACACCCACAGAGAGAGGCGGGCGCAGCTCCCCGGGGGCGAGGGGCGGAGGCTCGTTTAGAAAATTAATAGAAAGTAGGCGAGTCCTTACACGTAGCCACCCTGCTGCTGCGAGAGATGGATCCCCCGTCAGGCTTTTATAAAACAGACACCTCGGTAGCCAGGAGAAACGAAACCCGGTCTCGTGTATCGGAAGGATCAGCGGCAGCTGAAATAAGTCTATCCTGGGGGGAGATGAAACCCTAACCTTTCCAAGAAACTGTCGCTGGGATGAAAAAGCCCATCGGAGGCGCTGCTTCGGGCTGGGCCCAGCGGCCTGGGAGATGCGCGGATGCCCCGGAGGTGGAGCCCCGCCCGCCCTTCCGCAGGTCCCGGCGAGACCCCGTCTCACCCGCCTGCTCGCCTGCTCGTCTCCGTGGGGGCTGGACGACAGCTTCTGGGGGAGCGGGGTGCAGCCGGCCGGTTGGAACCGGTTTGAAACGAGTGACGCAGGCAGCTTCCCTCCGGCGTGTTTGACGGGCTCGCAGCTCCCCTCGCAGAGAACCAGGGGAAGTACCTTTGGCAGAGTCGTAAATGCTCAGCTCTTTCCGGAAGGAGCGTGTCGACCACCTTGACCTAAGTCCCCAAGGAAGCTTCCACCCCGAGGGCGCCCCGGGCCCCCGCGCGTCAGGAAGCACCAGCTCCCTGGAACTTGGTTCGCATGTTGGTCTCGGTTGTCTCGATGGAGGACTGGACCTTCTGAAACGCTCGGACGACGGCGCTCCCCGTGGCTCCGACGGGCCCTTGCGTGGCCTCCGCCTTCCGCGCCCGTCGCACGCAGGGTGGGCCCGGCCACGAGGCGCACAAGCCAGCGCGGAGGGCGTGCCGAGGACTCATCCTTGAATGCGGTCGTGTCGCTTCTCAGGCAGCACCCAGAAGCTCTGCTTTCCCACGGCGGTTCAGGCGAGAGCTCAGCGGAGGGGCCAAAGCCGGAGACGGCAGCCGCCAGCCGTTCCCCAAATCGCCCAGGAAAACGCGCCGGGAGAGACCTTGGAGGCAAGCGGGGCAGGCCTCTCGTTCCGACCGCGGACATGGAGGGATGGGGAGGTGGTGTGGCTGCCTGGTCAGCGGCCTCACCCCCCACCTGGACTCGGGGGGCCCGCCCCCGCCGCCACTCACCTCGGAAGGCCCCCTCGACCACCCCAGCCACCACTCTGAGAAGCCCAGCGGAGCTTCGAGGGGAGGCCACGTGGGGGGCCAAGGCCCTGGCCAGCAGCCCCAGCTGAGCCAACGGCCAGCAGCTGGCCAGGCAAGCCGGTGGGCCAGCTGGTGCCTCGGAACGAAGACGACCCGTCCCCACCGGACGCCACCCAAACTGCAGGATCCTGAGACACAAACGGTGGTTTCAAGCCTCTCTGTTCCGGGCGGGTTTGCTGCCCAGCAGTGGATGCCCAACCCCTGTCTGAAATGGCCTTGTTCACATTTGTCTGCTTTCCACAATCTGCCCGCCCGTCCCCCGGCCCGCCCAGGACGACACAGGCCCCACGGCCTGCCCGCCCGTCCCCCGGCCCGTCCAGGACGACACAGGCCCCACGGCCTGCCCGCCCGTCCCCCGGCCCGTCCAGGACGACACAGGCCCCACGGCCTGCCCGCCCGTCCCCCGGCCCGTCCAGGACGACACAGGCCCCACGGCCTGCCCGCCCGTCCCCCGGCCCGCCCAGGACGACACAGGCTCCACGGCCTGCCCGCCCGTCCCCCGGCCCGCCCAGGACGACACAGGCTCCACGGCCTCACCCGCCCTGTTTGTTACAGGATCCCTGGGACTCAGCACAGTGCCGGGCCCCCCACACACCCTTGGTAAATGTTTGTCATTGAACGAATGAGTGAGAGAAGTCACAGATTTTGATGTCTTGACAGTCAGGCCTCAACCCCCAGAGTCCTGCGCCCGCCCCCATGCTGCTCGGTTACCCCAAGGCACCTCCATGCCACCTTCTCACAAGCCACCCCCTCGGATCCGTAGCCGGAATTCAAGCCCGAAGTCTGCCTGGTCTACTCCAGCACGTGTCATGCTCAAGGCCAAACACCCCTCCGGGCAGCGGATGTTCACCGGGGCGCCCACCACAGCCTCGGCCCTTCGCACGTATCCACACAGTTAACTCTCTTCGCAGCCCTGGCGCCGTGGCTTCTACAAACGGGGCGTGAGGGGAGGGGCGGAGTGGTCACTGCCCGAGGCCACGGGCTGGTGGGTGGCAAAGCTGGTGGTGGTGAGCAGGCGCCTGCCCTGCAGGGAGCCTGCCATTCTCCAAAACGCAACCCTGGCAGGAACCACCCAACGACACTCACCGAAGTTAACTGCATAAAAAATAAAATGCGGAGTTTAAGATACTCCAGACGCCATGTCCGCGTATCATGGGCGGACTCTCCGTGGACAAAACCGGCACAAGGGCTCCGGGTGCGTCAGCCTCTCCACCACCTTCCAACGCCCGCGTGCGCCCGGGGCTGGCTGCTTTGTTGATGCCAGTTTGGATGAGCACTATGTATTTTATATATATATATATTTTAAATATGTTTATTGGTTTTTAGAGAGAGCGGAAGGGAGAGAGAGAGAGAAACCGATGTGAGAGCCGCCTCCTGCGCGCCCCCGACTGGGGACGGAGCCTGCAACCCGGGCACCTGCCCTGACCAAGAACTGAACTGTGACCTCCGGGCTCATAGGTCGGCCGGCGCTCAGCCACTGAGCCACGCCGGGCCGGGCCGGGTGAGTGCTTTGAAGAGCAGGCTTTCCTGGGAGCTGTCGCAAGTCCCACCTGGGACTTGGAATCTCTCAGCCCCGTCCTGGAGCCCACCCTCGGCCGTCTGGCGACCGTGTCGTGCTGCCGGGAGGGGGCCTTTGAGCCTCAGGGACAATGACCTGGCTGATAAAGGGCAAGGAAAGTGGCCAAGGAGGAAAGGCTGAAGGGTGGCAGACTGAGTGAGGGGCAGAAGGCAGAGCGGGCCAGCTTAGCGCCAGCCCGCAGCCCAGGAGGGCTCCTGCGGGCAGGGCCTGTGGTCGCCCACCCGGGAGAACACGGGCAAGAAAAGACTCAGAGCGGGAACCGAAGGGCTGAGGTGTCATCGCTCCTAACACGGCCACGCGGGCCACTCACCCGGCCCGAAGCCGAGGGGCTCGCGAGATCCAAGCCGAGGGTCCTATGAGAAGCCTCTGCTCCGGGTGGGGCAACAGAAAACCGGTTCGCCCCAGCCCAGGGTCTCACGTCCTGCACCGCCTTGGGGTGGCGCCTCCTTCTCGCGTGCCCTTGGCGACTCTGAAAGCCTGGGGGCAGGTGCCGAGCAAGCGGGGAGCACCTTTAGGACCTGTGACGTCCCAGGGTCGCCCCGCCCGGCTCCCGCCCCAGCTCAGCAGCGCCGTCCACGACCAGCGAGGCCGACCAGGCCGGAAAGCGCCGATTTCAACGGAAGACAAACACTGTTTGGGAAACTCAAGCAAAATGCTACGTTAAGGGGAAAACGTTCCATTTATTCCGATGTCTTTCTGGAAAACGGCTGCTTGGAAAATGTCCGTAGAGGCCGGGAGCCCCGAGGGGCCGGGCGGTTTGCAGGCCCGCGTCCCAGGTGCAGACACGGCGCGGGCTCTGGGCGCAGACGGGGCACCGGCCGGCGCGGTAACGGCCACAGCGAGGAGCCCGGGTTACGGCTCCCCTCGCCGCCGTAACCCAGCCGCGCCCGCGGCCTGTTTGCGGCGCGGCCGCCGGGCGCCCTGTTAACGTTTACGGCCCCTGTTACATACGTGTGATGTGAGAAGGTTACGGCAGGAGAGGGAGCCGTAACTCTGCGTTCTCTGATAGTTACGGCTTGAAGGGGAGTTTAGAGTGGCTACTATTTTTCCTTTGTTTTCTTTCTCCCTCGTCCCGGTCGAGTGTTTTTCACGGCATCTCCGGTCCCAGAGCTATTCCCAGGATTCTCTACTTCAGCGCAGAGACCGATTCCACGCTTCTGCTCCAAACGCAGCCTCCAGGCGCCTGGGACGGGAGAGGCCGCGGCAGGTACGCGGGGACTCGGCGCCTCTCCCGCTCCCCTGTGCAAACGGTCTCGGCACACGGGGGCCACGGGGGCCACACGAGGGGCTGGAGCGAGTACGGGATGGAGGGAGAGACGGGAAGAGAACTGAAATGCGCTCGCTACGGTTTATGGACCCGGCATGGATCCCCCACCGGAACGGGAAGACACCATCCCATTTTACAGCTGTGCAGACTGAGGCTCACACAGCTAATCCTGGCTTCCGGGTCGCAGAACCAGGGCCCGAACTTACGTTTCTAAAAGCTCACACTCTTTTCTACCATCCCAAGCAGAATTTTCTAGCATCCCAAGTGTGTTCCTGAAGACTAGGTAGGTTCTGTTTTTTAAATCTTTTTTTGTTTTGTTTTTTTACCCCTATAAAGCAAAGTACACTTGATATTAAGAAGTCAGAAAACAGAAAGTAGAAAGCAGGGAAAAATGACGCATGGCCCCGTTACCCCGAAACTACCTCTGAATTTTTCAGTTTTTTCCTGCAAAATATCTTTCTGAGAGCTTCGGCTTGTTTATTGTTTTTTACAGAAATGTGTTCGTGACCCTCTCTCTCCTTTACTGAAAACTCTTCCAGGCGGGGAGAGCACAGCAGGCGAGAGGAAAGGTGTGGGGTGCAGGTGTGGCGCAGACGCAGCGCTGGGCACCCAGCGGCCCGCGGGGCCTGACTGACGCCTCCGAGCGCCAGGCGGGCCCCTGGGTGCCTGGTTTCAGGGGACCTTGTTCTGTAAGCCACAGGTATGCACGGTCTCCAGCAAACAGGTGGCAGCTAATGAACGATAAACTCGCCCGCAGGGACGCTGCGGGGGCTGCTGACGGAGGCGGGAGCAGCGACGTCACTGTCACTGTGCTGTGGGACCGTCACTCAGGCAGCAGCGCCAGGCAGGCGGACCGAGGGCACCTCCCCGAGGGAGGGTCTGGGAGCCTGAGGGAGGGCGGGCGTCGGGCCGGGGAGGTAGAGGAAGAACAGGGCCGAGCGAGACACAGACATTCTCCCCGGAGCTATGCAGACAGTGTGAGCCCAGAAGCCAAAGCAGGCGGCCAGCGGGAGCCGGGTCGTAAGGGCTGAAAATGCAAAGAACTGTTTCCTGTTAGATTTTCAGATCCTCTTGAGACCAACTTCAGGTGAGAAAAACGTGCATTAACCATCCCGAGACAAATTTGCAACGGAGTTCACTACCTTTAAACGTTTCAATCCCTGTAACGTGCGGGGGACGTACCTGTAGGACCAGGCCGGGCACGGATTTCTTTCCCTCACATGACCCCGACCTGGAGGCTGTACTGACAGGCGGTGGGTGTGAGAGCACGTGAGCTGCGGCCCTGGGAACGCGTGGCTGCCGTGGGAATTTCTCTCACGGTCAACGGCCTGGGGCATCATCATTTAGGTCCATCCCACTTCTCTCGGACCGTGAATTCCTCAGAGCAGAAGCCCTGTGCTCTCCGTATTTAAGCACCTCGCACGACTGCAAATAGCAAGCGCTCGATACCCGGTTCCTGAAGGTGCCAACTGCAGGAAACTGTGTGTGATTATACATATGCACACACATGTACGTGTGTATGTACAGATTCATCCATATGCGAATACATGTAGATATGTGTATGCTCATGTGTGTATTCATATGCATGTTCATGTAGATTGTACACTCATATGTGTGGTCACGTGTGTATACTCTTGTGTGTATATTCACGTATGTGTATAGTCACGTGCGCATTCATGTGTAGTCATGTGTATATATTCATGTGTGTACCCAGTATGCCTGTATACTCATGTGTGTGGTCATGTGTGTAGTCGTGTGTGTAGTTGTGTGTGTACTCATGTGTGTAGTCATGTGTGTAGTGTGTGTAGTCGTGTGTGTGTAGCTGTGTGTGTGTAGTGTGTGTAGTAGTGTATGCGTGTGTAGTCGTGTGCGCGTGTGTAGTCGTGTGTGTAGTCATGTGCGTGTGTAGTCGTGTGTGTGTGTAGTCGTGTGTGTAGTCATGTGTGTATAGTTGTGTGTATACTCGTGTGTGTAGTCATGTAGTTGTGTGTGTGTAGTCGTGTGTGTGTGTACTCATGTGTGTGTGAAGTCGTGTGTGTGTAGTCATGTGTGTGTAGTCGTGTGTGTAGTCGTGTGTGTGTAGTGGTGTGTGCGTGTAGTCACGTATTAAGTTGTCCTGTCCTCCGGTCTGGCTGTGCTGCCCCCATTCTCGACAGTAAACATCCTGAGAAAGTGACCTTGGTCACCCTTCAGTGTGTCACCTACCTGAGCAGGTGGCCTTGCTTTATGCACAATTCCTGAAAGAAATTCCCTGCAAACCAGATGTTTCTGCAGCAAACTCAATTCTAAGTATACAAAGAAATCTGCTATTTGGCATAAACTTCACATACACTTTAGAGAAATGTAAACTGCCAACCTTAAATATATCTGTTTTCAAGTCCGAGTTTGACACATCAGGTCTGTCCCACCCGAGTCACACAGAAACTGAGGAGCAGGCTCAGGAACACCTGCCTCTCGGCTGGTTTTCCTCCCCGGTAACAGCCAACTGGTCGGAGAAACAGACCTGCCCTCCTCTTGGTCCTTCCCCAGGAGCGCGGCTGTGAGCCCGAACCCGTCTCTAAGATACGGGGCGTCCATCCACCCGGGAGAAAGGAGGCTCCCCTCACCCCACGTAATTAATTCTCCACGCCGAGGCCCTGCCCGGCGTCCGTCCCCACCGCCCGCCCTCCGCCCATCTCTGGCCCGCAGCGGGCACCGCGGAAAGCAGGTTGGGGCTGGCGGGCGATCCTGCAGACCCATGAATCCATAATTCAAAATAAGCCCATCAAAACATTTGCTCTTACTTTTCACCCCGCTGACCCCCCGGTGGAAATGTTAAGACACAACAGCAGAGGAGGTGAGCGGGGCGGACAAAGGCTTTCCCACAGCCTCCAGCCCCGAAACGTCCTAATCCCATTGACGCCGTTTCTCTGGGGCCAAGCACTGCCCCGGGGGCTGGGCTCCTGCCCGCGCCCCTCGCAGCGCCCGGTGGCTGCGTAGCGACCAGCTGCCTGTTGCTATGGCGATTGGTTCCAGAAGGGCAACGCGGGGCACCTAACCCAGGGGCTTTTAAACCAAACCACATGCTTATTAAAAGAAAGGAGAGAGTTTCCATTAAAATATCTGGGCTGATTACATTTGGAAACTTAATAACATGTCTTGACTCAAATAACTCCCACTGAACGGGGCCCCAGCAGGACTGAAGGAGTTCACCAGGGGAGCAAACATCTCTGGGGAAACTTGGCATCTTAACCCCGGTTAACATTTTAATTAAGGAGGGAAAATTCGGTGTCATTTGCTTTTCTTTGGTCTCCAGGAGCGGCGGGGGACACGCTTGAGAATTCTCCAAGAGACCGGCGGAAAGAAATACATTAGCTAATTAGTGATGATCCGCGACATCTCTATAGGGACCTGTACACCCCTCCGCTTCGCTCGCCACCGTTTCCACGGCCCCCCTCTTTCCAGCCGTTTCTCAGCAGAGGATGCACGAGCCTAAGTGCTTGTTTTAAAAAATATATTGTTAATTGAGAGTTACGCCGTCGCTCGAGTCTTTTACTCTGCACAGCCGGAGAAAGGCAAGGACGGGCGCAAACTACAGCCCCGTTTTTTGGGAAACGTCCAGAATTCAGTAACTTTAGAAAGCTTTTCCCCAAACCCTCATTTCATAACCATCAAAAACTCATCATTTTTATTAGCATTTCCTTTTTCCAGCCAGGCAGGCACCCTGGGGAGAGTTTCTCAGGCCGGCCCAGTTAAGCTGAAAATTTTATCTTCACTGTTTTGCAAATGAGCTTGTGGAAGGGAGTTTAGAACCGGAGCCAGCGAGCGGGAGGGTCCGCCCCGCGCCCAGCGCCAGGGGCAGCCTGGGGTCCTGCGCTCAACCGGCTGGGCTACCGTTTGTCCAAAAAACGGAAATAAGAAACGGTAGTAAAATCGGCTTCGTCAGAGGACGTGTAGAAGTTTCCAGTTTATCTCCAAACTCAAGTAGTAGCCGGCAGAGGCTTTTTGTGCTTTAAGTGTTTGCCTCGCCCTGCGTTCTTCTGTTAATGGGAAGCCTGTTCCTCCTCTCGAGGTCCCTGAATCTACACCCCAGTCCTTGCGGCCCTGCGTTCCCTTCCCCGGAGCCCTCCCTGCCCCGCGTGGCCTGCGGTCACCCTCGGGCCCCCAGGGAAAGCACACCCAGCGGCCCCCTCCGGCGAGGGCCCCAGAGCGATGGGGAGCAACTGAACTATGTGTTAATTGCGTTAAGGCGCTTTCTCTAATGAAATAGTAGCTTTCTCCATGGCAACGGTGATTAGAGGGTGCAGAGCGGCGGGTCCTCAGGGCCTGTCTGTCTGGGAAGCGCGGCCCCTTCACGGAACAATTCAGGGCCCATAGACGTTTATTGTGCACATTTCGCCTAAGCTGACTGCTCGGGTCACACTCCCCAAAGCCGCTTTCTCTCCCTCTGAGCGCTGTTCTCAAGCCGATCTGGGGGGTTTGGGGGGGATGAGAACTGTCTGGAGCTGGGAGTGGGGGAGAGAGCGCCGAGATCTGCTCCAGCTCCGTTGGGGGGATTTGCAGTTTGAGAGTAAGTTGGCTCTACGGAAGCCCAGGCTCCACTAGGCATCTTAAAGATGCTCACTGAGAGGCCCGGGGGGGGGGGGGGGGGGTAAGGTCAGTCCCCTTGCACTTCTGTGCATCCTTCTGAAGCACACAGCATTTCTGTGTTATTCCCTGCAGGGTAAATGACTTTCAAAGTTGGAGGAAGGGGGAAATAAACATTATCTGAACGAAAACATTGCAGAGTGGGGTGAGAAAATAGTCCTAACAGATGGGCAGGACTGCAAACGGATGGGGGTGGGGGAGGCATCCCCTAGTCTGGCTTCTCCGGCTTCCTTCTCTCGGGCCCATGTCCCCTATCTCCCCGTCTCGGTGGGTAAACCCAAAGCACGAAGGCTTCGATCCCCACCCCCCCCCCACACACACACGCGGTGGGGAGACAGACGCGCAGCTTTGCACAGCCCCCCCCCTGAGGCTGTGAGGAAGGGCAGCAGTGACCACACTTCAGGGACGTGAGATGAAAAGTTGCCAGGAGCCCCCCCCCAACCCACCCAGGTAAAGACACATTTTGGAATGTGAGAAGAAACTAAATATAACTGTGATTTAAGACTCCAAACTCAAGTCTGAACATATCCCCAAGTATGCTGTTACTTTATAACAGAATCCGATTGAAATGTATCCTATTTAAGAGCGTGGGCGCCGGAGGCCCTCGGCCTGGGCTGGTTCGTGTCCTGACTCCCAGGCTCAGCTGTGTGACCCCAGGTGAGTCACTGAACCTCTCCGTCCTCAGTTTCCCCACTTGTGAAATGGAGATGAGCCCCGTGTAAAGCGTTACTTCCTGGCCCACGGCCAATGCTCGGAAACGGTAACAACTCTTACTCTCCCCGTTGTTCTTGCACAGGGCAAGGCCCCCTCAGGTGTGTAGAGCCCTCCACGGTTCACAACCGGGCTTCCACCTACCTCGCTCTGTAATCTTCCTAACAACCCACCCGGGGCTCTTCTGATAAACCCTGGTGGTGCCTTTGGAGGGAGATCAAAGCCCCTGTACCAGGCGCTGCAGGTCAAGCAGAAAAGACCAGTTGCTGGGGACAAAGCAAACAGAGAAATCCAAGCTTCACACTCTCGCCCTGGGGACTGGAAAAGTTCTGGGCTGTGGGGGACAGGGGCGAGGGAGGACCAGACAGTCCTGCCGTCCGTCTTGGAGCAGACAGCTCAGGGCCTCTGGAGAGGTGGAGGCAGCGAGGGAGGCAGAGCAGGGTGGCTCGCCCAGGCCCCAGGAGGCAAGGGAGGCATCCCCGGGACGCTCGCTTCTATTTTGATTAATGACACTTAAAAGATAATGTTCTTAAAGGGCCTTGAAGTGCTTAGATTTCTCTGGGAAATAAAAACTCTATTTATACTGGCATAAAGTATAATTATTCACACTTTCAAAGTGTTTGAAGATAATTGGATGAAGTCCACAGATCTAAATATTTATAATGCCCAGAAATCTGTGTGCTACTGCAATTTGGTTTCTACTTAGAAAATATCTCATTTTTATATTATTATACTGGAAATACTGTTACTCAGACTTTCAAATCCGAAGGGAAAACTCTGAATTCTAAACAAAAGCTAATATACAAATAACTTTAGGCAGAGACTTCTAATTACACTCTGTACGCTGGCACATTTCTGGGCTTTTAAATCAAATATGCAACACTCTCCAAAGGTATTTACCCACATAGCTGCAGCAGCAGTGACCCAAAGATAAAGGTGACATCTGCTGCCAGACCAGGCTGCCCTGGAGGCAGAGAGTCCCTCCTATGGGGTCGTCTGCATACTCCAAGTGTGGCGCTTAAGTGTGGCACAAGAACCAACAGTACCTGCTTCCCCTGGGAGCTGGTGGGGAATGCAAAATTTCAACACCTGCCCCCCGCCCCCAGGCCTTCCGAATCAGCATCATTTTACCAACATCCCTAGGTGATCCTTGTAGACATTAAACTTGGAGAACTGGTGGTCTACACAGGGCTGGCACATAGCAAAGTGAAAAGGCACAGGGTCATCCACTTAAAGACTGCCTTTCCCAGCCCGGCCAGCCTGACTCAGTGATTGAGCATCGACCTATGATCCAAGGATGGTTCGATTCCCAGTCAGGACACAGGTCCAGGTTGTGGGATTGATCCCCAGTGGGGGGCGTGCAGGAGGCAGCCGATCAATGACTCTCATCATTGGTGTTTCTGTCTCTCTATCCCTCTCCCTTCCTCTCTCTGAAATCAATAGACACATTTTTTAAAAAGACTTTTCCCAGACTCCCTTGCAGCTAGGTGTGGCCATGTGTCTCAGTTCTGACCATTGGTAGGTGATCAGAAGTGATACTACTTCCAGGTGCTGGCCTTAGGACAGGAGTCTTTCTCTTCCCTCTCCCCTTGTCTTGCCAGAGGACATGAGCATTGAGGCAGGAGATGGAGCCACCATCTCAAATCACAAGACGGAATCCCCACGCTGGGGAGGGCAAAGCAGAGAGGCCGAAATACCTGGTAAGGAGGCAACATGTCATATGAGCTTCATGTCCAGTCACCACAACACATTTCTGCTTTTCTGTCTTTCGTGACACCACCTTCTGATTGCAATCTGCATAGATGTTATTTCTCATTACAGGCTGTGAGCTTTTTGTAGACAAGGCAGGGGCCAAATCTTGGTTTTACACTCTTTGCATTGTCTGGTTCTGGGTCTGGCCTACAACAGGCACACAAAGCTCTCGGTGGAATGGATGAGCAAACGAATGAGTGGATGATGGATGATGGATGATTTACTATCGAGAAGTGTACGCTAGCCTCCCACTGGCCAAAGATGGTATTTTAGGAGCTTCAATAAAGACAGTAACTGCAATGGATTAAAGCCCATCAAATATGTTCAAATGTGTTAAAATATGTTTAAATCCACTACACACACCCCCTAATTGGTTACCTCCAAAGAACAAGGGACAAAATTATGATCATGAAAACTGGTCAATAGAAGGCAATGATCAGTACTGGCTGCTAATATCGAACAAGAGAAACCACCATTTTTTGACTCTCGCTGGAAAACACCACCACCATGAAACAATTGGACCTGGATTAATTAAGCCTTGAGATTCACCCTCGGCCCATGAAGTCTTCTCGTTTTTTTCTGTTCCTTCTTATTAGTTTGTTTTCTCGTGAGTTGTTTGGTTAACCCCACGGAGAGCAGCAACGCATTTCACTCCAGCCTACGAATCAGACTTTGTTCCCGGTTGGTGAAGTGCTGGCGCCAGAACTCCCCTCTCTCAGCAGGGGGCGCTCTCTCCGGGGCTGCTTGCTACCTGTGAAGCAGTTCTATTTAAATTGTTACCTACATAGAATCAAAGAGATGTTCTCCTTCATTTTGGGCTATTTTCAGTTATTATAGAGTAATATGACAATATTGTTCATATAAAGTTGTATACACATTAATCTTATTTTAACATGTAAATAATCACTGGCTCACAGAGGCAGGAAATAAGTTAACTATGTTCCTCTCCAATCCTTTGTGATCACCAACTTATTTTTTTGCTGGGAAGTGGGAGAGAGGGGGAGGCTGGACTTGTTTAATTGGTGGTCAGACATGAATGAGCTCATGTTGGCTATAGCCAAGGCACTCGGTGAGCATCGCAGACTGGAAAACACAACTGCAGAACTGTTGGGAATACTGGTGAAATGAGATATATTTTAGATAATACTATTGTACCAGCGTTTAATTTTCTGATTCTGATCATTGTACTGTGATTATATTTGAGAGAGGTACGCAAAATATGAACAATTGCTGAACCTGGGTAAAAGGTATGTAATGGTTGTCATTTTTGCAATTTTTCCACAAGCTTGAAATTATTTAAAAATACAAGATTTTAAGAAATGAGGAGGAATCTGAAACCCTGGCCTCGCTGGCACGTGAATGCCCCTCCCTGGCAATGCCCAGAGACAGTGGGATTCCAGGTGAGGAGAGCACCATGCAGCTAAGAAAGAAGTGACTCCCTGGAAGGGGTGGGTGAGCAGTGGCATCAAAAGTGAGGGCCATCAGCACTCTCTCAGGCCAGATGCCTGAGGACTTTTATTAGCCAAACAATATAACAGCAATCAGAGCAAAACAAATACTCCGTACGGTTTAATCTTTATTTTTACAGGATTTGGCAGGAGCCATGAGGTCTGGGTCGGTGGGCCTTTTGGGGAACTTTGTATTTATTAAAATGGTCTGGACACTGGTTATTATTCTTTCTCTCCCTTTGAAAATCGGACTGGAAAGTCTGATAAATGGGCAGGGGCAGGGTCCAGATTCATGTCACTACCAACTCGAATGGCCCCCCGTGCTCCAAAACCAAAGCGTGCTCCTGCGATCTACCGTCCTGAGATGCTAGGTTCCCAGAGGATACCTCCCGGGCCTGAAAATGCCGGGCCGGTAGAACACAGGGACCTCAGTCACGCTGGTAACAAAGTGTCCACTGGAAAGCTCTGTCTGAAGGAATCCTGTAACATTGTAAATTCCCTACACGAATCTAACTCATCTCCTTGGAAGAGGTGGTGCCTCTGCCCTTAGAACTGACACATTGTTATTCTGCAAGTTCCACGTAGCTCTGAGAGCTCACTTCTTCCGAAGACTGAAACAGCACAACAGACAACCAGGCTACTGTGTCACAATGCGGCTTAATTTGAAGTTTCAGCCCTGGACAGGCAGGTCGGTTCGTTCGAGCGTTGTCCCGATGCACCAAGGTTGCCGCTTCGATTCCCAGTCAGGCCACAAGTCTGGGTTTTGGGCTCTATCCCCTGCAGGGGGCATGCAGGAGGCAGCTGATCTGTTATTTCTCTCTCACGTTGTTTCTCTCCCTCTCCTTTCCTCTCTCAAATCAATAAAATTGTACTTAAACAAAATAAAAAATAAGAATTTTCAGCCCTGGTCGGGTAGCTCAGTTGGTTAGAGTGTCGTCCTGATACTCCAAGGTTGCAGGTTTGATCCCCGGTCAGGGCGCATTCAAGAATCAGCCAGTGAATACGAAAATAAGTAGAAAAACAGACGTTTCTCTCGCTCTCCCCTTCCTCTCTCTAAAATCAATAAATAAAAAAATAAAAATATGCATTAAAATTTTTTTAAATTTTGATGAAATACACATAACATAAAATCTACCATCTTAACCAATTTTAAGGGTATAGATCAGTAGTGTTAGGTATATTCACATTGTTGTACAGCCGATTTCCAGAACTGTTTCATCTTACAAAACTGAAACTCTGTCCCCACAAAACATCCCCCCGTTTCCTCCTCCCCCCAGCTCCTGGCAACCACTATTCTATTCTGCGTCCCTGAACTCGACTACTCTAGATACGTGCATGGAATCAAACAGCACCAGTCTTTTTGTGACTGGCTTGTTTCACTCATAAAATTTATATAAAAAACACTGGCCTAATGGACCAAAAAGGAAAGTTTACATTTCCACGTGGAGTTAGTCAGAAGTTTAAAATACAAGGTAAGGAAGTTTCTTTCTGCCCCCTGGTGGCTCTGGGGAAAATTTAACTGAAAGGGCAGAACAAGGACAGGAGAGCAATTTCTGCACTTTGCACTCAGGGTCACCTGAGCAAGCACTGCTCTCGATGATGATGAAGACGGGTCAGACGCTCCCGCCAAGGCTCCCTCTCTGCCGGAGGCTGGCCGGTGGCCGCAGGTGTCTGCAACCAACACTGGGGAAGCCAGTCCAAAGTACGGTCTCCCCATCTAACAGCCTCTAGTCAGAGTCCATGGAGCTTCATGCTGACGACACTGACACGAGTTTGCATCAGAAGTTGGCTGTACTAGGTAAAAAGTTATCATAATTACCCTTAAAAATACAATCAAGGACTGAAAAATCTTTTAAAAGCAGAGCTGTGAGTCAACCCGTGCCGTGTGTCTACTGGACAGACAACTCCGAGGCAACCCCCGGCTGGTTCCGACAGCTGGAGAGACGCTGCAACGAGGATCCATCTTTCCCACTTTTCTTCTACAAAGCCGGGTCACTGCGTGTTCGGGGTAGACTTCTTTTGGGAGATGCAGTTAATTTATTTTATTGCTAATGATTTATTGATAAATTTATAATTTTTTTCTATTTGATGAAAATAAACATGTAACCAGCATCAGAAACCTGAAAGATTCAAGATGCAATATAAGAATGGAGTAAAACAGCAGAAACCCGGGGTAAATATTTCTGAGTTAATTTATCAGTCGTTCAAATTGTTCTTGAAGGAAACGTTTTCCTTCAACTGTCGATCTCAAAGCCACGGCAGTCACCTTAGGAAACGACACAGACCCTTGGTAATGAGCACGACAAACTCACACGTGTGAAACATACTCAGCAACTTTAATTCTTGGTCTACTTGAAACAGTGAATGGGAAACACTTTCTAGATAGGACTGAAGATATCACCTGTGACAACCAACTGGACACAAAAAAAATGCAATTTTACTTAGAGCTAAATCTCAAAATATTTTTAAAAATATAAACATACTTTTAAAAGTAAAAAAACTTAGCTAAATCTGTCATACTGGTCCGGTAACCCACCCTTCCCACTGTGCCCAATTTAAAGGTCTCTGTTCTGTAAATAATAAATGAATCAGAACCAGAAGCTGTGTTAAATAACCTTAGCTTTTAAGACAGGCATTTTCTAACTGGACATTTTAGAGGCACACAAACTGTAACCTTAGCATAGATCTCCCAGAAAACACCTAGTTGAGGGACAAGAGGGGGCTCAAAGCTGTAAAAGCTACACCTTTTCTGAATGTTCAAGAAAAAGGGAGCCCAGCCGGGCGTGGCTCAGTGGTTGAGCGTCGACCTGTGATCCAGGCGATCAGGGTTCGATTCCTGGTCAGGGCACATGCCCGGGTTGCGGGCTCGATCCCCAGTTGGGGGCGTGCAGGAGGCAGCCAATCAATGACTCATCATCGATGTTTCTCTCTCTCTCCCTCTTCTTTCCTCTCTCTGAAACCAATAGATATATTTTAAAAAGAAAAAAAAGAAAAAGGGAAATTCCTCCTGCCCAGTGAAAGGCAAAGAGACTGGAAATGAGGCAGAAGCACATCACCAAGTTCCACAAAGAACTGATAAAAACTGTTAATGCTGGTCAATTACAATCCTATTACCTACAAGGAGGGGCTGAAGTCTTAGGGCCCCTTTCTCAAAAGATAGGCACAGTGGAATATTACGCAGCCATTAAAATGACTTTCTTTCCTCATTTGTCTGCATAGTCACTATATATCAAATAGGTAAAAAATTACGAAATATACATGGCATGATTCCGTCTTTCTTTAGAAACAAAACACACACGTACACATTGGTAGAACAAAGTCTGAAAGGACTAACTGAATGGCAGCAGTCAGTGACGGGATTTTGAGTGACTCTTATTTCCTTCCGAGTACTTTTCTATATTGTCTAAATGTGCTGGGGTGAACACTGCCCATTTCAAGGAAGGAAAACGACAAAGCTATTTCTATTCTGGAAAAAATGTCAGTGGAAATGGTCACTAATATTTACATAACTTGGAGAACTGGATTCGTTTTATCATAAACCTACCAGGAAAGACAAACACCTGTAAATGTCTTCCACACATACACTGTGGACTGTTACAATCAAAGCAGGCTTTGCTTTATGAGATATTTATGAAAATTTCTCTGTAAACTCAACTTAAAAAAAAAAAAGTTTATTGATTTCAGAGAGGGAGGGAGAGGGAGAGAGACAGAAACATCAGTGATGAGAGTTGCTGATCGGCTGCCTCCTGCAGGCCCCCGACTGGGGATCGAGCCCACAACCCGGGCCTGTGCCCTGACCGGGAATCGAACTGTGACCTCTTGGTTCATGGGTCGACGCGAAACTGCTGAGCCACACTGGCTGGGCTATAAACTCAACTTTTTAAGAGAAATTATATTCAAGATTGTAATTTAAATCTCTTATTTCAAATCCCCTTGGGTAAAATAATGTCTATTCCCTAATTCATCTTGTGAAAATCCAGACTTTGCTAAAGAAGGAGACTTTTATTCATCCCTGAGAAAGGGACCCATCGTGCTTTAAGCAACCAGGTGCTCTGGAATGCCAGTTACTGAAAAGCAAATGCTGCGGTTCACAGCCAGCGGTTCACCTCCGTCCTCTGCATACTCACGACGGGCAAAGTGCCCTGGAGACTTCAGGAGATGAGAACACGGGTCTTCCACGTACTGACCAGCGGGCGCCACTGTGACAGAAGCAGCGTTATTTCCCCACTGAGCACCACCAAACACACGTTCAAAAAGTAGACACAGGAGCAAAAACACAACATGCACCAAACTTGTTGCTTTACATGTATTTACTGGTTTTCTTTTGGAACAAAAGAAGACACATCTGAACAACTTCTAATTTAGACACTTCCCGGTGACACCCATGTACTTCCCTGTCCTTGAAATCAGCGACAGACAGACACGTTGTCGGTAACTGGTCATCATCTTATTTTCACCTTTATTCATATGGAAATGATAGAAAGCCTATAAAACCAAACCATACGCTGTTCAGAATCTGAAAAGGTTCATTTACATGACAGAGTCCACCATGGCAGCCACACAACCGGTGTTTTGCAAAATGGAGAAAAAGTAGGGTCAGCGGTTTGAAAGGAAACACACACAGTGACAACCTCTTGTCCGTTTTAATCACGAATAAGGTAACAGCCTCTACACTTTAGAATAGAAAAATTACACTTTTTAAAAATAAGAGAGTAATTTCCATGGAACTAAAGTAACTTAAACAAAGGTGGCTGTATGGGGGCCTCCACCACCCTGGCATACGGGGACCTCCACCACCCTGGCATACGGGGACCTCCACCACCCTGGCATACGGGGGCCTCCACCACCCTGGCATACGGGGGCCTCCACCACCCTGGCATACGGGGACCTCTACCACCCTGGCATACAGGGGCCTCCACCACCCTGGCATACGGGGACCTCCACCACCCTGACATATGGGGACCTCCACCACCCTGGCATACGGGGACCTCCACCACCCTGACATATGGGGACCTCCACCACCCTGGCATACGGGGACCTCCACCACCCTGGCATACGGGGACCTCTACCACCCTGGCAGTATGGGGACCTCTACCACCCTTTTGCCTCTAGACAGGAAGGCAGGTGTGTTACGTGAAATCAGAAAGGGCCACAGAATATGGGTGCAGGGCTGCCCGCTTTAAAGAGGTTTGCCAACGGCCTTAGAAAGGTCCCGTGTCTGTCTCAGAGCACAGCCACTAACATGAAAGCAGATGTCTCAGCCGGACCACGTGCCGAAGGACAAAGCCGGTCACTCCCCTTGACTGTCCTGTCCTTTCTCGCCCACTACCAACACTCAGCTAGGACTCAAGGACCAATTACTTGTCTTTTCAAGAAACTGCTCATTAGGATCAACACACTATCTATTCTCAAAAAAGACCCCACACACGAATATAGCAACAGGGAAGGCTCTCCATGCCCGACTCTTCCAGGGGCTCAATCGAGCCACCAAAATGCCACCAGCAGGGACCGACCCACGTGGTGGTCCCCAGACAGGGCCGACCGCCATCCCCCTGAAGGAGCCCTGCTTGGAATTCAGCGGAGGAACGGCACGTGGTCAGATTCAAGCCTTCCCCCCCGTCTGATACTCGAGGTGGGATTTTGTGAGCTTCACCATCCTACACGCTCCCCACTTGGATGGAAGCAGCTGACAACGGAGCCCGGGCTCTGAACGCCACGGGCACTGGGTGCGACCTGACCTCACTTCAGTCCCAGGGACTTCTCACAGCACGTCAGGGACCTGTCTTAAATTCCCTCCAACCTCAGAGAACAGCAGCATGCAGAGCACAATTCTATTTGTTGTAAAACTGTGTGTGTGTGACATCCTCTCTTTCTCTGTACGGCAGGATTTCAGATTATTTTTACTTTCCTACTTATATTTTTCTTAATGTTTTAATTGCTCACACTATCACTTTTGTAATCATAAAAAATTAAGCTGTTGTCACTTCAGAGGGAAAAGAAGACGTTTCCTAGATTCTGAAGGCAGTTCCAAGCAAGAGTCCATCCAGTGCTCCTGGGAACTATTTGAAGGCGGGGGGGGGGGATCCCAGAAGGTGAAGTCCATGCCATCGGAGAGACCGGCTTTGCTCGCTGCTCGGTCTCTAGTCAGCCAACAGCTACACAGGGCAGGAGGTACACACACACTCTGAATGAACACATGGTTTGGATGTTGAATTTCTGGAATTTGACGTTTAAAATCATTGTTTTATGAGCCCCCCTTTTACCGGCTGAAATTATTGTAAAATGTTCTATCTAAATTCAGTGCATTTAGAAGAAAAGTATAAAATCAGCAGTGAGAGTCAAACTACTAAGCTTATAATATAGTTTTCAAAGGTCCATCAATAGAAAACAGACGAATGGGCAGAGTGGGGACTGAAAGGGTTCAGGGCCGAGCAGCCGGCGACAGAAGCCGGGGTCAGCGGAGAGAGCACAGGAGACACCAACCCCATCCCCACCGCCTGCCCCAACTCCCCTGCAGCTCCGACCTGGTGCGCCGGCCTCTCCTTCCTCCAGCTGTAAGAGCAGCTGGATGTGAACCAGCCCTTAATCAATAACCAAAGACAAGCGACCTCAGCTCTGAGATGGGAAACCGAGGGCATGTTACTCCTGAGGCTGCTCAGGTGAGGGCGGGAGCTACGTTTTCTTCAGAAACTCCATTTCTCAGGTTTTTAGAAATAGAGCAAATTACATATCATACAACCAGGGTAAACAAACACTTCACTGTCCAAGCTGGGACATTCTGAGAGTCAGGGGAGCACTGGTGGTAATTTCTAGAACATCGGCCAACAGCAGCCGTGAGCAGGGCCGTCTGAGTAAAGACCAGGTCGAGGTGATGCCTTCCTTCCCTGGAGTCCTCTATTAGACGCCAGCCTGATGCCAGCAGTGACTTCACCTGAAACGCAGCAGCTTGTTTTAAATGGACCTGAGGCCACACTCTGCTTTGATTTCTAACAGAGCAAAAAACATGACTGTAATTTAAATTACTCAAGGCTCACGTCTGATTTTACTTCCTAAAACACTGACAATGAGAGAAGCTGACCATGTCTTGTTCACAAAACAAGCTTCTGAATGATAAACCCCAATTAGGAGGCAAGGTCACAACGTACCTTTAAAATCTTCACACTAACCATGAGATTCTCACAAACGCATTGCCACAGAACAGTTAGGAAAGTAGGTAATAGTCAAAACGAGGAGGATCTGCAGGTGGAGCCGGGATCTCGGGCAGTGACAGGTCTGGGCGGCGCGGGCTGAGCGAGGGGCGAGCGCAGAGCCGGCCGAGCGCGGCCTCAGCTCCGGAAGAGCAGCATCCGCTGGGCGCACGCCTGCCCCACCAGGCGGGCATATTGCAGCACAGCGGCC
Organism: Miniopterus schreibersii; assembly: GCF_964146895.1. Lineage (NCBI taxonomy): Eukaryota > Metazoa > Chordata > Mammalia > Chiroptera > Miniopteridae > Miniopterus > Miniopterus schreibersii. Next base: position 55,726,329 of record NC_138114.1, on the reverse strand, counting down.
TCCTCGGCCGGGCTCCGCTGCTGCTTCTTAAAGACCCCGTAGGGCAGCACCGTCTTCTTGTACAGCACCTGCAGCCGGTCGGGGTCCGTGCAGCGGCCTTCGTCGGCTGCAACAACAAAGCACCGGTTAGAGCAGCCACGGAGCAGACGGCTTTTCATCCCTCACTGACAAGCACCGGAAACACTGACAGGTAAGCGTGAGGCACCGAGCCCGAGCAGCATCGACAGGAAGGCCAACCCGAGCGGGTCAGCAAGTACACAGCCCGGCTGAGAGGTAACCACTCCTGAAACACCGGGGGAGGGCAGGAGCTGTGCACCATCAGAAAGCTGACACCTCTGTTATTTTCTCGTAACAGTACAGTCTGTAACCTGCCGTCTTTCTGAGTCAGACTGACAGGCGTCTTGTCCCCCGCAGAGGTTTCGTCCCCACGAGCCTTTGCTGACTCGGCCTCTTGCTGACCTGAGCGGCCGGGTCGGGGAAACAGCACGGGGGCAGATTCCCAGAGGGCAAGGTGGGGATGGCGGGTGGCTGCCACCTCGGTTCTCCTTTGTTCCCACGTAAAGGATTTCTGGTTTTAGCAAGCACGCCGGGTGCCCAGAAGAGCCCGTTCCCAGGCTCCTCCACAGCTGGGAACACGGACGCTGTGGCAGGAGATCGAGCCTCTGTCCTGGAGCTTGAGGTTAAGAGCTTCCCCCCCCCGCCCCAGTTCAACAGAAACACATCAAGAGGGAACCTGGTACGTGAGGGTTTTGTGGAACCCAATGGCCATGCCAGCCCTGGACTGCCCGTGTCTAGAACTTTACATGAAACTGAAATAAACCATCTGTATAAGTCAACTTACTTTAGGTTTCCATTCCTGGCAGTCGCTCCTGATTCCAACTAATACAGAGAATCACGTTACAACATCCACTAAAACGCAGTGTCCCATCCCTGACTCGGCCAGGCTGCTTATGAGAACACCGGGCCGCAGCGGTGGCTCCTCGACTACACACCGGAGTCCTTAAAACACAAGCAGGCCTGGCTCCCACCCCGAGATCGTGACTATAAAACTGATCTGGAAACAGTAGGGAAGTTCCTCAAAAAATTAAGAATGGAGCTGCCACTGGACCCAGTGATCCCACTTCTAGGAATGTGTCCTAAGGAGCCTGAAACACTCATCAGAAAGAACTTACGCACCCGTGTGCACAGCAGCGCAGTTTACAGCGGCTGAGATCTGGGGGAGCCCACGTGCCCATCAGCAGATGAGGGGATGAGAAAGCTGGGGGACTGCCCTGGCCGGTTTGACTCTGCGATTAGAGCGTCAGCCTGCAGATCGAGGGGCCCGGGTTTGATTCCGGCCAAGGGCACGTACCTGGGTTGCAGGCTCGATCCCCGGCCCCAGTCAGGGTGAGTGTGGGAGGCAGCCAGTCGGAGTGTCTCTCACATCGATGCCCCCCCGCCCCAACTCCCTGAAAAGCAACGGAAAAAATATCCTCGGGTGAGGGTTAAAAAAAAGTAGATATAGGTGATTGTGCGCATGTGTGCATGTGCGTGTGTGCATGTGCGTGCGTGTTTGTACACACACTTGCATTTCCTCGATCTGCCTGCTACAAGGGCTTAGAGCAGCAACCTCAGGAGCAACGAGCGGCCTAACTGCCCCGGCCTTGTTTCCCAAACGTCCCTACAAAGAAAAACCCGAGATGCGTCTACCTGCACAGCGGGGTCAGGAAAGGACAGAGTGAGCCTGGAGTGCTTTGTGCCAGGAGGTACGCAAATGCTCAAAGCAGAACGGGACCTGTCACAGGAACACAGAAGCCACCTTGGAAAGGTCCCGCTGGCCAACCCTGAGAAGAGGAGCATTCGGGACGAGTGACAGGTCACAATGCACTGACTCAAGCAGATTCCACGAGCCCTCGCTGACATGAACCACCAGGACGGCTGTGCCCAAATCAAACTATAAAGGAACATTCAGAAAGATAATGCACCCCCACATTCACCGCAGCATTACTCACGGTGGCCAAGACACGGAGGAAACCAAAGTGTCCTTCGCTAGAGGCCTGGACAGAGCAGCTGTGGGATGGACTCGGGGAGCACTCTCAGCCGCAGGAAAGATGAAACACTGCCGTTTGCAACCACACGGACGGACCCCGGGGCGATCACGCCGAGCGACATGAGTCAGAAAAAGCCAAGAACCCTGAGATCTCACTCACGTGGGACACAGAACAGAGAGAGACAATGAACAGGTACGAAAAACAGGACTCACAGCACAGAGAGGGGAGGGTGAGGGGCAGCGAAGGGCACAGGGGGCCGGACACGGTGACGGGGGACCTGACCTTGGGTGGTGGGCAAGCCGTGCAACACGCAGGTCACGCCTCACGGAAATCCACACTCGAAACCTATGACCTGAGGGACCAACGTCCCCCCAATACATTTAATAAATAAGTAAAATTCTAGGATTCTAAAGATTACAAAGAACATTTAACGAAGGTAAGTGATACTCCACAGAGTAGCGGACTGTGTTCTTTAAGACGATAAGTAAGGAAGCCTTAGGACCGTCCCAGACAGAGACCAGAGACAGGACAGCACGTGCAGCACAGAACCACCTGAGCTCAGACAGGAACGAAGGGAAAGGAGAGCAGGCGTGTGCGCCCGTGTGCGCCCGTGTGCGCCTGTGCACGCGCGACGAAGGACGTTGCTGGGAGGCCTGCGGCCCCTGCTGGGCTCTGCGCACTGGTGGTGCTAACGCATCGAGCTACTCTCCTCGATTTGCTGGCTACACTCGTCGAGAGGAAAGTGCCCTGGTTTTCGGGCAACACAATACTTAAGAAAGCGGCGCCGTGTACCTGCAACGTACTGGCAAATGGTTCAGAAAAAAATAGAGTAAAAGCGAGAAAACGGCAACCGTGGTGACGTTACCGCGGGGAAAGCACGGGAAGGCGTCTGCAGGACTCTTACCACGTTTCTGTAACTTGAAATTACTTCAAAACAAAGAAGGGACGTGCGCTGCACTACGTCCTGACTCCCACCGCGCCCCGCGTCCGGGTCTGGGCCGCAGCCCACCCTCCACACCTCCTTCACTGCTAAGTGCCGCTCTCACCCCCCCACCGCTCCCACCGAGCCCGCTCCGGCTGCTGCTTTTCTTCTGACACGTCGGAGCCTCACCAGGGTCCCGTAGTAGAAGCGCGGCTGCCGGGACCGACAGCAGGCCTCAGGGAAGCAACGCTGTATGTCACATGTCAATACGTGACAGCTGACAGTTTTTTACTATCAAACACACAGAATCAGTTCATCTTAGGATCTACGATGTCAGCTGGTTGGACAAACTAGGTTTATTTGGTTGGTAGCTTTAAACCCCCAGATGTGACAGCTCACAGAGCTGCTGCCATGAGTAACCGGTCATCCCGCTGGCAGCCGCAGTGGGAACTGCACTTCCAGGAAGAGCCACAGTTCTCACCTCCCAAGGGAGCTCGGCATGGGGGTGCCTGACGCCCTCCCAGGGAATCAACTGAGAGAGATCCAAAAGTGCCTTCGGCCGTAAAACCGGAGAACTTCCCAGGGGATGAACTCGAATGCAGAACCAAGGCTCCCGCCTCAGGGCAACAGAACCTCTGTTCCTTGCCAGAGGTCTCAACGCAGGACTGACTCCCCCATTCCTGGCCTCCGCCCGACCTGCGTATCACCCCTGGGTTAAAATGACTCCCTGATCCGTCCCCTCCCCTGTACTTCCTCTCCACGGCTTCCACGGGAGCGGAAGGCCTGGCACCCGCCCACGGCCTCAGGTCCTCTCCTCCTCCACAGACTCCATTTAACGCCACTTCCTCACGTGCCACTCGCCCCACATCCACTGCAACGTGCACCTCGGCTCAGTCACCTCCATGCCGCTCAGCAAGGTCAAGGGTCTCCTTGTTCTAACACATCGAACACATTTACATCCCCATGCCCTGAGCACAGCGCGCTCAGAGGCACACGGCCGCTGCCACGGCCCACCGCCCCGGGCTTTCCTGTGCGTCTCCCTCGCCAGCGTGTCACCTCTTGCTCTACGCGAGGGGACGGGTGGCCGGCTGCGGTTCAATACAGACCCTGCTGGTTAACGACGTCCAGCATCCTTTCAGGTGCCTGTGCGCCACCCGCATGCCCTCTTCAAAGAAGCATCTGCTCAGATCGTCTACCCTTTAAAATTGCATTGTTGGTTATTTCTGCTATTGCGTTGTAGGAGTTCTTTATATATTCTGGATATTAATCCCTTATCAGATATTTTCTCCCATTCAGTGGGTTGTCTATCCTGGCTTTATTAAGGAACAGCGGACAAAAATTAAAAGTGCATATATTTAAAGTGTACAATATGATTATTTTGATACATGTCTACACTGTGAAATGATTACAATCAAGCTAATCAACACATTCATAAAAAATGATGCTTTTTAATGCAAAACTTTTATAAGATGATGATTCTGGTTTTTCACGTGCCTAGGTGGACGCCCTCCCCACCTCTGAGTAAACCGCTGGGGGTGGGAACCAGGTCTACACTTCTTGGTACTCAGAGCCCGACACCACATTCCCCACAAGGCGGGCGCGGTGCCGGGTCGGCATCCAGTGGGTCTGTGGTTCACGGTGCTGACCTCAATCCCAGACTCTTCGGAGACGAGCGTCAGAGGACATATCCCAGAGTAAATGCCCAGCTATTATCAACTTTCTCGTTAATTAGTTTCATATGCTTATTGCTCAATGTCTGAGTTCTCGATTCAAATCATTCTTGGGTTATTTTCCTTCGTTTCTGAATGTGGTATGTTGAAATTAATCAGGTCAAAAGAACTTTAAATTGTGCTGTTGAGGCGTTTTTAGAACAAGGATGGTACTGAAATCTTCACAGACTCCATTCATTAACCACAGTGACGTGTAAGGAAACGACGCTGATGTAAAGAGCCCATCAGACACCTTCGGCTTACCTGGCGCGAAGGCTCGGCCCGTGCCTCACGTCGGGGACTAGTCTGTCTGCCTCCCCAGGGAGGTCAGGAGCCCCAGAGACAGATACTGTGGAGGGTGCCCACGCTCCAGATCTCTCAGCAACTGGCAGAGCTTAACTGATGACTCGTACGAAGGGAGGAATCTGGGCCCAACTTCGACAGTGAATCACAGCCAATGTCAACGGCCTGAGCTGGGTTTACAGGGACTTTTAGAGCCACGAGCTACAAACTGTCTTGCTGCTGCTCAAAGGCCCTGTGGTACGAGTCCCCCGTTCAACAGACGTATCACCCGAGTGCTTGATTCTATCATCTTTGGAAACCACTTCCACCAAGCAAGCGCCCCGTCCGAGGTGACGCGCGGAGGTGCTGGACAGAATGGGCTCTGCGGTCTTGTCCGGGGTTCCTCTGGCTCAGAGGAAGAACGTTTTCTTTAACCTCTTGCTGCTCCTCAGGCTCGAGGTGCTTGCTTTCATCTTATGAGACCCTCCCCCCTTCCCGTGCTCGAGTCCAGGGCGATGCTCCACGAACCTCCTGGGTCTCTGCTGAGCCTTCCTTTGTTCTCACTGGCTTACGTTGGAATCCACTGGTCACCTGCTGGCTCAGGTCGCCTAATGACACACGCTCTTGGTTTTCGTTTTCATTTCATTACACTGCACTGAAAATGTCCACTCTGAAGCAAAATGTTTTAACAATGAGAAGGTGCAGGGAGCACTATAATGAGAGTATTACGACCCCTTTTCATCATTAGATAAGCAAGCTGACCAGCAACCAGTCAGTCAGGGCACAGTTTACCGCTGACCACTGGACCTCAGACAGCAGCAGTGGGAGAGACTCTGTGCCGTTCCCGGCCGGGCCTGGGACCCTCTGGTGTCCCCATTAGCCAACACAGTCTGACAGAGACAGGGATCCTGTCTCATGCTGCTCAGCAAACAATCAATTCACAAGTCCATAAAGGTTAAGTTTCTAAAATCCAGTTTTTTAAAGTAAATCTTTAAGGAGTCTTCCTATAGCCCAAGTGCTTCTTCCTAGTCTTGAACCTGTTCAAGAACTTTCCAGGGAACCACAGGAGCCGACTCAGAGGCCTCAGAGGGGGCCGCTCAGTCCTTTCAATCCAAACACGCTTCTATTGCATTTCAAAGTCTCAACTACCCCTTTACCGTATTTTGAAAAACAAAATAATTAAGTATTGTGACTAAAAACAAATAAAGCAGAGCTGCAAAGCACCGTCTTTTAATCTACACATTCCTCTCCCCTTGAAAATCGCAATGTTTAAAAAACACTTTCAAAAGTGTACAGCTAGGAAAGAAATGGCTGCAGTTCTTAATTTAAAGCCAGGACTATGCTGCCAAAGCAAACTGGCACCACGGCAGATTCAAGAAGTGCAAATAAACGAAACGGTCCCTTCTGCTTTTCCTTGCATTCTTGAATGCAGCGCGAGCATTTAAGAAAACATGTTCAAAAGCCCTAGGTTTTCTGGCTTTTTAAATTGATTTTAGAGAAAGAGGAAGGGAGGGGAGGGAGGAAGAGGGGGAGAGAGATTTTTACTACAAGGGAACCTACTTAGACTTAAATGTGACATAAGAACTCAGTTCCTGACACGTCTGACTTTAGACCCTGACTCCTGCTCCAAACTTCTCTGCTACTGACTGGTCAAATAAAGCATCTTCGCAACTTGACACTGAGAGAGCTAAAAAGAAATTGAGAGAAAAACACAAATTGCACTTAAATGTTCCCTAGCACACTCAAATAATGTTTGTTTAGCGTAAAATGCTTTTTAGAAAGCACATCTGACTGCACAATGTAAAATCAACGGGCCCGGTATTTCAGTCCCGAGTCTGTCCGAGGAGACAAGCCTACAGGGTCGCATCTTGCTCGAGAGACGCACCGGGAGAGCGCAGACACTTGGTAGACAATGAGAGTTACATTACAAACAAACAAAAGCAAAGAGTGACTTACAGGTTTCATTTGAGTATCTACTTAGGGATATAATCTTTGGAATACTTGACCAATAAAATCACAGCATCAGACCCCTGTAAAATATAAAAATACTGAAATCCTGACCAAGATTGACAGCAGACCCTTTATAGAGAGCGGGACAGTCCAAGTTTATCTAACGTAGCAGAGGAGACAGGAGAGAGGAACAACCTGCCACCTCACCAACTTACAAGTGACATTTCTACCCGACGCCCACATATGTGTGGACATGTAAGAATAACACGTAAGATGACCTCTTAGTTGTTAGTATCACTAGAATTGAGAAACAGAGCAGAGGCCTGTTAGCAACAGACAAGGTGCAATGACCGTTAAATAGAGATGGGTTTAAACTGAGCAAGTCCTCACCTAACATCACGGATAGATTCTTGGACACTGTGCCTCTAAGAGAAACGACCTGTAATGAAGCCGGTTTCTGCACAGGCCAATCTGAGTGATCGTATGAATGTGACAGGACAGAATTCCATCACGTCCAAAGGTCTTAGAGTTCGGTGGGCATCAATGACATATCTCAAAACCTAAATGTAATTCAAATGCCAGTCAAGGCACCACCTTTTGGGCTTAAGGGATGCAGCCTTCCTGAGCGGAGCCAGTCACCAGGTCCTGGGTGAGCCCACCTCTTGGAGATGCAGACGGCACTGCAAACAGGCTCCCGCGTCTTTCCACCTGGACAGGCTGTGTCACGAAGGGGAGTGTGCTGGTCACGGTGTCAGGGAACCTGAGCACACCTGCCACGCTGCAAAACTGGGCCCATTAGGGAGCAGATTCCTCTCATGGTTTCGCCTGCCACCCCAGCACTGCTAGGTCCCCAGTCCATGAGCAGGGCGCAAATCTCCACTGTGCAGGTCCCAGCAACGCTGTGGTCTCCAGGGTGCTGGTCTTGTGTTTCTAGACACCGACGTTCCCTGATGCTGGTGTAAGTGGGTGTATTTTCATTCACTCTCCAACTGTTTGCTGCTAGTGTGTAAACATACAACTGACTTTTGTGTATCAACCCTTCCCCCTGTGTCCTTGCTAAATTCACATATTAGTTGCAGGAGTTGTGCAGTTGACTTCTGGAAATTTTCTATGTAAACAATTTCTACTGTCAACAGTAAATACATAATTAAATAATTGACTTAGATTTGTAATTTCACCATCAGTAACAATTAAGGTTCATTACATCTATAAATTTATTAGATTTTTAAGTGTCCTCTGTTAGACAGTTGAATTAAGAGGAAAACTGAGTACATTACATTTATGTTAAAAGTTTAAAAAGTGTTCAAAGAAATTTTAATTCACACTTGGTAATTAAAAACAAATGTTATTCAAAAGCCCCTTAAAATGACTGCAAGGCTTTGAAAATAAGATTTGTAATCTGAATTTAAATGTTTAAAGAAGAAACAGATGTTACTTCAATAGACTGTTACTTTAATGAATTGAATAACAATTTTTGCAAACAAAAATCATGCTCATGGGCACCAAAAACTTAGCATTTGACAGTTAATCCCTGCACACCCACAGATTTGAAACCCTAATATAAACCTTTGAAGTGGAGATAAACCAGTCTTTGCATGCTGGGGGTGTGAACTTTAGTGGGCTGGGACACCCATTTAGGGGGTCAAGACGGCCCTTTTCTTTCCAAGTGACAGCAAAGGACACGGAACATGTCCCGTCACAAGAGAACAAACAGCACCTCGGGGACCTGCTCTTCACCGCAGGAGTGCTCCCTGCCCCCCCCATGCAAATCTGGTTTAGGATCCTTCCAGGCAGACTCACTGTGCGCTCTATGCCCCACCACGCAATGTGCACGCTTTACCGAGATCCCCACGTAGCTGTGTCCCCGCCAAGTCCCCTGAGGGCGGGATGAGGAATGGGCACCCCCACCTTAAAGCAGAGGTCCTGACGTAATAAATACTTGAGTGAACGACTGTGATTCTTGGCTGCCTCCTCTGACTACACCAACTAGCAGGAGTTCTTTGAGGGTCCACCACTTTTTTGTGTCTGATGTCCTCAGTCCACCTGCCCCAAGGCAAAGGACCGGTCAGCTGACATCAGGGACATGCCGCCTCACCCTGTTTTTCTACAACAGACGCTTCACCCCCTGGCTTCACCTCCGACCTGAGGCGACCCCGGAGCACGTTCTGTGAAGGGAGAGGGACAGGCCCCTCTTGGGTCCTGTCAGAAGCAGCGGCGGCTGTGCCGGGAGGAGCCTGCTCTGCATCTGTGCAAATTCTAGTGCAGAGGCATTTACCCAACGGGACCCTGCTCAGCCCGTGCAAATGGAAGCCAGGGGACATGGGGCTCTCTCTCTAGCTGGCTACTGACAGCAAAAAATATGTGTGTTAAGTATTCAGCAATCAAAGTATTCATTTTGCAATATTAAGTGGGTAGGTCAACCTCAAATCTAAATTTGAAAAAAATGTCACCCTCACTGCAGCACAATTTCAGGAGCCCCAGGAAGCTCTGGTAAATTTACTGTCTCCTTCCCCAGTGGTTAAGGGGACATTCTCGCTGAGGTACACTCGGGGCCACAAACAGCACGCAGGACGCGCATGGACGTGGGCCGGAGCTCCTCTGAACCGAGCTACTTCACACACAGGCACCGGCAGGCACAGTTCCTTTTCTGTGGGCATACGCGACGGAGACCACAGAAGTACGGAGAAATGCCAGGGAACACGCCAGAGACAGAGAGACAGAGAGACAGGACGGAGCAGAGAGGAGAGACAAATGAAACAAGACAAAACACACGGAGCCCAGGAGCTTCACAGGCTCGAGCTGGGAGAAAGCCGGCTCCATGGGCCTGGGCTCCCGGCAGCCGGGAGGGCCGGGACCCCTAACTGGGTGACGCTCAGAGCACTGAGCCCCGAGGGCGCCGTCACTTCTGAGTGAATTTAAATTCAAGCCCTTACTAACAGTTTATGGCTGAGTTACATTAGAGACAAATTAGAAAATGTCTTGCAAACATTTCAGAGTATGTTCAGAAAAGAGTAAAACCTAGGCCAGTCTGTGGTAAAACGTGTACTGAAGACTGTTCCGCTCAGCTCCTTTGTAGTAAACACTAAAAATAAGGACTCATAAAATTACAGAGCAATATCTGAGTCAAAATTACTTTAGGTCTCTGATTAAAAACAAGTATTAGTTGTCATTTTTGCAATAAATACTATCTGAGGGGCCAATGAGGAAACATTCAGTTATGTTCTAAGGATAATCGACGCTGCTTGGGAACCGGCATGTGCTCAGTAATGTTTTGATTTTTTGTTAACCTGAAACCAAATAAGCACAATATCCGTCCAACATTAAGAGTCAAATAAAATCAGTTGTCACGGCTCTAAACCAACTCCAAACGCCTGGTATAGGCTTTCAGTGACACCCGCACAACGCCGACGCCAGCCACTCCCACGCGGAAGCTGGGGCACTTGTTTGCCGAATGACTGAATTAATACTCAAGCAGTCACCTCACTAAAAGCAAGAAGCAACACAGCAAAAGCTAGAAGCACGATTCCTGTTTTCATTAAAAATCAACACACAGGTACCTGCACAGACTAAGAATGACCAGAGCAGAGCATGAAAACACCAACGGCGACCACAGCTGCGCGACGAGGCCATGGCACCTTAAATCTTCTTAGGGGTGGTTTTATAAATGTGGACAAATTTACCACTAGTGTTCCCAGTAAATGCTTTTTAAAAATAATTTTTAAAAGGACGTAAGGTGTAACTCTGATGCAGAAATTTAAAAATCTATCTGCCTTGGACACAGCGCATCATCCTGACTCGCCAAGGCTGTGGGTCTGATCCAACGAAAGCACAAATGGGTGAGCAACAGGTCGCTGTCTCTCTCTCCCGCCTTCCTCTCTCTCTAAAATCAACAAATAAAAAAATTTAAAAAATTTTAAATCCATCCATATCCAACTACCAATTTAAGAGCAATCTCAAAGACTTTTACATAAAAACCATTTGAGAAACTGTTGAAATCCTTCCTTTAGAGTAGGCAGAGGTCCTGAACTGGAAAACAAAAGACCTGCCCTGGCCGGTGCTGCTCAGCGGTTAGAGCATCGGCCTGTGGCCTGAAGGGTCCTGGGTTCAATTCCAGACAAGAGCAAGTGCCTCAGTTGCAGGCTCCATCCCTGGCCCTGGTCTGGGCTCGTGCCGGAGGCACCCAATCGCCGTGTCTCTCTCACACCCATGTCTCTCTCTCCCCCTTCCACTCTCTGAAAAGCAATGGAAACAATATCCTCAGGTGAGGATTTAAAAAAAGGAAAGAAAGAGAAAAGACCTATTTTTGAACACGAGGGTTTCTTTAGAATTTTCCAAGTTACGTCCGAGCGCCCGCCCCCCCCAGTACTGTAAAAGCAGTCAGCATAGTAGGTGTTTACTGTTACCCGCCTTCCAAGTTGAAAAATAACCAGAGCCCAAATCTTGAGAGTGAGTGCATGTATGTGTGTGCACGTGTGTATGTGCATGTGCGTGAGTGCGTGCGTGCATGTATGTGTGTGCCCACGCACGCAGGGAAAGGGAGAGAGGTTCCCAGAGGCTCGCAGCAATACAGCATCTCGGGACGCGGGAAATGTAATCTTTTTCACAAGTGGCCACTGAAGCACCTTGTAGTCAACTCAGTCTCACGGAGACCAGGGCGGACGGCTGTGCTGTCTACAGAGAATCTAACTACGGGAGACTGGAAGGGGAGCTACGAGTTCATGGAAACAGCACCATGCTGACTAACACCACTGCCCACTAAGCTCTGTCTTTTCCGAGTCAGAGTCTGGGTCAAGTGAAAGTAAAGCCGACGGCGTCTCACTTGTGCCATTTAAATCTCCAACAAGCGTGTTTCGCAGCCTGCGTGGCACATTCCAGCTCAGCGCTGCATTTTAACTTCCTAAAGCCACAGGACAACGAGCCAATTTCAAACAGCAAGCGTCTGGACTGTGACCTTCAACACAGGTGACGCATGGTGTCCTCCTGAGCATGGAAAGGGTCTTCCTTTTCTCCTGTTAAAGAGGAGACAACGGCCCCAAGAGCAGTCACTTGTGCTAAGCCCCCCCCGTCAGCCGAGACCCAAGACCTGACTGACTTAGTTTCAGCCTTCCCCAGGAACAGAGTCCTAAACCATGGACCTGGCATCACCTGGTCAGCGCTACTGAGGTCAACCGCCTGATGCACCCGGCACCCCCTGAAGAAAGCAGCCCTTCCAGACACCCAGCTCTTTGCCAGCGAAATGTCCTGTCCCGCCCTTTCCTCCTATAGTTCCCCCTCTGCACAGCTCCTCCGAGCGCCTTTCTACCGGCTGGATGGGATGCTGCCCGATTCACGAATCACTGAATCAAGTCAGTAAGGTCTTTAACATTTACTGTTAATTTTTTTAGCACTTTTAAGTACTATTTTCAAAAAAATTTACTCCTCTGATTTTTGTAAATGAATTCTAAGCAATAAATATTAAGAGCTAAAGTTAATGCCATCAGAAATGCAACTCAGATTATAGGAAAGGAACAAGCTCACTGGGGGTGGTACACAGTTGACAAAAACCAGTCGATACGAAGGTTCAACTTTTCTGCCATGAAATGCTCGTTGGTGCTTACTTTAGAAAATGAATTAAAAATGACTGACATGAATGAATCTTTAGTTGAATGTCCATTCACTGCCGGGAATTATTCAGACACACACACACACGCATGCACACTACACAATATACAGAAAGCTATCTGGACCCTGTTAGGAGCCACAGACACAGACACATGAATTCTAAAAGCAAAGCCAATGATTTCCAGCTGAGCTCTGCTCCCCCCATACCTGCTTCTGGGTCCTGGTTGAAACGGCAGTACTTGGAGTTCTCAAGGGACGGCAGGCACTGCTCGATGGGAACCCAAACATACGTCTCAGGACACAACAAATCGGAAGGTCTGTAATGACCCTGCAGAGACACGAGGAAAGGGGGCACAGGCATTACCAAGGGCTCCGGGTCCCAGGGAAGGTGCTACTCACAAAGTTACATGACGTCAGCCAGAAACCGCTTTACTGTAAACACGCAGCGGCTCTATTCCCAACTGCACTCGCACCCCAAGGATGCTCTTTTAACTCCGAGACCACAGGACGCCCGTGTCAATCTGGAAGACTTGAGTTTCTACTTCTTTGGGGAGAAACAGTTAACATATGATTCTTGCTGAGCTGATTGCTAAGAAAATCCAGTTTCAAACCAAGTTGTCTTTTAAATGCTAGTTAACAACACAGGGCAATGTCTTTTCATATATGAGAGCGTCATAACTTGCATATGAAGTGAACTTATTTTCCAAAATAAAATTCTATTAATTCTATTATCCTTAGTCACAAAATTTTCACTTTATAGACTCAGTTGATAATATTAATTTCATTCTAATATATTAAAAAGTGCTGTCTTGTCAACATACTCCCATGAGCAACCTAAACTCATAAACGTAAGTAAAGAGGGGGCTAAAATGCACCACGAAACTTGAGGCACGTTGCGATGGCAACCCTCTAAGTTCTTCAAACCTTTCTCCATTTTAGAAAAGTGACCTAGATATCTGTAAGCCAACTGTGCACCCCACATCTAAAAGACTACAGAACAGTCACAGAGGGAGAAGAAATCATTCACCTAAGGGTACTCTGTAGACAGCACTTAGTCAAATTTTTCAGAAATTTTAAAATGAGCTAAAATTCAAAATGCCTTTTCTTGAAATTTTAAAATTCAAAATTCATTGAGGTTAAAATCTAGACAGTGTTTTTCAAATTTTCTGCTGCGACACAGAGAAATACATTTTACGTCATCACCTAGTAGAAATATATGCAAATACAAACCAGAAGCAGACTGTTGCTGTGGAATGCCTGCCATGTGATCCTTTATTTTCTATTCTACTGTTTCATTTTTTTTTAAATGCTGTTGAACAATCAAAACTGCTTCCCAACAGCAAATGGACCACGACCTTAGAGTCTGAAAACACTAAGTGTGAAAACCATTACAAAGAGCACTGCTGCAAGGGCTCGGCTGTCGTGTACAACGGCTCTTCGTCAGAAAGGCCTCCTCGCCAGCCTGCCGCGGGCTGGGAACCACGGGAAGCGTCCCTCAGGCATGACATGAGCACCAGGTCTCCTAGGAATTCAAAGCGTTCAGAAGCCGGTGAGCTGATGGAGAAGCTACGCAAAATGTGCTCAAGACAATTACTTCCTGCCCGAGAGGCTGCGAGAGAGTCCAAGGGCGCGGGGCTCGACTGGAGACTCGAGGCCACTGGGTTCGTCCAGGGCAGGAGGGAGGGGAAGGAGAACAGCGTAGATGAAGGCTACGGTGCGAACAGAGCAGAGCTGGGCCCAGGGCGGCTCTGGACCAGAACCAGCAGGGCTTGACAGGGATTGCAGGTAGGCTGGGACTGGATTCTTTGGAACCTCGGATACGTTTTGACGCTGGACGACAAGGGACGCTTGCCGGCTGAGAGAGCAAGTGCGGAAGGAGCAGAGGGGAACTCAGGTCTCCGGCTGATTTTCGGGGCAGTTCCCGAATTGCTGAGCCTTATGCCCTAGAGCAGGGAAGGCCGCCTACAGGGCACTCCAGGGGTCCACATACTCACCTACTATTGAAGCTCATCACACAGGGTTACTCAAGTTAGCAATGTACCAGGGAGTGTAATGGAGCCAGATGTTCCACTGATGCCTCATCAAAAGCAATGTCAGTCCCTCCATTAATTCAGAAACTTTTACTGGGGCAAAAGGGAGCGAAGCTGTCCGTATTATTAGCAAATCTGGAAAATTACACAGCCGTCTAAATCAGTGCCTCTAAATCATTCTTCCTTTCTGGTTACAGACCATTCTGAAAATCTGATGGGGGGGTTAAAACTAAATATAAAAGCTAAAGATACAAAACTTTCAGGGAAGGAAAACAGTAAATTTTCTTGAGGCATAGAAAGGTTTCTAGTACACAAAAAAGAGCCATAGAAGAAAAACACTGATGAAGCTCATCAAAATTACCTCTGCCTTCAAAAAGTTATTAAGAAAATAAGAAAGCTGAAGACTGGGGACCACATCAGCAAAGCATGTGTCAGGCAACAGACCTGTACCCAAATCACGTAACTGAACAACTCAGTAACAAGAGTGAATAACAACTCTTCAAAAACAGGCAAACGACAAACACTCTGCCAAAGTTACGTGAACGTCTAACAAGCACGTGAAAGGATGCTCAGTGTCAGCTACCGGAAACGCAAATTACATCCACGATAAGATTCCACTGAGCACCCACTGGAACGGCCAAAATGGTAAGACGGAAAGGCAGGTTTTGGTGCGGATCCGGACTGTCCAGAACTCGGAAGCTGCTGGTTTAAACTGGTGGGACCACCCAGTACATCTCCACCACCTGTGAGCGTGTCTGGGATAACCCCCCGAAAGGAATTGCTGGGTGTAAGGCTTTACGTTTTTCAGCACAGACTGGGAAGCTGGCCACGCCCCCCGTCAGCAGCGAGACAGGCAGTGCTCGGGCCCCCGGGGCGTGCCAACACGGTACCACCCAAGCTTCCGGTCTCTGCGCCCTGAGAACGCGGTCGTGGTGGGGTAGTCTGCATCACGCATCTTTCCACGTCTAGTTTGCTTTTCCTTTTCTATGAAGTGGACCCATTGTGTTGTTAGATTTCTGGTCTTTTCTTATTAATTAAAAACTCTACATATATTAAGGAAATTAACCCTTAGTTTGAGAAATATGTTGGGTTTTCCCAGGTTATCAGCTTCTGACTCTGTATGCCATGCTCTTTGTCATGTGGAAATCTAGTAAGTGGTAAAATATATCATTTTTTAAATGATGTCTGGGTTTTCCAATATAATTAAAAAGGCCACTATCATTCGAATATTATAAGAACATTTTCATGGGACTTTTTTAGGTTTTGTTTTTAGTACTTTTATGGCTTCGTAATTTTACATTTACGCTCCATCTGGAATTTATTTTGGTGTAAGGTAGAAAAAAGAACCCAACCTAATTTCTTTCAGATGTTTACCAAATGGCCTCAGCATCACTTTCTGAACAATCATCATTTTCCCCACCAATTTAAAATGTCTTTGTGACAACTTTCTAAATTTCCACACACATGTACATCGCCTCTGGACTTTCTATTTGTTCTGTACGCTGACCTGTCTGTCTGCTCACGAGCTGGTGCCACATGGTTTTAACTATTACAGCTCTACTGTATATTTTAGCACCTGGCAGATCTCACCCCCACCCACTGCTGTTTACAGAATTTTCTGGCTCTTCCTGCTAGATTATTTTGGATTCTGTATTTAGTATACAAAGATATTACTTACGTGAACAAGGAAATAGTAATAAAAATGGAATGATGTATCTTCTCTATTGTGATGGAGAAACCCAAGGATGTCCAGTAAAAAGAAAATAACATTTATCATCCTGAGTTTTAAAAAAAATACACACAACATAAATGACACCATTGTCTAATTCCAGGTGGAAATGAGCACTGACTGGCTCAGATAAAATATTCAGGGGCTAGGGGGGCAATCAGGCTTCACTCTGAGACTTTAAGGTTGAAATGAACATATTTCATGGGGATGTGCAGATTCATCAACAGCCACCTGAACCAGTGCCTGAACTTAACAGTGATGGTGACAAATAAAAAATATTCAGTCAATGAACACTAACTGGGTCCTCACTTGTGACAGGCACCAGGTGCTGGAAACAGATGAACAAATGCCGTCTCTAGGTAACAGTACACGGGAGACGATACCACGTGTGATCACGCAAACCGTCCAAAGTTCCTGAATGGCCGCAGTGTTCTGCTAAGGCAACACTTGCTCATAACAATGGGTCAGATATTTTATTTCTAATTCTTTAAATACTTAGTTTATGCCCTTGAAAAACAATAAATATACCCATTTCAACTTATCACTGAAGTTAGATTTTTTGATTAGGTTAAATCATTGTTTTTCTAAGTACAGGCTTATCACAGTGCTCTAAACATTCTCTCCAGCCACTGAAGAGGCAGAGGGTCAGGGGACAAAGCGCTTTGAAAGGCCGAGTTTTCAACTTGCTGGGGAGCTAAGTGACCAAGGCCCTCAGCTCAGTTTAAAGTCGCATCACACGGATGGAAATGCAGGGCTGAAGCCACCCAGCCTGCGCGGCTCACGGGAGAAAGCGAGAAGTGTCTGCGTGAAGGATGTAACGACTTACGGATTTGGACATACTTCCCCGTGTTCAGAAGAAAAACAACTTAATCGACCTCTAAGTGCCTTCGTTCATAAGGAACAGCGAGGCAAACGCAGATCAATTCTTTCCTGGGGCGCTTGACTTCCGGTAAAGAAGAAATGTCAGTCACCACAGACTTCTCTAAAGTGCATTTTGAAACGTGGTCTGACAGGGCTTAGCTCACAATTTTTCAGAGCGTTTTCCAATCTGACCCGCACTGTAGATGAGCTCTAGCCCCGCCCCAGGATGGTGCCCTGATCCAATCTCACCCCGCAGGGCAGGCATCTGAAGAGGGGGGCCCCAGGACAGGGCAACAGGGTTCAGCGTAAGTGCCTAGAAAGGTAAAGCTCCCTTCTAAAGGGCTCACAGCAGAGGAGGGAACGTGCCCTTTTCCCCACCGATCCCGGGAGGAAGAGCCCCGCTCAGAGCCCTGACGGGATGAGTTCAGCAGACGGTGGTCCGCACACCACCAGCCATGGGCGCCAACCTCCTGGCTGCTCACACCCTGCAGAATGAGCACAGAACCAAGTCCCTGTGCTCCGAGCTGCCCCAGGAGAGCGGTACCACCCAACGGTGTTCCTCCTTTCACGAAAACGGCGCAGGCTATCTGGAAAATCCAAACCATACTACACTTCCCCCGACGAAAAAGAGAGAAAAAAGCTAAAATGTGATCATAATATTCCTGGCACAGGCTCACCGACGGTCTCACCCTGGTCCTACAACATCCTCACGGCTGCCTGCCAGCACCTGAAGCTCTGTTCAGATGTCACCTTCTCCGGAAAGCCCGCCCCCCACCTCTCTCCCACAGGACGCACCCGCTACCGGTAGCTCCTGCAGTTACCCACGTGCTGCGTCCACAGGAGGCTCCTGCTGGACCGTGGGAGTCAGAGGGCCGTAGTCTGACCTGCTCACGGACACCCCAGCCGCTCGGTGAACACTGCGGGCGAGTGAGCGTGGCTCCAGCCTGAGTCAGTGGGAGTTACCTGAACATGCCGTCTCCTCCCTGACGTGGCTCATGGGACCTGTCAGCCTCTGCTGAGCTGGTGTCCATCCGCGCTTCACTGTGCGCGCAGTTCCCAGCCTTCAGGAGCCCCGTGAACCATCAGCTACTCAAAGTACAAAGACACGACCCTGAGGGGCCTAGGAGAGCTAATGAAATGAAAGGGGGTCTTGTACTCAAGGGCAGAATCCACTGGTTATATCACTTTAGTTTTCTGTCCCAGCTGAAGGCCCGCCTTTCCTCAGTCTACCAGCCCACACGTTCCCCTGAAGAAGAGCGGCATTTCCACATTACGTGGCATGTGTTAGCACGGAGGGGGTGCGGCGTGGACAGAGCTGAGCAGTGGCAACAGCAGCGTGTTCTCCGCGTGTCAGATGCAGCGTTCATGACAACGCTGCACACCTGGGCGAAATCTCACCACCGTAGGACAGTGATTGAAACACACGTCCACCGTCTGGACAGAACGCACAGCACGGGACGGTGGGGATGGTGGGGACGCACTCAGGGCTGGACCCGCCACCCCCATTCTCTTTCTGCAACTCAGTTTTAAAATGTTCACAATTCTTTAAAGTATTTTCAAAATAACTTCCAAAAATCTTCACAGTCGTGACTCCGTTCAGCACACACCGGGACCCTGCGCAGCAATGGGACGGGAGGATGGCTGGAGCCTGCGAGGCGGCTGTGCTAAAGCGAGTGGCGCCCGGGCTACAGGCCACAGAGCGGCTGCGGGCAGACCCGCAGGCTCAGCACCGGGAGGAGCACCAGGACATAAGCAGCTCCGGTGGACACAGCTGGAGCAGCCCTTGCTCTGAGGGCCCTCGGAAGAGGTGCCTTCGCAGTGAGTCAGTCTGGGTGGCCCCACGGTTGGACAAAAATTAGGCGACTACCAAAAGCAAATACAGACCCAAGACCCACATAGCTGTCCCCCTTGTGAGCTCCCAAACAGGTCTCTCAAAATGTCACCAGACGGGAAAAGAAACAAGAAACAACCGTTTCAACTCTACAGATTAGCATGTGGAAGCTTCAAAAGTAAACGTATCTTTAGCTTTACATTCAAAATGTCAACATTCGGTTACTTATAAAGAGTAACGCCATCTTTCCTTCAAACAAGTACCAATTTCCACAAATTCCCATTTATCACCTGCAGGTAACTCTCTTCGTAACACAGGTGCCCATGGGAAAGAGCCCTCAGGTCACGAGAGGGCCCCGCTGTACCTGCCGTCATCTGGACAAAGGCTGTGAGTCCCAGGGCCTTACGCCACGTTGCTGTTTCCGGTGTCTGACTGCACCCTCCCAGGTTCCTACGGGCGCACTTCTTACGACTGACCGTGCAACTGACCAAAACCGAAGAAAAGCTCAGTGTTGACATTACAACGGAAAACGCCCTGTAACAATCCTGAAGAAAGCACTGACGTTTTAAAACAAGTTCACAGTATTAAAAGGTCTACTCTCTGATTATAGTGAATCCAGAAATACATGATTTTAATTTCAAAAAGGCTTTAACATCTTTTAAAAATCTTTTTCTTTCTTTTTTGGCCTGTATGAGACATATGTATTCGGGGCTACATGTTTGCAAATCAGACGTGTAGGGATTCTCTCTGAATAGTATGTTTCTCTTTGTATAGGTTTAAGCAACATGCAAATGAGAAGTTATTTCTTTAATTCAAGTTAAAGAACTCGAGACTGTTATTTTTCTCAGGAAAAAAAGAAAATCAGGGAAAAGTAAAGAAATGCCTTCACATGATATTCACCGTGAGCGCTCCTGGCTTCTAATGGGAAACATCTGGGATGGGCTTGGCCGGCGGCAATAAAACTGAAGTTACCAATTCTCACCCTGCCATTGTGAGAGAACGTTGTTTTTACAGTTTTCAAATTAAAACCAAACGGTCTCTCCTTTGAACTCTGGTCCTGAGCAAAGATCTTTATGAGATTTCACTCTCAAGAATACTTTATAAATATTTTGAAAAACATGAAGGATTTTGTGAATATTTGAGAAAAGAATAAACCTGCAGTTTGTGTTGAAAGTTCAAGTTAAATTAAAATGTAAGAACATTAAAAAGACACTATTGTTAAAGTATGGGGGCTGGGGGGGCAGAACCAGCAGCACTGAGCACAAAGAAAGATTAAAATCTTCATTCAGGGAAAGCTCACATAAGTGTCCCATTTCTACAATAAACTTATCAGTTTTATTAAAACCACTGTTTAAAGAGAAGCCCTAACACTACAGACACAAACCTAGCTCACAGCAACCCATGTTAGAGAAAGCGGGGAGCGGGCGTATTAAACCCAGTCGTCTCCCTGAAAGACAGCACCAAGGAGCCGTCAGTGAAGCACCAGGCAGACCCCTGCTCCCTGATTTCATTACACAAACAGAGTCTGACTTATCGGTCCCCAGGAGAGGGCTTGAGGGGTAACTCGAGCCGCTCTGTTTTCAGAAACGGAGTTTGGACTGTGCGCGCTCAGTGGTGCGGTGGGCGAGACCCGGCAGACAAAGAAAGGGCCTCAACATCTGAATCCACTTGTGCCCCGACCCGAGGCCAGCAGATGCACTCCATGTGCTGGGACCAGGCTGTGAGAACTTAAAATACATATTTCTTCCACCGGCAGACAAAAGCGAGGGTATTCTGCGCTTCTTTAATTAAAATCCGAGGGCTCGCAAAGGCCCTGGGACGCACCTTAAAGCTTCCTTAAGACCAGGCTACTTATTTTACCGGAAGCAAGTAGCACAATAAAGACTATAATTCAGTTTTAACCACAGTCTTTGCTTTGCTTCTGGAAACCCCGGGTTAATCTTTTTCTTCTAGAAAATACAAAGGAAGCTTGTGAAGGAAAGATTCCCGGAGTCAACTTACAGCCCAAATTTACTTCCAAGCTGAAGGTCGAAAGGTGCCAGGACGTAGGAGCAAGAGGGGATAGAGGAGGAAGGGAGCGAGCAGAGGGAGCCGAGACCAAACTCGCAGCTCTGAATCCGCTGAAGGTGAGACAGTTGAACAAGCGCCTGCGTTCCCGCGGCGGGGAACCGGGCCTCTGCCAGGCTAAGGAAAGGAACCAGCCCAGTGTCTGCTCTCCCAGGACAGTCTCAGCGGAACGTCCACTGCACTGAACTGCACCATGTCCCCTGAATTCCGCAGCAGCAGCAGGTCAGGCAGGGGAAGCAGCAGCCTTGGCCCCGGCAGCCTCCACTCTCACTTCACACTCGGGGGAGAAGTGTCTTCAGGCCAGTTCCTGGAAAAGCCAGGACCAGGAGCTGCTTCCTCCCTTTCCTGTTCGAGTTCCCAGCTAGACCAGACAACATGGAGCCTGAAGTGGATCGGCTTTACTTTTCAACGTTCTTTCTTGTAGACCCTCACCCGAGGGTAGTTTTTCCACTGATTTTTAGAGAGAGTGGAAAAGAGGAGAGAGAGAGAGAAACATCCATGGGAGAGACACATTGATGGGTTGCCTCCCACATGCTCCCTGACCAGGGCCAGGATTGAACCGCAACCGAGTTATGTGCCCTTGACCGGGAATCGAACCTGAGACCCTTTAGTCCACGGGAAGGTGCTCTAACCACTGAGCCAAACTGGCCAGGACCCAACATTCTTTCCCAAGTTGAGATGCAGAATCACTAAAAGCTACGAACAGTTCGTGGGACGTACTCAGCTGTAATAGTCGGCAAGCTGTCTCTGACGGATTGTGTCTCTAACTAAAGCTATTACATTCTCCCAGTAAACATTCTTCAATGCCTGAAAACCTCAGTCGTAAAAGTCTGTTTAATCACACCCCAGGGGGGATATGAAGTTAGCTGCCACCTCCTATTTATCCCAGGAGTGTGATCTTTGACAATCATTTTCTTCTGTATGATGGAAAATTCATCACAAATGATCTAAATGCTCCAAGTTTAAGGATAACCTTTCCCCCCTCTACTGTGCAGCAGCAGGAGTCCCGGGGAATTGAAACCCCACGACCCTGAATGTCTCCTCGAGGAAAGGCTCGGGGGGCTAGTTAACAGCTCCGAGGACCCACAGTCCAGCAAGCCCAAAAGATCACCAACAGACCGTGTCTGCCCCTTCTCAGCGATTAGTGACGTGATCACGACAAACACAGCAATTCACAGAGTGGGCAAATCAAGCCTATTCACAGAGTTTTAGGTAACGTATCAGGAAGAATTTATGATGTTACAAACACCAAATAACCTTGGACGACGACCTGAGAAAGCTTACTCATTCCATCTAAGACGTTTAGCCTAAAATATCATATTAGTCCCAACTCCATTGACCATGTTGCTAGAACAGAATTTACAGATCTTCAGGATGATAGTAATTACTAATGCCTCAGTAAGTGTTATGATCTTACCCATTTTTAGCCCATCATAAAACCACACAGGCACACACACAAGACCTTTATGATGTGAGAGTTAACATTTTGTGCATGGCTGGAAAGGACTTAATTTTGAAATGCAGGTATGAAGGGAAAGCTGTCCACGGCTAAACGTTAACAATTAGACCATTTTTCTATCATGGCGTCTATCTGTGACTTTACACAAAAATACATCATCCTAAAATTTAAGGAGCTAATCATCACCTTTACATCTAGTAACACTTTGGAGAAATCAAAATAGCCTAATCGCCACGTCAGAACTCTCTGGAAACAGTGTAAGTAAAACTGAAGCTGAAATCTACAGCTTCCAGATGTGCAAAGTGTAATTCTGACAGGTGACTGTTACGCAGAGTCTGCAGTGATGCTGTCTGTATGGGTCTGAGCCTAAAGGTGTCTGGAGGCTGTCAATCTGGAGGCCGTCCAGAAGTTTCCAGGGACGCGGCACCTGGGTACCACGGTGGGTGCACAAAGCAGACCCTGCAGTACCTTCTGCATCATCAGGAGCTCACAGGTCTCCAGGTAAGTCATGTGCTTCAATCCACTGCAGTCATTCGACCTGACGCTCCGACTGTTCGTATTTTGGCCAGTGGGAGTCCATGTAGGTTGGCTCCCGTGAGCCCCCAACACGATCCTGGTCATTTACCGCAGCTCCCGCGCTCACTAACTTCGCTTATCGCCACACAGTTTCCTAAAGGAGTTTAATTAGCTCAAGCTTCACTGTGTGTTTCTGAGTAATGGATTTGAAAATCTACACTAAATAAATGGAGTTTCACCCAGGTATTTAACTTCAGTCTTGGAAACCAGTCTAGCCTGTGAGGCCCTGAGACTTGTGCCTGCAGCAACAGCACGAAGCATGTGCAAGACGACTGAGAAGAGGCCCACCAGGCAGAAGTGAATGTCACTTCCCAAAGCAGGTCAGCGAGATACCCCGCCTCCACCGAGGGGCGTGAAAAGCATCTGAAAACTAGAATCGAGTGCCCTGGGAGCAAAGAAAAGGAAGTTCATTCTATTTTCAAATCAAATTTGAATAAAAGAAATAAACAAATGTCTATTTTTTCTCTCTGTAACTTGAAGCCGCTGATTTTCAGTAAAGATTACGTCCACGTATAACGAAGCGCTTTAGTGTCAGTGGTGTTCACGGAGTTGCCGCTGTGAGCTGGGCGCCGTGCTAACTGCTCTCCGCGTGCAGCCTCATTACCCTCCCCCCACCGCCCTACAGGGGCGACGACTCCCCATTTCACAGACAAGACATGAGGCTCGGGGTCTCACAGATGCTAGGCACGAGACCACAGTCTGAACGTAGCTCTTCCCTCTGCGGGAGCGCGATCGTAACAATGATTTCTCCTGATAACATGGCAACTAATGTTTAAATTCCGTAAGGAAATAGTTTTATAGTCCGATGTTCAGCAACATTTCATTAAGAGAATGAATAAGTATATAAATTTTAAATGTTTGCAAACAACTGCAATCATGGCATATGTTTTAAAAACCCTCATAGTCAGAAGAAATTATGAGAGAGAAAAAGATCCTACCCCTGGGCAGGCCGGGGAGCAGAACATCAGCCTCAAGGTTACTCACTAACAGTGAGGGGGAAGGCAGCTCCACCGGGGAGAGACCCGGGAGGTTCCACCCGAGCCAGGTGACAAGCTTACACCGCCCCGGGCGGGAACCTCACCAGAGGGCCCAGGCATGACGTCCCAAGACCAACACACCACCTGGGTGGTGTTCCGACCAAGTTCTGCCTGTGTCCGAGGGTGACTAATCAGACCAATTCAAACCGAGGGACACCAAGCTCGTTAGAAGTGCCCAAGTGTCAAGTATAAAAACCTCACAGCTGCCTGACTTCTACGGAATGAAGGCGTAAGAGGCAAGAGAACATGTACAGACAGGAGGCAAGATCTGAGCTGTGATGGAGAGACCTGGGTGAGGGACGGGTGGGAACTGGCTCCATTCTAAACTCACCACCGAGGCAGAATCATCGGTGAGAATGGTTAGACCGTATGATACAGGCTTCTCGAAACAGGTTCGCTCCAACCATGGGCAGAGGATGGGCCAACATCCCTTCCCAGCCGAGCTGAGACGAGTAAGACCTCCCACCCCAGAACGCAGAGGCCAGCCCTGTGTGCCCTCCGCAAGAAGGACGGACTCGACTTTGCTGCTCGGGTCACCTGGTTGTTACGAAGCTGTGCAGTGTCCTTATTTCTAAAAAGCAAGGAGACAGAAAGATTTGTGAACACTGAAGACAGACCCCAGCACACATCAGAACTAGGAAGAGCAAGCACCACATCGGGATTGTGGGACTTGTGTGCTGGGGCTGCCCCTCTAACAGGCCTCAGGATTTGCTAAATGATCTCACTGCACAAAACACTGAATCACCTGTAAGCTGACATGAGGGCCACACATGAGCCTCCTCGAGAAAATTTAAGACAGTCCTGGGCCATCAATGAGTTTATGGCTGCCCAGGGTCATGAATTAGGACAAGAAAAGTCTCTGGTGCGTCACACAGGAGACTGTATCCCAACACTGTGATGTGAGCCCAAGTTAATCTTCCTGACAGCTCCTCTGACAGCCGCAGTCTATCACGCTCCGTAACTCAGCCCTGCAAAGCCCCACACACCTCGAAGGCAGCGGCAACCGTTCACACCAGCTTCTCAGCCCTCGGCACCACCGACACTTTGAGCCGGAGAATTCTCTGTCAGTCAGTTTTCTGGGCACTGGGGGCATTGACAGATAAGACACGGTTTGCTCAGGGACCCGACCAGCAGGAACCATGTCGGCTCCTGGTCCTCTTGCCTCAGCGTCTGGCATGTCCCATAGAAAGGAGGCCCTCCATGACCACTGCCCGATCACACTCCTACCGGCTAGAGCACAGGGAGGGCTACAGACAAGCACTGAGAAGTGACAGGGTTCAAAGGAAGGGAGAGGCCCGCCCAGCTCCAGCACTCGGAGCGGGGTGGGCGGGGCTGCCCTGGGGACCTGTGTAGGAGCCTGGTCTGGAGAGGAAGCTGTGAGCTGCACGTGCAGAGATAAGTGAGTCCCCTTCCAGATGAGAGAGATGGCATGCAGAGAGGGAGACTCATGGGTACACAGAACAGTGCCCGGTCAGAGGACAGTTCAAGAGCATGTAAAACAGTGCCCGCGGTCAGAGGACAGTTCAAGAGCATGTAAAACAGTGCCCGCGGTCAGAGGACAGTTCAAGAGCATGTAAAACAGTGTCCGCGGTCAGCGGATGGGCTGCAGAGAGGGAGAAGCAGATTCCCTCTTCAGGAGGTCAGGCAGAGCGCCAACATCAGGGTCTTTCAAAAGCTCCGAAGTTTTCGAAGGGCAGGAACTGTGTACTAACCAAGCTGTTTCATTGTGGGAAGAGGCGGGAAGAACGGGAAAGGAACATGAGTAAACATGCTTTCGATCCCGTCTACATTTACCTCTGATTAAAACCAAGTCTCTTAGGTTCTCCAAAGTCAGAAGTTAGACCCTCGCCAGAACCTGATGGACAGAGCCAGGTACACGCATTTCAATCCTTCAAACTCTCATTAGAGTGCTGAAAGTAAGTGGAAGTCAATGCAAACTCTGTGCAGGGCAACCACACTGAGCTCCCACTTTCCATCTGTAATGAGCAGCTCAAAACAGAACACAAGGAACTGCTTTTGACTCTGATGCAGCAAAGTTCAGCATGTGACAGTTTTAAAAACAAGCATTTGTGATGAGCATGTGAATTTTTTTACCTCCCACTGCCAGCAGGAGGCATAAAAAACCCCTGACTAACATTATCCTGTGGTCACTGGACATAGCATCAGGGAATCGGATGCTGCGGAGCCTGTCCTGTGCTGGGGTAACTGGCGAGACCACTTGAATTTCTTCAGACCGGAGGCAGCACGTCACCACCACGTGTGCCAGATGCACCACCCAGGACTGCAGTGAAACAACATTTGCTAATTTGTCTGGTCAGAAAACTGAAAAGCTGGGAGCTTGGGGATTTCAGGGGCACGTGGTTTTGCAGATGCAGCTCTGTAAACCCCCATTTTCTGGAGGTGCTTTTATAATGGTAATGCCAACGACCTCCTGTCAGGCAAATGCTGCAGAATTCCGGGGTTGCTGCTAGACAGTCAGCTGAGGCAGAGTTTAAGGATAATTAATCACAGGTGAACAGGCTTCATTTCTTTCCTGACGTTTCGAACCCTTTCTGCTGCTTCAGCTATCTGATGTCCAGCCAGTCGCGATACCGGAGCTGAGAGCCCGGTCCCCGTCTGCTCTGGCCAGACGGGCCTTAGAGCCGCAACCCCAGACAACACAAAGAAACTTCTAAAATTATTCTAACACCATTTCTATATACTCCAATTTTCACTTTCAAAGGAAATCAAGTATCTTTGAAATGTGCAGGAAGGAGTCAAAAGAGAGAATGTAAATTAATCTTTACATGCAAACAAACATTTTGAAAACTCAAAAGATTTAAAAAAAGGTTTAGAAAACTAAAAATATTTAAAACAAAAGCTCAATTTTAAAAAGTATATATAGTAACTACATATAAATATATGTATAATAAATATATACCAACAGCTCAGTTTTAAAAACTGCTGGTTGGCCCTGGCTGGTGTGGCTACGTGGTCAGAGCATCGGCCACGGCCTGAGGGGCCCCAGGTTTGATTTCAGCCGCGGGCGGTGTCTCTGCTGCAGGCGCCATCCCTGGCCCTGGTTGGGGCGTGTGCAGGAGGCAGCCATTTGGTCTCTCTCTCACATCGATGTTTCTCTCTCTCCCTCCCACTCTCTGAAAAGCGATGGAAACAATATCCTCAGGTGAGGGTTAAAAATGAATCCTGGCTGGCAGGCAGACTAAGCACACACACGCCTGGCCAGGGGACCACCCTCCGCAGCACCAAGTGCTCCAGGAGGCAACTCCTCCCAGCACGTCGCAGCTGCCACAAGGCCACTCCGTTCCCCTTGTCAGTGACGGGCTCAGGTGGACAAGAGGCACAGCTCCGACAGACGGAACGGGTGCCATGGGCTGGGCGGCTTCTTGGGAAGGTTTTCCTGGACCTTAAAGAGGTACACAGGCCACTTTACACACAAGAATAGCCTCTGTCAAAACAAAGGAAACCAGGCAACACAAAGTGCTGGAGAGGCTGTGGGAATGAGAACCCCCGTGTGACTTTGGTCGGGCGGTGAAATAGTGGAGCCACTGCAGAAAACACCATGGTGGTTCCTCAAAAACTAAAACTAAAATTCCCATAGGATGCAACAACTGCATTTGGGGTCATAAACACAAAAGAACTGAACTCGGGGACTTGAACAGCCATTTGCACACCCAGGTCCACAGCAGCACTCACAGCAGCCAGGAGGTGAAGGCAGCCCGGTGTCCACCCGTGGACAGACGCACCAACAAGACGCGGCACACGCAGACTCACTCGGCCTTGAGGAGGGGGAAGCCTGACACCTGCTACAACATGGGCGGACCTGAGGATATCGTGCTGAGTGAAATAAGCAAGCCAGTCACAAAAGTGCCGACACTGTACGGTCCTCTCCTATGAGGCACCTCGAGGAGTCGCCTTCACAGGGACAGGAAGCAGAACGGCGGTGGGGGGCAGAGGGGGAGACGAGAAGCTATGCTTCATGGGTACAGAGTTCCAGCTCTGCCAGATGAAAGGGGTTCTGGAAATGGATTAATACCTCTGAACTGTACACTTAAAAATGATTACGATGGTAAATTTTATGTATGTTTTACCACAATTACAAAGAGCCCCAGGACAGGACAGGACATTCCTTCCTGAGTGAGCCACGGGCAGTGGCCTGCAGTGCTGCATGGCCAGCAGGCACCGGAGCCGAGAGCAGACCAGGGGACACACAACCCCTCCCCTGCGGCAGGACAGCTCCTCCACGGAGAACCTCCTCCAGGGTGAACACACACTTTCCACTCACTTCAGCCAATGCCTGAGTCCCCACACTGACACCAGTTTATGCTAAAACAGAACCAAGTCCCAGTAAAGTGGCCACAGTTACTGTAAGTCAACGGGAGTGATGACAGCACAGCACGTGAAGACAATTCCTTTCATCACCACTACTTTCCAGCTCTCGGAACCGTCCTCCGCGACTATCTTGTGCCTCACACCGGAGACAGTGGCCACAGACGAAGCATGTCTGACTATGTAACGTGCACGTAAATCACCGTCATTTAACACAGACACACGCAACGGTAAATCCAAAGGAATGCAGTAGAAGTACTGCATTTCAGGGACTACGCTGCTCGAAGACGTAACTGCTATAAACCAGCAGCCGTGAGCACTGTGCGAGAACTGACTGCGAAACGTGCCACTCTGGAGCTATGGAGGCTCCACGTGTGACCTCCACCTGCAGTGCTCACTGTTAGCAAGACAAGCAAAATAAAAATGTGTCATCATGCTAAGAAATGTCCTGCAGGCTCAAGCCAGGGTATAAATAAAATGCCTCATAAGGATGAACTATCTGAGTCAAACGGCCACCTCGAGGTCTGACTGCATGTGCACACTCAGGGACTTTGCCAAAACTCTCACGTGAGCCATCAGAAACCTCTCAGATCAGCACAGCTCCATTCAGGACACGTGTCTGCACAGCTCGGCACAGAGTGACTCCCGTCCATGGGGAAACCCAGACCTGCATCGAACCTGCTGTTAAACACCTGAGTTTGCTCTGCATCACACAACACGTGTCTTTACTGTGAAGTCTGGGATCTAACTTGTCTAAACCCCAATAACACGCGACTCCAGTCTCAGCTACAGCTGAGTGTCACCGGGGCCCCTTTAGGTGCTGCACTATAGTTACCCGCACGCCCCTCAGCTGGAGCCCCCTTAGGGCACAGCCCACATCTGCATGGCTATAGCAGACTGCCAGTGTCCAGCACGCACCAGGTTTTTCAGAGACAGGTCCGTCTTGGTTATTAAGAAACATTGCTATTCAAAAACATACTCCGTTTTCCTTTCAGAGAGAAAACTTGTGTAGATTTTTCCATGTATATTTTATAATGTGGAAAAAATGTCATTATCAATTCTTTAAACAGTTAATTATGGTCTAAGATAACATTTTAACTATTATTTTAGTTATATGTTAAATTTACCCTCATTCAATCTTAAAAATGAGAGCTTTTACAAGAGTGTGCAATTCATTTTCTGTGAGTTACCTTTTACTGGTCTCTAGCTCCTGACCCTCAACTTGTCATGAGAAATACTCATGCCTGGACCAACATCTGCCTGACAACTGTGAACAGCACATTTTCTGACTGAAAATCCCACTTTCATAAGCAGCTGTGCTATTCCTTCATAGCCGAGGGTTCTCATGTGCTCCAAATACAGTAAAATATCCTTGACTAAATAAAAATATACTGACTCCTCAGTTACCTAAAGTGGCTTATCTTCAATCATAATGCAGTGGAAATAAGTTTCTTAAACGAACAATATAAAGATTAAAATCAACACGTTCTTAAGGACCTAAGAAGTGTTCAACCATGCCAGGAAAATGCTGGCTTTACAAAATTAATTTACTATCCAAATATTTTATCATTATCTCCCAAATAGCTACTAAATCACTAACTATACTACAAATTTTCAGAACTGTCTCTCCCAAGAAGGTACAATGTAAATACAATATATTGGGAAACTTTAAGTTTTGTTTGAATGGTTAAATTGAGTCCCCTCCCTTTCCACTCTGGGCTGTACCCTAACTTTAAAGGTTTCAATAGTGTTTCTAAATTCCCAAGAGAAATTAACTTTGGGGATTTCAAAGTGAGAAATTAGGAATCCTGAAATTCTAAGTTGTTCTTAAAGTACTTCCAATATTCCTCATACTCTTTACTCATCAATATGGAGATCTTAAAAATTAGTTAATAAGTTTAAAAAAAAATCAAGTTTAGTAGCATTTTAAAAAGAACTAGGCTATAGAAAATATTAACACACTGGAAAATGCCAGCAAAACCGCTAGGTACTATTTCCAATAACCTAACACTTGCATCTCTTAGCATGTCAGTAGCACTACAGGAAATCCAAAGTTGAAATTAGCAATTTATAAACTTATTTTGTTTCAAAACTTATTGTTTGGAACAGCACTCATATACTCTGCACATGAACTGATAATATCATATATTTACAGTGTTATTTATAGTGTTAACAGCAGACAGGGCCAAGAAACACCAGCGGTGCGGCTACAGCCGCAAAGGAGACCCCTGGTCGACGGAGACTTCATGGGTCCTCCCCCTGAAACGCCAACCTGCCCTGCTTCAGGCCTGATGGTGGGTCCCTCAAACTCTAACACCCCTGTGGTGCCGACTCAGCTTTAATTTTTGTGGCAGAATCATTATATTTTCCCCCAATTTCCTGACTTCTAAACCAATTTTTCTCAGGCTTCACTTGGAAAAAACATGCAAATTTACCCAGAATAGCTAGGATTTCTATGTGTTCAGCTATTAACATACTGCAGATTAACCCACATTAAACAACTACCGAGTACCCAGGAGTAAGGCACTATTCAAGCCAACGAACCAGCTAGACTCTAGAAAAGTTTAAGACGTTTAAAAATAACTCATGATTTACATTAGAAATATACAAGCAAGTTAAACATTATGATGTGAAACTATGAAAGAACTAATTTTCATAGTTTGAATCCACAGCAGACATATGTGAGCTCCCCTTACCTTATACTTCATCTTGGGACACGAGTGAATGTAGAAACCCATGTAGTAATAGCTGAGCTGAGGTGTCTTCTCATGAAGCTGCCTGGTGAAAGCAATTTCTCTGCCAAAAGAAGAATAAAGATGAAGATACAATTAATCTAGTTCCAATATTCAACGTACTGTGTAACCTGCTGACACACAATTGATAAAATTTGATACTAAGCTCTCAAAAACATCCAAGTGTTGAAAGCATTTTAAAAACTCCGCGAGACGATTTTTACTAAAAGGCTGTCAGGAAGATGCACAAAAGGCACCTGTGGTGTGCAGCACATATGAGCCGGAGCCTAAAGGGAAGTGGCTGTCGTCTGAGCAGGTGCCGAGTCAGGCACAGGGCCAGGGAGCCCATCCCACTCTGTATACTTTACTAACTGCGTCTTCCTTCCCACAGACAGACGCTGCTTTAATCCACTTACACCAGATCCATCTGACCTTTATGAAAACATACACAAAAGTGACAAGAAAAATAAATAAAGAACGTAATACTAAGGAACCATGAGTGGCTCTGACAGGAGCGCAAATGCATACACTACGCAACAAAGGCATCCTGCAAACACGACGACTCCTTGCGCACTAGAGCAGGCGGGGCCCGGGACTACCACCGGCGCTGGCCTCAGGTCTAGAAGTGGGATTTCTAAACACCAGCGTAAGAGACTACGCAGCAACAGGTTATGTGTGCTGTCACAACAGGGCTCCTGCTGATCTGTGAGGGACGTGCGCAGACGAGGAACTACTGGAAGTTCTACCTGACCCGTCACAACTGTCTAAGGCTCTCAGGCACTCACCGTAGCGCAGAGTAGACGCCCAAGGACAGAAATGAGTAATCGGGATCGTAGTACAAATACACAGAGGACACACAATACGGAAGGATGTCGATCACCCCCACAGCAATGATCTTCCCATCGAGCCAGTACTGCTGGTGGAAGGAGCCGTAGCCACAGTCCGGTCCGTTAGGCGGGTTCTCTGGCTGTGAAACAGCAGACACGCAAACACAAGCAGTATGTCATTTTTCTCTTTCTATCAAAAACCTTAGTAATGAATCTACTGTCCTACAGCTCCTGTCTGTGGCCTCCTTCCTCTGCAGTCCCGCCCTGCAAAGTGTTTTACGAGTAGAAACACTGACCAAGAAGGAAAACGAGAAATCAATTGAGAATGTTCAGCTTGTTTTAAAATCTGCCAGTAAGCAACATAAATCTTACAGGATGAGTAAATATCAAGCTGTATCTTTCTGTTCCACACAAAAGCGGGGAAGAAACCGTGTATGAGAAAAGGTGGAGAATGGACAGGGACAGGGCGGGGTGAGGAGACCTGTCCCGACACCCGGCTCCGACAAGGCGCCTGACTGCACTGTTCTTCCAGGGCAGTTCCTGTGTAGTACAAGGGGCTGTAACAGTCTTTCTAGCCAAGGGAAAACAGACCTATTTCCTCATCGTTACTTTAACGTAGCTGTAATCCCACAGAAAAAACTTAAAGTGTAACTATTTTTGTAAATAGTGACTTGAGTGATACTTCTCATTTCAAAATTCAGCATGATTCAAAATATAACTTGTTAAATGAAAACTACAAAGCAGCATAAAAAAAGCTGGCTAGTACTAAATGGATGCTCGTGTATGCAAATTAAAAGAAAGGCATTTAGGAGGTTTGGGGATCCCACGGGGAATGACGAGAGAAACCACCTTACTGACGGAGGCTGGGAGGGAAAGGTGCTGACCTAAGTAACCTCCTCGGGTCTGAAAGAATGAAGGCAACAGGAAATCTGCACGCAGCACCTGAGAACACTGCTTCCCAAGAGCACTGCAGGTGAACCATTCTGCTACTGAGCCCATCTGTGCTGGAACTAAACAGCAACGTAAACGGACGGCGGGTGGCAGAAGCCGGGTTTCCGCTGTGCGTGTGGGGATTTACAGACAGGAAGGGGGAGAGGCTAGCATGGCCCACGGGGTGATGGACCAGAGCTGGAGACAGGAGTACAAATTCCTGTTTAGTGTAACACAGACAGATGGTCACACACAGAAATACTTACAGGTGTGTATCTCACACACATGATCACACAAGGGTCAGTCACACCCATATATTTATTTGTTCTGTCAGATGGTAAAAGAAATGACACCCCAGTAGCAACAAGCACACCGAGGACCCAGATCTTGGTTTCTCCACTCTGCTGCAAGAGGAACCAGAAAAGAAACAAGAACCATTTCTCTTGGAGAAATGGCTGACTCCAGGATGGGGCGAGGCACGCAAGATGAGCCTGGAGTATCTGTGGTGCCCGAAAGCAGGAAGTGCTCGGAAAAGAAAAGCCGGCCCACACCGCTGGGGCCCCATCAGAGGGCCCGGGGGCAAGGGAAGGAGCTCCCAATGGCCCGAGCCGAGATAACCTGGGCAACAAGATACAGTGGCCGTGGTTGTAACCCGAAGCACACACTGAATATCCACGCGTCCACATTCACATGCGTCACAGAACAAATTAGTGAGGAAGGAGGACAACTTCCCATGAATCCAGAACGTGTGTGGACACCCCTCTTCCTAAGGGCAGGGGAGCCAAACTCCCTACTGCGTAAGTGTGGGCTGCACACGGCGATCGCCTTCCAGAGCCCAGGACGGGAAGGGGAAAGAACCTGCACAGCTGCTCACCATCAGCAGCAAGTAAGAAAGGACTTACTAGGCGCCCCCAGCATCAGTGGTTTCTGTAACTTCCACTGTTGTAGTTACAATGTTGCTTGGGCAATAAATACATCTTTAAACTTTTATTTTTTTAAAATATGTATTTATTTTACAGAGAGGAAGGGGGGGAGAGAGAGAGAGAGAAACATCAATGATGAGAGAGAATCATTGATCGGCTGCCTCCTGCATGCTCCCTACTGGGGATCGAGCCCACAACCTGGGTATGTGCCCTGACCTGGAATTGAACCACAATCTCCTAGGTCATAGATTGATGCTCAACCGCTGAGCCGCACCCAGCAGGGCCATCTTTAAACTTTTAAGAGCTTCCACTCATTCTAATAATTATGTCAAACCCAGGTTTCAGCATTTGCTGTCACATTTAGCTTTGCTGTTGAAAGTCACCATTTCCCTAGAAGCAAATACAGTTTCAAGAGAAGAGGTAAACAAGCAGAGGCATTAACCAAAAGGAAACAGGGAAGTGCACCAGCCTGCTAGAACTACACACCTGAAGTGACCCCTGCAGCTACACAACGTGAAGCCTAACAGCCTGTCTTAGAAACCGGGATACTCCAGTGAGAAAGAAACAAACTCCTCTCTTAGGGACTTTATAAAAACTGTCTTTCAGAGGAAGCCCTGAGGTAACAGGAACCACTCCGCCTTTAGGCACAGCCCTGCAGGAGCCTCGAGGCTGCAGCACAGGGACAGAGAAACTGTCAGCTCGGGAAGTGAAGGTGGAAGCTGCTGACGACCAGAAACCTCCCAGTCGAGGGCTCGCTAGACGCCTTTGAAATGAGTCTAAATTCTTCCATGACTTCAGTTTAGTGCATCCCTCTCGGTCACTAAATCTATTTGTGTATTTGTTCATTCATTAATTCAAAATTATGTGTCAAGGACACACGTACAGACTCGATAAGCACATTCTCATAAGTGAATGACCAGCGTGCTCTGTTACGCCCACATGTGGATCAGTCTCACTTGTGGTACCAGCTTGAAATTTTTTTTAAAACTGCAGTTACATCCCAGTTTCCAATATCCATCACTTCTCTCTCCCTGGGCTTCCCATTTAGTAACCTGTTTCCATGTGCTTCACTGGTTTGAATGGGCAATTTGTCCTACCACAGGCATTATTCCCAGCTCTCAATTTACGTGGAAGCCAGGGTTTTCCCACCTGCAAAGCACTTTATATAACTATGGGCTGCCCTAGTTACTCAGGAAAAACAGGCCACAGAAGGACTGACTCTGACCCCATTACGGCACAAAGGAAACCTAACATCCAGGAGTCGATTAAGGAATACAATCATAAAACCATGGAGTTATATAAGCTGGCCCAAGACAGTAATTTAACTTCTTTTAAAAACAATGTACAAATAAAAGCATCCTGCAGACTGTGAGCAAATTTGGGTCAGTTTTAGCTTTTGGTGTAAGGGGTCTGAACAGCACATCCTAAAAGATTATGTCCATGAAATTACATCAGTAGTAGCTCACTCATTTAACAGCAAAGTTATTTAAACAAGTAGCAGATAGCTTTAATTTCCTCATAAATAATTTAATAGTCTGTCCTTCTCATGCCTGCAGTTTAAACAGATTTGGATATGTGAAAGAATACAAAGTTATTTCTCAGAAGTTCCTCAATTTCAAGGATTTAGCTGACAACAGGAAAAACATAATAAAGCTCACCACTTGCTACACAAAAGAAACCCGCCTTACACACTGGGAAGGACGCATGGCTTCGGTGATTAATGAGCTGTGCAGTACAGCACCAGAGGCACCACGCAGAGCCGCCACCAATATTAATAGGCCAGGTCAGGCCTCCAATCAAACTGCTCCCAAAGTCAGTGTGTGTCTATCTACTCTGATAGAGCACACCTGTCCCCCGACCCATCTGCCTCCACACCTCAGTTATGCTTAAAACAAGCACTACAGAGACTCAAAGCAACAGACAAAGGGTGAGTCATCTACCAGGCACCAGAGGTGACGCCGGGGGAAGGGGGAGTTCAAGGGCAGGACCAGCGAAGGTCTTCAGGGGCGCTGAGAGGGCAGGGCCTGTGTTCTCCTTCCTTCTAAGGCATCCAAAAGTACCTCCCCCAAAACACAACTGTTCACACACAAATCTACAATTAGACAACTGGTGTCTGAATTTTTTTTAACAGTTCACAGGGGCCCCCACAGGTAGTCTTTTTAAGCCCCTGATTAAGGGCATGCATTGTTTTACAGCAGCTTATTCCTTGTGTCGCCTTTTGTTAATAGTTTTATGAAACATTGTATAAACTAAACTTTGGATTCATTTTAAAAATAGAAACCCGAAGGTGTGTTAAACCACTGTGGCATCAAAATCTACACTCTCTCTTTAAAAAAACAAGCACTAAATTTGAAAATTTGAAATAGTCCATAAAAGGAAGTAAGAGGTTAAGCTGAAAACTGCCTATATCACGCTCACGGCTAACATCCCACAGTTTTGTGTAAGTGACTTAAAAATCAAATGCAACCAGTTCCTAATTTTCTGGCAGTCAGTACTCTGAAGAACCGAATTAAACAACATTATGAAGTAAGCTGATTACAGTACATTCATATGAGCAATTGCTGTGTAGTAATTAAAGACCATTTTTCCCAAGACTTTTTAGTAATATTATGAACATTTCTCCAACTTAAGTAAAAATCTAACACTGTGAAATGGGAGCTATGATCCCAATCATATGAAAAATCACTGGTGTCCTTCAATAGTGCAGTTCTGGCCTTGATTTTCTATTGTCTGGGTTATTTTAACATTTGGTTGGGGCAGAGGTTATGTGTCCAGCGGAACAAATAACCCAAAACATTAGTTTAATGCCCGTAAGAGAATTGTTTTTATCTAACAGCCAGCTATCTCATCTCAACCTTTTATTAAATTGCTTGTACATATGTGTGTACTCATTGTAATTAACAGACTTGGCGAAGGCCAGGAAGCCAATTTAGGGAAATGCTAAGAAGGAATTCCCAGCTTTCGGCTGAGGGCTTCTCTCATTGGACACTGCTCTGTGGTACACCGTGTTAAAACACAATCACAATATATTAACATGTTCTGTTCAACATCATTTTGTTCCAGCTCAGAGGGAGGGTGCTACTGGCACCTACTGGGTGTAAGTCAGAAATACTGCTAAGCATCATGCAATGCACAGGACAGCACCCACAGAAACGACTGAACTGATCCGTGTCAACAGTGCCATGGCCCGGAAACCTCGCTCTAGCGTTTACAGACCACATCTCAAACTCATCACGGCCCTCCTTCCGATGATGTTGCATCACTTCATGTAACACAAGAGTCTTAGAGCAGTGTCATTCATCTACTCCTTCCTCTCTCGTATTGTCGTCTCATTCGAGCAGCTGTGACACTGAGCTTAACTCATCTGCCTCTCCAGGCTCAACTTTCTTCATAAGAAAGTGGGGACTATCTTCCTCAGAGACATTCTGTAAGAACTGAAACATAGCAAGCTGAGAGCTTAGCACTACGGGTGCTAGCTTCTCAGTAAGTTATAATAATTGTAAGTGAAGGATATTTTAACTGACCTGAAATGAAGGACTAGGAACATCTGAAGAGAAATCTCAGTAACCTGCAGTCACACAGGTTCATTTTTCCTTACAAAGGCCGGTCCTGTGGCTGTCCACCTCCAAAATGACAGAGACTGCCCCCTACTGGGCTGGCTGGCAGAGCTCAACTCAAGAGAATTTCAAGAATCTCTCAGCCTCTGACATATAATCCCTTTTATTTACCTACGTTTAATTGAAGACATCTGTAGGTGGTGCCACACAAAATGTAATTCAGACTTAGAAATGTCAATAAAAACGTCGGTGAGGGAGAGGCCCAATGTAAACCTAGCAGGGAGTACACATCAGCAGCACAGAGCCCACAAAATTAGGAGTAGAATGGAAATATGTTGCCTGACTTGACGAGGTGATAAAAGCTCTTTTCCCATAAAGCTTAATGAGCTCTATTAGTCTTCAGCTTACAGGAATGTAAAAGGGTCAGCCCCACCGAGGGAAGTAACAGACTCTCCACACATGGCTCCATTCAAATGACAGCGGCTCACATTACTGATGCAGTTACTATAACCTGACAATTTCGCTAGATTCACAGGGCGGCTAACTGTTTAGGACTTACAACAAAGGGACATGGTTCATTCGCAGCAGCTTTTGTGGACAAAGTGAAATTTAAAGTCTCCTTCATTTTCAACGGCACGTCTCAGGTATGTCAGTCTCTACCAGAATTAATTTTCTTTTATCCAAAATTAGCAAAGGTGTTTCAGTATTTACCATATTTGCAATTTTTCTTCTCCAGCTAAAACACAAGCTTAGTGGCAAAAATTAAACATTTAGAGACTTAAACATTCTCCTGCTTAAGCTTTGCTCTGGCTCTCAGGCTCTGCAGGGGCAAAGGAACAGAGTGCTGAGTTCAGTGTCGTGGAGACTGGGGGGTAGCAGCCAATAATGACATCAGCAGGTGGCCCCTGTGAAACTCCAGGCTGGAAAAATATCAAGAGAAAACTCTCAGCTATTTCCCAAATACCTTTAAGGTAAGAAAAGGGCACAATCTCCCAGAGAGTGAGAACGTTTCTGTCTTGTTACCTATGCTGCATCCCCAGAGTCTAAAATAACTGCTGGCACATAGTAGGGACTCATAATGAGTATTTGCTGCTTGAATGCCTACACACATTCATTCATGAACTGAATTAATTAGCTCATAAACAAATAAATGCTCATGTTCTTTTCTTTTGTCCCAAGTCTCCTCGTGGCCCCTGCTACTCTGTAGAGTGGGGTTGTCTGGTAAGGCTGAGATGCTGTTACAAAGGAGGGGTCACCAGAGAAATGGCCTGGGCCTTCCCTGCTAGCGCTTAGGAACACTTGTCCCCCGGCCTCCAATTTCCTGCAGGGAAACTTCCAGGAAGTATTGTTCTTAAGGAGCAACTGCTCAAGAGACAGAGGTCAACACAAGGTTACCATGTCAACGACACTGAGTTGAGTAAAAAAACTCAAATTGACTTTGAAATACTGGGCGACTCCCAAAAATCTGATTGGCATGAATTAGGGATAAGCAGAAAACCTAGAAATAAATATTAGCAGAAAACCACAATCAAGACAAAATTTATTTTAAAAGCCCTCTGGTCAAAGTACTGATAATATATAGAATATATCATCAGTAATTCAAGTACTATAAACTGACAGTTGGTCATACTAATACTGGTTATAGATGCTGCTTGCACACTTAGACCACTGATTCCGAGCAAGACCAAATGTCTCCACATCAAGACAGGTCCATGTATTCCCAATAACTGTAGGCATTATGTAGTATTTTAACATTCTTAACATTGAGGCAAACCTATGAAAAGAAGTTTTTAGAAGTATTTTAAGATGTATTTGTCAGCTAAAATGTTCAAAGGACAATGCTTTACTTATCTATGCGCCCCCCAACCTCACAGTGACTGCAACAGGCTGGGAGTTAAAGGTTCACACAGTCGGATGACCAGCAGAATCACACTCTCCACAGCAAAGGAGGAGAAATATGGGAGCCATTCTAAAAGTGACATTTCAAACTATTTTTAAAACGTCACAGAAAAGCTTTTATGTATATGTGTATATTTGTACACATACATATATATGTATCTCATATTAAAGACCTATACAAATACATTTCCTATTTTTACATTCTTAAAGGCAGAATTATGCTCTGGATAAGTGATTGTGTGTGTTAATATGTATATTTTACTTTTGTAACTGCTAACTAGAAGGAAATCAACTGCTTTGTAGTCATGCAAGCAGCTACCTAAAATTATTTGGCCTAGTAAATGAATTCCCACAGCAAAACCGCAAACTTTCCCTGTTTGGACGAGTGAATAGGGAGCATTGTTCACTTGTCAAGTCCTTGCGAGGAGGCCATAAAACGTGGGGCTCCTTGGACTTCATGGGAAAAGCAGACCTAAAAAACAACTGCTAGAGACCGCTGGCGCTCGCGACAAGATTATTCCTATCACAGGAGCTTTGCACTCACTAAACTGTGCTTAACTCGTTGTAGGTAAATTTCTCAATACTCTTGGGAAATTAAAGCAGCTTTTACTTATACTAAGGCCAGTGAGTGAGCTCTTACCTCCAGAGGCGAGGTGCAAAGGAATCCCGTGAACTGCAGTCACAGTTGAATAGAATCCGGTTCATCCAATAAACAGGCAGCAGGAGAGAACAAGAAAGGGAAGGTTATTAACTGTTTAATGGCATTCAAAAGGCTGGGGCCTACTGAGGGCGTGAGCGCACTTTTCTGTGCTCTGGACGGGTTACACAGCGCATGAGAGCGTGGTTTTATATTTTATGAAGACTTTTAGGTTCACTTTAGGTGCTCTTACTGAAAAATTAGAACTGCCATCTTTCCAGTTCTGTTGATCACGTGACAGGTATTTATAAACCAGAACATGCCTAGATACATGAGTGTCTGGTTCGTTTGCATAACTGAAGGGAATGTCAGTCTGATACAGTGAATACTTTTTAAACATAACTTATTTTCAAATACAGAGACCAACAAGGGGGGAAAATGAAGCTGAAAGTGTCTGTAAGTTCGTCTGTAACTACCACGCTCAATGCCTAGTTGGTCTAACCAACAGCAGAAGGAAAGCATCTATCCTACTTCACACGCTGTGGATACAGGACTCAACCCCCACCCCCCCTCCCCCACCCCCGGGCAGGCTGACCCAGGATCCAAGAGCAGACCTGTCCTGGCGCCAGGCCGCCACCTGGTGGCCGTGGTCACACAACAGACCGGTGTTCTACTACCTCCTGTTTCTCCACGAGGTCAGAATGGACGCGCTGTGATTTTTCCCTTTCATGACCACATTTACTGCCTAATCATGTCTGAATGTAAGATAAACCTTCCCCCAAACAAGCACCCATCAGAAGGGCAGGTCTCCTTACATTTAAATTGCTCATAGGAAGTTCTCTGTACTAACTTAGAAAAGTTTCCATGAAGGCACAGGAGCCTGAAATAGGCTCAATCGCTGTAAGTCTTAAATTTATACAAAATCACCTGATGGAATCAGACAAAGTATTATTGATAAAAGGGCATAATTTCAGGGACTTGTTCTCAAATAATTCAACAAAGTCGCAAGGGGAAATAAGGCTAAGAGTTGACAGTGTTGACGCTGGGCATGTAAGGGGCTGACCATTCTATCATCTTCATGTGAAGGCTTGACATTTCCATTTTAAAGTTTCTTGTAAAGTAAAAATCATTCAGATTACTTTTCAGACTTACTTATTAATCCTAGGACTATGTCTTTCAAATATGTGAACTTCTTTCAAACAAACCTTTTAACCTAAAAACTTCTCTTAAAAAAGATTTATTCATTTTTTAAAGCCTTTTAAAGATTTCTGTTAAAAAGAAATGGTAACATTGTGAACATCATGATTGTCTACAAACAGATAGAGAAAAGCTGTCCTGACATTAGTTGGGTATTTGTGGATAATCTCCATAAACTTCATGCACAACCTCAGTGCTGTTTTAAACAATCTCAAAGGAAGGAAGGTGATGTGCTTGCTCCACAGCTTCTGCCAGGAGAGGGATGAGATCTCACGCCATCCCATGTTCCGTCCCACCCAAGACGTGAACATCCCTGTGTCCAGCACATCCAGGCCATATATGCCCCTCAGTTATCAGACTGGTTACGAAGGAGACCAAACTCACATAACTTATTATAGCATATAACTGCACTATATCATCATTATTGTTGTCAATCTCTTATGTGCCTAATCAATAAACTGAGCTTTTCACAGGTATGCAGGTATAGGGTTCCGTGCACCAAGGCAGGCGAGTAAGGAGCACGCAGGGACCTCTGCTGACTCAGCCCGACGACAACAGACACACACACTACAGTCAGGTTCCTGGACAGGACACTGAGTAAGAACCTGCCCTTTTCCTGAGGATTTAGAATATCCACATGTATAACTCACTTTCATAAACACTCAGTAACCTACATTGAAAATGCAGAGTAATATACACTCCACTCAGCAGGTGAAAATGGCCTAAGAAAGTTAGTTATGCTTCACAGACCACCTCATCCACACAGGAGGAAATGAAGGTACCTCGGTCTTCCCACATTCATCGGGTGGATCCTGGTGTATGGCCATTTGATACTTGACATACAAAGAGAAGGACTGGCTGAAGGACGACTTGAACTCTGGGTCCTCAAAGGAGACAGGTACTAACCTCACCTTCAGAGCAAGGAAGATACAAGCAAATGCTATTGAAACGCCTCCACCTGATGACATGCTTCTGAAGGTGAGGCCAGAGTAGGATCTCCGCAAATCCACTTCCAAAGCTCAGCACTGGCATTTTCCAGGAAACGAGTAAGCCCCGGAACGAGCTGACTGGCACAGAACCCGAAGCACTCGCTTTATACTAGTATCTTTGAAAATCTTAACTCCTAAGGGCCAAGACAATGTATTTTTCTTTTGTTTTGGCTTTTCCTCTACCAACCTATTGTGGTTTTCTGCACACCCTAGAGTCAGTATTGCGGCTAACGGTCACGGTCACGGCCACTACTTCTGTCACCACGACATAGTGTTTTAAGCTTTTCCCTTCCAGATTTTTCCTGGATAATTTGACTTATAAAATTATAAGCAAATGAGGACTTCTGTTCAAATGTTCTATCTCACTTTTCTAGTCCCCTCAGTTGAGCATGGACAGAGTGAGGTAGCTATGAGCCCCTCTACACATGACCTGAAATAGGGAGAAAGTGTATAGACCGTGCTGTGCCAAGTGTGTCCACTGTGAAGAGTAAAAGATTTTGCATTTTTCTCATAAACACTTTTACTTAGACCTCTATTACTTTTAGATGAATGCATCTGAACATAGTGATTTTAAATAAAGATAATTCATTTTATGTGACTTTTCCGCTTTGAAGTTATACATGTCTGGCACTAGGTAGAATCTGCACTTTCAGAATGTCCATTAATCCAGCTCTCTCTCTCTGTAGATATGCTGCAAACTGAATGTAAGTAAAATGTAGCACAAGTAAACCGAGAATTCAAAGTGGCGTCGGGTGGAAGGGAAAGTTCCGTGTGCACAGAAGACTGAGCTTGGCCTGCTGACCTGGCTGACAGTTGGCTCATCGGGCGAGTGGCTGTGAATAGCCATCTGGTAGCGTTTATAGACCTGGTACGACTCCAGCATTGTGGCTTTGAACTGAGAACTTGGTGGAGATGATCTCACAACCCTCACCTTCAGAAGGAGTTAAAAACAATGCTCGTTAATTCATCAGTTTAGTCCATGGAGTACATATCAACAGTTACTCCCCCCCAAAAAGGACCAAATGTTCCGATACAAATATTAATGCACAAACATAGAATATTTTAACATTAAAAATCTACCAGTTAGTAAATAAACTTAAGTTATTTCTCCGACTTAGAGACTCATGAAGGAGGCAGAGAATCCTGTCCCAAATCTGCGACTACAGTCTATGACCCAATAACATAAGCTGCATCCCCTGTAAAATGACAGAATGCTCCTAGCACTCCAGATACAGACGACAAATAAAACACTCTTTAATCTCAGCTGCGTGCACCTCGCCTGCAATAAATCAGTCGGAAAGGCTGCCACGTGAATACATTTTCTGGACACTGTCCTGCGGGCTGCTGACCCTAACTTACCACCTTTCCTTTAGAAAGACATTAAGCAAAGGACCAAGACTCTGAGTCACGTTTCCTCTCCTCAAATCTTAATGTCACTGTCTTGCTCAGTAGATGAATTAACCTCTCTGTGCCTTAGTTTGCTCATGTA
This sequence comes from Miniopterus schreibersii, assembly GCF_964146895.1. NCBI lineage: Eukaryota > Metazoa > Chordata > Mammalia > Chiroptera > Miniopteridae > Miniopterus > Miniopterus schreibersii. Next base: position 55,682,739 of record NC_138114.1, on the reverse strand, counting down.
AAATGAGGAGTTAAAACTGTAATTGCAAACATGGCTAACGTTTATTTTACCACTATTTATTTACTAACCAGTTAAAATGGTTAGCAAAACAAGACAGTGAAACAGAAAATCAAAAGCAACGTAATAAAAAGGCATAACTGGAAGTTTGACGTATGCCTCGGGAAGCCATTCCCTATGAAGGAAGGGCGACACCCAGTGGACAAGTCTTGATCCGTCCAGGTGCCACTACGTTAAGAAGTAAAAGCTGCCACTGGGCTACTGGTGGGTGTGCCCGGTTCCCTGAGTGCATTACTATTCACCATCAAACGATAAATGACTCGTCACAAAATACTTTAAGTGGCGTGTTAATTCCCTTTTTACAATTTGGGAAGGAGAAACACGAATAACGAAATCAGAATAGCCAAGAAGTTGTAAGAGTGAAAGCTGTTAAAAACACGTCTGACAACATGTACTGTCCTAAGGTTTACACTGTGTCAAAGTTAACTTTTAATGTAAAATCTTTAGTGATGAGTGACGATCTTAGGTGATATTAAGCTATAAATTCAAAGGCCGACTAGTTGCAAATCATGTGAGAATATGATATTATGGCTAATGTTTTAGAAAGAAAACTCATAAATACCAAATGAATACTGAATAATCTAAACTTAATCTGGACTGTAAATCAATTTGGGAAAAACAACAGGAATGCTCTAAAAGTATTCACACTGTGCTAAACTGGTTTGGGGAATTAATGAGAAGTTTATTAAAGTAAAACGACTTAGTACCATCTGGTTGATCCCTAACTGCTGGCTTGCATATGTAATGCTATCCGCTGCCTGGATCAAGGTCAGAATGTCAGAGCAGCCCAGTGACACGGTGCCTAGCGGGATCTGTTATCCTTCACTCTCTAAACCAAAAGTGCCAAAAATGAGATTTAAATGGTGTTTCTTTTTCACTTTAACTACTAAATTTCAATCAGAGGTGCAAAAAGCCAGAGTACTCTGCGCATCATTACATACTAAACCTGGAACTGTTTTCCCAACTTTAGTCAAACTGCCTACTTTTTTCATCTTAAAAGTCTCCCTCAAGTAGCAGCTGACTTAGTAAATACAAGGGCTGCTCCATCCCAGTTCACTTTAATTCCCTGTCGTTTAAACAGCAACGTGTCGGTGGATCGATATAACCTCAAGTGAAGATACACAAGTTACTCAACAACAAAAACAGTAAGACAAACCAAAACATTGCATGTTCTCCGAAGTACCTCTAACTTGTGAGACGCGTTCTCTGGCAGAGACTCGAAGATGAAGTCTTCGAGGGATCTGGGCTGGCCGGGCTTAGCCTTTGGAGGGCGCGGAGCCGGCGGTGCACAGGGAGCTGGGAAGCCCTCGGGCCCCCCAGCTGGGCCCTGCTGCGCGGCCTTCAGCCTCTTCTTCTCTCTCCGGATCACCTTCGCTTTTCGACATGGAGGCTTACTCAGATCTGGCCCCCTGCCTGAAGAGAATTCCAGAATATTAGGCCAATCACATCCGACTCTGGAAACGTTTTCTCAAAAGTCTCCCAGATTCCGCAGGGTAAGTGCGGGATCCCAAACACTAGCTAGCTATGGGGCAGACATTTAAGAGGGCCCCGAGTGCAGCTGTAAGTCCATCACAAAACTACCCCAGAAGCAGGAACTGCCACAGGAAGTAAAGAGGCACAGAACTTTTCGGGCAGGTTGTGCTCGAAAATCTCCATTCTTAAAAAATGTAGTAGAAAGAACATAACCAAATACCTCCTGCTCCAGGACACGCTGCCCCCAGCCCATCTTTCTGAAAGCACTGGTGACAGACATGCTCAGCCACCGGGTGCAAGCACTGACCCCAGACACACTGCGGCAGGCTTCGATGAAAGAACACCCTAGCGTGGTTGAAAGTACGTCTCTCCACATCTAACTGAGGACTCATATTATTTGGCTCTGGTTAATCACAGTTCTGTATTAATCAAACCTCTTTAAAAGATAAAAATTTAAAGATTATATGCCAAAACTTTTCGTGAGGATCATCAATCATGAGTCAATGACTGTTTCAGATGAGGGGGGCGTACATGGAAGTTCATTATAATATTCAGTCTTCATGTCTCTGTTTGAAATTCTCCAAAATGAATTTTTATAACCAATACACAGATAATTTTTGTAATAAAAATTAAAAATAAAAGAACTAACCCTATCGCTCGAGACAGTAAAATTTGAAAGAAATGATCTAGCTCATTCAAAATACTTTATTGGGTTATTCTTATTATTAGGATGAAATCTCAGACCGTCAATTAAAAGCCATGGAAGCCTTACATTAAAAAAAACACACAAAACTATTCAATAGAAACGCAAAGTTTTCTGTGCTTTTATATGTGTAACAAAGAAAAACTAAAGTAGTACTAAAAACCTCTCCCTTGGATCATTTTGTATAAATAAATGTAAGAACAAATTCAAGAAATGAAGCATAATAACCATCCAAATTATTTTATGGAATTTTAAAAGAATCGTATACACACACGTACGTACACACGTGCACAAACACATAATAAACCCACTTAATGCTGAATAAAAATTTCAAATCTATTTCTTTTATAAGTGAAAACATGGAAAACAAATCTTACCTTATTAAAGGTGAAGTTAAATATCAAATAAAGTTTTTTTATGACATAAAGAAATCTAACGATAAACTGAAGAATTTTAGGATGTCTGCACTTTGGACATAAGACCTAAAATTTACTTTGTCTCAGTTAATACCAAAAATGAAAGTGTTTAGCATATCTTCTCACTGACAAAAATTGGGTTCTCAAACCTGTAGTAAGAGGAGTTGGGCCTCTTATAAAACGTAGTTGGGGATAACAAGGCTGTTCTTTCAGGCTTATTAAAGGACATAGAGTTTAGTAAGATATGACTTGTCCACCTAAACCCAGGTAGTGGGTTGTGTAAAACAGATCTAGTTTATAGGTTTCACAGTAATTCACATTTCCAGCTGATGAGGACCCAGGGGCAGGATCTCAAGCACAGAGAAGCACGCACTGTGACTTTACACGGCCTGAAGACGACTCCACTACCTGGCTTAGGAGCCGGATGCACTTCAACTGAGTGGGACGGCTCCCCGGAGCCCAACTCCTTTTTCTCCTGTGACTGAATTAACGCCTTAGGTTCTTCTTTCTCTGTGCTTTTTCCTCTCGTCTTCTCTTCCCTCTCTAAACTCTCTCTGAGATTATCACCGAGCTTTTTCAGGTCACACTGGATATCCAATTTATTTATTAACGCCATGTCACCAGCCACGGCATCCTCCATGCTGGGCTCCATAGGCTCGTCTACAAATCAAACAAATCAAAGTCCATCAGCCAGATACAGTTAAGACACACAAAGGAAAAAGGTGTCCCTTTCACCCAATGTGGCAGGAACTACTGTGTCCACAGTCCATCCTCATGTCCCGCAGAGAAGCAGAGCTGCAGGCGGGGCTGGGCAGCAGAGCAGGGGAAGGGCTGCCAGTCCCTCTGCAAGTGTAACCACATTCCCACCAGCAAAATACAACCAAGTCGAGAGGTCCAATTTTACCTGCTTGTTTTAAAGGAAATTTGTACCATGAACTTCCACCCCTCCCCTTGGAAAAAAACATCATTTTAAAGTAAACAGCTTTTAGACCCTCATCTCACCATCACAATTTCCTTTGGAAATTTCCCCGTTAGCCAGAAATTTCAACATTTTTTTCAAAACCTTCTTGTGAGATTTTGATGGCTGGAACTGTAAAGATCGGCACCTAGGAAAGCAAAATAAATATTTAAAAAGTGAACTCAAACTCTGAAGAAATAAAACCAGTTATGGGCAGTACCCAGTACCACGAGGCAAAACTTGAATGTGAGCACTGTGCCAGTTACACTGCAGAACAAGGAAAGCCCTGAGCTAAAACCTATAAAAATTTGATATCTAAAAGTAATGAGTATTTACCAATATTTTCCCAACATTTCATGGAATCACTCACTACACTGCCAAATAAAGAGGTATTTTTCCATGTATTTACACACGAGCCAATCACACATCACTGAAGCTGCAGATCAGCACATGAGCACAGCACCAGCAAGTGGGAAGATAACAGAAAAGCGCAGCTCGTCGGCTCTTCCTTACGCAGACGTCTACCAAGAACGAGAACTGACTTAAAACAAGCAGGACTCTACTAAAGAATTACACACAACCCTCGTATTGTAGAGCCCCTTCCTACGAACCCGAACTCTTACCTTATTGTGTACTGAGGACAACATGTTTGATTCATCACGGGCTTGTACACGTATTTCCCACTTCTAAAATTATAAAACAGTTTTGTTAATTTCTCATATACACCAAAGTAGATTAGTATAAAAGCACAAACTTAAGTTGGATAAAAGCCTAATCAAGAGTAAAAACACTCTAGGTTTCGTTACTCTCCCTGAGCTAAATCACCTCGCAAGGTGGGCATTCTGACGAGAGGCCAGGCTTTCCCCGCTAGACCTTCACCTGTATGCTCCAAAGCTAATCCGCTGTCACCTTCGCACCAGCACCTGCAATCCCTTCCATGCCTGACAACCGCCAAACTCCTCAATACCCGGGTAGAGAAAACTGCCCAGGATGCTGTGGGACTGGTGGACGCTGCTGCCTAAGACCTCCACGCTTGGGGGTTCCACGTGCAACAGCACAAAGTACCCCACATCAACCTGTTCCTCGCATGCTCTCTAGATCTCAGTTAGTGGCAGAACCATACATTGTGGGCTGAATTTTGTTCCCCCAAATTCATATGTTGAAACTCTAACCCCCAGCACCTCAGAATGTGACTGTATTTGGAGATAAGACCTTTAAAGAGGTGACTGGGTTAAAAAAAAAGCTGTTAAGATGAGCCCTAATCCAATCTGATACGAGTCCTTACAAGAAAACTGGCCCAGCGGGCCTGGCTCAGTGGTTGAGTATCAACCTACAATCCAGGAGATGGCAGTTCGATTCCTGGTCAGGGCACATGCCAGGGTTGTGGGCTCCATCCCCAGTCGGGGGCATGCAGAAGGCAGTTGATCAGTGACTCTCTCATCATTGATGTTTCTCTCCTCTCTCTCTCTCTCCCCCCTCCTCTCTCTGAAATCAATATATATAAAAAAAGAAAAAGAAAACTGGAAACACAAAAAGACTTGAGGCACCAGGGATATGCAAGCACAGAGAAAAGACCACGTGAGGACACAAGAAGGCAGCCATGTACAAGCCACGGAGAGAGGCCTCAGGAGACACCAAAGCTCTGGACACCTTGATTCTGGGCCTCCAGGACGATGGGAAAACAGATTTTTCTTGTTTAAACTGTCCCATCTGCGGTATCTTGTTATGGCAGCCCCAACACACACTCAGGAGTTCAGTTCCCCAGCCAGGAACCTAGGAGTCATCTTGGACTCTTCCCTCTAATGTAGCTCTCTCTCCAGTTAGCAGGCTTTCCACTGCTAAAATGAATCTTCAATCTCCTATCTCTGGCCACTGCTATTGATGACAATGGCAGGCCTCACCCGCCTCCTGTCCCAGCACTGCAATCATCTCTGGAACTGGTCTTCTCCCTCCAGGATCACCCCCCGAACACTCTTCTATTACGTAAAACGATTTCTTAGCACAAATTCCACCGCATTCTGTGCGACATAAAAGCCTTCTGCAGCCCCCTTCCACCTTTAAAAAGGCTCCTATCACGGCACACAAAGTCCCTTAGCACCTGGCCTGATTCTGCTTTTGGAACTCGGCTGTTATTAAGTTTAAGTCATGAGGTTTCACTGCTACGCTTAATCCCATGTTTCCTGGGGACCAACCAGCACAGGGCACATAACACTGCTCATACTACTTATGTAGGGAGCTTTACTTTAAAATCATGCATGTAGAAATAACTACCAAAAACCCTTAGCCATCAAAGGCAATGTGTGGACCTTAATGGAACCCTGACTCAAATAAGCCAACTGTTAAAAAAAAAAAAAAAAAGACGTTTTGAGACACAGAGAAAATCTAATCAAAACTAGGTAACAGGTGACATCAAAGAATTACTAATTTTGTAAAGTTGTGGATATGTTACAAAGAAAAAGAACCCTTCCATCCTAGAGACCACACATATTACAGGCATGACACCTGACCCTGGCTTTGAATTATCTTGTGGGGGGGATGGAAGTGCCTTGGTCTGCTCAGGCTGCTATCACAAGATGCCACCGACTGGGTGGCTTCTAAACACAGGTGCTGGTTCCCCACAGCTCGGCGGCTGGAACGCCCAGGATCCAGGCGCCAGCGGGTCTGGGGTCTCCAAAGACTAGCTTCCCGGTTCCTCTCTTCACAAGGGGGGGGAAGGGGGCTCCTTCATGAAGGCGCTCATCCCACCCACGAGGGCTCCATCTCCATGCTGAACCACCTCCCCAAAGGCCCCGCGTCCACACACCAGCACCACGGGAGTCAGGCTGAACAGTAAACGCTGGTGGGACACACTGCAGGGAGCAAGAGCGTTTGATGAAACAGGACAAACTGTTAACTGAGTGCTGAAGCTCGGCGATGAGACACGGGGTTCATCACAACGAGCTCTGTGTCTGCGTATTGGAAGTTGCCCTAATAGTCGTCCTTAAAATGACAGAGTACAAAATCATTACACGAAGTAACTTAAAATCCCCTCCACCTCTCTCCAGCGGCAGGAAAGCCGTGTGGCGGGACCCGCCGGCGCCCGGGCTGAGGCCGGGCCTGAGTCTGGGGTCCTGGGGTCCCCCCCGGGTCCCGCCCCCCGCGCTCACCTCCGCCAGCCGCGGTCCACCAGGTCCTGGTAGTCCTGCACGGTCATCGAGTGCGCCCACATGCCTGCGGGGCGGGACGAGCGTCAGCAGCCGGCCGCGCCCTGCTCACAGCGCAAAGCGGCGTTTTCCAAACGCAGACAGCGCGGAGGAAACCCGGCTCCCGCGGGGAAGGGGTTCCCGTCTGTGCCACCGGCTGGTTTCCCGCGACAGGTGACACAAGGTCAAGACGCGGCACAGTCGCCTTCGCTTAAACATAAACGCGCGTGGGAGTGATTCCCTTGAATTCGGGGCCGGCCAACGGTCTCCATGACACAAACTCCGCTCCCCGAGGCAACCGGGGCGCGCCGCACCCCTAAACACGACATCCCGACGGCTACTGGGCGGGGCGCTCGGGACATCAGCGCGAGCGGTTCCTGCGCACGCAAGTCCTCCCGGGTTCCGTGCCGCTCACGGCGCGGCCCTGAGCTCGGAGAACGGACGGGGACGCGCGGTGCCGCTCTGAGCACCGAGAACGGACGGACGCGCGGCGCCGCTCTGAGCACCGAGAACGGACGGGGACGCGCGGCGCCGCTCTGAGCACCGAGAACGGACGGGGACGCGCGGCGCCGCTCTGAGCACCGAGAACGGGACGGACGCGCGGCGCCGCTCTGAGCACCGAGAATGGGACGGACGCGCGGTGCCGCTCTGAGCACCGAGAACGGGACGGACGCGCGGCGCCGCTCTGAGCACCGAGAACGGACGGACGCGCGGCGCCGCTCTGAGCTCCGAGAACGGGACGGACGCGCGGCGCCGCTCTGAGCTCCGAGAACGGACAGGGACGCGCGGCGCCGCTCTGAGCACCGAGAACGGACAGGGACGCGCGGCGCCGCTCTGAGCACCGAGAACGGACAGGGACGCGCGGCGCCGCTCTGAGCACCGAGAACGGGACGGACGCGCGGCGCCGCTCTGAGCACCGAGAACGGGACGGACGCGCGGCGCCGCTCTGAGCTCCGAGAACGGACGGGGACGCGCGGCGCCGCTCCTCCCGAGCGGGGAGCCGGGAGAGGCCCAGGGGCTCGGACCAGGAGCCACGGCCGGCGCGGCGCCCACAGGGTGGAATAACCACGAGTCACGAAGACGGGCGGGGAGTCGGGAGCCCGTTTAGCTGAGGGCGGGGAACGCACCTCCCACGGGGCAGCGGCGCACCGGGCGGGGGGAGGGGGGGCGGCCGGGAGCTGGGAGCCCGGAGCGCCCAGGCCGCGCCCCCCCCCCCCCCCCCCCCGGGAAGGGACCAAGGCCCCGCCGGCCCTGGGCTGTGAGGACGAGGTGGGGCCCGGGTTGTGCGGCCGCTCTGAGGGTCCCGCACAGGCGCAGACACGGACCCCACGCGAAGCGGCCACTTCCCCCGCCCCCCCCCGCACGCTTTCCAGGGCGGCTCCCAGACCCGCGAACTATCCACTGCGGACACTTAACGCGGCTCCTTCCTCACTCTCGGCGCCGCGACGGCCCGGCGTCCGGCAGGCGCGGGAGGACCGGGCGCCCGCCGAGGCCCAGCCCGGCCCCGGCCACCCAGGCGCAAGGCGAGCTCCCCCAGGGGGCGCCCGGGCCTCAGCGCGGCGCGGTGCCCGTCTCCCTCCCGCGCCGCCACAGCCCCGCCCCGCCCGCCTTAGCCCCGCCCGCCGCGGCCTTGGCCCCGCCCCATCCGCCTTAGCCCCGCCCAGCGCGGCCTTGGCCCCGCCCCGTCCGCCTTAGCCCCGCCCGCCATGCCTTGGCCCCGCCCCATCCGCCTTAGCCCCGCCCAGCGCGGCCTTGGCCCCGCCCGGCCCGCCGGCGTCAGCAGCGCCCTTCCCCAGAGAACCGCCCTCTGGCGCCCGGCGGAGCCGGTTCCCACGCCCCGCGCGGGCCGGGAGGTGACCCGCGCTGTTCACACGGGCCTCCCTCGGGAACCCGCCGGCGCGGCAGGAAACACGCTGCGGGCGGGCCCTCGGGCCGCGAGGCGGGAGGCGACCCCGGGAGCGCCCGGGAAGATTCTGAATCCCCGCGCTCCGGGGGCTCCGGTGTGCTCCCCGAGACGTTCCGTTCGCGACGCCCGAGCACCTGCGCGCCCGCGCGCCGTCCACGCTCACGGCGCCCCGCACTCGCTGCCCCGCCCGCCCGCACTCGCCGTGGGGGTGCTGCCCCGCCCGCGGCGGGCCCCGGGTCAGCCCGCGTCACTGACAGCACAGCGCGCCCGGAGCGGGTGCGGGCCCCGCCCACCCGGCGGCCGCATCGGCCCCATCGGCTTCCACACCTGCCGCTGCGAGCGCGTCGCCGCCTCGCGGTCCCAGCCCCGAGTGAAGCACCTGCGCCCGGAGCCTCGCTGCTGGACCGCGCGAGGGGCTCTGCGTGCTGACGGCCACAGGGGGGGCGTCCGCGCCGCCCGCGCCCGCACCGCCTGCACCCGCACACCCTCCGCCTGCACTCGCACCGCCTGCACCCGCACTCCCCGCACCCGCGCCGCCTGCACCCGCACTCCCTCCGCCTGCACCCGCACTCCCTGCATCCGCGCCGCCTGCACCCGCACTCCCTCCGCCTGCACCCGCACTCCCTCCGCCTGCACCCGCACTCCCTGCACCCGCGCCGCCCGCACCCGCACTCCCTGCACCCGCACTCCCAGCACCTGCAAACCCTCGGGCCGGTCGGCAGAGCCGCGGCCCCGGAGCCCCGAGGCCGCACTCAGCCACGGTGACCCCGACACCCCAAGACCGCGCGGAGCCCCGAGGCCGCCGGCCCGCCCTGCCGCCGCCGGGCCGCTCACCATTGGAGCGACTGCCTGCCTCGTTCTTGCAGTAGCCGCAGCGGTAGAAGTCCTCGCCCTCGAAGTACTCCACGATGCTGGACGGGAGGGCGGCGCGCGAAGCCATGGCCCGGCCCGGAACGCGGCGCACCGGCCCGCCCGCCCCACAGTGCACCGCGCCGCCCCACACTGCACCGCGCCGCCCGCCGCCCAGACGCGCGCGCGCGGCCGACGCCGAAGCCGCCCCACAGTGCACCGCGCCGCCCGCCGTCCCGGCGCTGACGTCGCCCGCGCCATCTTGGCCCCTGGCACCAGCCCTCCTCTCCCGCTGCGCCCTCCCGGGAGGGGCCGCCATCTTCGGTGAGGCTGAGGCGGCGACAGGGCGAGAGAGGAGACGGTCTGGGAAACCGCGAGCGGGCCGGGGGAGCGGGGGCGGGGAGCCGGGCGGTGCGCTCCCGCGAGGGGCTGGCCCGGGCCGCGGGCGGGCGGGCGGGGAGGGGGCGCGCGGAGGCCGAGCCCGCCCGCGCCGGGGGCTCACCGTGGGACGCCTTGCCCAGCGCGGAGTCGCAGTAGCCGCAGCGGTAGCCGGCCCGGAGCCCCTTGTACTCCACCACCGAGGCCATGGCGGCCGCAGGATGTGCGCGCCGGCCACGCCTCCCGGCGCCGGGGACCTGGGCAGCGCGGCGGGCGCGGGGCGGGGAGCCGAGCGGGGCGAGGCCGCGTGTCTTCCGGTCGGTCCCGAGGGGCCGCGACGCCCTGGGCGTGGGCGGGGAGGGAGCCCGCCCGGGGCCCTGCGCGCGTCGCCGCCCGGCCCGCCCCCGCGTCCCGGGAGCCGCAGGCGCGGGGTGGCGGCCGCCCGCGGGCCTCCCGAGGGTCCCGCTGCAGAGGCCCCGCCGCGGGCGCCCCGCCGGCCTCGGGCGGGAACCGGCGCGCGCCTCGCGCGGCTCCGAGCCCCGCGCCCGCCTCTTAGGGCCGCAGAGAAAAGCCGGGCGCTGACTTTTTTAAATACGATTTCCAGGGCGTCCCTCTAAGAGAGTTTTTTTAGCTGTGCTGCGGCCCCTGCCCTCGCGAGCCCCGGGTCTCCGGCCGAGGCGCGGTGTCCTGACGAGGTCACGAAACTCGGGGAAGCGGGAAACCTTCGGGACGAGGCGCAGCGTTCCGGCCCCAGGCCCCCCCGCCGGGTCAGTGCCGGCCGGGCGGGCAGTTCCCGCGCCCGTCGCGTTGCTAAGCGGCCCGCAGCCGGTTTGGGGGCCTCCGGGCCGCTCCAGCCCCTGCTGGACCCCGCGTTCCCAAGACAGACTCCGCCGGGCCGTTCGCTGTAGCTGGCCTGGGCCTCCCGGGCTGGTGCGCGTATCGTTGCGGGCCTGGGGCGGCGGGGGGGTCCGCCTCCATCCTGGGGCTCCCGGCTCCCCCGTTAGAGGGCCCGGCCTTCTCCCAGCCCCAAACCCGCCCACGGGGACCCCGGGGCACCGCCCGCAGGACGTGCAGGGTCCTGGGCGTGTGTCAACTCCTGCGATGCTTACAGCTTCACAACATAGGAAACAGGCTAGATAACTTGTCCAAGGTCCTACAACTAGTAAAGGACAGGAGGAAGGAAAGGTGATTAAAATAAGTTGAAAAGGAAAAGAGAGCCACAAATACTAGGTCTGGACTTACGTAGGACAGCAGTTCCTAAAGGTCTTTATTTTGCTGAAGATGGGAGACATTTTTCATCTTTGAGGTCCAAATGAGAAAACAGACCTTCATTTAGTTTCCCCCTTTTTGGGGAGGGGTTAGGGGATGGGAGCAGTATTAGAATTTTTTTTATTTATGAAATTACCAGCAATAGCTTTGTTTTTAATTCCAATTATATCAATAATCACTTTTCAGTAATCACTTTAAACATCATATTGATGAAATAACTGTCAGACTGGGTAAAAAAAAATAAGGCTCAACTATGTTATCTACCAAAAACACCCACTTTAAATATAAAAACACAGGTAAAAGTAAAGAGGCAGATACTGGTAAACTAATCAAAAGAAGGCTGGAGTAGCTACATTAATTTCAGACAGTGTAAACATCGGCAAGGAAAATTGGGGATAAAAAGGTACAGTACATAATAAAGAGGTGAGTTCCCCAAGAATATATAGCATTCCTTAATGTGTGTGCACCTAGCACAGTAAATGACAGGAGGAGGCAAAGGTGATTAAAATAAGTTGAAGAGGAAAGAGAGCAACAAATACTAGGTCTGGAAAATATGTGAAGCAAAAACTAATATAATTGCAAGTGTTAAAGGATGAATTCACTGTTACAGAAACCACCATTTCTCTGTCAGTAATGGCCAGATCCAGCAGACATTACACCAAAAGCACATAATTGAACTCGACAGTGCCATCAGTCACCTGTATCTAACTGACTTCTGTGGAATACTCCACCCAGCAGCAGTAGAACGCATGTTCTCTTTAAGCTCATATGGAACAGTGCCCCAAGTAGACCACACTCTGGGTCACAAAAACACCGTAATGATTTTAAAAGAATAGAAATACAAAGTATGCTCTCAGACCACAGTGGAATACAACTAGAAATCAGTGACAGAAGGCGGCTGGAGAATACCAAAATGCTTGGAAACTGAACAACACACTTATAAATAACGCTTGAGTCGAAGTTTCAAGAGAAATTTAGAAGTATTTTAAACTAAATGAACACGAAGATACAACTTACCAAAATGTGGGATGCAGCAAAAACAGTGCTAGAGGGAAATATACAGCACTGGAGGCATATACTAAAAACAATCTCAAGTCAACAATCTAAGTCTCTACCCCAGGAAACTAGAAAAACAAGCAAATTAAATAAAGAATAAGCAGGAAAAACTAACAAAAAATAAAGCAACAACAAATGAAGTTGAATATAGTAAATCTGTAAAGAAAATGAACAAAACCAAACTGATTCTTTGAAAAGACCAATAAAATGGGCAAAACTCTAGTAAGGCTAATTAGGAAACTGGAAAAGACAAATTGCCAAATGAATGAATGAAGGATCATCACTACTGATCCCATGGACATTAAAAGGATGATAAAGGAATATTACAAACAACTCTAAGCCCTTACATATGTGATAACCTAGAAGAAATGGATCAATTTGTTGAAAGACACGATCTACCAAAACTCAGAAAAAATAGTTAATTTGAAGAGGCCTGTGTCTAAAGAAATAGAATCAATAATTGATGGCCTATGAAAACAGCACCAGGCCCAGATGAATTCACTGGTGAATGCTACCAAACATTTAAGTAAGAAATTATACCAACTCTACAGTCCCTTCCAGAAAATAGCAGCAAAGGAAATTTCCTAATTCATTCTATGAGGCCACCATTACCATAATATAAAAACCAAACAAAGACATTACAAGAAAGGAAAACTACACACCAATATCTTAGTGAACATTGATGCAAAAATTCTCAATGAAATATTAGTAAGTGGAATCCAACAATGTATAAAACAATTACACACCACCACCAAGTAGGACTTATTCCAGGTAAGCAAAGCTCGTTCAGCATTACAAAAACAGTTAATGCATCACATTATAAGCTGAAGAAAAATCAATAGATGCAGGAAAAGCATTTAATAAAATCCCAACACCTATTCATATTAAAAACTCAGCAAACTAGGAATGGAGAGGAACTTCCTCAACTTGATAAGTGACATCTACAAAAAACCTACAGCTAACATACTTAGTGGTAAGAAACTAGATGCTTTCTTGGTAAGATCAAGAACAGTAGTAAAAGGATGTGCCCTCTCACCACTCCTGTTCAAAATCATACTGGAACTCCTAGCTAATGCAATAAATAAGAAAAAAGGTATACATATTGGGAGGAAAAAATAAAACTGTCTTCACAAATGATATGATGGAAAATCCTGTCCCACAAAAGGAAAATCCCAAAGACTCAACAATAAAAACTTCTTGTAACTAATCACTAGTTACAGCAAGGTTGCAAGATACAATGTTAATTGGAATTTGAAACTAAAAACAATACCATTTATATTAACACCAGAAAAAAATGAAACACTTATGTAAAAATCTAAGAAAATATGTAGAAGATCTATATGAGGACACCTACAAACCTTAGATGAAAGAAATCAGAGGTGTAAATAGATCAAGAGAGGATCCATGTTCATTGACAGGAAGATGAATATTGTTAAGATGTCATTTCTTCCCAACTGGATCTGTAGAGTCAATATAATTCTAATCAAAATCTCAGCAAGTTCTTTGTGGGTCTCAACAAATGGATCCTAAAGTTTATCTGGAGAGGCAAAAGACCCAATGACCAGAACCGTGTTAGAGGAGAACAGACCAAAGGACTGACTACAGACTTAACTTACTGTAAAGCTAGAGTAGTCAAACTGGGGAAAGAGCACACAGATCAAGGGGACAGCAGAAAACCCAGAAGTAGGTCTGTACAAATAAGTCAAACGATCTTGGACAAAAGAGCAAAAGCAATTCACTGGAGAAAGGGTAGTCTTCAACACATGATGCAGAAACAACTGGGCATCCACATGCAAAATAAATCCAGAGTTAATACGTTTCACAAAAATTAACTCAAAATAGATCATAAGCAAAAAATAAAATTCTCAACAATAACACAAAAATGGGCAAAAGATCTGTGTAATTATAATAACCAACTTGTCATAAATTTGTCAAATCTCATGGAATGTACAACACAGAGTGAATCTTAATGTAAACTATAGACTTTGGTGAATAATGTATTAATATTGGTTCTTCAGTTACAACAAATGTACCACACTAATGCAAGATACAAATAATAGGGGAACTTGGAGGGAAAGTACTTTTTGGTCTATATTTCTGTAAACCTGTAGCTGCTCTAAGAAGTAAAAAGTTTATTAATACAGAAAAAGAACAGTGATTTAAAATTTTTTAATTACATGTTAAAGTAATATTTTGTATATCCTGGATATATTTTTAAATTAATATCCCCTGTGTTTTTCCTTTTGCAAATGTAGCTTCTAGAAGAACTTAAGTTATGTCTGTGACCCACATTCTCTGTGGAACAGTGCTAGTCTAGAGCCCAGTTCTTGCAGCTCCACTGGGCCTACTCATTCTCTATTTGTGCTTCTAGCCCTACAGTCTCAGTGTCTTTCCTGTAGTGCCACTTCTTTTAATCACTTTCCATTAACATTCATAGTTCCCTCTTTGTTTTGGGACATCATCAGGACTCCTCTACATCATGCTCTGGTTCCAGTGTCCCTCCCCACACTGCATTCCAGCCTCCAGCATCCCTTCCCCCCAGACAGTACTTGGCTTGTGCTCCTTCCTCTAGTTAACAGCCACCTAGATTGAGGCACGTCTTGCTTGGTGGGTCTCGGGAGTTACTCCCACATTCCTGCCTCTCTGCTCAGAATGTGCTCCCCCAGAAGTCCCTGTTCAGTCCCGCCTCACAGACTCCTGCCTTTGCTCCCCCTCTGTGTTTAAGCATCCCCTTTGCACCGCTCTCGCAGGTGTGCACTTGCATGCATTTGTTTCCTGCCGTCTGCAAAGGTAAGGACTATTCCCACTTCTCCAGTACGCCAAGTTTGGTGGATGGCATGTGCTTAACATCACAGCTTTGCTGGTTTGATATCCGTGTTCAGGTTTCAGTCTCACTTGGCAGGTGTGTGGCCTTGAACACATCGCGTACCTCTCTAAGCTGCCATTTCCTCACAGGGACAAGGGGGAGAATGTTGCCATGTCGGGTGGCTGGAGCGTCAGTGTTTCATGTTCAGATTCTGTCTGAGGCACTTTCATGTTTTAATTTTGTTTTTAAACTCTTGCAAAAAGGAGACAGCAGGCAAGGTGCTGTTTCCAATGCCAGAAATTAATCTGCAGTTACACTGTGAAATTTATTTCAAGTTCTGTGACATAAGAAGTGGTTAACAATCATTTCAGTTCAGGAACCATCACCTTCCCCAGGCAGGACTTATCATAACTAAACATGCTTCATGATTTTCGACAAAGGATTAAAATTTAGGTATATAATAGGATGCTGTTAGCAGTCTTTTTCTTTCATATTCATCATAGAATAACATAACTCAGGCCGTCTTTTCCTCACATTAGGGCAGAGTCTAGTCTTGCTCATAGTTTGTTTCAGCCTCACTTGCTTATCAAAAGTGTTCTTTGTTTATCTCCCTGGCTTATAAACATTCTTTACCCTCCCAGTGTCTCTTATCGGGAAAGAGAAACAACTTACAACATAGTACTTAAATTACAAGTACTTTTAGATCCATGTGATTCTCTTTACATAACTTTTATTTTAACTAAGCTGATTCCGTAAAGAGGGGCTCACATTAAGAATTGCCTGTTTTTTTGCCCAGCCGGGCATGTCTCAGCAGTTGAGCATCGACCT
The DNA here is from genome assembly GCF_964146895.1 of Miniopterus schreibersii. Classification (NCBI taxonomy): domain Eukaryota; kingdom Metazoa; phylum Chordata; class Mammalia; order Chiroptera; family Miniopteridae; genus Miniopterus; species Miniopterus schreibersii. The sequence goes on along the minus strand of NC_138114.1, from coordinate 55,666,858 downwards.
AGGACCCAGGAGATCAAGGTTCAATTCCAGCCAGGGAACATGCCCGGGTTGCGGGCTCGATCCCCAATAGTGACTCATCATTGATGTTTCTGTCTTTCTCTCTCCTTCACTCTCTGAAATCAATAAAGATATTAAAAAAAACACCTATTTTTCTTTACAAACAAGACCTATTCTGTTTTCACAGGAGGGTAAATGAGGTATTGCCTTTTAGCACTTCCCACAGTGCCTGGCTCATAGTCCATGAACACAGGCAGACATACCTTGGACACATGGCAGGTTAGGTTCCAGACAACCACAATAAAGCAAGTTGTAATCTTTTGCTAGTGGAAGGTCTTGCTTTCAATTTGTTTAAAAAAAATCTGAAGTGCAATAAAACGAGGTATGCCTATGTTGGGAACTTGTTACCGGCTATGGTGCCGCCACATCTCAGGCATTTTGACTGAATATCATGAGTTTGACATCTGAGTGGCATGACTCAAAGTGATATCTTGTTTGGTGTAGGAGACAATTAAAATGTAAATTGAAATTTTAATTCAGTGCTTTCTATGAAATAGAAACCATTATCATGATGATGTTTGAAATTCATTTAAGCATAAAGTACTCATACTACTGTTTTTTATTTCTTTAAATTTTTAATTGATTTTTTTTCTAGAGAGAGAGGAAGGAAGAGGGGGAGAGAGAAACATTAACCTGAGAGCGAAACATAGATCAGCTGCCTCCTGCACAAGCCCTAACTGGGGACCAAACCTGCAACCCGGGCATGTACCCTGGCCAGGAATTGAACCGGCGACTTTCCGGTGCACGGGATGACACCGAACTGAGCCACACCGACCAAGCTAACTTTTATTTGCGAATATGAGCTGGGGCTTCAGTGTCAGGCGTGTTTAGGGCAGTATGGCCATACACACTGGGACTGGGGCTACAGTTTCAAGTATTGTGTACAAATAGTCCATCTTGGAAGGCATAGGTTTTAGTCCTAATAAATGAGAAGCCAGGTTGTGATTAATTACTAGTCTCCTTTTCACATTTTTTAAAGAACTAGAGAGAACTTAATGAGCTGCATGAAGACTGGACAGTGGCAGCTTCCACGTAGGATGGAGTATCGTGCGACTGCAGGATCATTTTCATTCACTTGTACTTCAGTGCTGGTGTATTTTCTGCTTTGTTTTCAATGAGTGACCAGTTATGAACATAATTAAATAATGTAACTAAAAGTGTATTAAATAATATGAAAGCTGGAAACCAAAGCAGCAGCTAAGTGAAGATGAGACCATGTGACGGGCCATCCGCACACTCGTCTGACTTCCAACTACTCTTGTGTGCACAGGAGCCGCTCCAGGGTTTCCCAGTGACCCCATCGCCATTGGACATAGACAGTATATCCAAAAAGGAAGGAAAGGATGCTTTCGCTGCCTTGAAAGGCGCTTCCCTAACTGCACGAGGGGGGATGCCCGTGTCTGAAACAGCCCAGCTCACACTGAAACGCTCCTGGACAACTAGGCGATGTCTTCACCTGCCAGCTCAGTAGTCTCAACCTAGGGCAGCGGCGACGTGTAAGAAAGCTTGTGGCTGCCCCTGAAATCAGCCCAAAGCATCCCGTAGATGCCTGAAAGTCTGACGGGCAGAAACTTTAATGGCTGAAAAGAAAATGAGAGATTAGAGTGGGGCCAGCAGTTTAGGAGAACAGATGCTGAGGGGGACACAGTGAGAGGCAAAGACGCTCCTAAAGCTGGTGGTCACTAGGGCAATGGCTGAAACAAAAGGCCCCCGAGGAAACGGCAGGAGGCTGCAAGGACAGAGAGTGACCAGCAGTCTGGGAGGACGGTGCAGTGGGGGGCCCAGCAGCATGCAGACCCCACCCTCGCACCCTCTCTGGCGGCAGGCCCGGTGGTGGGATCCGAGTGCAGAAGGGCAGCAGGCACTTGCCTTCCGTTCTGAGCACAGGCAGGAGGAGGCTCGTCTGGGAGCGCGTGTCGTGCAGGCACAGTTCTGCTTCTGAAGCCAACCCTGGGGCCCCTCGGCCTCAGTCCGCTTTGCCGCGACCGGGGTAACGAGCACCTGCCCCACCTGGTGGTTTGAAAGATTCGGTAAAAGAATCCGTTGAAGTTCTTAGCGCAGTGCCTAGTGTGCAGTCAGCTCCACAGGTGCTGCTTGGGAAACAGCCTCTTAGGAAAGCAGAATGTGAAAGCGAAATGAGCTTCACTTAAAAGGCAAATGCGGTTTTGGTTTTTTCCCAGTTCTGCGTTGTAAAATCCTCTCTGCTGCTGAGAAGTCAGAGAAGCAAAGTTTATAGCCCAGATTGGTAAAGCCGGTTAGGAATACCAGGTCTGGAGGACGTGTGAGAGGCCCGTGCTCGCACTCGTGACTTTTTCTGCATTCGATTTTAAAAAATCACTTTCTTGCTGTGAAATTGTTTTATTAACTAAAATGTAAACCTTTGACAAGAATCCTAAAGCCTTTATCGTTGGGTAGTTGTTGGTGGGAATTACTGATAGCTTATAAATTATATTTATTGTTAATAACTTAATGCCTGACAACTTAAAGTGTGGACTTAACCAACTTTGACCACTTATTTTCCCATCCAAGGCAAGTTCTTTGTTCTGCCAACAATTACAAACAGTGGTTTGTGGAATTTGAAATAGTAACCTGGCCTCCCCTCTCCAGGGTTAAAACAAAGGTCCTTCTGACAGTCTCGAGCGCAAACGAGGTGGCTCTTTGCTTACTCTATTGGACAGCAGTCCGTCCTTGCTCCCAGGAAAAAGACATTGAACGTATCGCACCGTCCTGCCGACTGGCACAGAAAAGTGCCTTTCACTACATAATGAACAGTCCGTCCCAAATCGACTCCCAAGCACTTCCTACTCGCGCGTGTTTCCTGAGACCCTTTCCAGATCCCAGCATAATTTCTCTCTTTGATCTTCTAGATTGGCCTGGGCCAAAAACACTCAAGACCCTCGAATTGCAGTAGGTTCCCAGGCCCCACTAGAAAAGAAGATTAAGGTGAGGAAATATTTACCATGAATTTTGGAGCCAGCAATACAATACGTTTATCACCAGGATGGAGAGGGCCTGAGGGCTCTGCCTGTCGTGTTTGGTTCACTGAATCCCAGTGCCAGCTGGACAGCACTGACCACAGTGCACAGCCTGGGTCCTCACTGGGCTGTCCGGTGAGGGACGGTGACCTTGAGCTGATTGCTACCACAGGTTGTGCCACTGTGATGAAAGGGTGGGGTCTTACTTGAGCACGGGGAAGGTCTGAGGAAGTGACATTTAAGCTGAAGCCTGCGAGTTGCAAGTGCCCTGGCCAGAGCTGTGGAGGACCCGTGAAGCTGCTGGGGGACAGAACACGGCCTCTGAGGCGCCGGAAGCCGAGGCTGCGGCAGGTGAGCGAGCAGTCTGGCCGAGAGGCTTGGAGAGGCGGTCAGGAGCCAGATCAGGAGGCCACACTGGGCTGTCCGGCAGGAACGGGATGGGATTGATCTGTGGGGCGCAGCGGGCACTGCCGCCGTGTGCCGGGGCTGGGGGCAGAGGGAGAGGAGTGGGTTCAGGGAAGCCAGTCGGGCTACAACCCCAGGGAGGGTGCGTTTTGAAGTTAGATGTGACGGGGTTGAGGGGGAAACCGACGAACACGCTGCAGGGAGTCGAGGAAACAGCATCTGGGCCTGACGCTGAGAGGCAGGCACAGGGCAGCCCTGTCCACCCTTCCCCCTAGAGCAGTGGGTCACCTGGCTGAGTGACTGAGACTGTCCCTGTCCAAGGAGGCCTAAATGTGACTGTGCTCTATCAAGTGACAATTTTGCTGTCCTTTCCTGCATTACATTTAAATGACAGGAGCAGCAAAGCAGGTGAAAGGAGTGGCCTGGAGGAGGCGAGGAGGGCTTGTCAGTCCCTGGAGGACATTCAGCCCACGGCTGGACAGCCCAGGGGTCCGAGCTAGCCTGTCACAGGCCCTTGTCCACAGGGCCTGGAAGCCCAAAGGAAATAAATATTTCAAGGAGTGCAGTGGTCACCTCCCCTCCACAGAAGGCTGCCGAGAGGTCAGGTGTGACGGGGACAGAGGTGGGAGCACCGGCGGGCAACGTGGCGATGCCTCAGGACCGAGGTGGGCGCATCTTGGAGAAGGGCGAGGACAGGAGCCCAGTGGAAGGAGGGGGGAGCGCGGGGTGAGAGAGTAGAGGGGCTCTTCAGGTGACGCCGTGACGTGGGCAAGAGGCAGCAGAAGCTGGGAGGGCCCCGCGTCTGCCTGAGGACACGGTGGAGCAGCTCTGTGCTGAAGGGGCTCCAGGAGCGGGGAAGGGGACCTGGACACGGCGCATGCAGGCCTGGGAGCTCAGTGGGCACAGGGGGGGACTGGCTCCTGACGAAGGGGCGGTGTTTCCGCTGGGAAGGCAGGTCCCGGAGGGACGCGTGGGGTGGTCCCGATGGGGGGGCTCCCGAGGGACTGCTTGTTTCCTCGAAGTCTGAGGCCAAGTCCTCAGCGAGGAGGGGACCCTCGGAGGGGAGCGAAGAGAGCGTGGGGCAGTGAAGGGACGCCGGCTGGGACATGGTGCGGCACTGGCAGGGCCGGGCGGGCTGACGGCCGCCCGAGGCCGCACCATGGGCTAGCGCAGCAGGTTCCGACGCCGCCCTCTGACGAGCGGCTGGGTCCGTTCTGCAGAGGTGAGGAAGCTGAGTCTCCAAGTTCCGGCAGGAGAACAGGACGCTGGGTAAGCCTAAGGCCCTGTCCTCTGACTTCTGGTTTGCCAGAGCAGAGCGCTGCGGTCAGGGAGACCGAGGCGCTGGAAGGGGCACGGAAACACGATGGTTCCAGAAGGGGAAGCCAGCGTGACGGAGGAGGAGAGACCGCGGAGCGCAAAGACGGGCAGTGCCGAACAGTGGGCCTACCTAGTGTCGGCGAGGGAGCTGAGCCAGATCAAGAAACACGTCTTCCGAGCGGAGCGCGCCAGAGGCCTCAGAGACCACAAGTACCGGCTCTTTCCTCAGAGGATCCCCAGTGAGAAACTGCCCCCCAGAACGCTCACCCCGCAGAAGGACGAGAGGGCTCGCAATGTCCAGAAAACACCCAGAGCCACGCCCCAGAAGCACCAGGCAGCATGGGCGCAGGAGCAGATGCAGAAACACCAAGACCGCATGGCTCGGGGGCGGGAGCGTGCGGAGCAAAGGCGCCCTAAGCCGGGGGCCCAGAAGCCCCCCGCCCAGCCGCCTCCCCTCCTGAAGGCTCGGGGGAGGCCCCAGGGAGTGAGAGACCTGGAGCGGGTCACGGCCTACCCCATTGCCCAGCCTCGCCGGGAAGCACCCATGGAAGTGACTGTTCTGATGGAAAAGCCTACAGGAGAGCGTGAGGTTGAAAAACCACTGGGAAGAGAGCTCCTGGCTGTACCACCGTTTCTGAAAAGTCGACTAGAAAATAAAGTTAAAATTTCCTAGATGATTGTATTTCTTTTTTAGGCTAGCGTACTTTCATAGTGCAGGAAAATCCCACGCCCTAATTTTGTTTCTAAGTGCATCAAACGGGGGTAAACTATAAACACAAAACTTAGACTTAAAACCACCGTTTTATTATAGCTCATAATTCTGTATTAAGAATTCAGGCAGAGCTCAGCTGGGCACGTTTCTGCCCCATGGGGCACCACTGGAGCCACTTGGGGACACTCGGGACAGCTGCTCTGGTCTGGAGGGTCCAAGACGGCTTCCCCTACGTGCCCTTGGCCGGAACAGCTAGAGGCTGGGCTTAGCTTGGCCGTTTCCTCCCCTCTCCCCACGTAGTTTCACTCGGGCTCTGCGAGGCCTGTCAGGCCCCCCAAGGCTGCTTACGGCCTGGCCTCAGGAACCCAGAACGTCACTCCTGCCATATTCTAGAGCTCGAACGAGTCCCCGAGGCTGCCCCACTTCACGCAGAGAGGAGACAGACTCTTCCTCTCAAAAAAGTTTGCAGCCATTTTTCAATCTCCCCCTGAACTCTGAAGCGTCTATCACACCACAGAAGAAACAAAGCAGAGCAGGTCCTTCTGTAGAACAAGCCCTGTGGTGAGGGTGCGGCCTGGGAATGCCCCGGGGGGTCCGCAGGCAGGCAGGCAGGCAGTGGGGAGGAAAGCAGGCCTGCCTGCAGCACCCAACGCCCGCCCCCAGCCAGCACCATCCGCCGAGTCAGGCGCAACCCTGGCCCCAGGGGACCCCATGGGAAGGGTTTGCAAAGAAGGCCAGGGGCACAAGCAGGGTGACTGAGCAAGAACGGGCTCCTCAAACTCAGGTGCGGGAGGAAGGGCTTTGTGGGTACTACACAAACTTGATTTTACAAGAATAATTTCCATCAGCTGTGTTTCTGATTCAGAAGCTGAAAACAAGTGGCCCCTACTCAGCCCATCTGGGTAACTCCCACAGATTTTTAAAAACAATGAAAATGTACACGGTTAGGAAACGGTAGTTTCAGAACGTACAGGATGCAAAGTGCCGGCTTCTCCACCTGGGTTTGGAAAAAGTAACCACGCAGGTTTCTTAGCGAGGACTGTCTGAAACACGCAGAAAGCCAGCGAAGGAGCGAGGAAGCCCAGGCCACACACGTGCTTGAAAAATCACAGCATGAAACGTCCAGCACAGGCCACTATTTGGAGACAGAAAAGGGGCATTTCTAGACGGGAAGCCGGTCAGCAGTTGGTAGGCTTCCCGTCGGGTGAGCAGGGTGGGGAGAAGGCCGGGTGACTGCTGATGGGTGTGGGTGGGGGGCAAGTATGTCCTGCACCGGACTGTGGTGACGCTGGGGTGACTCCCCCGTGAACAGACTGTTGATGTTACATGTTAACGGTGCGGCACGTGAATTCATCTCAACGAGGCCGTTTAACACAAATCAAAGAGCCGGCTCGAGTCTGGAGCCTGGCAGCGTAGGCAGAGGGCCCGACGGGGCGAGGCTTGGAGCTCCGCTGGGCTCAGCTGTCTCAACCCTGCAGGCGGTGGGGAGCCCTGAGAAACTGACATGTGGCTTTAAAGGGGGAGGAATCTGAAGGACAGACAGGAAGCAGGAGACAATGGCCACGGTTTACCGACTGGAGCGGTTCTCACTTCAAGAGGAGATAGGACAGTAACTTAGGGGTCACGACAGCTTTGTGGAGATGAGCATGGCTGAAGGGAAGGCACCAGACACGGAGTGGGGATGACGCGGAGTGGGGATGACACGGAGTGGGGATGACGCGGAGTGGGGATGACACGGAGTGGGGATGACGCGGAGTGGGGATGACACGGAGTGGGGATGACACGGAGTGGGGATGAGGCCGGGTGGGGATGAGGCCGGGTGGGGATGAGGCCGGGTGGGGATGAGGCCGGGTGGGGATGACGCGGAGTGGGGATGATGCCGGGTGGGGATGAGGCCGGGTGGGGATGACGCGGAGTGGGGATGAGGCCGGGTGGGGATGACGCGGAGTGGGGATGATGCCGGGTGGGGATGATGCCGGGTGGGGACCTGCGGGCGCAGGAGGAGCTAGAATCCAGAGCCTCCCAGAGACACCTCTACCTCTGACATGAGCGGGGGGAGGAAAGGGGGGGGTGCAGAGAGCCGAGGACAAGGAACCCACCAGGGACCGAGAACACCAAGGGCAGACCCCAAGGCCCAGCAGAGATCAGATGTGTGGCTTCCCTCTGGCGGCCAAGGACGGAGGAGCTTCTTGTGTGTAAATCACAGGCTGAGCCACGTGACACTGCTGATACTTGACCATGTTTTAACTATAAAAACTATCTCATATGGTACAACCTAACGTGTTGACGTGATAGCCAGCTTTACAGCTAAAGGATACAAAGAGAACCCAACAATGTGTAGGCCATTAACAACCTATCTCAAACTGTCAGGACAGGACAGCCTCCCGATAACAGGAAATGAAGAGTAACTACAATTATTGTGAATATGGCAGTGAATTTCCTTTAATCAAAGACAACCATGACAAATTCATAAACTATCAAAAGCTACATTTTACTAAAAACAATCTGTCTTTAAAAATGTTCAATCATACAATATATACAATACATGCTGCTTTCCTTTTGGATTTCACTTTCCACCTGAGTCCTAAAAAAGGGAGGGGAAACAGCTGGTTAACAGTTTATAAATCAGAAGCTGACTTAACGTGCATCAGTGAAACCCAAGAGCCAGCCCCTCAGTAAGTGGGGCCCAGGCTAACCCTTACACTACATCTGCGCCAACACTCCCCTCCCCGCAGTCATCCCAGAACAAAAGGAGCTCAATTGACTGAGGCTCGTACAAAGAGTTTACAGTAAGTACTAAAAGGCTAATTTTAACTCAAAATCATAAAAAATTTGAGCTGGGGGGGGAAAAACAGACCACCTTAGCAATTATCAAATTCAAAACCCTCCGCATTTTATAGCTGAGTGAGCTGAGGAAAGTGACGCTGAGCGAGAGAGTGACCAGCCCAACGCTCCAAAGGGCAGAGCCAGCAGAGCCCAGCTCCTGACGCCCGCAGCAGCGGGCAGTGCACAATGCCAGGTCCTCACCGAGCTTTCCCTCCGCAACGGTCCCCGTCGTGAACGTGGGGAACCGCTTCACAGCCGCTCAGGTCTGAGAAACGGCCCTTACTCACCTTCCCAGGGAACCCTCCTTTGCTGCCTTGTACCCACAAAGTGAGCAAATCTAACGGGACACTGAGCAAAACTGATGGGAGGATTCAATATTCACTCATCTCACTGACCAGCTTGTTAGGGGTTAAAAAAGCCAAACCAAAAACAAACTCCCGCTCTGCCTCCGCTGCCGGCACCCACCAGGTCCCGCCAGCTGGCCTTCGTCACCAGCACACAGCTCTAACCACGGGGCACTAGAGGGAGGCAGGACCCAAGCTTCCCCAGACTGTGACAGAACAGGGTGGTCCGGAGGCCAGGGGCAGTTTAACGATCACCTGCAGTCGTCCCACAAGAAGGCGCCTCAGCTGGCGTCAGCACTCAGGCTCTGCCGGCTCTGGCCAGAAACGATCACGGGCTCAGAGATCTCAAAGGTCTTCACGATCTCCTGCGGGAAACACAGAGCACGTGGGCACCGAGGACAAGGCACCCAGGGGCCACCGAGGTCGGGGACAGGACCACCTGGGGTGCCGAGCGGAGCTTTACCTCCCAGTCACGGTAACTCAGGGCTATAATCCCCTGATTCCTGATCTGGGTGTTGTGGTCAATGCCTTCACTCTCCTCATTAATATTAACAGGCTCTGTGTGAAAAACAAGTTTCCAAAGGTTATCAAATCAGAAGAGGTCATCTAAACAGAAGCTGACCAACAACGGGAATGAAACCTGTGCTGAGAGGACTGGAGCATCACATACGTATGAGGCTTTGTGCATCGCTGAGCGGTAATATTATTACAGCAGCAGGGAGTCCACTGCTTCCATTAAAAAAAGTAATCGAGTGACCCACTCCCACCGCTTGAAAACCTCTTCATACCCACGTACCAGCCGCAGAGCTGAGCCCAAGTGGGTCCACCGTGAACTGATACGTACAAATGCAATGGAAGTGCTTCCTTTCCTACTGGAGATCTTAGCGTGAAGGAGGGTGTGGCATTATCCGACTAAGAATTAAAGGTTCTCTCGGGGAGAAGGGACTGGCACACCAGGGAAATAGAGAAAGGGAAACTACAAAAATAACTGCAATTACAAACTCTCTAAATTAAAATTTGAGGGAAATTGTATCATTTCTTGTCAATCTTGACAACAGATGTTGAATCAATGACACAGGAATCCATCAGTTTTAAACTATGGCTGTGTTTTCAGTATTTTCAGTTAGTTGAGCAAGATCTAGCATAAAAGTGTGTTATCTAAAATGAGACTTTTACGTTTAGTAAAATACATTTCATAAACTCTAGTACTAAATATTTTTCTCTAAAACTAATTTTTCTGAACATAGGATCATTTACCTATTATTGGCAATCGGTCTTGGTCAAGTTTTATTCTTGCAAAACCATCCTAAAACACAAAAAATTGTTTTAGAAGACTAAAATTTAAATCCAAAACCTACAACCATTGGATAAAAAATTACTCCATTAGAAAGTCTGTATCTCAGACAGTGAAAACATAACGAGGCGATTCCACGGGCAAGACTTGAGCACCTTTCCTTACACTCCACAGGCTCCACCCTGAGGACCTGAAACAAAACTGTCCTGCTCCTCAGCTGATGCACACGTACTTTTGCGTATTCACACTTTCTTACGCATACTTCCGTCATTTACCACAGTCAGATACGCCTTCATTGTTCTGGGGAAACATGGGTCAATACGAGATTCTTGTCTCAGGTTAAGATCAAGTTCCTCTTACGTGTGCAGGAAAGCAACCTGACGGGACTGAAGAGTCTAAAGCACATTGCCACAGCACTTTTTTTTTTACCTACTTTGAAGCAATTTCAAACATAAAGAGGTACAAGATCCTCCGTATCCTTTACTCAGCCTCACGGTTTGCGTTGCCCACACTGGCCCTCCCTATGCAGGGAGGCAGAGGAGGCTTACAGCCGTTCGCATGGAAAACAATACGACAAACAACGTATGAGAACAGGCGGTTTCGAGTACTCACAGCTGTAAACCTACGTCTGCCCACCCGTCACTACCAACTTTTGTGAGCGTGATGGACAACCTGACCCCTCCCCTAACGCTCCGGTGTGCGCTGCTTCAGAAGGACATTCCCTGACACGACGTGACTACATCACATTTGGGGAACTTAACACTGACACCAGAGTGTTAGCTAAGCTACAGTTCCGTGTTCGAGTCTTCCCAATTCTTCCACTAAATAATTTTTTTTTTCTATTCTCACCTGAGGATATTTTTTCCATTGCTTTTCAGAGAGTGGAGGGGGGAGAGAGAGACATCGATTGGTTGCCTCCCGAATGTGCCCCGACCAGGGCTGGGGATCAAGCCTACAACCCATGTATGTGCCCTTGGCCAGAATCGAACCCGGGACCCTTCAATCCATGGACAACGCTCTAACAACTGAGCCAAACCGGCCAGGGCTTTCACTAAATAATTTCTAAACAGAAAAGCAAGCACCCAAACTTAGAACTTGTTTCTTGTTTTAACCAGTTTTCCCGCTTCCAGGTCAGTTAGTATTTTGCTACAATTGGTCTAACCCATACTGGTTAGTACAACACCTCTGCTGGCTCCCATCTACCACTGTTATTAGTTACCTCGTTAAAAGCACATAAAAACAACCGAAGGAATGAATCTTACCCTCACAATGAAGGAAACGTGAAAGATGTTCTCCACCGTGCGAGGGAAAGAACGTGGGTCGATCACAAAGTCAAAGAAGGACATAGGAGTGTCAGCTACGGACAAGAGGGAAGCAGTTCTTCAGGAAAACAGCTGTTATGCAGCAGTAAGCCAATACTCTAGCGTCAGCCCCGGGAAGGGATGGGCACCCTGCTGTGGCGACCCTTCTGAGGGTCACTTGGCACATCTGTTAAAACCTGGTATGGCCCCTGGACCTGACATCGACCTCCCCACCAAAAGGCTGTCCTTCAGAAATAGCTCACATGCACAATCAGGCCAGATTCCATCAGAAATATCAGCTCACGTGAACAATCAGGCCAGATTCCTACAGAAATATCAGCTCACGTGCAAAATCAGGCCAGATACCTACAGAAATATCAGCTCACGTGCATAGTCAGGCCAGATTCCTACAGAAATATCAGTTCACGTGCATAGTCAGGCCAGATTCCTACAGAAATATCAGCTCACATGCACAATCAGGCCAGATTCCATCAGAAATATCAGCTCACGTGAACAATCAGGCCAGATTCCTACAGAAATATCAGCTCACGTGCACAGTCAGGCCGGATCCTGCACTTCCAAGGTTTATAAGGGAGTAAAGTGCTACTAGGAACGCGCTCGTCCGCTAGCAGAGGGACTAGTAAGTGCATTTATGCCACAGCCACACAATGGGAACCGCTGAGAGAATGAGGGAAGCTACAAGCACCAGGAAGGAAAACGTCCACAGGGAAAAGTCACGTGCAGAACGTGTGTATTACGATCAGCTTTGGGGGAAAAACAAAAAACAAAATCCTAACTGCTCGTGTGCATATTTATACGACTGACATAAACATAATCTGAAAACCTCCCACCACGTTTTACAGGCGGCTACCTCGGGAGAGGAGAGGTGGAACAGGTACTTTTTACTTTGCTCACCTCTACATGATGTTTATTTTTTTAACAAAAAAACACCCCATTGTTTAAAAATAAAAGGTACTTCCCCAACCTTCCCCCATGGGAGCTCTAAAGGGGAGAGGCCGCATTAAGTACGTGGGCCAAAGGAATCAGATGACTCGAGCATCACACGTAACTGAAAATGCCACTGAATAAAAACAGCTTCTCCTGAAAGTGACATGTCTAAAGAATGCAGATCGCTCCATCTGGAACTTGGTGTCATACTTACGATCTTCTCGAAAGTATGTTTGCAACAATCCTAAGATTCTTTCTACTTCCTTTTCTGTGGCTTCCTGCTGAGATTCTTCCATTCTTTTTAACTGAAAATACAAAGTCGTCAGCAAGCCGCCTGGCCTCCTGCCTGTCAGGCTCCTCTGCCCTTACCATCCACACTAATGCCTTTCACTGGGGGTTGCCAGCAGTGTTTATCCCGTCTTAAAACTTTGTGAAAAGAAAACATTTCAGTAGCATTTCTATATTAACTTTTTCAATAGAGGAGTAACATTACCAAACCAACAGTTTTCAGGTTGAACATAACAGCAAAATACAAAGGGTACTTTATAACAGCAGTTCTCAACTGCGAGTGATCTGGGCCCCGGGGACACGGCCAGTATTTGGCTGTCACAGCTGCAGTGGGAAGGAAAGATGCTACTGGCATCTAGCAGGAAGAGGCCAAGGATGCTGCTAAACATCCTACAGGGCATCAGACAGACCCTCAAAACAAAGAATGATCCAGCCCCAAATGCTGGCAGTGCTGAGGTTGAGAAACCCTGGTTTAGGAGAACTGACCTGAAGTACAGAAATGAGTTAACACTAAAACAAGTGGTCAATTCAATAAAAAGTTTAGAGGCTCAAATAAAATGATTACTTAAATGAGTTAAAACTAAAACAGTCAACCCAATAAAAAAATGTAAAGGCTTAATTAAATACAATGATTATTTAAGTGACTCTAGACCCTACAGCTTAGAAAAGATAGCCATCAATAGAATGTGCATGCAATCTGGCCATTTTCATTTTAGGTGTTTTTAAAATGCAAGACGTAGAAAAACAAACCTGGACAGGCATCTCCCGCTCCTTTTCTGTGGTACAAATTCTCCTTGGACGTTCGGGTCGTGGCTTCGGCACAGGGCATTCTCCTTGTATTGAACCCAACCTAGTGAAAAATACGAGCTCATGTGTTTTGGTTGTTTTCTAAACACACTAACTTCACTCACCGAAGCAGCTCCCACGTGGTCAAGTTCAGACCAGGCATTAAGGACACACGAGCTGACACGACACTGGACTTGTCAGGCCTCTGACCCCCTTCTGCTTCCTTGTTTCTAAACGAGCTCCCAGGAGTTTACCTGACCTTGGAAACCACCTCAAACACCTCCACGCTTTGCTCTGAGCAGCAATCAGGGAACAAGCCTCTTGCAGATGGCTGCTGTCTGTTTTGCAGCCAACTTCAGAGGTCGGGAAGGGTGGGCATGTGGGGAAGGGGGCAAACAGCTCCTGCTGTTGAAAGCCTTAGAACCAGGGTGGAGGCTCACAGCCCGACTCCAGAACACACCTATCTTAGGATAACAGGAGTCCACCTGAACTCCTCCACCTCCCAAAAAGGGCCTAATGCAGGCTTAAGGTACAGCAATAGATGTACCATGTAGAGGCCAAGGCCTCAAGACTTTAGACCCATGTGGCCCCTACACCCGAAGAGATCTAGGTATAGTGTAGACAAACGTGTCCTCGTGCACAGACTTCAACATAACCTGGCAGAGCCCCCAGTGCTGCACTGGAGCACTGCTCAGGTGCTCCAACAGCGTCGGGCAGAGCCGCCCACCCAGAGCAGGAGAAACCTGAAACCTGTCGGGAAGTCTGACCCTGTGCTCACAGCTCTGCTGGAGGAGTTGCTGGAGGTTCCCAAGTTGGGGCCTGCGGGGTAAGCAAACCTCAGCAGTTGGAAAGGCCCAGGGAAGAGCAAGTGCAGGGCACAGAGTTGTAGGTAACTCACTGTAGCTGGAAGCTGGGCGACCCAGGTGATGAACAAAGTGTCAGTGACACCACAGAGGGCCAGCCCTGCACCCTAGGGTTTGTGACAGACCCGAGCTCAGCAGCAAAACAAAGACCTGGATTTTATCCTATGATAAAGAGGTCTGACCTTTATGCTATAATATAGAAAGTGCTCTGGGCACCTGAGTTCCCCAAAGGCTTGTTAAAAACACGCCTGTCCCCACAACACAGGCCTAGTACATACTCATCCCCAAAGCCTTCTACCTGAGACACCACCAGTCTCAAGAGGTCCTGAGAGTGAATGAGAACAGACAAAGGCCCAGGAGCTACACTCCTTATGGAAGAAAACGTGGGTGGTGACCCTAGAGAAAGTGTCTACTGGGGGACAAGATCTGCATATTTGAAGGCTGACTCAGAAAAGAACCATGAAGAGCTGTGCTGCCCGGCCGAGAGGCTCAGCGGCTGAGCGTCGACCTAGGATCCAGGAAATAGCGGTTCGATTCCCGGTCAGGGCACAGGCCCGGGTTGCAGGCTGGATCCCCAGTCGGGGCTGAGCAGGAGGCAGCCGATCAATGACTCTCATCACTGATGTTTCTCTCTCTCTCCCTCTCCCTTCCTCTCTCTGAAATCAATGAAAACATATATATTTTTTTAAAAGGCTGTGCTTAGTTTCCCCAGAGGGCTAAGCTAGGAAATTAAGACAGGAACGAATTTCATTTGGGTATAAAGGAAACTTTTCAAAACTAGAGTTGCATCCAAAAATGAACTGGGCAGTTCACATGACAATGCTCAGTAGTCTTCAAACACAGGCTAGTAGCCACCCAGCTGGGAAGCGTGATGAACACACTTTACAGTGTCAGAGTCGGCGAGGCCCTTTAGAGGGTCCGCCTGCACCACAAGGAGCTGAAAGGTGGTAAAACAAAGCCAGACATGACACCAGGCACCCAAAGGCTCCCACGCCCTCGTCAGGAGGCTCTGGCCCTCAGCTCTTCCTGCTTCAATTAAACAGGATGAGTTTCCACCCACATCAAGATCTTATGGGGTTTTAAACCAGTTTATTGTCTCTAGACAATGGCATCATGACCGTCACGTCTACAGTATCAGGTAACTTGTCCCTACAATCAAAAACAATTTAAGGTTTTACAATGGCTGGTCTGTTGGATTTTTAAAAGAATCTTACAGGAAATGGAATGTGTGGGTTTTGTTAAAGGTGTTTTCTGCTGTTTTCCCCGATATCCTCCAGGAGTCATAGACTATGAATTCAAAATCAGGACCGTCTTCATCACGGACGAGTTCTTCGGCTTCTAGCGGATTTACACCCATGTGTGTCAGCTACAAAAATGAAGGGAAACAAAAACCCCAGTTCAGCCACGAGCAGTCACTCACCACATCCAACTACCTGGCCTAGACCAGGGAGAGGACCGTCCATCTGAAAACTGCCCCCCTGGGAAGAGTTGGCAGAAGTCTAACAATCCTCTTATCTCAGACTATCTTACAGAAAGTCATTACGTTAAATTTGCCTTTAGGGAAGTGCACTGTTATAACATTATGTAAGATTATAAAATGTCTAGACGTTATCAAATTAAAACGGTAGCATCCCACAGAAACAATAGCCAAAGCCCCCGCGAGCTGAACCCTGTGAAGGAAAGAGCTTCGGAATCGGGCAGGGAGCTGCGGTCAGCCCCTCCGTCTCCTGCCCCCTCCGTCTCCTGCCCCCGCCCACCGCCGCCCAGTGGTAGGCGGATGTTTCCACTCCTGTCTGGTCAAATCCACCCATCTCTTCTTTGTCGTCTCTGTATCTGTGTCAAATCTGGAAAGTCTTCCCCTCGCGGACACCAGGCAGCTAGTGACTTAGGGCTCTGGATGGAACGCTTTACGACTTCTGGAATTTACTGATAGGTTGTTTGAAGTACAGAGCTTATCCTGATAAGTAAAAGTAACTTAAAAAAGATGACCCAACATCAGGTCACTTTACTGAGCTGTACATGTGCACTTTAAAAAATGCTGTATACTTCAAATAAAAAGGGTTTTAAACGGACAGAAATGTAAGGTTTAAAATTTAAGTTAAATTCAAATTTAAAAAAAATTAAGGTTTTAAAAGCAACAAACTCCTCATACCTTTACAAAATGATAATGAATTTATCTGGTCAGCTCTCATGGTACTAAGTCACTTAATAATATTTGACAGACATCCAGTGGGAAGGTCAACGTCCCAGCAGAAACGTTGGGAGGTGGCTCAGAGCAGAACCAGGAAAAAACAACAGATTGAGAGGAAAGGTCAGTCTCACTGTGCGTCTGGGGGTTAATTGATGGAGGGAAAGTTTCAAAATTCCAGGTTAACCACCATTCAAACTTATTAAGAGGCAAAGAAAAATAAAACAGGAAAAACCACCAAAAAAACCCCCAGTCACATTCCTACGGTTCTGAAATATCCTCAGACAGACTACAAGCAGCCCGTCCACCAGACTGGACTCGTTCCAGCTGAGCCTGCCATCTGCAGTGTGGGCTCTGGCCACCCCTGGGCAAAGGTCCCAGGTCACTAAGAATAAACTAGAGCACGTAATGAGCTGATAGGTGACTGAGGAGAAAACACGACCACTTGTCATTAAACACAGCACCCAGAGTCCCAGGAACCTGGTGATTTTAAAACCGCTCTAAGCTCCGACCCAGAGCCCACCACGCAGCTCTTCTGTCCTCTATTCAGTTTGGTGAGGCGTCTGTGAAGAAATCTGAGACCCCCCAAAAGGAACACTGAAGAGAAAGCTATTGGCATGTGGATATAAGCAAAGTCGGTAATTACACAAACCAAATATTTTTTTAAAGTCTGTAGTTTTGAACTTACTAGAGTTTCAACGTATCTTAACATATCGAACGAGTTCAGATCAGAACGCAGCTGCTTGGCTTTCTCTTTGCCCAAATCCGAAGCCAAAACAAGAAAGTGGGCGTCCAGGACCGCTTCTCTGGCTCGGGACACTGTTCGAGAGAGAAGAAAAACACATTGTCCACAGGTGTTTCCCATGCATTTCCCACTGGACCAAATATAAATCTCAAACGTACCTATCTCACTCTATACAGCGGCCCCCCACCCAGCCCACCAAAATCTGGACCCGGACTTGAAGCTGAGCAGTCTCCCTGAAAGCCAGCTGCCCCCGTTCCTACTCCTGGGGACTGAACCACGATCTCTTCACAACCAGGGTTTGACTGAACCCCACCATCCCTATCACAGGGCTCGACCCTGGACTCCAATGACCAGCCTGGTCACCCTCATCACGTGGGCTGGGGTAACTGCACGCCCACCGTGTGTTGACCGGCCATCGGCAGTTGTCAAGGAGCCTCAGCTGAAAAGTGTCAGAGCCGGGCGGGCACTGGGAGGCTCCCAGCCTCACCTGGCATCCGAGGCACCACCCCACAGGCGGCCAGGAGGCGACCTCTGAGGATGGATGACCCAAAAGGATGGGACAGAGGACATGGGGTTTAAGATAAGCTAGAGCGAGAAAAGACATAAGAGGAGACAAGAAGGGAATGGGCGGGGGACGGCGGATGAAGGCTGGGCGATGAGGGGAGGGTCTGCCTGAGGGGCCAGCAGGGCTGAGCGGCTGGGTTCCTTGGACCCTACAGGGAACAGGAAGCGTGAAAGGTGCCCTGGGAGCCCCCGCGAGATGCACACGGCCAGGTTCAAACACAGACGCCCGCCTGGCCCGCTCCTCAAGGCCGTGACCTTTGAATCACCCAATTTGTGGACACTCCTCAGGCTGGCAGCTCACTGACCCCAGCTTTTGCTTTTGTAAGTCACTTTCTGGTCGCATTTCAATGCAAAGGGGACCTGAGCGAGACGCGGGAGATGGGGCCCGGGCCCGGGCCTGCCCCTCGGCTCGGGAAGCGCCAAGCTCTGCCCTGGGGGCCGCTGGGGCTCCACGGGGCTGAGACTGAGACCCTCACGTCCACCAGCGAGGACCACAGTTCCTGTGGCTGACCCACCCCGTGGGCCGGCTGAGGGGGCTATTCTGCCGAAAAGAGGGGACCCAGTGAGCAGAGGGGACGCGGCTGAGGGGCGGTGACCCCTGGACCCAGGACAAGGTGCCAGCAGCCTCGCGGCCCGCCGGGTGCAGGCCTGGGGGGCAAAGGGGCAGCGCGAGGGGCTGGTCTGACCAGCGGGCACGGAGGCGGGTCCCGGCCGTGGTCCTGGTTCCCGAGGGGCAGCGCCCCGGGGTCCCCCCCTTCCCGCTCCCCAGGGTGTCGGGGGCCTGTCCTCGGGCGGTGACCGTGCCCACGGCGGGGCTGCGGGCGGCGGCGCTTCTCCCTCCGCCACGGTCGTATTTTAAAGGCCCTCGCCCCGCGGCCCAGAGCTGGGCGCTGGCATCTGTCAGTCTGTCTGTCTGTCTGTCTGTCTCACAGCCACGCACACGCCCCGAGTGGAGACGCGGCCACCGCGCCGGGTCGCAGGTGGACCGACAGCCGGAGCCGGGGGCTGGGGCCGGGCCGGGAGCAGAACCGGCGCCGCTCCTGCGGCCCCGCGGACACGGCGGACACGCGGCAGCGGCGGGAAACGGGCGGCGCGAAGGCGACCGCGGGCCCCGCACGGGCCGCGCCGCACAAACGCGGGGTCGCCGCCCGACCCGGAAAGCGCCGCCGCAGGTGCGGGCCTCAGGTGCGGGCCCCACGCAGGGGGCTCAGGTGCGGGCCCCACGCAGGGGGCTCAGGTGCGGGCCCCACGCAGGGGCCACAGGTGCGGGCCTCAGGTGCGGGCCACAGGTAGGGGCCCCACGCAGGGGCCACAGGTAGGGGCCCGCGAGCCGCCCGCCCTCCCGCCGACGCCCCGACGCCCGCACCTCCGTTGAAGAGCGAGTTGGCCTCCTCCAGCACCTCCGTCAGCCGGTCGCTGGCGTTCAGGATGTCCTCCCGGTTCTCTGCGCGCAACACACGGGCCTCGGGACCGCGCTCCCGGGGCCAGGCCCCCCCGACCCCCGGGGCCCACCTTCCCGACGGGGCGCCGCGTCCCCCTCCGAGGGGCCCACAGGCTGCCCCCAAACTTCCCGGCCACGCGAGTCCCGGCCCACGGCGGACGGGCCGCCGAGCCCGGGCGGGGCCGCGTCCAGCCTCCCTCCCGGCGGGTCCCTCCCGGCGCCGCCCCGCCCGAGGGGACCCGCGCCCCGCCCAGGTCGCGCGGCCCCGGGACCGGGGGGGCGGGAGCCCCGGAGCCGCGCCCGCCGCCCGCCTTACGCTGCACCGAGTTGATGAGCGCCCGGTACTGGTGGCGGATCTGGCGGCACAGGCCGTGGTCCGTCTCCGCCTCCAGGCTCGCGGGGTCCACCATCTCGTCCCCCGAGTCCGACGGCTCCCCCTCCTCCAGGCTCGGGCGCTCCGGGGCCTCCCTGCGCTCGGGCGCGGCGCCGCGGCGGGACGACAGCGGGGAGCGCGAGCGGGAGCGGGAGCGGGTGCGTTCCCGGTGCGGCTCGCGGGCCCGGCCCCGGCCCTCGGGCCGCCGGCCGCTGCTGTCCCCCGACATCGCGCCGGGCCGCCCGCAACTTCGGGCGGCGGAAGTTCGCGCCAGAAACTGAAACCCCGCGCGGCGCGAGCGCCCGTCCCCGCGGCGCGCGGCTCGGGAGCTTCTCAGCACAGCGCCGCCTGTGGCCGGAGGTCGGAGACGCAGGGCCCGCGGCGCGCGGCGCGGGAGCCGCTCAGCACAGCGCCGCCTGTGGCCGGAGGCCGCGCGCTCAGGGCCCACAGCGCCGGGGCCACAGCGGCGCGCGGCTCAGGAACCGCTCAGCATAGCGCCGCCTGTGGCCGGAGGCCGGGCGCGCAGGGCCCACGGCGCCCGGGCCACCGCGGCCCCCCGCGGCGCTGCAGGAACCCCGGGTCCCGCGAAGCCCTCCACCCCGTTCGCTCACGCTGTGGGGTAGAATCCCGCGGACAGCCCCATGCCCGCCCCACCAGACCTTGGTCTCCCCGGGTCTCCGGCGCCCCGGCACAGCCGCGGCGCGCAGCGCAGCTGAACTCCGATCGCCGTCCCTTCTACCTACCTGTCTGCACCGCTGCAGTTTACGTTCGTGATGGGCTCTCAAACTAAAAAATTCAAAAATACCTTCAAACGAGTCCAGGAGAATGGGGTTACATTTAGTATAGTTTTAAAGGTAAAGGTATGAATTCAGTTCCCTGTATTTTGGCTTTTATTGCAAATGCTGTTTTCCCAAAGCTCTGTGGTGCTGAGGACACGTTTCCTCACCTCCTGCATTATGTATTCTCTTCACTGCTGCCAGCGGCATACCTGCTCCACCCCACTCACCTGGGTCTCAGGAAGGTTATACTCCAGCGCCTGCTTCCATTGGCCCAAATGAGTCGTGGTGATGTCATCCCCTTCCCCAGTGACCCTGCCAGGGGCAGGCATGCGACTGGTCCCAGGCAGTGAGGTGTGGGGGCGCTTCCCATCTGGATGAGACACAATCCTCCGGAAAAGAAAGTCTCTGTCCCCACCCCTACTCCTTTGACACGCTGTCCTGAGGACATGGTGCTGGGCATGGCCGCGCCTACACTGAGGCAGTGACACGCAGGAGGAAA
This sequence comes from Miniopterus schreibersii, assembly GCF_964146895.1. Taxonomy (NCBI): domain Eukaryota; kingdom Metazoa; phylum Chordata; class Mammalia; order Chiroptera; family Miniopteridae; genus Miniopterus; species Miniopterus schreibersii. The sequence continues at coordinate 55,646,153 of NC_138114.1, read as the reverse complement.
GACCAGCGTGCCAGGGACAGCAAAGGCCGCAGTGGAAGAACTGAGTGAACTGCCTCCCTCAGACTCCTCCCCCTAAGTAAGCCATAAACATCCTGTGCCTGAAGCCACTTAGTTGCTCTGTAGTTGCCACTTGCAGCTCAAGGCATTGGAACTGAAACAAATCCTTAGCACCCATCCAGGTTCACCTGGTGCAGCTACTCAGCTGTCTTTCTCTTTCATCTCCTTCACCTGGAACAGTTTCCCAGTTTCTCCTCATCGTTCGTGACCTTGACAGTTGTAAAGGGTACATTTTGTAGGTTCTCCCTCAACCTGGGCCTGTCCCGTGTTTTCTCAGGTGCGGACCCAGGCCGAGCATCCCTGGGAGGAATATCGTTGAAATGAGGCGACGTTCTCGGTGCTTCACACAGGGGCCCGTGACGTCCGCCCGCCCCACTCGTGATGTGAATCCTGATCACCTGGTCATGCTGGCGTCTGCCAGTTTCTCTGCCATAAAGAATCCTCGTGTCCTTTGTTGGTGGTAAGGAGCAGAGGAAGACACTCAGGGACCAAGCCAATATCGTCTGCTTTCTAGAGTTGTCACTCACCAGCCTTAGCGTTTATGATTGATTCTCACCTGGATTAACAGCCACTATGAGGTTTGCTGAGTGGTGTTTTCTATTTCCATTTTCAGCCATTCTCCATACACTTACTGTTTCACATTGTGCTGTCAAAAAAAAGCTTTTCCTTATTCATTCATGTCTTCACGTAAGTATGGTCTGGGCTGTATCTGTTACCATCACTATTTGCTTTGATGCTTAAGTTGTCCCAGACTTGGAAACTGGGAGCCCTGTGTACTCTGCCCTGTGACACACACTTTTCATTCTTTGAACACTTCCTGACTTTTCTGGCACAGCAAGACCTGCAGGCTCACCTTCTACTTTTCTTGAATCAGTCATTGTTCCAAGGAGTGCAGGTCATTTTTCGAGGACAGTGGTATTTAGAAACCAAGATCTGGTGCCCGGTATGCTCATTGCTGCTGGGGCATCATTGCTTCTAGACCCTCTCAGGAAGCAGAGCTATGAAATATATGTATGTATTTACATACTTACATATAACAAATACATCCATCCATATTTTTCTTATATCTTTATCTAAACCTAGATAGATAGATGATAGATAGATGATAGATAGATGATAGATAGATATAGATAGATAGATGATAGATAGATAGATAGATAGATAGATAGATGATAGATGATAGAGATAGATGATAGATAGATGGAGAGACAAAGACCTGAGTTCACACCAATACCTGTCATCTCAATGCAGCACCTCTGGGGTTTTTTCTAGCTTTCCCTCTTTCCATCTTTATAATTCCCTCAACAGTGAGAAACCTGGTTACCATTATTGTGAATATATTTCCTTACTTGCCTATCCTGTTGGAAACCAAGCCCTGGACATGCTGGCTGCAGGCCTGCGCCTCTGGCTTTCACACCTAGCTGTCATTGCTGGTGAATAGCTCCTGCCTGTTTGTTATGTTTATCCAGAGCGGCCATCAAGCTTAGCCCATAGTTCCTATTTCTTTCATGTCCCTAATACCTGATACATTGCACCAGCAAATACATTTCCTTCACTCAGCTACCACCTGAGCTCACCACCAGCAAAAATTTTAACAATAGCACTGCCACCCTAACCCTGTGCCAGGGACAACCTGTGTGCTACCTGCCACCAGTGATGGTGTGCTCCTCCTTGTCAGCCAGGTGGCAGGTGACCCAGCTCCAAAATCCCATCCTGATCCTGCCTGGTTTTTTGGACCACCCCACTTCTGGTACCAACTGTCACAGGCTGGCTTCTCCAGGAAGCAGGCGATGAGACAGACCAGCACCCAGGAGCACTGTGGGGGGAATGCTGTTGCAAAAGGGAAGGCCGCAGATTGGGCAGAGGGAGAACTGAATTTCCCATCGTGCATCTCTTCAGCTGCAGCCATGTCCACAGGGACAGACAGCCATGCCCACAGAGACAGACGGCCAGGCCAGTCTGTCAGCAGCACTTCGCAGCAGGGGGTAAACACATTCTTCTTCCTGGAGGACATGCATGGTGCAGCATGGGGTTCACCACAGCATCGTCACGGCTGCTCTAGTACCTCAAGGGAACCCCCTGTGCTTCCTCCGTAGGTCAGCTCTCAAATGTGAAAACCAATGTTTTCATTATTGGATTTCCGTGAATATAGTTTAATGCAGAGCTAATGATTAATGTGATTGCTGATTACATTTTCTTTATACGTTCCCCCCCCCCCCCCTCCAGTTTCTGATGGCTTTGATCGCACTATTTGAAGAAATACCTTGTTGACTCTTCCCAGCCCCTTCATCAACTATCCTATTGAGATTCCCCTTGAGTTCTGGAAATCTCCATTCTGAGGTCCCCGTCTGCCGATGTCAATTTGAAGGAGCTGTAATTCCACAGGGCTCCCCCCTGTTAAATCCATTGCTCTCTGGGTTCCAGGTTTAAAGCCTCTCTTAGCTTATGCCCTGGCTTTGTGGACGCACTTTCTTAGAAGAGAGACACAAAGGAGGCAAGTTTTATGAGCCTCAAAATGTCCATTTTGTACCTTGCCATTTGGTTGATGATTTGGCCAAATATAGAATTTTAAGCAGAAAATAATTTTTCCATCAGGAATTTAAAAGCGTTGTTCCATTGTCTGCTTGAAATGGATTCAGGTTCAACACTCAGCCAACGTTGCAGGTACTGCTGTGCCTGGAAACACAACACAGAACAAGGCAAAGTCCCCGCTGTCTCAGGGGAGGCAGGTAATAAACTAAAACAAACACGAGGGTGAGACTTGGTTACCATAAGTGCTGTGAAGACGTAAGTAAGGCCAAGGGTAGACACGCTGACTGGGGGCTGCTGTTTCAGATGTGATGGGCAGGGACACCTCTGAGGAGGTGACATTTGAGACGAGACTTGGATCCTGAGAAGTAAGAGCCACGCTAGGAGACGGGGAAACCGTATTCTGGGCAGAGGCAAGGGCACAGGAAAGTCCTGAGGATAGAATGAGTCTGGCGCGTCCAGGAAACCTCAGGCAGGCACCTGCATACTTTGCAAGTGACCCGTTTTGTCATTGAGGATTGGTGGCGGACCGAAGATGACCGTGAATTCTGTGACACTCCTCCTGCTGAAAGGGTGGGGGGGGGGTTCTGTGTCCCCTCCCTTTAATCTCGGCCCGGTGACTGTCTGACCCTTAGAACACAGCAGACGGCATACTGTCAGTTTCCGGACCCAGGCCTGGAGACACTGGCGTATTCCGCTTCCAGTCTGATGAGCATTCGCTCTTAGAACCCATCCCCTGTGCTGCCAGGAGCTCCGAGCCACGCGGAGAGGCCAGGTGTTGGCCACAGGTGAGCTCCCCGCCAAGCCTGTGTCACCTGCCAGCCATTGTGAGCCCAGCCCCCCTGAGGCTTCAGAGGACTCGGGTTCTAGCTGGTCTGACCGCGGCCCTTCCCCCAACACGAGAACCGCCCAGCCGAGCCCAGCCACCCACAGAGCTGTGAGTGACACTAAGTGACTGTGCAGGGTGCAGCCTGGGCCCTTTGGGCCTGGAGATTCACCTCCTTCAACTCCGGGAAACATCCTCATGTTGCTTCTCCAATCATTTCTTTCCTCCACTGTTCTGTGACAGGCCTGTGTCTCCTGTTAACCAGGGGTGGGACCTCACGGATTGAGTTTCTAAGCCTCTAACGTTTTTCCACATTTTAAATCCTTTAATTCTATTTTTTTTGAGACATTTTATTGTTAGCCTTCAACCTTCTATTGAATTTTTAATTTCAAACTATACAGGAGGTTTGGTGTTTGTGATTTTTGCGTTGGTCTGGTTGGTAGCGCCAGGAGCAGGTGAGACAAGGCGAAGGGGCAGGCTCCGCCGACACCTGTGTTTACTCTTCACCCCAGTTCGGCTCTTGGTGTTTCAGAGCCCCTCCCGGGTCTGCAGGGCAGGCGGGGTGTGGTCTGTGCTGGAGCCCCTCCGCCCCTGCCACCCCGGCTGGAGGCCGGGGCTCCTGGGCCTTGAGTCCTCTGCTGTTTCACTTCCACCCACAAGCCTGGAGCGACCTTCTGTCGACTCATGTGCCCTCCGAGTTTGCTTTGTTATTGTCACAACAAACCTAAAAGATTTTTCTTTGCCGTCATTTCAATGACGTCTGTGGAAGGAAAGGAGTTGAATTTGCGTGTTCTTTTGGCTTCATTAACAGGATCTCTTTCTCACTGTGTCTGGAGATCACGGGCCGTGAACGTTACCGTTTTACTTTTACAAATCTCCCTGTCGACTGTCATACGAAACATCACTTTGAATTTATTTCCCTCTCGGAACTTGTAAATAACCATCAGGTCTAAGTGTGCCCTGGGAAATGATCGGTTTTCGTGTGTTCTCTGCCACGTGCTGGTAATTTTCAGCAAGGCTGCGTTTATGCGAACGTGACCTGGGAAAATATGAAATAAAGATACTAATAAAATCTCACACGAGCAAATTTTGAAATGTTTCAAATCTCCCCAAGTAAAAAAAAAAAAAACTTGCTTCTGTTAATTAATGAATTCGCGTTTTGGTCAAGAATCATCTCCAGGCTGACGAATGATGAAACTACACTTACGGCTGCCACACGGTGGCGCCACCTCAGCTGGTCAGCAGACGCCGGACTGTGGGGACCACGCTGCTCAGAAGCACCGAGACTCTGACCTGCGATTTTAGTGTGAAAAGAAAGATTTTTATATCTCAAGGCAATTGCACCCAAGCCTTATGCGTTGGAACTAATATTTTAGTGGCACTAAAAATATGCTTCTGGGTTAATAAACTGGGAACAGGCGTCGGATGTGACAGGAAACCATGAGGGAGGCCAGGCGAGCCTGCCGTGATGTGCCCGGTGGTTATTTAGAAGTAGACGCTCTGCATAATATGCGAGGGGATGCTGAGAAAACAGAAAGCAGCACTAGGGCAGAAATAAGCCACAATGACTGTAGATCCGGGCCCCTGAAAGCACCCCCTCGATGCCTGTTCCTGCGGGGCAACTGGACTTGCATTGTCCCAGTGTCGAATGACACAGGACCTTCAGGAAAACATCATAACATGTGATCGCCTTGCACAATTCTATACTTGCATAAGGGCTTTCTGTTTTTAAAGGGTTTTTATGTACATCGCCTTGTCCCAGCCCGGCTGGGCCTGTGGAGAAGGTGGGGCTGGGGCCACTTTACACCTGATGAAATCGAGGCGGTGACCCGATAGAGTCGCTTCTAGAGAGGAGACGAATCACGACGTAAAACCCAGGCTCGCTCCTTTGAAACTCGCTGGGGTTTTAGTTATTGCAGACTTCTGTCCTTTTTAAAGAAAATTTTATTTTATTTTTTGTTTTTTAAGTCTATTTTTTATTGTTAATAGTGTTACAAATGTCCCCTATTTTAAAACTCTGTCTTCTTAAGGAACCTTCTCCCAACCCAACCACAAATTTTAACTGCATGAAAAGATGAGTTATGGTCAATTGAATTCAGTGCTCTCAATAGGAATTTTGAAAATTAAACATTTCTAGTGAAAATTAGAATTTTTTTGAAAAATTACTATTCACATGAGATAAAATTCCTAGGACAGAAAAGGAAATATGTGAGAAGACAATCTTCCTTTTTCCCAACCCCCACTCACCACCCCTCTGTGGAGGTGGCCACCGTCACTCATTTATTGTGCGAATTTCCAGAAAGAGTAATTTACATATTATAATATAGTATGATTTTTATTTTTTAAAAAACTTTATTGACTGATTTGAGAGAGAAACATCAATGTGTCGTTCCACTTACTTACGCATTCATCAGTTGATTCTTGTATGCGCCCTGCCTGGGGATCGAACCCACAGCCTTGGCGTATCAGGAGGACTCTCTAACCAACCGAGCTACCGGCCAGGGCTCACCTCGCAGGGCTTTTTAGAGCATAGGATTTACCTATTACACACAACGTACTACACACATTTGTAGCATATTATATACTGTTCTGCACCTTAGTTTTTTTCACTTAATGATGCATCTGGGAGAGTTTTCGGTGTTGCTGCATAGAGACCTCCCCATCCTTCCAAACAGCTGGGAGTTTTCCATCCTGTGGCTGCCCATATAATTCACTGAACGCCGGTGGAATTCTAGGCAGCGCTGCCGTTCAGAATCGGCCTCGCAGTCATTGCTCGCTCTCCCCCTCTCAAGGGAGCATATTGACATTTTCAAAACGGACGACTTGATTTCGTGAGGTTGGGAGAAGCCGACAATGATCTGTCCCTGTTCACCAGAAGTACTTCTAATTTTATAGTCTTTTTTTTTTTTTTTAAATAAGGCTGCTTTGTTTTGAAAAGTGGCCAGCCCTAGCCAAAATTCAGTACTGCCCCGAGCAAATTAAATTGCAACTGAAGGCAGTTGAAACTGGCTTCGGTTCCCAAATAAACTTAGAAACAGGGCCGCAGGCTCTCCCGTACCTGCGAGCTCCCTGCCCCCTGGAACCCTCCCTCCGGGTGCAGAGTCTTCTGGAAAGCAGCCGCCAGGCCGGGGTCAGGTTGCTCACACGCGGCTGCCTCCCAGGCCAGCGTTCCCGACCTTAAGCCAACGCACATTTATAGCGCACGTCCATGTGATCCTGGGGAAGAAGGCCGGCGGAGGGCAGTGCCGAGAGGTCCGGGCGTCAGGAAAGGGGCCTCTCCCCCTCTCTGCTCCTCATGCTGAGAGGATACTGGGTAAGTCAGGCTCAGAGGGACGGCTTTTTCCCTTCGAGCAGCGTGTGGCTTTAACCTGGTTTGGCTACTGAGATTAGAGGGATAAATGCCTTTCTGTCTGTCTGTCTTTCTTTCTCTGTATGAAGGGGAATTAAAGGCACCTCTGAGCTTCTTAAGCTCCCCCCACCTTCTGATTGTCTTCTAAACACATAAACTGTATTTTTTTCTCTCCAATAAGGTAGGAAATGACCCCACTGATCTAGACCTCAGTCTCTGCATTTGTAAAATAGGGTTGAGCGGTTTCTCTGGCCTCTGTTAGGGATCTGCCCACTGCAAATACAATTTTCAGGCACCGTGACTATGGACTGATGAGTTAAGGGAGCCCCTAAGGCCCTGATACACCAGGACTTTGTGGCAAACAGTTATTTTTAGATCCTGAGGGTGTTGACTTTGGCAGTTTGCACAGTGTCTCTTCAGACTCACACAAGGACCTCTCCCGACCCGATGCTGACGCCGGGGCTGCCGACCGGAGCTCCCGTGTGATCGCAGCAGAAACTGTTTCTGAGCCTGACCTGGTGTCAGTTATGACTGAGTCACGGGCTCGCAGTGAGGCAGGGCCGGGCCCTGAGCCTCGGAGAATCCTGAGGCCGGTGCAGTTCAACACAGGGGAGTGCAGAGTGAGTGAGTGTGTGTGTGTGAGTGTGAGAGTGTGAGTGTGTGTGTCAGTGTGTGAGTGTGAGAGTGTCTGTGTGAGTGTGTCAGTGTGAGTGTGTGTGTGTGAGAGTGAGTGTGTCAGTGTGTGAGTGTGTCAGTGTGTGTGTGAGTGTGTCAGTGTGAGTGTGTCAGTGTGAGTGTGTGTGAGTGAGTGTGTCAGTGTGTGTGTGACTATGTGTGAGTGTGTGTGTGAATGTGTCAGTGTGTGTGTGTCAGTGTGTGTCAGTGTGAGTGTCAGTGTGTGAGTGTGAGAGTGAGTGTGTGTCAGTGTGTGACTGTCAGTGTGAGTGTGTGTGGGAGTGTCTGTGAGAGTGTGTGAGTGTGTCAGTGTGAGTGTGTGAGTGTGTGTGAGAGTGAGTGTGTCAGTGTGTGTGTGAGTGACTATGTGAGAGTGAGTGTGTGTGAATGTGTCAGTGTGTGAGTGTGTCAGTGTGTGTGTCTGTGAGTGTGTGTGTGTGTGAGAGTGAGTGTGTGTGTGAGTGTTAGTGTGTGAGTGTGAGAGTGAGTGTGTGTGTCAGTGTGTGACTGTGTCAGTGTGAGTGTGTGTGTGAGTGTGTGTGAGTGTGAGTGTCAGTGTGTGAGTGTGTGTGTGAGTGTGTGGGTGTGTGTGTGCAGGCCGTTTTGCAGCGGGCTCCACGAAACAGAAATGCAGGCTGGGATTCCTGATCCCACGCGCAGCCCTCACCGCCCAGCGTGACATCTGCATACGTGTGTGCAAGGGGCACAGCTCCACCCAGTTTTCGCGGCTGCCTCCCAGCGGCCCCGCGTCCTTCCTGCGGACATCTGGCGGCTACTTGGGGTTTTCCTGCCCTCGGGCCGCCGGGCAGGGCCTGGCTGCTTCCCTCTGCTTCCTCCTGCACCAGGTGGATTTCGTGGCTGTCGGTGGCTGAGGTTCAGGGAAACCTTATCACAGGACATTTATTTTGCTGTAAATGGGCTTGGGCTTTTGTGGTGCTGTTTTTTAAATTTTGTTGTTCCTGTTTATAGGAGGGGATTTGGGCGGATGAGAGAGCTCTGCTGTCGTTTCCCAGAAGTCCGCGTGTCGGGTTTTTAATTTCGGTCGGGAAACCGGCTTGATGTGCCGCAGCTTCCGTGGGTGGTGATCAGGGTCCGAGTGTGTTGGACGGACAAGAGGAGTGGGACAGAGAGAAATGTAAGGTGGCCCGTCCGTCAGTCCTTCGTTCACTGCAGCAGACTTTGAGTGTCCGTGTACCAGACCCTGGGGGCGAGGTCACAGTTCACCACACTCACCAATCCAGGCCCTCGGGGAGCTTCTGGGCCAGTGGGGAGGCAGATGCTGACCGGGCAGGGGCCGTGGGGCGCAGAGTTACCACGAGGGGTCCGGGGGTGCGGCTGAACCAACACGCTCCTCGGTGGAACCGGGCAAGTCCGGAGAAGGGCTGGCTGGAGGGAAAAAGAGCAGATTCCAGTCTAGAGGGTGGGTGACTGTGAGTCACCCGAGTGGAGATAAGCATCGGGCGTAACGTGCAGGTGGGGAGAGGTCAGGGCTGGCGTCCGGACCTGGAGCCTCGTGCCCGACTCCATAGGGGACGCTCTGGGCACCGATGGAATCTTCCGGGGACAGGACCAGGCTGAAGACCGAACCCGGGTCTCATGACGCGGCTGCAGGGAGGGGGCGGGAGGAGCGGCCGCAGGAGGACAGCGGGGTCTGGTTTAGCGCCTTGTGAAGGGAGAGAGGCTGGCACGACCAGGGGACTGAGGAAAGGCCAGAGCCCAGGGCAACTCTGGAGGGTGTTTCCAATCAGGAGGCGTTTGCTTCCAGGAGACGGAAACCCACTCAAGACGGGGAGTCAGTGGAGGAGACACAGCTCTGGCTGCGGCCACTCCCCACGCCTGGTCCTGCGCCGCCTCCTGCCCCGATCTGGTCTGAGGGTGGGCCGTCCCGTCCCGTCCCCCCTGCTGGGCTCCGGGTGCTGGTCCTCCCTGGGGTGGGTGCACAGGCCCCGGCCCTCGTTCCCCTTCGCCTTGTGACTTGTGGCCTTGGAGTGACTCCTGGGGCCCCTATCAGATGTCCAGAGAGAGAATCTGATGGGCCCGGCTTAAGCCAGAATCAACCCCTCGTCCACTTCACCGTGTCCAGGAGGTGGGCTGGTGCGCTGAGCCGGGACGGCTCCTGGGGGGGAGTAAAGTGAGCCGTTTTCACAGCAAAGGACAAAGGCTGGTCCCCGAAAGCTACCTGCTCGAGGGTGTGGTTTCACGGGATCGGGAAGCGAAAGCTGGTGGCAACCACAGGTGCTACCAGCCGCCTGCAGGGTGTGTGTTTAATGAGCCACTGGCGTCCTGGGGGGTGGGGGACACACCGGGTGGCTCACCGGGAAGGGGGAGCCAGGACGAGCGCAAGGGACCGGACTGTGGCCTGGCCAGCAGGAAACCGTGATGCCGACCTGGCCAATGCTCTGATTTCCTTTTTAACATGTTTTTATTGATTTTAGAGAGTGAGGAGGGGAGAGGGAGAGATAAAAACATCAATGGAGCAACAGCGATCGGCTGCCTCCTGCACGCCCCCTACTGGGGATCGAGCCCAAAACCCGGGGATGTGCCCTGACCGGGAATCGAACCTGAGACCTCTTGGTGCACCAGGCAGTGCCCAACCTTGAGCCACACCGGCTGGGCAATGCCCTGGTTTTCAAGGAGACCACAAGCCCAGGTGAGATTTGTCCGTCTCACCACAGGAGGTCCCAGCCCAGCCCCAGGTGCTGGGAAAAGACGGTGTCGGTCGGATTCCCACTCTTTGGTGAGGTCTGCACATCCCAACAGACCAACACGGGGGGACCGGCATTTGCTGGACTGTCTGTAGCCTTTGACAGTCACTGGATCATCCCCAGCCCCTGGCCCAGGGCTCTTCCTTCGGCTGCGTTGGAAGAGGAGCGTTTGGGAGTTTTATAGCCCTGGCCTGCTGCGGCAGGCTGGCGCGTGTTTCAGTCTTGGGGCGCTCCGTGCAGGGCAGGGGCCGCGGAAGAGAGCGGCCACCTTGCCAAGGTTTCGTGGATGTTGTTAGTGGGGGCGTTTGAAATTACACGGCGAGAGTCACTGTGAGGAGTGAGCGCTCCGAGTCTGTGACCTAAAAAGGGGAAATTTTGCTCCACATGCAGTCGGGGAGCGGCCTCAGCAGAGCCCGTGTCAGAGTCGGTGCCAAAGAATTATAAAGAGATTAGACCCAGCGACACGGCCGATGCTGTTCCAGCAGAGAGAGCCGGCGGGCTGTGCGGCCACACGCCTACGTCCCAGCGAGCTCGGGGGTGGCGAGACCTGGTTGTGTCCCAGCGTTCGGGGCTCCAGGGGGGTGTCCACGTCCTACCAAAGACGGGCCCTCCTCAGAGCAGCAGCTGCCGGTGATGGCTGGCAAGCCCTGAGCTGCAGGACGTAGCTCAGGACAGAGCCTTTCTTTCTGGCTCTGCTCATTGTGAGAGGACCCCGAAGGGAGTGGGTGTGGGTGACGCTGGAGTGACCATTGCTAAGTGGGGCCAAGTTTTTCATTTAGAGAGGACTTAATTTTGTAGGCAACTCTGTGAGATTAAAATCATGGTCCCGCATCACCCTGGCTGGTGGTTGGAGCACCATCCCGTGCACCTAAAGGTCATGGGTCGGGTTCCCACTCAGGGCACATGCCTACGTTGTGGGTTTGATCCCGAGCACATATGGGTGGCAACCTCTCTCTCTCTCCCCCCACCCCAGCTCTAAAATTTAAAAAAATATATCCTCTAGTGAGAATTAAAACAAAAGCAAAAACGGCACATGGTTCTGTATTTCCTCCTGGTCATGCAGAGTCCAATTCCTGTGAATATCCTTCTGCGAGACCGATAAAGGTACAAGTCAGGATCTGTCAAAGCTATTTTGCGTCTCGTGTTTCATAGCAAACAGATGAGACAACCAGCCCTTGAATCCAGGTCAGTCACAAGACCATCCACTGCTGATCCAGTTCTCTCAGGAGCGTTTGGCGATGCCGTTTGCTTTGCCTGGTGGGCATCTCACTTCCGGCCTTGGTTGGGTATACGTCCCTCTCGGCCAACACCAGCCTGCTCTCCTGCCCCAGGACTGTTGATATTTTTTTTGCCAATGACTCCTCCTCTTCGTTTAGCATAAAGAAAAAGATTCAGGTTGGCATGTTGGTCAACAGGGGCGGAGGGAAGCGATCCAGCTACAGACTCCAACCTTGGAGAAGCAACGAGGCAGAGAAGGAACAATGCCCACGGGCAACCGGTCATTAGTACCAGAGCTTCTCGTCGGGGCAGATCCTAGAAGTAGGGAGCTCATGAGGTTATCCTTCGGGAGATGTCTTCATACCTGGTGAGACAAGTCCTCAGGCCCACTTTCTGGAAGCCAGGTAGTAGGAGCCAGACACTCAGTATTAGGAATGAAAACCGACATGGGTGGGAGAGAAGACTGAACTGGGACTTGGGAAGCAACCCTTGCCCTTAGAGGTCTACTGGAGGCACTGGTTTCCCCACCTGAAGTTCAAGAATGAAGTTTGGTTTGGCAAATGCAGATCAAAAGTAGCTGAAATACTGGCAGGCCACTTGCTTGGGAAGGGAAGACCTAATTCCAAAACTCACCCTTGACGGGCAGAGAGTGGCTCAGCCAGGATTGGCTCAGGAACTGGAGAGGACCCGAGTGAGAAACAAAAAAGGAAGCATTTCTTTCTCTCCTTCCCACCCAACCTCTTTTTCTTTCTTAATTTTTTATTACGGGCTTTTCAAGCATTCACAGAGGTAGGGAGACTCTTATAAGAATCCTCATATACCCATCGCTGGTTTCAATCATTATCTACATACAGTCAATCTAATTTCATCTATTACTCCACTTTCCATTAATGTCTGTCCCTTCCCCCACCTTCCATATTGTTTTAAAGCAAATCATCCCATCATTCAATCGGTAATATCGAAGTATATGTATCTCTAAAACATGAGGGCTCTTTTTCTGTATGTGTATAATCATAATATTACGATCACACCTTTAAAAACCACAATAATCCCTTAATAGTAAAAATTCTCTTAGTGTTCAAATAGATCCCTGATTGTCTCATTTGTTTTGTTTCGCTTTTACAGTTGGTTTATTTCAATCGGGATCCAAGCAAGAACCACAAAAGGCCTTGCCCACCACCCTCCCTCAAGTTCCCACATCTCCCCTGTCATCTCCATCACATACATCCTCCAGGAGTTCCCTACATCTTCCCCCATCATAGCCATCTTTTCCTGTGAATTCTTTTGTCATGGTTATAAGAGTAACTTTTAAGTCCTTGTTTGCTGATTCAAACTTCTGGGCTATCTGGGCGCCTGCTTATGTTGATGGTTCTCGCTCTTGATTATGGGTCATGTTTTCCTGCTTCTTCACCTGCTGGTTACAGTATCTTGGCTATTGCAGTGATACATTGTAGATGTGGGTTCTGTTCTCGACCTCTGAATACTATTGTGTTTTCTTCTACCAGGTAGTTAAGTGACTGGCAACTGTGGAAGCTTAGTTTCAGGCCTTGTTGAGGTAGGTCTGTTTTGACTGAGCTCTATTTCTAGGGCATACTCCTTAGTCCTGGGATATAGTCCTTATTCCTAAAGCTTGGTTCTTCAGCAATTTCAAACATCTTATGCAGAACCCAAGTTGTGAAAATCACACACATAAAAATTGAGACAGAATTCATATAACATAAAATTAATTATTTTAACATGAGCAATTCAGTGACATTTTAAAAATTCACAGTGTGGTGCAGCCGCCACTTCTGTCTGGTTCCAAAATCTTCCTCATGCCAGAGTAAAAGCCCAAGCCCATCCAGAAGTTTGCTCCCCATTTCCCAGCCCTTGGTGACCGTCGCTCTGGCTTCTGTCTCCCTGGACCTGCCTGTCCTGACATTTCACATCAGCGAAATCACACGATATGTGACCTCTGTGTATGGTTTGCTTCACTTAGCATAACGTTCTTGAGGTTCTTTGGAGCTGTAGCCTGTGTCAGCGCTTCATTCCTTTTTAGGGATGCATAATATTCCATTGTGCGGTGAGACCACAATCTGCTTAACCATTCATCTGCAGACACATACACACTTCTGCTCTGCTTGACCCAGAAGTGGGCGCTGAGCTCCCCTCCACATCCAGGCTTCTCCTTCGAGGAGCTCCTGACACTCGGAGCCGTTGATGAAATGCTGGTTTATTCCCTGGGGGGGGGGGGGTCGTACCTGTGGCAAGGGCGGGCTTCTGCAGAAGCTCCCGTTCGAAGGAAATGCTCTACCTCTACAGAAACAAACCTAGGCCAGCTGCATTCACGCAAGAGTGCCTGGTTGGTAACGAGTGGAGCAATCCTGGGAGGTGGGAGGCTGCCGGGCAAAGGGTCTTTGGGTGGCTGCCCTTGGGTCCTGCCCGAGGGTGCCGGGGCCTCCTCCCACCAGGGTGGCAGGTCTGACGAGCAGCCATCCGGGCAAGCCTGCTGCTTTCGTGAGTTCACTCGTTAAACTCTGGCCACGCCTGGTAAGTACATTCTGCACACCCCACACCTGAGCAGGTGCCAGGCTGCAGGCACCACCCTTTCCACAGGTTTCCTTTGTCTTTCCACACTATTTATGGAATTTTCCCAGATGCACACAGGCGCCCAGTGAGCATTTCCTCCTTTCTAGAAAGAAAGATTTGTCCCCCGCTCCACTGTGCCCCGTGCCCAGTGGGGGACAGTCCTGCTCCCTTAGGTGCAGCCAGTTGGTCACGGGGCCAGTTTTAGTTTGGGTCTGAGAGGAGCCCCCTCAGCAACAGTGTCCCCTGTGTGAGAGGCCCCGGCGCAGTGCCCGCGGCAGGTTTGCGCAATCTCAGTGGCCCACGTGGCGGCCGCCCAGGTATGAGGCACAGCTGGGCGGTGTCCGTGTGGAGGTGGAGGTGGAGACGGGCTGTTTGCCCAGCTGGCAGGGGTGGGTCTGCTTAGACCTCGCTCGCCTCTGGTGGAGAGAAAGTCCGGTTGCTGAAGCGCGGACTTCCCAAAGCTCAGACCTTCCCGAAGGTAAGTAGCTGGCAGGGCCGCGCTCTGCTCTCCGACAGCCTGAGGGTGGCGGCCCTGGAGGGGCCGACACAGCGGGGCCCCCCGGTGGCAGCTCCGGAATCTACACGGAGCTGACGTTTTGCCATTTTCTTTAGCCTACGGACGCATTTCGAAAAGCTCGTTCGGATGTTCTGATTTTTAGTACAAAGGTTGGAATTAATTTGGTGAAGGAGGAGTTTCAGAAATCAGTGCTACCTTGGACCGCGTGAAATTCCAGCTGGTTGGTACAAGAAAGGTGCAGTAATTGGCAGGGGCGTGATGATTGTGACGACCGGAACACGACCTTATTTTCTAACGAGGCATCACTTTCCAACTGAGCGTAAAAAATAACCTGACGTGATCAATTTTAAATAAAGGAACATTTTTACATTCTATAGGCGAGCATATGATTTTGGGGGGGGTTCATTTTATAAACAGCAAATGGCAGGAAGGGATTAGGGAATTGTACCCTTTTAATTCAAGGGGTAGTAGGAGCGAGAGAATCGATCGCTACAGTGACGTCACTCACGATTTTCTCAGTTTGGAGCATTTTAATTGCTCAAAATACTTAAGTTGTATTTTCCCGGGACTGTTCACATAGGGGAGAGAGCGCCCGGTAGCTGCCCGGTCAGCGCCCAGTGGATAAGCAAACCCATGGACAGACTGTAAGCGAGCCCGTCCCAAGGTCCCCTGAGGGAGGCTGTGGGGTCAGCTGCACTGCCCAGGTGGAGACCTTGAACCCGAAGGAAGGAGACTGAGCTCTAGTTCAGCTTGGTCTCCCCAAAACCGGGACCGGGCCGGCCCCTGCCTTCTGCAGCCGGCTTCCCCCGACAAGGCTGTGAGCCCCGAAGGTCTGAGAGCCTGTGGTTCGCGAAGTTCTCCGTAACTTGTGTGGTGGGGTCTCCTGAAAGTTGGCGGACCCGTGTCCGCAGAGGTCCCATGCGTCTTGTGGGCTGGGCAGGGAGCACCCTCGTGGGGACGCTGATTAATAAACAGCGTCACCGAGCAACCCCTCACGGCCCCCGAAGCACCCCCCCCCCGTGGCATCTTCATCGTCTGGCCCCGGGAGACCCATTTTCCTCAGCAAGGAAACCACTCTGCCCTCACAAAAACGTGCAGAAGTGACACGGATTCGATGACACAAGTGTTTAGAGAGAAAAATGCAAGAGCCGGGCGCTGTTGGGGAGCCGAGGGTTTCACGCCTCCGGGCGCTCCACCCAAGCTCGCTGTCACCGACCGGGGAAGCCGCGCTCCGGTCCCAAACGCCCACGATCAGAAACACGCCCCACAGCGCACTCCTCGGGCTCCCCCTGGCAACAGGCCCCTGTCACAACGTTTGCACGTAGACAGATGTGTGTGCGCACTGGCGGTAACTCAGAGACGCGGCCGCAAACCCGTTTTTCAGAAGTGTCTGCCAACCCCGGGGTGGGGAGTCAAAACACCATCCCGTCCTGGGAAAGAGCCTGGGTGGCACGGCGCTGAAGAAAACCCTCCTGAAAGCAAGTTTCCGCGCTGGGGCTGCAGAGAT
This sequence comes from Miniopterus schreibersii, assembly GCF_964146895.1. Classification (NCBI taxonomy): domain Eukaryota; kingdom Metazoa; phylum Chordata; class Mammalia; order Chiroptera; family Miniopteridae; genus Miniopterus; species Miniopterus schreibersii. The sequence continues at coordinate 55,630,202 of NC_138114.1, read as the reverse complement.
AAACATTCCCAGCGTCGGACTTCGGAGTCTGGGAGACAAGCAGACAGAAAACGCCTCCCGTCGTGTTCGGTTTTACGGACGCGAATGTCCTTCTGTCTTTTCCAGGAGCCTCTGATTAAGTCCTGAGGGACGCTGGGCACCCGACTGGCCATGGGCAACGAGCACAGCACCTCGGAGAACCAGGTGGGTGGCGGGGAGCCTCTCCCCGGCCTGCGCCTCTCCGCTGCCCCGGGCTTTCCTCTCCAGCATCTTCTCTCTGCCAGGAAGGAGCGAGCTAAAGCCCGGGCTGTGTGCGGATTCGGGCACGTACGGATCCGCGGAGGCGTTGTTCTCATTTCACTTTCAGAATTCCCGTTTTGAGGCTACCCTAATTTATAAGCCATAAAAACTAGTGTTTCTTTTGTTTCTTTTTTATTCTGCACTTTTATTGTGAGAGTTTGGCACATTTTTTTCCTGGGTTGTGCCCCACGCCCATCAACCTACATGGGTGGGGCAGAGGAGTTTAAAATAAAACTTTCTGCACAGCACACTCCTCCCCCAAACTAAGTTATGGCCCTAAAACAGTGATTTAAAACCTGCCAATGGCGAGCAGATTAAACGTGAGCTATTGTTTGCAGGTTAGGCAAGGTGTTCGTGATAGCGGAGTGGACTCTAACTGCTTAAGTGTGCATATGGCCGGGGTATTAAAATATATTCGGATTTCATAGTTATCCATGTTAAGTTTTACATTTTTAATTCAATGCCCCGGTGAACAAAATCAAGGAGACACTTTCCGTGTGTCTCTCACACAGTGGAAACTTTGGATTAATGGGACTGAGCTTTTTGAATTAGAAAACTGGGTGTAAGAGCCAGCACAAGAGAATGTTTTCCCTCTTTCACATAATCTTCTTAATCGGGAAAACAAGGGCTGTTCAGAGAAGAAGGACAGTCACCAGGCGTTAGGGGCAGGACAGGAACAGTAACCGTGTTAAATGACCGGGTGTGAGACAATAGGGAGAGGTGGGGACCATGGCTAACAGGGGGTTCCTGCCCTGTTGTCTACAGGAGACGGCCGCCACCCTCTCAGCTGTGGGAATGGGGGCCCCTGTGCCAAGACCTTCCCAGCTCTTCAAGGGAAGTCAGGAACCCACATTTTTCTCTATGAAATCTTTAAGTTTTTACAGTTAAACTTTTTATTTTGAGGTAATAGTAGAGGTATGTGCTGTTGTAAGAAATGACGCTGAGAAATTTCATGGGCCCTCTACCGACTTTCCTTTTAAACCCGCTTCACCTCGAAACATTGGAGGGTAACATCTTGTAAAACTGCAGGATCACAACCCAGACACTGGCATCGATAAAGTCCAGCTATAGAGCATTCCCGTCAGCCGAGGGTTCCCGCTGTTGCCCTGAGACCCCCCGCCCTTGTGCCCCATTTCTAACCCCCGGCCACTTCTCGTTTGTCCACCGTCTCTTCCATTTTAACGTTCTGAGAATAACGCTGTGCAGGTGGACGGGATCGTATGGGACCTTGGGGAACCGGCTGTGTTCCCTCCACGTCACCTCCTCGAGTCCGGCAGGTTGTTGCGCGCGTCCATAGCCCGTCGCCGTTTACTGCCGCGTGGTGTTCAGGGCACAGAGGGAGGGCAGCCCACTCACCGGAGGACATCCGGGTTGTCTCCGGTTTGGGGCTGTTGCAAATAAAGCTGCCATGAAAATTTGTGCACAGGGTATTTTGTGAACATATGTTTTCATTTCTCGGAGATGAATGCCCAAGGGCGCAGTCACTGGGCCTTAAGGTGGTCACGTGCTTAGCGCCGGAGCAGCTGCCACAATGTTGCATTCCCGCCAGCAGGGCCGAGCGATGCAGTCGATACAGTTTCTCCGCATCCCTCGGGGATGTTACTATTTGGCGTTGCCATTCTGACAAGTGCGTGTTGGGATAGCTCCTCGTGTGCGGTTTTAATTTGCGTTTCCCTGGGAGGCGATGATGTCGAACGTCTTTAAGGTGCTCGTTGCCATCTGTATGTTCTCTGTGGTGAAATGTCTGTTCGTGTTTTTGCCCATTTTCTAGCTGAACATTTTTTTTTCTACTGCTGAGAGTTCTTTCTATAGTCTAGATACCACCCTCCGTCAGACTGTGGTTCGCAAATATTTCTCCCACTCTTGCTTGTCTTTTCACCCTTTTGACCTGGTCTCTTACAGAACGGCAGCTTTTCTGAGGTGCAGTTGACCAGTTTTTCCTTCTGTGGACAGTGCTTTTGGTTTCAAACCTAAGAATTCATTGTCGAGCTCCCCATCCCGAAAATTCTCTTTTATGTTTTATTCTAAAATTTTTATAGTTTTACATTTTATATTTAAACCCATGATGCATTTTGAGCTAATTTGTGTAAGGTGTGAGATTTAGGTTGAGGTTCATTTTTTGTGTTTCTGTTTTGTTTTGCTTATGAATGTCCACCTCTCAAGTACCATGTGTTGAAAATACTCTCCTTTCTCTGTTGAAAATACTCTTTTTTCTCCATTGAACTTTCATCAAAAAATTAGTTGGTTCACCCGGACGGCGTGGCTCAGCGGTTGAGCGTCGACCTATGAACCTGGAGATCTTGGTTTCATTCCCGGTCAGGGCACATGCCTGGGTTGTGGGCTCCATCCCCAGTGGGGCGTGTGCAGGAGGCAGCGGATAAATGACTCTCATCATCAATGTTTCTATCTCTCTCTTTCCCTCTCCCTTCCTCTCTCTGAAATCAATAAAAGCATAATTTTAAAAAAATTAGTTGGTATATTTGTGTGGGTCTATTTCTGTGTTCTCTCTTTTATTTCATTGACCTGGTGCCTCCCCTTCTTGCAGCCTTCATTCTGCTGATGTGTGGTCTTAAAATCAGGCCGAGTGATTCCCTCCACTTAATTATTTTTCGGAATTGCTTGAGCCATCCTAAGACCTATGGCTGTTCATATAAATTTTAGGATAAGCTTGTCTACGTCTATGAAATTCTTTGCTGGGATCCTGATAGGAATGACATTAAACCTGTAGATCAGTCTGGGGAGAACTGACATCTTCACTGTGTTCAGTCTTCTGGCCCACGGACACATAGTATCTCTGTATTTATTTGGGTCGTCTTTGATTTATTTCATCACCACTGCATAATTGTCAGCATAGAGATTCTGCATATGTTTTAAGTTTGTGCCTAAGTATTTTATTTTCTCTGCAGTGACTGTAAATGGTATCGTGTGTTTTCAATGTTGGTTCCCACATGGTCATCGTCAGGATGCTGATTGTTGTGTGTTGATCTTGTATCCTGTGACTTTGCCAAACTCGCTCGTTAGGACTAAAAAGTTTTTTTATAGATTCCTTGGGATTCTCTTCGTAGACAAATACGGTATTTGCAAATAGGGAGAGTGGTATTTCTTCTTTTCAATTCTGTGTACTTTTTTTTTTCTTGCCTAATGACAATGGCTAGGAATTCTAAAACTGTGTTAATTAAGAAGAGTCGGAGTGGATATCCCTGCCCTGTTTCCGGTCTCGGGGGTAAGGATTCAGCCTTTCACTGTTAATGAGATATTGGCTGTGGGTTTCTTGTAAATTCTCTTTATCGAGTTAAGGAAATTCCCTTCCAGCCCTAGTTTGCTGAGGATTTTTATTGTGCCTGGGTGTCGGGTATTTCCTTTTCTCGATCGGTTGACGTCACCATCTGCTTTTTCTTCTGGCCTGTTGGCGTGTTAGACTCACTGGTTAATTCCTGAGTGTCGAACCAGCCTTGCACGCCTGGAAGAAACCCACTTGGTCGTGGTGTATAATTATTTTTAAACATTGTTTGATGTGACTTGGTAACATTTTGTTGAGAATTTTCGCATTTAAATTCACGAGGAACGTTGCTCTGTAGTTTTCTTTTATTGCCTGGTTTAGTATCCGGGGGGTACTTGTCTCATGCAATGAGTTGGGAAATGCTTCCCTTCTTCTGTTAAACCCTCTGTGTGTTGGGGGGGGTGGGGAATAATGTTCCTCTGGCTGGATTAGGTTCACGTCCTGGTCTTTGTCATCTCTACTTAAAGAAGGTCCCGCCCTGTGTTTTAGGGCGGAGATGGCATTCCCGTGGGTTGAATGCTGTCCGTGTGCAGACACAGTCCAGGGCACTAGACCTATATTCTGGCTTCAGTCCTGCCCACTAACCAACCAAGCCGCTCAAGGTCAACACTCCATAAGGTCGTCTAGATCTGCTTGGGCCCCAAACCCTCTGCAGGCCCCACCCAAACCCGTGGGCGGCACCCAGGATGGAGCAGAGAGTCTCACGGGGGGATTCTCCCCACCAGGGGACATTGTCTGCAGACATCTCTGGTGTCTCAGCTCCAGGGTGGAGATGCTGCTGGTACCTAGCAGGTAGAGACCAGGGATGCTGCTGAATGTTCTCACACCACAGGCAGCCCCTGCAACAAAGAATGACCCACCCCAAAATGTCAAAGGTGCCCTGGCTGGTTGGCTCAGTGTTTAGAGCACCAGCCGTGGACTGGAGGGTCCCAGGTTCAATTCTGGCCAAGGGCACACAGCTCGATTGCAGGTTCGATTCCCGGGCCTGGTCCGAGCATGTGCAGGAGACAACCAATCGATGTCGCTCTCCCTCTCTCTCCCTCTCTCCCTTCCACTCCCTCTGAAAAGCAATGGAAAAAATATCCTCGAGTGAGAATTAAAAAAAACGTCAAAGGTGCTGAGGTCAAGAAACCCTAGACTAGAGGGCGCTTGGCCTACCTGTTTTAGGAGACTTCCCAGGGGCAGGGGGCAGACCCTCTAACCGAAGCTGACCTTCTGCCTGAAAGCAGACAAGGCTCAAACCAGCTCCCGTTTTGCTCCCTGTTATCTGTACGAAATCTCGCCGTCCAGGACCGAAGGCCGGTTTGTTTGGGGTGGACTCGTAGGAATGGAATTGCTGCGTCATGTGAAGGATAGTATGTCTCGCTCTCCGTCTCCACCTGTGTCTCTGTCTCTGTTTCTACGTCTCAGTCCACATCAGCAGCCGAATGCTTTTCGGGAAGGCCACCCTGATTTATGCCTCTCTCATCGGGGCGCGAGGGCCCCCTCACTATCTCCGTGCAAACGATGGATATCTTAGCCTTTGGGGATTAGAAAGACGCTGGGCAGTTTGAGAACTCTCACCCCTCTGAAGTCCAGAGAGGGGCTGGGCTGCCATAGCCGCCGACTCCGAGGTTCAGAGGGTGACGCTGGACCTGTCTCCCCCTGGGTCTTGTCCTGCTTAGTGCTCGGAGAGGAGCCCTCAGCCCCCGGCCGCTCCCGGTCTCATGCTTCCTCCAGCAGGTGGCCCAGCCTCCCGACCAGCCCTCTAAGGAACCCGAGTGGCTGGGACTGGCATGTGCCTCCTCTGGGCTCCCTCACTGTGCCCTTGAACATGGGCCACAGAGTGAACCAGGCCGAGTCAGGGCCCACCCGGCCGGGAGAGGGGGGCCCAGGTTGATGATGGCCCCTCGATATCGCCTACAACAGACTCTCGAAAGACAAAACTGTGGCCATTCATTACGCTGTTTCCTAGCAGTCTTCCCCTCTCCATCCCCACACAACCCTGTCACCTCACACCTGGGTCACTGCGAACACTCCAAACCAGTTTCTCTGCCTCCACACCTCTCCTCCCACCCCGCCCCGTCCCGTCCTTGCCCCAGCCCTCTCTCTGAGGCTCTCTCTGTGACGACGCCCTGGGGCTCCCTGCACGCTGCTCCCACGGGAACTCCTGGGAGGAGGGATGGGGTCTGGAGGAACCTTCTGTTCACAGACTAAGGCCCAGGCACTGAGGACCAGCCCCGTCACCAGGGCAAAAGATGAGAACAGGCCTGCCCAGTCCTGGCTCTGGCCTCCTCATGCCCCTCAGGCTGCAGGCTCCTCTCCTGCGGTTGTCTGGTTTCCCCAGTCGCCGTGGGCAGGGTGGGAGCTCACCCAGCAGGTGAGACCTGGGAACAGAAACCGGCAAGGTTGTCACTCGGGTCCTGCGGGGATGCTGTTCATGTGCCCATCCTAACGGCGAGACCCCTTTGCTTTCAGAGAGAGGACCCCAGCCTGCACCACGCTGTCCTGTGGCCTCCAAACCCTGGGCCTCCGCAGGTACTGGGACGTGTGCTCTGCATGGACTGCTGCTCAGCCCTCCTAACAGCTAGATGGCGCTTTGCGTTTTTTAAAAATAAGCTTTTATTGATTTTTTTAGAGAGAGAGGAAAGGAGAGGGAGAGAGAGAAACATGGATGAGAGAGTCATTGGTCTGCTGCCTCCTGCAGGCCCCCTCCTGGGGTTTGAGCCCACAACCCGGGCATGTGCCCTGACCTCCTGGTGCACAGATGACGCTCAGCCTCTGAGCCACGCCAGCCGGGCTAGACCGTGTTTTGAGGTTTCCTCCTCTCCTTTCCTCCGCCCACCCACCTTAAATAACTTATAAAACACAGTCAGACCTGCAATATTCGTTTAGGTTTTTAAAGATAACACTGTAAGTATCTACCCAAGAGCTGGCTCAGTGGATTTGCTGTGGATGCTGAGTGAGGCCCATGTTCTCACCATAACGCAGACGCCGGGAGCCAACACTAACCCTTCCAACCCTTCTACTTGGATTCCTCGGTCCAGGGGTGAGGCTGGGGGTGGGGTGGTGGCCCCATTGTTGCTGTGGGCAGGAGGGTGTGTCGTCAAAAAGACTGAGGTCCTGATCAGTGTCTGTGTCCTGCAATCATGGGCTGGTTGAGCCCGTAGTTCAGCTGCCCCAGGTGTTTGCTGTTGACGGGGGAGGAGGTGACCCTGGGAGCCATGCGTCCATTTCGCCCAGGAGAGGGTGTCGAGGTCAGGGTGCACCTGTGGGTGGTCAGGTGCAGCCTCCTGCCCTGAAATCCTGTCACACTCAGGGGCCTGAGCATTAGTCCCCCGGGTGACGTGTTCTTCTCTTTAAGAAAAGTGCCGCTTCACCCCAGGGTGGCTGCCAGGCGGGTCTGCCAGGTGCTGTGTCTCTGCGTGTCCCACGGAGCAGACACATGGGAGGCGGTGAGATGACTGTCGTGCAGAGCCTGGCGAAACCGTTTGCACGTGTGATCTCACCTGATTCTGGTCACGCTCCCGGGAGGTGGGCAGGCCCACAGGCATGGCTCCTGTTTTCTAGAGGAGACTCAGGCTCAGAAAGCGAGTCACCCTGTCGTCTGGGCAAGTGGAGGAGGGAGCAGGAGACCCCTGGTCTCCAGAGGGCCTCAGGGGTGGCGGGGCCGGGTTTTTGTCCGGCTGGGGGCTCCCACAGCACTTAGCCACAGAACTCAGGGTCTCAGTGACAGACTTGCGTGTCCGGAGGGGGGTGCAGTTTGTCACTCCCTTGGAGCCCTCGGGGGCAGCAGGCACTGGCTTGGGTGCTGTGGGCCCAGAACAGGACCAACAGCCCAGGGTCCTGTTGTGTGGGCCTCACATCCCAGGGGAGTGGGAAAGCGAACGAGTGAGCAGCCGGCCATCAGTGCGCTACAGGCGTTCACTGGGCTGGAAACGCTCTCTGGGTACCAGCCCTATCCTGGCACTTGTGAGGCCCAGCAGCCGATAATTCAGCCACAATCTGCTCGAGGCAGCTTCCCTCCCATTTGGAGGAGCGGACAGTGAGCTGGGGACAAATACTCGCAGGCTGCCATCTCCAGCAGTAACGGGGACGATTTTTTCTTTTATTGTAATAAAATAAACACAACATAAAATCTCCTTATCTTGACCATTTCTAAGTGCACAGCAGCATTAAGCACATTCACACTGTAGAATCAGCAGTGATTCCCTCTGGGACATTTCATCACCCAGCCTGAGACCCAGTACCCGCCAAAAACAGGTCCCCATCGTCCCATCTCCCCAGCCCCTGGCGACCACCGTTCCGCTCCCTGACCCTGCGAGTTTGGCTGCTGTGGGTGCCTCACGTAAGTGGACGCACAGTAGAGCATTTGCCCGTTGTGGGGAATCGTGAATGATGCTGCTACGAACCTTGGTGCATACACACCTCTTCATATCTCTGCTTTTAATTCTTTGGGGCATATTCCTAGAGATGGAATTGCCGGATCGCATGGTAATTCAAGTTTAAGTTATATATATGATCTTAAAAATAACTTTTTAAAAGCAATTCCATTGTCAAGATATTTGTAGATAGAGTCCAGAAAACAAAACAAAACAAAAAACCAACAATTCTCAGCTAAAAAAACCGTGGCCAATGCTCTAAAGCAACAAGACAGGTGCCGAGACACCTGACCGGCCCTGGGCTCCCCAGGAGTTTCTGTTTGAGCTCCGAGCGGAAGGATGAGTGAGAAGTGGGACCGGGGTGGGGTGGGGTGGAGAACAGGCGGCTGTGCACCCCCACCCAGGCCTCACGGGGCAGATCTCCCTGATCCTGGCTCCGTGTCCGCGAGGCAGCCTGGGCCTGAGGTTCAGTCCTGAAGGCGCCCTCGGCACAGCGGCCTCGGGTCATGGGATTCACGGACATCCAAGGACCAGAGGGCCAGGAGGACAGGGGCACAGGCTTGTGAGCCGTCCTGGGACCCGGATCACCCAGAAGCGTGACTGAGCACGTCTCTGCAGGCCGAGGCTCGGGCGCCACGTGATCATGATTTTGCTTGGGAATATTTTCGGATTTACAGAAAAGCCGCTGAGGTAGCACAGAAAGCTCCCACTTACTCTAACCCGGGCACCCTCCACCAGGTCTTTTAAAATCTCCATCGTCTGCCTAGAACCTGGAACCAGCCCTTCCCAGGGTGGCAGGATGAACGAATCTCACTGAAACGCGGCTCTGTTAGCGTCTCCACCCTGAAGGGAGCAGTGGGGACTCGAACCCGCTCTCTCTGGCTCCAAAGTGCGTTCATCTTTCCACCACATCCTGTGAGAAAATATTCCGCTGGGGGAAGCCTAAAATTCCGCCCTGGGGGCCTCCTCCGTCTGGGCGGGACACTCGAGGCTGGGTGGCCCCCGCCGCCGCGGCGGGTGAGCTGCGGGATCTCTCTCCACCTGGGAGGTGAGGACATGTTGGGCCCACCCAGCGGGACGGTCTGAACGTTTGCCTTCCGACGGGACGAGGGGCCCCCACAGAGCCGTGTCCCTGCTCCCTGCTCCCGTCGGGTGGCCGCAGCTGCGCCTGAAACCTGATTCCCGCGCCACGGGGATGCCCTTTGCCCCACTTCCCAGCGTTCACCTGAAGCCGCGAGAAGCTCAGCGGAGGGCGGCCGGCGGGGAGACACGGCCCTGATCAACCGCGTCCACGAGCCCTCTGCGGGGACCACAGTGAGCAGGGTCTAGGGAGATGGCCGCTCTCAAGGGGCAAGGTCAGGAACCACCTCGGCTCTTGGGAAAGTGTTTTTCAGGCCTGGAAGGTCGCCGTGGCTGCCGGAGGGCTGCCGGGACGTAGACGCAGGGCTGGGAGTGCTCCGGAGCCAGAGGGAGGCCGCGTTTACTGAGCAACGGCAGCGAAGGGGGGAGCTGCAGACCCAGCCTGGCCGGTCCCTGCTCACAGGGGCCGTTGCCAAGATTTCCCGGCCTGCTGCTGGGAAGTGTAAGGGGAGACGTCAGGAACGCACGTGGTTTTGCAGAGCCGCCTGTTGACACAACAGATCCCTTGGAATCCTCTTAGCAACAGGGCCGGTGCTGTTGCTAGGGATGGGAAAGTGGATGGGGGGACGCAAGGACGCCGGCCGGTGTGGCAGAAGCCAGGGCTCCGAGGGCCGCGTGCTTCTCCCGACCTGCAGAAGTGTCCACCGGACGGAAAGGGAATAATCTACTTTTCATACATTTGACAAATATTTATGAAGCGCCTCTCTGTGCCAGGTGCTATTCTGGGCATGGACTCTGGGCCCCAGGACCACATTACTCATAAACGTCCGGTTGTTTTAGCTCCTTGGCGTGTGGCAGGAAGGTGGCAGGGGCCACGGGCAGCTGCTTCCACTGTCTGGTGAGGCCGCATAAGGGAGGGGTCAGAGCACAGGCTCCGGACCCAAACCATCTGGGTTCAAGTCCTGGCTCTGCCACTTCCAAGCTGTGTGACCCTGGACAAGTGGCTTAACCTCTCTGTGCTAAGTGACCTTGCCTGTGAAATAGGGTTGTTGTAAGATTGAGTTTAAAGCGGAAAGCACTGTAAAGAAGAGTACTTGGCACAAGGAAATGGTTTATAGTTACAAGTTTGCCATTATTGTTACAGCGGAAACAGTGCTATGCGGTGTTGGGTGTAACTATTACTGTGGAGAGAGCACTGGCTTCAGGGCAGAAGACCTGGCCAAGCAACTTTACAACTTTGTTTCTCATTTGGAAAATGGAAAACATGATTTTACGCCAGTTTAGCCCACAGCGATTTTGTTCTAAACTGAAAAGTGCAATGTGCCATTCCCTTGGATAATACTATTGCTTTCTTTCTTTTTTAAAAAAAATGTCTTCATTGAGTTCAGAGAGAGGAAGGGAGAGGGAGAGAGAGGTAGAAACATCAATGACGAGAGAGTCATTGATCGGCCGCCTCCTGCACGCCCCCCACTGGGGATCGAGCCTGAAACCCGGGCCTGTGCCCTGACCGGGAATCGAACCCTGACCTCCTGGTTCATAGGTCGGTGCTCAAACGCTGGTTCGCACCAGCGGCCTATTGCTCTCTTCTAACGCACCCAGATAGGCTTGTGCTGGGGGAGCTGCTGTTTTTGCAGATCAGCTTTCTATTGGGAGGCGGGTGGGGCTGAAAAGGGAGAGAGGCCCACCCTTTTTCTTCTTCAAAGACAAATCTGAGCCCATGTACCTCCTTTGACAAGGAAATTTGGTGTGTGGTCCCTTCCCCCCCTTTAGAGCAAAAAGATCTTTCTCTGTTATTGGCATCTGTCTGGGCTGTGAGACATGTCAGTGTCTTTTCGGAATTACTTTAAAGTCACCTCGATCATGGAATAGAGGGCAGGAGATTTATCTGTTAAATTATTTGCAGAATAATCCACTGCAGGTAATGTGACGGGAAGGGAGGCCTGGCTGCAGAAGTGTTCGGAGCCGAGGCCTGCATGACATTTGCCACGTAGGAACGGGGCTACGAGTCTAAAAATCCAGGGCCCTGATGCAAAAATGCCGCTCACTCTGAGCTGTGGTTCTTGGGTTACGATAGTGAACATTTTCAATCATGCATCCAAGGAGTAGATTTTATAGATGAAGAGCCTTCAGCAGAAGAGTCGGGAACACCCGGGAGTTTGAATTCATGGTGATTTAAAGTGTGTGCCGTCTCACCCTGGCCAGTGTGGCTCACTGGTTGGGGCACTGGCCCGACCACCGAAGTGTCGCAAGTTCGATTCCCGGTTGGGAGCGTGTGCCTGGGTTTCAGGTTCGATCCTGCTGCGTGCAGGAGGCGGCCGGTCGAACCAACAGACTGGCCCTTGAACGTTGTGGTCAGTGGCCCGTTGAGAAATGTTTTTGTGTTTTCAGAGATTCCTGTTTGATTTCCTCTCCAATCTCTCTCTCTCCTGGCTCAGAGGACTTCGTCAGCTCCGAGTCCGGGATCCCTACAACCACCAGGGAACAGTCAGAACGTAAAGAGGAAGCCGGAGGAGAAGCCGAGAAGCTCCGGCCTCGGAGATTCGCCCAGGTAGGAGCCAGGCTCAGGGGACTGACTCGGCCCGCGCAAGGCCAGCTTGCTGCCTGCTCAGTGTTTGCTTTGAAAATTTACCCTAAAACCCAGGGCATGTCCCTTGTGGTAAGACGTCCGACACAGGGGTTCACAGGCCTTTTGTGACAGCCCAGACCTGCGTGATTGGAAAATTAGTACTTTTCTGCCCAGAGATGAAATGAGTCATTACAGGCTCCATTCCAGCAACGCTCTAGGGTGCTATGTTCATTGTCGGACTTAAAATTAAAAAGAGGGAGGCCACCGAGGAACTGATCGGGGGCATCTGGTCTGGGGCTAAGCCGGGGTCTGTGTGGGGGAGGAAACTTTCCTCCACCCTCCTAAGGTTCTCCCGGCTGGTCTCACATCTAAGTCAACATGAGACAGACTCACAGAGAAAGTAACCGAATTTAATTACACACATACCTATGGGAATGCCCCCCACACGAGAGAGTCAGAGACACCCCCCCCCATACATGAGAGGTTCGCGCCCTGAGCTGAGGAAGCGGTGAGAGCCCTGGGGCTTCGGGGAGGAAGGCCCTTTGCAGGATGGAAGAGCAGGAGCTCAGTAATTACATTTACCGTCCATGCAGAAAGGCTACAAATGTCATCTCTGGCAATAACTCTTATCATGGGTAAAGCCCTTAATTTAAATTCTTCTAGGTTGTTACGCCAGGTGAGGGGGCAGAAGTTTCTCCGGAGCCTGCAGGGTCTTGATTGCCTTTAGCTCAAAAAATCCGGATGCCGAGTGGCTCGTCTTGGGGAGGCTGCTCTGAGCCCCTCGCTGTGGGCACCAGCGGGTGACACGGGGTTCACAGAGGGTTCGCTGAGGTGACTGGTGCCCTCATCCCAGGGAGGCTGGAGAATTCCAGAAATCACCACGGCCGCCCAGTTGCAGTGGGACGTGGCCAGTGAAGGGGTGGCCCATCGGTCAGCGGCTCTTCACGGACCCACAGTCGGGTCCTGGTTTCCCTGCCCAGGGCTGTTGGGAAAAAGTCCAATGGACGGTGCCCATGCCGTGTCCAGCACCCACAGCTTCGGGGCCTTCAGACAGGGCCAGCAGACAGGAACACTCAGTCCCCAGAAGGGACAGGGACAGGGACACTGGAGGCAATTAATAACTACCAGTGGGCTGAGCACATGATCTGATTAGAAAAACCCTCCTGAACAACTGAACCCAGCTTCCGGAGGCTACAATTACAGGCCTCGGAGGAACAACTGAACGGGACCCCCCCCCGAAGGAACAAAAGTGAAAAACCAACTGACAGGTCCCCGCCCTCGTTATAAATATCAGACAGTGAAACTTGGGGCCTGAGAACCTTGTGTAGCTTTTTACCTTAAGACTGAGCGCCGCTTGCTGCTTGGGCTTTAAACGTGACGGTCGCGGGTGAGTGAGAGTGACCCCTGGTGGCAGGATCTTGGGGCCCGGCTCGCATTTTCTGGGTGGTGTTTCCAGAGCAGGCGCTTGGAGCCTGTTGGTGAGAACGTTTGATTTCTTTAGGGGACTGGCGGTCAGGTGGGGCCGAATCACGGAATATGCCTCACACAGCACCTGTTCCATGTTCACCAACTTTTTGTCGGGGTAACTGGACAGAGGTTTTAATATTTGGTTCTAAGGAGACCAGACAGCTGGTCCAAATGGGCTCTGGTGATCATGAAACTAATGGACGGCTTCATCTTTCCTGGAATTCTGCATGAGGGGAGTCGCCACTGGCCGTCTCTGTGAGGCTCCGGGGCCTCTTCAGAGGCGTGGAAACCGTTTGGGCCTGTGTCGCAGCTGGACTGAGACTACGGGCAGCTCAGGGTCCTTTGTTTCCTGTTACTTGGCTTTAGTCAATTGTTTTTCCTTGAAGAATTGCCTCCCACTGGTGTCCAAGTTGAGCATAAAAGAGGTGCCTTCTAAGAGCAAACCCGAAGAAGCGGCCTCCTGTCCACAATTAAAAACACAATGCTCCTCCATAAATGGGAGAATGTCTGTCGCGCAGGCCCTGGGCTCACTCGCTCAGAGACTATGAAGAGGTGACCGGCTCCGGGTCCCCAGGTTCTAGGTTCGCTGGGAGTCAGGATGTTTATAGAAAGAGAGAATGACCAGCGCCCCTGGGTGCTGTTTAAGTGGGCCGGCCACCCAGCATCCACAGCAATGATCAAAATAGCACCTGACCTTCATTTCCCAGATGGGCACCAGATATGATGCCAAATGGTCTATACGCACAAAATAAAAACCTCTGTTCATTGAATCAATTCCTCTCTGATGAGTCCTGACTCAGCCAGGCGGGTGGGAATGCCCTGCTAGCTGTCCTGAGACTCCCTCTCCTGCCCTGGTGAACTGGGGCCATCACTTGTCTCCTCCGCACCCCACCACCCCTGAGATGCCCACTGGTCCAGGCCACACTGTCTGTTGGGCCCACGGCTGTGCTGCTTTTGTGCGGCATTTGGCACGTGGGACTCTGGCGAGGCTGGGAGCCCCATGGCCACTCCCTGCCCGTGGCGATTCCTCAGGCCCTCGGTGCTCATCCACCCCTCACCCCCGTGAGCCTGCAGACTCGGCCAGACGCCCGCTTCTGAGACCTTTTCCCTGCTCTCTCCTCACTGTGCTCAGATGGGTTCGCTCATCCCTTTGCCTCATCAGACAACCAGCGTTTTCTCTCCAAAGGATATACAGGGTGTCCCAAAAAAGTGCACACACACTTTGAATAATTATTCATTCCAAAGGGTTAAATCTGAAATGAAAGAAACATCAACTGAGCTATCGGCTGTTGAGTGTGCATTCATTTTTGGGAGGGACACCCTGTATTATCAGTTTTAACGAAAGACGGGAGGAGCCATTGAACTCAAACTGTTTCTGTTTCCTACTTGTAAAAACTTCAGAGAGAAAATGCAGAAAGGCCTGCGGTGGCTCCTGCTGGGCTGGAGCCGAGGAAAGAATATAGGGAGAAAGGCGCATGTCGATATTGCCAAGGACGGTCCCTCTGCCCAGGTGTGATCTCCCCTCTGAGGATGGAGCACTGAGGCCTGGGGCCCTGTCACCTGTGCCTGCGGCAGACAGTCCAGTTTCCCCCGGAGGTTCCGTGTCCCTCTGAACTACGCAGGAGCCTTATGCACCCCCCAACGGGGTAAATTCTCCATCTGATTAGGGAGTCCCACCCGGTCAGCTGTCTTGCCTCCTAGTTGCCACGTGGTGTCGCTGTTGTGACTCAGCCCTGCGTTGGCCAAACCCCAGCAGGGGCTGGGCGGTGCCTCCCTGATGCCCATCCTTCCAAGGATGACCCCGCCCTCCCAGGACGAGGCTTAACCCCAGGTTGCACCTCCTGGTGCTCAGCAGCGTCCACCCCTGAGCATAGCAGCCCTGGGTACCTGCGTCCAGGCTGGTTCCGGGTCCACCGCCCACCGTCCCATGGAGACTCCCTTTCCCTCCAAGGTTACCACCAACCAGGGATGGGCAGCCCTTTCCTCTTAACCCCTCAAAACACAGCGGGCCTCACCATGCAGCCTTTCCCCGGATAACAGAGCCGTTAGGCGGCCCCGGAGGAAATTAAGTAAAGAGTTGTGGGCTCGTAGCCATTCCTGCCCTTCAACACTGTGCCCGCTCATTCGTCCGAGGAAAGCCCCAGCTGTTATCTCAGAGACGGTGGACTCTGAATTCCTGGCACCCTTGTCAGGGGAGGAGGAGTGGAGCCTCAGCAGCCTAGAGTCTTCGCTGTCGTCCCCGGTTCTCAAGAGTGAGCCAGCACCAGGGTCACCTGCCAGGCTGGTTAAAGCACAGACTGCGGGCCCCTCCTCCAGAGATTCTGCTTCTGTGGGTCTGGGCGAGGCCTGAGAACCGGCATTTCTAACAAGGTCTCAGGGACACAGGTGCCCCTGACCCAGGGACCAGGCTCGAGAACAGCTGCACTGTGTCCTTCGGCTGCGTGAGGGACACAGGGACATCGGTGGTCAGCAGAAGGAGGCTTCTGCGAGGGCTGGGCTGGACCAGGAGAGTCTCGTGGCGGGTGTGGGGGAGCCTGAACAGAAGGGGGCGGCCCCAGGGGCCAGCGCAGGCAGGGGCAGGATTCCTGGACTGGAGCTCTGTGTGGGCGGGAGGCCAGCCGACCACAGTGCTGGGTGTTTCCTTACCTCACACACAGTGGGAGAAGCGAGCCAGGTGGAGGAGCACCTGGCGGGCGGCTGGGAGGCTGAGGTGCATCCTGCCGGCAACGGGAAGCGGGGCAGCGCTTTGGGGTGGCTGGTTTGTGCTTAAACGAGGGGTCCAGCATGCCAGGGGAGCATTCAGGAGATGGATTTAGGGCCTGCAGTTGGGGCCCTGAAGGGGAGGCTGGGAGGGCAGTGAGGATGGTGGCCGGGAGACATCCCCAGGTACCCACAGAACCCGCAGACAGTCCCCAGGTAGAACCCTCAGGGCTTCAGGGACAGCTCAGTTCCTGCCCACACCCAGCACCCTCAGCGCCCGACCAGGCCTCATCCTCTCGGTGGGGGGCAGGTTTCTTAGTCCATGTAACAAACACGGACCCACGGCCCAGCACCGGCCGAGGTCTGGGCCCGAGGCCAGAGGCGCGGAGATGAGCAGGACGTGTGGTCCAGTTGTGGAGAGAGGCGTATAAACCAATAATTCTGGAATAAGCGGGATGCTATGGGCCGTCCGTGGGGGCTCCGGGGCCGGAGAGGGGCTGGCTCTGCCGAGGGAGGAAAGTTCGGAACTGAGCGGAGTCAGGGCCTGCGGGGGAAAGAGACAGTTCCCGGCAGGGGCGGCAGCTCTGATCGTTACCCGTCCGCAGGAAACAGAGCAGGAAGGACTAGATGTCCTGGCCTCTCGAGCAGGACACCTCAGAGCTTTATATTTGGGAAACAGGTGATGTAGCGTATTTATTAAGCTCAACCTGTTGGCTTTTTTTTTAAACCCTCAGCCGAGGATATGTTTATTGATTTTAGAGACAGAGGAAGGGAGGGAAAAAGAGAGAGAAACCTTGATCGGTTGCCTCCTGTACCCGTCCGGACCGGGGACTGAACTTATAACCTGGGTATGTGCCCTGACTGGGAATCGAACCCGAAGCCTCCTGGTGTAGGGACGACACTGCAGCCAACCGAGCCACCCGGCCAGGGCAACCTCTTGGTCTTTTTAAAGATATGAATTCAGGACAAAAAATCCACAGTGTAGCAGCAGATTGGGGAAGGAAGAAAGATGGTTTGAAAAAAATAAAAAGTGGGCTGCCTACC
Source organism: Miniopterus schreibersii (assembly GCF_964146895.1). Taxonomy (NCBI): domain Eukaryota; kingdom Metazoa; phylum Chordata; class Mammalia; order Chiroptera; family Miniopteridae; genus Miniopterus; species Miniopterus schreibersii. The sequence goes on along the minus strand of NC_138114.1, from coordinate 55,613,425 downwards.
CCCCACCCCCAGTCATCTGTGGACGAAATCTGCCCAATGCTGGGTACCGACCCAGGGCTGAAGCCCGCCACCTCACCCAGCAGCTGGTGTCGATGAACGTAGATGACCGGAGGGGCTATATGAGGAAACTCAGGATCAGGGAGGTTGAGGAACCTGCCGCAGGTCACACAGCCTAGAATCAGCTTGGTTGGAGGCCACTCAAAGCCCAGGCTGTGGCCATCCTGCTGCTCAGGTATCTGAAAATACTTGTGTTGTGGTCTCATCATGAGAAAGCCAACCCCAGTCTGTCCTTAACATTTAATTTCCCTCTAAACAAGGTCAGTTCTCAGGCCCAGAAAAAAGAAAAATTGAAAAGATGTGATGTGTTTCATGAGCAGCGGTGGCCCAGCTCCGAGTGACCGAGCCATGCGTGTCCTAAGCCGCAGCATCGGTTCCTTCCAGAGAAACCTCTGGGAAGTTTCTATTCACAGGCTCTGCCCAGGCCGGTGTGTCCGGCGGAGCCGGGTCCCGCTCCCGCCTCCGGCCGGCTTCTGACTCACTGTTCCCCTGGCAGGAAGTAAACACCAGGAGAGGGAGGCGAGGACTCCGGACAGGGGCAGAAAAGCAGGTCAGGGGCTGAACTGGGTGCGAGTCCGCTCTCCGCTCCTCCGGTTTCAACAGCGTTGAAGAAGAGGGAGTAGTCTTCCTCTCCGAGATAATGCCCATTTATTGTAACAGAATCGACCTTGGACGGTGCCTCTCACAGCAACACCTGCTGAATGAGAGGAATGAAGTTAACTTACCTTTATTCCGAAGCACAGCTGGGCCCACTTGTGCCTTTTCCCAAGCATCTCAGGGTCCCAGGAGCGTTTGGAACCTACAGTGTTAGCAAACCAGGCAGAACTGCTTCGAACCCTCTACCATTATATCAAACTTATTTTAAAACTTACTGAGCTTCCCTCATTTTGAGCTATCGTGAGTTAGTTTCCATGCTCCCCGGCTCGGCATGGACCAGACTGTTTGCGATTCCCCGTGTTGATTTTCGGGGAAAGTGGTGCCGTGTGTAATGGTCATGGGAGGGATGGGGGGGGTCTCTTCATGGGAGGAATGAGCTGCATGGGGTTTAGTGGGGTGACTCTGCCTGTGACCTGTCTGCCCTTGGCATCCGTGGGATCTGATGAAACATGAAATGTTTTCCTTGTTGACAGCGTCGCGCCCGGAGGCTCTGGCACCACGTCTGAGGGTGCTACCGGCCTGGACCCATGCATGGCGTCCCCAGAAGTGACCAAGCCGAGGAAGCAGACACGTAAAGCCGGGGGCCCGAAAGGTTCTGCACTGCCCAGCCCGCCAGCGTCCTGGGAGCCGGAGAGCCCCTTGGGCTCCCTGCCCTTTGCTGAGGGCCCCCCCGAAGCTTACTCCACAAGCCCAGCAGCGGCACCTGAAGACTGGCCCCTCATTCAGCCCCTCGCTCAGCGCCCCAGGAGGGACCCTTCTCTGAATGCTCAGGAAGACCCCAGGGCAGCGTTGGCCCCTCCAGGGGACAGACCTGCTCAGCACAGTGTGGCTGCCACTGTCCCCAGGGCTGGGAAAGAGAAAGGCCTAAAGGAAGGAGGGAGGGAGTCAGCTTCCTTCAGATCCATGGACCAGCTGCCAGGAGTCTCACCAGTGCCTCCCAGAGAGTTGACAGAGGAACAGCAGGGCGAAGAGGATGGCCGGCCCGGTGGCTCCGAGTCCCAGGGGAAAGAGGCTTCAGGTGGCCTCCCTCCACCAGGGTCCAAGCAGGGCGAGGCTCCTGTGCAGGTGGTCCCCACGAGCCCCCCTGCAGCCCCATCAGGCGAGAGCTCGGCTGGCCTGCAGGAGAGCCCCCCGATGCCCGAGCCCCTGGGCCCACAGGAGCCAGCCCCCCAAGCCTCAGACAGAGGGAACTGCCAAGCGGAAATGCCACTTCAGGATTTGGTCGCCGACTCGGGCGTCTGTCATCCCTCTGGGAGCAATCCCGGGGCTGCCCCAGAAGCTAAGGTGATTGCTGCTCCCCAGGAAAGCTGCCAGGATCTGCCGTGTCCTGCCCAGGCCCTGGGGGCCGGGGGTTCTCGGACAGAGACTCTGGATGCCAGTAATGCTCAACACCCCCTGAAGACTCAGGTGCAAGGAGCTGAGCCCAGGAAGGCTGTCTGCATGGCAGCAGGTGACCAGCCCAAGGGGGCTCAGCTTGTGGGTACCCAGGACCCACATCTGGCTTCAAACCTTGCTGCTCAGACCACAGAAGAACCCAGCTGGGGGCCCAGGGAGTTGGTGTCCAGCCCCAAGATGCCCCTTCTTACAGCTCCTGCCGAACAGCTGGCAGGTGCAGGGTTGGCGGGACAGGAGAAGCAGGCCTCAGACCTCGGGTCCCGCCAGGATCCCACCAGGCCCCCCGAGCCGGACGGAGCCAGTGAGCATGCTGCTCCCCCAGGAGCTGCCCGGGAGGGGCCAGGGTTGCAGCCCGACCATCCTGACCTCCTGCAGGACATGGGGGGCCGGGGGAGAATGGACTCTCTTCCTGCTTTAGAATCTGAGAAATCAGGCTTCCTGTCGACTTCTGCTGCCGAGGTTGTCCCGGAGGCCCCGGAGGTGGAGAGCTCATCTGCAATAAAGACCAGGAGCCCCCCGTCGGCGCCGGAGCCTGGCAGCCAGGATGGGGAGGGCTCACTGACGTCCTTCCAACCCCCTGGGCTGGGGCATGATGCAGCTGGACAGGAAGTCCAAGCCGATGGGCCACATCCCCCCAATGGGGAGGGCTGGGCAGGGGGCTGTGGGCTCACGACGCTCATTCAGGAGCCAGATCAGCAGGGAAACCCGTCCTGTCCGGGGCACCAAATACAAGCAGCTGCCCCTGAGAGACCCTCGGGGTCTCCTGAGGACCATCTCCAGCCATCCCAGCCGGACCCAGAAGCTTCGGTCTCTGATGTGCTTGTGGAGAAGGCTCAGCCGTGTGACAGTGAGCGCAAGACTTCGCCAGGTGATCCAGGCCCTCGGAACCCACTTGTGGAGTCTCCCCAAATCCTTGTACCCGGGGAGCCTCGGGAGGAGGTGAGCTTGTCCCCTCGCGGAGGCGGGGAGCAGACTTCCAGACCAGAACTTCAAGGTGAGCTTCCCAGAGGCAGCCTGCCCCATGCTCCAAGTTCAGCTCCTGGTGCCACCATCGCGGAGAGCCCTGTGACCGCACGGCCGGAGCCGCCCGCACTTGGGGAGAGTGGGCGAGAGCCAGTACCAAGTGAGCGCCAGCCCTCTGGGGTCCTGCTGCCTGCAGCTGACACCTCAGGAGACTCTCCCCTCCCAGGCAGCCTGAGCACAAAGGACAGCTGTGCTGGGCAGGGGCCGAGCGAGTCCCAGCAGGAGCTGGTTGGTGCACTGACAGCCAGCAGCCAGTGGGAAGCAGCAAGTCTCGGGAACACAGGTGTGTCTGAAGCAGCTGGCGCCTGGCCCCCGGTCCCGGGCGTGGGCAGGACAGAGATGGCAGGTGGGAACACAGCAGGGGCCCCGCCCTGTCCATCTGACTCAGGAGCTCTCCGGGATGCAGCTCACGGCCTGCCCGCCCCAGCGCCTGCCAGCCCCAGCCTCACCCTCACTCAGGGTACTCAGGGTGCCCAGGAGAGGGAGGCCTGTGATGACACCCAGGAAGGCGAGCAGCAGCCAGTGCCGGCCCTGCAGGAGATGGAGCACCCGGCTGCCTCGGACGCAGAGGCCCAGGAGCTCCTTGGAAGTCTCCCATCCACCCAGGAGCCAGGTGTGGAAGGTGGGGCTGCTGAGGCCTGTGGGGACATTGACAGAGGAGACCTGGGGGTGCATCGGGCTCCAGAGGAGCCGGCAGGAGGTACTCTGAGTGGTAGCTTCCTTCAGACAGAGCAGTGCCCTGCCCTTGGGAAGCAGGCTTCCGCCCCTGCCCCAGGTGAGGCCGGCCACGCCGAGCAGCCCTCGGCCGGCTGCCAGGATGCCTCGCTGTCAGCGGGAGATCCGGGTGGGATCCCCAGGAGCGCAGTGGGCATTCCTGCAGCCCTGACTCTCCCTGACCCAGAGAGGCTCCTGCCACCTGGGCCACCGGGAGAGGCTGCTCCTGACACTCCTTACCTGCACATTGATAGTGCTGCCAGGAGAGGGGCAGAAGAGGGGCCCAGAGGCCTCGGTGAAAACTCTGGTCCCATAGGGGAGCCCCCACTCTCCTTGGAAAATGTTGCCTCTGGGAAGCTGGCTGCTGGCCCCCTCGCCTCCTTCTTGCAACCAGGAGCCGCAGGGGGGGACACCTCTGTGGTGCCAACCAGCAGCGGAAGCCCCAAAGCCAGGACCTCTGAAGGGCCTGTGGACTCTGTGCCCTACCTGGACAGGACGCCGCTTCCGGCCAGCGGCAAGCAGACTACAGGGGAGAAGAGAGCAGCCAAGGCTCCTGGAGCCGGCCCCCAGCCCCTCGAGAGTCCTGAACCCCCTTCTGGTGCGAGGGGCACAGGCAGCAATGGGGAGAGGATGGTGGAGCCTCCCCAGGACCCGCGGAAGGGCGCATCGGGCGGTGCGGACACGGGCCCCAAGCAGTCAGGCATCGTCGCCGGGTTCCCCGACTTCAGGGAGCACATCACCAAGATCTTCGAGAAGTCGGCGCTCGGAGCCCTGGCCGCTGACCGGCCCCAGCGAGCACCTGGAGAAAAGGCAGGAGCCGGCAGGAGTGGGGGGGGCAAGGACCCCGAGGCGCCACTGAGCCCAGAGAAGCTTCCAGATGGGACTCAAGCAGTGGGAGTAGCCCCTGTCCCCGCCCCTCCTGCTGGACTCCGGGTGGATTCAGAGAAGGAGCAGGTGGTGGCTGTTGAGGCTGAGACATCCCACCCGGTTCCCCGGGATCCAGGACCGGAGACGCTGCTGGGGCCAGCAGGGCCGAGGGTGGAGCAGGACCCACCAAGTGCCAGTGAGGGGAAGGAAGTGGCTGGTGACCTACAGGCGCTGAAGGAAAGCGAGAAGCCAGCGGGGGCCAGAGAGGCCAGGCAGGGGCTTGGCAGCCAGGCCCCCTCAGGGCGGGGAAGCGGCCTGCAGGAGTCAGCTTCCCCTCCTTCCTCACAGGCCGCGTCTCCTGTGGGCAAAGCTGCTGACGGGCAGGTGGCCACCCAGAGCCACAGGGAAGGGGACTCTGCTCAAGATGAGAGACTTCCTCCCGGAGAGCCGCATGGGGAAGCACCCACCGGTGACAGTCAGCCCGAAGGTGCCCGGGGCTCTGCCCACCCAGGAGCATCCACCTCTGCCCTGGAGGCACCTTCTCTCCGCGGGGATGCGCCTACTGTGGCCGAGGCCGTCCCTGAGCCCTGGACCCCCGGCACAGCGGGTGAGAGGAGGCCTGGAGGTGCTGCGGGGATCTCAGAGAAACAAAGTGCCCTGGGCCACCCGAGCGCCCATGAGCCAGCAGCAGTGGCAGACACTCCCCCGGAGCCGGGCTTGGTGGCAGGAGTTGCTGGGGAAGATGAGGGTGACGTCAGCCTGAGCACAGCTGAGACCCAGGCACGTGGGCCTGGTGACCTGCTGGGAACAGGAGCTCCGAGGATGTTCTCAGGAGTGGCTCCTGCCTCCGAACCACCAGGGGGCTTTGGGGACCCCGGCTGCTCCGAGGGGGCCCGGGGGACTGAGACTCCAGCCGCCCTGTGTGGGGACAGCCCAGCTGGGCACCAGCAGTCCCTGCCCGAGGTTCCCACTCCTGTAGGAGATGGGAAGGCAGGTGCATCTTCACCTCCAGAACCTGAAGAAGCTGGGGACCCTAAGCTGGCCCCAGAGGCAGCCCACGCAGAGAGGTACGTAACCGAACGAGTTGCTGGGGAGGCAGGGTCAGCTCCCAGAGTGGTCCTCTCCCGCTTCCTGTGATCGAATAGATGGGGGGTATTAAGAAGCTAAGCTTTCCGTGTCCAGTTGCTTATGTTTACCTGCTCCAGTCCCAGGATGTGCTGAGGCTGGGAAACGTGGGCACTGGGCGGAGGCCCGGGCGCCGGTCCACGTGCCCGGGCCTTTGCTTGAACTTGCACTCATCCGACTTAACCTGTTTCACAAGCATGAGCTGCTGGCAGCCGGCGGCTGGTGGCGCACACTGGGGTCAGAGGTTATGGTCAATCATGCTTTTCTGGAGCCCAGGTACCTCTGCTTTGGAACCTAGATTTGTTCTTGCAGAGAGGCCTCAGTGATCCCAACGCCTCTCAGACCATTGACGGCCTGAGGCTATTTCCCCCCCAGGAATTTTTGCGTCGCAGTCACTGAAAGCTTTACATGGGATGCGGGCTTTTCGCTAGGGCCTGAAGAGAGGTGCCCGTCTCACCATCTATCACTTTCTTAACATTGTCCCAGCAAGAGCCCGGGGCCTGGCCTGGCACCCTCACCTTCGGTTCCTGAGAAGGACGCTGCAGAGGTCACGGGCGGGGTCATTTCCTGTGAGGCCAGACCTGCAGGAGGAGAGCAAAGGTGGGTGAGAGGTACCAGCCTCGGGGGAGCCGGGGACGCCCAGGTGCTGCGTGTCTTGTAAGGGAGGGTTCTGCTCACACTTGTCCCTGTACCCCTTACACACCACACCTCAACTCTCCGCCCCTGAGCCCTGGACAACACTAACCTAGTCTATTACCTTGAGGCAAATGGGCTCAACAGTGATCTAGTCTCTGAAGCAGGAATCTCTGATCACCCATAGCTGTCACACTCCACAGAGGCCTGGAGAGTGAGGGTCACAAATGACAGACGTAACAGAGCCCCAGACCTCCCGCTTGCAGGGCGCCTGCCGCTTCTTTCCGCGCAGAGCGAATCGCCGCCTCTGTGCGGGCAAATGCTGCCCCTCGACGTTTCATCCTTAGAGGGAAATGGAGACGCTGTGGACAGACACTGTGAACAGGCTTTACGGTGTCCTTAGAACTCTGGCGCCGTGTGTGTGTGCGTGCGCACATGTGTGCGTGTCTGTGCATGTGTGCACTCGAGCATGTGTGAGCACATGTGTATACGTGTGTGCATGTGGCGTGTGTGGGTGTCTGTGTGCATGTCTGTGTGTGCATGCGCGCACATGTGTGCCTGTGTGCGAACATGTGTGTGCAAGCGTGTCCATGCACGTGGTGTGTGCACAGGCAGGGCGGGGTTGGACTTTAATAGTACCTGCGGCTGCCAGCCTGTCCTCCGAAGCAGCTGCGGGCATTTCACAAGTGGTTCGGCTCAGGTTTCGCACAGGCCTGGAGAGCGCACGGTCACCTGCTTCTCACATCTGAGCACTTCCACCAACACCAGCTGCCTTTGCTGCCACAGGGCAGCTCTTGTCACAGCTCTGGGCCGAGACAGATGCAGGTCTGATCTGCGTCGCACACTCGACTCTGCGGCTGCCGTGGCCCGTCGTCCCTGCAGCCCTTGCTGGCTGGCTCTTGACATCCTAGTTAAGGTGCAGGAAACCATCTAACCAGGAGAGCCCCTCTCCCCAAAAACGACACATTAGGTCCTTCTTCCATGTCCCTGGGTGTCTATCACCTTCCTGGAGACCACTCTAACCACCGAGCAACCCAGCCAGGGCCTGGCCACCTTTCTTGTCCAGCACAGAGTTCTGCATCTGCTGAAACAGCTGACTGGCTGAGGGGAGTGAATTCTTTCGTCCTGTGTAGCCCACAGGGACCTACTTCAAGTTCAAAGGTTTAGAGATTGTGTTTTATGGTGAAACCTTACGTATGTCTTTTATTGTGTGCCGTAGTGGACGGAATTTCAACAGAAAAATAATACTTGAGTTGCCATGCGGGGAGCAGAGCAAGTCAAAAGCAGATTTTCCCTCTTGCTGGTTATCGGGGGACATGCTCCTGTTGGCTCTGGGATTCTGAAGTTTCTGCAGACTCGACCAGAACTGACACCATAGAGCAGACTCAGAATCTAGCCCATGTGTTTTCTGTCTCAGTGATGGGGTCGTTTGGTAACTTGGTCTCACACACGTGTGGGTGCAGGGAGCACAGACATGTTTACTGTTTATTTCCCAACGTCGGACGTGAAATTGGCCCAGCTGGGGGATGGGCCATGGGTGTTCCGTGGCTTTGCTCACCTCAAGCCGCCACCCCACACGTGAGGGGCACGTGGGCACCAGCTCTGGGAAGCAGGATGTGGATTTCTGCACACGGTGGAAGCCTGGGGCCCACCGACAGCCTCGCTTGGTTTTTAAGACTCTTCTACAGAAGGTGCTTGGATGGTTTTTGACTTAGGTCCGCATGACTCTTCCATGTAGATGGAAAGTTTAGGATTTGGCATTTTGTTCCCACCCCACTGATGGTCAGATGTGTAGTTCTCGATCCACCTTGGGCATCGCCAAGCTGTTTTTTGCTGAATATTTTAAAAGGGGTTTTTCTTTCCCACTTGGGAAAATGGTTGGAAAAGTATCCTTTTCTATTATCAGTGCATTTTTGAGAAGACGGAATGATTCCCAGATGCGTAGGGTCTTTGTGTGGACCTGGGCTGGCTCGTGTGGGGCAGTGGGTTGAAAAGTTGACGGAGGGGAGGGAGGGGGAGCAGGGAGCGGCCGCTGGCGCCCCGCCGAGGGGGCCGAGCGGGACCTGAGGCCACCCGCCTGCTCTAGCCCTTCCGTCCCGCTCCGTCTCTGCTGCTTGTCATTCCTCCTCCTCCTAAAATTACCGGCTGTGACGCCACGTTTTCAGGTTTAGGGACAAGGTTTTGAGGATGGCTGCAGCTGCATAGATTAAAGAAAATAAAAAAAAGCAGCAGGTAAAGCCCGGACAGCAGATGCCCCGCCTCCTCGAGGGCCCTCGGGGTTTGATTTTATGTTACGTAGCTTCTATTATTTTAAACTTCCTTTTGAGAAATCTCGGGCTGTCACAGGGCAGCGGCTCTGACGCCCTTTTCACCTGGAGCGGTTTCTCCCCACACGGGAGGCAGTGGAGCCGGGACAGGCCTGTCCATATCCCAGAGGCTTCTTGCTGGCTGTGCTACCCTGGGCGAGCCAGTTTACCTTCCAGTCCTCAGTTTCCATGCCTGTAAAATGGGAAAACAACTAGGGCTGGAGTCAGAATAAAATCGGAAAGTTTCCGAAGCATCTAGTCTAATCCCTGGTGTATGGTACGTGCATAATAAAAACAGTAACTACTATTATTTTAAATGCATTGAATCACCCTGGCCAGTTTGGCTCAGTGGTTAGAGCATCGGCCGGCAGACTGTAGGGTCTGGGATTGGATTCCAGCCAAGGACACGCTCAATCCCTTGCCCCAGTCCGGTCATGTGTGGGAAGCAACCAGTCAATGTCAATGTGTTTCTCACATTGATGTTTCTCTCCCTCTCCCCCCCCCCCATCTCTCTCCCCACCTCCCTCTCTTCCTTCCACTCTCTCTGAAAAGCAATGGGGGAAAAAATATCCTCAGTGAGGATTTAAAAATAAATAAGTGTATTGAATCAAAATCACCCTGGCAATTAAGCAAAGGAGGAGATGCCAAGGCCCCAAAGAAAGCGGTCACAGACCCTGTGGGAACAGGGAGACTCGAGCCTGGCTCAGAGCCATTTCCAGGGCTCGGCCTCTCTGTGCGGGTTTGTCCGTCGCTGGGGTTTTCCTAACACCCCTGGGCTCCCGAGGAGCTTGTGACGTGACTCAAAAGTGCCTTGGAACTAAGACTCTGCACATGACTCAGGTGTGCCTTATTATCAACAGCTCCAGGCACGATGAACCATAAAGGTCAGAGGAGCTTTGTAAACGAAGCTTTTATGCTTGGAAGCTTTGTGCTCCATCATGAAACCAGTTTCCCAGAGGTGAACCCGGGCTTTGGGAAAGTGCCCGGCCGCGTCAGAGAGTGGCCAAGGTGGCACCCACACCGACAGGGCAGCGCCCCCGAGGGAGGCAGGGCTGATCCTCTGCACCCTGCGCCCGCGGCGGGAGGAAATGGCCTTGGCTCCAGCTCTTCTGGGCTTCTGAGCGCTCTGCCCATGGCCTCTGTCCTGTTGCATCTGGACCCAAGGGTCAGCTCCGGGGCAAGGTGGTGATTTTCCAAATGAGTGTGTCCGAACTGACCAGGCCTCTCTCCCTGGACCCTCTCATTACTGCCACTGCGGGAGCCGCCGTGCGAGACCTGGCTCCAGGTTGGTTTCAGGGGCAACGTTTGAGAAATGGAGATTTCCGACCTGAGCTGAAGGAAATGGCATTCTTGTTGAGGCTCAGAACAGGGATGAGACGGGGGAACTGACAGGCCCCTGCTGACTGCACTGAGGACCCCGTCAACAGGTAGGGGGCTGTTCTTCCAGCAACGTCAGCCACCCCAAACCCCCCTCTAGGCCTTTGAGAGAAGACCACAGACTTCTGAGTTCTACTGAGGGGCAAGCACGGGCCTCACAGTTGACAGACCTCAAGTTCCAGCTCTGTGACCTTCTGCACCTGCTGACTCGCCTGTAAATGGTACCTGGGATTGAAGGAGCACTTTCTTTTGAGCGCCGGACACAGAATAAGGACTCGTCCTTCGCCCCCATCTACTTGCTCCTTCTGGGCCCAGCGTCTCAGGTCCTTCTCATCTCTTAGGAGGTGCTGTTTGCAGGGAGGGAGACAGGGGCTCGGACAGGAGATGTGTCTCCCTCAAGGTCAGAGCACTAACAAGAGTGAGTGCTGGCACTAGAACCGTCCGCAACGTTTTCCAGACATCAGCTCCATGTTTAGATCCCTGATAATTAACTGATTAGTGGGAGGTTACTCACTAAGACAACACTGCTCACCAGAACTTTCTACAGTGATGGAACGAGCCTGTTTCCCTGCAGCCACGAGCCACAGGTGGCTACTGAGCACCTGGAATGAGGCACCTGAAAAGCCACGGTCAGTTTCAGGGCCATTGAGGAGCTGAACTGTGAATTTTACTTAACTTTGATTAATTGCAATTGAAATGGCCACGTGGGGCTAGTGGCTTCTGCATGGGACAGCCCAACTGGAGGACAGTTTCCTGAGAAACAAGCACTGTGGGAAGGGGAGTCCCATGGGGTGTGCGGTGTCAGTGGGCCCCAGCTCACTGCACCTCGGTCTCCCTTCTTCTCAGGGTCTGGTAAGTCCTTGGGCAGTAAATATTTTAGCAGCCTTCTGATTCAGGTTAGACTGTGAGAGTGTCTGTTTCCAGGGAAGGCGCTGGGACAGGTCTGGTTACTGATACCTGTAACGCCCTCTCTTTCTGCAAGGCGTCCAGAGAGACTCTCAGGGGAGCCAGCAGGGTGGGCAGTGCAGCAGTGAGAGGCGACAGGGGTCAGCGCTGAATTCTCAGCTGCCCAGGTGAGAGAGGAGCGGGAAGAGGAGGGGCGGGAGGAGAGGCTGGAATCCAGCTGGAGGGAGAGGCTTGTTAGGAGTTCTAATTCCGACCCGGCTCCCGGGGCAGGGCAGGTGGTCATCCAGCTGCTCCCAGCTGCAGCTTCTTTGCAGATAAATGGGGCCACTAGTGTCTCCTGGGCTTTAAAGGGAGATGAGAGGAGGCGACACACAGCGTCCTCCATGGAAAGCCCGCGTCTAGTAGCCGGAGCTGTGACCATTACAGAGCCAGGCCTGTCAGCTCTTAGCCCAGGGACAGGTTCTCCAGCTGCAACACCTCCCAGCAGTCACCCAGCAAATGTCCACCAGGCTGGGCGCTGAGGAGGGAAGCCAAGGTGTCTCCCTTTAGAGAGGGGCCGAGATGGGCATTTGGGGCACTCTGAGCACAGACTTTTCCACTGGAAGGAGGGCAGGGTAAATTGGTAGGTGGGTAGGCAGGTGGGTTGACACCCTGCAGGAGTAAGGAAGGTGGTTAATTGACCCCCAGCCCGGTGCTCACACACTCCCGAGGGACCAGGTGGCTCACTGGTTTTGTCCACGCACTACAGGGTATCCCCCAAAAATGCATACACACTTTGAATGATTATAAAGTCAGTGGTTATTAACATACAGTTCATTTTCAAAATTGAGTAATCAGCTGTTAAAATGTGTATACATTTGGGGAAGCACCCTATATATGTCTTCTCCAAGGGTTGGACTTCCCTCCCTCCCTGGACCACAGCGTCCTTAAGCTCAGGACCAGGAGTTGGGTGTCATGATTCTAATTCTCTGTTTAGAAACGTTTGCTCAGACGTGTGTTGGTGGTCATTTCAACAGAGGGTGGGTCTCGCTGGGCCTCTGGCTAAGAGAACTCCACGATCCTGTTCCTTCGGGAGCATTAGGCTTGCAGACAGGGCACCCGATACCCCGCGTGGCGCCCAGTGGGCCCTCCATACTCGCTCGCTGAATAATTCAGCCCACCTCGCTCTCAGGTGAACGGGAGGCTTCCTGTCCTGGAAAACCAGGTCAGACAGGACTTTGAAGCAGGTGGCCTGGTCTAATTTCTGGTTCTGCCATGACTCTCGAGAGGAGAGCTCCAGCCTCAGTTTCCTTGCCTGTGTAATGCTAGGGTCCACGTGGAGTTATTATGGAGAGTACAGAAAAATAATACCCGTGACCCTGGCTGGTGGGCTCAGTGGTTAGAGCATCGGCCCATGCACCGAGGGGTCGTGGGTTCGATTTCAGGTCAAGGGCACGTGCCTCCGTTGCAGGTTCGATCCCCGGCCCTGGTTGGGGCTCGTGCGGGAGGCCACCAATCAATGGATCTCTCTCACATCCATGTTTCTCTCTCTTGGTCTCTCTCTCCCTCTCTCCCTCTCTCTCCCCCTTCCCTTCTACTCTCTCTAAAAAATCAATGGAAAAAATATCCTCAGGCAAGGATTAAAAATGATAATAAAATACCTGTAGAAGCTCAGTTTCCTGTCTACCTGGCACGCAGTAAGCACTTAAATGCCAGGAGTCACTGTTTTACTATTGCTGTTTTCATCATCGCCGGAAGGGTGCTCGGCCGGTCACTGGTACACGCTGTGCTCGGCAGGGCCTGCTGAGGTCGCTGCGGTTCCCTCGCGTCTGCCCGGCCGGCTCTGGCCTGAGTCACTGCCCTCCAGGCTGCCTCCCGCCCTGGCCACCAGCCCCGGGTGGCTCAGTGTTGCAACATTGTATCTGATGCGAGGCCGAGCGCTCGGGGAGAAACCAGGGCTTTGGGGTTAACCTCTTGCCGAGAGTGGCCACAGAGAGGCTGAAACCAAGCATTTGTGGGAGAAGGAACGACCCTGTGGGTGAGCCCAGCCAGTGTGGGTGAGCCCAGCCCGGCCGCACCAGTGGAAGGCAGGCTCTGAGCGCATCTTGTGGGACAAATTGCCCCGAGTGTCTTGGCATGACGTTCTGAGCTGCGAGGCCATCCCGAAACTCGACCCTAGAGGGAGGGGCCGTGTTGGAAGTCATCTGTCCCCGGCCGGCGGCCAGACACCACAGCACAGCAGCCGGAGGAGGGGACCCTTCCTGGCAAGTGACTGGGCAGCTGGTATCTAATCGTGCCTGGCCAGAGCTGGCCGAAGGAGAGAAGAATCTTGGGGAGAGGAGAGCGCAGGGCCTGGGCTGGACGGCTCAGCGTAGGCCAGACGGCCTTTCTGGGCCACCTATGAGGGACGTCTGGGGCAGCGGCCCCTCTGGCTCCCGAGGCCTGGTAACGGGTGCCTACCCTTCGAGGAGGTGCCCCACCTCCTCCCTGGCTCATGAAATATCAGAATGAGAAGGACCACGAGGATCGCCAGCATTCCCATTTTACAGACGAGAAACCTGAGACCAAAGAGGATGTTCAGCTTCCTTAAGGCCACACGGCTCGTGGGGGGACACTGGTCTGAGTCACACTGAATGCATTTCTTCTGGCCTGGAGGCCGGTGTCCTTTCCAGCAAACCCGCCGGCACCCCCGTGAGTGAACGAGCCTCACCTTGGCTGTGCCCAGCGAGCACCCAGGTAAGCCTGGCGGAAACCGATGCTGCAGGTCGTTTTCGGGGGTGCTGGCCCTGGTTTAAGTAACCTGGTCCTCGGGTCGTGTCTGAGGAAGCTGCCCGCGCAGGCCGCTCCCGCTGGTTTCGAAAAGCGAGTTAAACTGCAGCCTCTGGGCCTGCAGGCCCCGCTCTCCTCTGCTTGTGGCTCAGATTCCCCACGATTTGGGGAGTGTGTGGATGCTGACGGGGAGGGTGGGGGTGCTGACGGGGGAGGGCAGTCTCAGATGAGAGTCAAGGCCAGAGAAAGTTCCTGAAACTTGAGTTTCAGCATCTGGCTGAGGGAGTCTGTGAGCGATTTATTGGGGAAACTCTCAGAGGAGACAACAGCCCGCGTTGAGTTTCTCTTCCAACAGCTGGGCCACGAATAAGGGAGATAAAATGCCCTTAATGATCATCGCAGGGCTTAGTTTTGGTGTTTTGGGTTTTTTTTTCCTTGAATATGGGAAGTTCATCTGTTAGAAACCACAGGCCCCCTGTTGAATGGATGCTTTTGGTTCATATTTTATCTTCAGTGGAGAGTAATTTTTCTGTAGAAATGGCCCCACACTGGCGCGGGAGGTCTTTTCTTTTCAGAAGCTCCACTTGCACTTGCGTTTGGGGACCATGACTGGCCGGAGCAGGCGGGTGGTTACGCTTCCCGGCTCCTTCCCGTTGTCCTGAGAATCCAGGGACTCTCCGTGTCTAATAAAGGTCATTCTGCGGCTTCACCTCCAAGTCCCTCCCTTTGATGTAAAAGGTGGAGACAGTGTGAGAGCAGAGCCAGGGCCAGGCTCTGAAGGCATCAGAGGCAGAAGCTTCGGTGTGACCGAGATGCCGCCACTCCCACGCTCTGCTCCCTGGCTGAACCTCCACCGTCCCCTCCTCACATTTGTGGGCCCCTCAGGGACCACATTCTAGTTCAAGAGACCGAACAGCCTCAGGCAAATGTGCGCCTGTGAAGCCCTCTCAACCCCGCACCCCCCAAGCAGCCAGTGTCCCTTCAGTAAACTGTCCACCACGTTAAGACAGAGGCTGGTGTGTTACTGTTTGTCATGCAGGGCGGCTTCATCTTCCGCTGAAGAGTTTGGGTGTTTTGAGCTGGATAAATCTGGGTTCACGTCCGTTCACATTCGCTGTGGGTCCTCCATCAAGTTACTTAATTGCTTGGGGCCTCAGTTTCCTCATCTGTAAAATGGGTATAAAATTAGTGCCTACCTGGTGAGGATTCAGTGCGATCGTGTGGGGGATGTGCCTGCCCAGGGCTGGCAGGGCAAGTGCTCAAAGCCTGCCTGTCACCGTTGGAGAGGGAGCCCTCTGTGGGCAGCACAATGGGCTGCACATAGTAGGGCCTCAACAAGTGTCTGCAGAATGATTGTGTCTCGTCCTGTGGATATAGGGTGTGTCTGTTTGGTATATGCCTCAAAAGAGAAATAGGAGTCTGTTGTGCAGGTTAGTTCCACACACAACAAAACCATTCTGGTTACGAATCATTCGTCCACTCCCTCCCTCGTGCTGAGGGTGTAGCATCCAAAGGTTGAGTTTTTGTTTATCTGCTTCTGCGTCCCTTAGACCAGTGGTTCTCAAACTTTGCTACAGGGGAAGGCAGGCAGAACTTTGCTTCCGATAGAGCCAGAGACTTCCTCAGAAGTAGGATTCAGGCCCTGGCCCGTCAGCCCCAGGGACTGAAGTTCAGTTATGGCCAAGGGCACGCACCTCAGTTGTAGGCTCGATCCCCAGCCCTGGTTGGGGTGTGTGCAGGAGGTGACCGATCGTAGGACTGGGCCAAGTTCAAATGCAGCCCAGCAGAGCCCAGGTTCGAGGGATGCGGGCCTTGGGTGAAGTGGGCCTGCGTGCACTCAGGGACGATCCAAGGCCACATCGGGGAATCCTGGGTGAGGCTGCGCAGTCGTGTGAAAGCTGCCCCCACACATTTCCTGCGTGTATTTTGGGTTCAAGCTGACATTTGATTTGAGCAAGGGCGGAGGTGATGGCTGGATTTTTTGGAGTCCTGAATCCCGCCTACACATTTCTCTCTGCCCTTACAACTGAGTTGTAGCTCAGGAATGCACCTCGAAGCATGGACAACCCTCCATGGAATGTGACTCGGAAGCCCAAAGCGGATTCCTTCTAGAAAAAAACAACAACTCTCTCAGACTTCACTCGTGAGGTGTGTCTTGTGTTGTTAGTGTGAGGGCTGAACTCACCGGTGGGGGCGGGCGCCCATCCTGGGCTCCCTGTGGTACCTTTTTCACTGATATGTTCACAGTAAATAAAAACGCCCCGAAGTTCAGCCCCTGGCCACGCGCACTGGTCAGGAGTGTGGCTCGCAGACGCAGCCTGTGTGTGAACCCGGCTCCCCATAGTGTGACCCTGGATAAAAGACACCATCTTCCAAGTCGGTTCCCTCCTCTGTCAGCTGAGGACAATGCCGTGCCCAGCACACAGGCTCAGGTGGTGATCAGGTGAGAGAGGAGGCGGGAGCCGCTCAGCAGAGTGCCCGCTGGGTGTGAGTGCTCACAGGTGTTCACTGTTAGAGCCGTCATTTAAAAATGTTTTTCTTTTTTTAAAAATATGTTCTTATTGACTTTGAGAGAGAGGGAGGGGAAGAGAGAGGGACAGAGATAAAAGCATGGTTCAGCTGCCCCCTGAACACCCTCTGTCCTTCCGCATCAACACAGCCTTGCGTGTTCCCGGTCCTGGCCTTGTTCCCCGGATTTCTCCATGTATCACATTGTGGCGTTGGCCGTCCAGGGACGGGCCCTCGGTCCACTGGGGCGGAGAAGGTCAAATAGGCAGAATGGATAGAATTGGATAGAACGGGGCTTCCTTTCAGTCTCCTGAGATAACTTCTAACACACATGCCCTACTCTCCGCTTGTTTTTGCTGCAAACGCCGACTGCGCCTGGCGTCTGCTGTGTCCTTGGTTCTGTCTTCCTGCCTCTTGCCTCTCCAGCATGGGTCCGTCTTTCCAGGCAGGGTCCTGTCCTACACATTTTCATACCCCCACGGGCACCTGGAATAGTGCCCGCAGGTGCTGTGTGTGCCTCCACGGCAGCCTCGAAGAGGACTTTGGAAACCCTAGGACCCTGGAGAAGACAGTTTAACAGCTACTGCCCTGGGGCGTTGCTGAAAACACTCACCTAGACTCCATTTCTGCAGAGACCCTGGCCTTCCTTGTACTCAGACCCGAGAAATCCTTAACACGTCACGATGCAGCCACGGATGCAACTGCCGAGGTGCATCCTTCCTGCCTGTGATTCAATCATTTTCTCGGTGGGTTCTAGGTATCCCCAGAGGGAGTGCACGCGTGTGCATCTGATGTCTTCCTCTCTGCCAGCATTCTGTCGTTACCTGGACCTGGAGCTGGAGAGAAGGGCAGTGCGAGTTTACGGGAGCTTCAGGGTTACTGTCTGGGCAGCACTTCTGGCTCTGGCTGGGACCAGGGCCCTGTGGGTTGCCTAGGAGTTTCCAGGGTGGATGCATCTCTGTCCTATTGTGAGATTTGAGAGGTCTGGACTTGGTCTATCTTCTTTTAAAGAATGTGCCCGTATTGATCTCAGAGAGGAAGGGAGAGGGAGAGAGAGCAACATCAAGGATGAGAGAGTCACTGATGGGCTGCCTCCTGCACGCCCCCGCTGGGGATGGATGTGCCCTGGCGGGGAATCAACCACAACCTCCTGGTACATAGGTCGATGCTCAACCACTGAGCCACACCCCCAGGCAGAAGCATGGTGTTTTTAAAAAATAACACTTTGCTGGAAGGCAGTAAGGGCCTACTTCTTTATTCCGCAGGGAATTCCTTCGCGTGGGGCTCGGCCATCTGTTTCTTTAAGGGCGGAAAGGAAGCGCTGAGTCATCCTGCGCCTCCCGCCCTTTGGCCCCCAAGTGTATAAAATGTAGCAAAGTTTTCTAGACGCAGCAGAAGAAGGAAGCGGCCCAGGAGCCGCGGCCCCTCCCAGGGGCCCAGCCGCCCGCACAGGCCCCGAGGAAGGTGCAGTCGCAGGGTGCGGGGAGGGCGGCGTGGCTCTGGGAGTGCGGTCTGTCTGTCAGCAGAGGAGTCGGTCCGGGGCCGCGTGAGGGAAAAAGCAAAACCCACAACTCACAGCAGAAACACGCGGCCCAGGTGGTTTGCCTTCAGCTCCGCCCACTTCGGAGGGTGCGGCAGCCGGGAAGGCGCGTCAACAGGTTGGGGGACCAGCGCACAGTGCGCTCCAAGCATCTGCGGTTAAGCAGCATTAAGTCTCCGCAGGTGAACAGTTTGGTTCCAGGAACATGCGAGGCATCAGTTTCATCCCCACCTTCTTTACGGGAGCCAGCCCCCCCCCCGACCCCCTCCCGTGGTCCGCAGAGTTGGGGCGCCCGGCCTCCTGGGGATTTCCCACGCCTGCACCTTCCCCGCGCTGCCATGCGTAGTGGGAAGCGCCGTGGAAAAAGTGGGGACGGTGACAAGTGGTCGTGACTCAGAGGCTCCTGGAAGGAGTCCGCGGCCCGTCCGCCCGCCCGCCCGCCCGCGCCCCGCTCGCTCCGCGCCGCGCGGGCCCCTGGGTGCGCCCGGAGCCCGGCCGAGCGCGCATTCCTGGGCCGGGAGGAGCGCGGCGCCCGCGGGAGCAGCTGGCTGCGGGCGAGGACCGGCGGGGGGAGGAGCCTGGCGGCCGCGCTCCCACTCGCCGGCCTTTGTGCTGCGACTTTGCCCGCGCCCGTCGGGGCGCCGCTCCCCCGGCCGCCGCCCCGCGCCGCGCCTTCGCCCCGGGAAAGTTTGCCGCCCGCTTCTGCCGCCGTGGGGACGGCGTGCGCCGCGGCCCCGCTCGGAAAACTCGGTCTCTCCGGACTCGTCGGCAGCCGCGTCCTGCAGCCAGGCGGCTCCGTGCCGGCCATGCCCGGTCGCCCCGGGCCGGTGAGTGCGTTGCGGCCGCGCGCGGGAGGGGGCCGGGCACCCAGGGCTGGGGGGGGCGGGGGAACCAGCGCCCCGGGACCTTGGCCGTCAGAGGCGTGCTAGAGGTGGAAGCCAGAGCTCGTCTCGCCTTTTCCGCAACTGGGGCTAGTTGAGGGGAGGAAAGTGGCTGGACGCGCAGCGGTGTCTCCTGCTGGCGGAAGCGGGAGTCTGCGGGGAGTCTGCGGGGAGCCGGCGGCCCGCCTTCTGCGCGGGACGCTCCTTCTGTCGCGCGCTGTCTGTGGTCAGGGTCCGCGCCCTTGGTCTTGGCGCCCGCCCGCGGCTGAGGTCCCCGCACGTGGTGGGGGTGCGTGCGGTGGCCGGGGTCCCCGCCCGTGATTGGGGTACGTGTCCGTGGACTCGCCCCGCTGGGCTCCTTCCGAGTCCGTGTGGTCCCACCCGACACCCCGGGTGGGCCACGGCGGCGCGTGGGTTGGCCGTAAAACTGCGCTGGATTTCCTCCGAGTTTGGGACTTTTAAATTCTCGAGTAGTTACGTCATGGGCCGGGCGCACTTCAGGGCGCAGCACGTGACCGGCGGCCGAGCTCCCCGGGCTCCGGGGCTCCCTCTGCCTTCGGACCTCCTGGAAATGGGGCGCGCGCTCGGCCCGAGCCGGCTGCAGAGGCCGCCCCGGGGCTCCTGGGCGACTGCGTCCCTCAGAGGGCATCGCCCTCACGCTTCTGCCGTCCGCCGCCTCTGTCCAGTGTTAGGACAGAAAAATGCGCAGCAGGTTAAATACGGCCGAAAAGGGAAACTGTCTTCCAGGCCCCGGGGCGACTGGGAAGGGCAGCCAGGGCCCAGCTAGTGCGTGCACCCCTACATCCAGCCGGCAGGTGTACCCAGGCCTGCTCAAGCCCCCGGTCAGAGTGCCTGGGAAGTAGAGGGTCCCGGTGCAGTTCCCTGTCTGTTCAATGCCAGAGGAAGGTGAGCTCTGTTCGAAGGCGGAGCTCTGTTCCAGTTTCCCTGGGATTCCCTGTTGAGGCCACATTTTGAAAGCTGTTTTCATTGTACTTGGAAATGACTTTGGAAGTGTCTGGGCCTATGTCCTGAGGGCGGGTTTTGTCAGCGGGTTACATCCAATCAGGTCCTCTGTGTATTTCAAAGGGGCCGTTTTGACAGTTGAGGAACTTGGAGGAAGGACTTGTGGGCATCATGGAATGAGTTGCCTCCCAGAGCTCTTGGCTTTCCCACTCCCAGGTCAGGCTGGCTGCTCCTGCAGAGAATGGGGCCAGTTGTGCTGGGCAGGTGAGTGGAAGGGAGTGGAGTCCCACGGGGCTCCTTCTCACAGGCTGTGCCTGGGCGTGGGCAGCCTGGGAGCGCGAAATAGGTCAGGGGCGGGCCTCCAGTGCGGACACCACAGCCACCTCTCAGCTCCTCAGGGCCTCTGCCCCTTCATTGTCGCTAGTCACTCATCAGAGTTACCTGCATGCGAGCTGCAGGTAGGCCAGGCACCGTGGGGCCCACACATACCAGGGCCTTCCTGCCTGTAATCCATGGAGCAAATGTGCCCCCTCTGAAAACCCCATCAGAATTAGCCTCTGGGCCCTCTGTTCCCTCCATCCCTTCGTCCCCTAGGCTGGAGTGCTTGGAATGTTTTAGTGGAAAGGAAACTTGAAGATCAGGGCTTTGAGACTCAGGAGTCCAGGGCTTGGCCAGGGTCACACATGAAGGTGGGACTCCAGCCCAGGACCCAGACACCTGGCCCGTGTGCTCTCAGCTAAGTCCTGAGACTAGGGGGCCTCTTTGGTTCCATCCTGCTTTGTATGAGTATTTATGTTTGTCGTTTCTATGGAGACAGACACTGGAGGACTTGTCTGGTTTTCAGTACTACTCACAGGAGTGACCTGGGGGCTGGTGATTGAAGTAAATAAGACACAGCTCCTGCTTTCAAGGGGGTGTGAGTGTGTGTATGTATATGTGTGTGAGTGTGTAAGAGTGTGTGTGTGTGTGAGCGTGTGTATGTGTGCACATGTGTATATGTGAGTGTGAATGTGAGAGTGTGTATGTGAGGGTTGTGTGACTGTGAGTGTGTGACTGTGAATGTGTGTGTGAGTGTGATACAACTGGGCATGCACACCTTGGGCAGTCTTCATGGTGAGGACAACGCCCCCAGAGGGGACATCTGGAATGTTCGAGGGTGTTTGGTTGTCCCAGGGACTGGAGAGAGCACCACTGACATCTAGCTGGAGAGACCCAGGAGTGCTGAGTAAGGGACAGTCCTGCACAACCAAGAATTGCCTCACCCCAAATACAATAGCGATCCCTATAGAGGACACTGCGAGGGTTTGACCAGTTCTAACTGGAAGATGAGAGACGGGGTCTATGGGCTTGCTGGTTCCAGGCTGCAGCGGGTGTAGGTGAGGCTGGGGAAGACGGAGCTGGGTCAAAAGCCAGTGCGTGTGTACCTGTATGTGTGTGCGTGTGTTTGTTCTGCTGGGACTCAGTTGTCTAGCCAATAGCAAACAGTCTCGGTTAACTGTGGCTTGGGTTTGGCAGACCCTGGCACCTTTTGCACAGTCAATCAGGAGGACGTTTAGGAAGCTGGTGATGGAGTCTCCGTGAGTCCCGATGAGGGGAGCAAACCTAGGAAGGAGAGGCCCGGTGCCCTGCTGTCTCCTGCCGTGACCTGTGACCGAGACGTGTGGAATCCGTCCTGGTGCCTGGGTTTTGTCTGCCTCTCCCTCACTGAAGACACAGTCCTTTGTTTATAACCTCAGCATTTCCACAGCAACTCCCTGTGATGGCAGAACAGCTCAGGGATTATGAAATCATGTGGGGGAAACGCAAGGCATGGTGGGAAAGAAGACCCTGGAAACACGATTTCGTAGGGAAGTGCCTGCAAGTAGAGGGCAGAGGAGTTCCCCAGGGACGGCCCAGCACTTATCTGTAATGGAGCTTTCATCTCAGATACCCGAGCATCGGCTGCACCCCCCCCTTCCCTCTGGTCCACTCTGGTCCGTGGTTCCAGCCTGTCCTTTAGCAAATGTTGCCAATTAAGAGCAAGCTCGGTTCCTCAGGGAGAAGCAGTATAGAAGCTCTGGATTTAGAGACGGAGATCCTGTATTAGCATCCCTGCCCCGCCCTTCCCACCCGTGTAACCCGGAGCAAGTCACGAACCATCTCTGAGTCAGGACTTACCGCTCGTTCAAGGTGGGGACACCTATCCCTGCCGCCTGGCTCGCCAAGCTTCGGGGGGGGGGGTGAGCATGTGATGGAAACACTTGGCAAACTGTGCGAATGGGAAATCGTGTCAATTTTGTCTCCACGTTATGATTAAAGGGATGTATTTACTGGAGGTAGATTTCCTAACACCCCCTAGAGCTTATTCCTAATTTTTGTTATTTTTAACTGGAAATGAGGTGTGCTGGTCAACTTCTCTCTTATTTAGAAGTGGCCACTTGGGCTCACTTTATGGCCATCCCTTCTTGTTTTATCGCCTCCCTTTTCATTGGTCATTTACACTTTCCCCAGAAAACAAGTAAACACTGAAAAATGGGACACTTGTGGCAGTTCTGCTCACCGAGAACAGATCTGGGGCAAAATGGGACGAGAGAGCGTTTCTGGGCCGGCTCCTGTACAACCTCGGTGCTCACAGCCCCTCTCATCCCGCTCACTGCGGGGCTGTGTCCGTGAGGGTCCTCCGAGGCCCGGGGGCTGCCTGGGGCCAGGGCACTTCTAGAGTATACGGCTCCTGGCCAGCGTCCTCGGTTGAGCTCCCGAGGGCACAGTGTTGGTTTCACAGTTACGGGGGCGGAAGAAGCTGGGTCATGTTGAGTCCAGCATGACCTCCAACTCTGGGGCTGCCCACGGCTGCCTGCTCCACACCAAACAGGGAAGGGTCCCGTGTTCTCTTACACACCTTGACCGAAGCCCGTTCATCTGTGAGGCACCCGGCCTGGAACCTGCATCCGACAGCTCCGGGGTCATCTGTGGTCGGCCACGTGCCAGGTCCTATCCTTGGGGGCCGACGAGACTCTATCCTTTCTCCCTGCGTCCTCATGCCCAGTGCCAGGCCTGGCCAGACACGTTTCCAGCTGCCCTTTCCAGGGTCAGTAACTGACCGTCTACACTGGCTCCCTCTGGAACTGGGTTGGAGCCTTTGCTCCTTGTGTGAGGTCTAAAGAATGTGGCTCCAGACAGGCTGGTGTGGCTGAGTGGTTGGACACCGACCCACGCACCAAGAAGTCACCGGTTCGATTCCCGGTCAGGGCATGTGCCTGAGCTGCAGGCTCGATCCCCAGTAGGAGGCGTGCAGGAAGCAGCCAATCATGTTTCTCTCTCATCGATATTTCTCTCCCTCTCTCTCTCTAAAAATCAATTTTAAAAAACATTTTTTAAAAAAGAATTTCACCTGCAAATATGAACAGCATAGCTCATAATTGAAAGAGACAAACTTTCCATTTTAAGTGTCTATGAAACATGACATGCCAACCTCCTTGTTGGAACTTGGCCACCTCGCTGACGCCTGCAGCTTGCTTCCCTGTGGCTTTACCCCCTCTAGGCCATCCGTCCCTGTAAGTGTTTGCCTCGCTGACTGCAAGCTGGGACTGTATCAGGGAACAGGTGGAGGGTTCTCCTTGTGGGGGTCACAGTTCCCCGCTGGCCCTGTGTCTCTTCCTGCCCCCCACCCCAGGGCCTCTTCTACCTCCATGCCCCTCAGGGCTGACCCGGGGATATTTCAGCTGAAAGAAAGGCTCCGGGGGGTTGAGGGGGAGTGTGGGCTCCTGTAATGAAGACGAGGTCTGTGGCTGAGGTCTGGTTCTTGCCGCTGTGTTTCTTTGCCAAGTTTCTTAATTCCTCGAGTCTCAGTCTCCTGTTTCATAGAATCGGTTGTCTGCTGTCTACGTGGGGTGACGGAGAACCTTAAAAGGCAGCATTTGGCAAAGCTCTAAGATATTGTACAAATATAAGTAGTTATATATTTCTCACTACTTTTTTTTTTTTTAACTGAAGACTAAATCTTTAAGCTGTGGGCTTTTTAATCTAGGAGTGGAAAATCTCTCTGTTCTCCAACACGGATCTCTCAGACAAGCTGCTTTCCCTGGTCCTGAGGGAGCCGTCTTCCCACGCTTAGCTCGAGCCAGGCCCGGGGCACACACACCATGGGATTGTCTGGAGCCCGTGCTCTTGGATCTAAATTAAAATTCCACCACCCTTCCCCCCTCTGTAGGGTACGCAAAGCTCTCCACGGTGCCTGGCAGACGCGAGCACCCAGCGATGTTATCTGCTCTTGTACCATCACCAATAAAGCCTGCATGCAAGCCCCTCCACACGCTGTGTGGTTTTCCTGCTAATCTCCCTGTAGGTAATGATTTCCGTAAGACACCGCCTCTTTGGTGCCACTGCGTCCCTGTCCCTTCTCCTGTGCTCCTTCCTGCCATGTGGGAGGGAAGGAGGAGGCAGCCTAGTAGGCTTCCCACCCGAACCACTGGGGACAGAGGGAGGGAGAGGCTGCTTTTCTTTCTGGAAGGCCCTGGCACACATCTGTCCACTGCAGCACTTGGCTTGCTCCCGTCCCCCTGGGGCCTTCCCAGCTCCCCCCAGCCTTAAAGAAGCCGCTTTCCTTCGGTTCTTCTATTACCACCCTTCACAGTCTCCTCGCTTTAGACTTTGAAGTTGCCTTGCTTTCAGTCAGCTCTGGAATGTGAGATCCTTTTTTTTTAAAATCTCATTGAGGTATGATTGACATATAAAAAGTTGTACATATTTAATTTTTATAACTTAATGACTGAGGGTAAGTGTATACCTGTGAAACTATTACCACCATTAAGGCCGTAATATATCCATCACCTCCCGAAGTTTCCTCCTGCCCATTTATTATTATTATTATTATTGTTATTATTACTTTCGATCCCATTTGATTCATCCTGGTGCTGGCTAGGAGCTCTTCCTATGGTCCAGGTCCCTTATGTAGAACTGGAGGTGTTGGCTTTTTAGACTAGAGTGTGAATGACTTCCTCTTAGAGACAGAACCCTCTCTGCCTCCCTCCCTCAGGGGTGACTCATGGCCTTTGGGGAAGCACTTGTTGATACAAGCTTCCCACCTTGACATTCCAGTGGAAAATCAATCCTTCGCTGGCCTGCCGAAATTTATAGTGGGCCGGCCCAGCAGCTGGCGGCAGCAGCTGGTGGCTAAAATCTCTGGCAGATTTTTTTTCCCCTCTGAAAAGCATTTCAGCCCCTCTTGTCCCAGCACCACCACTGGTAGCATTTAGAAGCCATTTACGGCCTCTTTCAGTTGGTCCGAGGAGAGCAGTTTCGTGAATCCCTCCATGTAACAGAAGTCGGCTCCCTCTAGTCTTCACCCAGGAGCAAAACCAGATCTCTGGGAAGTAAGAGGGAAAGGCCCCGCTCTGACAGTGCAGTGTGCATTTCACACTGTTTTCTTAGCAATTTCATGCGGTTTGATACAATGTATCTGTGTATACACATACATACTGTGTTTACTTCAAAGTGAATGTAGCTGTGCTGTATGGGAGGTTTATAAACTTTATCAGAGCTCATTAATTCTCGACTTACACGTGTTCTGACACCCTCGGCCCTGCTAGTCTGCAGCACATTAGCAGCAGAGAACTGGAAACATGGTCACAGACAGACGGGCTGGTGAGCAGAAGCGCTGGCTGGCCGCCCACGTGGAGGGACGAGCCTGATTCTGGAGAGTCCTCGACGATCACAAGCCCAGTGCCCCCACTTGTACAGATGGCAGAGCTAGCGCTGGGGAAGTCACCTGGCCAGATCCCACGCCGGAGCCCCGGCCTTTTGACTTTACATGTGATTGATGTTTAGGGCCACAGGGGACTTATATCACAGTCACTCAGGATGCTGGCCACATGCCACTGAGAACATTTTAATTATGTTCAAAGATTCTCTTTTCAGAAAATCAAGGCAATGTCTAATATGCTTAGAAAAATAACTCCATCCCAAAGAGTTAAAATAAAAATGCCGTCCTGTGGAATATGCGGGCAGATATCTGTCACCAGAAAATTCTCCCTGGGACCATCACGGTCCCCGGGGGTGCCTGGTGAATGAGGGGGGCTACGTCTCTGAGGCCGACGAGCCTAGGTCCCCACAGCAGAAAGTCGAAACACAGAAGTGGGGGGCAGATGGCATTTCTCTTGGCTGTCCTCTCTTAAAGTTCACTCAGTTATGAACGGAAGTTGTCCCTGACACTCAGATTTTCCTTAAATATGTTTTCTTATTTATTTTGCTCATAAAACAGTATGTGTTCAGCATAGAACTAGAAAATAGAGGTAAATTCAACGAAGAAGAAAAAACACTTGTCATTTCGCTCCCTGGACACCTTGGCGTGTGTCCTTCCGTGTTGCTCGGGGGTCTTCCCGCTGTTGCCCTCCTCAGCGGAGAGTCCTGAACCCGAACTCACGTTAGGTGGTTGAGCTCCTGTTTTGCTTTTGTCATCCGCAGATGGCACAGAAAGCCAGGCCAGACCCTCTAGAACATTCCACAGACGACACATCGCCCATGGGCACTTGTACTCACATCTGTTCAATATTTTCAGTTTTTTTTTAAAGCCTCAGAATTGTTTTCCAAGTGAAGCCTTCCAGCTATATCGCCATTTATGAAACCAAAACAGGGCACACTGGTTACATCCTGAGCTGCCTCTGCTCTCCCACAGTTGGGGATCCAAACAGAGGGGTGTCTTTAGAGCTGGGGGACTTCCGTGGACTCGCCTGACTCCTGTCTGTGGGGGTCAGACTGGAACAAACATCAGAATAACTGGGTTACAGCTCAGATGGCTGCCCCGTCCCCCGTGTCTGCTCCGGGACTGCTGGGGAGGGACCGAGACTGCATCTCTAACTAGTTCCCTGCTGCCGCCTGGGGCCCCGTCAGAACCGCTGGGCGAGGCAGTCGTCGACGCTTTTCTCCTCGCCTGCCTGGCCCGGCCTGGCCCGGCCGATACAGCTCCTCGGGACCGGGGACACTGTGCCGGCAGCCGGGGCTGAGTTACTGATCTCTGCCAGCAGACGGGTGGCTCCTGCTCAGCGTCACAGTCTCGCCAGAGAGTTTCAGAAAGCTCCAGAGTCGAAAGCACAGCTTCTGTCCCCCGTCGTCCAGATCATGTGGTTTCCTCTGGCTTCCTGTGTGTTCACCGAGGATTTTTCTGTCTTTCAGCTGTGGGTACTTGTGGTGCGTCCAGCTGCCTCACAGAGGTCAGCCGGGCCTTTATTTGAGCAAGTGCCTGTTAAAAATGCATCATAATGTGGATGTATTATTTCCTTAACTTAGAAAGTGGTCACCCCCAACTCCTCTCCAAAGAACAGAATTCCTTCGAGCCTTTTAAAAGACGGATTTATGTACCCGGCACCCAGTGCGCTGAGCAAGTCGGGTGCCCCTACGAGTTTGCTCAGAGCCCCTGCGTGTCCGGTGCCCGGCTGCCTGCTGTCGGCTTGAGGAGCAAGGCTCACCGTGTTGGCAGTTGTCCAGCAGCGACAATGTCACGTGGTTCACAGGGACACAGGACTTCGTTGTTGTTTTTCATGGTTCTTGAACTACTTTATCTGTGAAGGTAGATTTTGACTGTCTGAGTTAATACAGGGTGTCCAAAAAATATATATACACACTTTGAATGGTTATAAAGTCAGTGTTTATGAACATACAGTTCATTTTCAAAACTTAAAGCCATCTACAGAAATGAATAAATTTTTTGTCAACGCCAGTTTTCAAACTGATGACAGTTCTGGTCCAGGCGCTGCTGGTGCCGCGAAGCAATGGGACCTCCAACATCAAGGATCATTTCGTGTGGCGTCTGTGCGCCCTTGATGCGTCAACTGTTGCCAAGTTTTGTACCCTAAACTTTATCTTTTATGTGTCCCCATAAAAAAAGTCTAGTGGCGCTTTAGGGTAAATTTTCTCTGTTCAGAGCTTAGTCTGGCTTCACCCATTATTTCAAATCAGTTAAACCTGAAAAGGAGTGAAGATTAAGTGAGTCATCGGTCGCTGAAGTGCGTACACATTTTTTGGAACACTCTGTAGTTCAATCTTGTCTGTCTGAGACCAGTGTCCTTGCTCACCTGTCTCCCCGTCTCCACATTTCCTATAATCGGGGCACGTCGGGACGCACAAGGAGTCTTGCCCCTGGAAGGAGGACCCGGGGTGCTGCCGGTGGTGGGAGTGAGCGACCTGGATCGCCCGACCTGGATCGGAACCTCTCGGACAGTGTGGAATGGCGTTCGTGACTTTTCCTTTAGTCCCTGTTTTCCTTCCTGATTACGTTTCCCTGGAGCCAAGCCTCGAAGTATTTCCTGTCTCCTGAGCACAGACGGGCTCTGGGAGGGGCAAGAGGACAAGAGACGTGGGAAGGAACCGCCGGGCCAGTGCAGGGTTAACCGTGCGGGGCCGCCCCCGGCTGGCCGTCTGAGGGTCAGCGGTGTTTGGGGGCTGGTCACGTTCTCAGGTCAGCTGGTTTATGTCACTGACGACTCGAAATAGCCCGATGAGTCCGCCTTGGAGTTTCCAGCCAATTTGCGGGCCTCTCTGGGCACCTTCTGGTTTTGGCTTTGTTGCTGGTCGGCGGCCCTGTCCGGGCGGCTTGGGCTCTATCTGCCATCACTAGACCGGCTTTATCCAACCCCGGGCCTCGGCTGGGCTGGCTGTCCAGGGCTCCGATCCACCAGGCTCCGCTAACCAACAATGTCAAAGCCCTTTCCTTTCTGTAGCCCGCATCTCACTCTCCACCCGAGCTGTCCCTGGCCTCAGCTCTCGCCCCATTACGTGATCGTGTGCACTTGGGAAATTCAAGACGAAAAAATCAAGAGGCCTGCGGGGGAGGCCGTTGCGCTAATATCTTCCAGATGGTGATGTGAAATGGGAGATAAGACTGTCGCCCATCTGGCCGACAGGACTGATCTGCTCGGCCTCCATCTCGGGGGCCATTATCACCCTTCCCTGACAGCCGGGGTCACTTCGGTGCTTGTCCTCGGACAAGGGCTTCATTTGGCAGCTCTAGCCGATCTCTGAGATGAAATTCGCCGTCAGTTCAGTGGGGGATCTGCCAAGAAGGACTTGAAGCTCTGAACAGGGAATCGGAAGACAGCGGTTGCTGACAGCAGCAGCTGGACCTGGCTGTCGGGCTGACTGCTGGCCAAGGGGACAGTCCCTGAGGTCCCCAGGTCCCGTGTGGGTGGACACTGCACCCGAACGGTTGGTGGGACCAGCTGTTTGCGAGGACCTGGCGAGGTCCTGCATCGGGATGGCAATGACGACCCGTTAGAAGTGGTCCCCCAGGGATCTGTGTTGAGAAGGATTCTGGGGTCTCATCCAGCTGGGCCCAGCCAGAAAGAACGCCTGATCCAGAATCCTGTGTGTCTGCGCAGTGCGGTGGCTCATGTGCCTTCTTCGTCAACTCTTAAAAAAATAACAGGTTTAAATTAAATCATCTCCTTCATCTTCCAGAAAATACGGGTACCCTACGTGAATTTGAATTCAGCTCTTTGTTGTTCCAATAAGACGTGGGAAACACTGATTAACTCCTTAAATGGGAAGGGGATCTGGACTTTTACAGCTGGAAAGTCACGCTGAGCAGACGGGCTCTGGGAGCCCTACCCTGGCCCACTTCCCTGAGGTCCAGGGAGAGAACAGAAGTGCCTTGAGGGGTCCAGGGCGGGAAGGTGCACAGGCCCCGTCTCGGAGCTGCTCCTGCCTCTGGGGGGGTTGGCAGCTGCCGGGAGCTGGGGGCGGGGGCTGGGTGTTGGAAAGGGCCCGACTCCCTCCCTGAAAATAACGTCTTTAAGACGAGCCACTGCTGCTCACGGGAGGCTTGGGTGGAGACGGGTGTTGCAAAGAGAAGCTGAACTGTCCCTCCCCGAGTCTCATCTCTGCTCCAGCAGCACTGCCCTCTGGCAGCTCAGGGGCTTTAGAGGGACCTGCGTCAGCTCCTCCTCGGGGTCTGAACCAGGGCTGGGCTGGCTTCCTGGGTGTGGGACCCCGGGACCCTGAGCTCAGTCCAGTGCCCTGATGTGGCTGTTTTGAGCCTGAACCCTTTCGGAGTGGGGAGCTCTGCGTTTTCACTCGAATGCACTAGCGTTGATTTGCCTCCCGGTTATGTTGTTGGCCCTGCCTCAGAGGGTTGGACTCTGGGATTCCAAAAGGACAGGACAGCTGTCCCACTGTCGGCGGCCTGTTGGTGGCATGTTTGGGAAGCCAGGGGTGGGCGGGAGGGGCTGCCGTGGGCTGAGCACTTTCCCTGTGCTGGGCTCTGTGCTGGGGGCTGGAGGGACCACGATGGCGGAGGCTTCAATAGGAGAAAGGACACGTTAGCGGAAAATGGGATGCTCAGGTCCTGCCCAAGCCCCACCTGGCCGTGGAGGGTGGGCATGGTTACCTGCACTGGGTGGGGGCCTCCTTGTTTGGGTGACACCTCAGGACGATTATGGGGTGGGCTAGGAGGGGGTCTGAGAGAGGTAGATGGCCGTTCAGGGAAAGGTCTGCTTGAGCAAAGATACAGGCAGGAAACTGCCAGGAGCACTGGGGGGGCTGGCTCGGTGGGTTAGAACAGGGAGAGGAGGGAGAGGACAAACCCAGGAGGGGACAGAGGTGGGTTGTGGGGCCCGGAGGCTGGGGAGTTTCACCTGCATTCTGAAGGCAGGGAGGTTCGGGGGGGGGGGGGGAGGCAAGGAAAGGGCCTGATCAGAACTTGAGTTGGGTCATTCTGGTGTCTGGGGGGGATGTGTGGGGACATAAGGGGAGGCAGGGTGTGTGGGAGTCCTGCTCTGAGGGGTTCAGGCCTGGACCCGCAGAGGTGGCTGGAACAGAGAGTGTTCCAGGGAAGGGAGGTGACTCAGCAGAAAGAGGAGCTGAGGATGGGGCGCAAGGGCGAGAGAACCGGCGGAGTCAGGACAATCCTGCCTTCGGGTGCCAGGGTCTGGCTGGCAGGTGGTGCCCCTAACTACGCTGGGGAGTCCCAGGCAGGAGGAGGGTCAGGAGGGCAGAGAAGGAGTCCAGTGGGACTAGAAGGTGTCGGGGGGAGGGGGGAAGGACCTGTGTGTCAGAGCTTTGGGGTGAGTCACTGAGTGTTTCCCTGTTGGTGCCTGACCTCCTGGGCCAGCAGCCGGCTGGAGGCCAGGGGGGGAGGGAAGATGCCATTCTTACAAGAGAGGTTGAGTCATTTGTTTGGTGCCTTTGGCTGATGGGAGTGGGAAGGGTGTGTGGCCCTGGTGGTCCGGCCAGCAGAGGGAGGGGAAGGGGGCAGGCTCCAGGATCTGCAGGCTGGAAGGGGCTGCAGAGCTCAGGGGAGCCCCAGGGCATCTGCTAGATGTTGGGGTGCTGGGATGAACGGAACAGATGCAACCCTGTCCTCATGGAGCTCACGGTCCCGGCCCCCCTAGTGGTCTTCAAGTCCTCTGTGATCTGAGTCACCAGGAGGATTGGGGGCCTCCAGATGTACGTCAAAGGAGCCTGTTAGAAAGTGGACTTGGAGGTGAAGGATGGGTGCCTGGATTCATTTCTGGACTCCACCACCTGCCAGCTGCATGACCTTGGCTACATGACCTCACCTCTCAGAGCCTCAGCTCCCTCTGTTAAGGAGATGACAGCTGCCTCCGAGCATTGTCTTGAGGGTTACCTGAGGTCACCTCTGTGAAGCACTTAGTGCAGGACTGGGCACCCAGCATACAGGACAAGGCTCCCAGGACAGGGCATACAGGACTGGGCACCCAGGGCAACGCCCCCAGTGAGGATGAGCTGCTGTTTTTGTAGCTGTTGACTAGTCATGCCCAAGCTGAGGTGCGGAAGCTGAAGGAGGCCCAGCCAGTTGGGGCAGAGCAGGGGAGGGAAGGGGCGGTGGAACCCGGGCCCTGCAAAGCTAGGCTGTGTCAGGGGCTTGGGGCAAGACTGAGAATTCTTTTAGTGTGCTGGGTGTGGGGTGCCCTTGGCAGCTGTCCTCCAGGCCAGGAAGCCAGCCAACCGAGTAGGTGGAGATGGAAATTAGCAGGACATTGTTGGCCCAGAAACCCAGGTCTTGCAGTTCTGCAATTTGGGGGCCTCCTGCAGGTGCTCACGCCCGGAGGGAAGGAATGAGCCTCTACCACCAGGGCTGTGAAGCCTCCAGCTCTGGCTCTGACCTCAGGCTGGGCTTCAGGCCTCAGTGCTGAGTCATGTAATTCCAGCTTGGCCACTGCAGCCTTGCAGCTCCTCTGTGACACTGGACTATGGGAGAGAAGCTGGAGGCCAACCCTCCCCCCCACCCCCCCGAAAATTGCTCCTAGGAGTTAGTCTGTGGCTGGTATTGCTGGCCTTGCTTTTTGCCAAAGCGGAAAATCAACCTGTTGTGAGCTCTCAGTCTTGTGCCTTTGGGCTTCTGAGGGTGTGTTTGCAGGTGGCTGTCCTTCCACCTTCTGTCCCCAGGGTGTCTTCCTGCACTGCGGGCGGTTCCCTGGCGGCCCAGCAGGGGGCACTCACCCACTGAACGAGGGACAGGCTCTGCTATAGAAATCGTGCACCAGAGAGGAGGTTCCATCGGCCTTTTGGCCTCTGCTTTTCTTACCCTTGGATTTGGGGGCAAGTCTCCGGGAGTTTACCAAGTTGTATTTTAGTTCCCAATGCAAAGTTTCATTACATATAAAAGAAATATTAGAAATGATCATATAAAAGTCCCCTCCCCAAACAAAAAATCAGACAAGACAACTCACAGAGCATGTCCCGAGCAGCCACCGAGCTGCCTCTGTCCAAGAAGCCCCAGGCTCTGCCGGAGCCTCAGGAGAGAGGAATTCACCCCGGGCCTGGGGGCTGCTGCACTGCAGGGTGTGCCCTTGGGTCTGTAAATAGCCCATCCCTGTGGGTGGGGAGGGTGGGGTGTGGAGCCTGATGAATGTGCCATTAAGGAGCTGAGTTTCATTGGGAATAATTCTCCCTTTGTGTGCCTAGCACCCCCCCAGCTGCTGCGCCTGTGGATCTCCCTCCCCCGGCCTCAGAACCCTCGCCTCTGCCTTCCGCCTCGGCCTGTGATGGAGCCGAAGCTTCCACTGCCTCCTGCCAGGGCGCGGCCCAGGGCGTGAGCAGGTATGGTACAGAGCGCTCTCCCGGCACAGCCCCGCCCGTGGTGGTCTCCCCCAGGCCTGGGGTGAGCTGAACTGGGGGTGGCGCCCACAAGGTGTGGTCAGCTGGGACCATGATGCCGTTCGTGTCTGTGACTGTGGGCTGTAGCTGATCTGAAGTTTCCCTTGATAGCGAGCTTTCCATGTGACAGTGGCAGGCAGGAGTGGTTTCAGCCCTAACCAGGGCTGCCCTGAAGCTCTGTGGCCTGGCCTGGTGGCAGGGGACAGGACAGGGATGAGACAGGGACAGGGACAGCTGTGGTTCCATCATCTCAAGTACACCCCCCCCCCCCTGCACCTCCCAGTGTTGCCAACTCCACTCTCTTCATGGCCTGGATCCAGGGATCCAAATAAGCCTCGTCTTTTCCCCTCTGGTGTCTCCCTGGAGGTTTTCAGAGCAAGTTTCAAACAGGCACAGATGACAGTTTCATTTTGCTGAGATGGAATTCCTGTCACCAGGCCTGGGCCGCACCTGAGGTCCCTGCTGGTCTCGGGATTTGGAGACACATCCTCCGTCCGTCCCCATCTGCAGCCACGTGTCTGTCGTTGGGGCTGGCGCCCCTTCCGTGTGTGTCCGCCATGCACATGCGGCTTAGTCCCCCGTATCTGGGGCCTTGTCATCCCCTCTGTCCTGGGAGGGAAGCAGCAGGGCAGTGGGGTGGGGTGTCCTGATAGAGAAGCCAGGGCAGCGTCTCCTTAGGGTGGACAGATGTTCTGCTCTTGCAACAAGCTGGCCGGCTTCCTGCCGCCTCCTGCTCTAGTGGCCACTGTGACACAGTCCCCGTTTCCCAGGCAAATTGCTTTTCTCCTGGAGATTTCCCGCCCACCCCTCCCCCAGGCCCCTCGGTAGGCATCAGCCGTGGGGAGAACAGATGTGGCTGGGGGAGGCCATGGGGAGCAGGGAGAGCTTCCTTTCCCTGCTTCCCAACCCTGCCCAGAGCAGAGAGCTGCTCCCAGGAGGGACACTGTCCACCACAGCGGCCAAGCTTCCCACAGGCCTCCATCCCTGCGGCCCCCAGCTCCTCCCTGGCCTGCTGGAGCCGAAGCATCGTGCAGGGATTAACTGGGCTCAGATGCTGAAGCAGGCAAGGGATCTGATGAGAAAGAATTTCCAGGAACTCAAGCCCAAAGCCCTCGCTCAGGCCAAGGCAGCCATAGCTGACCACGGGGTTTGGATGGTGGGCGGAAGGGGGGGGTGTGCGTTGTGGCAAAGAGCCTGGTGTGGTGGCCCGAGGGCCAGGTAGGGTGTGGACCTGAGCTGACATGTCCCTGTTCGGAGCCCACCTCCCACTCTGCCTGTTGAGGACGGTGTCCCTGAGGAACTGGTAACCTGGAAACTGGGCCAAGGGCTGCCTGGACAGATGGGAAAAAGTGAGACGGAGAAGATGCAGCCGAGTTTCTGCCGGGAGAATGCTGGTTCCATGGCGCTGATGCAGGAGGCCGGGGACAGCCCCCCTCACCCCTCGAAATGTGCCTTGAACTGCACCCTGGGGGGTGGAGGCAGGTGGCCTTGGCTCCCCAGGGGTTCTGGTGAGCGTCCCAGCCCCTCCCGCTGTGGGCAGCCCAGGAGGTGGGGGGAGGGGCCTTAGGTCAGAAAGTGCTGGCTCAGGCCCCTCCCTGCCCAGGGCCGATGCCATTGTTGTGAGTCAGTTTCTATGATGTTTGTTGAGCTCATGGGGTGAAATCACAGGCCCAACGCTGTCAGCAGCAGGAGGTGAGTGGGTCGTGCAGTGAGGTCTTCTGCTTGTATAATCAGTCCGTCCATCCATTCAGCCATCTGTCTGTTTGCTCGGCAGACACGTCCCGGGTCGGTTCTGTACCACATCCCATGTGTGATGTGGTGCAGGGGAAGGAACATAAAGCTGGAGAGACATGCCCTGGCCCATTCACAAGCTGTGTGACTTTGGACAGGTTGCTTGACCACTCTGAGCCATCTGGTTCACTGACCATCTTTAAAATGAGGCTGGTAGGTGACTGAAGGAAACTGAGGTGTGGGTTAAGTAGATGAACGTAGCTCAGGCACTTGATCAGCAGAGCATTTAGTTGATACTGGCTCCCCCTAATGGCCAGCAGCCCTGAGGGTGCAGGGGGAATGGAAACAGCGTAATAGGACATCACAGACTTCCCAGAGGGGCTGAGAGCAGAAGACCCAGGAGGAGAGAGCGTGTAAGTCTGCCTAGACAAGTTGGGGGGCTTCCTGGGGGACATAGTGTTTCCACTGAGTTTCCCAGCATGAGCAGGTGTTTGCTGAGGCTGAAGAAGGCAAAGGCACTTCCGGGAGGGGCTGCAGGGGCCCAGCAGGTGCAGATAGCAGGCGAGAGAGGCCAGGCGGGAGGACCCGGGCACTCTTGGGCTGAGCGGTGGTGTTGGCAGCCAGAGTGGCAGGTGGTGGTCAGGTTGGGAGGGGCCTGAAGCCAGACTGTGGAGTTGCTGGCACCCACACAGTGAAAGCAAGCTCTCCTTTTCAGCAGGGAGAGTCAGGACTCAGCTGAGTTTTGGAGAATATCTCTGGTGGCCAAGGGGAGGGTAGATGGAGAGGGAGGCCGAGGGTCAGGGGCCATTGGAGGTTGTTGCTGTGGTCCAGGTGGAAGGCGGTGGCGGCCTGAACTAGGGCAGAGGCTGTGGGGATGGAACAGATCCAAGTTTGTCTTTCTGGCTGGCATTCATTTGCTCATGACGTTTGTTGAGCTTGGGCTTGGGGCAGTCTTGAAATGTTCTGGGGGTACAGTGATGACCCCCACAGATGTGGGCCACGCTCTTCTGAGGGGATTTTACACATGCATGTGCATCCGCACACACCTACACATGCACATACACATGCCTACACATACACACGCACACACACACACTCATTCACTGCTTCTGTGCGGGGCTATGAGTCTGGGCAGGGGCTCCTGGGACAAGTCACCCAGGACCTCGGGCTCAGGGTGAAAGGGATGAGGCAGGAACTGAGTCAGTCTGTTGTCATGAAAGATTGTCTTCATGGGACAAATCAATTCCTAAAAGTCCCTTTTCCTCAGACACAGTTATGAGCTCAGTGCACCCAGTATGAGAAGGCAAGGAGCAGAGGGAATCCAGAGACTGGCCCTGGGGATGGTCATGAAAAGGCAATATTTTTAGGGCTTGGTGCACACACACGCCTACACACACACACATGCCTACACATACACATGCACACTCATTCACTCCCTCTGCCCTCCCCTTATGCTAATTACACCCTCAGTAGATGCTCAGGGACGCTGTTTCTGACCCAGCCATTCCGGATTTCCGTTCGGTCCCGGAGCCTTGAGTCAGCAGTCTGGTCCTCAGCTCCCAGTTCTCACTGCTCCTGGTTCTCACTGCCCTGCTCGCAAGTAGGGCAGCCAGGTGTCAGGCTCCATGTCCCTGCTAATTAAGCATGGGAAGTAATTCACTCCAGACAGCTGACAACCGGCCTGCCTGGAACAGGCTGCTGCTCCCGGGCACCCCCTCTCTCTGCCTAGGATGCAGGAACGACCTAGAGGTTTGGAGCTTCTGAGGGAGCTTGTTAGCGTTTTCTTCTTGGACGCAGTTCCACCCTGAACAGCCTCTGGGCCGAGGGGAACCCTCTTCCACTCCAGGTGGGCGGGTCCTACATTCCCAACCTGTTTCTCCAGAAACCAGCTTCCCAGTCAGTTTTGGCAGCTGGGAGACCTCATCTCTGTTTACAGCTGAGTGTTTTCCTTGAGAGGCCTCTTACTCCTCCTGCAAAGTAGCCTCCAAAACCAGTCAGCCTAAGCTCCAGAGGAACTCGACAGATTA
Source organism: Miniopterus schreibersii (assembly GCF_964146895.1). Classification (NCBI taxonomy): domain Eukaryota; kingdom Metazoa; phylum Chordata; class Mammalia; order Chiroptera; family Miniopteridae; genus Miniopterus; species Miniopterus schreibersii. The sequence continues at coordinate 55,576,878 of NC_138114.1, read as the reverse complement.
ACACATCACCATTCAGACCACATACAATACTTACGTGCTTTTCACAGAGACGGCAGCATTTTTATGGTGTCTGGGATTTTCTCTTCTTCTTGGAAATTGTTTTCCAGGAAGAAAGCTGAATAACATTGGGTATGTGTTTGAGCCCAAACAGAAGCGGTCACCTGGCCCAGGCAGGCCAGTCAGTTCCCTCCTCCCGGTTTTGAGGGAAACTTGACTTTATTCCTAGGTACGAGCTTCAGCTTTAGAGGTCAGAGTTTCATTTGGCCACACGCCTACCTTGGGCCCCCTGTTTGTTTTTACCTATGATCTTAAACCCAGTTTATAAGGGTAGTTACAGGAGAGGGTCTGGCTTATCTAAAGAAATTTGTTACACATGAGAAAGGCCATTTAAAATGAATCCACTTAATGGATCAAAATTTTGTGGCCATAGTGGGGGAAATGTTTAACTGGAACTTTACCTTAAAAAAAAAAAAAAAAAAGAAAATTGCCAGGCCCGTGTGGCTCAGTGGTTGAGCATCGACCTAGGATCCAGAAGATCGCGGTTGGATCCCCGGTCAGGGCACATGCTGGGGTTGTGCGCTCGATCCCCAGCAGGGGGCGTGCGGGAGGCAGCCGCTCAGTGACTCTCATCATTGATGTTTCTCTCACTCCCCCCCTTTCTCTCTATGAAATCAATAAAAAATATTTTTTAAAATAAAAATTATGAAGAGGAGTTGCTTTCTATTTAACGAAACGTAGACTTTAACGATAACCATATGTTAATGTTTCGAAGGAGCAAAGAATTCCGGCTGCCTTTTTCTGCCAGATTCTCGGTTGCATATTTATCGCTTCACATTTGACCCTTGTGGCCCGAATAGCCCCTCTGTGGCGCGTCCCGGAGCCGCCTGTCCCGTGCGCCTTCCTCCTAGCACTGGGGCCTGACCTGGGCTCTGGGGCCTGACCTGGGCACTGGGGCCTGACCTGGGCTCTGGGGCCTGACCTGGGCTCTGGAGTCTGACCTGGGCTCTGGGGCCTGACCTGGGCTCTGGGGCCTGACCTGGGCACTGGGGCCTGACCTGGGCTCTGGGGCCTGACCTGGGCACTGGGGCCTGACCTGGGCTCTGGGGCCTGACCTGGGCTCTGGAGTCTGACCTGGGCACTGGGGCCTGACCTGGGCTCTGGGGCCTGACCTGGGCACTGGGGCCTGACCTGGGCTCTGGGGCCTGACCTGGGCTCTGGGCCCCCCCCCTCTGCGTGGAGAACTCACCTGGTGCCCAGGGCCGGGCTGCAGACCCTGAATGGCGCCCGGTGCCCCTTTCTCCCCCTTGCCAGCCCCCCGCCCCCCCACTGTGTGGGCCCAGGTGTCCCTGGAGGCCCGCGGGGAGGGGAGCCCGGCGCTGGCCTGGGTCTGGTTCAGGCCTCAGCGGCCGGCCTGGCCCAGCAGGGAAGGGGCAGCGGCCGCCTGTTTACCTGCCCGCCAGCCGCCCTCCAGCCGGCGGGAGAGTCCATTTCCTCGCTCCTGGAGGGACGAGCCGGCCGGCGGACGCCCGCGCCGCGCCGTGGTCAGCGCTGCTGACCACCACGCCCCCGCCCGGGCCGGCTCGGGCCTGCGCGGCGTTTGCATTTCAAAGCCACACAATGGGGGCGCCGGGTGGGGGGGTAGGTGCCGGGGGAGGGTCTTCGCCCCGCCCTCCGCTGGCCCCGTTTCCGGAGGAGCCCGCGATGGAGCTTTGTGAAGATGCTGGAGTCGGGGCGGCTGGGGGCTGATGACATCACCGTGTCACACGCGGGAGCCCGGCCGCCGGGGGCTGTAGAGCAGAGCCGCCCGGACCGCACGCGCTCGCGCCGCCCCGGCCCCGGCCCCGGACCCGCTCCGCGGGGCAGAGCCGCGCGCCCGGCCCCGCGCACCCCGGCGCGCCCGCCCCGCGCCCTCCGCGGGGTCGCCCCAGGCTCCGGCCGGCCGAGCCCCGCTCCCGCCGCCTCCGGATGCCCGCGGCCGCGCCCCTCTGCAGTGCAGCAGCCCCGGCCCCGGCCGGCCCGCCCCGGGCTCCCGGCTGCAGGACGCGCGCCAGGACGCTGGCCCTGCTCGCCGCTAGCCTGCTCGCCCGGGCGCAGCGAGGATGGGAGGGTCGCAGTCCCTGCAGCCAGTCCCAGCCTGCGACCTGAACCTGGAGGCTTCCGAGGCGATGTAAGTGCTTCCCCCGGCCGCCCGGAGCCCCCTCCCCCGGGAGCGGCTGCCTGGCTTTGTTACCGTGGCCTCTCCGGATGCCCCTGCAGCCCGAGCTGGGGCTGGCCCTCCGTTCTCGGCGGCCCTGCATGGCTTTACCTGGTGGCTGCTCCTAGCGTTTTGGTGCCTGCTCTGGAATGAGCATTGGGCAGCTCCAGGATACTGCCCCCGGGTGCAGAAGTGACCCCTGGAATTCAGTTTTTGTTATTCAGCCGCAGGGTGGGGGCTCCTCCTGCCATCGGCATCTTAACTCTGCACCCCCAGCACAGTGGTATTTCCTGCAGGGGAGCAGCCGGGATCAGCAGGAGCTTGTGTGGCCGCTCGGTGCCCACAAGTCAAACCAGTTTAGGGGCATCCACCCGCATGGCCAGGCAGATGGTGGGGGCATCTCCATGGACATGTGGTCAGGTAGCCTGAGTGTCCACATGCTCTCTGTGGTGGACACTGTCGAGGACAAGGCCTCTTGCTATTCTTAGGAAAGCCAGCGAACAGTCTTGTCATTGGTCCACAGGTTGAGGCAGGGTTTGACTAGATCCGTCCAGGAATCCGATCTTTTCTCCAAACCACAGAGCAAATGTGCTGTGAAGTGGCCTTTATCCGGAATGGGTGTTTATGGGAATTGCCGTTGCTATACGGTCGTCTCCATTACCTACCCGGGCTTGCATGGAGGTTGGGGCTGCTTGAATGGATCGATCTGGCTTCCCGGGCGTATTTCAGCAGGTCAGACCTGTGTGCACAGCGAGCCTCAGCTTTCCAGCCCTACCGGCTCTCCCTTCCCAAAGAGAAGAATGAGCTTAAGAGAAGAGAATTTCCTGGGGGTTCAGGGTGGGGAGGTAAAGTGATTGTTTCTCGAGAGCTCTTGTGTGGATGAAACGATAGCGGGATGGGGCCGTGGGCTGTAGGAGTGACAGGCTGCCATGTGGGGCTGCCTCACTGGTCCCCACGCTTGGGCTGCCGTGGGGAGCTGGCTCAGCGCAGTGATGTCACACTGAGCTGGGCCTCATGGATCTCAGCGAGCCGCACTTCGGAGCAGGTGTGCGCTGGTCGTTTGTCTTCATCCCTGTATCTCGAGAGAGCATCATCTTACAATGGAGGCAGATCGTGTTGGAGGATTTTTCTTTTTTCTTTTTTTTAGTGCTGTGAGCCTATCCTTGCCCTGGTTTTGTCCACGTGTAGTATTGTTAGATGCATGGAAATACGGACTACCATGGAGGATTTGAGCCTGTGCAGAAAAGGACAATTTCAACCTATTTTTTAAAGTCTCTAAACTGGAAATCAGTTAATTAGGCACTAGTTAGCTATCAGGGCTCAGACCAAAGAGCATAAGAGACTTGGGAAAAACTGATTATTGGTTTGAGAAAATAGGCTTCTCAACCATTAGAAATTCATCTCACCGGACCCCAACCTTCCTGCCCTCTTTCCCAGTTGAGTTAATAACTAACCAATATTCTGTTGGGTGGGTTCTGAATTTGGGGAGATTCTGTTAGATACACTGCCTTTTTGGATAAAGCCCCCTAAGGTTCTGCCTCTTGGGGATAGTGTTATTTAAATAAAACCGCAGGTTGATTGTTTAAATAAAACTGCAGGTTGGTTGGCTACATTGTAATAGAAGGTGCTAAGCAAATGTTACAATGTTGCCTGGCTGAGTTGGTCCTTATGCACCAGGCTGAGGCTTCTCTCCCCAGAGCTGCTACTTTGTCTCTAAACACAGATGTCTACTTAGTACATTTACTCATTGACAAAGTCCACCTTCTCTCCCCTAACCTTTTCTGTTTTTTAAATGGAGAGAAAGGAAATGTTTGGGGCTGGCACCCTTCCTAGCAACCATTCTTCTCTAAATTTTTGTCCCCTGCTCTCTGAATGACCGGGGCTTGCTATTCTACTACAGACTTGCTCATTTCCAGGCTAGAGGTTTAAAACGTATTGAGAGAGGACCCCTTTCTGCACAGGCTCAAGCCTTCCGTCGTGTGTGTTTCCATGCGCGTGAATAATACACCAGGCAGCGTAGCACGTGGTCTGCGGCCGGGAAGAAGCTCCCACTATAAGATGATGCTGTCAGGGTAGCAGGGATGGAGACGAACTTGGGGCGCACACCTGCTGTGAGGCACAACTGGAATCTAGAGTGAATGTTTCTCTTTTTTGGGGGTGGCTGCCTGTAAATGATTGGCTTACGCATCATGCCTTAGAGAGAAACCAAAGGAAGATGTCAGTGATTTGGCAATGCCTACAGGACTTGGTGGTTGTTCTAGGATTTCTGTTCTATGGCTTTCAGGTTTGGGGTACCTTTGGGGCAGCTTCGCATCCTGCGTAGTAGGATAAGGAGAGTGGGCAGTTGGGAGTCCAGTGTCTCTCCTTTGGGGAGGAGCAGCAGGAAGGCTGTGGGATGGGAGTTGGGCAGGGGCTTGGAGGTTCAAGCATTTTGGTCAGTCCCTGCAACTCCCAGGGTGGTCCTTGGCTTTCCCTGGGTGCTAGTTAGAAATGCAGAATCTCAGGCCCCAACCCAGACCAGCTGATATGTAAAGATGCCCATGTGACTCATAGGCAAGAAAGTTTGAGAAGCCCTGAGCTAGGTAAGTCTCTCTGTCTTGGTCCATGAGAAACCTGTGGCCACTTCTCTAGCTGCTCTTTCCCGCCTGGGAGGGACGTTCTGGTAGCCACAGTCCCCCTTATTTCCACATAGAAGGGGGGCAGCGGGCAAGGAGAATCCGCTGCAGAAACACTGCTTGGCCTGGGCGGGTGGGAGACACAGGAAAGGGACAGTAAGTACTCAAGCGAACGTGGTCCGAGCCTATCGATTACACCCGCTGCTCGAGCCTTCCTTCCGCCGAGGCCCCTTGTGGCTCAGCTTCTGCTGAGAGAAGCAGCGTTGGGTACTTTGTCCTTTGTGGAGCTGGAGACCCTCGTTCCAGGGGCTCCCTCAGCTTTCTGCAAATTCTCACACCTTGTCCTCAGAGTACTAGGGGTTGTTTTTGTTTTTAAATATGTTTTTATTGATCTTAGAGAGAGAAGAAGGGAGAGGGAGTGAGAGATAGAAACATCGATGAGAGAGAAACATCAATTGGTTGCCTCCTGCACGCCCCCTACTGGGGATTGAGCCTGCAACCCGGGCATGTGCCCTGGTCAGGAATCAAACCATCGACCTCCTGGTGCACGGGAGGATGCTCAGCCACTGAGCCACACTGGCTGGACCCCTGTTCTTTTAACAAGCTCAGCCTGCTTCGACTGTGATACCACTTATGTCCTGGTCTCTGCAAAACCCATCGCAGATAGGAAACCCATGGCTATGAGGATCGAGATGGAAGGGCCAGGATGGAGGGAGGGATGTGAGGAAGGTTAAAGGCAGTGGTTTTACCCTCAGATGACTAAGACCAGGATGTGGCGTTTGCCAAGACGAGAAAGCTGGATTGGAGCATGTCTGGGGGAAGTTGATGAGTTTGGGCTGGGATCCAAGAAGCAGGTGAGTCAGGATTGTCGCTGAGAGACCAGCCAGGACCAGGGAGAGATCTTGGGTCCCACCTCACTAGGCTGGAGCTCCGCCCATCTGTGGTCACCTACGAGAAAGTAGAGATTTGGTCCCTGTCATCCTGCTGTGGCTCCTGACCCATTGCTCAGCCTGGGAGCTACAGAGAGGCTCCAGCGACTGATCTTGTTCCACTCGCCTCCTGGGGTTTCTCAGAGGTGGGGTGGCACATCTGTGAAGACTGAGAAGACCTAAGTTCCAGACAGCAGCGAAAGTGGGGACACTCTGGGCCGGAAAACTGCCAGTATTTAAGTAACTGAGAGGCCAGAAGTGGCCGCCGGGGCTCCTGGCAGGAATCTGTCTTTGTGCCTCATTGGATCTCTTTCGAAGCTTCTTTCTGGAGGTGACCCCTGGCTGAGTCATTTGGCTTGAATGGCAGCGGTCCCAGTGTGGTCTGTGGACAGCGGCCCTGTGCCTGAGGCAGAGTCCACTCCGGACATTATCATTGGACAACATTAGTGGGATTTTCCCCCTAAAGCTGAATACGCTGCACAGCTGTCTGTGGACCGGGAGGGGGCTGAGACCCAGAGGACCCTCCAGGGGCCGTATTAGTTCAAGTTGCTGTTACACAAAGTCCGGAGCTTCAATGTGGCTTAAACGGCAGACATTTATTTCTCGTAGTTCTGGAGGCCGGGAGACCCTAGATCAGTGTGTCAGGGGTTGGTGTCTGGGGAGGGCCACCGCCTGGCTTACGGATGACCCTTTTCTTACATCTGCACAAGTCAGAGAAGGGGGAGGGGAGGGAGAGCAAACTCTCCGGGGTCTCTTCTTGTTAGGGCACTAATCCCATCATAGGGGCTCCACCCTCATGGTCTAATTACTCGGGGGTTAGAGTTTCAATAGGCAGATTTCAGGGGACACAAGCATTGAGTTCGTAGCAGGTGCTTTTCCTTGGCTTTCATTCCTAGATATGTCAGCACGACCCCCGTGGCCAGGTGCCCGTGGGTGGGGGTTCCCAGCCCTGCACCCCCTTCTCTGTGGGACTTACCTGCAGGTTTTCTATAAAATCTGATGGCAAGAACATTCCGAGGCCCTCAAGGCGGCTGTCATTGGCCCAAGGAATCCCGCCATCGCTCTCTGCTGGGCGCTGAGATGGGGCACCTGCTGATTGTGGGGCAGGCAGCTAGGACAGGGTGCTGATTGAGTGACTGGACAAGTGGGACATCCAGGTCGTTGGATTCTGGGCCAGTCTCCCCCCATGGACCCTTCTGCCCCCATCCCCATGTTTCTTTGTCTAGGGCCTATTTCTGTGGCTATCGTTCTGGTTGCCTAGGAACCACTTTAGCTTGAAATATGATGGGCTGTTCTTGACAGATGGATTGCCTGAGCTGGGGCAGTGTACCGGGCAGGGTAAGCAAAAACCGTGGAACAATTCCGTCCTGTCCCCCTCAGATTAACAATGAGGACTTGGGCACTGTAAACAGTTGTTCCGGGAAAACCGATTGTTCGTGGACTGGTGCTCCTGTTTTGGGCCGGACGGAGTCTGGGGACGACGGCAGGGCCACAAAGAACCCAGTCAGCCAGAACTGCTCAGACACATCCACCCGTGTTGGAAGCAGTAGCTGGATGACACTGGTCCTGTTTATATTTACACGTTCACGTTGGCAGCTGTTTCTGGAGAGCGGCGTGTGATTTGCATCCCCAAACCTGGCAGCAGCCGGATGCTGCTGAGCGCAGAGCTCTGCCTCTCAGCCTTGCTGAGTCGGCTCAGGTGTTTTCCATTACAGACACCGTCCCCATCCATCCTGTGAAGCAGGCACTTCTGCGCCCATTTTATAGATGGAAACTGAGGCCTCTGGGTGGCTTAAATCAAGAGGTCAGCAGACTTTTCTGTAAAGGGCTTGGCAGGAAATATTTTAGACTCTGGAGGCCGTGTAGTCTTGGTCACAACAATTTAACTGCTGTCAGAGGGCGAAAGCAGCCACAGACGTTAGTAAACCGACGTTCCCGGAAAACTTTATTCACAGAAACGGGAGGTGGGCTGTCGTCTGCTGAGCCCTGGTCCTACAGCTGGCTGGTGCGGACCCGTGTCCCTTCCCTCATGACCTCATGGCTGTTTGTCTGTACACAGGTCCTCAGTCTTCGCCCTGGGCCACCTTCTTTGTCTGTCTGTCCTGTTCCTCTGAGACCTCTCACCTGTGCTCGTGGACTTTACGCTGTTGTGTACCATGCACAGCATCCCCGCCAGTACCCATCCCTTTCGCCCGAGCGGTGTGCTTAACTCAGCTGCTCACTTCCTCTCCTTGGGTTTCTAATGGGAGCTCGGGCTTCACGCGTCCAGAATAGAACCAGCGGCCTCCCTCCTCTCAAAAACAAAACCACATACGTACAAATCAAGTCAGTTCCCACCTCAGCACACGGCGCTTCATCCAGCCAGCTGCTCCGATCAGAAACCTGGTCGTCAAGTCTCCTCCTTTTCCCTCGCCTCCCTTCTTCCCAAAATCATGCTCCTTCCCCATATCTGCTTCCGCTGCTGCGAGTGTAAAATCCATCCCCTAGGGCCCCACCCGCCCCTTGCGTGCTCTTGGCCGCACTGGCCGCTTGTCCGCGCTTTGAATGGGCATCGGGCGGCCTAAACACCTTGTGAGTGCCGGAGCCTGAATCTCACAGCTGGACCCGCCGGGGCCTCAGGCAGCGCAGAGGGTGTTGTTTCCTTACATCCCACAAGCACTCAGCCTTTCCCTCGGGTCCTTCCTCAGAGTGAGTCAGGTCGTTGTTTTATCTTGCTTGAACTTCCAATTTGCTAAAAAGTTTATTTTTAGACGGACTGTGCCATTAGGTAAGCTAAAAATCAAGAAATAGCTTAGACTGCAGATTCTCTCTCTCCTGAGGAGACGTAATGGACAGTCCATTTGAAGAAAAAAGTGACCCGCGTGGGTCCTCGGTCCAGGCCTCCCCTGAGTCAGAGGCCGGGGGAGGCGCCCAACCTGTTGTGGCCGCCCGCCCCAGGGGACCGTGCAGTCTGCAGCTCTCCCTGCAGGCTCCGGCTTCCCTGGGGTCAGACCTGGAGCTCTCTGGGACTTCAGAGGCAGTCAGCCCCACTTTTGCTTAGTTACCCAGGGTCCCTTCCTGTTTCTTGCAGTCACAGTGTGCACCTGGCTGTCACCTGGTCCTTAGCACCTCGATCGGTGTGTCTTTCACCTTCACCTCCCTGCCTCTCTCACTGGGTCGCAGCCTGACCTAGCGGCGGCCAGTGGCCCCGTGGCCATGGTCCCTCTGCGCCCTGCTGACGTTTCCCCGTAGCCACCAGGTGACAGCTTCTGAATCTGAAAGTGGGACCTGCCTCGTAAACCTGACAGATGCGAGGAACCTTGTGACAGTGTGACATCATCTGCTTGGATTGTCCCTAGGGTGTCGGCCTGGAAAATTCTAGCAGCCCAGCCTGCCAGGGCTAGCGTGATGTTTATGGAAGACGGCGCCTGACCCAGGGCTTCGCAGTCGCCTGACGGTCCAGGGAGGCGCTCGGCCTTTGGTGGTGTTGAGTTCACGCTCTCTCTTCGCCTCAATACTGAGGAGCAATATTGCAGAGGAAAGTCCTTGTCTTTGTGCAGGACAGGCAAGAGAAAGCGAGACCCTTTGCAGTGAGCCCGGAAAATTTACCTGTCTGATCAGTTTTTGATTTAGGCAGGAGGTGCGTGTCTGTGTGTGTGCATGTCTGCGTGTCTGTGCGTGTGCATGTCTGCGTGTCTGTGTGTGTGTGTCTGTACATGTGCGCGCAGTTTTTGATTTAGGCAGGAGGTGCGTGTCTGTGTGTGCGTGTCTGTGTGTGTGTGCGTGTCTGTGCATGTGCGTGTCTGCGTGTGTGTCTGTGCGTGTGCATGTCTGCGTGTCTCTGTGTGTGTCTGCATGTGCGTGCATGTCTGCGTGTGTGTGCACGTGTGTGCGTGTGTGCGCGTGTCTGCATGTGTCTGCATGTGTGTGCATTGTGTGTGCGTGTCTGTGCATGTGTATGTGCATGTCTGTGCGTGTGGGTGGGGGCAGCAAGGACAGGTTTGTTTGACGGGGCTTTCTGAGGTGCACTGTTTTGATGAATAGAATTCAGTGCACAGCAGTTTCAAAAATATCTGCTCCCTCGCAAACCCATCGAACCCTTTCTCACGTGAGCTGGAGGGACACACGCGACAGTGTGATTCTCTGAGAGCTCAGCTCCCTTTCTGGACAGTCTCCTTCTCTCTCCAGGGACAGCGGGTGGTCTTGGGCCTGACGCAGGGCTCTGGGTCAGCACCCTCACCTTTCCCTTGGCTGCATCCTGGGGGAGGGAGGCGGAAGGAGGCCTCCATTCTGATTGGCAGCTCGCTTGCTCTTCTCGCTCGGGCGGTACCCTCCCCCTGGAGGAGCTCGGAGGGTGGGGCTTATGTCATGGGAAGCCCCCCCCCAAGAGGGTCTGCGCTGTGTCTTCCCTCTTGGTGGGTGGTCTCGAGACCCTCCATCCCCAGACCACTCTCGCGCTGGGAGCTGCCAACTGCAGTTCTGAGGAGTGGATGTAGAAATAGATACACATGTGAAAATATCCCCACCCTTTTTAAAAATAGGTGTGTTTTTATTTTAGAGAGATAGGAAGGGAGAGGGAGGGAGAGAGAGAGAAACATTGATGAGAAACGTTGATCGGCTGCCTCCTGCACACCCCCTACTGGGGATCGAACCCATAACCTGGGCATGTACCCTGACTGGGAATCGAACCGTGACCTCCTGGTGCAGGGGACACCGCTCAACCACTGAGCCATGCCGGCCAGGCGGGCAGGATATGTTTGAAGCTCATAGAGAAGTGGACAAATAGGCCTAACCCAGTGTCAGCACATAATAGCTACTATAATGCTTGTCAGCTGGGAATTGAAGTCATTCAATTCGTGTCTGGCCATTAAGAGCAGTCTCTTTACACTGTATTTATATACAGGTATCCCCCAAAAAAGTATGCACACTTCCACAGCTGAGAGCTCAATTTTGAAAATGAAATGTATTTTAATAAACACTGCCTTTATAGTTATCCAAAGTGTGTGTATACATTTTTTGGGACACCCTATATATATTTACACATCTATCTCATTGTATTTGTATATTTACTTACACAGAGAACGTAGTGTATGCATATGGTGGTAAATATATTTTCTTATAATTCAGAAACATCTTAGCAGGCTGCAGTGGCACGTTTCTCTGTCTGATGCATCTTCATGGCAAATTAATTTCCTTTCATTTTGAAAGCGTGTGAAGCCGTAACAGAATAATTTCTGGTACCTTAGTTTTCCGTCGTAGAAAAACAATCGGGCAGCTGCTGGAAACTGCCTTTATACTTCGGGACTGTGAAATGCTGCCTTATTTTTATGTACCGGCTCTTTGTGGGTGGACTGCAGAAATCCCTGCTCCTGGAAATGTTTCTGAGCCCCCTGGGAAACTGGGGAGGGAAAACGGAGCTAATTAAAAAAGCTGCCACCCGCCTCCTCTCATTAACTTGCCCTCCGCTCCTGGGAGAGGGTGTGGAAATACGAAAACGCGGGCAGTGTCGGAGGCGAATGCCGCCCTAGGGGTCCACGGTGGCCCCTCGTGTTTGGATGCAGAATAAATAGTTCATAGCAAAGAGGCAACGAGCCACAGGGGCGCTGGTGTGCCCGCTCCCGCCTCCCCTCTGCCTCCCACGCAGGGCGGGGCGAATGGTGGTCCCTTCGAGCAGGTGCGTGGCCGGGCAGCTGCAGCCGGGGACCTCATTGGAATTCAGCAGCTTGAACCCCAGAGCATCCGGCCCTCCCTGCCGCTTGGTCTGCTGCTGGGAAAGAGCAGGGCCCCTTTGTGTTCGAAAGCCACGCGTCGCCAGGGCCCGGGGATGCAGGGGCACGGGAGTCTCCCTCGGACCTCTGCTGGACGCCGGAGAAGCTCACGGCATCCTCACAGCGGACTTCTCGTGACATCTTGAGGAGGTTTAGATCCTGGAGATCCCAGCTGGGGAATTCAGAGGGCAGTTTGGGGAGCAGAGATGGCTGTGTCCTTCTGGAGGCTGTGGCCCCCCGTGGAGTGGGCCCGGTGCGTGTGGATGGCGGTGACCAGCAGTGGGGACTCCCGGCTGCTGGTCCTTCAAGAAAGCCCTGGAAGGAGGCAAGTTACTCTGTGCACTTTGTCAGCGTTTCCCCTGATGATTGCAGTGCTCCCCAGGGGCCAGGGCGACACCCAGGGCCCACCGGGCAGGTTCGGACGCTTGATCTCTTAGATGCTCGGTTCTGTAACTTTCTCATGGTTTTCATACCTGTAAGTGGACTCTGCAAACCTTGGGCACCTGGATCTGTGGTTGTCGAGTGTGGATTTAAATTCTGCCTGAGACGGAAGCTGAGCCCTTTCATGTTCATGTCCGTCTGTAAGAAGCCAATGTGGCCCCTGTGGGGTTTACATGAATCAGGTCTTTGCTTGTGAAATTGGATAGTTCGCAGGCTTTGGCTCTTGGGACCCCATCAGAAGCAGCTGTGATGTTTCTCTTCATCTTTGGGGTCCCTGGAGGGGTTTGTGGCTAGTTGGAGGAGCCAGGGTCCTTGGAGGGGAGGGGTGGGGGGGCCTTTGGCATCGATAAAGTGTAAAAACAACACTGATGTAGAGTTTCTGAAGGCGACCTCACCAGATGGCCCCTTTTTTCAGGCCCGGCTGATGCGGAGATGGCTGGGCTGGTTCCTAGTCTCTGTGCAGCTGGCAGGTGGTCTTTAGAAGATGCTGACCTCGGCCCAGGTCACTGGCCCTTTGACCCTGCTAGGAGCTGGGCAGCCTGAGCAGTTCATGCCCAGGCTCACCTGACGTGTCACCCTGATTACCCATCTTCACCAGGATTGCCCTCCGGGCCACCTGTGCCAGCAGCAGTCCTAAGTGCCCGCCCTCTTGATAATTGCGTCCCTTGCTGCCAATGAGTAAATGGCATTTTGGTTTATTTAAAGTATCCTGAGAGGTGGGAATCAGCCAGGTGGTGCTTCTCGTGCTCTGGCGTCCTCAGAGCGAGGTGGGGCCAGGACCATGGACGCTGGGGCTCTTCGGCGAGTGAGGAGCTGCCTTTAGCCGGAGGACACTCGCCTGGCATGGCGATTGGGGAGGCATTCATCTGGCTTAAAATTGAGTCCCCGGCAGAGGGAGGGTGATGGAGAAGGGCGGCCTGCTCTAGGTTTTCTTGAGTCCAGGACAAGGCTTTAGTTTGGATTCGTGGCTTCCCCATGTCACCAGGCGGGGCGTCCTCTGGGTGGAATTTTGGTCCATTTTTCTAAGTGAAGGATTTTCTTGGAGAGCAGACTTTCCTGCAGAGCAGCGAGGGCCGTTCCACATGGTGGGGTCACTGCCTCGGGTCTCGGTGGGGCTCGTCCTCCAGCTGACTGGCTGCGGGCTCCATTTGTTCACTCGCTCGCTCACACGTTTATTCTCTGCCTCCTGGCTCAGTCTTGGCGATGCTGCGATTCCCAGCTGCCCTCCTGACCTTTCAGCTCAGTGGAGAAGAAAGATCATAAATGCGATGAGAGAGAATAAGTCCGTAGTAAACGAGGCTGAGAAGCACTGGGGGGGGGGGGGGGAGGGCTGAGTGACAGGGAGTCGGGGTCCTGGGGTGTTCTGGAGCCACAGCATCGAACGTGTTCCTGGGACCCCTCCTTATCAGTGTGGACCAACCCCAGGCAACACATGCCAACAGGGATCGAAAGATGCCACTGCGTTTGGATTTGCCACGAAGGCCAGAAATGTGTATTTCGAGTAGAGCTGAATTCAGAGAACGTTTCACTTGGGCACAAAGCAAATGATAGTGAGATTCGCGCCCTTGGGACTCATGCTGTGCAATGACGTTCCTCAGGCCTGTCCTCAAACAGTGTAGTTGGGCAGTGAGCCTAGTTCCCCCTGGGGGTCAGGAGGCCAAGTGCAGCTCAGCAGCTCTGGCCCCTGGCCCCTGGCCCCCGGGAGCAAGCGCAGCCCTGGCTCTGCCTAACCTGTGTCTCTTCCTCTCTCCATCAGGAGTTCTGACTCTGAAGAAGCATTTGAGACCCCAGAGTCGACGACCCCTGTCAAAGCCCCACCGGCCCCACCCCCGCCACCCCCGGAGGTCACTCCAGAGCCTGAGGTCAGCGTGCCAGTGCCACCTTCCCCGGAAAAAACAGGTAACCAAGGGCCAGTGCCCTCTGGGGAGACAAAGCGACTGCTGCTCCTGGGGCGGGGCTGGAGGAGGGCACCCACCCCCGGGGCTGTCGCTGGGGCCTCTCTCTGAGCTGTGTTTTTGGGAGTGAAGCTGAGGGAGAGCTGGTACAGCAGGTGGGTCTGTGTTTACTTTGCAGGTGTTTGGGGGAGGCTTCTGGGAAGACCGCTCCTTTAGCCCTGGATGCCTCCACCTGCACCCAGATTGGGTCTGAGTGGGGCAGGTGGGTCTTGGGCGTTTTTGGCGCCACCTTGGGGTCCACTCTCTGGCCCTTTGCTCCCGTGAGAACACTGGTCTGGGCGGCCCATAGAATCTGCAGTTTTATTAGAGGACACGGCCCCATGGACGTGGGGAAGGAAGATGTTTAGTAAACAGGCGAGAAGAGAAAGGGATAGGTCTCCGCATCCACGCAGGGATGGCCCGTTTATTTCTCATTAGCCTCGAGTTACCTGGTTTCCTACCCCTTTCCCACATTCTTTCTCCCCTCGTGTGGCTTAAAATACAGGCGTTTCTAAAGTAGCTTTGAGATGGGTGGTCTCGAGGGGATGGGACGGATCTCATTTCCCGGCCGCCACCTGCCCGCCTGGCTGGTGCTCTCTGCCCTTGCCCTGCAGGTGCCCAGCAGGGACGGGCCCGCCTCTGGCCTGGAAGGAGATGGGACTGTGAGAAATGGCCCCGCAGGCGGGTCAGGGCCCGGGCGGTACCATCCTTAGACCCGGCCAGCCTGGGCCCCGCACCGTAGAGGGCCCCCCTTCCTCAGGACACAGCCCCCACTGTGGGAGGAGTCTGGGGGCTGCACCCCTTCCGGACATGCTGTGATACCCAGGAGCGGCCCCGTCCTGGGCCCACCCAGCCCCCTTCTCCTGGCCCATCCCCCCAGGGCTGACTGTGCCCATGTTTGCACCCCTCAGCCAAGGAATAACCAAGGGTGGGGCTGGGCCCTACGGCCTCCACACACCTGTGCTCGAGGCCGCCCCAGGTGAGGGATGGAGCTTGGGCGGGAGAAGGAACGGGCTGAGGGCGGGGCCTGCGCTTGTGATCCCGCCCTGTTGGGGAGCCAGGGGGGTCTGTAAAATAAAATAACATTTTGACTTTAATGTTGGTTCTGGAAAGAAATGGGTACAATTCTTTTTTCCTGCCCTGGGTCCAAGCAGGCTGTTGTTGCAGAAAGGGTGGAGACGCCTGGGCTTGTTGCTGGGGAAGGAGGGCGAGGACCGTTGTCAGGGAGACAGGTGTCTGTGCTGGCGTCCGATGAGCGCAGTTGTCCCATCTCCCCCTTTAGACAGCCCGTTAGCAGGGCGTCTGACCCTGCATGGCCAGTCGCGGCTGAGCTCGGAGGGCGCAGTTATTGGAATTATTTGATTCTTCTGGGAAAGAAACCAGGAGGGCAGCTTACATTTCCCAGAGCATTTTATATACTAAAGTGTATAAAACATTAATTTTCTTTTTTTTTTCTTTTTAAATATATCTTTATTGATTTCAGAGAGAGGAAAGGAGAGGGAGAGAGAGAGATAGAAACGTCAGTGATGAGAGAGTCACTGATCGGCTGCAGCCCGCAACCCGGGCATGTGCCCTGACCGGGAATCGAACCCTGATCGCCTGGATCCTAGGTTGACGCTTAACCACTGAGCCACGCCCGGCCGGGCACATTCATTTTCTATGATATTATTTAAAAACTCACCCTTAAGTGTAGTGGACAGAGAATGACAGATGGTAACCGCCAGGTTAAATGTGTGATTGAGAATAAACTGTCCTCTTTGGCAGGTGTCGCAGTGCAGGGGTGCTTTAGAAAAGAATTAGAATTAGAAGAAAAAGGGAAACGGCGGTGTGTTGTGGCGTGTGGTCCATCCCCAAGCGCCGGGGCACGTGCAGAGGGAGGCCACTGCCGTGAGCGCGAGTGGCCGCTGGGGTCTCCAGCCGCGCACCCTGGCCGCCTCCCGGGATGCTCGGCCCCTCTGCTCCGTCCTCCGGCCCGTCCTCGCTCCCTCCGCCTCGCTTCCTTTTCGACAAAGCAAAACAATGCCCATTCTTAGAAAGAAACACTCGCAGGACACCCGCCTCTTTCTTGGATGGCAGTTTCCGAAAGAGTAAGCGTTACCGAGGCCCCCCGGAAGGGGTGGGAGCCCTTAATCCCTCGGAACTTTTTACTGGAACTTTAATTACACCGGTTGGAGTCTGACCACGGACCTGACGCTTCTCCTTGGGAAACTGCAGCGAGGCGAGATGTCTGCAGGTTATTTGGCGAGAACGCTTCGGCCGGGACTGTGTCTGCTAAAGCCCCCGGCTCGGGCTGTACGAAGATCCGTGTGATGTGCAGAAAAGTCCGCTGGTCCTTCTGTGGGCAGCGTGGGGCGTCGCCCGGGCGTGAGGAGTGGCGTCTGCTTGCCAGGGGCTGGAGGAGGCAGCGTCCTGAGAACCTGGGGAAGAAAGGGCCAGGGAGGAGAGGCTGCTGTTCGGTCTCCTCCGCAGAGTGCCCAGGACGTTGCCAAAGGGACCAAAACACCACGTGAAACAATAGGCGAGACCTTTGGCGCTGAATAAAGACCCGACTTTTCCTCCTGGAAACTTACATTTTACAGAACCAATCACCTTATCTTGGGTCTTGCCGGCACGTTTGTGCTTCACCGGACAAGGACGGGAGTCGCTGGGCTCACCTTGCATCTCTCCGCCCTGGTCGGGGCCGGGCCAGGGTGCAGCTCATCCCAGCCGTTTTCTTTTCTTATCTGTGAAATGAAGAGGCCAACCGGCGAGTCCCCTGAGGTCCTCCCCCTCGGACGTCCATGGTCCCGGGGATGGAGCACTTCGCCGCCGCACAGCCCCCGTGTAGTTAGAGCCCAGCCTGGGCACCGAGGGATGTAATTAAATGTCCCACAATTAAATAATAGCTCCCATTTAGCACCCGCCGCATGCTGGGTCTGTCCTAGGTCTCTCCTGCTGCATCTCCCGCTCGGATAAAGGGATAAACATCACGAATTACAGTAGTTACTGTTGATGCACTTGGGTGAACGCTGTGCGCCCTGCATAGGAGACCAGTTACCTTTGATACATGCCCCCGGTGCCCCCTGGTTCATGCCTTTACCTGGTTTCCCATCTTTGTTTAAACGTCTCCCCCTTGGAGGGCTCTGCCCAGCGACCTTATTTTGACATTGCGGGGCCCCTCCCCGGCTTCGTTGTCTCCACGGCGCGTGTCTGAGGGTCCATGTGTTTTCCTGGCTTATTTGTTCCTTGACTGTCTTCTCCCTGAAGAACATGACTCCCCAGAGCACAAGGATTTTGTTGGTTTTGTTCATTGTTGGGTCCCCGGCACCCAGAACGGTGCCTGGTCCCAGTCAGGCGCTTGGTAAATGTTTCTGACGACAGAATGATCTGGGCTGTTCTGTAAACGGCCCTGTCGCTCCTGCTTACAGAGGAGGGGCCTGCGGGTAAGCCTGTCCCGGCCGGGAGCTGATATGGGTGAGGGCGGGACTGATGCCCGCGGGATGGGCCGGGTTGGCCGGGGGCTCTGCTGAGAGGGTGATAGTCTGGCACGAGATGAGAAATGCTCCCAAGTGTCCTGTGTCCTTACGTGACTGCCTTGTCTGGTGTCCTCAGGATGCGGCGCTGAGACGGTCCCGGTCCCCGATGGCCCGCGCTGCACGTCGGCGGAAGGCAGTCCTTTCCGGCCCCCCGCCCACCCCTTCTCCACCGTCTTCGACGAAGACAAGCCGATAGCCAGCAGTGGGACCTACAACCTGGACTTTGACAACATCGAGCTGGTCGATCATTTCCAGACCTCGGAGCCCCGCCCCCCAGACTCTAAGAATCAGGAATGCAAAGCAAGCACGCGGAGGAAGTCCACGGACTCCGTCCCCCCCTCCAAGTCCACGCTGTCCCGCTCTCTCAGCCTGCAGGCCAGCGACTTTGACGGTGCTTCCTGCTCAGGCAACACCGAGGCCCCGGCGCCGGAGGCCAACAGCACAGGCCCGGGCAGCGATTCCAGCACCCTTAAGAGAACTAAGAAACCGAGGCCTCCTTCCTTAAAGAAGAAACCGGCCGCGAAGAAACCCTCGGAGACACCCCCAGTGAGAGAGACCCAGCAAGAGCCAGCTGAGGAGAGTCCCGTCCCCAGTGAGGAGAGTCACGCACCCGAGACAAAGACAGAACCGGCCCCGCCGGAAGGTTCTGGACCCGCCCTCACCGAGGAGGCACCCCTGGAACCTGCCGCTGTGCCCAAGGCCGCCTGCCCTCTGGACTCGGAGGGCGCAGAAGGGGCTGTCCCCCCAGCTCCCGGAGGCGGCAGAGTGCAGAACTCGCCCCCCGTCGGAAGGAAAACGGTGCCTCCTGCCTCGGCCCCGGAGGCAGAGGAGGTGACCCCGGCAGACGGCCTGGGGCAGGAGGGCTCCCCCGCCAAAGGGCTCCCGGTGAGGCTGGAGTTTGACTATTCCGAGGACAAGGGTAGTTGGGACAGCCAGCAGGAAAACCCCCCTCCTACCAAAAAGACAGGCAAAAAGCCAGTTGCCAAAATGCCCCTAAGGAGGCCAAAGATGAAAAAAGCCCCCGAGAAACTGGACAGCACTCCTGCCTCGCCCACCAGGTCCCCCGCGGACCCCAGTGACATCCCGATTGCCAAAGGTACCTACACCTTTGATATTGACAAGTGGGATGACCCCAATTTTGACCCCTTTTCTTCCACCTCAAAAATGCAGGAGTCTCCCACCCTGCCCCAGCCGTCGTATGGCTCTGACCCGGGCGCCTGTGGCGAGTCCGTCGGCCCCTGTAAGGCCTCCTCTAAGACCCCCAGCTCACCCTCTAAATCCCCAGCCTCCTTCGAGATCCCGGCCAGTGCCACGGAGGCCAACGGAGTAGACGGAGACGGGCTGAGCAAACCCGCCAAGAAAAAGAAGACTCCGCTGAAGACGTAAGTCCAGGGGGCCCGGCGGGGCCGGGCGGCGGCTGGACGCTTGGTCACCTGCCTGGGTAAACTGGAGCCGCCCGCACCCCCCCCACGTCGGCCATGGTGGCGCCACGTTTGGGGCGGGACACCACCGTGGCATTTCCCGACCCACGTGTCCCTTTGGGTCTCGAGTCCTTGACCTTTTGCCTTAGTGAGTCTGTGGTCTGCTGAGCCCTGACCTCCGACCCCAGGGGAGTGCTGGGGAGCCCGCAGAAAGGGAACAGTCCAGCAGAGACCTGCTCAGCCTCCCTGTGGTCTTTCCCATTTAGCCTGTGAATTATATTTTTTTGGAGCTCCTCCTAGCAGCTTGGGAGATAGGCTGTTTAAAATGTTGTTTAAATGTATAGTATTTATTTCTGCCCATTAATGAGATGAGTCCAGGAGGCAAATGCAGTTGGCTCCGGGCAGCCTGGGCGTCTCCCTGTCCCCCAGCCAGCCCGTGAGAAATACCCGCTGGTCTCCATTCCTCTCTGTAGCATCTTTTGCAGATGAGTCCACAGGCCCTATAGACCCAGAAGAGGTCAGTGGGGCCTGAAAGGGAAAAGCCATCCCCTCAGTCCCGGAGGCCGTTAATAACTGGGCCATTGTTCACAAACACTCCCCAGGTAGATTACCTTACGTCCCTGCCTCCAGAACTCGTCCCGGGCCCCAGCCCTAACTCGGGTGGCTGCAGGTCCATTCTCAGGACTTTGGTCCAAGCGTGGTGTGGCTTGGTAGCAGGGGCCTTTCTCCTTGCTCTCGTGTGAAGCATTGTCAATAATTTAACAAGGCTGCAGAGACCAGCAGAACAGCCCACAGCTGCTGGCCCTGTGAATCCCGCTGAGCCTGCCTGGCGCTAACCGATCGAGGCGGGTGCCCTGTTTACCTCCATCCTGGGCTCTCTCGAGCGAGCATCTCACATTTGAGAAGAGCCCGGGGCTTCCTGAACAGAGGTTCCCTAAGCGGGCTTTGGCCTTGGGTGACCCTGCAGCTGTCTGGTGGGAGGTGGGAGGCACTCCTGGCCAAAAATGTGGACTTTTCTTAGATCAGTTACCCAAACAGTCTTCTGTGAGAGGCTCCATAGATCTGTGTTAGAAGCTTTATTTTAAGCCTCAAGCGAGAGAAGTTGGAAATGCTCAGACTGCAAAGTCATGTTCTGTCATCTTGAACTAGAGCCAGCTTGTGGGCACCGCCTTCTGCTTGGGCTCCTCAGGCCCCCCCGCCCCCCCATAGCTGGCCTGGCTACCCTGTTCTAGCCTCAGAGCCGCCAGAGGTCTGGGAAGCCAGCCCACCTTGCACTCTCACCTCTGGGGCAGATGGCTTGGGATCCTACGCTGGGACAAGGCTCTTTTGAATTGAATTTAATTTTTTTCATTAATCGTAACCCGAGGATATTTTTTCCATTGGATTTTTTTTTTTTTTTAGAGAGAGTGGAAGGGAAGGGGAGAGACAGAGAGAGAGGAACGTCCGTGTAAGAGAGAAACATTGACAGGTTGCCTCCCACACATGCCCCGACCGGGGATGGAGCCCGCACCTGAGGTACGTGCCCTTGATCGGGAATCGAACCCGAGACCCTTCAGTGCTCGGGCCGACGCTCTAACCACGGAGCCACACCGGCCAGCGCTGGGGACGAGGCTCGTAGGCACCGGGGCTTTATGGGATCCCTGGAACCATCACAGGAGGCATCTCCCAGGAGGCCCTCTCCAGAAAGTGTCCACGCTCCCCGGCGGACCGTAGCGGGCGGCTGCTGTGTCCTGACCGGTTAATAACCAGCCAGCTGCAGATCTATCTTTTTGTCAGTTCCTTCTGTCTGTCTCTCTCTCTCTTTGTCTTCTTGTCTCAGGATGGTTGAAGATGTGATGTCTGTGTGTTCTCTGTTGTAAGTAAATTTAACGGAACCCGCCTCCTTCGCTGAATGTGCTTTGTCCTGCCTTGTCTTCGCCACCAAGCCCTTTTCCATTCCACGCCGCGGCTGCTCCCTGCACATCCCTGGGGCGGGCTGGGGATGGCGGGCGCGGGCTTCCCGGGGGCAGGGGTCATTTTCTGTCTCATAGTGATTCGCGTCGGTGAAGCTGCTTGGCTGTGAAAACATGATCATCCAGCGTCTGCTTGCTTGTCGGGAATGGAACTTTCCCCCTTGCACATCGGATAAGACATGTTCATCTGAAACCCATGCTTTTTTTTTTTTAAACTCTCATTTCTTTCATTTTAAGTCGATCTAGGCCAGGGGTGGGAACCTCTTTTCTGCCCAGGGCTATTTGGATACTTGTAACATCCTTCGAGGGCGATACAAAATGACCGGCTTAAAAATTAGCCTGCTCTATGTGGTCAAACATTTAATTAACTCATCAAATGGGCCAGACAGAATCATTTCACAGGCCTTATACGGCCTGCGGGCCGGACGTTCCCCACCCCTGATCTAGGCGGGCGATCGCTTTCAAAGTACCTTGGCTTCATGGGAGCATGGCCATCCTGCCCGGCCACGGGTGGCAAGTGACAGCTGTGGCTTGTTCTCGCTGACACGTGAAGCAGAAACGCTCGGGCTGTTTCCAAATTGAGACCCGTGGAAGCCCCTGAAGTCGGGGTTGGCTCTGAGCGGGGCTCACGGCTGTGAGAACCATCGCCCAACAGCTCGGGGCCTGCGTCCTCAGTCACCCAGGACCAGGCTGGGCATCGGCGTGCCACCTGTGGGGTGTGGTCCTGCTGGGCATCGGGGAAACAGAGCAGACCACCCCTGTGTCTCTGCTGCTTTGCCTCCCGGCCAGGAGGGGTCTGTGGGCAGCTCCCAGGGGCCCAAGGACAAGCACCCTCTCTGCCACCCTGTTCTCCAGGGGAAGCTGGCCTGGTCCCAGGCGTCCCACAGCCCCGGCAGAGGGTTGAGTCTCTCAGGTTCTCTTCTGCCCAAGGGAGTTTAGTATTTGAGAGCCATTAAGCTACTTAAAAAACACACAGCCGATATATTTATATGCATGGATAAATATATGCTTCGAGCTACGATTGCACTGTTCGTATGGCAGATGCCGCAAGTGCTGTAAATAACCGTTCGTAGTATTTTTCGTGAGTGAGTGCCATGGCTGGAGCGTTTATTTGAGAGAACACAGGAAGGAACTTGGTCACCAAGTTGCCCGACCACCAGTTGACGTGTGGAGCAGGGGAGGGGGAGGGATCTGAGGATAAGGGGCTCCCCCGCCCCAGACCCTTGTTTTGCTGGGGGCAGGACGTGACCATGAGACCAGGGGGTGGGGGCCAGTCTGCAGGTGGAGAAGCCTCCATTCTGACCACGGAAATGGTCCCTGACCTCCCAGTGGACTTAGTGGAACCATCTAGGCTGCAAGTCCCTTCCTCTGGCCCCTTCGGGAGTCTTTGTCTGATGTTTCCTTGGCCTCACACCCTCGCTGCCTCCAGTTATTTTTATGAAGGAGAAAGAAAGGAAAAAAAGACCAGAATCTTGTCTGTTCACTATGGTTAGGAAAAGTCATTTAAAAAAAATCATTTATCCCTGAAAAGAGTTCCAGGGATTGATGGTCAACGGTGTGAATGTGCTTAACGCTACTGAACTGTACAGTTAAAAATACTTAAGATGGTAAATGTTATGTTCTGTGTATTTTTTACCAAAGTTTAAAAGAATGATCCCACCTCCAGCCCTGCCTGTAGTCAGACACCCCCCCCAGGGCACTTCCTGGGAGTAGGCAGGAGTCTGCCGGGTCTCCCCGAGCACCCGGACCTTCTCCCCGTCTCTTCAGCCCCAGCGTCGTCCATTAAGTGACGTGTCGACCTCTCGGCTGTGAATCTGATCCTGTCCGTTGGTGTCAGGAACCTGTATCCCTCCCTCCACAGTCGTGGGTTCAGACATTCCTAGATGAATCCCAGGATATGTTATTAATCTGCTCACTCAAAATTTGCTTTTTAAAATATATATATTATTGATTTTAGAGAGAGGAAGGGAGAGGGAGAGAGAGAAACATCCATGAGAGATAAACATCCATCAAGCAATTGCCTCCTCCAGGCCCCCTACTGGGGATCGAGCCTGCAACCCGGGCATGTGCCCTGACCGGGAATCGAACCTGGGACCTCTTGGTTCCTGGGCCGACGCTGAGCCACACTGGCCAGGCCGAAATTTGCTTTGTAAAATAAGGGAAGTAAGCACATCGGGTTAAACTTGGCTTGATGTTCCGGGTCAGCCCTCCAACATGGCATCTCTGTAAAGATTCCCAGCTCTACGAACCTTTCCTCGGGGCAGCAGTGACACCTGTTACAGGCTCAGAAGGAGCCGGCGGGTGGGCGCGGCCGGCAGGGTGGCCTGGGCAGATGCGCAGCAGAGGCGGTGGCTTCGGTCTGCTCTGTGTGCTCTGGAATGTTCTGTGCCTGTTTGTGCTCACATTTCCCATTTTGTTTCCAGTGACACGTTTAGGGTGAAAAAGTCGCCAAAACGGTCTCCCCTCTCTGATCCACCCTCTCAGGTACGATGTTGCCTTGGTGTTTACGACTCTACTGCTCGCTGGGGGTTAAGGCGGGTGATTTTTATTCCCCACCGGTCAGCAGAGCTTCTGCTCACCCGGCCATGTTCCCAGCGCCCTCTCCTTGCCTCCTACGTGGAGCGTTTCTCAGTGTTCGCGAGACACCGTTCTGGTCCCTTCACTTTGAGGGGAGGTCAGGGTGTGTCCTGGGAGTAGAAAGATATTCAGGAGAATGTCGGTGGGACTTTTTAGAGGAACCTGTAGGAATCGTGCCGGTCCACTCGGACCAGTTAATTGCTGAAAATGTATATGAATAAATATGAGGTTGGGGAAGTCTGTTGAGATAAGTGAATATAAAGTGAGAAAAAAATGAACGTAAGAAGAGCACCGGACTTTGTAACCAGAGCGGGGAGATAAAGGAGCCCGTCTCTCCTCATGCGAGTCCCAGCCCCTGCCAGATGTGAACCATGTCTTCTCCGGGGTCACAGACCAAGGAAGGTTATCCTGTGGCGAGTGTCCAGGCCACTCGAGGTCCAAACACACTCCCACTCCCAGTCTGAGCCAGCGAAGCCCCAGCAGCCAACCCCGGGCAGGGCAGGAGCTGCGGGGAGAGGCCCTCGGTCCCAGCACAGGGGTCTCAGGTCCCAGTCCCATCCCAGCTCTGCTCTGACATCCCTGGGCCCCCGCCCTGCCCTGCCCGCCCCCTGTGGGGATGGAGACGAGCCCCCTTTCTCTGTCCCCAATGGCGGGTGAGGCTGTCAGGTGCTAGTGAGCGAGTGACATGTGGGCACAGCACCGTGGCCGCAGTGATAAAATCGCCGGAAGTAAAAACTTCCTGGTCTTTCTCGACATGAAAAAGCCAGAACATCTTAAGTAACCAAGACCCCAAATCCCAGTTCTTTTTAAACCCGTGGTCACCCCCTGAAACGAGCCACCAGAAAAGGAAATTCGTAGAGTACAGAACTGATGTCCTCGGGACCACTTTGAGCAGAGCCCAGGGACACGGGGCATTTCGACAGGGACCTGTCCTAGTGCGCGGGCCCTGGACGCCTGGGTGGGGGGTTTCGGACACAGAGGCGGGACCAGAGGAGAGACTGCTCCCCTTTTCCTCGCAGGAGCCCACTCCGGCGGCGACCCCCGAAGCGCCGCCGGTGATCTCCGCGGTGGTCCACGCGACCGACGAGGAGAAGCTGGCGGTCACCAACCAGAAGTGGACGTGCATGACTGTGGACCTGGAGGCAGACAAACAGGACTACCCGCAGCCCTCGGACCTGTCCACCTTCGTCAACGAGACCAAGTTCAGTTCACCCACAGAGGGTAAGCAGCTTGGCGGCCGGCCGGACCCCCACCCCGCCTTGGAGACCACTGCCCCCAGGGAACAGAAGGCCGGGAAAGGACCTTCTAAGCCGGGTAACTGCCGTGGCTGCAGCGCCCAGTGCACGCCGGGCTGAGGCTGCGTTTCAACTAGCCCGAGGCCCGAAACCGGCCGTGTGTGACCCAGGACCCCCTCAGGGCCCGCACGCTCCCCTCTAACTCCCCACCCTGAGCGCCCAGGCTTTGTTCCTCCTCGGCTGTGTCACATGTCGCCTGGCGGAGCATCACTCGAGGCAAAGGGTCAGTGTAGGTCAGCTTTCCCGAGCCTTCTTGGTGCCAGGACTGTGCATCGGCCGCACGGATGCCCCCCACGTGGCCACGCCTTCTACCCACACCCCAAACCAGAGGTCCCCCCGGGCTGGCCAGCCGAGGAGGGTCCTCCGAGCCGGCCCGGGCGCCTGCGTGCCTGACTCGTCTCCCTCTCGCTTCCGTGTGAGTTCACGTTCAGCCTCCTGCCTGATTCTTTGGCTTGAAAATTCATAGATCTTAAGTCAGCGCAAAGTGACTGGGTGAACCTTTTTTTTTTTAATTACTTTTTCCACTAACACTGATTTTCCTGAAAAAGTATATTGGCTCCCACAGTTCCTTTCTTTTTTTATAATGCTCACCCAAGGAAAGTTTTTTCCATTTTTTTTTTTTTTTTTTTTTAGTGTAAGGGAGGGATGGAGAGAGAGAGACAGTGACATGAGAGAAACACATCGATTGGCTGCCTCCCCCACATGTCCCAGCTGGGACCCGGGATCGAACCTGCAACCAAGGTACATGCCCTGGACCAGAAACAGAACCCGAGACCCTTCAGTCTGCAGGCCGATGCTCTAACCAAAGGGACACACTTTCTTTCTTGTTAGGAAAGCGGATGGGGGATCAACTAGAGCCTTTCACCCGGGGGTTAATCGTCTCCCGATTTGGTGGTGTCCTGGTCCCAGTCCTCCGCCCCCTACTGTGTGAGCCTGCGGGCCGGTCCTGGGCCCTCCTTCCAGCCCTGAGCCGTCGTGGTAGCTCCGAGTTTCCCTTTCCGAGATGTTGATTCTAACAAGTTTAAAAAACTGAGTAGACGTCTATATGAGGATGAACCAAACACGAAAACCTTACCTCTGCTTCTTAGCTGCTAACCAGGAGCCGGGGGGGTGCAGGTGAATTTAACTGTAACGCGGACGCCTCCTCGAGACTCTCCCGCGCTCAGGCCTCTCGGTGGTTGGCTTTGTGCCTGTGAGGTCTCCAGATGGTACCAGGGAGATGCCTGTCTTCTCCCTGCACTGCCTTTCTACAGATGAAAGGATGATCCAGTTAGGTGTCCTCACCTTGTTTGGCCCTGTGTTTTCTGCAGACTGGGGCCTTTTGGTTGGCGACCTGATTGGCCCTCTGGCTTAGGGCTTGGGAGGCTTAACAGTGACCACGTCACTCTGACCTGACCCCAGAGACTGGGGCGCAGGGCAGCTGACTCCACCTCTCTTCAGTCCTGGTTTTCCTCTGCACACACACCGGAGCCATGAGCCCCAATACTTTCCCCAGGGACACCCCTGTCAGCTGCCTGTGGCCTGTGCCGTTGGCCCCCTTCCCTGTGTCCCACGCTTGTCCGGCCCCCTCCCAGCTTCTCCCTGGACACCTCCTCTGCTCTGCCTGCCCGAGTGTGGCATGAGCACCCTGGGGTCCCTTAACACCATGCTGCTGCTGCGGGCGCCTCCCCTGCCTCCTGACCGGACTGCCTGTCTCCCGAAGGCAGGTGCCCCGTCTGATCGTTTTTGCAGCCTGAAGTCTCGTCAACTTGAAATAGGTCATCTCTCTACCAAATTGGACTGTAAAAGTCTCTGGACCTGAACACTTGATCTGGACCAGCCCTGCAGGCACCGGCAGGACTTGGGGAGATGGTCTAGGTGACTTGCAGAGCTTCTCTCACAAGCAGCACCGAAGGGACAGTATCTGTCTCCCCCCCTTGCTCCAGGGCCTGGCTGGAGCTGACTTCTCAGGGAGGGACGACCAGGGGGTCCAGGTCCAGAGTGTCACTGGGATGTGGGAACAGCCCACGTGTTGCATATGAGACTTTCGGAGAAAACCAGCACCCAAACGGTGTGCACCCTCTGATGGAAAACTGGGTGCTCAGTGCTCGGATCCGTCCCCATCAAACCTGTGTGGTCGTGACGTTTAATTCCCCAGGATGCTCTCAGGCTCCTACGTGGCAGGGGCCCTGTAGCCAGAGGTTGACCAGTTGTCTGAAATCAGCCGAGCCGAGTCTCCAGCTGCTTTGGGCGTCTCTGGCCTGAGGACCTCAGAAAGCTTAGACTCTCGCTCCCACCCAGCCCAGCCCAGCCCCTCCCGTGTTTTCCTCTGGCACTGACACCTCTCCTTTTGTTTGCTCTGCAGAGCTGGATTACAGACACTCCTATGAAATTGAATATATGGAGAAAATTGGCTGCTCCTTACCTGTAAGTCTTCCTCCCTCCCCCAGCCGGTCAGGGCACTTGCTTTCCCAGCCTGTCCTTTGTCGGGACAACACAGCAAAGCATCCGGGGAACTCGGATCTCAAATCAAGGCCCTGGGTGTCCACAGCGCCCTGGGTGCCCGGGAAGGGTGAGCCGGGCTCGGGTCTGAGGCGTGTACTCCATCCGCTTCAGGTGGCCTTTATTTTTTTAAATTCTTGCCCGAGGATAGTCTTTCCATTGCTTTTTTAGCGAGAGTGGAAGGGGGAGAGAGAGAGAAACATCGATGCAAGAGAGACCCATCGATTGGTCGCCTCCCACACGCGCCCCGACTGGGCCTGGGGATCGAACCTGCAGCCGAGGTACGTGCCCTTGACGGGAACCGAACCCGGGACCCTTCAGTCTACGGGCTGATGCTCTCTCCTTGAGCCAGACCAGCCAGTGACTTCCCCGGGCTGAGGGGGAACTAGTCAGGTTTCCTTTAAAAAGCGGGGGAGCGGTTTTGTTGTTTCTCGGGGGCACTGTTTTCTGTCGTCTTTAGACCAGCTGCCCCGTCACTGAAGAGTGTCGCCCCCACGCGTTGAGGGGTTACGACGGGCAGCTGTCTCCGTGGCTGCCTATCTGTGGCCTCGGAGCACCTGGCCCTGGGCGCTGGCGTCCAGCGGGGCCCTGAGCCCAGTGGCCGGCGCCGGGCACTCCCATCGCCGCCTTTCTCCGCGTTGCTGCTTCTCCGCGGCGGCTTTAAGCCAGCCGGTCTCGACAGGGCTGCGCAGTGTGCTGGGTCCTCATGCGCGTCCCCCGTTTGGCTGCGGGCAGCACCCCGAGTGGGCTCCTCTCTGCCCCTGCGTATCCCCAGTGGCCGGCACCGCTGCCCACCGGCGCTCGGGCCGACGATGCAGCTGGGCCCCCCCCCCCGTCCACCCCCCTCTGTCCTGACGGCGCCCGTCCGCTCCTCTGCTGGTGGCCTGAGAACAGGGAGGCTCCTCCCGGTGACGGTGCTCTCGTGTCTGCGGCCGGGCTGACGTGCGGCTTTGCTCCCACAGCCGGACGACGCCGCCCCGAAGAAGCAGGCCCTGTACCTGATGTTCGACACGTCTCAGGAGAGCCCGGTCAAGTCTCCCCCCGTCCGGATGTCGGAGTCCCCGACGCCGTGTTCCGGGTACGAGTTCCGCCACGAGAGGCTCACAGAGCAGGCCAGAGGGTTACGGGGCCCCCGCGCGGGTTGGCGCCCCCGTCCCGGCTCCGTTCGTTTGTGACTATTCAGGCGGCTGACGTTTCCGTCTCTCGGTGCCCACGCGGACGCGTGCGGGGGGTTCGTCACCGGCTGCCCTCAGGGCGGAGGCGAAAGCCCGTAACAGCTGCACGGGAGCCTCCCAGTCGCCCCAGTGCTCACACAGCTTTGTAATTTGTCCCCCGGGAAGGCAGCGTGCTCAGGACTCCTGTCCCGCGCCCGACCTCTCTGGCTGTGTTCCCTCGTGCAAGTCCCTTCACCCCCGGTGCTGTCCTTTCCTCGTGTGTCACGCGAGAGTGACAATGACACTGACCCTGTAGGGGTTTGAGGGAGATAAAACGGGGCTCTCGGTCTTGCAGGCGTCCCCAGCTGTGCCATGGGGGTGGGGTGCTGTCCTCCAAGCCTTCGGGAGGAGTGAACAGATGCCCCGAAGAAGCACTGTCACGGGCCGGCAGGCGTGGAGTGCCCGGCCAGCGTTTATTACGCCCGTCGGTGCGAATGTCAGCCTCCGTCAGGGCTGTGTGCTGAGCTGGGTGCTGCTGTATTGGGCAGGTGGGGGCCTCACCCTAAGACTGGGACCTTCCTGTCATCTCCTGCCTGCCCCTTCCAGTGGGCGGGAGTGAAAGCTCAGCTTTGACCTCAAAACTCGGGAACCTTCTGCGAGCGAAAGAAGGGTAATAATGGTGATGTCATTCCCGCAATGATGGTGCCAGGTGACAGGCCCTGTGTCAGGTGTTTTACCTGCAGGAGGCCCCTCCCTGGACCTTCACAGAGACATACACTGTCTCTGTCTTGCAGAACAGGAGACACGGGACCCAGTCACCTCCCCTGGGGTACACAGCCAGGCGACTGGCGGTCAGCCCACCTCCACAGCATGCCTCTTAGCCAGTGGATCTGTGCTTCCAACCCTCGCGTCAGCAGGCCCTGGCTTGGGGCTGAACCACCCTTTCCTGAGGCTGCCCAGCCTGCAGGCCCCGTGGCCGCCCTCTGGGAACACAGCCCTACAGGTCCAGGATCCCTCAGAATGTTGACTGAGGAGGGCGTCCAGGCCAATTTCAGTGGCATTTCCAATGAGACTAAAGGTGCCCTTTGCGTCCTCAGGTCAAGTTTTGAGGAGACCGAAGCCCTTGTGAATGCCGGGGCGAAGATCCTCCATCCGGTCGCAAGAGGGCTGGCCCCCAACCAAGAGCCACACTTGCAGATGCCAGAGAAATCCACCCAGAAAGAGCTGGAGGCCATGGCCTTGGGCGCCACCTCAGATGCGATTGAAATTGTAAGTGGGGTCAGAGGGGCCTGAGGTCACTGGGGCTGAGGTCACTGCCAACTGGGTCCCATCACCAAGGGGGCCAGGCCTTCAGAGCAACACTCACCTGGCACCTGGTGTAGGCCCCACCCATCGCCCCAACCACAGAAACCCGCCGAGGAGACCCCACCGGAAGTTGTGGAATCACCTACAGGCTTTATTTGCCTTCAGGGTTACTTACTTCCCACCTTTAGCCCCTTCGGGCTGGGCAGTTGCTTTGGGATTGTCATCCGTGGGTACCTGCTTCTCAGGGGACACTCTCCTTGGTGGGACAGTGGCTTTCCTGGTGGTGGGAAGTCCCTCCTGTCTATAGACCAGGACATAGCTCTTTCCTCAGGGCACATGGACCTGGGCTGAAGGCCTCACACACACACATACACACACACCCTGCCTCAACCCCTGTACACTTAAAATAGACCATCCTTCTAGGTGAATTTTATTTTTATTTCTTTTACCTCCCTCCTAGCAACCCCCAGAGGGGTTTAAGGCCATTGATTTAGTTTATTTTTTGTTCCATAATAGTAAACCATGTATCGCATGCATTGAATATTTACTGAGCACCTACTATGTGTCTTGCGGTTGGCTACTGGGAAAATAAGATCAAACAAAAAGAGAGTCTGGACGTGATTCAGACAATCTCGCAAAAATATCCTGACGCCTGGTTTGCCTTCTACAAAGCTGGCTTCTGATTGT
Source organism: Miniopterus schreibersii (assembly GCF_964146895.1). Lineage (NCBI taxonomy): Eukaryota > Metazoa > Chordata > Mammalia > Chiroptera > Miniopteridae > Miniopterus > Miniopterus schreibersii. Next base: position 55,546,631 of record NC_138114.1, on the reverse strand, counting down.
GAAGTCTTTCTGATCCATCAGGAGACGCTTTCTCCTTTGAAATCATCTTTCTATGACCTTTGCCAAAACCTTATTTTCTTTGATATCTATCCTGGGAAGAATTTTCTTGATGAGTTATGTTATGTTTGGAAAACCCATCAAATGGCTTATCTCCCACCCACCGAGATATTCAAATAAATAATTTCCCTCCCACCGACTGGTTAGGGAATGAGGGTGGCTTGGGGGTGGGGAGGGTGCCTAAGGCTGCTTTTGGGGTGGGGACTGGGCCTGCCACTCTCGAGACTCCGATTGTCAGCACGTGGGACTCAGCCCAGAGGAACGGGACAGCGTCAGCCCCCGGCTGACACTCTCTTTAGCCTTAAGGCAGAAATGTCCCCAGATGGATGTGCGGTTCTTGCTTGGAATCGATGTCACTCTGCTCTGCTCTGTTTTTCCTCTGTCCCCCGCTGCCGGCCTGCAGACAGCTCCCGAGGGCTCCTTCGCCTCTGCCGATGCCCTGCTCAGCAGGCTGGCTCACCCGGCCTCCCTCTGTGGCGCACTTGACTACCTGGAACCCGACTTAGCAGAAAAGAACCCCCCAGTGTTTGCTCAGAAACTGCAGGTTTGTAGCCCACGTGTGACCTTTGGGGAGTTTGTCAAAACCTCAGTAGCGAATGAACCTCTGAACCCCAGACGCAGTGAGGAAAGGTTTAATAAAGAGTTGTGGAGAATGTTCCAAACAAAACATCTGCCCCTCAGGGACTGATGTATGTGGCGTCCTTTACCCAAGTCGCCCAAATGGTCAAGATTGTGCGATTGCGTAGGGAGCAGACCATTTGTACTGCAATTTAGAAACCGGGCCCGGTTGCTTTTCAGACGTTTTGAAAGCCCCCGGTGCAGCGCCTGTGATTCATTCACAGAACCACGGGTATTAGATCACCGTGGAACCCGGCTATTTATATGCACGAGGCTCTTAGACTCCCATCGAGATAACATCTGGACTCGGTCTTGCATCTGGAGCCGAGACAATGACCTCGTCTGTGCTTTAAATTTGACGACTTAATTTGATATCCTCTCGAACCCGGCCATTCAGAGCAAACCTAGAGAGACTGTTAACAGTCGTCTGGGAGATACAAATCCAGCTGAGGGAATTGTTAGCCGACTTTACATTAAACGAACAGAAGGAAAGAAACCAAAGAAACAGTGCAGTAGAATTTTTTATTTTGTTTTTTCATATTCTAATGCATAATATTCCTGATAGACATCCCAAAGGGCGATTTTAAAAAAAAAGGAAATTAAACACTTATTTCATGATCTGCTGAGGTGTTAACTGTGACAGAGATCTGAGCGTGTTTCCCCGAGTGCCTGTCGTGACACGTCCCCTGGCGCTTTCCTTCCTCCGTTGCGCGCACGTTTACACCCCGTGGGGTGCGCTCCCCTGGCTCACGCCCGCCCCTCTGGCAGGAGGAGCTAGAGTTTGCCGTCATGCGGATAGAAGCCCTGAAGCTGGCCAGGCAGATCGCCCTGGCTTCCCGCAGCCGCCAGGACGCCAAGGTACTGGTTTGCCGCTGCCTCTTGAGAGTGGTGTGTGGTCCCGACGCTTCTTTGCTAACCATCGGCCAGGCGGGCATTGCTGATGTTCCACAAAGTATAATTTTCCAGAAGGCTACAGCGTAACTCGTGTGGATCCACACTGAGCACTGTCTGAGGCCTGACTCGGTAGCGAGGGCGGAGCCGGCTGAGAGGAGGAAGTTGGGAGAAACAATGTATCAGGAGGGCTGGGCTGCAGTGGCGTCAGGTGTCAGGCGCTTGATACTAGCTAACCAGTCATCGCCTTGGAGGTGTTTCATTGTTTCTAAAATTTGCTTCTCTGCTGAACAAAAATAATTGGCAGCTTTTTTGTTTTCTACAAGTTCGTATCTGTGCTGAGACTGGACCCTAATCAATGGTAAAAATAATAAGCAAAACTGAGACCTTCCTGAGACGCCCGGTGACCCCTAGACCAGGGTCACAGGATCACAGAAAAGCAACCCTTTTCTGTAAAGGGCGGACAATAAATATTTCAGGCTGTAGGGGCCATCTGGTCTCTGTAAGTGCCGCTCAGTTCTGCCACCTTCTCTCAGAAGCAGCCACGGACAATAAATACATTGATGAATGGGTGTGGCCGTGTCCCAGTAAAACCCTTTGTACAAAGAAGGGCAGCCAGCCGTTGGCCCGCACTCTGCAGTTTGCCAAGCCCTGCTCTGGAGTGGTGCATGATACTGGCAGGACATGCAGGAATCTTTGCCTGGCTTCTAAGTTTGGCATATTTTTTTCTAACACTTCGAATGAGTTGCTGATGACACGTGAAAGGGTGTGTGGCCCTGTGAGGTGCAGCCCACCCTGAGCTGGGCAGCCCCATAAACCTTGTGTGTGAGACCAGGGTTGGACCCCAGAGTGCTCAGTGGCCCTGAACAACTGGGTGAGCCTCTCTGAGCCTCAGTTTCTCCACCTGTGAGATGAGGCTAACAACAGTGAGTTTGCAGATTGCTGTGAGGACTGCAGAGGACATGTGGAGAGAGCACTGTGCCCGCACACAGTAGGTGTGTAGTAAATGAATGTTGCTGTTAGCTAACCTTCACTGTGCTTCTGCTACCTTGTGAGACGCCCATAGCATCTCCTCGGTAGGCGGGTCCAGGCCCCATGTTACAGATGGGGAGATGGGGCCACGGAACCAGCCAAGGCCTGACTGGCTCATTGGCCTGGTGGGACCTAGAGCTTGAATCTCCAGGTGGAGCCCTGGCACATCCGGCTCCAGTAACAGCTCCCCTGGCAGAGGAGCCAGTGGGCCAGGGGTTTTTCCTGCCCCTCATCCTTGGCACAGGATCAGGAGTTCATCTGCTGCTCCTGCCCTGAGCCCCCACACGTGGTTTCCCTGGATCTAGGGTAAGGGGGCACAGAGACGCCTCAGTGAATGAAGGTGGTCACACAAGGGGTCCCAGACTGGGCACGTTGGGATGTAGGGCAGAGGCAAGAATATAAATATAGATTGCTGATGTTCTTTTTCTTACTGGCAACCCATAAACTTGGTTGGTTTCCATGACAATGCAATCTTTAGAAAGCAGTAAGGATTTTTTCCCCATTAGGTTTATTTCCTGATATCCTCGGGTAGCGGCTTACAGGCAGGATGAATGTTTCAAGTCTGCCCACTGCAAATATGGTATATTCTTATCCCAAAGTTTGAGGCAGAGTTGGGATGTTCTAATAAGTAGTTCAGATTGAGCGACAAATGTTCAGGGTGCCTGGTATCCCCCTCCTTCCTCTGAGACCACATCAGAGATGGCGGCCGACAAACCTTAGCCAGCAGCTGACTTCCATCCATCAGAGCCTGTTCTCAGACTGTGTTATCATGTGAATGTCGTGCTTGTGGGTGGGCGGGGCAGCCCAGCTGCCTCCTGTTTCAGAGGCACACGCCGAGAGACGCAGCCACGGGTGGGATGTCTGGAGGGGAAGGAACGTTTTTTCTGCCGTAGTAACTGGTACCGCTTTTGTAGGATGTGTATTATCTAGGGACCTTGCCCAGGTGCCACTCCCTATAGCTGACCCACCCACTGGTGCTCCCTTTGTCTTCATGCACGTACATTCCCGGGGGTTGCTGTTCGTGGATGCTCCGTGGCCCTTCTGCATGGGGAGCTGCTGACGTGGGAAGAGAATGGTGGCCGTGGGTCTAGTTTGCTCTTTCCTCTGCCTGAGTATTTCAGCTGCAGGTGGCCTCACCCATCTTTTTGGCAGGATGGCCTTAGACTGTGGCTACCATAAAGATGAAACCACTTGGAATGAAAAAGATCCTATTGAGGGGACGACAGGCAACAGGGTGGGGTCTTTTCTGGGAGCGCCTTCCTCATGTTTGCCATTTAGAGTTCGACAGCTGCCCATTATCAGATTCAGATGGGGCAGCACTGGGTGAGGCCACTCTCCCACCCAGTCTGGTGCCATGTGGCCAGGACAGTGCCCAGCCTGTGTCCACACTCCACACCCTTGGCCTAGCTCATGCGGTCTCCCTATCTGATCTGGACTCCTGGTCCCCACCCCAGTGCTCCACCCAGCCCGGCTCCTGGGGACAGAGCTTCTGCCCTGGTCCCAGAGTGGCAGCTTCCCCTGAGGCTTGGTGCCCGGGAATTGGCCACAGGAGGACCTCAAGTTCCAGTGAGTGACAGGCCCCCAGCCCCCAACTCCCAGCTGCAAGGCCCAAAGGGCCCCAGGCATGAGGTCTGCAGGTCTGACCAGGTGACAGGGCCCCAGGGACTGAGACTTGAGAGCATGACTGAGGGGTTTGGACATCGGTTCTGCAGGCTCAGGCCCTCGGAGTCGTGGTCATTTCACGTTTTAATTTGTGATTCTAGCAGCTTTTTGGCTCCTGTGAAGCAGGAAGTGGAGGGTTATGTAAGAGAAACAAAGTTTTCTCTAACTGGGATCTTAAAACATCAGTGAGACAAACCTATTAATTTCAAACAGTTCTCGGTTGTAAGAGGAAAGTGGGGGGTGTGCCTTGGATTTCATTACCCTGCAGACACTCTGGTGGTAACCCAAGTGCGATTCTGAGCTCATCTGTCCTTCATTGAAAACACCAGGCGGCCGAGACGAAAAGTGATACTGAGTCGCTGTAGATGTGGAAACCTTGTGCGTTTACTTAGAAAGCTCATTTTATGCATTTTTCATTCCCTCTTTTGTTTCACAAAGGACTTTAGACAGCTCCCAGATCATTAATTCCTGCGATGGTCTTACTCAGTTTCCGCCCAGTGTGATAGAGTGAGTTTTAATTCATTTTCTCTTGCACCACAGAGAGCTGGTTTATTTGGGGTCAGAATTGAATCCCAGTCTGGGAAACCTTTGCCAAGTGGCTCAGCTCCCCAATGTCTTTCATCTCTAGAAGGACCAGGATGAGTTACATGGTCTCTAATGTTCCTTCCATTTTGAAATTTCATTGTTTTATTTTTTCAAAGAATACATTCTTTTACTTAAAAAGTGATAGGAACAGTTTAAAAAAATTTTTTTTTTTTTTAATTTTAATTTTAGAGGGAGAGGGAGAGAGAGAGAGAGAGAAACATCGATGGGAAACATCATCGATCGGCTGCCTCCTGCATGCCCCCTCCTGGGGACTGAGCTGCAGCCCCGGCATGTGCCCTGACCGGAGTCGAACCAGTGACCTTTCAGTGTCCCTGATGACGCCCAACCACCTGAGCCACGCCAGCCAGGCAGAAACCGTTTTAACCCTCTTCAGAATTTTGTGCTTGTGAACTTTTTGTGTCTATAAACACAGACACTGTGTCTGGGTATAATTTCCCATTTGGTTCCTGAGAAGTTTCTCTTATAACAAGTAGAACCTTGAGAACAAACAGCAGAGATTAACCCACTGGGGGAAGCTCTGTCCGTGTCCGGCGGCTCTTTCCCGAGAGGTCAGCCTGCTCCTGGGGGCTGTTAACTTGTATTCTGGCCAGACATCCTATGTCAGCTTCTCTAGGGCCGGAGGCTGCAAAGCTCAGGGCGCCCATCTGAGACGGGAGCGCGTCTCTAGGGTCTGGTGGACGGGCCGTGGGCTCCCCATTCTGACCAGCAGTTGTCATTTGCGTCCCAGATGCTCAAGGCCGGGCAGGGGCAGTGAGACCCAAGCAGCAGAAGCTTGCTTCTGGGACAGCCTGAACCGTTTGGTTCCTCGTGCATGTGTACAACTAACAGGCCCTCACTCGGGGACCTCCAGTCCTATCCATTAAACTCCGCCCGAGTTTTCCCGGCTCTCAAGTTCATTTTCCAGGAGACTGTGGCAGGGTAAGCAAGCCCATTCTGGTGACTGAGAGAAATTCTGCTCAGGGACCTTCAAGGGCACCCCTTCCCGGTGACTGCTGGCTCTTGACCCCATCCGCTGCCATTTGCGGATGAGCCCTGGTCATTCCTTTCCCAGATCTCTGTCTTTCCGCCGCACCGTGGTGGCCTGTTCACTGCTCAGTTTCTTCTCATAAATTTCCTGAGGAAGGGGCAGCCCACGTGCCTGCCAGACTGCAGGGAATGAGACTCTGGTAACCACGGTGGAGGTCGGCCTGGCGACCGCGGCGGCGCCAGGAGGTTGATGAATAGGCCTGAGAGCAATGGGTTGGGGTTCCTCGGGCAGTGGAGCTAGACTGACACCCTGGCTGCGCTGGTTGGATGTGCTCCTAACACCGCATTTCACGTGTGTTGGAAATCGCTGAGCATCTTGTGCACAGGGGGGGAGAGGAACCCCAGACCGCTCCTCCCTCTGTCGCAGGAGGCTAGCGACTGTCATCTACAGTCAAACCGGGGTCCGTGTGGCGGTTTGGGAACCACACCACTTGCTGAGGGTCTATCAGCAAATGCGGATACTATCACTGATCCTGTTTTCAGTTTTCTCGTTGACACAAGGGACTGATGGCAGCAAACTCCAACGTGACTCTTACCTCCAACTAGCTTGTGGCCGGTGACGTGGTTTCACAGCCATAGCACCACAGTAGACCTTAAGCTTGGTGTGAATTGTGTCCTTGCAAACGGAGCTAAAAAAAAAAAAAAAAAAAAGCCCCCCGCAGACTGAAGTGGGGACAGTCTTACAGACATGCTCAGATCCACCCTGACCCTGGACCAGGCTGGGACTCAGCACCGTTCCCGCTGGATTTATTGGATGTGGGGCCGGCTGGAGAAGGACCGATGTGCACACGCTGCACCCAGGTGCCCTGGCGTCTGATGAATGGCCGTGACGGCCCCACGCCGCAGGCCGGGAGTGGGGAAGGCCTCCGCCACTCGCCCCTTTGTCTGCCAGTACCCTGCAACGTGATCGATTTCCATAGATTGTGTCCGCCATCCCCCACTCACCCGCCTTAGCGTTTTCTCAAGCTCTGGACGTTCTCTGTTTCAAAACTACACAACCCATTCACGAGAGAACGAATGCTTTCCTCTGTCATACGATCGATGTTAACTTTTTTTTTTAATTAAAAACCAATCCGCAGAGAGAAGCTGCTCACCCAGCAGATGTCTCCATCTCCAAAACAGCCCTGTACTCCCGCATCGGGACGGCTGAGGTGGAGAAGCCCTCGGGCCTCCTGTTCCAGCAGCCGGACTTGGACTCCGCCCTGCAGGTTGCCCGAGCTGAGGTACCAGCTTCCTTCTGTCTCAGGCTCGGGGAAATTCTCTGACGTAGGAAATTTTAACTCTCCGTCTATTCAGTACCTTCTTGTCCCGGCCTGTGAGCTGCTGGGACCTGAGTTCTCTCACTGGGGGCTAACCCTTCTCTCTGGCTCTAGATCATAACCAAGGAGAGAGAGGTCTCCGAGTGGAAGGAGAAATACGAGGAGAGCCGGCGGGAGGTGATGGAAATGAGGTCAGTGTGGCGCTCGGGCTCCCGGCACCTGTGGCTCGGTACCGCTGGCAGCTGGTGTGGCCCACAAACGGGGTCTTCCATACAAGCGATCTGTGTCTTTCCTGAGGTTCATATTTTCACAAAAGTGTTTTTACTAGTTTACTGTGGTTAAAATATCACGTGCGTGAGTTAAAGGATGCAATAAATACGTGGACAGTGAAAACCCTCCTTCCCTCCCGGCCCCCATTCCACGCCCCTTGGGTGTCCGCTCTGCACCCTTTCTGGTGAATCCTTCTGAGAATCTCCCGTTTCTGATGGCACATGTTCACGTCAGCCAGAGAGGCTCCTTTTTTCTCCAGAAGGGAGAGTGGAAATGTCCAGTGCACTTTTGTAGCTTAGCATTTATTGGATAATTTTTCTATGTCTCCACCTCGTTGTTTATGGCTTAATAGTCCTCATATGGTTATAATGTAATTTCACGAGTCTCCGTGGATAGACATGTAGGCTGTCTCCCGAATTTCCCTTGAATGATTTATTTTCAGTGGCTGCATTTGTAATGGACATGTGGTAGCTATCGTGTTAACACGCATGTCAATACCGTGTCCATAGTGCCCACCACCTGCCAAGGCTGTGCTTTTGGCCTGAGGCCCACGGCCTCTGTGTCTCCCCCCGGCCCTCAGAAGGGGTGGGCAGCTCTGTTGGACAGCAGGAGGCTAAGGGAGACAAGGTGACTTTCCCCAGGTCCCGGAGCTTCTAGTTAGAAGAACGTGAACTTCAGTCCACCTTCCCTTTCCTTTCTCCGTTTCTCATCTTCTTAGAGACTAAGAAACCATCTCTGGGGCCAGAACTTACCCCTGGGCAGTGGTTTTTGCAGCTACTTTGGACAGTGTAGGTGAAACCCCAAGTCTTTTTCCAGAGGTTCCTTCTGAAGGTTGACTTGCGGGGCGGGGCTCCTACCCTCCTGGGCCCTCCCACTGGGGGCAGCAGGGCGGCATCTTCCAAGCACGGCTCTTAGTGCGTCTTTGTAGCTTCTGTTGATCGTGGCTCCAAGAAGTGCTGCTTCCCTCCCCCCCCCACGCGTGAGTTAGAAGTGGCCGTGGGCCTCCAGGAGCTTCCAGTCGTGCACTGTGAGATGCTGGAAGAAGATTCAGATAAAATGACATGGAGTTCCAAGGAGAAATCAGGGAAGGCTTTCTGGAAGAGGAAGCATTTGCATTGGGCCTTGAGGAACAGACAGACAGGGAGAGGTGGAAGGAGAGAGGGGACGTGAACAGCACAGGCAAGGGCATGGAGGCGGGAAAGCCCAGAGCAAACAGGAAACCATTCGTTCTCGTTGAGCCACGGTGTTCATGGGGTGGCGAGGGAGGAGGGGAGAGTGACGTGGGAGACCGGGCCCAGGCTGCAGACGGCTGTGATTGTCGGGCTAAAGGTTTGGCCGTGTGTTTTTTCTTCGTGGGGAGTGGGGAGGCCTTGAAGGTTTTGCACAGCGTCATGCCTGAGGAAAGTGAGCCCGTGTGGGTGTGCGAGGAGAAGGCCGAGGGCGGAGGCCGCCCTGGGCATGTGAGCCAGCGGTGACAAACGAGACGCGTCCACCATACCCTGGTCAGGCTGCCAACGTCCAGCACGTGGCCCTGGGTGAAATTACAAACCATTTGTTGTCATGGTTCTGACACGTTTTCACTTCTCTTACAGGAAAATAGTGGCCGAGTATGAGAAGACCATCGCTCAGATGATAGGTGGGTGTCCTGCCCAGGAGGGGCTCAGGCCCACCCGGAGGTTTCCACATTACTGGGGGGGGGGCGGTTGAAGACAGAGACTCAGGTGTGCTCCTCTCACACGCCTCCTAGAGCCCGAGGTCCTCCAGGAAGGGCTCAGGGTCCCTGGCTGTGCCCCGGGGCAGAGTCCGGGGGCCTCCTGGAAACTCCTGCTAGAATGTCCTTCACTGCTACGCATGCCTGTGGGGAACCATGGCGGTCACCGCAGTGGCCGTTGTTTGACCCAGCCAGGACTGCCCACCTACCGGGGAAACAGATGTGGGTTGGCTCCTGGGATGCTTAGGGGCATTTTGCTCACGGGAGAGGCTGGGATTCAAATCCCTAAACCCTGACGTAGTTTAGGCTCAAGTGACAGAATAGGCCACTCAGCCTTCACGCACTGCCTAGGGCAGGAGGGCTGAGCTGTGGCCGCCCCGCTTCCCTGGTGACGTGGCAGGACACTGTCATCCGATCACAGCGCTTTCTCACGGGGCGTGGGCACTGCCCCAGAATCCATCTCAACACAGCCTCCCGCAGGCGGTGCTGACAGGTCGCTGCGGCTGGGAGAAAACGGCCTCGGGCTACCCATTTTCCACAGCTAGGCCTTTTTTCAGTTAATGGATAAACCTCTTGCAGAAGTTCCGAGCCCAAGGTTTTACCCTAATGATCACTTTTCAAAAATGATGTTATGACCCTAGGGGGGTAGTTTTTTGTTTATCTATTTATTTGTTTGCTTAGGTCCATGATACCAGTTTTTAAAAAATCTTTTCCTCCTACGCTGGCCAGTGTGGCTCAGTGGTTAAGAGGGTCGGGCCCGTGCACCGAAGGGTCACAGGTTTGATTCACCGTCCAGGGCACGTACCTGGGTTGGACGTTCATTCCCTGGCCCTGGTCGGGGTGTGTGTGGAAAGCAACCAGTCGATGTGTCTCTCTCACATGGACGTTTCGCTCTCTCTCCCCTCCCTCTCTCCCTTCCACACTCTCTCAAAATCGATGGAAAAAATATCAATATCCTCAGGTGTGAACTAACAAAATAGTAATAATAACAATTTAAAAAAATCTTTTCCTCCTAAGCACATATGGGGTAAAAGCCCCAGCTCTCCGCAGACCACAGCCTCTGCGCCCGAGCGGGACTCTGAGCTGGCGATGAGCCCCTCTCCCAAACGTTTGGGTACGTGTCACGTGACACCTCCCGCTGCCCCGGGGTAACTGTGAGAGTGGCCTTGGGGATGACAAAGAGGCTGACAGTGGAGCGCTTTCCCTTCAAAGGGGCTTTACTTTTGATTGATTATGATAAAGGCCGTTCCTCCCAGAGCTCGGGGGCAGCCCGTTGGTGTGGTTCTGAACATCAGCCCCCGGGTGTCTGCTTTCTATCAGATGAAGCCTCTTTATTAAACTGGTAGAAGGAGTCATGGATACGTATGGATGGGATAAAAGACAAGACTCTTGGCACTGAAACTGCTGCTGAAAGCTCCAGGATGAAGGATTTATGTTCCAATATCCAGCGGTTGGCCAGCGGAGCACAGCCTCCAGGCCTCCGGGAGTCTCGGGATGTGAAAACGCCACTCAGCCCGACGTTGGCTCATCTGGAAACATCCTTCTGTGTCCCAGAGTCGTACATTTTTATTTTCGCTCTTGGTGGTGACGTTGAGGCCAATGTTGAGATGGGGGTGAAAGGCCAGGAGCCTTGGCTTCTGGGAGCAGGCCGCCCAGAGCCACCTTTTATTGCTCGGCTGGCGATTTTTTTTTTAAAGAATGTTTTATCGATTTTAGAGAGAGGGAAAGGGAGAGAAACATTGATATGAGAGAGAAACGTCAATTGGCTGCCTCCTGCACCCCCCTACCGGGGACCGAGCCTGCAGCCCAGGTACGCGCCCTTGACTGCACCGGCTGACGCTCTAACCACGGAGCCTGCGGCCAGGGCTTGGCTGGCAATTTATTTTGTTTTTTGTTTTTTAATATATCTTTATTGATTTCAGAGAGAGGAAGGGAGAGGGAGAGAGAGAGATAGAAACATCAATGATGAGAGAGTCATTGATCTGCTGCAGCCCGCAGCCCGGGCATGTGCCCTGACCGGGAATCGAACCCTGATTCCCTGGATCCTAGGCCGATGCTCAACCGCTGAGCCACGCCCGGCTGGGCGGCTGGCAATTTAAATTCAAGACAGTCCCTACTGAAAACCAAAAGAGCGAGAGCCTGTCTAGTGGTGTCCGTAGCCTCTTGAAGCTAAGGCCAGTTTCCACGGCCTGCACTTCCCTTCCTGGCTCCGGCCTGGCTCCGGGGCTCGGTGTGGCCATCCAATCCTGCACGTCGCGTGATCCCTGCCCTGCCAGCGTTGCCCCTTCTCATCACATGTTCCCAAGAGAGTGCCCTAGGTTCAGAGATGGAGCTTTCAGACCTCAGAACAGAGGGACCCCTGCTTTCTGCATCGCGGGTCGTGGCAATCTTTTTTTTTTCTGCTTTCCTAACAACTGCCCTGATGATCTGTTTTGCTTCCGTTTTCCGTTGCTTCTTGCCCTTTGCTTGCAAAACAAACAGGCAAGCCCGGTAAGTAAACGCTGTTCACCTAACTTGACACCTTGCCTGTTGCAACCCTTGTTTGTTAGTTTGCTTTGCTGTTTGTGTGACTTTTGCTTTTGTGTATTAGCTGCGCCCCCCCCCCCTCCATGGTTTAATAATGTTCCGCCTGAAAAAGCCAGAAAATTTCCAGGGACATCATTCTGTTGTTGAGTCTCTTGGGTTTGGGGCTGTGCTGTGGCTGTCACCATTTCCAGATGCCAGCCCCCCGATGGCAGCTGCCCTTGGAGGCCGCCCCTGACAGCAGGCAGCCCCTCCCAGGTGACCTGGGCTTGGGGACAGGTCTGCACAGCTCCCTCCCCCAGGAGCTCTAAGCGGGGGCTTCTCTCTTCCCCGCTCTCTGCTGTCACCCAAGTAGACAGGTCCCAGCATGGTCCCTCCCCCACCCGGACCAGTCCTGGGTCAGCACACAGGAGGGAGGGCACCCTGCCGCCAGGGGCTGTGTTATGTCTGTGGTCAGGAAGCCGTTCCCATAAGTGGGAAGCAGGTGGTTTTCTAGGTGTTCAGGCGAATGTTAGTTTGTGACGCCCAGAGACGCTGGGCCGAGAACGGAGCGGTCCTCTCGCCAGCATCAGCCGCTCTAAACTGGGCCAGAATTTCATTCTTTGGTGCCTAACTGAGAAACTCATGCAGAAAGAAATAGCTCCGAGGGATGTTTCAAGGGTGAAGATGCCCTTTTCCTCACCGGCGACCATCTCCCTGTCCTGACCATGCTCAGGAGGGCCTGTCCCTCACAGCCCAGGCTGCGGGGCCGTTACTCTTGCCCAACGCAGAATCCAGTAGCGGCGTTTTCTTCTTTACCTGTGGGTCTGTTTGCCGTCAACAACCTGGGGTCTCCACTGTAGACTTTTCCCGTCAGGTCAAAGAACGGTGGCTAACGGCCACCCCATCTGATACTGCAGACGTCCCGGCCTGGGATGCAGGGGCCCTGCGGCTAGTTCCTTAGGGCCTGGGTGGGCCCAGGGGACGGTCTCTGCAGAGTGGGAGCTGCCCACAGGTTAGGCTGCGGCCTCGCTGCCCGAGCCCAGGCCCAGGCTCCGTGGGCTCCATGGTTCTGTGCCCGTCTCTCCTGCCAGAGGACGAGCAGAGGGAGAAGTCCGTCTCCCACCAGACGGTCCAGCAGCTGGTCCTGGAGAAGGAACAGGCCCTGGCCGACCTGAACTCCGTGGAGAAGTCTCTGGCCGACCTCTTCCGGAGATACGAGAAAATGAAGGAGGTGCTGGAGGGCTTCCGGAAGGTGCGTTTGCGCTCGGGGACGTGCGGGGTGGGGGGGGGGAGGCGGCGGGGCCCGGGGGCTTGCGGAAGGCCGTCCTCGCAGGCTGGGGCGTCAGGCTTGGCCGTCCGAGGCTCCACCCTCATCGGGGGGTCCCTGGGGTTCCCAGAGCCCTCGGCATTTCCTCTGCGGGCTCGACCCCGTTCTCTGTCGTGTCAGAATGAAGACGTGCTGAAGAAGTGCGCACAGGAGTACCTGTCCCGCGTGAAGAAGGAAGAGCAGAGGTACCAGGCCCTGAAGGTGCACGCGGAGGAGAAGCTGGACAGGTAACGGCCGGGCTGCCCCGGGCTGGGTGGCAGCTGCGGTGGCGTCCCTGACGCGGGCCGGCCAGCGGGCGCCCCTTCAGCACGGCTCGGTGTGGTTCGTGACGCCATCGCCCTCAGCGAGCGTTGTGAGGGGTGTGTGCTGCGATGTTCCGGACGCCCACTCAGAGCCCCCGGCATCCTGGGAGTGGGGTTCGGGATGGGGGTGCTCGTGGGCGCCTGCGCTGGGCCTCCGCTGGTGGGAGCTGGAGCCGGACAGGTCCCCCTGCCCAGAGTTGGGAGACGCCTACGGGGAGGGTGATCATTTCTGAGCGCCACGTCCCCCGTCCCCACAGGGCCAATGCTGAGATCGCCCAGGTCCGGGGCAAGGCCCAGCAGGAGCAGGCCGCCTACCAGGCCAGCCTGCGGAAGGAGCAGCTGCGGGTGGACGCCCTGGAGAGGACGCTGGAGCAGAAGGTAACGGGCCAGGCGCGGCGGCCTTCAGGCAGGCAGGGCTGGCAGGCCCCTCGGGTCCCGGTGCTGGGGACCTTTCCATTTCTGATCTCATTTAATTCTCGGAGACGGATGTTATTCACATTTTAGAGAGAAGGAAACCGAGGCTCAGAGAGGTCATGTAACTTGCCCAAGGTCACACAGCGAGAGCTGGGATGTAGTAGATTATTTGGCACCACGTCATTTCTCAGGGGGACCAAGAGGCCTGAAGGACCCCGTGCCCCTAAAATGCCAGTGGCCGTTCTGCTCGGCCGTTCAGACCCCCGAGAGATTTCAGCAGCCGTGTTTTTCGTCTTCACTTGCAGAATAAAGAAATAGAAGAGCTCACCAAGATTTGCGACGAACTGATTGCCAAAATGGGGAAAAGCTAACTCGGAGCCAGACGCCTGGCCTTGACCGTTGCGTGCAATATGAGCGTCGGCACACTGCTGTCCGCCCGCCCAGGCCCCACGGGCTCTGTTCTCTCTTCCGTATGCACTACTGTGTTCCCCTCACACGTAACGTTGATCTGATTGTATGCAGTGCTAAGGAGACTATCAGAACTGCTTGCTATCGGTTTGTGTTTTTCCTAGTTTGATTCGTAGCAAGTTGACCTCAGAGTTCCTGTATCAGGGAGACTGTCTCATTCTCTAATAAAAGACACATCGCTGACCTTGGCCTTGCCCTTGTCCCTGAGTTCCCAGGGAGCGGCTTTTGGATTTAATACGAACATGTACAGCTTGCACAGGGACTCTTGCCTTAAGGAGTGTACACTTGATCTGCGTTTGCTGATTTGTTTAAAAAAAACAATGCATGTTTCAAATAAAATTCTCTATTGTAAATAAATTTTTTTTCCTTTGGATCTTGGCAATACGAGTGAGTGGTTGTGATTTATTTTTCTGGGGAGGGTTGAGCCTTTCCTTTCCTTTGTTCAGTGCTATCAGATTTGGCCTCTCACTCCTCTCTGGGCTCATTTCTTTGTGGGTTTAAGTAACATTTGTGGCTGTGTTGGTAAGTAGAGACTAATGAGAAATACTGACTTGCTATTAAATAATTCAGTGAATGTATGGAATTAACTTGGGTTCTCTTTTTACAAAGTCTGGCTTTAGGGGGCAAAACTATTTCCCTCTATCGGCTGGAGGGAGCAGCAGGCCGTCACTCTGTCTGTCCCCTCTGTGTGTGCAGGTCAACCCCGAGTGTCCTTTCCCCTCTAAAGGGCGAGGAAAGGGGATCGGTTTCTGGTGGGAGGTCATTTTCGGCCACTCTGGAGAGTAAACTAAGTAAACAAGCTTGCCATTAGATTCCTTAGTTGCTGCTGACCCTGCTGGAGACGCCAGGTTGAAGGGTGGGTGGGTGTGGGGGTGCAAAGGTGCCTTTATTTCCCAGGGTGCTGTTAACAAATCGAACTTGCCAGCCTCAAGCCTCGGAGAGGGACCTTCTCCCACTCCTGCTGCAGTGAGAGAGGCGACCACCAGGGGGAGCTGTGGGCAGCTCGGTAAGAGGCGTTCCGGGGGCGCCTCTGGGAAGCAGGGCTTCTCACCCAGGAGGAGAGAACTCGACAGGGAAAGGTAAAGCGGCGGCAGTCGCTCACCTGTGAGGACCGAGGGAGACTTGGGCCTTTTGGGACCTGGGTAATGTTCGTGTCTTGCCCGCTTTCGGACGTGATTACGGGGTCGTCGTTCTCTGACCCGTCGCAGGCTGGCTGGTGGACAGCAGTGCTCTGTGGCTCATTTGTGTTCAAAGGAAAGCGGCCGAGGGGAGCCAGGCGAGCTCCCAGGCTCCTGGCCGCCTTCCTCCTCGAAGGTCGTTCCATTTTTAAAGTGTGGGGAATTCATTGCCGATAGTCTTCCTTTAAGGTTGTACCAAAATATAACCCACCCCCCACACACACCTCTGGGGCATAAGATCTGGTCCAGGGTCACACAGTCAAGACCAGAGTGGAGACCGGGTGTTTCTTTACTGTGCCCACCGCCTCTCTGTCTGTGTGACAGGCTGGCATGGGCCGGTTGGGGCAGCCTGGTAAGGCAGTGAGCTCGTCCCTGGAGCATCCAAGAAGCCGCCCGATGTCCCACTGGAACCCCCTGTGACTGTGGCCCCAGAGATTTTCAAGGTGGTTCCAGCTGGGAGCCATGCTCTGTGAGGCTTGGTGCCTGAGCCGCCGAGGCCTTTGCTGAGATCCTATAGGGAGGGGTGGACCCAGCCAAGGCCAGCAGGGAGTGTGGCACCCTGGGCACTTCCCAAAAGTGGCCACTAGACGGCGCCCAAAGGGCCTGCTCTGGGCTGTGAGGGATCCCAGCTGGCCCATCACAGACCTAACAGTGTGTTTCAAACCCTTTCATTAAAATCTCACGGGGGGGGCCTACGTTCTAGGGGCAGGTAGCTGGGGAAAGTTGGGGTGGAGGGGAGGGAGTGAATCTGTCCATTTGTGCAAAGACATCTGCTGAGATGTGACCGGGACCCACACAGAAACAGACACACACGTTCAAGTGTGAGCATGTGCCTGCATACACACACACACACACACACACACACATGCACACACACACACACTCACATGCACACTCACACACACGCACACACACACACACTCACACATACACACACTCACACACACTCACACATACACACATACACACACATACACACACTCACACACACTCATACACATACACACATACACATACACACTCACACACACACACACACACTCACACACACTCAGTGCTCATCCTTGTGCCAGAGCAGAGCACAGGGTGGGGAGGTCGGTACACCCAGTTCTCCAGGCTGAGACGTCCGTTGAGCATTCCTTGGGGCCGTGGTTAGTGGCTGGGCCCTGTGGGGACTCGGGGTGGGGGAGCTGCTGTGCAACACCCCCTAGTAACCACCTCTGCAGAGTGTGGGTGTCAGGAGAGTTGAACCCCAGGTCTGAGGGGGAGGCATGTTCAGAGGCGCCTCCCAGTTCTCTCGAGTATTTGCATTTCTGGAGGACAGTCACAGGCGGAGCAGCTGCTTTCCAGTCTCACTTCATCATTCACATGCGAGGCCGCCCGGGAAGGCCCTGGAGGAAGCTGCCCTGACCCCAGGCTCCTGTTACTGTAGCTGGGATGGCAGTGAGCCCTGGGGTGGGGGCCCAGAACCTCCGATGGACAGAGGTTCCCAGGTGTAACAGATGCGGCCCCCTCCCCACCCCCTACTCCAGGGCGTGGGCTTTGCAGACCAAGTCCCTGAGGACCCTGCAGGATTCCACATTGGTCCCCAGGCCTTGTCCCCGACTTAGAGGCAGGTCTTAGTTCCTGGGGACAGCAGCTTAAAAATCACCTACCAAGAAACTAAATCAGCCCAGCTGGCATGGCTCAGTGGTTGAATGTCAACCTATGAACCAGGAGGTCAGGGTTCGATTCCCGGTCAGGGCACATGCCTGGGTTGTGGGCTCAAACCCCAGGGGGTCGTGCTGGAGGCAGCCGATCAATGACTCATCATTGATGTTTCTCTCTCTCCCTCTCCCTTCCTCTCTCTGATATCAATAAATAATTTTTTTAAAAAAGAAAATAAATCAGCAGGTATTGATTTCAATAATGTAAAACTCTCCAATTTTATGTAAATATTTTAGTCAAACCACATCTGGACACTAGAGGTAGAAATAGAAAACCCAGATGCCAGAGCTGGGAGGGATCCAAGAACCTTCTAGTCCAGGCTCCTCACTTTACAGATGAGGCCTGAGGAATAGGGGGTTGACGCTCACTGCGGCCGTTTTCCAGACTCTTCCGAGTTCCCCCAGTGCTGTAAGAAGCCGAGCGCTGCAGGAGACAGGAATAGAGGGGCTGCGGAGGAAGTGCGTGCCCCCCAGGTGCGTGGCGCCGGGTGGTTGGTCTCTGAGATGCCACCAGTCCCGCAGCCCAGCTGTGCGGGGACCAGGCCCGGAACAGGAACTGCTCGGAACCCTCCTCGATGTTGCCGCGGTGCCCACAGCAACCCGAGACCGAGGGCAGCAACCCGAGACCGGCCAGGGCGCCTTGGCCCATACGAAGAAACGGTGACCCCAGATGTCATGAGCGCTCTGGGGTCTGAGCCTCAGGAGGTGGACAGCCCACAGTGGTCCTGTGATTCGGGCGCCGATGCAATGAGAGCGCCTCCGATTGACCGGCTCCTGTAAACGCACCCGTGGCGGGCAGGGCCCTCAGGGCAGTAAGTCCGGCTGGTGGGCTCCATGGCTTGGGAAAACCTCCATCCCTGCGGCGGGTGCTGTTGGCCCTGGCAGGGCGGGGCTGCGGGGCTCCGGGCCGGAGGCAGGAGGGGGGAGCCTGGGGGCCACAGCAAGTTGCAGATCCCGTCATCAGCCTCCTGAGAGCCCTCGTCTGGCTCCCGTCCCTTGGGAAAGGGTCGAGAATCGTGGGCTGTCTCCCGTTTTGCTCTATCGGGGCCACTTCCCCAGCTCCACAGCAGAGAATTGTCAGTCTACTGATGCACTTTAAAAAATCGCATGTGCTCTTGATCTGATAAATAGCTTTACTCTTTTTACTTTTGCGGGAAAATGTAGCTCCTTTAGGCCAGTTTCCTCCATGACAACGGGGAGGGGCCCTTTGGAAGTTTTGTGAAAGTATGAACTTCACCTGTTTTGTCTTCCAGGTGCCTCCCCCCTCTGCCCCCTCTCCGCGGGATCCCCACTGTCATTCATGAAAATGTTGAATCAGGTGAGTGCCCAGCGTCCCTGAGGCAGGCGGGGAGCAGGCGCCGGTTACAGCCGTAGCTGAGTTTCCCCCAGGCACGGCCCTGTGCCCGGGACCTCGAGCTTCGCCAGCTGACTCTGCTGGGGGAGGGGGTCAGGGTGCCGGCGTCTGAGCCGCGGTCACCACGTGGGCCTCACGCCACATCGGGATCCAGGGTCCGCGTTTCCGACCACCCGCCGCATCCAGGCTCCGTCCCGGGGCGTGGTTCTCCCCTCCCGGGTGTAAAGGCCGAGGCCCAGGGACCCGGCTGCACATGAAGGCCGGTGGCAACGCCACTCGCAGTGGCCGGAAGGCGGAGGGAGCCGTGTCCACCTCTGAGGAACAGCTGAAGAAAACGTGGCCCATCCACACGGTGGAACAGTGTTCGGCCACGGGGAGGAGCGACGTTGCGACGCCTGCTGGGACGCGGGCAAACTTGAAAACGTTCTGCCGAGTGAAGGAAGCCAGACGTAGAAGCCCACACGTCGTAGGAAGTGTCCAGGACGGCCCTGGCCGGTTTGCTCAGTGGTTAGAGCGTCGGCCCGCGGACTGAAGGGCCCCGGGTTTGATTCCGGCCCAGGGCACGTACCTGGGCTCAGGCTCGATCCCTGGCCCTGGGTGGGGCCCGTGCAGGAGGCAACAATCGATGTCTCTCTCTCCCTCTCTCCCTTCCACTCTGGGAAGCAATGGAAGAAATATCCCCAGGTGAGGATTGAAAATATAAAAAATAAAAACAGAAACTGTTCCGAACTGGGCAGTGCCGATGGCCGTCCAGCATTGTAATGTCCTAACTGCCGCTGGATTTACACTGGAAAGTGGGTAAAACGGGGAATTTTCTGTTTTGTGTCTTTTCTCTCCTCGTTTGGCATCTCCCTGAATCACACGTGAGGGGAAGGACTTAAAAGACAGTTTCCTGAAGCGAAACCCTCGCCCTGCTCGTCGGTTCTTCCAAGTCACAGGAAAAGAAACCCCCCTCTCCCCTGGCATTTTGCCTCGGGCACCTCCCATCCTAGACCCTAAATTCCTGAAGCCGTCTGCCCACTGAATAGATGCGCCTTGGGACTATGGCTCGTGAGAAATGTCGGCCACGATGGAAAATCAACCAGCTTTTTTTTAAAAAAATAAAAAATAAAAAAATATATATATATCTTTATTGATTTCAGAGAGTGGAAGGGAGAGAGAGAAACATCAATGATGAGAGTCATTGATCAGCCGCCTCCCGCACGCCCCCGGCCTGGGGATCGCCCCGAAACCCCTGCATGGGCCCTGACCAGGAATCGAACCCTGACCTCTAGGACCCTAGGTCGATGCTCAACCACTGAGCCACGCCCGGCCGGGCAACAGGCCTTTAAAATGTGTCTTGGCTTTCTTTCCGCTGTACTATTCAGAAGGTCAGGCATTTACGTGAGGCTAAAAAAATGTTTTTCCCTTTTCTTGTTTCCCAAGAAGCACAGAGCTCGGCTGGAACGCCAGACAGTTGGCTCAACCAACCGGTGGCGCTTCCCCAGGGAGCCCTTCTCTCCGGACCTGCTGGCGCTGTCCCAGATGTGCAAGGCCATGAGCATAGACCTGGATGACAGCCTGAAGGACCCGGATAGGTAGGGAGGTCAGAGCCCGCGGAGGGAACACCCCGCCAGGACTTAGCCTGCGGAGCCCCTGAGCTAAGCCGGGGAGGGGTGGCCTGGGGGTCAGACACAGAAACCTGAGGACGAGGGCAGTTGTGCTGGTCTTTACAACTAATTTTTTTAAAAAAATATGACTTTATTGATTTCAGAGAGAGGAAGGGAGAGGGAGAGAGATAGAAACGTCAATGATGAGAGAGTCATTGAACGGCTGCCTCCTGCACGCCCCCTGCTTGGGATCGAGCCTGCAACTGGGCCTGTGCCCTGACCGGGAATCGAACCCTGATTGCCTGGACCCTAGGTCAGTGTTCAACCGCTGAGCCACGCTGGGAGGGGCTTTTTTTTTTTTTTGGTCTTTACAACTATTGAAAGCCGTCTGTTGGACAGGGTTAGAATTCCTTCTGCTCCGTTTACTAGCTCTGTGACCTTTAGCCAGTGGCTTAACCTCTCTGAGCCTCAGTTCCACGTCTGTGAAGTGGTGATAACAGCATCTCCCTTGAGGAGTTATCTTGAGGATTAAATTAGACAGCACATCGAAAACGCTTAGCACTGTTTCTGGCAAATAGCAGGTGCTCAATAAATAGACCTATCGTCCTTCTGGCCTGTGCAGTAGTTTTAGTGACTGGTCCTGGTGATTTCGTCCCGGTGTGTCAGCCCTGGGCTCTGCCAGCCAGCAGCCCCACATATCACTTTGCCTCTTAGCTGCATCCCCAGATCGAAGCACCTTGCGTGCAGCAGAGCGAATCCGCCTGTCTGCTCCGTGATGCCGGGGGCTGTGTGCCCGGAGGTGCCCTGGGCAAGCTGCTCAGTCACAGACCTGGCGGTCAGCAGATCCGGGCTCAGCTAGCGCCACGAGCCTCCCACCCTCCTCCTGAGACAGGGGCCAGCCTGGCGTGTGCTTGTCCTGGCAACAGCAGAGGACGAGTGGGCAGGAGGGCCTGACCGCTTACACAAGTGCCCTTCAGACCTCCAGCCAAATCGCATCCCTCACATCCCACTGGCCAAGGCAAGTCCCATGGCCGCGCTCAAGTCAAGGTCAGGGAACCAGTGGAGCTTGGCAGGTGTCAAGCCAGCAGCCCTCCGGGTGATTTGCTGCGGGAGGTCCGTGTGTCCAGACAAAACAGGGAGAAATGTCCCTCTTTCCCCTCTCATCTCTCCACCGTGGGTCATGACCAGAGGGGACCGAGCCCCAGCCTCACAGCACATCCCCAGCGTCCCCCGTGCCCACCTCACCCGACCACTTAGTCTCGATAGGCCAGGAGGACAGGTCGCAGACACCGCCTGTTCCGTCGCTTTCCCGTCGGTCCTGAGATGAACCCTGGAAGCTGCAGGCCTGCGTGATGAATGGTCCCTGGGCACGCGGCCACGACGCCCGGCAATGTCATTACTTCTGCCGTCTGGAATCTCCCCCGTGGCCGACGACGGGATGGTGATGTCTGAGAGGGCGGCTGAGCTCATGGGCATCGCCCAGAGTTTCCAAAGCCCGTGGCTCCGTTTCGAGATCACGGTCTGAACTCCTGACCTTGGCCAGCTCTTCCCGGACGGATGTGTGTGACCCGAGCCTGTGAGGGGACTGAGGCCGGTGTGGGCCCGACCCACGGCTCCTGTTGGGTAAACAGCTCGGGCTCTCGCTGCCTCCCTGGGGCTGAGTCACCTGGCGCCACCCTCTCCGCGTGGAAAGGGCAGCAGGTGTCCGACAGTGTCCCGGACGCGGGTTCCCGCTCCCAAGCCCTCCTGCGGCACCCTGGCCGTGAGGTTCCTGGGATCACTGAGGACAGCATGGCAGCCCTGGCCAGCGTGGCTCCCGGGGTCCGAAGGGTCACGGGTTCGATTTCTGGCCAAGGACATGTACCCGGGTTGCAGGTTCGATCCCCGAGCCCAGTCGGGGCATGTGCGGGAGGCAACCAATCGATGTGTCTCCCTCACATCGATGTTTCTCTCTCTTTCTCTACCCCCTCCCCCTCCCTACCCCTTCTCTAAAAATCAATGGAAAAACATATATATGTATTATATATACACATATAATATATATATATAGAAACACACACACACACGTCCTCCAGTGAGGATTTACAACCACAAAAAAGAAAACGGAAACCAGCATGGCGGAGGCGACGCCGACCCGGTGTGGTCATCGGTGACGCTTGGCTGGCTTTCCGGGCTTGACTGTCTTCACTCTGTGACTATGTGACTCAGACTTTGTCTCATTCCCTTGCTCGGTGGGCAGAACACAGTGTTTATGGAAAATCATCTTATATCTGCGAGTCATCCGACCATTGAACAGTGTTTTCTGAGCACGTACATGAACCGGGCATCTGTCTTGCAGGGGCAGAGCCCGGTGCAGAGGCTGTGTGGGTGAGACGGGGGCCCCGAGGCACATGGAAGGGGCTCGAGAGGGGGAGCCGGGGGGGCAGCGGGGAGGCCGTTAGCCCGGCCGCCCAGAGGAAGCAGCACCTCGGCTCCTCTGGGAGGAACAGAGGGAGCGGGTCGTGTGCGAAGGCCGGTGAGCGAGCTGAGCGCGCAGGGGAACAAAGCGAGGGGGCGTCGGGCTGAGACAGCGGCCAGGCTGGGGCGGGTCAGGCTGCTGAGAGGGGCTGGAGCGGGGTGGGAGGGTGGAGGCCACAGGGACAGCAAGAGCTCCCGGCCGTGCTGAAGGGCACTGGGGTGGACACTGAAGGGCAAGACCAGGTTTGCACTGCAGGCCGGTGTGGGGCCTGCGGCGCGGGATGTGCCGCAGAGGAAGGGGCTGGAGGCTGGACACCTGCCTGATGGAAGGGAAATGACCGCGACTCGGGTCAGAGCAATGAGGGCAAAGCGAGGCGAGTGAATTAAAAGGTCCTGTTGTCACAACTCGGCAGGTGATCAGAGGTGCCAGCTCCCAGCCTGCGGGCCTGGGCGACGGGGCTGCTGGCAGGGGACCCTGAGAGGGCGCGGGGTTGGGTTCGGGGGGATTCTGGGTTCAGGTTTGGACACATTAGGGGAGTGTTAGCCCCTAAACTGAAGTGCTCATGAGAGAAATTCCAAGAAATGCCCCGAACCTTCTCTTCCTCATGCTGATAGGGGTTTATTGAGCACCTACTATGCGCTAGACACTGTGTTAGACTCTCATGAAAAGAGGCGTCACTCAGGCAGCCCCGTGTAGCTTCGACTACCTGCTCGCTGAGGCCCCCCACAAACTAAAGACGGGAATTCATGTTTGATGGAGCCATCAGGCCGAGCTCACGGTTTATCAAATCTGCAGAGAGGGGGAGAGCTGAGGACACTCTCCCCCAGGGCGGGACATGGTCGGGTGGGCGAGTGGGTGCCTGAGGGGCGCTTGCCCTGCAGTGATACAGGTAACAGCTGGAGAAAACTATCGGTATTAACTCCCGGGTTTTTTCTTTCTATTTTTCCCTTGAGGTTATGCATTCCCAAAATTCAGAAATATTTCTCTGAGAACTTGAAGAACAAGGTCGTCCCAAGCGGGGATGCAGGTGAGTTTCTTGCTGCCAGGGACTCGGTCAGCGTGTTGCTGACCTCGGGCGCCTGCGGTCTCGTGGAAGGAAACCGGGCCCAAGGCTGCGTGACCTGTCTGAACGTTTCCCTTCCTGCCCCTGCACAGGGTAGAACACAGAACAGGGGCCCGTAAGTATTGGTCAGATGTGTGGTGAGTGAAGCCAAGCTGGGCAAGCGCATTTCCACAGCCAGGGGTCACAATAAGGATACGCGTAGGCCCGGCCAGCGTGGCTCAGCGGTTAGAGCGTCGGCCCCTCGTGCCGAAGGGTCTGGAGTTTGATTCCCTGTCAAGGGCATGCACCTGGGCTGCCGGTTTGATTCCCAGGCCCGGTCTGGGCACATGCAGGAGGCAACGAATCGATGTGTGTCTCTCACATCGAAGTTTCTCTCTCTCTCTCTCTCCTCCTGACTTCCTTCCACTCTCTCTAAAAATCAATGAAAAAAATAAAATAATAATAATAATAATAAAAAAACAGGTACCCAAGGTCATGCGGTTAAATCACAGCAAGGTCAAGAAATGTCGATAGGACTAGTAGATGTCAGGATCCTATCTGCCGCCGAGATTTGGGGTTTCGGGGGCCACCCCCGCCCCCCAGCTCTGTGCTAACAGGGGTCCACCTGCAGAGCCCTGTTACCTGCAGCTTCTGAGCCTCACCTGGCCTGGCGTCCTTGGACCCCCGCCTGCCCCCCACAGCCTCTCCCCTCTTACTCGTTCTGATTGGCCACGGCGAGGTCCCCCGAATAGAGACCTTTCTCACACGTGACCTCATCTCACACCCTCTCTGGTGGCCCCTGTGCCCTCGAGGGAAGTGGGGCCCCTGAGAGGCCTGCTGCCCGGCGATGGCCTTTTACTGTCCTGCACTGGCTACTGCCTTTCAGGTGAGTAATAATTAGGCACCGAGAGCCCGGTAGTTTTCAAAAGGGACTGGGCACTGCTTGCCCTGGGACACGAGGCAGTTTCTGGAGATGTTTTCGGTTGTCACACCGCGGGCACCCGGTGGGTAGAGTCCGGGGTTACAGCTGAGCATCCTGCAGTGCCCAGGACAGCCCACCACAGAGAGTGAGATGAGGCTGAGAAGCGCTGTCATGGGGATGGCAAGGTGAGGCCCCCAAAGGGCCCACCCGGCGTCCCTGCCCCACGAAGCCGTTTCCAGTTCCCCCAGCTGGAGGGCAGCCGTGAACCTCCGGCGTCCTTCAGCTGCGGGTCAGTCGCTCCCCTTCACGCTTGTGGCTTCGTCCCTTCCCGGTGGGCCTGCCTGTCGTATCCCCCGGGGGCCAGTGAGCTCCCTGAGGCCCCGACTGTCCGCTATCTGTGCACCTTCGCTCCTGAGGGGCCTAGCAAGGCCACCTGCCTGCTCGGCTACTGGATGGCCGTGGTCGACCGGAAGAGCCAGTGGGTGGAGCAGACACCTCCCCGGTGGGCCGGCGGTGAATCGTTTGCCCGCGTTGTGTTCTCTCCTCAGTCGTGATCCTCGAATGCCTGGGCTTCACCTGGGAGCTGCACCTGCCCCAGCTCTTTCAGTCCGAGACCTTGACCAAGCTGTACGTCATGGCCCTGGACAGACACACCACGTGCCCCAAGAAGGAAGTGGAGAAGCTCCTGCCAGGTACTTTCTCACTGGCACCAGCGCAGAGTCCCAGACGCCACCTGGTCTGAGAGATCCCGGCGTGGTGTTGGGGTGTCTGTTTTAGGACCGTGGTCACTCTGGCAGTAAGAGCGAGGCCCAGGGGCAATCTCACCAGATGGGGATTTAACCTCAATCTGTTGTCACTCAAATTTTAGAATGACCTGAGGGGAGGGGGCGGCTGGCAGTGAATTGCACTGTCCTTTCCCCTCCTGGGAGCTTCTGGTGACGGGTCCTCTGTCTGGAGACCTGTGGGGTGAAGTTTCAGGAGCCCCTGGGTGGACTCCGCAGCCCCACACCTGTCCTCCAGCAGCTCTCAGCCTAAGGAGAGATACGGGGAGGAGGGGGAGAGAAAAGGGGGAGGGCTAGTAGTACATATTTAAAATGCAGCGCGAGCATTTATTTCCCGGTGGTGCTCCCTGGGGAAGCTGGCCGAGGAGCACACAGGGCTCTGCACTGTGTTTGCAGCTTCTTGTGAGTCTTCAGCTATTTCCAAATAAGTAATCACTTCAAAAATGCACCCACGAGTGCGGCTGGTGTGTCTCAGCGGCTGAGCGTCCACCTATGATCCAGGAGATCACGGTTTGATTCCGGGTCGGGGCCCATGCAAGGTTGTGGGCTCGATCCCCAGCAGGGGGCGTGCAGGAGGCAGCCGATCAGTGACTCTCATCATTGATGTTTCTCTCTCTCTCCCTCTCCCTTCCTCTCTCTGAAATCAATAAAGATAAAGTTTCTTTAAAAAAATACATCCACGAAACAAACAAGCAAACAAAAAATGAACAAACTACAGTGCAGTGCAGGCCAAGGTCAAGGCCGTGCCAAGGGCGGTGGGTGGACCCGAGACAGTATCTCGAGCGGTTCACAGCCGAGCATCTTCATTCCGCTTCCTTTTCCAGAGCCTTCACCGGGGAAAACGAAAGAAGCACCTCCCATAAAGAGGATGACCATTTGCCTGAAGGTCAACGACCCCCTAGTCACCAAACTCGGTAATGTACCCCCGTCTCCATTTCCCGAGGTGCCGTTGAAAAAACTGCCCCCTTGGGCTTCAAAACCTAACAAACAAACAACAAACGAGCCAGGAGTCAGCACCGGTGCCTCCTCAGGGCCTCCTCCTTGCAGCCCAGCAGTGGGGCAGGGGGAGGAAGGCGGGGCAGCCTGGGCAGAGGGAAGAAGGTAAATGCCCCTAGGGTGGGGGAGGGGAGGAGAGGAGGGAGGATCGGGCTCCTCAGCAGCCGCAGGGGAAATGTAAGTGCCCTTCAGGTGCACACGCCGCTCAGGCCCACCCCTGACCCTCCAAGGCCCGTCTCCGCCGGCTTCCAGCAGCAGAGGCCTCCCTCAGGCCTCCCCTTGGCTCAGCCCTCCCCATCCCACCCCCAGCACTAGAAACAGACTTCTGTTCACGTGACGTGTCCTGTACAGTCAAGGTCAGGAGACCATCCCTTAGGCCCTGGCCCTGCTCCCCAGTCAGGAGCTCGGCTCCTAAACTCCCGATTATCCCGGCTCCTCCGGGGAGTCCGTCACCTGTCTGGAGGCCCCAAACTGCAGGGAAGACCTGCGGCAAGCTACCTGTCGCCCCAGAGAAGAGCCACACCCACTCGCACACAGCGCTCTGCACGTTTGGGCATCGCCTCCCCCACGGGCCACGGCCCCCGGGGAGGGCAGCACCGCCGGGGCCCAGGCTCCGCGGACTCCGAGCATTTCTCAGCAGAGGCTGTTTTCTTCAGCTTCAGCTTCAGTCTCTGCTGGGAGGCTGGGACCCGCGGTTCCCTGCCCAGGTCCCCGCAGCTGCATCTTCTCTGAAAGCAGCTCTGGCCGCCCAGCGGGTGGACGGGGGAGCGGCCGGCAGAGAGGGCGCCGTGGGCGGGCGGTGGGGGTGCAGAGCCCCACGCTGACGGCTCTTGGGCGCTGTCTCCCCAGCCTTCGCCAAGGCCCTGAAGAACCTCTACACCAGCCAGGTGGACATGAGCTTGGACGAGGTGCTGGGGGTGCTGGCCTCGGCCCACGCTCTCCAGTTCAGCAGCCTGTTTCAGAAGTAAGGGGGCGTGGAGAGGCGCGGCCAGGGCCAGCCCGGGGAGGGACGGCAGGGGGCCTCAGGACCCAGCTCATGGCCCATTCCTCTTCCCTGGGCTACGGCACCCAGAGTTTCTCTTCCCAGGAACATACTCATTCTTAAAAATACGTTTTTATTGATTTTAGAGAGAGGGAGGGGCAGGGAGAAAGAGAAACATCGACCGGCTGCCCCCGCTGGGGATCGAGCCCACAATCCGCCTGAGCCCTGACCGGGAATCGAACCGGTGACCTTTTGGTGCCTGGCTGATGCGCAACCACTGAGCCACACTGGCCGGGCCACACTCGTTTTAATTAACGACGCTGGCTCACGGGAATGACATGCACCGGAGGGATTTCTCGGGTGTGCAAAGCGACTCCCAGGAGCACTCGGCCACGCTTGTCATTTTCACCCGTGTTCCTCTTTGGCTAAAAAAAGTCTCTCCATTTAGTCACAGGCACAAAAGCTGGTCATTTGAAGACAAGGTGACTTTCCGCATCACTGTCAGGCTCGTTTTTCCACTCATTTCCGACAGAGCCTTGTGTTTTCTTGTCAATAACAATATTATTTTTGCAAGTGTTACATGTGCTCATTCGGGAAGAGAAAAATTCAAAGATCAGAGTCCAAATTGCCCCTCAGTCCAACTGCCTATTTGGGACACACCCTTTCTCCTGGGCTTTCAGATCCCACTGGCCCACCCAAGGGTCTTCTGGCCAAATGTCCATACCCCTCAAACGAGGCCCCTTCCTCGGGGAGGGCTCTGCCGCCGTCCTGGAGCCGAGTGAGACCCTCCAGGGCTGCCTAGGGTCTGAAGGCAGCCCAGGGGCTTCGGGAACAGCAGTTCTGTCTCTGCAGGTGCGTGGTCATGATGGTGAAGGGACTCGCGCCCAGGAATGTCACTAACTTCTACCTGGCCGGCTGCAAGGTGAGAACAACCTGGGCAGGGCATGTAGCACCCGGGGGACCTGCAGAAGCACCCGATTCTGGGTCTTGCACAGGGTCCCACTCCAAAACATATCCATCCTAAGGCAGCGATTCAAGGGTGCCAATATTTTATTTTGCCAAGTGAACAATTTTTTAAAAAATATATCTTTATTGATTCAGAGAGAGGATGGGAAGGGGAGAGAGAGAGAGAGAAACATCAGTGATGAGAGAGCCATTGATCGGCTGCCTCCTGCACGCCCCCTGCTGGGGATGGAGCCTGCAACCCGGGCCTGTGCCCTGACCGGGAAACGAATCGCAACCTCCTGGATCCCAGGTCGATGCTCAACCGCTAAACCATCCCCAGCTGGGCGAAAAAACATTTTATTTTTAAAAGGATATTTTAACACCTAAAAGATAGAAAAACTTTGATCTTGGTGGGCAGGAGGGGGGACAGCACAGCCTTTCTCCCCAAAACTTCAAACAGCCTTCCAGGATATTCTTGCTGGTGTGGAGTGAAATTTGTCCCACCTGGGCCCCGTCAGCATCAGCAAGAAAGGGAGTTATCCTTAA
The DNA here is from genome assembly GCF_964146895.1 of Miniopterus schreibersii. Lineage (NCBI taxonomy): Eukaryota > Metazoa > Chordata > Mammalia > Chiroptera > Miniopteridae > Miniopterus > Miniopterus schreibersii. The sequence goes on along the minus strand of NC_138114.1, from coordinate 55,517,983 downwards.
CTCTCCAGAAAACGGAGGCCCAAGGAGGGAGCACCCTGGACAAAGTGTCTTGGTGGCCGTGCTGGGTTTGAGCCCCAGGCGGTCCGACTCCAGCCTCCCCCCACGAGGCCACTCTCACTGAAACAGACACATTTGACAGTGACATTCAGTTCAGGCACAGTCAGCATGTCACAAGCTGTTACCATAGCACCTAAGGATGCTTTAAACGCCTGTTTTGTCAAAGATAAGGTGCTGTCCTCACTCCATCGGTCATTAGAAGTCCCTCGGGGGGTGGCATCTCTGCATCCCTGTCAGCACCGTGGCCCTGAGGAAGTGCAAGGTGCACTAAGAGCCTGCCAGGGTCCCTGGTCCCCGGAGACCTTAGCCACGGTCCCTGCACTTTCCCTTTAGGACATGTGCTCACCACTGGCCCTAGAACTCCACACTGGGGGGACCCCGTGGGACCTCGGTCACCAGTCACTGACTTAGTCCGGAGATTTCAGCGTGTAAGCCCTGTGGTGGGACCCCTGGGGTTTGCACCCGGCTCTGGGGTGTGACCCCAGGCAAGAGCGGGAATCTTGGAGCCTCGGTTTCTCCATCAGTAAATTAGGGATCACAATGAACTGACCTCACGGGGCTGTAGATTTACATCGACCCCATGCAGTGCCTGAGCCCGGCAAACACTCAGAAAACGTTACCCCCCGCAGTTTATCTGTTTTGAAGACAAGGTCTGAGCTGGTCTGGGCAGGACCCTCCTGGCTGCACGCGTTCGCCTCGGCGCTGCCCAGCAGAGGGCGCCGGGGGTCAGCGCTTCCTGCACCCACTGGCTTTTCTGGCCTCAGTACAGGGAAGAGCCGCTCACCTCCGCCTGCGAGAAGTGGCTGGAAATGAACTTGGTCCCCGAGATGGGGAAGCAGATCCACCTCCGGAAAATCCCAAAGGAGCTGCTCCACAGAGTGCTGAAGTCCCCCAGGTCAGAACCGGCTGCAGGGCGAGCGAGTGTGTGTGGGGAGCAGGGCCGGGCGGGGGAGGGAGGGGCTCCAGCCGGCAGCACCCCCACCCCTGCTGGACACACCGTGTGCAGCCCCTGCTCCATCCCAAGCCTCTCGCCTCCTGCACAGCCAGGGGGCTGAGGCCTGGGGGCTGCGCAGGGCAGGGGCGGGGGTCAGGACCCGCCACGTGCCCACTGTCTCATTACCCACCTGGTAATTAATTAATTGCCTACGTAATTAAAAAAAAATCCCGCCAACATTAATATGCATTCATTGTGGAAAATTTGGAAGACAGGGAAAAACAGAAAAAGGAAACTAAATGCTCTGGCCCTAAATCAGTTTCTATCCCCGGCCCTGACTCCCCTGGGCCCAGACGGTCACCCTTGTGACAAGGCTAAAACCCAGCTCCGTGCCCAATGCTTAGCCTTTTAGGCAATTTCCAATGGTTTGCAATATACGTAGCACCTGGGCAACATTCAATTAAATTCCTGGAAGTGGAATTCCTCAGCTGAAAGGAATTTCTATTTCTTTTTATTGGTATTAAAAAATATATATTTTATTTGAAAATAATTTCAAACAAGTAAAAATTACAGGACTAGTACAAAGAACACCTGTGTGCCTGTCACCTGTTAACCTCTCCCTGTTCACACACACACGTTTTTCCCTGAGCCCTTTGGGGGCCGGTAGCTTCCACCGTGTTCCCTTACCCTCGATGCCCGTGTTCATTTCCTAATAAAAAGAATGTTTTAAAATAGAGTCACAAAGCAGTTATCAACTCCAGGAAGTTTAACAGTGGTGTAATCGATGCCTTAACATCGCGACCAGTACTGTCCTTTATGGCATGGTCCTCCGGCAGCTGCCGTTGGGCCCACACGTTGCCTTTCTGGCCGCGCCTCGTTGGGTCTGTTTAAAAGGGTTTTGATACCACTGCCAGGCGCCAAGACTGTGTTCCCTTTGGGTGGGCTTCACAGGTGAGCGCTAAGTTCTACTAAAAATGTTCGTGGTGCACGAGAAAATAAATGTCTGCTTCTGCGGCGCTGGCCCGTGTGGCTCGGTTGGTAGGAGCCTCGTCCTGCACACCGAAGGGCCTTGGGCTCAATTCCTGGTCAAGGGCACGTACCTGGGGGCAGGTTCGATCCCTGGCCCCAGTCGAGGTGCGTGCGGGAGGCAACCGATTGATGTCTCCCTCTCACATGGACGCTTCTCTCTCTCCCTTCCTCTCTCTAAAGATCAGGTTTAAAATATCTTTTTAAAAATGTTTACATACGTGGTGGAAAGCATCCTAGTTTCAGGATTAGACCTGGAAAGACTTACTGCCCTGTTGGTTCATGTTTACTTAGCGTATGGAGAAGTGAGGTGGGTAGAGCAGCTTTTGGTGTTGAAGGAAACCCTGGTATCTAAGGAGACGCTGGAAGCTGGGGTCCCAGCAGCAGCTGCAGGGCACCCGAGGGCTCCCCGGGGCCACCATTCTGCCTGCCCCCCTGCTTTCCCCACAGTGCCCTCTCCCGCCCTCCAGGGGAGCTGGCGAGGGGAAGATAAACAGGGCACCCTTGGACTTCTCATAACTGCCCCGCCCTCGGAAAGACTGAGCTGTGCCCCCCCCCCCCCCCGCGGCAGCATTTAAGGGAGAAAGGGGAGAAGAGTCTGACCACAGCCAGAATGTCAGCAATGGCACAGGGACTAGAAAACACATGCTGGGCAGGAAAAAACATCAAGACATTGTGTGTCCAGTGTCTAGACTCACACGTGTGGGGAAACATGACCGATGTCGAAACTGGGTCCTGCTCCGCAGCCCTCCCCAGGCACTGTCTGCCCAGACTGCCCAGGGCACTCCTGGTACCAGGAGGGAGGAGCCCGCGTGGATCGGGCACAACACCGGCCCGCAGGCCTGGAGTGACCGGGCCAGCAGCTCCCTGACTCACGTCTTCCAAAGTAAACTCTCCTCGCCCAGTTGATATCCAAGGCCACCTGCTTTAACATTGGAGGGAGGGAAGGCTCAGAGGGCGCAGGAAGGGGGGCTCGGGCCACACCCAGTGCCCAGTGAGAGAGTCAGGAATTTACCTCGGCTTGGGCTCCACGGACTGCACGTGATTAACAACAAACTCTTGGGTGTGTGCTGTGCACTGTCCCTTCAGTCCCCAGAACCCCTCGCAGTGGGTGAAATTATTGTCCACAGATAACAGGGACTATAAAGGACGGCCGGGCTCCAGACAAGGCTCCAAAGTCCAGGCTCCCCCCCCCCGGTCACTGTACCATTGCCTCGTCTGTTACAGAGGCCGGGCTTTCCAGCACCCAGCTCAGCCAGGCCTGGGGGTCCCGGGCAGTCCAGCGGCCCCAAGTTGGCTGTGCGGAAATCCCACCCCTGCCCCAGGTCAGGACGGAGCGGCCCTCGGCCCGGGTCCCTGGCTGTGGTCCCGGCGTCTGGGGTCTCTGGGAGTTCTGGCCTGATTTAGGCCATCAGAGCTCCTGGGCGGGTGGAAGCGTGTTTGGGTGTCCTCCGCATGGTCGCTGCCTGCAGGAGCTCAGGCCTTAGGGCGCCGACATTCAGCATAAAGGCAGAGGGCAGGGGCTTGGTTTCAACAATGACCCTTCCTAATAAAAACAAAACCAGGATCCTGCCTGCCCGCACGGCTCGGTGGTTGGGCGTCGACCCATGAACCAGGAGGTCGCGGGTTCGATTCCCAGTCAGGGGGCGAGCAGGAGGCAGCCCAAGGACAATGTTTCTCTCTCATCACCGTTGCTATTTCTCCCTCTCCCTTCCTCTTTCTTAAAAAAGTCAATAAAAACATATTTTTAAAAAAATAAAAAATAAAACCAGGGTCCTGATTCACGGAGCTCTCAATCCCCCCCCCCCCCCCCCCCCCGGGCTGCTGCGAGTCCCTTCCATAGCGGCTCAAAGAAACTCTGGGCTTGGGGGTTTCAAATGTGGATTCTGCTTGCCGGTCGGGTGGCGGTGGGGCCCTGGCACAGCTCTCCGTGGGGACATCACGCCGAGCGGCTCTATGACGTCTCCCCTCCTGCCTCACCGCTATTGCCCAGACGGTGACACATTGGTCCTGTCTGGCCAGGGTCGGAGCCCGCGCATCTGTAGGTGGCCTAAAAACAAACAAGAGGAGAGAGACAGTTCCACGGTGTCCAGAAATAGCGTGAGAGGTGGGCGGGTGATGTTTCCATTGCCTTTTAGACTCACAAGTTAGCTTGGGTTCCACCCACATGACCTCTTTAGTGGTGGGTGAGACGGTTGCAATATGTTTTTTTCTTTTTATTTATTGATTTTGGGGAGAGAGAGAGAAGCATCGATTTGTTGCTGCGTGTATTTATGCAACGTTGGTTGATTCTTGCATGTGCCCTGACAGGGGCATCCGACCCACAACCTCCCGACCTCGGTGTGTGTGGACGACTCTCCAACCAACCGCGGGCAGGCTGTGATATATATATATATATATTTATTTTCTTAAGTACATTCTTATTGATTTTTAGAGAGAGTAGAAGGAAGAGGGAGAGAGATAGAAACATCAATGAGAAAGAAACATCGCGTAGCAGCTGCGTCCTGCACGCCCCCTGCCAGGAACGGAGCCCACACCCCAGGCATGTGCCCTGACCCGGAATTGAACCTCGATTGCCTGGATCATAGGTTGATGCTCAACAGCTGAGCCGCACCAGCCCGGCTGTTACTCGTTTCCTGACGAGGCCTCAGGCTGCTGCAGGCCAGGTGTGGGCCCTGGAGCCAGGACGGCCCTGCCGCCCGCTGAGCACGGTCCCACTTCGCCTGAGGCCACCTGCAGACTCGGGAGGTGCCGCCTCACCCCTGAGCTCACTTATAACCTTTCATTTTCTTGCAAACTGTGGGTCTTGACCATTCCTAAAATGTCCTCTCGATCTCTTACTTTGGCCAGGTTGTTCACTTTTAGCGAGTTTCACCTTCTGAAAACACTCATTTTGTGGGTCTACCTGCAACTGAACCTGAGAATCCAGACGATTCCGACCTACGAGACCGTGCTGACGTTTTTTAGCAGGTAATTTAACTTGTGCTGATTGATGACGTACACACACGGGGGTTTTTTGCTCATAATATCGGGGGAAGCATCCGTGATATCATCTTTCATAGCGTCATTCTGAGTGCGTAGAACGCACCTCTCTCTAGGGGGCCTGAGATCATGGGGCCCTTTGGGCCCCCTGGATTCCTTGAGAAAGTGAATGACCCGTAGGTGTTGGAACATTGAGATAACCTTGTGCTTCCGAGAACTTGTTCTGGGCCCCGTAAAAGACGCGATGCGCAAGGTACTCCTTCATTCGGGAGAATTCATACTACGCTGGCCCCAAACGTCCCTCTCACAGCGAGCCCACACCGGGCCGAGCCATTCCCGTCGGCATTTCACTAGGCAGCATATAAAATTCAGAACGTTCTGGACAAGTGAAAAAGCGTTTGAATGTTCAAGGTTATCATAGACTTAATCAGCTTCTTACACTCTCTAAATGTATCCGTTCTACTCTCTAAATGTATCTGTTCTACGGGTTGTATGTCTCAGCATTTAAGCGAAAAGTAACAGTTACAGCATCATACTGAGCTCGGCTGGACTGTGCTGCTAAGTGCAGTGATCCTGATGAACATCCCTCTGTAACCTCATTTAATCGGCGCGATGCTCGGGGCCAGTCTTACTAGTCCCGTTCTCCACCACTCCCTGCCCCGTAGGCTCCCCCGCCCGGGGGAGCGGGGCACCGTCCACGCCCCAGCTGGTGAAGCCACTGGTCCCTTTGATGTGGCTTTCGCTCGCCCGAGCAAGAGGAGTTTTCTGAAGGCCTTTTGTTCCTCTCTGTGCCTCTGCCAAGCTTCTCCAAGAAGTGTTGCTTCCTGGACCAAGATGCAGAGCAGAGCCTGATGCCTCTGTTCCTCGGCCTGCGTCTGCACGGCATCACCAAAGGTAAGCCCGGCCCGGCCCACGTGAGCGTGTCCGTGGACGGCTGCTAGGAACCTGCCCCACCAGGTGTTTCCTAAGGTGCCAGCTGAGATCTGACACTGCCACTTCCGAGTTGTGCGAGACTTTGGGAAAGTCACTGCCTGGGCTCAGTTTATTTGTCTGTGAAATGGTTGTAAGCAGAGTTTCCAAGAAATTTGACGCTGGATAGAAGGGGCTGATCCACGGTGAAGGCACCCAGCTGCCAAAGGCCACGTGGCTGCCATCTCCCCTGGGCCCCGCCTCCTGGAGCAGCGGCCCCTTTAGGTGCCCGATTCAGGGTTTGGGAGAAAACTCTGGGGCTGTGCTCCAGACTTGAGCTCCCCCAACCTCAGGCTCCGGGCCCAGGGGAAGGCAGCTGGGACTTGGACCCAGGAGGGAAATACTGGGGAGTGTGTTTGAGGCAGCCCAACAGGCCACCCAGTGAGATCTTTGTGTCTGAAAGGACGTTTGAGAACTTTTCAAAGCCATTTCCAGTTATCTGGGTAAAATGCGCAGCTCTAACACCCAGGGCCAGGTGATGGAGCCCAGGCAGTTTAGTCCATGTTGCTCCTGGATGCTCGGAAGACACTGACTGTGGGATCTCAACCCTCCCTTGTTGCGGGGGGGGGCTGAGGGGAGAGCTCTGTAGGGTCCCATTTGGGTTCTGCACCCCTCTGATTCCTGGGCCCTGGAGAGGACCTCCGATCCCCGGCTCCTGACTGTCTCCTTTCCTCTCTGTAAGCGAGACCTTGGCGATTCCCTTGTGAGAAAATCCATTAAAATGCTCCCTCTGTGCTTCTTCCAGGCCAGGATCTGGACGTGTTGAGGCACATTAACTTCCTCCCCGAGGCCTGGCTGGTCCGGGTCACCGCCAACCACTACTACTCGGTGAGTCGCCCGCAGCCAGAGAACAGTGATCGAAAGTCACTGCCTTTCCAACTTGGCTTTTTCTGGAGCTGTGTCCTGCATCTGAGATCTCTGGGCCTTTGAGGTCGGGATACCTGGGTCCTGCGCCAGGGGAAGTGGGGAGAGCCAAGCCCGGAAGGGGCGGAGGGAGGAGCTTGGAGCCCAGGTGCTTAGGGCATCTCTCCTGTTGACCTAAAGAGTCCGATGGGGTGGAGGAGCACTGGCCACACCTGACAGACACCAACGTCACTGCGCTTGTTACTGAACGTTCTCAAAATGCGGAGAAATTGAAAGAAAGGAAATACATAGCAGATATATATCCTCGGACCCACCACCCACAGACAACCATTGCTAATATCTTACTGCATTTTTTTAATTTCAGAGAGAGGAAGGGAGAGGGAGAGAGAGAAATACCCATGATGAGAAAGTCATTAATAGGCTGCGTCCTGCAGGCCCCCGACTGGGGATCCACCTGCAACCTGGGCCTGTGCCCTGACCCGGAATCGAACCGTGACCTCCTGGTTCCTGGGTGACGCTTAACCACTGAGCCACGCGGCCTGGGCCAAACACCATTTTTAATGGCTGCAAACTCTTCCACCAGGAGGATATTCTACAGCCAATGCTGCTTTGCCAATTCCTTTACCGCAGAAAATTTGTAGCGTTTCTAATTATTAGTTAACTGTTGTACATTACTCTCCCTGGAGTTATTTTCTCATCGGAGGTTCTCAAGGGTGGAAAATATGGGCCCCCAAAGGAATGTGCATCTTTGTTTTTGTTTCATATTAACAAGTTTGAGACCAAATTACCCCTCCACATACACAGTAATAAATGAATGCACCTCCCTTTGTGCGTGCCCAGCAACATAAGGCACGTGCGTTTCAGACCCTGTTTGTTCATTCAGAAGCAAACAATGGCATCTCATTTTTTAATACGCGTTTCCTTTCTTGCTGGTGAATGTGAATATCTTTCCACGTGGTGTTTCCCCCCTTGTGAATGGTCGATGTGAAAGGTTGTACTTCCTGTGTGTCCCCAGTCTTGCATTCTTAGGATGAAGTGGGGCAGTGTTTGAGTTCTGAAGACGTATGAGTCACTAGTTAAAATTCAATTCAGCTCAACAAATACCTATTGTAATGTGCAAACCACAGAGCTCAGGGCCTCTGCCCAGTAGGCCAGGGCTCCGTGGAGCCGTGCTTCTCGGAGACGTAGTTCGGAACTGAGCTCTGCCCGGCCGGTGTGGCTCAGTGGTTGAACCGCGAGGTCACCAGTTCAATCCCCAGTCAGGGCACATGCCCGGGTTGCAGGCTTGATCCCCAGTAGGGAACATGCAGGTGGCAGCTGATCGATGTTTTACCCTCAGGTTGGTGTTTCTCTCTCTCCCTCTCCCTTCCTCTCTCTCTAAAATCAATAAAAACATTTTAAAAAAACCCCACATATGGGTAATTTTAAAAAAGGAGCTGAGCTCTAACAGAGCTATTGATGGATTGATTTTAGAGAGAAGGGGGAGAGAGAGGAACATCTACTTGTTGTTCCACTTGTTTATGCACCATTGGTAGGTCCTTGTACGTGCCTAACCGGGATTGAATCCCTGCTCTTGTCTGTGTTTTCTAAAAGCAGCCAGCCGGCACCTGGGTTTTCAGGGAACCCTGAGGACTGGCTGGATGGCTGCACGTAGGATCTGAGACAGGGCTCTCGGGCGCAGTGGGGCTGCGAGGAAGGAGCTGACTCGACTATGACGTCAGGGACCAGGCTGCCTGAGCCGTTTCCTTTCAGATGGAGAATGGGGGTGACATGGCCCATGTGAAGGACTTCACCTCCCAGGCGGTGAGATTCGGGCTGCTCTTCCACCAGGTACCACCGCTGGGCCCGCGCTGGGGGAGAACCACCCCTCTGTGCTTGGTTAGGGACCTTTGTGGGGTCGCTTCTTTCCTCTGGGAGGAAGGCAAGGGCAGAAGAGGGAGTTGTAGGTGTCTCCTCCGCATACTCACAGCCCCTGGGGAAATAAAATTGTCACGACAGGGGCCTGGGACAGGCCATTCCGGAACCTGATGTGCGTGTCCGAGGTTTCCCCCCGAGGGTGACCCACTGTTGCGGTTTTCAGGGATGCAGGAGTTTCCCTGGGATGCAAGACTTTTCATTCTCAAACCAGGAAAGGCCTGGGCAGACTGGCGTGTGGGGGTCGTCTTTGTCCCTCACACATAGATGCCGCTGCTCCATGAGGGAAACCACTCCGAGCCGGGTCTACGGCTTCAAGGGTGAGCCTGTTCTGAGCAGTTATTTTGATGGTCCCAAAGTAACAGAGGGTCGGGGAGCTCGGCAGCAAGGCGTCTGGGTGCTCGGTCACCAGGGGAGCGACAGGCCTAGAGGCTGCATCCGGGGTCCCTCTGATGGGCCCAATTCACCGAGAAGCGGCTCCTCCCCTCCAGCTCCTCTGAAGCCACCCTGGGGGTGAGCTGAAGAGAACCCACACGTCACGGACTCACTCGGGGCCCTGAATCTATCGTCAGGGACTCTGCTCTGGGTCAGGCCTGGTGGGTTGGGTTCGCCCCCTTGCGTTCAGAGACCTGCCCACGTGGACGGACTGCAGACCACCAGGGCCAGGACGCCTGGCCATACCATGGGTCCCTTAGGCCCCTCATTGAAGCAAAATGCTTGTTTCAAAGGTCTGCAGACCCTCGGTCATCTAAGATCAGGCCCAAGTCACCCTTCTCCTCACTACGAAGGTCGCAGTGCTATCCCGTAGGGTTTGCGAAGTCACCACAATTTGCCTTTTCCTATGTTTCCGACACTAAAATTGCTCTTTTGTTCTAAATCAGTTGTCAGATTAGTCACTTAGGTTGTAGCTGGACTTTCTTGCTCTGTCCCCTTGCCTTTGAATGCAGACGCCTTTTTCCCTGTCGCTTTGTCGTCTCTTTCCCAATTTAGGAATATACAACTTATTCAGAAACAATTGCTATATATGGATTCTTCTTTGAGATAAAGGGAATCAAGAACGATGCTACCTCCTACAGCTTTTACATGCAGGTAAGAGGCACAGAGCACAGGGAAGGCGAGCCTCTGAGGCGGCCTTTGAGGGTCAGAGTTGATCCATACCCAATAATAACAACTGATTAATTGTTATTGAATAAATAACGTGGAGTGTGTTGGGAGCCTGGTGCTAACCGCACTCGTAGACGTTTTGCAACAGTTTCGGGAGGTTGCTACTGTTGCAGTTTAACAGGTCTCAAGGCTGAGTGCCTTTGTGGTCACCTGGCCTCTGTCGGCAAAGCCGGGGTTATATTCTAGGCTCTGACTCCACATTTGGGGCTAATTCACCTTCAGTTCCTACAGGATGGGTGGTGGTTGCCGATGGAGGCGAGGGGAAGTGCCCGCAGGCGAGAGGGAGTGGCCTTGTTTAGAGCGGCAGAGCCGGCGGGAGGACAGGGAGGGAGGACAGGGAGGGAGGACAGGACACCAGAGACTAGGAGGGGGGAAGGCTTCCCCTGGAGGCTCCTGCTGGGCTTTTGGGGCAGGCGGGAGGGTGCTGCGCTCCGGAGCTGAGAGCCCAACGCCTGGTGTGACCTCGTCAAGCCCGTAACTCCCCTCCTCGTGTTCAGGACCATGCTCACTGGGCTCTCGGGAGTATTCATGTGTTAATTTGCGCAAAGGGCTTAGAACACGGCCTGACCCATAGAGCACCCTACAGTGACAGTGACAGCTATGATGAGGCCACTGTGTTCCACTTAGGGTCTGCTTCTTAAGTCCCTAAGGCCGCAGGCTCCTCAAGAAACCGCATCTTATCAATCTTTTTACCGTCGCCACCAGTCATAGCACCTGGGTCCGAGGGTAGGCGTGTTCGTATCCTGAATGGATAAATGAATAAATGCTGAGTGAAGAGGCCTGAATTTCAGTCCGGGCTTCGCCGCTCCCTCATTGGGTCCCCTTCAGCAAGTCATGTCTGTTCCTTGGATCAGTCCTTGGTCTTCAGGGACTCGGGCATTTCCCTACATAAGGGATGTGACTGGATGGAAGAGATGAGTTATGTATCGACACCAGTCTAAATGCTCAGATGAATACGATGTTGGTCCTTTTAAAATATGTTTTTATTGATTTTAGAGAGAGAAGAAGGGAGAGGGAGAGAAACATCAATGATGAGAGTCATCGATCGGCTGCCTCCCGCAGGCCCCCGACTGGGGATCGAGCCCGAAACCTGGGCCTGTGCCCTCACCGAGAATCAAACCCGTGACCTCCTGGTTCCTGGGTCGATGCTCAATCACTGAGCCCCACTGGCCAGGTTACGTTGGTTTTTAAATTCTGGCAAAACGCTATGAAGACCTTCCAATTCAATGGGCTTGACCTAATGACCGGCCAAGCCCAGTCCGCCGGCCGGTGGTTTGCACGTGGTCAGGGCTCAAATCGCCGCCGATTTGGCAGCTGCGGCGCTCAGGAAGCGGGATCCTGGGACACGCTGGGTCTCCCCGTGTGAGCTCCACTTCAGGGGGTCACCCTCTCTGCAGAGACTGAGGCCCAGAGACGTGGGGTTCCCCTCCTCCGTCTGCGAGCACGGCCTCGTGAGCCTGAGGGCCGAGCGCCTGGTCAAGTACAGGATCAGCGCCCAGACGCTGGTGGACGGCAGCTGGGAGGAGTTCGGGACGAAGCCGACCATGCAGAAGTTTCGGTTCATCAGGCCGTCCTGCAAAAGCCAGGCGAGTGGCTGTCTTTCCTCTTCTCCTTTTTATTTTTTGCTCTTTCTTTCCTGCACCCCTTTTGGGGGGTCACTGGCTTCCCATCTCCTGGGATAAGCTCGCTCAGTTTCTTAGGGGTTGTCACAGCTCCAGACAACACTAAAGAGAACCCTCCCGGCCCGGAAAGCTGGGGGTGTGGGAAAATGTAGCTGAGATCACACTGTACACGCCTGATCACTTTGTACATGTCAAAGGGTCTTTCTGGGAGGAGGAGAGGGGAGGTGGGGTGTGTTTGCCGCCACCTTCTTCGCTCTCGGCTGGACCTCACCTGTCACGGCTGCTGAGCTCCCCGGCCCAGCCCACCTGCCTCCATGGGCCAGCCCAGCGCCCAGGCGGATTCAGTACCTGGCCTGGCTCCTGAGGGCTGCACCCCAGAAGTGCCCCAAGACTTTGTCTGTGGTCCTTGGAGGAGCTCTGGATGAATCCTGGGAGGCCAGGGCCTCCCGTGCTGCCCTGTGGGGAGCGGGACTTGGCCTTCACCCGGAGAGTAATTCTCGGTCCTGGCTGCTCATCAGAATCACCTGGCCCTTTGCAGAGCCTCCCCCCCCTCCCCCCGCCTGCGTGCCGTCCAGGTGAGATCAGGTACTTCGTGGTGGGGCCCAGGGATCAGTACCTTTTAAAGCTTCCCAAGTTATTCTCTGTGATGTTAGAAATCAGAATGGCAGTTTCCTTTGCGGAGGGGGGGACAGGGACGGCCGGGACATTGGGATTTCTGGAAGGGACTCTGAGAGCCCTGAAATGCTCTTGGTCATGAGCACGTGGTGGTCACACAGGAGCACTTCCCTGCGAAGATTCGTCAAGTGGTCCCCTTAAGATCTGTGCGCTTTACTGTATCTAAGTTACATGTAAATGTTTTAAGTGTATTTTAAAGACCTCGTCTATGTGATTAGAATTTGCAGTGAGAGCTGAGAACGAACGGCCTTGTCTCCCTCATGTTCACTGTTAAAAGCCCAACTGGCTTTGCTGTTTCGTCTTTCAGGTCTTGCAAATCCAAACTGTGGGCAACCCCATCTATGTAAGTTTTCTCTTCACCTTCCCAGCATCTTGACAATTTCCAGAAGAATCTATGGAATCTTTCTCTTCCACCGCTCTGCATGAAAGAAAATAAAATGACACCCAATGTTAAGCTGACTCTCCCCGTGAGCAATGGCCTCAGTAGAACTTTTGCCTGTTTTCGTGGACTTGGGGCTAAGCAACTGGGTGGCTTATAAGCAACAGAAATGTGTTATTTACAGTTCTGGAGTCTGGAAGCCCAAGATCAAGGCCCTGGCTGAGTCAGCATGACGTCTGGGGAGGGCCCAGCAGTGGGAGGCACATGGGGCAGGAGGACTTGGGGTGTCCGGGAGAAGGGCCCTTTAACATCGTTTCCACCTCCTTGTAGAGGGGGGTTGGGGAAACTGAGGCCCAGCGAGGTGAAGTGGCAGTTCTGGTCCGAAGATGCTTACTGAGCACCTCTGACCCCTTGGGCACTTGACATGTCCCAGGAGGAAAGTGCAGTATCCTGAGCCCCAGAGAGTAAGGCTCCTCAAAGCGGCAGAGCTGGGCCCACCGAACAGAGAAGGAATGTTTAATTGCTTAAGTGCTTGTTTAAGTGCTTAATTCGAGTGTGTTGAATACCTACCACGCGCCTGACAGAACTGTGCGCTGAGCACCTGGGGTGCCCGGGTCATACTAGGCCAGGGCTGTCCCGGGTGAAATCACATTGGAATCTGTTGGGAGGGGGTGAGGGTGGGCTCGCTGAGCGTGTGCACATACACAGGCCATGGAGGATGGGCCGTGTCCTTGCAGGTGGACAGCTGGTGGGAACTGGTACACAGGTGAAGTTCGAGCAGCTGAGAGCAGGCTTGTCTCTTGCCCCAGGCTCTGGGACTGTGCCCATCGGGATCACGGGGGAGCTGGTGCAAAGCAGACCCCGGGGCCCTGTCTTCTCGAGGCTGGTTTGCAGTCTGGGATACCCCAGGAATCTGAGGCAGGAGGTCCATGATCGCACCCAGAAAGGATTCCAGTATGAAAATGTCATTTCCATAGCGGGGTTCCCCACAGCACCCCACAGACTGGATTGTCTTCCTTACCCAGTGTGTGTGGGGGGAAATCCAACAAAAAACCTGTGAATCTTTCTCACCCCTTTGGCTGATTTTATTTTTGAGACCAATTTCCTGGAATAGGAGATGGCCTTCCTGAGGCGCCCTCCCATGGGTGAACCTTCCACTGTAACCCAGGAGGGCCAGCCCTTTCCGCTAGGGGGCGAGCTCTGCCTCAAAAATGGGAGCCAGACCTCCGGCCGCAGGAATTGGCCGCCTAGAAGCCTGTCTTGCAGCACCAGGTCCTCCCTGCTCCGCGGCTGAGTGTGAGATTTGTACATTCCAGGCGAGGCTGAGCCACTTGAACATCCACAGTGTTGATGTCACAAATATCTCTGAACTTGGGAAGTATAAGTTATGAGACAAAAATTCTTAAGATGACCTTACATGCTCTTCTTAGATGTGAAAATGTCTTCAACTAGAATTTCAAACCTACAGTCACAATACCCAAAGCAGTGACCGTGAGTGCTAGTCAGCATAGCATCTTAGGTGCCGTGCCCGCGACCCTCTCTCTGTGCGCTTCTCCCATCACCCACCGTCTGGCCCACCTCCCGGGTCCTCCCCTCCACCGGAGAAGGCCCAGGGCCACTCTGTGCACAGCGGCTCTCCTGGGTCCTGAATGCAGGTGTTCAAGGGTTTGAGTCCTAGCTTTGCTCCTTACCAGCTGTGTGGTCTTGGGCAAGTCACCTAACCTCTTGAGCCTCAGGGCCTAACCTGAGGTTGGCCATAAAACCTGTGGTATGTGTTAAATAAGTTGATGTGTGAATTTAAAGCAGCCCAGACTAGCCTTCTGGAGGCTGAGAAAAATCAAGGGCCACGGCTGAGTGTCAGCGATGTGAGTCAGGCCACCGGAACCTTCGGCCCAGTGGACCCTCCGGCTTCAGAAGGGGGTCACCCTGCAGAGGATTTCTCCAGCCAACCCTTAGACTCACAAGACATAATTAATTGTTATTTTAAGCCACTCATTTTGGGGGCAGTGTATCTCCCAGCAATAGATACTGAAATACATGCCCTTTTAATTAAACCCACTTCAGGTATTTATACCAATAAGAACAGAATCCAGAGGATAGCCGACAATTTAGCTCCAAAGGTGTTCTTCGCAGCATTGTCTATGATACAAAACATCCACATGGTCTTAGGTGTCCAACAGCAGGAGTTAGAATGCGGTTCATCCTTACACTGTGCAATTATTGGGATGTTTTTGGCGAAGCATTCTAGTGGCAAGGTTTCCAGAATATACTAGCAATTTGGAAAACAAAGCAACAACTCAAAGTATATATGATCCCATTAAAATATGCATATTTTAAATATATTTTAATATGAAATAGATGGGTCCAAAGACATATGCAACTTCCATTAGATGTTAAGTTGCTCTCTAAACATGATGATACAATGTATCTTTCCACCTGCTTCTCCATGGCCCAGGCCCTTCCCCCAGCCAGCGGCTGACCCATGTGAGAGGCAGGTCCGTCCACTCAGTGCTGATGTGAGTCGCAGCAAAGACACTTCCCCCTTGTCTTCACTGGACAGGCTCTCCTGGTTTCTTGGCCACCCAGAGACATCGTCCTCTGTCCCATTTGTCACCCAAACAAAGGGAGCTGGCTTACTCCTGGACCCGGAGCCCAGAGGGAAGGGCCGGGTGCAGCACTGAGAACAGTCAGCAGGAAGCCAGGCGTCACACACGGGGCTGCAGCTGGCAGCAGGGAGTGGTCCTGTGTCCGCCTGGCACACCCAAAAGGGCTCAGTGACTCGAACACAGTGATTAACTTCTCTTTAATCTCCGCCTCACTGAGCAGCGAGGCCAGCTGCTCGGCTTCCCCAGCAAGCTCTGCGTGAGTCACTGGGCGCCCCGCGGGGCCCGAGCACGTTTCATCGCAGGCAGGTGCAACTTTGAGACACCCAGGGTGTCCCCCTCCGACACCGACTAAACATTGAACCGACAAGGCCTTATTTAAAACAAATAATATGGCTCTAGAGTCTTTCTTCTCCTGGTTAAAAATCAAAGAGACAAGTCCCGTTTGTTTCCCTTTTCCCCAGCTGTTGAATCGAGGCTGAAGGTCCCTGGGACATGGGGCATCTCCTTAAGTAAGAGGAAGTTTGTTAACTCGGGGCTTGATTGGGAAAATCATTTACCAAACCACACGGGTGCGCGCTGGGCGGGCAATCTCTGAAGTGCCGCAGAGACGGGGGCCCGGCTCTGGCCTGCTCGGCGCTTTCTTCTAATGTGGGTCACTCCTTGAACTAGGACAGCCTGCAGGTGTCCCTTTGTGTGCAGACGGACACTCAGCTCTTACCCCTTGAAAGAAAGAAGAGAAACAAAGGGCTGCCGGGGCGTGTGGAGGACCGACATCACGGACAGGAAGGCAGACCTCTCCACACGGCACACGCCTGGGCCTCCTACTCGGCTCTGTAGTCTATTCAATTCAGTTACAATCACCCAGACCTGGACTCCCCGCCCCTTCCCTACGGCGTCCTCGCTGCGTGACTTCCAGCAGGTCATCTAACCGCCCGGAGCCTCGGTTTCTCATCCTCACGGAGCCATTGTGACCATGAAACGAGGGGATGAAGTCCCCACGTTTACTCTGGGCGACAGAGTAATGGCCCAGAGAGACCCACATCCGTGTTCCCGGAACCCGTGAGGATGTCTTCACCCGGCAAAGGGAGTTTGCGCTTGTGATCAGCTGAAGGATTTCAAGGTGGGGAGGGGACGCTGGGTTATCCAGGTGGGCCTGGTGGAATCACAGGCGTCGGTGCGAGAGAGGCAGCTGGTGTGAGAGGCAGGCGGTGAGACTGTGGAAGCGGAGATCGGGTGGCGTGGCCATGAGCCCGGGAATGCCAGCCATCGCTAGAAGGTAGAGGAGGCAAGAAACGGAGTCTCTCCTAGAGGCCTCAGGAGGAACCGGCCCCGCCCACGCCTTGGCTTCAGCCCAGTGGGACGGATTTTGGACTTCTGGCCTCCAGACGGTAAGGCGATGCATGTGTATTATTTTAGGCCTCTCAGTTTGTGGTAATTGGCTACAGCAGGCACAGGAAATGAATACAGGGTGAGAGGCAAAGAACACAGGGTGACAGGTAAAGACAAGGTCCCGCACAAATGGAGGGGTTTGCTGTCATGGAGCCGGAGCCAGGTGAGGCCCCACGCAGTGGGTGTGCCTGGTGAGCCAGCAAGGTGTTGGCCTACAGGCGTCTATTGGCATGAGCTTGTTTTCGGCGAGGGAAGGTGCCTCCATGGAGGGCTGTGGGTGGCTGTGTGCCTGGTCACCCAGATTCGAGCCTCAGTCCAGTGGGGAGAGGCTGGGACAGAGCTGGAGGGACTGTTTCCCAGGGACTGACGGCCTGCGGGTGTGAGCTGTGCTGCTCCGGGGCCTGGTGTCACGGCAGGACAGGGCAGGGGACCGGGAGGATTTGCCCCATTCTGCACGTAGCCCAGCCTGGCTGCAGCTCAGCGACACTGCCTGGCAGGTTCTGGCACCCAAAGGCTGCATCTCAGGACCAGCGGCCACCTCAACCTTGACCTGGGTTAGGGCCCAGGTGGCAGAAGAGAAGGTGTCACCAAGAGGTTAGGGCCAAAGACCCAACGTTTTCCCTGAAACTCCCCCAAAGAAATAATGCAACGAGCCATTGTGTGTAGGGGGTGGGCGTGGGGAGGGGCAGACGCAAGCCACTGGCATTTGGACTAATACATGCTGGTGCCAGCTCTCCGACGAGGCCTTGCCCTGGGGCCACTGCAGGGCCTGCCTGTGGGGATCCACCAACATTTCTCCCCAGGACAGTGTTCCCTAGGAGACCACAGACCCGGTCCAAGCCACCCTACGCTCCCTGTTGCTTAAACACATTAATACCACCCCGACCCTGCGCCGAGGCCTTGCGCTTTCTGTCCCTCTGCCTGGAGCAGTCCCCGGACCCTCACACAGGTGGCTTATCGCTCAGGCCCCTGCCCCACGTCACCCCCTCGGGTGGCTTCCCCCAGCCCTGCAGGCGCTCACTGCCCCACCGCTCTCGTATTTTCTTCCTGCTCCACAAATACTGCATATCTAAGGCCTCTGCTCGCTGGCTGGAAAGTCTCAGAAACCAGCCAAGTGGAGAAGGGACGGGAGCCCGTGAAGTGATTTTCCATCGGGACGGCCTGTGTGAGGGTCAGCGGAAAGTTCTGGAACAGCCGACCCGCTTCTCCTGCCACATTTCCGGCTGCTCTTCTCTGAGATGCTGGAGAGACTGGGGGTGGGGGGCAGGAAGAAGGGGTGCTTCTCCTCGGGGCCTCTCGGCCTGGTTCCTGGAGGTCACTCGGGATCGAGTCGGCCCTCACCCCTGCCCTGCCCGGCCTCCCTCCTTGAGCTTGGCTGCTCTGGTCAAGTGTGAAGGATGCTTTGGAAAGTTCCTCCTGGTCCCCCGGGTGTTTAGGAAAATTTCACAGCAGGGTCTTAGCACTGTCATGTCCCTCTGGGAACAGGTGCCCTGAGTCATTCTAGAATTTCAAAATGGGTGGTCTGGGGGGGCGGCGGGGGGACAGGGAACCTCTTTACTTTGTAAGTCATCCGCTTCTGGAAGTTAATAGCCAGCCCTCAAAATCCCAACCGTTTTTGGTTTTGTTTTAATTTTTAGAGAGAGAGGAAGGGGGAGGGAGAAACAGAAGCGTCTATGTGAGAGCGAGACATCGGTCAGTTGCCTCCAGCACGCACTGTGCCGGGGATCAAACCCTCCACCCCGACCGGGAGCCCAACCGGTGACACCTTGGGTCACAGGGCGACACTCCACCAACTGAGCCCCACCGGCCAGGGCTGGTGTTTCGCTCTCGAAACCTGGGCAAGTGAGTCTTTGAGGGTCGACGGAGGCCTGACCGCTGCCCAGCTGGTCCGGGATGGTGATAAGAGACCAGCCTGCGAGCGCCCCTGAGGCCGGGCGCCTCTGCCGATGGGCGGAGTTTCCGCCCTGCGGACGCTGCTGTAGCGGACCCGGCCGCCTCCTGACCCACAGGCTCACCATCAGCGTCTGGGGCCACCTGCCTCCAGATGCCCTCTTCTGGGGGTTGGTTCCGACCCACTTTCCTGGCTTGCTCATGCCAGTTCGTATCTTCTCTAATAAAGCAAGTGACACCCCCTGTTCCCTAATAGGACGTCAGTGGCTGCCAGGGACACTGTCCCACCCCAGGCTTGGAGGGCACCTGGCCTGAGCTTGCCCACTGACCGCTCAGAGCGGCACGTTCCCAAGTCTGCGTAGCCCCAGAATGTTCACCCTCGTAGCCAAGATAGGCCCGGATGCACTTTCCAAGGAGCCAAGGGCGGCTTCTCTTCAGGAATCTGGTTGCCCGGGTCACCTGGCAGGGACATCGTCTGCCGCTACAGAGGCCCTTCCAGGTAACTGGTGCTCACGGCACTCACGGCACCAAGGCGGGGGGGCGGCCTCCGGGCCTCCGTCGCCTTGTCCCCGCTCCTGTCTCTCATTTAGTGACGCGCTGGCTCCGTTGGCTGCCCATCTGCCCAGGCCTTCACTGGCTCCTTGATTTTATTCAGCTACCAGGCCCGTTGTCCACTCATGGGTTCATCTCTTTATTCAGTCAGACATTCATCCTCCCGCCGGTCGACCCCCGACCCACTCCCTGCCCATACACCTATGCGTCCATCCCTTTATTCGGTGGGTCAGTAACTAAGTTAGCCAGGCAGCCCTGGCAGGCATGGCCCGGTGGTTAGAGCTTCAGCCCTGCACACGGAGGGGTCACAGGTTCGATTCCCAGTCAAGGGCAGGTACCTGGGTTGTAGGTTCCATCCGAGACCCCGGTCAGGGCACGTGCAGGCGGCTACCAATCAACGAGTCTCTCTCACATCAATGTTTCTCTCTCTCCCTCCCTCCATCTCTTCCACTCTCTCTAAAAATCAATGGAAAAAATATCCTCAGGTGAAGATTAACAACAACAACAGACATTAGCCAGGCAATCAACAGACACACATGTACTCCCGTGTCCAAAGCACGGTCGTTTGGCAATGAGGAGGGCAGGGCACTAACACCCATCACCTGGCGACTCTGTGCCAGGCACGGTGCCCAGCTCTTAACAGGCTTGATCTTCACATTAACCTCAGAGGCAGGTTCTAAGGGCCACACCCACAGCAGAGGAGAGTCGGTCCAGGGAGCCTGGGTGACCTGTCTGGAGTAGTCAACAAGTAGGAGTCAGAGCCAGGGTCCCACCCAGCTCTCTGGGCTCTGCAGACTGTGCCTTTCCCCGCCCTTTCGCTCCACATCACGTTTGCAGGGTGCTTTTACATTCCCGATACTTATGCGGTCCTGGGAGATGTGTCATCCTGCCCTGCTGTGCGGTGTGTGGGTCAGAGGGTTCGAGTGAGCTGCTGAAGACCACAGTTGCTAAGGACAGAATCTGAACTTGAACTCGGGCCTTCTGATCACAAAGGTGTTGTTCTGCGCACAGCATTGTGTGCTCTGAGAATCAGCCACACAGGGCAGCGAGTTCCGGGAGGCTCTGGCCAGGGGGCGAGTGGGCAAGCGCCCTGGGCCCTGGGAAGGGAGCAATGAACATGTACTGGGGGCCAGGAGGGATTTCTGGAGGAGAGAGAACCGAGCCCGGCCTTGAAGGACAGGTGCTGCTGTGGGGCAGAGGCCCAGGGAGTCCGTTCAAGGGTTTGGCCAGAGCAGGACACCTGTGCTGGGCAAAGGAAGAGAGGCTGCTGGAATATAGTGGGCCTCCCCTTCCAGAAAGACTCACCGAAGAGTCCAGAAAGACTTTTCTAAACCTCCCATCTGACTGTGTTCCTTTCTTACTGAAAACCCTTCACTCGCCCTGGCCGGGTGTTAAGTGGTTAGAGCGTCCCGCTGTGCCCAGGTTGCTGTTCACTCCCCAGTCGGGCACACACAAGGATCAACCGATGCCTGTCTCAGTAAGTGGAACAACAGATCGCTGTTTCTCTCCCGCCCCCCCTCTTTCTCTCTCCTCTCTGTCTTTTTCAAATCAATAAATTAAAAAAAAAAAAAAAATTAAGTAAAACAAACAAAAAAACCCTTCACTGCCCCCTCTCTGTTTCCCAAGGACAGAGCCCATATCTTGTGCCTGGCTTAGGGGCCCTGTCCCCTGTCACTCTTCCTGTGCACCCCCCCTCCCCCCGGCAGTCCTGCCCACGGGCGAGCCCCGTTGACGTGTCTGTGTAGGTGCTGGATGTGCCGGCTTCTCCAGCAGTGAGTCAGGGAGCAGCTTCTGCTGTGAGGAGCCGCAGGGGCAGGCCCGCGGCTGCCTGGCTGGCCTCCCGCGGCCAAAACAAACAGTCTGGCGGGTGGCATGTGGGCCCCGGAGTGAAGTGAGGAGGGCATTTCGGGACAAGCAGAGAGCGTCCTGGGAAGAGCCTGCTTGTTGTTGGGAAGGAAGGGTGATGAACCCGGGAAGGAGGTTGGGCGGGGAAGGGCCTCTGCCTCCGCCGATGGCCGGTGGACACCGTCGTGACAGCACCTACTGTGCGCTAAGCCCTCTCCTCACAACCTCTGTGCAGCACAGGGATCACCTGGCCAGTGAGGAAACTGCAGCTCAGAGCTCGGGGATGAGTGGCTCTAAGGTGCCCGGCTGGCACCCGGTGCATTGGAGCTCAGGTCTCGGGCGCCAGTGGCGTCCCCCTTGCAACGGCGTCACGGGCCAGAGCTTAGGGCTCGCAGGCGTGTGACCATTTAGCTCTTTGCAAAAGCAGACTTTCTAAACAAAATGACCATCTCTCTACAACTAACAGCATGAACTGGTGAAGAGCTGTTGACCCTGGGGTTGGGCTCGCTGAGCACTGCTCTCGGGTGGCCACAGTGGATTTGGGACCACATGGATGGCCTTACTTAAGGGACTTGTGTGAAGGACAAGAGAGAAATCAGAGAAATGCGATGATCCCGCTGGACTTCTCTGAGCTAGGGGGCTGAGAAAGCAACAAGAAAAAAGACACAGGGAGCCCAGCTGGTGTGGCTCAGCGGCTGAGCATCGATGCATAAACCAGGAGATCAGGGTTCGATTCCCGGTCGGGGCACAGGCCCAGGCTGCGGGCTCCATCCCCAGTGGGGGCGTGTAGGAGGCGGCTGATCAATGACTCTCTCAGCATTGATGTGTCTCTCTCTCCCTCTCGCTTCCTCTCTCTGAAATCAATAAAAAACAAAGAAAAAAAACAGGGACACCCCCAAAATGTCCATCAACAGGAAAATAGATAAATTACACATTACTCGTGAAATGAAATATTACACAGCCATAGGAAAGAACAAACTATTACAGCACAAGGCGTAGATAAACCTCACAGATACAGGGCCGAGCGAAAGAAGATCCACCCCAAGGAGAACCGAGTGGGGACACAGCTGCATTTGCAGGAGGCCCGAGAACAGGCGACACTAGAATCCAAACAGCGGCTCCCGGGGCTGGGGCAGGAAGCCCTCTGGAGGGTTAAAAATGTGTCTTGAGCTGGGTGGTCCCACACCCTACCGGGCTTCCTACTTCGGCGCCGTAGACTTTCCTGGGTGCCTTCGTCCACTTGGGCTGCTAGAGCAAAACGCCAATGCTGCGTAGCTCAGACGGAAACCTATTGCTCACAGTTCTGGAGGCTGGGAAGCCCGAGATCGAGGTGCTGGCTGTTCCTGGTGAGCGCTCGCTCTTGGCTCGCAGACAGCTGCCTCGGGCTAAGTCTTCACCTTGTTTTGGGGGGAAGGAGGAGAGCGAGCTCTCTGGCATCTCTTCTTAGAAGGACACTAATCCTATCGGATTAGGGACGCACCCTTATGACCTCGTGTAACCTTAATTACCTCCATAAAGGCCCGTTCTCCAAATACTGTTACGTTTGGTGGTGGGAGCTTCAACATCTGAGTTTTGGGTAGGACACAAACACTCAGCCCACGACACTAGGTTGCAGTCACACTCCAAAACAAACAGAAACTAAAAAAAAAACCCAAAACCCAACAATTCCTTGTTGCCAGAGATGCTGTCGATTGGCCTGGGGTGGGCGATTGGGCTAAGAATTTTTTTTAAAGAGCTCCCAATGATTCCAGCACGCAGCAGGGCTTGAGGTCCCCTGGAGCGGTCCTTCTTAAAGACTGTGTCCCTCCGAGGCTCTAGGACGGGGACCCGGCAGGAGAGGCCGGCTGCCGGGCTCAGCCTGGAGCGGACTGCAGAGCCGGGTGAGGAAATCGGGGAAGCTCTGCTTTATCTGCAGGAAGTCTTGCAGCAGCCTCCGGCCCGGGCCCTCTGCTCCGTCGCCCCCGGCGTGTGGGCCGCGGGGGCCGGGCCCTGCGCACCTGCAGGGCTGCTCCTGGCAGGGGTCCGGCCTGGCATCCTCTTCAGCCCCCGAAAGCCCCGCGGAGGAGGCAGGAAGGCCTCCCTCGGAACGAGCTGAGGTGGGGCCGGCGCGTGATTGTGAATGGAATTCGGGCTGGAGACTTCTGGTTCTCACAGCTGCGCGGGGCGGGGGTCGCCTGGGAATTCTGAGGATTGTTGGGGCGGCTGCCGCTTCCATTGTCGGGCTCTGATTACAGCTTTTGTTTCGGCATAAAGTGCAGTTATTAAATGCCAGCCGGGAACAAAGCTGTATTTACGCGCCGGGGGGTCGGTGGAGGCCGGCTATTTTTAGGGCTGCCCTGCTGTTCGTCCCCTGGATGGGGGGTGGGGTGGGGGTGGAGAGAACCTCCCAGCTTTTAGGTGGAAGTAACTTGTTTCTAAAGGAGCCAGAGGTGATTGAAAATAGCAGCTATCACAGTCCTGTTCTAGTTTCCCAAAGTCGATTTATTTAGTTTTGTGGCCAGGAGAAGAGGGGGGGCGGTATTTGGGGAGGGGGGGTTGTTACAGAGCAGAGAGAGTCCGTCTACCCAACACCAACGGAGCCAAACACCGGACACTGAGAACTGCAGAAGAGAAATGTTGGCTATTTTATCATGAATGGTGCCGACCAGGAAAACGGGAAGCTAATGCTAAAGAGCCCGAACTCCCCCACGGATTGTATAGGACAAAGAAAGTGTGGGGTCGGGGTTTGGGGTCCTGCTGGAAGCTGGCTTGTCAGAGGCGAGGTCAGGGCAATGAACCATTTCTTCAGGCCTCAAGGACGGCGCTGAGCTCTCTTTCCGCCCCTCTGCCGGGTGTCTCGGGGAAGCAGCAGGTGGTCTTCCCACCTTAGGGCTCAGGAGCTGGACCATGACTGAGGTCGGGATGGTCCCGGCCAAGTAGCTCCGTTGGCGAGAGCATCATCCCGATGGGCCAAGGCTTCAGGATCCCCCTCTGGTCAGGGCACGTGCAAGAAGCAACCAAGGATGCCTAAGTCAGTGGAAAAACAAAACAATCTCTCCTTTCCTCTCTCTCTCAAATAAAATGTTTTAAAAAGATAGTGATAAAAAAAACTTAGGTCAGGTCCGGACTGTGTGACCGTTAGGTCCCGGCTACTCTAGTGTCTTCTGCTGCCTTGGGGGTTGCTGATTATCGGGGGAGAGGCCAGGTCTCTGCGGGGTGTAGGGTGAGAGAGAGATGGTCTCCAGAGCGAGGCTTTAAAGCTAAAGTTGACCAAAGTCCTAATGACCCTCCATTTCTGGTGCACTTGGGAAAATGAACTGAAGTCCCCCTGTATTAGTCAGGGTTCTCCAGAGAGTAGGATGTATGTATAAAGATAGATATAGGCATAGATGGGAGGGGGTTTATTATAGCAATTGTTTCACACAGTTGTGGGGCTGAGAGGTCCCGAGATCTGCCGTCTGCAAGCTGGGGACCCAAGAGAGTTGGGCGTGAGATTCAGTTTGAGTCTGAAGGCCCGAGACCAGGAGTCCCCAAGTCTGAGGACCGAAGACGATCTCCCAGCTCGAGCAGAGAGAGGTGAATTCTCCCTGCCCCCCTGTTGTTCTATTCAGGGGGGGGGGGCCTAGAAGGATTGGATGATTCCCACCCACAGATTCACATGTTAATCTCTTCCAGCGACACCCTCACACACACACAGCTGCCTGGGTGTCCTGTTCGCCACCCCATTAGCCATCGCATCCCCCTTACTGACATCCGGGTCCTCCCCCAGCTTTGTCTGGAAAGAGCCCTCCCTCCTCTAGAATGTTCTCACTTGAGTGCCGCAGTTGGCAACCCAGCTGTGATCCGGGACGAGCACCTTGGCTTCAGAAAATCTTCCTTTTCGAGTTTTCGGGCCCACGTGCTCGGACGACAGTGGGCATCTGCGCTCTACAATTTCGGGTTTTGCCAGCACCCCAGACCTGCCACACGCAGTCGGCACAGTTACCCCACAACCGGGCTGGGGTGTCTGTTGGGGCGGGAACCTCGCCGGACCCCAGAGGTCACAGGGGCGGTGGGGACCCTGTAGGGCTCCTGTGGCATTGGGCGACACTCAGTGTCAGGTCCCTTCCTTGCTGCCTCACGATCCGACGCAGGAAATACCTGGTCTGCTCTATGATAATCTTGGGGGCGGTCATCTCCCCTCACCACCATTTCTTTTCCTCTGTGAGTCTGGAATTTGGGGTGTCTGCTGACCTGCTCGGAAACCCTGTTCCTGTGCCTCAGAAAGAGTGACATGTGGACAGCCCCTCCTAGTTCCTCCCTGGACTGTGCTCCAGCCCTGGGACAGGACAGTTCAGGACAATCCAGTCACCTGACCCTGTACCCTGGGCGGGTCACTCGGCCCCACTCCGCCTGGGGCGTTACTGAGAACCATCCTTACTCTCCTCGGGCCGAAGCTGGGTGTGTGGGAGGCCGGGAGTCAGTCTTCTAACTGCTCGGCCACCAAGCCAACCCCACCCAGCCCCTTCCCAGGTGTCATTTTTGACTCTGAAAAATAGGAAAGAGCTGTTTTTAATTCTCGGGTACCTAGTTCCTGGAGGGGACATAACAGGAAAAAAGCTGGGTTCAGAGAGTGTTCGGTTCCAGTGAAATTCATCTATATGAATTCATATATGTGCGTGTCTATCCCTGTGGGTGTGTTGGCGTGTGGCAGGCTACCCGGGAGGTAGAATTCATGACTTTGCTTAGATTAGCCTGTAAACCCACTTAGTTCACCCTAATTGTGATGAGCTGTGCTAACAGCGTCCGGTGGTTTGCTGAGTTAACGGAAGGGCTGTGACGTAACCAGTCGGGCTTTTTCGCTCCCCTGTGCCACCCTTCACGGCAACAACGGCCACACCCGCCTTTCCAGGTGGACACGGGGCCGATCTGTAGAACCAGGGGCCTGATGCGGCTGAAACCCCCCAGGGCCGGTCTACGTGGCCTGGAGGCCCCTCTACTGACCTCCTCACGAACTTTTCTCCCTGTACCCTCGTAATTATACTAAAATCCTCTCCTTTTTGAGTGTGTGATGTACGTGTGGGCCCGTCTGCAGGCACAGGGACGTCTCCACCCATCCAGGCGATGAGGCAGCTCCTAGCTGACGTTTATGGGTGGATTTCCCCGAATAAAGGCAAATCCAGCCCCTGGGTGACCCTCGGTGGGCTGCTTGCTTACTGGCTCGGAGTAAATTCCTTCCCATAAGATCACCTCGGGGGCGTCTGCTGGCTGAGTGATCGGACCCGGCTCGTTCTGGTCGTAGGAACAGGGAGGCAGGCGGGTGGTCACTTCTGGGGCCGCTCCTTCCCTTGACTTCTGACTCTGACTCTGCCCACGAAGGGGGCTGTTGGCATCCGTCACTGAGCAGGTATTTCTGTCCTGGGCACTGAGCATAAAGTGAGGAACAAAACAGACACAGCCCCTCTGCGTGCGGGTGTTACACCGGAGGGAGGCGTGCAGAAAATAAACACGACGCATACAGAGCGCGTGAGAAAGTGCTCGCAGCCGGGGAGAGAGAAGTCAAGCGGGGAAGGGAGCCGCGATGTGTCCAGGGGGGGAGGCCAAACGTTAGAGGGGCAGCGAGTGCTCAGTAGCTTTGTGCGGCTTTGGACCAGTCACATGACCTCTCCACACTTCACGCAGAAAGGGCTCAATAAATACATATTTATAAATGTTTTTATCGAGAAGGGGCTCAATAAATATTTTTAAAATATGTTTTTATTGATTTCAGAGGGAGGAAGGGAGAGGGCGAGAGATAAAAACATCAATGATGGGAGCCATTGATCGGCCGCCTCCCGCACGCCCCCCAATACTGGGGATCGAGCCCGCAAGCCGGGCCTGTGCCCTGACGGGGAACTGAACCCACCCCTCCTGGTTCCTGGGTGGATGCTCAACCGCGGAGCCTCGCCGGCCGGGCTCAATAAACATTTCTGAACAAAACTTCAAGCGCTTTACACCGCAAGGCATGACGGGATGGCGGGGGTGGTTTAAAGGAAATCGGCCGATTCTGGACGGCAGACCCTCCCCTCCCCTCCCTTCAGATGACCAGCATCTGTGGAACACGCCAGCACCCCTCAGTGCCGCCTGTGGGCCCGAATGTCCCTGGTCGGCTCCCAGACTGTAACTTCAACAAGGGAATATTCCACGTACTTAAAATAAAAACACACAACACTGTAATAAGCACTGTTATGTAATAAACCTCTCCATCCAAAAAAAGGCTGGAGCAGAAGCAGGAGTATTATTAGCACTGTCCCTGCGTTTCCTGGCAAACCCTGAGTCTTCCTCGGAAGCCTGTCGCCAGGTTCTGTCCACACTGCAGGCCCACTCAGGTCGCATCTCCGGCTCCCCTCGTTGTCTGCGAGTGAGGCTCTCAACGTCCAGCAGCTTTCGGGCTTGTTGGGCGAGAAGAGCAAAGGAACGATTTAAAAGCACTCAGCTGACAACGTCAAAGGGGAGCAACGATGGAGACTAAGGCCCCGGAGGGAACGAGAGACCCTCTGCCTCCGTGGTCTCACGTCTAAGCGAGGTTTTCGGATCGAACACGAGCCACTACATTTGAACTTCAAGTAAACAAGAGATGGTGGTGGTTGTTTTATTTCAGTTTAAGTATGTCCCAAATATCCCATCTAGAATCTCCTAGAATCCCTGAGTCGGAGACCCCCTTCCAGGCCTTCTCGGCAGGAAAGGCAGGTGACAGCTGGGTTTTTATGTGAAACCTCCCTACATTTATTTATTGAAATCTTCCCCTGAGGATATTTTTTCCATTGCTTTTCAGAAAGACTGGGGGGGGGGGGGAGAGAGAGAAACATCATGTGAGAGAGACACATGGATCGGCTGCCTCCTGCACGCACCGGACCGTGCCCGGGATCAAGCCCGCCACCGAGGTGCGTGCCCTGGGCCACAATCGAACCCGGGACCCTCCAGTCCGCAGGCCAGCACTCTAACCACCGGGCCACACCGGCCAGGGCAGAAGTCTCCCTACTTTTAAATGTCAGCCACACATTCAGTTTAAAAAAAGAAAACCCCGCTGTGGACCAGAGGAAACAGGGCTCCAGCGGGATCACAGACGGCGATGAAGCGGAACACTGTCCACTACAGTCCTGTGTGGAGGAGACACGAGGCCTGGAGAAGGCGGGGTCCGCGGCTGCACCCCTAAGGTCAATCCAAGGGTAACAGGCGATGGTCTAGGGCCTGTGGAGGGGGAGCCGCCTGAGCAAGCAGGAGGGGCGCCTTCCAGGAGGCCTGCGAGGCCTTTCACCTCCATGGGGTGGGACCCCGAGAACAGGTAAGGCAGCAGCTGTGGTCCCTGGGGCCAGTTCGGCCACGTGTCCGTGCTGCCTGAGGTCGCACAGGGAGGTCTGGGCAGGTCAGCCTAAGGCTGTCCCCCCTTCCCAGTGGTTCAGACGCGATCTTGCCGAAGCTGCCTTTGGGACCCTAATAAAGACAAAGTCCAGACCCATACACAGAATCGAGCCGGGCGGCCAGGCTGGGGGCCCCCACTTTTACCCAGCTCACAGGTAAAGAAGAGGCCGAGCGGGGGGTGCCCGCCGAGTCGCCAGGCTCACCCGCCTTTACCCCGCGGCCCCCGTCCCCGCAGCTGCTTCCCGCACACCTCGCTTAGGAAGGAAGCTCTGAACCGCGTCGCCGGGGTTTGCAAGAGGCAGGGGTGCGAGCTGAGGCTGTGCGGGGCAAGGCAGGACGGACACGGGACAGACAGCCAGTGCGGGGCGCGCCCTGCCCGGGAAAGGCGCCGCAGGATTCTCTCCCGGCTCTTTGCGTGTCTCAGTCAGTCCCGTTTTTCAGGTTTCAGCTCCAATGTCACCTCCCCAGAGCGCCCTCCCTGACCGCCCCCTCCCCGCTCTCTCCCCAAACAGCTCAGTTTCTCCACTGCACTAAAATCTGTAATTATCTGCAGGACTAGCTCCCCTTGGAGGCCGCGGCTCCGCGGGGCGCGCCGGTTCTCAGGGCCACGCCCAGAGCCTGCCACGGCGCCTGGCCCACGGCAGGGGCTCCACGGCTGTGCTCAGTGGCATAAGGATCCGCGAAAACACGCAGCTTTCGCCGTCCTTCCTGAAGAATCTCGGCGGCCCTGCGCGTTCCCCGCGCCCCGTCCCATTGCGCCGGAGGCGGAGCTACGGGTCCGGGAGAGAGGCCGGGAGCGGAGACCTGGCGCGCGGGGCTGCGCAGGGCTCTTCCCGGGCGCCCCGCAGCGGGCGCGGGCGCCTCCCGGGCGGGTAACGGGACGGCGCGCACACGGGTCCTCTGCAGGCGAACGAAGCCCGTTTTTACGGATCGTGCGCCCCCAGCTCCAGGCGATGACATCACAGGCTCCGGAGCGCCCCCCCCCCTGCCCCGCCACGCCCCGAGCCAGGCCCGGTGCCCTCGGAAACTACGAGTCCCAGCATGCCCCGCGGCGCAGGGGCCCCGAGCTCCGCGCGCGCCCCGCCCCGACGTGCCCGAGGCCGCCTCCCGGGAACCAGGACGACGCCGGATACCCGGCGCGCCGAGAGCCGCGGGCCGCGCGGGGCCTGCCGGGACTTGTAGTCTCGCGGGCCGGGAGGGCCCGCCCCAGAATCTCGGCCGCCGTCTGGGGGCAGAGCGGCAGAGCGCGCGTGCGCAGTGCGCGAGCGGGCCGTCGTGGGCGCCGCCGGCCAGTTGCGCGCCTGCGGGAGCCGCGGCCGAGGCGGTGCGGAGGTTGCGAGCCGAGCGGCGCGGGGAAGCTGTGCCCCGGGAGCGCGGCGGCGGCTCCGAGCGGTGGGCGGGGCCGGCGGAGGGAGCGGGAGGCGTCCGCGCGTCCGCCGAGGGCCGGCGGCGCTGGTGAGTGCGGGGCGGGGCGGGGCGGGCGAGGGGTCCCGGGGCCCCCGGCCTCTCCCCGCGCGTGCGGGGCGCGGCGCCCCGGGGCGAGGCCGCGGCCGCTCACCTGCGCGGCGGGCGGGAGGGGCGGCGCCGGCCCGGCGCCCATTGTTTCCTGACCTCGGCGGCGCCCGCGCGGGGGCGGTGCGGGGCGGGGCGGGGGCCGCTCTGGCGCCGCCGCTCGGGACGGTCGGGGCGGCCCGCCCTCCGCCTGGCCGCCCGCGCGGTGCGGGGATCCCCGCGGCCACGCCCGGCGGCGGCCGGTCCAGCGCCGCGCCCTCGCGCTCCCCGCCGGGCGGGCTGTTCCGGGGCCCCCGCGCCCCGCCCCGGTCAGAGCCCCGCGGGGCGAGCGCGTTGCCTTCGCCCCGAGCAGGGCGGGCGGCCGGGCGGCGGCTGAGGGCGACTCGCCCAAGGGCGCGCAGGTGGGACCCGGGCCGTGGGCTCTGCGACGCGCGGCGCCGCCCTGAGCGCCCGGGGCCTCCTGGACGGACCAGCCGTCGGGGGAGGAGCGTGGTCCCCGCGGGGCGGGTTGGCGGCCTCGGTGGGGTCCCGTGAGGCTGCGCCCCAGAGCATCCCCCGCCCGAAAGGGGGAACCTCGGTGCTGGGGGGGCGGGTCCGCGCGCGCGGCTGGTGCACTCCCCTCTCCTCCCGGCCCTCGGCCCCGGTCTCCTTTCGTTAGGGTCCCTGCCTCGGTGCCGCCCCTGCTCTTGGTGAGGTAGTTTTCTAACCAGAAAGCCCCGTTTCCTGCGTGTTTAAGGGCGGGAGCGCGCGGCGCGAGGCTTGCACCGTCGGTTTGCTCGGCGCCGGGCTTTCCCGGGGTGTTTCATGACCCTGGAACACTTTTCAGCAGCAGCTGGGGAAGCTTCGTAAGATCCAGGAAAAAAGTTTAAAAGTCATTTTGTAGAACTGCTTTTCTTCACCGTTTCAAGAACTCGACCTGTTATTTCAAAAGATAGTGCGATTCATTCGGACTAAAGTGCCCGATACGTTCCACGCGCTAATTTTCATGTGCGCGCTGTGGCGAAAGATGTTGCCCCAAATAGAGTTTGTTTAATTCTCTCCCTCTTGGCCAAATCTTCCCCAGGGAAATTACACTTTAGAATACTGATGTATTTAAACAAGCATATTTAAACGTAGCAGAATTTGAGTTAATAGTTTACCTTATAGTGCTGCAAACCCCGCAGTGTATCCATTGGCACGTTTCTGCCCAGTGTGCCTGCGTGGAGGGAGATGGCTGGATGTGTCCTTTTTGGTAGGCAGTGGGTAACTTTCTGAGGTTATGATGTGGTATGTATTGAAACTGCTTCGTATCTCATTTTATCTTGGTGATTAGTACTTTTATTGTTGCGAGGAGGGGCAAGTAGCAGGTTTGTATCTTTTTATTTTCTAGTTTTAGCAACTGTAGCAAAAAGGAAAGGGGGTGCGTAATCCAGTTTGTCATAGTCTAGGAGAGACAGTAAAACAGGATAAGTATACAATTGTTAGGAAACTGCCCGAGTTCCTAAGCAGGAAGGACCTTCTTAGACGTGTTTAAGCGCATTAAGAATAGTAGGCGGTTATTTTGTTTGAAAAGTAGCCGTGGGTAATTCCCTCGTGTTGTTAATGTGTAGGATACAATGATATGGAAGACTCCTAGGTAAATACTTGAGAAAGATAGAAATATTTTATATTTTTATAGGGTCTTTTTCTCCAGAAACAGTTAATGCAGCTTAAAAAAAAACAAAAAACGACTTAAGCCTGGAAGTTCTTAGAGCCACACTGCAAAACCCACATTTATTTTGACTCCATGGTAATTTGTAACCCAGAATGAAGTCTGTGAAGTCATTTATTAGAATAACTTAAGTCCGACTTTGCCACTGAAATATTATTGCTCGATGTAAAATAGTTATTCTTGTTCTTATTTAATGAACTCTGCCATTTAAGAGTGGGGAAGATAAATGGTTTTCCGCGTAGAATGTGATGATTCAGGTGTGACAGCAGTTACATCTGCTTTGGTTAGATAGTAAGTTTCAGGTGTTACCGCAGCGACTGCTCAGCTGCTCAGCTGTGAGCCGAGGGGCCCCCAGCCGCTCCGCCTGCCTGAGCACCCTACTTTCAGTAACGTTAAAACTCGATACTACGTTTCAGGGTGATTCTTCTGTCACTTCAGGTCTGCAGCGAGACAATAAAGTGGCTTCATTAGGAGATAAATTGTTAAAGTTTAGTTTTAATTTTTTAATTTTTGTTGATTGATCTTTGAGCAAGAGGAAAGGAGAAAGAAAGCGAAACCTCCGTTTGTGGTTCCACTTGTTAATGGGTTCGTTGGTTGACTCCTGTATGTGCCCCGACTGGGGATGGAACCCGTAACCTTGGCATATTGGGAGGATGCTCTAACCAACGGAGCTATCCAGCCAGGGCCAATTTTAATTCTTTTGACCATTTGTAAGTACACACTGTTTGGAGATTTATTGAAGTGGAATCAGAAATGTGTTTTTCAGGCAGAAACTTTTGGTAGCTTTAGGTGCTTGTCTATAATGCTTAATTATTTTTAGAAACATAAAAATAGGGTGCGTTTTTATTTAAAACTCAAAATTCCTGTTGGTCGTTGTTACAGCCATAGGACCCTGTTACGCTTTAAGGAGCAACACGTTAAACCGTTTGAACTCTTAAGTAATATTTTTCCTAGTAGCTCCTGCGTGACAAAGCACATGAGTTTATAATTCCTAGAAGATATTTCAGCGAGCATGTCTGCTCTTTATTTTGATAAGCCCTTTGATTAGACAAAGTGCTTAGATTCAGGAAGATTGTGTTTTGGGGATTTTATAGCACAGACTTTTTTGAACTGGAATTTCTGTCGAATGTAAAAGAAAATCAGTTATTTAGGATGTTTTTAAATATGTGAATAAGTCTGAGAGTCTTAAATATTTTTAAATTCTTAAGTCCTATTTTTTTCCGACATGGAATCCCTATCAGACTTCTCCATCTGATGGTTTTATCCCGTCATGTGGCTTAGATGTTTATGAGTTTTAACTGCTGAACTCAATTCTGTCCTCAGCCTGCCCTCTTGTGAAAGGACAGTCGGGGGCCCTTAGGGTAGGACTGACCTCAGCGTCATACCCCGGACAGTGAAATCCCCTGGGACTTTCCATGTCGGGTGCCCCTCTCTTGGCCGTGGGGTCCGCGGTGCTGTTCCTTAGGCCGTCAGGTTAGGGAGCAGCCCAAGCTGGGGGAGAATAAACATAAAACAGGTTTATTTCAACATTTGCTGCTTTTGACAACGATCTGTAGGATGTTCCTCTTGCCCCTCTCCCCTGCTTCATGACATCATGGCAAACGGTCGCTCTTCTGCATTTACAGCTATTAAAAGCTCCAGTTTAACCTATTTCAGTTTAAACCTTCAGCCTTCTGTTCAGCTTACAGCTCCTCTCGTCCCTCACCCAGGGTCAGGCCACTAACTGCTGGGGCACTGGGGGCGGGAGGGATTGGGGTGTGGCGTGCCCCCAGGGCACCGCTTTCCCTTCCCTCTCCTGGGATGTCTGGGACCCGGACTGGTCAGAAGAAAAACGGAAAGGGCCGTATTTCTTGCCTGGTGGCATTAGAGCTCTCTTTTCATCAACAGTGACAAGCTACTGATGTCCACGGGTAGGAGTCCAGGCTGGGATTTTGGTGAGATTTTGCAGGGAAACTGCCCTGCACAGGGTCCCTGAATATGACATTTGCTCTCCTACACCCCCACCTCTTCGGTCCGTCCTGTCAGCCCCCCCTTGGTCCCTGTGAGCGTGTGGGGCGAGGTGGGCCGGGGACCTTTTCTTCTGATGCCGGCAGGATCCTCAAGTCCAGCCGCCTTGTGTAGGTCCCACCTCAGCCCTGGGACCTCGCTTCCTAGTGATGCCAGCTGGCGGCCTGCGGGCTGCTGGAGCCCCCTCTGTGCCCTGACAGCTCACAAGCAGACACTGAGCTGAGAACGGGGTGCACTTTGTATCTTGGGTGTCCCCTGCCCTTGGGTGAATGTCCCGTTCCTTTCCCTGGGCTCTCCCCGAAGACTTGGGAGACTCCTGATTTTTTCCTCTCTCTTCTGTCAGCTGCTTGTACAGGGTGAGGTGACGGTTAGGCGTTGGTTAGGGTGCCAGGGCCCTGAGGGGTGCGTGGGGGTCAGCGCTGGCGTCCACGCCGGCTCAGCTCCGTGCGTCCTGCTCTCGCTCAGCAGCTAGCGACTGGGGAGCCCTGGGGCCCAGTCAGGCCCCACTGTGCAGAATTTAACTTTCCTAGATTTTTCTCTTCTGTCTCTCTTTGGTTTTTGTTTTCACTTTTTGGCTTCCTGGTTCCCACCTGGTGAAGCATGAGCTGGGAGTTTGTTAATGTGCGGCTGACTGTAAGGATGAGTATTGGGGGGCCTCAGTCGTACAGTGTGACCCGTTCCTGCCTCACACAACCTTGCTGAAAAGATAACCCATGGAAAACAGCGTTGCCCCCTTTCCTCCATCGTCTCAACAGAACGTCCGTCTGCTGAGTGAGGTCTTGTCTGATGAGGAAACAGCAGCTGTGCGTTTAGAAAGTTGAGTGGAGACCGGCTGCAGCAGTCGGGCTTCTTGACACTTCACTCAGCGGTCCCTGAGGCCCCCTGCGCCAGCCCCTCTGCG
The DNA here is from genome assembly GCF_964146895.1 of Miniopterus schreibersii. Lineage (NCBI taxonomy): Eukaryota > Metazoa > Chordata > Mammalia > Chiroptera > Miniopteridae > Miniopterus > Miniopterus schreibersii. Next base: position 55,483,646 of record NC_138114.1, on the reverse strand, counting down.
GGCCTGGGGCGGCGACAGCCAGCGGAGGAAATCCCTGCCCAAGCCCACCGTCCAGCCTGCAGCCCGCGGGTCCGGCCGTGAGTGAGGGACATCGTGTGTGAGCGGGAAGTGCCGGGGAGATGCTGGGAGATGCGGGGACGGAGCGGGACGCGCGGGACAGTTCGGAGCAGCTTAGAGAAGGTGCCTCGAGGCTTCGCGCAGGAAAGGACGTTCCGGTGAACAGGCCTCGATGGGAGCGTGTGACGTAGTCGAGTGCCGCGGCCCGATGGTGGGGGGGACGGGGGGGGTGGAGGCGTGAAAGTCTGGTTTCTACTTTGAGTGAGATGGTTGCACTGACGCAGCGGCTTTACCTCGTCTGGACACTGGGATTACCTGGGAGCTTTGGAAAGGCGCTGGTGCCCAGGTCTCATCTTCAGAGCTTCTGAATGAATTTGTCTGGGCGTCCAGCCCGGCATCAGGGTTTTCAGAAGCTCCCAGGTGATTCTAATGAGCAGCCAGAGTTGAAGGTTTGAGTGGAGGGGCGTCACGTCCTGGCACTGAGGGGCCGGCTCCCCTCGTTTGAATCCTGGCGCTGCCAGTTCCTGGCCACGTGTCCTTGGGACAAGGGATTTTTAAAATCTGTCTTTTTTTCTCATCTGTAAAATTGTTGTTATAAGGACTAAACGAACTAATATTCAGAACAGTGCCGGGGCCCGGCCGGCGCGGCTCAGCAGTTGAGCATCGACGTAGGAGCCAGGAGGTCAGGGTTCGATTCTCGGTCAGGGCACAGGCCTGGGTCGTGGGCTTGACCCCCAGCAGGGGCCGTGCAGGAGGCAGCCGGTCAGTGACTCTCATCATCGATGCTTCTCTCTGAAATCAATAAAGATATGTTAAAACATATATATTTAAACAAACAAAAAAACAACAGTGCTTGGCAGGTAGTAATATGTGTCAGTGTTTGTTGAACCGCTTGAGTGTGTATTTTAATGGGGTGGCTCTGACTGCAGAGAACAGAGGCACGGGGCAGAGGCGAGGACGTCCCGCAGTAAGTCACCCAGCTGAGCGTGACGGGGCCCGAGCCGGAGCGGCTGCGGTGGGCTGCGGTGACGGTGCAGCGGCAGGATTTGCTGGAGGACGGGACTTGGAATGAGGGAGAAAGGAGACTCCATAGAGGTGACTCCCAGGGTGTTTTGCCTGAACAGCTGGAAGAAGGGGGTGGCTGTTTACCGAGGGACAGACGGGAGCCAGTTTCTGAGGGGAATCGAGGTGTCTGTTAGGTAAGGGGGCAGATCCGCAGAGCGGGCGGTTGTAGATCTGGGCCTGGGGTCAGTGTCCCGGCCCGGGGATGGCAGATTGGAAGGGATTCGCGTTCGGAGCTGTGGGAACGCGTGAGCTCACCACGACTGAGCATCTGTAGGGAAGAGGTCTGACCACCCCCCGGGACACGTAAAAAGATGGTCGTCGTTACTCAGGAAGATACCACAAAGGAAAACCATAGGATCCGCTGCACACCTACTGGAATGGCTCGGACAGACGAAACAACAAGAAAAGCCGTGGCAACACCGGACGCTGACCAGCAGGGAACAGGTGGGCTCTCGCGTGTTGCGGGGGGACTGCAGAGTGGTGCAGCCGCGGGGGCAGCTTGGCAGGTCCTTGCAAAGTTGAACTTACCCCCCAGCAGCCCAGCAGCCCCACCTCGGTACGCGCGTGAACTGAAAGCCCGTGTTCGCACCAGACACCTGGGGGCAGTGTGGACAGCAGAAGCAGCCCAGAGGCCGTTTGCGATGGTAAATGAATAAGCTGCGGTCGCCCGACTGCCCCGCGACACGAAGAACAGCTGTTGATGGACGTGGCTCGGACGCATCTCAGATGCGTTTGCTAAGTGAGAGCAGCCGGCCCAGAACAGGCCACTGGGGCAGATAACAGTTCAGCAGGGGGGGAGGGTGGCCTCCAAGGGTGGTTTTTGGAGGGATGCCCCTGTCCTGTGTCCTGGTGGTGGTGGGATACAGGACTGTGCTCTTATCAGAGCTCTCGGGCCCGAGCGCCACAAAGAGCCTTTTAGGACGGCGTACAGATTAAAAACACACCACAAAACTTCGTGCTAAAACGTCTCAGAGTTGCCAGTGCTTAGAATAGGAGCTGAGCACAAAGGTGCACGCGGGCAGTTTTTTGGTGACGTTAACTGTTGTGTATTTTGATTGCGGTGGAGTTTACACAAGTATATGCATACGTCAGGACTTACGGAACTGCACACTGAAACAGGTAAATTTTACTATGTGTAAGTTATGCCTCAACAATCCTGAATTTTTTAATAAAGATACACTCTCACCAGAATGGCTGAAATGAAACAGACCGACAACACCAAGTGTTTCCAAAGACGAGGTGCGTCCAGAACTTAGGGTTCTCGGTTCTTGTTCCTTTGGTCTGTCTCTACCTTCTGGCAGCACCGTACAAGTGGATAGTTTTTACCTGCAGTGTGCATTAGTATGTAGTTTAAGTTTTCTAGTTTTGATTGCATTTTATAAATTTTAAACTTTGGGTAAGTTCTTTAACAAAGTTCTGTACATACCAGATTTATAATAACTCACATACAAACTTGATGGGTAGTTTTGTTTGGAACTTTTTGGTACGTTTCACCGTTTCTCCGGCTGCGTATAGCCGGGTGCGTACTAACTGAGCTTCCACGGTGAGTTAAACTTTCCTTGAGCCTCTACGAAAATCTAGTTGCATAATAAATTCAACTTGCCGAAGATGTTGGCGCTTTGGCACTGGCTCTGCAAGTGCCGGAGCAGGAGCAGCCTGCGTGTCAGAAGGGGATCGCATACTAGTTTCTAGAGAAAGTGACTAAACGCTGCTTTCCAATCCAAGTCATGGTTTTTAACTTGAACCAGTACAATAAAAATTTCAGTCTTTCAGAATCACAGTGGGACATGCCTCTGGTCTTGTAATCTACACCCCCCTCATTTCCCCCGTGGTAGTTGATTTGCAGGGGAAACTGGCCCTTTGTCCTGCCATTTCCCAGTTTGGCTTTTGCTGTGTGAACCCCTCTGGTTCCTCTGATGTGCTGGCCCTGTGCTTTATGTCCTGTGAAGTGGTGGGACGCAGGGAGGTGTAGAGATGGGCAGATTCAGGAAAAAAGGTTTTGTTGCGGCTGCAGTGTGTTCACTTCGTTGGTGACGTTTGTTCTTCCTTCAGGAGGCACGAAGTACCCGCTTCGCTCTCCCCTCGTGTTAACTTTGATTTGGTTCACTTTGGTTTTAAGACAGGATGGTGTAGAGATTAAGATACACGCTTCAGAGTCCAGGAATCTGGCCCCCTGCCTGGAAGGCCGCCTCCCCTCCTCAGGGCTGTTTCTCGGCTGGGAGTGGGAGGCATGGTGCCTGCGCGGAGGGGCGTCCTGAGGGCTAAGCGAGGGCGCCTGGGAAAGAGTCACGGAGCCCGGCACGTAGGAAGCAGCCAACTGTCATCGATTTGCAAATTTAAAAATATTCTAAAACAGTCTGAAAGGTAGATACCTTGATTTGTAAGTGAGGAAATGAAGGTTTGGGTAGCTAGTTTTTTTGGTTCACTTGGATTTGTTTACGGAAAAGTAAGTAAATCATTCAAGTGGCGCGTCATAACCACTCATAATAAGCTTAATTTTAAAGTGGTTTCGCCCTTGCCTTGTGTGTAATCACCTTGACCTGCTCCCACCTTGTGTCGGCAGGTGGGCTCCTTATGAACAAGTCTCGCCACAGCCCACTTCACGGTGGAAGCCCCCTGCCCCTGCTCACTGCTGCTGTTGTCTCAGTGTGATGTGCTCACTGTTGCTATTTTGTTTCACAGTGTGATGTGCTCACTGTTGCTATTTTGTTTCACAGTGTGATGTGCTCACTGTTGCTATTTTGTTTCACAGTGTGATGTGCTCACTGTTGATATTTTGTTTCACAGTGTGCTGTGCTCACTGTTGCTATTTTTGTCGGAGTGTGATGTGCTCACTGTTGCTGTTGTGTCCCACAGAGTGATGTGCTCACTGTTGATACTTTGTTTCACAGTGTAATGTTCAGGCTCAGAGATGCCTTATGTGGATCGTCAGAATCGCATTTGTGGTTTCCTAGACATTGAAGAAAATGAGAACAGCGGGAAGTTTCTTCGGAGGTACTTCATATTGGATACCAGAGAAGACAGCTTTGTGTGGTACATGGATAATCCACAGGTTTGTAAGACCCACAGGGTTCCCTTTCTCAAAAGCATGTAAGTTCTCACTGTTAAAGTATTTGACATACTACTGATGTGTCGTCCTAAACAGGGTATACTTAGATTTATTTCTACTGGCAGCACTCTCCCTGCCCTGCACCCCAGCTCCTACTGTCTTATTTCAGTTTCAGGAGATGAAACTAAATTTATTTGATAAAAGCTTATGTGTCATATATGCTTTTCCTCCCTTGGGAGAGAAACACTATTTCTGGTAGAAATTTTTTAACTTGTTTAGGTTTAAGATGCTGTCTCGAAGGCAGACACTACTGTCTTTTGGAAATAAGCTACGTGAACTAGGGGACACTCTTGCACGTATGTAGTCCTTTCACCTTACAGTGTGGAAACGAGTGTCAGCCAGTGCTGTGCCGTTCCTGAGTTGAAATCCACTGTTTTATTGTTGCCTTGCACGTCACTGGGGGTAAGTGTTGTAAATTAAAAATGAGAATCCTGGTTTTAAGATCGGTGAGAGACCTTGGATTAGAGGTCATCTGTCAAGCTTTTTGTTTTCTCTGCCTGTGACTCCTTAGTCACATTGAGATGTATGTTGCAGGGAAGCGCGTGTGAAGCAAGAGGGGGGTCCCTGGCGAACTTCTCAGCCTCGTGGGCTTCTGTGCAGGGAGCAGGTGCCGCTCTGTTGCGCAGGGCGGGAACTAGAGCCCCAGACAACTCGCCCAGTATTTACTACCCCGTACAGACTAGATTAGATAAAATACATACATGCTCACGCATTTATAGTCGTTCACACAGAATTTGAGTTGTCATGGACCTTGGTATTAATTCAGCCTCCTTAATGCAAGGAACCCATTTACCCCAGTCTTCACCTTCCCTGTTTGAGCTGCACGTGCTAAAAAGCATGTGTTGTATTTGAGACAGCCCCAGTTATTGCTCGTTCTGGAAGCCATAATCTAGTGCCTTGGGTCCCCTACCCAGTAACCCTGCTTTTGCCCTTCGATTCTCCGTAAAGTGGGCCTAGACCTCTGTCCTCATGCAGCCTTTCAGATTCTGGAGGGTAATGGGAATTTAATTCAGCTTATTTTATTTGAGTGCTGACTTTGGATGAGACTGTGTTTGCTGGGAGCTGCCTTTTCTCTGCCCTTGTTCTTAGAGCTTACTGATGCCCAGCTTTACTCCCTCACCTCTGGGTGTAACCAGCCCTCTCGGGTGGGAGGAACCTGGCTGTGCAACTACACGATTAATACCTTTATTTACTTGACCAGAGTCTGTGGTATAATTAGCACATTGTGATTTTTTAAATGTGCAGAATTTTAAATCTGTCCTTCTGTTCGGTTTGTTCTCAGTAATTTTATCTCTTTATTCCACTGACGAGAATCTATCACAGTCTTGATTCTGCCAACCATTGTGTTAGCCGTCCTGCCAGCTGTGTCACTGTGAAATGTCCCAATAAAGGCTTAACCTTCCACGAAAACTTGGGTGAGATGTCCCGCCGGGAGTGCTGCGTCAGGTGGGCCGCAGGAAGCTGCCCCTGCGCCACGTTCTGAACCGAAGCGGCAGCTTCCTGCGCCTCGGTCTGGTTGCTGCGGTTACCGGGCTGTTTTCAGATCCTCAGGGCCCTGAGGACGACCTTCGTCTGGCTCACCTGTGCTCAGGGAGCCCCTCTTCCTCCGCTTTCTTTCTTCATCACTCACCATTGATTTAAAAAGTGCGCTCTGTGTTCTGGGGGTCAGCCGGGGCGCTCTGTGTTGTTCGAGGGCGCGGATGGTGGTCAGGATCCCGCCGTTGAGTAGCCGTATTAGGAAGTGAATGGGAAGAAACCTGGAAAAGTCTCTTGGCAGAAAGACAGCAGGAACGCGTAAGGACAGATGGCTTGTTTCCCTTTTTATCTTAAATGTCACACTAGTTTATTATTCTCTGTTCACCGTCCAGGGACACATTTTGAAACCCACTTTTTTCTAGTTGGACTTGGCAGCGGTCCTGCTGGTCCGTAGCACAAGGTGTTTTGCGTGTTGTTTATCCCCAGCTGCTCATGTGTCCTGTACGGTGCCGCTGGTTAAGCTGTGACGCTTTCTTGAGGTCACGTAGCCGTGACGCGGCTGCTCATTTCTCCTCCCCACACGGAGGCCGAGGGCCAGGCTCACGGAGGACTTACAGGCGAGTCACAGTTTCGAAGGGAAGGGAGCAGGGCTTGAAAAGCCACTTTGGTGGTGAGGGGGTCGTGAAGACAAGTTCACTTTTCCTTTCTTTATCCAAAATTTAGAAAAATAAGACCCTCTAAATGTAAAACATTTTGTGTAAGAACATAACCATTCAGAGTTACACGTAAAAATTATGATTTTGTACCCACATTTCTCTGTGGTTTGTACCTGGAAGCTCGTCTGTTGTACACAGTTTACAGCAGAACACAGCGCGGCCTTCCTGTGCCGGGGAGTGGGGTGTGAAAGCGCCCGTCCCTGTTGGCAGTGACAAGCTCCTGTTTGGAGCCCTTAAATCTGTGAAATGATGTAGCTTCCACATAAGTAACTGTGTCCGGGAAGCTTATACGGGTCTGGGAAACGTACTTCAAATCAGTCATGAGAACTAGCCCCGAGATTTTTTAAAAAATGTACATTATTATAAAGTCTGTTAAAAAGTTGATCTTGCTTAATCTACAGCAGAGGAAACTTTCAAAGTCAAGATTATTTTAATTTTACTTTTGAAATCTATCAGTCTTTCATACTTTTAATTTTTTTCCAGATTCCTTTATCTGGGTTTCTTACCTCTCTCTTTCTCTATACTCCACCCAATGTATTGTATTACAAGGTATATTAATTAAAGCACAGTGTTGATTACAGAGCTGCTCACAAGCTTTCTTTAATGGTTTCAAATTCTTGATAGTGTCAGCTCCTTAAATCTTTGCGTTTTTATTTGGGTCCTTTAAGTAGGTTCTTCACCCAGGTTCTGCAGCCCGGGTGACCCTGCATCACAGCGGCTTCTCCCCTCAGTGCGGAGCGTCCGAGAGTCCCCCTCACCCGCCTGCTGTCGCTCTTTTCTCCCTGGGGGATCCTCACTCTCACTCCTGTTTCAGATTTTTCCTTTAAATGCCGTGTATTCCTCCACAGAGTCTTTCCTGGTGGCCTTAGCCAGAAATGATTCTCTCTCTTTCAAGACACAAGCCACATTCCAAACTTAAGGGAGGAATAGAAATACTTTGTATGACGTGTCAGTATATACATTCATTCCCTGGTATGGTTTAAAGAGTGTCAATATATATATATTTTAAATGGTATCGATATAAAGTTTTTAAATGGGGAAAATTCTGTTTTTTAAAACAGATATACTTGATTTAAAAATTTTAATAGAACAAAGTAATATGTATAGTCTTTTGAAATTTCTTACAGTTGTTTTACGTCTCTAAGTATTTTTTTCCGTTGCTTTCAGGAACAAAATCTGATCTTGTTTATGGATTTTTTAAAATTATTTTATACATATGTTTTATTGATTTCTAGAGAGTGAGAGAGAGAGAGAAACATTGATGAGAGAGAAACATCCGTCGGCTGCCTCCTGCACGCCCCCTGCTGGAGGCTGAGCCTGCAACCCGGGCATGTGCCCTGACGGGAATCTAGCTGGCGACCTTTCAGCTCTGGGGTGACAACCAACTGAGCCACGCCGGCCAGGGCTTGTTTATGGATTTTTAAGCTCATGAAAAAGAAATTAAGTTTGGCTGCAATGATGAAAATAGCTTTTTAGTTACAGAATCTATTCAGGTGGAACAGAGTAGGCTTCAATTTTGTTACCCATATTGTCAACTTGATTTCAGACCCCGTATGTACTTGAACTGAAAAAATTGATATATAAAATGTGATATTAAAAAAACGATTAACTTTTTAAATGTGTAGGAAATTATAACATAAAGTCATAATGTTGGGTATTAACTACATATTGATAATTTTTTTCTAGAACCTCCCTTCGGGATCATCACGTGTTGGAGCCATTAAACTTACCTACATCTCAAAGGTAACCTGTCTGTACTGAATTTCACTTATACCCCAGTTAAAACCTCTCAGAGCGGGCGCGTGAGTAAAAGGAATAGTTTCCTTCCTGTGCCTTTAATGGTGACGTTCAGGCTTGCATCGCGCTGAAAATAGTGCCTGACGACTATATTTAGGGTGCTCTTTGGTAAAATTAAGGAGATGTGGAATTAACCTACCGACTGGAGCACGCTGCCGATGTTAGCATTTAGCATTAGCGTACATGGTGAGGTGTGTGCACATCGGGAGGAATCAGGCAGCGTTAGGTTCTATCTCTGGAAAACGGGAAGGTTTTTCTAAGTCTGTTGTATTTATTTGAACTGCTTTTAATTTTTAATTCCATTACTTTTACTTTTTGTTTCTTTATGTTTTATTTTGAGGAAAATATGGACCATCTTTATGATGAAAGAATGATTTTTCCCCTCATTTCACTTTCTACTGATGTCTGTTTTTTGGTTTGCTGACTTTTCCGGCATTGTTTCAGTACTTGTGTTTCTTTTCAAAAATTTAGATTTGGTAACGTCAGGTAGGTTTTACCCTGTGCGTTTTCTTGTGTTTTACACAAAGTAATGCTTTTGCTGGTGACTTAAGATGTGGGATGTGAAAAGTAGCAACAGAATGATTAAGAAATATGCTTATGGAACTATTACGCATGCATGGGATTGTTGGCGGAGATCTCCAACAGGGGACCAGTTTACAAGTGTGTCTCTGTTTAAAAGACATTTTATGTTTTAACAATAGAGCTGTTCATTCTCATTGACAAAAGAATTAGCCCTTGGACACTAAAGATTACATATTTATAGGGAAACATTTTATGTTAAAGCTATATAATGTAAATTTATGAGACAGATATTGTTTAAATTTATACCTCAGGTGTCCCTGTAAATGAAGACATTTAATAAATGCTTCAGGGTAGCTTGCAGCTTAAACTCCATACCGACTATATAATTAGGAAGCATGGAATTGCATGGTGAAGTAAGTTCTGGACCCCAGTTCGCTTGACGGCCTATGTCACGTGCCCTGTGACCTGTGCTGCGGCGTAAATGTGCCGCCGGCACCTGTGACCCTCGGTGACGTGGGTGGAGAGGCCTGTTTCACTGCAACGGGCAGAGGTTGCCCTTCGGCTTGTGCCCTTACAGCTGCTTATTGCCTGGTCTTTTTAAAAATGGGCGCCCTTTATTTTTTTTCTGAGGTAAAATGTGCTTTTGTTTTTTTCTTTATATTGGCACTTTATTTGTGCTTTATTTTAATCAAGGATTGCTTTCCTTTTTAAAATTTTTATTTTTTTCAGTTACAGTTTACAGTCAGTACTATTTCGTGGTTTCAGGTAGAAAAACGGGAGCTCTTTTTACAAATAAACTATTAACTAAGCAAGGAGGCTGCCTGGCAGCTGCTGTCCCTTTCTCCATTGCTTCCCTTTTAAAATGGGACCTTCCCTGTGTAGTTCTGCTGACTTTCATCCCTGTCCCGCAGCGTACGGAAGTTTGGACGGTACAGTTTGTGCTCACTTTAGACCTGCCGCTTTTTCCCGGATTTATTCCTGGAACAAACGCTAGTGTGACTCACGGCTGGGAGGTGATAGTTGAGATCAGTCAGGAGCCCAGACTTGGAGTTCTTCTTGGACGTGCAAACAGTGCCGCAGTTTTAAGTTGACTCTGGGCAGCAGCCTGGCAGCGGCCGTGACGGGGCCTCCGGGAGAGCTGCTCACGGAAGGGCCGGCGGCCGGCAGGTGCGGCTCCTGCTGCACCTTCCAGAAGGAATAACGGGACCCTGTTGTCCCAGGGTGTCCTCAGGCCTCACGGCCGGGCACTGCCGTCTGGATTTTGGTCTTTCCGAAGTGTACCATCTCCCCTGTGCCCACCATCACCTTCTCTCGCTGTTCACAGCTAATTTAGAAATACACGGCTTGGGAAGAATTCATAGTAGTGTAGAGGTACTTTTCAAAATACGTTAAACTAAAAATATTTATATGTGTGGCATAAAACTTAGTCATTTACTTTCAACTTTGCATTTCCTTTGGGAGAAGACATGTTTGTCCCGAGAGAACGTGGAAGCACCGCTTGTCGCCAACACTCAGCGTCGGGACCCAGGGCCCGAGTGACTTGCGGTTCTTTTCCAGCCCCTCGGGCGGGACTCCAGTTTCAGATCCGTGGCTGGGTGCGCGGTCACTGGGAGAGCGTCCGCAGTGCTCAAGGCTGGTGTGGTGCCAGGAGCGAGTGACCATCTCTCTCTCTCTCTCTCTGTCGTTAGGTTAGCGATGCCACCAAGCTACGGCCAAAGGCGGAGTTCTGCTTTGGTAAGTGGCTGTGTTTTATATGTTGGTTATTTTAAGTTAGACTAATATAATTACTTCATCTTGTAAAAGGAAACAGTCGCCAAAAACCGCACAACACAAACCCGAGGGCTAACGGGTTATTCTGAGGCAGGTTCCCCCGAAACCGCCATCAGGTGAGGGAATAAAACGGCTGCCCCCTGACCCCTGTCACAGCCCCCCCCCCCCCCCCCCCGGCCAGTGTGTGGTCATCATCTGGGTCTCCATCGTGACCACTCTCCAGCGAGACTTCAGGACATTATTTACTTCGTGCCGTGTTAAATGTATAAGGAATGAAAGGGTTTGGTCTCCAGCTTGTGGGTGATGAAAGGTTTACAGAATCTGGTTAACTCTTCGTGGACGCTCAGTGAGCGTCTGACACACCCCCACCCCAGGCAGACGCAGGCACCGGACAGCGTTGGGGAAGCAGCAGCGACGAGGCACCAAAACCAGGGATGCACGGCCTTTAGTCCCAACTTGCATGTGGCTGAGCCTGGCAGCCACCCTTCCCCATCCCAGCAAGAAACGGCATTTGTAGCATCCCCAGAAATTCTGTGCGTGGGGACACTTGTCCCAGAGAAGCGGGGAGATGAGGCCTGGAACTGAAAATGGGATGAAATGAGTCTGCACACAGAGTGCCGCCCTTTCCTGTGTCCAGCCCCCGGGCGCCGGCACTGGCTGGAGAGTCCGGCGGGAAGACACCGCACCGGCCATTCCCAGCCCTGGAGGTTTGCCGCAGGGAATTGCGTATTCACGTGGGGGAAGCTGAGAGCACAAAGGGAGTGCAGAAGGGACCCACAGTCTAGAAACTGCCCGAAGCAGCTGCCACCCCGGGGCTGGGGGCAGTGGGAGAGGTGGTGTCACCGCCGGGGAGGGGCACCGTGGAGCCAGTGAGGGACACCTGCTGGGTGCCAGGCCCTGTAGGGAGCAGACCAGCTGGTTGTGTGCTGCTGCTGCTGCGAGAGTCCCCACTCCTCCTCTGTCCCACCCACCCCCCTCCCATCGGTACGTCCTGTTGGCGGACGCGACCTGAGCGCGCAGGGGAGTCTCGGAAACGCCGTTGCCGACTCCCAGCCCCTGCGCCCCGGAGCCTTGGAGTGAGAACAGGGGACTTGGCCCCACAGGTGCTGGTGGGCAGTGCTGGTGAGGAGCGCAAAGGAACCCAACCTCTGGGAAGACAGTGCGCCAGGATCTGTGAAAATACTATGAATTCCCTTTGATCCAGCAAGTCTGTGTTCAGAAACTTACCCTATAGAAATATCCTGGCCCAGGTGTGGAGAAATGTACGTGTATGGTGTTTCATTGGGATGTTTTATATAATGTCAACAGTTGGAAATGGCCTAAATGTCCGTCATTTGGGGATGGGCTGAATATATTGTGGTGGTTTTGTTGACTGAAAGACCTGACCATTGAAAGAAGAACTTCACCCTCGTTACTGAGTGATAACAGCAGCACCTGTGCTGTATGTGGGGTAACATTTGTCAAATCCCAGAGTCACAGAATTGAACCTAGCATGGTTTTTCAGCGGCTACAAACATAAACTTAGAGGTAAAAAGTGCAGAATTTCACGTGTTGCGATTTATTTTCTCTCAACAGTCATGAACGCGGGCATGCGGAAGTACTTCCTGCAAGCTAACGACCAGCAGGACCTGGTAGAGTGGGTGAATGTGTTGAACAAAGCTATAAAAATTACAGTAAGTGTTTGTATTTTAAGGGAATCTTGACGTTTTGAAACACACCTGCTGAGTGATAACTGAATCACCAATAGTCTGCATGCTCCAAGTTGATTCAATAAACAGGTTTATAGCGTGAGCACATTTTCTTGTACGTGGTGACTGTGGCCCCTAAAGTCAGCCCATAAGTGGTTTTCCGCCCTTTCTGTGTTGCTGTATTTGAGCCACTGCTTACAGCAGGGTTTCTGGGGGGCGTGCACGGTGGGGCTCCACCGTGAGGATGTGTCGTTTTCTCCGAGTAGCAGGCTTCCTGCCGGCCGCCCGGGTGACAGGAGCAGGTTTGCCTGGGACTGCCCTTGGGTGGGGGGTGAAGGGCTCAGAGCTGAGGCCCAGGGTTAGGGACTGACCTGAGCAGCTGCTGCAGCCAGGGCGTGCTCACGGGGCCTTAGGGAGTTTGTCTCGGGCTCTGAACTTCTCCCCTTGCACTCACTTGTCCCCTTGCACCCACGTCTCCCCTTGCACCCACGTCTCCCCTTGCACCCACGTCTCCCCTTCATCCCCTCTGCCCCCCAGAGCTTGCTGCCCTCTCATCGTTGTCTGTGCTGTAACATCTTCTCCCACCCAGCTCCTCTGTCTGGTTTTCTGAGGAACATGGGTGCGTGTTGATTGTTTACCGTGCTCCAGGCCTGCGCTCAGGTTTTACCTGAGTCGTGGAAACACCAGGCTTAGAAGGATTCGTGTTTACAGGTTTCACAGCTGGTGAGTGGCGCTGCGAGCTGGGCCCAGCCTGCTGGGTGGCGGAGCCGCACTGAGCTCGGCTCCTGGCCGCTGCCTCTCTGCCCCTCACTCAAAAGCCGACTTTTCTCAGAGGGCGGACAGCTGGTGGTGGGAGCAGGGAAGCAGGTTCTGACCCCTGGTTGTGCTGCTTACCTTTTCCTCTTTAAACGCTGGCAAAGGGGCCCGTAGGAGGCCACATGCAAAGGGGCAGGGAGGAGTCCTGTGTGAGCCGGTGGGGTCCCTAAAGTGCAGTTATCTTACCCCAGAGAACTCTCTCAAAACACACGCCCGGAAAGTCAAGTGTGTTGGAGCCTTTGCGCCACAGCACAGTGAGGAGTTAATGCAGCGGAGGCTGGTCCCCGAGTTGGTGGGCGTTCCGTCCTGCGCCAGGCAGCCTGTCACCACGTGACAAACGCCCACGCCCGGCCGCCGAGCCGCAGGCAGCAGAAGTTATTTTAGGTTCATGCGCTTTCAAGAAAGCGATTTTTAAACTGATTCAGCAGCATGTTCCTGAAAGGTCTCCACTGGTTGTTTTCAACCCTCCTAGTTAACATTCCCTACGTGGAAAATTCCCTCGGAAAGACGGCTAGTGACCGCCAGTTAACGCGTGGGTTACAGTTGCCTGATGCGCAGCACAGGCTCCTTTCGCTTTAAGGGAAGAGCCGTGGGAGGTCTCGGGGCTCCCTCCGGAACTGAGGGGCTGAGCCCCTGAAGCCAGCCTGTCTTTGACACTCGCTATCTGCCTAGTGAGTCACTTTTCTGATTCTCATTGGTCGGCTGGCTATTTTTTTTCTTCTTGGTCCTAAAACTGTTCATTTTAATGGCTGAATTTAGACTAATTTTTATTAGAATTTTTAAGGGAGTTATATTCCTGGATAATCTGCTTATGTTTTTCTTGTTCTTAGGGAAAAGGTGATTATAATTTATCTAATTTTTATTATAAAATGCAGTTCTGAGTTAACTCTTGAATTCCAACATGGGACTTATGCTATATTTAGCATTTTATTTTATTATAAGGACAAATTAGAAGTAGTGGGCTTAATAGTTAAGCTTAGGCAAGGGTTTTTAATATACTGTCATCTCTGGAAGGAAAAATGGAGAGACCAGTGTAAGTTCCAGTGTGTTTTTAGGGTGATGTTAAAGGTTCTCCGTAGGCGGTTCTCATGCGTGACTGAGCCCTCAGCCTCGGGAAGGGAGCGACTGCTCCTCCGTGGGCCCCGTTTAGCGCACGTTTCAGCTGATACAGTGACTGGGTCATTTTCTCTCTGGTTTCAGATTCTCTTGGTGCTATTTTCTGTTTTTAAAGGGATAACTTGTTCACATTTTCTCAGTCAAAATAATCTAAATACGAGATGCTGCTCATGAGGAAACACCGTGGGCTTCCCGAGGGAATTGTTTCCCAGGGTCTGTCCTTGGAGCCCTTTCACTCTTAAGCGTCTGTGTGAATCTTGTCAAGTAAAGTTTGTCCCCTGTTGTTCTGCTCAGAAAGCCTCCCAAAGCCTCTAGAAACCCTCAGGAGAACCCCAGGGGCATCCCCTTCAGGAGCATCTCTCTCCCTTCCTCTCCTGTGTCTGTCTCTGTCTCTCTCTCTCTCTCGATTCTTCCCAGAGGAGAGAGGAGGGAGTCTCAGAAGTCACCCAAGAGACCAGTTATTATGCCCGTAAATTACATGTGTGTGGATTGGGTCCACTACAGCTCGGCGCAGAAGCCATGCTCAGCCTGTATTTTGCAAAAAGCTGCCTCGTCGAGCCTGGTCCGCAGGCCCCACTGAGCACCCCTTCTCCCCACGCCTGGTCGAGTGGCCTCACGAAGGAGCCCAGGCTGGGAGCACTGATCCTTGGTGTGGCTCATGAGACGCCCACCTCGAAGTGTCTGTGTCCTGCTTAAAGCGCGCTTTCGTAGGCGGCTCTGTGGATTTACTGATCTGAGCTGCTGGGTGTGGAGCCTGGGAGTCGGCGTTTTTAGTAGTGTTCCTGGTGGTGCTTCACACACGCTGAGAAAGCTCTGCTGCTTTGGAATCCTGGTAAAAGGTTTGGGTCTTGAGTGCAGCGTGAGTGGTGCCCCCTGCATCTGTGCCAGGACCTGGGAGCAGAATTAACTGACAGAAGAGACATTTAATTTTAAATTAGATGTCTTTACACCAAGACTCCTGTGCTTGTCCGTAGTGTTTGTCACAATGTTTCTGGTAGATCCTCAGTGCCCTTTAAGTCATTGGAGAGATTAAATATCATGTGCAACATCGTAATTGGTGCTGGGCATGTTTTATTACATTTTATTCAGACCTTAAAAAGTTACTATTCAAATACTGACAACATGGAGCAGTCCACTGACGGAAATAGTGATTAACCGGCGCCTTGCTCCCGGGCCAGGCCGCGTGAGAACTAAAGTGTGTGTTGAACGTCGGCAGTGCCTCCAGGTCCGCCGTAGCGAGGTGTCCTACACGAAATCCCTGCATTGACAGTCACTGTTTTTTCTTGTGAGTGCTTTATCACTGATGCAGGTATTGGAATTGCTTTTTAAAATTCCTAATACGTGTTTTAAGTTATTTGAACATTTAGACTTATAATTTATGTTCAGTATTTTATTATTTCCCCCTGCTGATTTTAGATTCATCCATTGAGTCAGTCTTCTGACATTTATTGAATACTCGTATGTTTTCAGTGGTAGACTCTGTCCTAAAGCCAGTAGTGAAGAATATGTCACCACCCCTGTCCTCAGGGACGTGGCAGGGACGGGGTAGGAACAGAGGGAAGGAGAAGGTTCAGCGTGGAGCCGCGGGACAGTTAGGGCTCTCCGTGAGCAGGGGTGTGGTACAGCGGTTGAGCGTGGGCGGCGGGTACAGACTTGGCTGGAAGGCAGTGCGCCCCCGGCGCCTCCGAGCCTGTCGCTGCTGCAGCGAAGACCCTCCTGTGCAGAGGGCTGGGGGGGTGGAGTCGTACCTGCCCAAGTACGTAAACGATGTCTGCGTTATGAAGATGACTGGGATGGAAGAGTGCTGTGAGAACTTAAAGCGTCACATACAGGGTATTTATACGTGTTTTATGTAAATAGACGATTTAAGCTGGAAATTCTGTGATAAAAGAGGGTGTCATGTAATGCTGGCTCTGAAGCCATTCATTTCACTTACTGTCTTAGGTACCAAAGCAGGCAGACGCACAGCCTCACCCTGAGAACCCGGGTCGCCTCGGTGACTGCGGAAAGAAGCAGGTGTCCTACAGGACTGACATTGTCGGGGGGGTCCCCATCATCACCCCCACCCAGGTAATGAGCTCATTCTTCGTTGTGTGTGTGGGTTTCAGTATCGTTATCAAAACCAGGACGGCGCATCTTCTGAATTAGCACAGTAGTCAGTTAACACAGAAAACTTATATATTTGTTTCTTGTTTCAAAAGTGTGTTTAGTGTAAAAAAAAAAATTAGAAATCACAGATCAACAGAACTTCACTTTTCATGTTTTTCTGAGTCTGTCTTCGTGTGCTTTGGCCGCCAGAAGTGGAGATCTGACCAGACCCGCGCAGCACAGGCTTGAACTGCGTGGTCCGTTGACGCGCAGGTTCTTTTCAGTAAATGCCTGTTCCGTGTCCGCGGGTGCCGAGGGCTGGCCGTCGGCCTGCTGTGGGCCCTTTCGGGGCTTGAGCGCCTGTGGGCTGGGTGTCTGCAGGGCGGGGGGACCATCCTCTGCAGATACTGAGGGACAGCTGAGTTTTGGGGCGTCCCTGACCCCGTGCTGCTCAGGGTCCGCTGTCCGCTGTAAACAGCTTTCCTCGCTCACAGCTCAGACATTTTTCATGTCAGAAATTATTCTCCACCCTGCTTAATGCCTGGAGCAGTTTTGGTGCTGGTGCTGTAAGAAAGGACTTTCAGAGGGCACGTGCCTGGGGGAAGTGTGAGCGGAGGACAGGCACCCTCGGGTGCAGGGACATGGCTCCCCGGGTGCAGGGACATGGCTCCCCGGGTGCAGGGACATGGATCCCTCGGGTGCAGGGACATGGATCCCTTGGGTGCAGGGTTGGTGGGCTCAGCAGCTGCCCCCGGAGCTGGGCGACCCTCTGACACTCCTGGCTGTTGGAGGAGCAGCTGTCACTCAAAGTACCGGGCTCTGTGCCCGTATCCAATCAGATTCCTGTCCCGGGTCAGTCGTGCACTTTAGGGAGCGGTCCCTGCCGCTCCAGGGCCCACCGCTCGCGGTTACTAGGACTTATCGCCTGTGTTTCCTGTGCTGGCGAGAGTGTGCTTCGAGGCTGAACACACAAGAAGGAATTTCTCTTTTGCTTCATTTCAGAAAGAAGAAGTCGGCGACTGTGCTGAAGGAGTGGACAGGAGTCACCTGAAGCGGTCCCAGAGCCACCTCCCTTACTTCTCTCCCAAGCCGCCCGCTGACAGCGCCGTCATCAAGGCCGGGTATTGTGTCAAACAGGGCGCCGTGGTGAGTGCTCAGCGACACGTGCAGCAGTGAGGACGCGCGTGGGTCAGCAGGCTCAGCGTCAAGTGCTCGTTGGTGAAAGACCCAAGTGAGAGGAGCACGCTGAGGACTCGGGGGGTGGGGTCAGGGTTACTCTGTGCTCCTGACGCAGGGCTGACGTTTACTTAGTCTGGTAGCAGCTGGTTAAATTAATACTTATTACCAATGACCTTCCGTTTTATTTATTCCAGGAACTTTTTCTATTGATCTCCTCCCCCATCCCACCTCCTTGGGAGTGGGTCAGGGAAAGAGCAGGGAGGAGGGGCAGGGAATGTGATGTGGGGCGGACCACAGTTGCAGCCCCGTGACCTTGGGCTACTCAACCTCTCAGCCTCGCAGTTTCTTTTGAAGGAAAGTCATATTATAAAACCTTCCGCCCAGAGGTTTTTTGAAAGGTGTAGGTGCGAGCCCTGGGCGCAGCGCCTGGCCCTGGGGAGGCGCTCGTGCCATTCGCCCAGGCGGCCTCCACGGCCAGGGCCGGGGCAGAGAGTGGCAGGAAGAGCAGGTCAGCTCACCAGCGTTTCCAAGGTCCCGAAGGACCTTCCTGATGCGGGAGTCACTCTGTCTGTGAGAACTGAACCTTCAGAGTTTCATAAGAAATAAACGAAGCTTTCAAGTAAAATGCTGAAACTCCTGGCAGTTTCTTTGCCATCACCTCTGATTAGCTTAGTCGGTCAGCCAGGGGACGGTTCTTTCGGTCCCAGCACCTGACTCCTTAGGGCGAAGGGAGCGAGCGGAGGGCTGGAGGCTTCTCGCTCTGTCCTGGCCGCAGGTGAGGCCCGTCCGCAGGCCGTGACTCACCTGCGTGTTCGGGCTTTTACCAGACGGTCCTTTCTTTTTGTTTTACTCTGAAGTCTGAAATACCAACCCTTAGAAATACTGGTGTGCTCCCACAAAAACTGTGTTTCAGGGGCAAAAACGTTTGCACAGAGTAGGTCCACTCTGTTAAATACGTGCTGTTTTACTACTAAGTGTAAAGCACCTGGAGCGGGGTCCGCTGTGGTTTAGTAGCATTTCCTGTCTCGCTCTTGAACTCTTGAGAGCATCTGTTCTGTGGGGCTGGGGGTGGGGTCGACGGGGAAGAGCTTTTTTTTTAACTTTTAGAGCATCAGAGACTCGATACTTTGTTACACTAGCGCGTTACAGGCCGGGAGCCGCTGCTGCTGCGTTAGGAGCTGGAGGCGGTTCCACGTCTCCTGGGGGGGGGGGGGGCAGCTGCCTCCTTGGGGTCCAGGGGTCAGCTGGGCCCCTGGAGATTCGTTAAATGCTTATTGACGTTGGACATCCTTAGAAACAGCAGCCTCACATCTGTGTTCGTCTCTGGCAGATGAAAAACTGGAAGAGAAGATATTTTCAGCTGGATGAAAACACAATAGGCTACTTCAAGTCCGAGCTGGTACGTGGCTTTGTCGTGAACGCTGCTTTTCAGTGTCTGGGAAATATCACGGGGGCTTTCATATTCATAGATACCTGGTTTCTTGTCCCGTTTTCTGTTCTTAAAATAATGAAAATCTGGTTTGAGAGCGTCACACAGTTCAGATTTTGCTGTGATGCTTCTGGGGAGTGGTGTTTTGTTAAATATAGTCTGAGATAAAAAGATCACGCTTTCCAGGGCGGTTCACCTTGAGAGAATTAAAAATGCCAGAGCCCCTCCGTCGACGCGTTTCCTGGAGGGCCCTGGGGGCGGGAGGGAGGAGCGGCCCCGGAGGTCAGCGTTCAGCCCCGGCACGTCTGCCTTTCCTCCCTCCCCTCTCCGCTGCTCTTTTCCTGCCAGATGTTTTTGTTCTTTCTGGAGGTAGAATCAGAGATGGAAATTCTCTCTGTCGTTGGTTCGAGTAACACCTTTATTTAAACCACGCTCGTCCCGTGGCCTGAGCCGTGCAGTCGGCGGCTGGGAGAGGGGGGTGCCGTTCACACACCCGCCAGCCTCCCCTTGTTTTGGGGGACTCTGAGGGGACCGTGCTCTCTGTTCGAGTGAAGGCACCGGGACAGCGCTGCCCGGGGGGAATGTTTTGTGTGCGGCCGCCAGGCCTGCTGAGCCCCGGGAACGTGGCTAGTGGGACTGAGGAACCCGACCGACTTAATTGTAAAACTAAAACTGATTGTATTTAAATAGCTACACGTGGCTAGTGGCTGCCGTATTGGACGACAGAGCCCTAGAGAAGAGGAGGGGACTCTTCTGAGACCCCGCTCAGGCGTCTGTCCTAGAAGCTCTGACGTGGACCTGCTGCCCCTCACGCCCGCGGTGCCCGGTTCCCACTGTCCCGGTGCCCCGCTCGGTCGTGCCATGGTGTGTGAGCCCGTTTATCGGGCCATGACACGAGCCGCTTTGGCGCTCACTTCCTTTTACCCTTTTATGAACGCAGCTCTGGTACTTGGTAGGTCATCAGTCGGTGCTTTTGAAGGAGTGAGAAATGACAGAGCATAGCAGGAAGAGCCGCGTTCGCGGACCTTCCCCAGGCTTCAGGTCCTGGGAGCCTCGACTGGGAGGACTGGTTACTTGGCTCAGAGCCCGGCCTTGGTCTCTCACTTGCGAGGCTGCACGTGCGTTTGGTTGGCAGGTCGGTTCCTTGCTTTTAGTTAAAGCCAGTTCTCTTGGGGAGAGTCACGCATGCAGCCCATGGTCATCGAGCTCCATCCCCCGGACACTGTCCTAGGAACTGGGAATAACAGTCAGCGACATGCCTCGGCAGTTCCGTTTTGCCAGAGAAGTTGACATGTCCCTGACACTCACAGTAATTGTAGTAATTATTAGAGAAATATTTACTAAGTTTTGAAAACCTGCACATGGATGTTATGCTATAAAATCTGAGACAAAGAACACTGAACTGTCACAGGAGGTAGGGAAATACATGTGTTTAGGAATACGATAATTAGTTAGAAAACAGATAAAGCTAAAACACTAAACAGAATGACTGCCCTTTACCAGTTCTCTGGTGCACCCCTGGGCTTTCCTGAAGTCTCAGGGAGCCCTAGAGCTGCTGTGGGCGAGGGGCAGTCAGGAGGCAGCTGTGCTGGGGTTGCCGTGGTTGCAGGCACACAGCATCCTGGGTTCGGTCCAGGGGACACCAGCCTCCAAACCTCCAGGAAGGGGGCTGCCGCCTGCGAGAGAGTCTCAGGGACCCGTGAGAGAGGCTTAAGAGATGGCCTGGAGTGGACAGCGGCGGTGCTGATGGCGCCTGATCAGAAAGCGACTCGGGAGAGCTGGAACCTGGCCATGAGTTTTAAGAAACCGTAACCAATCTATTTTGCTCATGTATTTTTACATATGCTCAAGAATGAGATACGGTAAAATGGATGTTTAAAGTATAAAAGGCTCTTTGACAAACTGTGGGGAAACTATCTGGTAGAAAATGAGGAAAAGACATGAAGAGACAATTAATTTACAAAGAAATTAAAATGGTCCTTAAACATAAAAAGATATTTTATAACATCACTTGTAATTAGAGAAGCGCCAATTTTAAAAAAAACCACAGAAATATTATGTCTTGTCTCTCATGAGAAAGCCGTGGCTGAGTGAACAGATGGGCATCTCCGCTCTAAGCAGGGCCCCCGGGGACGTGGCGGGTTTCAGAGCTGGGGCGGGGACCGTGCGAGCTGAGCCCATGCAGAACATCTGGCTCTGATGGAAAACAAGGAAGTGGCTCAGAAGTAATGGGGACGCGTCAAAAGGACACTGGAGCCAGCTTGAATCTCAGACAGTTTGAGCAAGAAAAATAAATGATGATAACGGGGTATAGCTCAGAGCTCAGTGAGTCGTTAATAAACAAACAGGGAAGGAGAAGCATTCTCTTCGAGTAGAATTCCAGCTCACCTATGTAGGTGAGCTCACTGGCTAGAAAAGTCACCACTTGGCAGCCACTGGAGTAATGGTGATTTTAGACGAGAATCCTCAATGTTGGGTGAATCTAGAGGGCAAAACTAGGGTGGGACTCTGGGTGCCACAGAGGCTCCAAGAGTCTCCCCACAGGCCTCTAACAGTGACAGGGAGGCAAGAGCAATTTTACAGTTACTGGCAGGCGTGACCTTAGCAGGAGATCGGGGTTAGCGCACGAGCGATGGGACCGACCACTGTCGTGCACCCGAGTCGTGCACCGAGAGGGACGCGGCTTCCTGCCCAAACCGCACAACCTGAGTCTGAGCACGTCAACATCAGACAGACCCAGCGAGGGGCATACACAATAGCTGGCCTGGCTTTTCAAAATTTAAGGGTCAAGGAAGGCTGGAGAGCTGTTCCCCAGTAAAGGAGCCTCAGACATGACAGCTAAGTAGAACCCTAGACGGAAAGGACACGGTGTTCCTCTTGCTGGAAAGTGCTGGCGGGGCAGCGAGTGAACCCCGAGGGTGGTGTGTATTCGGGAGCAGTGTGGCACCATGTGGAGTGTGGCACCATGTGGAGTGTCTGGGCTTCCCGACCGTACTGTGGTTGTGCAATCGGAGAACATTCTTGTTTCATGAAATAGCACTGAAGTCTTTAGTAGTAAAAATGTATCCCATCCACAGCTGCCTTCAAATGACTGCACCATAGTCACTCACACACACACAGTGATTCAGCGAATGCAACATAGTAACACAGTGTACAGAAATTTTTAGTCTGAAATTATTTAAAAA
The DNA here is from genome assembly GCF_964146895.1 of Miniopterus schreibersii. Lineage (NCBI taxonomy): Eukaryota > Metazoa > Chordata > Mammalia > Chiroptera > Miniopteridae > Miniopterus > Miniopterus schreibersii. The sequence continues at coordinate 55,461,633 of NC_138114.1, read as the reverse complement.
TGGGCTGTTCTGTAAAACTTTAGAGAAAGATTTGTGATTTTAAAAAGCGTTCAGCGCGGTTTCCTTTTTTCCTTAGTGTTCATAAAATAACGGCGGGCCAGCCCCGTGATGCCACAGTCAGTGAAGTGCAGCATGTAGTCTTTATGGAGCGTAGAGCACAAGGATTGTGCTGTCGGGAGCTAGTTATGTCCTGTCTGTGTGTCTTCAGCCCGGTTTTGTAACCTCAGGTCAGGTACTTGACGTGTTTACCCCTCAGTGTCCTTGGGGGAGTAATAGTGCGTGTTGTAGGGTTGTGGGAAGTTTGAGATAACACTTAAAATCTAGCAGATGTCCTGGCACTCGGTAAATGTTCAGTAAACTGTGCTTGTTGAAATAATGTGTTCATATAAAAATGTTACTCTTAAAATAGGCATGTAACTCAGAGGAGCTGGGCACTCACTGCTCAGCGCCTCCTCTATCCCCAGGGGAAGCTCTGCACTTACTGGCACAGAGGGTTGATCAGGGTCCGATGGTTGATGGCGTCATAGGCCACATTGTCACCGGGCCAGAAACAGCAGGAAAATGTGTCATGCGCCATGTCCTTGTTCAGGCCGCAGATCTCCAGACGAGACAACCAACCCTTGAGAGGATTTCAGGAATATGCTTCATGCATCTGTTTGCTTTTTTTTTTCTAGGAAAAGGAGCCTCTCCGCGTGATACCCCTGAAAGAGGTTCATAAAGTGCAGGAGTGCAAGCAGAGGTGAGCGCCGCTCCCATGGTGTTTTCTTGTTATTTATACACAGCAGTGCTTTAGTTTGGTTGATGTGCTTGCAGGTGATAGTTTTCTAGTCCTGTTTTCAGCTGCTTAGAGTTGGGAGATACTAGAACTTTCAAAACCCTCGGATTAAAGTACTGAGATTTTTTTTGTTTGAAAACTAAAAATTGGGAAACAATCCTTAAGCTTATTAATGGAAAGAAAAAAACTTCAATGTGAACGGCTTCTATGGTCTTGGACGGATTGGTGTGCTAGGATTTTAGCTTTTTGAGGCTGGTGCAGAAAGAGCCTTGTAAGAAACATGGTAACTGGGCAGCGTTTCTGTGAACAGACTCCCTTCTTCATGTTCAAAACCCTGACTTTTAAAGTAGTTTTATGTACCTGGTCTGGGATACACATACAATGTGTAAAGTTTAATACAAAAATAAGTTGAAAAAGTTGATAACTTGGTTTTGTTAAATCAGTGTGTTCCTCTAGGACTTACTTTCTTATTGGTGCATATTTGGTGTTGGGTAAATAAGTGAAAAAAGCCTATCAAGCAACTGCTGTTGAAGTCCCGTGGAAATTTTTTGTTACAGTGACATAATGCTGAGGGACAACCTCTTTGAAATCGTAACATCATCGCGAACCTTCTATGTGCAGGTGAGATACTTCCTTGAAGGTTATAGATCCTCTTACGGAAAGTAGTAATTTTAGAGGGGAAGTGAGCTTCTCGCTTATGAGAGTAAGTAAAAAATACGACAACTGCAATTCACCAAACAATGTTACATACGACTATTGGTCGGTCGCACGCTCAGCACACGCGGGATCTTCGCTGAGTTAGTCGAATAGAACTGAGTCGCGCTTGGAGGAAGGGAAATGCCACCTGAACTTGTGGGCTGAGTGTGTGCTTTCCACTTGGATTCTCTTGGCACCTATTCTGGAGTTTGATTATTCCATTTGGGTAATTTTATAGAAGGGGGGCTCAGATACTAGACAGCAGGGCTTAGGGTCCCCCTGATGGTAGGTACATCCTGCATTGGAGTTTAAAACGAACTCTTTACTCACCACATTAATTAATTTGTAATTTTTCTTTAAAGAACATTTGCTTATGTTTTATAAAACTTACATATGCTTATTGCAGGAAGGGTGGTTTATAAAATACACAGAGTCCCGCATTCAGCAGCCGTCCTCACCTCTCGCTGCCTTTCTTGGGGCATCTGTTTTATAACAAGTGGAGTCACGTGGAATGTCGATTGTGTGCCTGGCCCGGAGGCTCCGCGGAGCCTGGGCCTTCTTCCTCCGTCGTTAGACTTGCTCTGTGCTGTCACGTGGATGTTCCACAGTTACGCTGCGTGTCTGCCCCTTAGTTGCTGATCGCTCATTTACATGGTTTTCTTACACTGACTGTGATAAGTCACGTGCTGGTGAACATTTTTGTGCATAAATTTGCCTGAATTTCTTACTTCAGGATGAGTTTCTAGATCGAGAGTAGCTGTTAGACCAGGGACCTTCGAAACCTTTATTTTGCCCAGCTGGTTTCTAGACGTGCCCTCCTATTGCAGTGAGTGAAGGTATATGTTTTACTTTTGCCTACGTTGAGTTTTTTTCTTTGAAAAATTATTCGTTATTATTATCGGTTCATAAATACTATCTTGTATCTTTAAAATTTTAAACTTGCCGATTGCAGAATCTAGAAGTTAAGGGCAGTGTCTCTGCGCCCCTCTGAGGGCCTGGTCCCATGGGGTTAAAGTCACAGGGAGGTTTGTGATTCACATGGGAAGCTAAGGTCCTGCTGAGGAATGGTCTGTGCACCGTGACCACCGGTACTTCTTTAGGGTTATGGAACTACGAGGAGTGAGTTCTAGAAAAATAATTTACTCAGCAAAACCTGGTTTAAAAGGGTGATTTCTAAAAGTTTTTTTAAATCATTGCCTTGGAATGATTTTGTCGTTGACACTTTATTGCTGAAGCGTGCGTGTTGGGTCTGTGGGTGCAGGAACTGATTTGAGGGGAAGGACTGACCGGCCCTTTCTCCCCTCAGGCCGACAGCCCTGAAGAGATGCACAGCTGGATCAAGGCCGTCTCGGGGGCCATCGTGGCGCAGCGGGGGCCCGGCCGGTCAGCGCCTTCCGTATGTTTCCTGTTCTCGGGGTGGTCCTCCCTCCGGCTCCCCCATTCTTTCAAGCTATTTTCCTTCCTCTCCCCGTAATCCTCTGGTTTCTTTCTGAACTGAGGTGTATTTGCATGGTGACTTTCATACCCATTGGACTTGGGAAAAAGTGATGCATTTCTAATTCAGCGCTTCCCGGTAGCCGTAGGTGTCCGTGACTCCCGTGCGCTGCGCTGGGCAGGTGCCCCGGCAGGGCCGCTGGAGGACGGGCTCGCCGGGAGTCGGGGTGTGGTGCAGCGACCAGGTGGTTCTCAGTGTAGCGTGTGCCCTGTCGTCTGCGGATGCCCTGGCTTCCTCTTTGCTCCCTGTAGTTTCACTCGGGGTCTCTCTGGCTTAATAGCCGTAGGACCATGGAGCAGCTGGAGCCCGAACTACAGCTGACCCTCCCGTCAGCGCCTCCCCTTCACGGTGTCTCCTCATTTCCTAGGACGTTGATTTAAAGGCTGCTTTTGTTTACAGTCTTAACTGTCTTCGTGGTGGTGTCACAGGGAGACAAACAGCTAAACATTCTCAGAAGTAGTGAGAGAGATGTTTTTCATGTTTAATTTCCACATTCGTGGACATCACAGGGTAAGATTTGCCTTTAGAATACCCGGGGCGCCGGTCCCCGACGCAGAACCACGAGTTCTGAGGAGTGAAAGGCTGCTCAGCCTGCGCAGTGTGGCGCCACCTGCAGCGAGACGGCCTTTGTTCCATCGCGATGCTGCGTTTTCCGCACCTGCCGTATTTTCCTGGTGGTAACATAGTAACCACAGACCAGTAAACACAAGTCCATCTCTCTCGTTTCCTAATCCAGTCCTCCTCCTGTCCTTTCGTGGCACGAGCAGCTCCTTTCCTAGCGTGGGCCCGGTAGCTGCCTGTGTTTTGTGTGACCTTCGGCGTCGAGTATGAGACCCGCCCGCCCTGTCTGTCGGGAAGAGGGAGCTGAGAGGGCGCTGTGTGTGGTGCTTGTGGTGGGCAGGCGGGCTGTCCGGCTGTGACTCAGCACAGCTCTCCCTCCCTCTCCCAGGTAGGTCAACGCTAACCTCAGCTTTGCCCTGTGTTCCAGATGCGGCAGGCCAGAAGGCTGTCGAACCCTTGTATACAGAGGTACACCCCACGGACTGGTGCATGCGGCACGTATGTGGGCCCCGCTAGCGTGCCTTCTTACTAGAGGGCCGGACTCACTCACTGCTTACCACTCCCCTAGAAAGTTGAGTTAACGAGCTCCTCCCGCAGTTACGTAGCCTTGTCAGCACTAACACGGCCGTCCCAGTCCCTTCATCGGGCTGGAGACGCGGTTAGAAAAAACTAATGAAAAGAAATTGAACTTTACTAACTACAAAAAGTCATCTTCTAAAAATTAATCCACTGAGTTGCCACAAGAGTTTAATCGCTGTGTTCTGTGTGCTTCCACGTTTTCCGTGCTACACCGCGGGACACGCGCCCCGGTTCCGATACGTGCGGGCCCCCGCCTGCCAGTGCGTTGGACACACTGCTGTGGTTTGCATGGCGTTAACCCTCGGTGACACTCCCACCTGGCGGGACTCGGTCGTGCTCACAGTTTGCAGCACTTGGTCTTCAGAGCCACTGCGGGTGGGTGAGCGCCGTGTGCCAGGAGCCACACAGTGGTGCCTGCGGGACGGTCACGTTCAAGGTGTCTGCAGATTGGACGAGTTAGAGGTACATGGAAATTGACACCCCCAGCTGGTCGTTACTTCACCACAGCGACAGTAGGTGCTTAAATCCGCACTCTGTTACCTCACGGCCTTAGGCCATCTGGATGGATGACGTTCAGAACCGAACATGCAGTTAAGTCAAAAACAAAGAGACCGTGCTTGTGGCCGCAGTGAAATTCGGGGCTTGTATGACACGTAAAGTACGTGGCTTAAACCCTCGTGCTGATGAAAACACATTAAATCAAGGGGTGAAGCTGCCGCCCCGTTAGGCCAGCTCAGCTGCAGGTGGCACTGCGCCCGCCCCAGGGTGCCCAGGTCCAGGCAGAGCCCCCGGCCGGCCTCGCCGACAGGACTGGCTCCCGGCGCAGGGGCTTGGCCGTCTGCTGTGCCCTCAGTCCCGCGGGGCGCTGCTCTGGGGGGACCTGCACACGTTTGCTGCATGGCTCCTGCTCCTGTGTGTGTGTGTTTTCTGCCTGTTTTTCAGAGAATAGTCTCGCACTGACTCACTAACCCTGTCCCGCCCCTGCCCGCCCCTGCCCGCGTCTGCCCGCGTCTGACCGCCCCTCCTCTCCGCAGGAGCGTCCCACCTGTCCCGAGCCCAGGCCCGCGCTCCGCTCTGCCAGTGCCGCCGCCTCACGCCCCCCAGCCGCTCGCAGCCACTCTCTGGTCTCCAGCTCTGCCCTGGAGAAGCGAGGATTTTGCGAGTCTCTTGCCAAGGTCAAGCCAGGGAACCTCCAGGTCCAGACTGTCTCTGCAAGAGACCCAGCTCCCAAAGTGACTGGAAAAGCCCTGCCACAGCCTCCGAGTGAAAACGGCCCTCAGGAGAGCGACCGCGGCCCCGTGGACCTGGACGACGCGAGCCTCCCGGTCAGTGACGTGTGAGGCGGGAGCACCGGGGGCCCGCCCGCCTTGCCAGCCCCTCGGCTTCCTCCCGGAGGCTTCCAGCCAAAGATGAGAGAACGGTGACTTCATTTTAGCGCCTCCGCGGCGCGGCCTCGAGGATGTGCTCGTCCTAAGCTGGCGCAGCAGGGGTCCGGGGAGAGGCCAGGGAAGAAAGAAATCTGAGTGTCTACCTGTCTGAAGTGAATGAATACGTGTGTGTGATGTTTTTTCCTGGTGAATTTGACAATTTAAATGTTTATCAATTTAAAACATTGAAAATGCTTATTAATTATCCTGGTCATTTTAAAAATGCTACTATGACTTCCTTTTAGATGGTCGATACTTACAGTCCTACCGGTTAATGTTATTGAATGAAATGCTACCAGACGGACACCTGAGCCCACAGTGTGGTTTTGTCCTGTCTGTACCACGGTGGGCTGTTCTGACAGGGGACCCTGCCCGACGCCCTGGTCTGCAGGCGAGTGGTGAGCTTGGTGTAGAGGATATTGTTGGACTGACGGTGGTGGGGGTTGGGGGTTGTACTGGGTGGAGAAAAGGGGGAAAGTAAATTTTAAACAACTGCATCTTGGACATTTGCTTGGAAAGGTTGACGAGACTGGCAGTCATTGCTCTTTTCAGCGGACACGGGTGCAGAGTTTCTGGGAGCCCTGATTTGCTTGTGACAGTTTTCTACACTGTACAGTTCTTATTTCTGTATTGGGGTCTGTGAGAGGCCCCGAGTCTATATATAGACACTTCCCTCATCCTGCGACGTGGCCTCAGCCTGTCACCAACAGCCTCTGTTCAAGTGCCTGTGTCTCGTCTCGTCACTGTGCTCGTCCTAGTGACTGGCTTCCACCATCAGGGTAAAACCGGGAGCCCGGTTCAGGGTGTCGAACAAGGTGCATCCTTCCATGGCAGAGATACCGAGGCTGGGCTCACTGCCTGTGCAGCGTGCTTGCTTTGAAACAGGTCTGAGCGCACGCTGAGTTGTGGGGACGGATAGCGACAAGCTCCTCTGGAAGTCCTAGCTCGAGCGGCTGGGCAACGGACCGGTTTGAGCGATGCCCTGCGGCCCCGTCCTAAACGCCTGCTTTAAAAATAGTCTTGAATGTCACATGCTGCTATTTTTATGACATTTTACCATTTTGTTTTGAATTCACACATGTCCTGTCTCCCCTGTTCATTTTCTAAGACGAGTTCTTGTCTGAGAGAGAGAGAGACAGACAGACAGACGCTTCCTGCTGCTGTGGTGGGTCCGGAGGCCACTGCATCACACTGGCTGCCCCAGCATCAGCCTCAAACCCAGAGGCGTCGAGTCTGCACCGCCGCCTCCTCCTCATAAGCTAATGGTTTTAAGGCTGCATTCAGAGTTTCCCGTCCGCAGCTGCATGTGGAAGCGATAGACCGAAAGGCTGCGAGCGGCTCTCGGTCTCCCCATCGTAGCCTCTCCCAGATTCAGAGCCCCGGGAGCGCCCGTGTGGACCGTGTGACGTTCAGGAGCCTCAGGCCGAGCTCTCGCAGCAGCTTCCACATCGCATGTCTGTTTGGTGTATTTTGGTAATTTGGTATATTTCATAGCGGCAAAGTACTTTCTCTATTTTGGGACTTTCTATGGAACTACCCTTGTACTCAGTAGCATAGGAAAATGTTCTTGTGATTTCTGGGGTCCTCTGATATTTATCTCAATACTTTTATAATTCTATGAAAATTATTTAATATTTTAAAACTTACACTTTTCTTGTAAATATATCACATCTGAGTTGTCAAATTACTTTGAACACCCTCCTGTTTGCTGCATTTTTTCTCTACCTGTAAACGTGTCTTCAGAGCGGGACCCTGTGTGCTCCCGTGTTTACTTCACCTGCCGCCTTGCCGTGTCCCGTGGTGGAGTCGAAACGACCCACGAACAAACTGCTCAGAATTAACTCTAAGGTTTCCTGTTGGTCTGGCTGTGCCCTTGTGTGAACAGGTAAATGGAACCAGTACAAACGCCTTTGGTTAATTGACTTGAATGTATCTCCTTGAGGATGGGCTACTTGGTAACCTTCGAAACACACGGCCTGACGTGAAATTGCACAAGAAAAACCCAATCTAACCTGCTGGTGGCAGGAGGTCGCCGTTCGGTTCCCGGGTTGTGGGCTCCCATCCCCAGTGGAGGGGCTGGGGGGCGCGCAGGAGGCAGCCAATCAGTGACTCTCATCGTTGATGTTTCTCTCTCTCCCTCTCCCTTCATCTCTCTGAAATCAATAAAAAATAAATAAAAAACGAATCTGGGGAAGAAAGCTTGATTACTTTGCTTAAGTGAAACATGTTCTCCAAAGCACAATTACGCGTCGGCTTCCGAGCCGTGTGAGTGGCCCGGGCTGCGGGCCGGGGGGTTGGTGCCGAGACTGGATGTGACGGGGGCTGAGTGCAGAGGGCGTTGGTCCCCGGTGGGCTGTGGACAGACTCTCACCACACTCCTCCCTGCCCGTCACCGGAGGCGGCTGCTGTGTAGTCAGCGTCTGCTAATGGACCCCGTGTGGGTGCTTTTCCTTACCTGGTGCAACTTAATTTTCTTTCCCTGAAAAGTATTTTAAATGTTTTTAGTTTTTAAAAAAATGAAAGTTCTAAATTTTGCCACTTTTACAAAAACAGAGATCCCTTCCTCAGCTGTCCTTTTGCTTCTGGTTGCTGTTCAGGAATTTTCCGTAAGTGGTGCTCAGACCTCTATCAGCCCTGGGGCAGTCGGTGAGGTGGGAGTGTTTGTATAGAAAGTGCAGACGTGTCGCGGCCGAGTTCCAGGCCTGGCGGGAGGCTTCCTTGTCGGCAGAAGGGTTTGCCTGTCCGCACAGCCGTGAACACACGTTACAGGGTTTGTATTTTCTAAATTCGACTGTTAATGCAGATCCAAAAGGATGTCATTTTTTAGTGATTTTTTGAAAATTGTATTTTCCCAGCCTCACATGGGACATGTGTTGGAAATGCTGCCGAATCGGGGTTAGCATTTAATCTCAGTGCTAAAGTCCTAGTTTTCCATTGTGACATTTACAGGGATGAGTGTCCTTACGGTGGCGTCCCGGGGCGATGGCGCCACCTGCTGGCGGTCTCCCTGCTGAAGTTAAAGCAGTTTGGAGTCCAGTTCACTTTATTTTAATCATAGAAAATTAGAGGAGGTCTGCAAATGACTTAGTTAAGCCCTTTTTGGAGGCAATTGTAGGTTCAACTCAATAGTTACGAGAGAGCGACAGGGCTGTCGTATACCCTTACTCCGTTTTCCCCAATGACAGCACTGAGAGACCAGTAAAATAACCAGGACATCGACCCTGATCCAGGCAGGACACCCGGCATCTGTCGTCACGAGGATCCCCCACGGCCGCCCTTTTATGTCCTACCCACCTCCCATTCTACAGGCTTGGAAATAAACGGAGTCACTTGCCCAAAATCTCGTTAGGTTTTATTTATTTTTAATTTTTATTTATTATTCGTTAGGTTTTAAATCCTATCTTCTTGATAAAGAGTTTTGGCTCCGAACCATAATGGGGTTGCTGCCTCAGTAGGTCTTGAAAACTACCCCGTTTATATTGTACTATCCCCAGGTTACTAAATGAGTTGAATTTTCATTCAATCTATTTTCAGCACTTTCCAGACGATAGATTTCTTTATACGTCTGTTTAAATTTAACATTTGAGAATCAGTAGTAAATGTGACCGTAACTTCCCTGAGAGATTTTACGCTCTGACATCTGACGTGGAGAGAGGTGTGTGACCTTTTCTGAGCAAGAGGCCTTTTGTTACCGAGTGTCCTGAAGATTTTACCAGGTAGCTTCTGCGAGGGACAGCAAATGGCCGTGGGACCACTGTCCCTGACAGCCCTGTTGGTAGAAACTGGAAAACTCTCCGAGTGGCTTTGTAGGTTCACCCTGAGAACCAACAGCCGCCTGATTAGCGCACTTCGGGGGAAACGAGCGCCCTCCGCCTCCCACCCTCCCCGTTCGTTTATTTGGAAATTCCCTGCTGCCTCCTGGGACTCAGTGCGTCCGTCCCATCTCCCCGAAGCCCTCCCCAACTTCCCCGCTGGTGCTTTGGTCTCTACGCTCCCGGAGAAGTTTTTTTTTCTTTTGTCAATATCAGTAGTTTAAAATTTCTGAGAAAATGTCTCTTCCATCCTGTTTCTCCCTACAATGTATTTTCACATCTGAGTGGAAACCTTGGACAGTTTTCCATTGTCCTTCAAACAGTAGCTGTCCCGTGGTCTCGGAGGCCTGGGGCCCGGCGCCCCCGGGGCCGCCTCCCTCCTGTTCTGGGCACCGGGCCGAGGAGCCAGGATCCGGGGCCAGCCCCACTGCAGCTCTGAGCCGCTGGGATTTGTGCTGACAGCGGGCTCCCGGTGATGGATTCTGGCCTTGGGCTGAGAGGTGCAACAGCCGCATGTGAAGTGGTTGCACCCAACGGGTGCTTCATCCAGAAGAAATGCTTGAGTAGGTGCAGCCAGTAGTGTCAAGGGCTTCCTGTGGACACCCAGCTTTGCTGGACTTGTAACTGCGCAGAAACCTCGTTTCTTGACTGTAACCTTCCCTCGTTTCTTTTTGACTCAAACTGGCCTCGCCCAGCACCTGACTCACCCACCCTCTCCCTTCGGCACTGAGTCCTCAGGACAGTGAGGTTCTGATGCGAATCAAATAATCTTAGGAACGTAGCCTCAGTCTGTTGACTCAGACATTCTCGGTCAAACTGGAGATAACATCAGGCCTCAGTTGTGTTTCAGCGCCAGGCCCAGGGACCCTGGCAGGACGTGAGTCACCGATCAGCTCCCCCTACCCTCCTACCGACCAGTTAGTAGCGGCCACGACCCTGACCAGACCCTGAGTCCCTTAGTCACCACGATAATGATTTTCCCCATATAACCCCCCAGGAGCCAGGTGTTCAGCGTGAGCTCCCCTGTCTCGGGGCTGGGCCACTTCCTGAAAAGAAACCCTTCCTTCCTTCCTTTGCTGCTGACTCCTGCTCCTGCCTTATTGGGCTTTGATTCGTGCAGGCAAACGGACCCTTTCATCCCGTAGCAGACGCTGGAGAATAAGAAATGAGTGGGGCGGGCACCCAGAAGTTACTTCCATGACAAGGCAGACGAACGCCCGCCTGGCAGAATGTGCCAGCTTATGGTGCAATAACCAAAGCTCGGCGGTGAGCAGCCGTGAGGCCTGTTGGTCAGTTATGCTCTGTGTCCACTGTGATGTCCACAGCTCTGCCCTTCACCCTGGGGCCCAGCAGCAAGGTGGCCATTCCCCAAACTAAAGCTCAGAAGACATCTACAGTGTAAGAGGTTTTCCTTTAAATTCAGATGGGGGTAAACAGAAAATTTTAACTCGCAAGCAAACCCCGCATTTCACTTGAGAGACACACAATCAACACTTCCTTCCACGTCTCAGTGGTTCAAACCTGGCCCGGTTCTGCCAGGTGTGGGCTCTGGCCGGGTGCTGGGAGGGGCGGTGACCCAGGTGCTGGTCCTCAGGGCACTACCTTCCGGCCCCGGCCCCTCCCTGAGGCCCGAGGACAGACGGGAGGCAAAGGGGTCAGGTGGGGAGCTCGGGCTCCTCTTCGGAGCTCCCGTGGTGTTGGCGCTCGGGCTTTGTTCCGTCCAGGTTTGCGTCTGAGGCTCGCTTTCCTCAACAACCAGGAGCAAACAGCACAGTTTTGCAGTTTTTAAATAATTGTTTTTATTTTATTATTTTTAATTCTTACCCAAGGGGTGAAGATATTTTTTCCATTGATTTTTAGAGTTGAAGGAGGGGAGAGAGACAGACACACGCAGCGAGGAGAGACAAATGGACTGGCTGCCTCCTGCTCTCACCCTGACCCAGGGTGGAGATGGAACCTGCAACGGAGGTACATGCCCTTGAGTGGGAATAGAACCCGCAACCCTCCGGTGTACAGGCCGACGCCCTAACCGCTGAGCACACTGGCCGGGCCTAAACAGCACAGTTTTGCATCCTGCATGTCTTGCTCAGCTATCAGTATCCCCCCGGGGTGTTATTTTGCTTCCTCTGGAATCACAAACCAGGGGCGCTGGGCCACGAGAGACGGTCTCCGAGCCGCCCTTGAGATGAGAAGGGCTGGGCTTCGGCCCCCATCAAGCGGCAGGTCTCAGTGACAGGAGCCTGGTGCAAAGGCAAGAGCTTGGCTTGCGGGCTGGTTTGTAAAAGGGAGAATTATTCTTTTTTAAAGGACTAGCAAGTTAATAACTGGGTGTCAGGCACTGGACTAGGCTTGCGGACCGAGAAACGGCACCGAGAAGGGGAGCCCGCTGGGGAGCAAGACTGACCTCCGCGACGTGAGGCGATGGGGCCCCGAGGACGTGTGGAGAAGGCCGTGGCCGCCCGCCCAGTGGAAAAGTACCTGGGCTGCGATTGTGATTCATCGGCGAGAAGGCCCGGCTGGGGCCACGCCATCGCCGCCGAGTGCCGGCAGCTGGAGGTCACATCAGCAATGGAACCAATTTAAGGGAAGAAAGTAAATGAAAATCAAGATACAAGTGGATTAACTTCCACGCTGGGCCTGGCTCCTGCTGTGAGCTGAGCTGCTAACTGGACCACGAGGAGGCCAGTGCCCACCGCGTGGCTGGCGGTGGCTGGCGGTGGCTGGCACAATGGGCGAGTCAGGCTCCGGGTTCCGGGCACCTCCCAGCCCCTGGGGAGGGCGATGTGGAGCCCATCTGGACCCAGACTGGCTGGTTAAATCAGGGCTGTGAGCAGACAGATGGAATTCCCAGCCACGAGTCCCGGTCTCTCCGGAGTCGCCCTGGCATAGAGCTGCGGGGTGGTGTGAACGAGCATCCGCGGGCCTCAGTCCTCGGCAGCGGCCTGTCGGGGCCTCCGCCCGGCTGCTCCGGGCACCCCGGGCTCTTGACACAGGTGCTCAGTCACACCCCCTAGAGGTGGTTTTGTTTTTTAAAGCAGCTTTATTGAGAGAGACCTCAAACACCATGCAATTTACTCTGAAAAAAGTACAAACTGGATGGTTTTTAGTGTATTCACAGGTGTGCGAAACCATCACCACAATCAATTTTAAAACATTTTCATCACCTCAGAAAGCAGCCCCTGCCCGTCAGCGATCACCTCTCTGTGCCCGCAGCCCCCAGCCCTAAGCAGCCACCAACCTACGTCTCTGCCTGTGAATCTCCCGGTTCCAGACATTTCACGTGAAAGGGATCACAGGATACGCGGCCTTTGGCGCCGGCTTCTTTCAGGAGGGCGCTGCTCTCGAGGGCCCCCCGCTGCGGCGTTTTCGGGCACCTCCCCCTTTCTTCTGGCTAATACTCCACCGCAGGGCGAGGGCGCATCGGCTGGGCTCGGGGCTCTTTCTGCCTTTGGGGACGGTGCCGCTTTGGCCTTCGGAGCGAGTTTCCGTGCGGGATGTGCTTTGCTTCTCCCGGGGATGCACCTGGGAGGGGGACCGCTGGGTGGCTCTAATTATGTGAGGCCGGGCCCGGCCGTGTTTCAAAGCAGCCGCACCGTGTCCCGCTCTCTCCTCACCGTGTGAGGCCCCCACTGCTCACGTTCGTGTCCTCTCGGGTTATCACCGGGCCTTCGGTTCCAGCCAGTCTGGCGCGTGTGAAGCTGGGTCTCATGTGGACTTGCTGACGACCAGTGAGGTGAGCATCTCCTCCCGATTCCTGGCTCCTCTGAGCTCTTGATTCACTCATGGGGGACTTATTTTTTCCTGTTTTGTTTTTAAATACAAATCTTTTTTTATATACTTTTTAAATTTTATTGATTTTTTTTTTTTTGAGAGAGAGGGGAAGGGAGAGGGAGAGAGAAAAACATCACAGTGAGAGAGAAACATCAATCGGTTGCCTCCCGCACGAGCCCCAACGGGGACTCGAACCATAAACCTTTTGGTACACGGGGGTGACGCTCAACCAAATAAGCCACACCAGCCAGGGCTATTTTTTCCATTTAAAAAAGTTTTTTTTTTAATTTTGAAATCATTTTACGCTTGGAGAAAAGTTGCAAAACCAGTACCAGACTCTCAGATTCCCCAAATCTCAACCACACTGGCTCACGCTCACTCTCCGTCTCTGAAACGGTAAAGAAAACGTTGAAACACGAGGGCCCTTCACTAGCATTTCTAACATCACATCACAAAACATTCGAGTGTCTGTTCATTAGAGAACGACCCTGACAGCCAGCCCCGGGCCTGGCTGCTCTTCCGTGTTCCCTTCCAGTCTTTCAAGAGCCATCGCTCAGATCTTCCATTACTTTAGACTAACCTTTCCCCATACCAAATGCAGAAAACCAGCAGTCCACATTGGCATTAATTGGCTCCTTCCAACATATTTCCTTTAGGAAAATTAAAATTGCTTCAGGAGGTCTCAGAACTATTTCCAGCGCCCAGCCGGGCGTGGCTCAGCAGTTGAGCGTCGACCCAGGATCCAGGCGATCGGGGTTCGATTCCCGGTCAGGGCACAGGCCTGGGTTGCCGGCTCGATCCCCAGTCGGGGGCCTGCAGGAGGCAGCCGATCAATGACTCTCTCATCATTGATGTTTCTCTCTCTCTCCCCCTCTCCTTTCCTCTCTCTGAAATCAATAAAGATATATTTAAAAAAAAACACAAAAAAACAAAGAACTATCTCCAGCACCCTGGCCACCTGCAGCATTTTGAAAGAGGGGTTTGCACGGCGGAGGTTGTGCTGACGGAGTTATTGTTACAAAGCTGATGGAGATGTTTTTACTTTTCTCTTGGGTTCCACTATCTGCACCTTCAGTGTAATTCAAAGTGCTCCTTATGCTAACATCTAGTCATGTGCCTCTATTTAAAAATGTATGTTACTGAACACCCCCCTTTTTAAAAAACCTACCATCAGATTGCAGCAAGGGGATTCTGCCAACGCATCTCCTGAAGGCCCGCCGGGGCTTCCTCTCAGCCCTCAGCCCGCAGGCGGCAGCCGGAGCCCCTCCCAGCCTGGCCCTCCCTCTCTGCCTCTCCAGCGGCAGCCACGGGGCAGCTTTAACTCCCCCACGGGGAGGACCCTGGACGCCAGGCCGAGAAATTTAGACTTCATGCTACGGGGATTGAGGGGTCCTGAAAGTCACTGGGGATGGGGGTGACACGTTTGTAGGAAGGGTTGACACTATTACTCTAGCTCCTTAAGTTTTTGGGACGTGGGGAGTCCCCAACCCTCTGGGTCCTTCATGCGTCTGTGGGGGGAGGCGGGCCCAGGGGGAGAGCTTTCTCCTCTGGGCAGCACAGACGTGGCTGCTCCGTCCTAGCTCGGGAGCCCCGTGTCTTCCTCTAGGCTTTGGCGGCCACAGTGTTTCATTGCTCATTACTCATGAGTCGACCTGACCCTGTTCACAATTAAAGCTTAAATGCTGATCGTCCGGGGCAGTGGCGCCATCTCCAAACCCTGGCACAACAGCCCCGTGGCCCCCGTGGCCCGCACTGGCTGACCGGCCCCGTCACACACACCTCTTCCCGGCTGTGAACTATCACAGGGGTGGTTCCAGTGCCACAGACGCCCTTAGGTTGGTCCCTCCAGGCAAAAGTGAGTCATTGCCATTTTCCTGCTGAAGGTCCCTGAGGCTCTTAAACAATGTGCCCAGAGTCAGAGTCAGGGCCAGAGGTGAGATTTTGAATCCAAGGCCATGAGAGGACAGGGCTCCGGCCTGCTCCCTGGGTCACGCTAACCCACCCCGAGGGGACGAAAAGGGCTTTTCAGGAGAGGGGAAGAGTGTAAACAAAGACAGAGACTTTAAACAGGAGGGTTTGTTCCAGAAACTGACGGGCACTCAGCACTGGGGGAGCAAAGTGTGTGAGACTGAGGGTGGGGGAGAGGGAAGGGGCTCAGTGGGACCCTCAGGGACTTGGATGGGGGAGAGGGAGGGGGCTCAGTGGGACCCTCAGGGACTTACTGTCTCACCGGGAAGGAGCTTGGAGAGCCACCCAGCAAACACTGGGGAAGCTGTGGCCGCATTTTGTGTCTTTGCTTATCTGCACCTGAGGATATTTTTTCCACTGATTTTTTTATTTTGAGGGAGGAGAGCGAGGGAGAGACGGACGTGAGAGGGACACATTGTTGGCTGCCTCCCACTCGCGCCCCTGTTGAGCCTGCAACCCAAGTACGGGTTCAACCCTTGACCAGGACTGAACCCTTGACCCTCTGGTCTGCAGGCCGAAGCTCTAACCACGGCGACAAACAGGCCGGGGCACATTTTTGTTTTTAACCAGCTAGTCCACTCTGCAGTCTGGCCGGGGACTGGTCGGCAGGCGGAGACCACGTAGAGGGTGTCCTGGCTCCGGCCCTCGGGGCTGGCGCTGGCCTGTGAGGCTGGGGAAGCCACATCCTTTCTGCCGTCTGTTTTTAAGAGTGTTGGACAAGAGTTTTTCACCATCTCATCGCCACTTATCTTACCTCCCGCTGGACTGCAGTGGGGAGTTTTTATTTGCCGATCGGCTTCGCTAATTATTCCCCTCAGCCCCCCACCCCCCCAGCCTTCGGATTAATCACAACCAGTGGGCACTCGGGACCCTAATCAGCAGAGGTGCCGTCCCCTCCCCGTGTCCAGGGCTGAATGATCCCCCGTCAAGGCCTCTTTCCCACAAGGCTGAGGCCTGGTTTTAGGAAATGTCGCCCTGGGGCTGGGGACCCCAACGTCTTTTGCCCCAGGCTGCTGGCCCTCCAGCTTTCTGGCTCTTGGTCCCAGGACCCGGGACCCTAACGTGGGGGGTATAAAAATATTTGAATTTTACTTTTAAACCACTGTACCTTTGCTGGGAAAGCGTTGTGCGCAGGAGGGAGCCGGAGGGGTCCTGCAAACCCGGCCTCCAAGCCTCCGCCCCGGCGCGCTCAGCCCCGGGCTCCGCTGGCTGGACCCTCCCCCGGGCGCGTCTGGCCCAGAACGTGCCCCAAGTACTCGAGTGGACCAGGGACGGAGCCGTTTTCTTTGAAAACCGCGATGCTCGACAGCATGAGGCTCGCGGGGGCCCCGCCGCCCCGCCCGCGCCCCGTCTCCGCGGCGCATCCCGCCCAACTGCGCAAAGCGACCGGGCTCCCGCATCCGCTCCGGTCGCTCTCCACGCGGGTTCCCGCCAGCCCCGCGGCCGCCCCCTCCGCGTTCGGGGCCCACGGTCACGGTCGCGTGTGCGGGGCACGCGGGTCGGCTCCGAGAGGGGCTCGCCCTCGGGCGCCGGTCCGGGCAGCGCCGCCTCCCGCAGCGGGCGCGTCCCCGCCCCGCACTTGGCGGGAACCTCCCAGGCTCGCGGCGGGGCCCCGCGCGCCCCCCCCCCCCGCGCCCCCTTTTCGTCCCAGGCGGCGAGTCGCGCGGAGCGGCCGGGAGGGGACGAGCCGGGCCGGGCCCGGGAGGCGCGCCCGCCCCGCCCCGCACGCCCCGCCCCCCCGCCCCGCAGCGCCCGCGCGGGCGGTCCGGGCCCAGCCTCCCGCCGCCCCCCCGCGCGGCCCCCTCCCGGCGCCGGCCCGTCCCCAGGCGGCTCGTCAGCGCCGCGAGGCCAATGGGCTGGGCCGCGGCCGCGCGCTCGCACCGCTCCGGCCCCGCGCTCCCGCCGCGCCGCAGCCGCGTCCCGCCCGCCGCCCCGTCGGAGCCGCCATGCAGCCCGCGCGCGCCCCGCCGTCCCCGCCGCTGCTGCTGCTGCTGCTGCTGCTGCTCGCGGCGCGCGTCTCGGCGCAGCCGCCCCGGGCCGGCCGCGCGCCCCCCGCCGGGTGCCCCGAGCGCTGCGAGCCCGCGCGCTGCGCCCCGCCGCCCGCACACTGCGAGGGGGGCCGCGTCCGCGACGCCTGCGGCTGCTGCGAGGTGTGCGGCGCGCCCGAGGGCGCCGAGTGCGGCCTGCTCGAGGGCCCCTGCGGCGAGGGGCTGCAGTGCGTGGTGCCCTTCGGGGTGCCCGCCTCGGCCACCGTGCGGCGGCGCGCGCAGGCCGGCCTGTGCGTGTGCGCCAGCAGCGAGCCCGTGTGCGGCAGCGACGCCAGCACCTACGCCAACCTGTGCCAGCTGCGCGCCGCCAGCCGCCGCTCCGAGAGGCTGCGCCAGCCGCCGGTCATCCTCCTGCAGCGCGGCGCCTGCGGCCAAGGTACCTGCGGCGGCCGGGCCCGGGGTCGCCCGCCCGGGCACAGACGGGCACGCCGAGGGGCGGGGGGCGCGGCGGGGCGGGCGCCCCCTTGCCGGCGGGGAAAGGCCCCGCTGCTGGGCGGCAGCGTCCCGCGCGCGGGCTCCCGCGGAACCGGCTTTGCGCGCAGCCCCGGGCAGGCTTGGCGCCCGCGGGTGCCCCGGCGCGCTCTGTCCCGCAGTCGGGGTGGCTGCTGGCCGCCCTGCGGGGAGCCCCGCAACCCAGGGACCCCGGGACGGACAGACGGGACTGTGGGCATGAGGGAGGGGAGCCGGGCGCGAGTGGGAAAGGCAGGCGCCTTGTGTGCAGCAGGCAGGCGGGAGGGAGGCGCTGGGGCCCAAGGACGCGTTTCTGTCCCTTCCCTTCCACGTCTCTGCATCCTCCCCCCTCCGCCTTTAAAATTAACCGCACACTCACTTTATTCGGGATTCTGCCTGCGACAACTTCATCTGACTTTTTATTAGAAAGGAGCGGTGCGCCCGTCCCGCCGGTGCCCCCGGCGACCTCCCGGCGGGCGCGGGCTTCCTGCCGCAGGCCCGCTCCCCTGCTCGGAGCCAACCCTGCAAAAATGAAAGTGGCTCTTTCTGAGTAAGCTGACCGGCCTTGGCTCAGGAAGTCTGAGGAGGCGGAGATGTGTGTGCGGCGGGTTGGAGATGGAAGGAGTGGGCCCCTTCGCCGGACTCGATGGACGAGCCGGGCCCTGGGGTGGTGCTGGGGCCAAGGGTGGGGAAACCCTCTCTCTCCAGGGACCCTCCGGGAGCTTCTCCTCTCTGGGCAGAGAGACCGTGTGGGAAAACAATTCGAGTTCAGCTGCGGCCAGTCCAGCCTTGTAGGGATGGGACAGCAGGCTGGGCAGGTCCCTGGCTGTGGCCACTCTGCCTCCCGGTCGCGCCAGCACATGGAGAGGGGGCCGGGGATCCCAGCGGAGGGGCTGGTCTGGGTTTTCTCTGTGGGAATATGACTGACGGGGAGCTGGCACAGTTTGGCTCACACTGACGGGAGAACTTGGGGAGTGTGTGTTCCACCAGCACAGGGGCAGGGAGCCTAGTACCCACCCTGAGAAACAGCCTTGCTGGGGTGAGGGAGAGCTTTCCCTGAGAGGGTAACCTGCAGAGACTGGGCGTGGGCATGAAAACGCACGCCTTTGGGTGCCCACTCTGCCTCCGTCCTCGTGGGACTTCACTGGGTCTTCACAGCCTCTCGCGGAGGGAACCTCAGCAGTCGTTCCCATTTTGCAGATGGGAAGAACTAAGGTTCAGTTACTCCCCCGAGGCCACTCAGCCAGAACTCGAACCCAGACAGCCTTCCCCAGAGCCAGCGCAGGGCTCAGCGCCAGGGCTGAGCAGGAGAGGTCAGGCAGGGTGGAGGAAGCTTCCAGAAGGCTGGGAAGTGCATCCCAGCTGGAGCGGGGAACAGCCTGAGCAAAGCCTTGTCGGTGAAGCGACGGAACGTTTAGGGAGGGCGGCGGGGAGCGACCCAGGCTGGTGGCCCAGAGTCTAGAACCAGAGCCGCTCGCAGAAAGCCTGGCACAGGGCGTGCCCGGCGGGGGCGGGGTGCAGAACACACCAGGCACGGGGCTGGGGCTGCTGCAGAAGTGCGGGTGTGAGGTGATGACGTAGAAAAGTCGTGTTTTTTGTCAACAACCAGCCAGCTGTTACTGCTTGGGGTCCTGAGCCGCTGGCACCATTCGAACACCTAATTTATTGCCAGCGAGGCGGAGTCCCTAGCAGCTTTGGAATTGGCAGCCAGGACAGTCGCCTGTGGAGGGAAGCGGGTCCTCTCCCATCGGGCCTCAGCCCCGCAGCAGACTCCCGGGGAGCAGGGGGCCGCCAGCCGCGGAAGGGGCCTGCAGTGGCCCCGAAAAGGGGGAGACAGAGGGTGCGGCTCTGTTCCCATTCTTCCCTCGTTCTTTCTGCAAGTGTGTGTTGCGCTTTGCAGTGTGCCTGGCGCTCGTGTGTGTGTGTCTGCCTGGCCTGGAGGAGCACCTGATCGGTACGTGGGTGGGCGACCAATGAATGAATGAATGAGGAACACAAGAGGTGCTTGAGAGGCAGCCATGCAGTCCTCCCTTAATTCAGGGCTGTGCTTTTCCCACCCCCCTCTGCCCCCATCTGACACTCAGCCCTGGACCTCCCGGAGGTGCCCCTGAGGACAGGAGCTCGGCAGCCAAGACCTCATTCAGTTGCAGCCCTGCCCACGAGCAGGTCACTTGACGTCATTGTTGAATGAGGTGAATTGGCCGCCTGCTCCGGCTGGGAGGGTTGGCAGGGGTGCTGTTTTAGTTTGGGGGGGGTGGACATGGGAGGCTTTTGGAGGAGGTGCTTGGAGTAGAGGCCTGGAGTTGGGGGGGCCATGCGAGGGTGTGAGGAAGGAGCCTCCGAGACCGAGCAGGCCCAGGGTTTCCACCATCCTCAGGAGGGGTTGTCTGGAGCAGAGCGCGGGCAAGGGAGGCAGGAAATGCCGGCAGACGGGAGGCCCCTGGGCTGCGAGCTTGGGAGGTGTGCTGGGTCTTTGGATGGTGGAATGTGTCGCCTTCAAAAAAGAGCACGTTTATCTGGAAGCTGTTTAACAAAGACTCCGGTTCTGCAGTTGGTTGAAGGCAGGTCGTTTGTTTCAGAAATCCACTGAAATCCACTGCTGTCGGGGTTTGGGTGGGACTGGGTCCGATGATGCTAGAGAACAAAGGTGTCATCAGCAGTTCGATGAGTTTAAAGCAAAAGCTCCCTACTGGTCAGCAGATTACAGAAAAGAAAGGAACCGTAGTTAACAATAGCGTGATAATAAGGGCTGACACGTGGCGCCTGTTCTGGGCCAGGATTCTCTGAGCCCACTGAGCCTCCTCGACACCTTGTGGGGGAGCAGGGTAGCTCCCCCCACCCACCCCCGCCAGGGTCACAGCTGGGGGCCAGGCCAGGCAGCAGGACTTGACCCCCTGCGTTTGGTCCAGAGCCCACTCCTGCTCACCATGCCGTGCTGGCCGCAGCGAAACGGAGACCACGCCAACCCCGCTAAGCCGCAGCGAACAGCTGGAGCACACAGTGCACTAGGCGGCCGTGGCCTTGAGATGACACTTGGGACACATCACGGCTCTCACGCCGCAGGCACGGGAGTCAGAGGACAGGGCAGCCCGGTGGCCAGCAGTGCAGCCCTTGCTGAAGGAGAGCGAAAGAACAAGGGGCTGTAATAAAGATGGTCCCAGACCGGAGCCCCAGGCCCCAGATTGTTCGTGGGGAGAGTGCCCAACACTGCATAAGGCCAGCCTGGAGGTGCAGCTTTGCAGACTCTGCTGAGAAACGGACATGAAGCCGGGAAAGAGGCCCAAAAAAGACTCCCAGGCGTCAGAGGCCATGCCCATGGGTCCTCCTAGTGCACAGTCTAGGGGAGTCCACCCGACCCCAAGCAGCGGTGTCTCCAAGCCCAGGGACTCCTTGTCCTGGTCCCACCGGCCCTGCTGAGAGGAGGCCCCTGGAGGCCGACGCCGGCCACGCATCCCAGGGGAAGGACCACGGGCTTAGGTGTCCTTTGCACAGTTTCTGAGGCACTGCTCACTTCCACTGGTGATCTTCTTCATTCTGTGTTGGTTTTGCTAAAGAGTTAAAGTGAGAAAGTTTTGTAACATTAGGAAGTTAACAATGAGAGCCAACTGTCTGAGTAACTCCTTCCTACCCAGGGAGCTGGAACTAGGCCTCATCAGAACTGAAAATAACCACCTTCGGTGCGCAGCAGTGGTGGAGCGGGCGGCGAGCGAACTGTGGTCAGACGCCCGACGGCTCAGGCCTGTGGGGCGGGACTCTGAGCCCATTTGGAGTGTGTGATCTGGACACCGTTCGTGTCTTGGATTGAGAAATCAGACTTTCCATGAGCTTATATTTTAAGTGAATAAATAGCTCTGGTCGGGCTTAATTTGAAGAAGAAATCAGGCTTGGCAGGGGCTGAGGGTTCCTTGGAAGGCCAGCTGGGGCAGAGGGGTGGCAGGCTGGCGGCTGGCTCTGGCCCTGGCCCTTCCTGGGCTGTTACCTGACCAGGTGACCGGCCCCCGACCTCTCAGGGCCTCCGCTGTGATGGGGGTGGACCAGATGATCTCCCAGGCCCCTTCCAGCTGGCCTGGCCTATGATGCTTGTAAGAGAACCAGTCTCTGAAGAATTGTGGTCACCTCCCTGTTTTAAAGCCTGGGCTGGCTTCTTTAAAAGTTAATTTCTTTTTGAAAGATTACTGACAGTTGAAGCCAAGGTTGCCACTGGATGCATGTGGCTCGTCGTGGGCCTGGTGGCCTTGTGCTTTGCTGAGCTTCGTGCTGGCTGCTGGGAGTCCCTGGAGGAGCACAGCGGTGACATGCCCACCCCCGAGAGGAGCTCCAGGGAGCCCGGTGCCCCTCGCTGCCGCCCAGGGGCCTGAGGCTGGGCGGCTGGGGTCCGTGGAGTGAGACCCCTCCTGAACCATTACATGTCCCCTCTCCCACTTTCCCTGCCGTTAACAAGAAGGGAAGGAGCCCGGCTGGTGTGGCTCAGTTGGTTGGATGTCATCCTGTGCACCCAGAGGTCACAGGTTCTGTTCCCGGTCAGGGCGGATCCCGGGTTTCGGGCTCTATCCCCAGTTGGGGGTGTGCAGGGCCAGCTGATGAGTTTCTCTCTCATCACTGATGTTTTTCTCTCTCTCCCTCTCCCTGCCTCTCTCTAAAATCAATAAAAGCCTATTTTTATTAATTATAAAAAAGGGAGGGAAGGAAGGACCAACTAATGAGCCATGTAGGCATTCCAACCGCTTTTCCAAAAGGGCTCCCTGAGGTGGCAGGAGAGCCAGTGGTGCTGGGTGGTGTGTCCAGTGGACAGCAGCCAGGACGGCAGGACCGGCAGAGATGAGTGGACAGTAAAGGGGCAGGTCTGTGGCTGCCAGAAGGGGCAGAGCTCAGCCTTTGGGATCAGTGACGCGAGACCCGTTTCTAAGTTCATTTGCAGCACTTACGGAGCACCTAGTGTGTCCTCAGAAGTGTCCAGACATGAGGAGTCGGAGGCGAGCGAGGCCGGGTGGCCCTCACCTCGCGTGTGTGACGCTCAGGAGGCAGTGTGGACGCCCCGAGACCTCGGACGATGCCTGTTTGGTTTCCTTGCTTTGCAGATTCCTCACGAGGAAAGATTCGCCGCATCTTAGGGAGAAAACAACACAATGTGGGTGTCCACGGGTGCTCTGGGAGGCGAGATTCCCAGGACAAATTGTCAAATAAGCATATTTCGTAAAAACGGTCCTCTCAGCATCCTGTGGCAGCAGCTGGTCCCTCCCAGGAGACGGTCACGTCTCCCGGGCACGTGATGGTCTTGGAGGGTGTATTGTGGCTGGAGTCCTGAGAGTTTCAAATCTGAATAAGCCCCGTCTGAGTCAGAGCCTTGTGCAACATTTGCGAGGCTCGGAGCTTGTTTTAATGAGTTGTGCAATCAGATCTCGGGGAGACGGCGGGCCTGCCGTGTGCGGAGCTGTTTCTGCTCAGGGTTTGGCGGGATCTGACTCGAGTTCCCTTTCACATGGTCTCAGGACACATTCAGCGGATCATCCCGCAGTTGAGTCATCTGGCCCCCGAGACTAGAAAGGCCCTCTCTTCGGTGCCAGTATTCCAAGTGACAGTCGCCGCTCGGTGGGGATGGATGGACACGGAGGGTTCTGCCAGGCGAGGCTGCCCAGGCGGGTGGCTGCCTACTGGGTACAGAGGAGGGAGGGCTCAGCCTTCAGCAGTCACAGGCCTTTCTCTGGCGCAGGCTGAGCTCGCCTGGAGGGCGGGGGACAGTGTTCTTTCTCCAGAGCAGAACAATGGCCTGAAGAGCTGCCACCTCGGGGTGCCTTCTGGGAGGCGGGCCCTGTGCCCGCCCCCTTGTTCTTTCCCCAGCACCATCCTGGAGGTGGGGCCCGTATCCCCGTTTCCCAGCTGAGGAAACAGATGCAGCTCCAAAAAGTGAATGAATCGTCCGAGGAGGAGGCAGAGCCAGGATGGGCCCCGAGCCCGTCTCGCTCTCACACTGTTCCTGAAGCTTCTTTGACTCGAGTGTTACTTGGAGGCCTGCGGTTTAATCTCCAAATATTTGGGGGCTTTCCAGATAGCTCTCTGCTGTTGATTCTAGTTCAGCCCCGTTGTGGCCTGAGAACACCCTTGGTATGGTTTCTGTTCTTTGAAACTTTGGAGGCTGTGTTTTCTGGCCTAGGGTGTGGTCTCTTGGTGAGCATTCTGTGTGAGCAGCAGAAAGTTCTGCTGGGTTCGGGGGAGTGTTCTGCTAACGCCGACGAGGTCCAGTGGCTTCAGCGTGCTCTTCGGGTACACTCTGTCCTCACTGGTTTTCGGCCTGCGTGGCCTGTCAGCTCCTGGAGGGGTGCTGAGGTCCCCACGTCTGTTAGGAAGCCCCGAGCTGCCGTCCCCTTTATGGCTCATGGTGTTAGGAACCCTGGTCCTAGCCACCCTCCAGCCTCAGTTTCCTCACGTGCAGCATGGGGATAGTGATGCTGCCCAGAAGGCCTGGGAAGGACACTGGGAGGGTCAGAGGGGGTGGAAGTGCCTGGTCAGCCAGGAGCGTTGCGGCTGTAAGGAGTACGGCTCTCCAGTTGCCAATCCCAGATTCTCCCAGGACCCCTGGTAGAAGCAGCACAGAGACGTGGACCCGGAGGGTGGAAAAGCAGTGTGCCTCCCGGGGACCAGGACACGGGTCTCCTCTGGCCGTGTCCCCTTGTCCCACTGAGACATCGTAGCTCTTGCCCAGGTCACGGAATTGTCCTTGAGCTCTGACCCTCTGTTTCAGGGGAGCCAAAGGCAGGGTTCACCACCATCATCTCCCAGGGCAGACGTTTTGGTTCCAGGAAGAAGGTAGAACTTGAGAGCGTCCAGAAAGGACCCACCTGCAATGATCCCTCTCTGGGTGGGGTCCTGGACTCTCGGCCACGGTCAGTCCCCTCCTTTGGCCAGCCGTATAATCTTCCATCCTCTGAAAACTACCTCTGTGCTCTCCCCGTCCACAGCCCACCTCTGACCACATCAGCTCCCCGAGTCCCTGTTTTCTGGGATCTCTGGACAATGACACCTCCTTCCCTGTGGAGACACTGGTGCTGGCCAAGGCCACCGCTGGCCTGTAGAGAGAATCCTGGAGCAGAAGCCTGAGTGTGGAAGGTCCTTGCAGGTCCTATAGCCTCAGCCTTCGCATTATAGATGGGGAAACTGAGGCACTCCAGGGAAGAGGCCAGGGTCCACCCACGTGATTTTCCCACGAGGCTGAGGTGCTTTTACTTAGATTCCCATAATAAAATGAGGCTAAAGAAAACCTCCCGGCACAGTGATCTCCTTGGGTTGGAAAGTGACCTGAAGGCCGTCCCTGTACCTCTCCTCTCAAGGGTTCTAAGCTCGTGTTAATGCCCTTGAGCCGTGATTTGCAGGGATGTTGCTGGGGGTGGGGTGGGGAGCCATTAGTCATTGTAAATAGCGTGGCGGACACACCAGACAAATCAGGGCTGAGATGCCTCAGCGTCTTTGCAGCTGTGGTTGGATTTTCTCTGGGAGGAGCCCACCGAGTTTTTCCTCTCTTGTCTCAAAGGCGCTTTTACGTCATTTTTTTCACCGTTCCGCTCAGACAGCCTGGGAAATGCGTTCACACATTTGATGACATAGTGTCCTGAATCGGGTTTTTAGAGTTATAAATAGAGTCTGATGACATCAAGAATAAAGGGAAGGAAAAAGATCTGTGATTCCACCATCATTCGGCAGCTTCACCGTTTCCGGCCCGAGCCTTACACCACCGTGTGGTTGACCCGCCTCCTCGTGTCCACCTGGGCCGTGGGCCTGTGTCCTATTGCAGACAGTCCTGAAATGAACATTCCCGTATTCGTGGTTCTTTTTTTTTTTTTTTAATATATTTAATTGATTTCAAAATGAGAGAGGAAGGGAGAGAGAGAGAGAAACATCAGTGATGAGGGAGTCATTGAGCAGCTGCCTCCTGCAGGCCCCTGACTAGGGATCGAGCCGGCAACCCGGGCCTGTGCCCTGACCGGGAATCGAACCGCGACCTCCTGGATCCTAGGTCGGTGCTCAACCGCTGAGCCACCCCGGCCAAGCCTGTGGTTATTTCTGTATCTAGGCCTATTCCCCCAACACAGACACAAGAGCGGTGACTAACGGAAGGCTATGGGTTTTTTATGGCTCTTGGTGTATTTTGCCCAATTATTTTCCAGGAGTTTAGGACCCATGTTATTGCCATCAGCTTAGAATGATCACCCTCTGAGTTTCTGGAAGCCGGGGCAGCCAAAAGAGAAATCTCTCCAAAGAAATCCATCAGAATAAATGGGCTGGGATGGCACCAAACCAGCCCTTCTGCTTGGTCAGTGAGTTACCTGGTCTGCGTCTAAGTCGGCTTCATTCTCATGTTGGTTGCTCCTAGGGCGTAAGCGATGTTCAGGGTAGAATGAGCAGTTTCAAATTTTAGTTTTCCCTGGGGATGGAGTTGTGATCACCGGCTGTCTAACCTGGAAGGATCGTGTGGCTGGCAAGGAGCTGGGACACGTGAGGGGCTGTGCGGGCCCGAGGGCCCCAGCCAGGCTGTGACAGAGAAGCCAGGTTCCTGGGCGCCCAGCCCAGGGCTCCCTGCCCCCCCCCCCCCCCCCGATGCCCCTCTGCCCAGGATGCGGGGGGAGGGGGGGAGGGGGGGAGGCCTGTTTTCGTTTGTTTTGAAAAGTGAAGAATATGTTTATTAAAATGTTTTGAACACAGACAGAAATAGAACATGAGCTGCGTACGTAAGATCCAGTTTTCTAGCAGCCACGTTAAAAACGTCAACAAGAAGCAGCGACATTAAATTTTTCCTGTTGTTAGTTCAGTTTTATTGAGATGTAATCCACATACCGTAAAACGAACCCCTTTGAAGTGTAGAGTTTAGCGTTTGTATATACGCGCGGGGCTGTGTGCCTGCCGTGGCTCCCCGATTCCAGAGCCTCTGAGAGGAAACCCACCCGTGCCCATCAGCAGTGCCCCCCCCCCCCCCCCCCCCCCCCCGCTGCCAGCCCCGGGCAGCCACTGGTCTGCCGCCCGTCTCGCGGGGCCGCCCTGTGTCCAGACACTTCCAGAGTCGAATAGCACGTGGCCCTTCGTGACGGGCGTCGCTCGCTGGGCACGATGTTCTCCAGGCTCATCGGGCTGTCCCGGTGTCAGTGCCTCCGGCTACTTGACAACCAGATACTATCTGTCGTGGGACACGGGGAGGCCGGGCTTTTCTTGTCTCCCTCCCGACGGGGAATCGGGGAATCGCAGCCTCAGCCACTTTGCGAGGCTTAACCCTGAGGCGACTCGGGCGTGTTGTGCGGGGAGAAGCCGAGCGCGTTGCGCAGGAAGCCAGCGTCCTGCACTGGTGGGGATCCCACGCTGGGAGGAAGAGATCAGGAAACCCGCTTTTCAGATTTGTGAGCTCGCAGAGCCTTGGGGGAGCTGGAAAGGATGTCGGAAACGGGGGAGCCTCCCCCCTCTCGCTGGTGAGGGACCGGCCGGGAGGGGAAGTGGCGCGTCTTGGGTCTCAGGGCTCTCTTTTCACTCCTTCCTGCGCCGGATTTTTTCTGGCTTTCTCAGTTTTGCACGTTCCCTCACCATCTCCTCCTGTCTCAGGCCCGGTACTCATCCGCAGGGGGGCACAGGGTGCTTCTGGGAAGGGCTGCCCCCTTTCTGGACAGGGGTCTGGCTTCTCTGTCCCCTCCCTCCCTCCTCCGGGTCCCCTTTCTGCCGAGCCCCAGGCTGTCCCTGCTGCAGGAGGGGCTGGGGGGAGGGCGGGTGATAGCAGGGGAGCCCGTCCCCGACCTTTCATCAGCCGAACCCTGGCTCCTGCTGGAGCCTCGGGAGCCTGGACCACCTGGGCCCCTCCAGACATAACAACCGGGAGCAGCCGCAGCCGG
Organism: Miniopterus schreibersii; assembly: GCF_964146895.1. NCBI lineage: Eukaryota > Metazoa > Chordata > Mammalia > Chiroptera > Miniopteridae > Miniopterus > Miniopterus schreibersii. The sequence continues at coordinate 55,434,188 of NC_138114.1, read as the reverse complement.
AGAACCAGCTGAGAGATCTGGGAAGGTCAGGACGGAGCCAGATGCTTATCAGGAGACAAGTTAATGGTGTTTTTGTGAACGGAGCAGTCAGCTGTTTCCCTGCAGATAATAATAGACACATGCAGGGCATTCAGGAGCCTTCTGGAAAAAAAAAAAAAAAGTCCCACAGTGGAATCGATTGAAGCTTTTCCTCACGTCCCCACGAGGGAGCGAGCCCCAGCCCCGGGTGGCTGTGCCGGCAGGGGCTTCTGCTTATTCCCGGCCGACAGTACTGAGAAAGGGTGACGGGCACCTTCAGACGCGGGCACGTGGTCCTGGAAAAGGCACCGTTGCCAGCGGAGCTGAGGCCGCGGAACTGGGCCGCGCTCGTGACTGACAGCTCGCCCCGGGCTCCGCGGCCAGCTGGCCGGCCCCAGACGCTTGCTGCCAGTCGGTGAGACTGCCTTAGACTTGTTTGGTCGGTCTCTCTGCCTGTTCACTTCACCTGCCCCGGCCGTTCCGCGCCGTCCCCCGCAGCCTTGCCCGGCCCCTGCAAACAGTTACTTGCTCAGGACACACGGCGGGAGGGGGGGCTGAGCCGCAGCCTGAGGTCTGGCGTCGGGAGAGCTTTTCCCACTCGGAGCGTCTGGGAGGCTGCTCCGGAAAGAGGGGCTGCCAGGCCGGGAAGTGCCCGTGTGGGCTGGAGATCCAGGCCAGGGCCGGCCCGCCTCCCCCCCCCCCGTTCCCAGAGAGGAGAGAAATGGGTCACACGCAACTCTCCCCGGTGCTGTTTATTTCTGCGCGGAAGGCGGACAGGATAGTGGTCCCGTTCAGTTCAATTTTGAGCCTTAAAAAAATAATAACGGTTGGTACTTGTGAATTCAGTTTATTTGAACAAGAATCGGTCCCGGAGCCTTTGGGGGAGGGAAGTTTCACAACAACCCGGTGTCTTTCCTGTCTCCTTCCCCAGACCTGCGGAGGGTCCTCAGGTTGATGTCACACCTCCTCTGCCACCTGGGCCACAGCCAGGTGCCGCCTCTGTCCTGTGCCCTCTCCCTGCAGGCCTCAGGGAGACCCAGCTGCCCAGGCCCCCTGTGCCCAGGCCCCCGATGGCCCGGCATCTGCAGCCGCATCACGGGTCGGAGCGGGGGCCTGGTTTTCCGGAATGTGCAGAGTCTCGCTCCTGTGTCTGCTGCCTCCACGCCCCAGGCCGGCCTGGGCCAGCCCCTGGCTTGGAGCTGTGGCCGACCAGTTTCCTGGGATCTGACGGAGCAGGACAGACAGACAGAACGCAGTCGCTCACACCGAGGACGTTTCTTCCTCCCCCGGGCAGCCCCTCTTGCAGACAGGAGGCCCCGTTACCTGTTAGGAACCTGTTCAGTTTGCTTTCTCTCCTGCCGCTCAGGGAGAAAGGGGTCCGGGCTCACCGGCTGGGGAGGAAGCCTGGTTCCCTGCCACCCTGGCTCCCAAAGAGGCAGCCGCCTGCCTTTCCTCCGCCCGCCCCCCGGCCTGGCCTCCCCTGCGCCTCTCAGGGCTGTTCTCGAATTCGGCATGCAGCCCCACAAAGAGAGCTTTTCTTGGCGAAAAGTCACCCGCCGGCCCGCCTGAGTGTGGACCGGCCCCAACCCGGCTGCTCAGCGTCAGGTCAGTTAACCACCTGTCTGCTGATCCGGCCTCCACGCTTCTGCACACCTGGGACAGGTGTCCTCGCGGGCCCTAGGTGCTCGGCCGGAGTCACGGGGCCCGCATTCCAGTTCTGAGGTCAAAGCCCCGGCGTGGCGGGCGGCGTGGCGGGCGGCGTGGCGGGGCCCCATCCTCCGCCTGAAGCTCAGCGGTCGGGTGTTCCCCTCCCGCCCCCCCGCGCCGTTGGCCTTGGCGGTGTAGCACCCCCGGGCCCTGCGCTTGCTTCTCTGCTGACCGTCTCGGAATTCTTAATGATTTTGGAACAAGGGCCCCACATTGCGTTTTGCGCTGGGCTCGCGAATTGGGACAGCGCATCAAAATGCCACTGGTTTGACCAGTCTGCCTGCGACGCTGATTTGAATTTTGGGAACATGCTGTTTCCTCTGAATACAGGAGGGTTCATTTCCTTCCCCTCGAACGCACTGCGTCCCGCTTTCCAAATTCATTCTATTTACCAGCTCTGGCGAGAAAGTGGGCCGTGTGCTGGTTCCTGCCGTCGGCGAGGGCCGGGCGGTCGATCCCGAGTCCTGGCCCTGCTGCGTTCTCCGGCGCGAAGCCGTCCCCTCCTTGTGGTTTCCATTTTCACTGCTGCGTATTGTCTTCGATGTGATCGTGTATGTCAAGCACTTAACCTGGTGCCTGGCTCGTCTCAGGAAACACTTAATGGTGGAGGTGCCTCTGACTCTGATTTTGACAATACAGTCATTATGAAAACTTACCCACGCTGTGTGTGTCTCTTTCCTCCCGTAAGGAGTCGTCGAAGGTCCCTGAGGGGTGTTTTCTGTGAAACTCCAGGGACGGGGGGCTCCAAGGAGGCAGCGTGTGTGGAGTTGGTGCTGGACTCGAGGTTTACAAGGAGGAAAAGTGAATCATTCATCACCCTCGGCTGGAATCCTGCCAGTTTAACAATTCGTGAAATTATAGGAAATGTTGGCTCCTCTTAATGGGTCATTTGTTGTGTTTAAAACCAGTGATGATAAATATTTATTAGGTAAGTGGAAAGCCCTGTCTTTAAAATGCTGTGAGTCATTACTGGTTCCAGTTATTCAGACTTCTTTCTGTTTAAAATAAAATCACATACTCTCTCATTCAGTTTTCTCTTTCTGAGAATTGTTTCGGGTGCCCCAGGTTCTTTGCTTTCCACATAAATTTTACAAACAGCTTATCAGGTTTCTATAAAAAGTCCTGCTGAGCTCTTCATTGGGAGTATATTGAATCCGTAGGTCAATTTGGGAGGAATCGATAGCTTAACAATAGGGAGACTTCGGACTCATGAGTACGGTATCTCTCTCCATTTATTTAGCTCTTTAATTTATTTCAGCAGTTTTGTAGCTTTCGGTATATACCAGTCTTGCACATATTTTGATAAACGGCTCCCTAAGTAATATTTTTGGTGCTGTTATAATTGGTATTTTTACAATTTTAGTTTTCAATTTTTTATTGCTAATACATAGAAATCCAGTCGGTTGTGTGTATTGATCTGCTTTCCTGTGGCATTGATCAACGCGTTTATTCTAAGTGGTATATTTATAGATTCCAAAGCTTTTTCTGATGGACCCTTATGTTCTCGGCAAATAAAGAGAGTTTTATACCCTCCTTCCCAATCTCTAAGCCTTTCATTTCCTTTCCTGGCCAAGTTGTTCTGTGTAGGGTGCTGGACAGACCTGGAAGAGTGGGCGTCCCTGCCTCGGTCCTGCCGGGAGAGGGAAGGCGTCCAGCCCCTCCCCGCGAAGGCTGGCGTTAGTTTTAGGGTTTTTGTTGATCCCTTTTATCAGGCTGAGAAAATTCTCCTCTATTTCTAGTTTGCCGACTGTTTGTTTGTTTGTTTGTTTTTTTACCACGAATGCGTGTTCAACTTTGTCAGATCTTTTTTTTTTTCCATCTTTTGAGACGATCACAGGTTTTCTCTTCTAATCCCAGGTGGGGCAAAGTAGGTTTGCAGTTTTTTGTGCGGAAAATAATACAGTAATTAATAAATCAACATACAAGAATAAACTCTCTGTCTCACGTACTTGCAACTGCAGACCCACCTTCGCCGCACCTTGTGTGTTAATATGTAAGTTACACTGTTTGCTTTTCAAATGTTAAACCAACATTCTCTACCCTTCCCTGGGCAAGCCCCACCTGGTCATGATATGTGACCCCTTTTATTGTACTTGCTGAATTCTGTTTTCTAAAATATTTAAGGCTATTTGGCCGATATTTACGTTGGACGTTAGTCTGCAGTTTTCTTACGTCTTTTGTCTGGCTTTTTAGGGTCATGCCGAGTTCCTCTAAGTTGGTCAGGTCAGTGTTTCCTCTCTTTCTTTTCTCTTTTTTTGGTGAATCAGGAGCGTAGACGATGCCTCCCTTTTGCTTCTCTGCATTCTTGATCGCCAGTGTCCCGCAGACGGCAGGCCATCCTCAGCGCTGGCCCATCCCAGCTTTCTGCGCACCCGTGGCGCCGTTGGGAGGGCCAGGCCTTGACCCTGCGCAGGGGTTTGCGTCCCCGTGGCCTCCGCCACCTCGGTTCTGGCCTAAGGAACAGGCCGCCTGCCCACAGGGAAATAGGTTCTCTTCTTCTGGGGCGGGCTGGTTGCCCCCTGGGAGGCTGAAGGTGCCGCGGGGCTTTGGTTCCGACCGTTCTGCTCACCTAGCTCCTTGCCCTCCTTCTGCGCTGGCTGCGGGGGGCTCGCTCTCTCGTAAGCTGGGGAACAGAGGTGCACGTCAGAGCCGAACATCCGGCCTGCCCTACAGCTTCCCCTTGGCCTCTGCCTCTGCCCCGGGGCCAGGATGCTCCATGAGGAGGGGCCTCCTGGCTCTGCATGATCTGCATGGAGAGAGTGGTCCTCTCGACGGCTTTCCCTGTCCCCTTACCGCTCTGCGGGACCACTGAGGTGGTGCTCCCGCCGGTCCAGAGCTGCCTGCTGAGCAGCACCTGGACCCATTCTTTATTTTTATTTTCTTCATTTTAAACTATATGGTATGACTTGGCCAAGCTCTTCATATACAGCAGCCCATAAACTCCGCATCCAGAACACATTGGGGGAGGTGTTATTTTATGCGGAAGACTTAGGTGATATCCCCCAGTTCACACAACAGGTAAGTGCCGTGTTCTGAGACCAGAGCTTGTGGTCTTACCGTCCTCCCCAGGCTGAGTGGCCGGGGACCCCCCCCCCCCCCGGGCCCCATCCGTCGGCGTCACTCAGAGGGTGGGTGTGGCAGAGCCGGCCTCGTACCATCTCTGGGAGTGCTTCACCCAGGCTGACCTCTCTGGCCAGTAGCGACGGGGTCAGCCGGGGTTTCTAAAGACCATGAGACTTCCGCTAGTTTGCTGGACAACGTTTTCAAGTCCTGCAGCAGGACTCACCCCGAGCCAGGCTGCGCTGAGAGACACCTTTGCTCCTATTCTGAAATTGCATTTGGGGAAGACAAACACTTCCTCTTCGGTTGACAGTTTGGCCACCTGTGAACAGTCGGTCGATGTCCCTTATGTTGCCTTGTTTGTGTTCTGTGTAACTTTCCCGCTGACGCTGGTCCACCCAGCGAGGGCAGCGGAGGTCACGGGTGCTCGCTCCTCTAAGCTGCGCAATGACGGCCTGTCGGCCGGGCTTCTCCGTGTGGTCTGTGCTCCCACTGCTGCTCCTCTGTTTATTTATCGGCAGCATCTGGAGAGTCCTGTGCCCCATCTCGAACTCCGCACGCTCGTATCTCGCTGTAGCAGGTTGGAGTCGGGGTTGGAGCTGGGATAGACTTTGCGGCCCCTGCTGGAGGCAGTTGGTCCCATTTTACAGACGGGGAAATGGAGGCCACCCGGCAGACCGAGGATGGAAACGGGCTCCCGGCGCCCAGGCCGCTCTCCTCCCTGCTCTCCCATGTGGCTGCCCCAGGTGGACAGACCCTGGGGCCACCTTCTCTAGTTTATGGGAGAAAGCAGCTAGTTCCCGTTTTTTAGCTGGAAAAACCCATGTTTATTTTCAAGCCCAATGTGAGCAAATTCCCCCACGCTTGTTTGGAAGTCAGCAAGAGGAAGTGAGTTAATGGCCCTTAGTGGCAAGACTAATAATTGTCTTTCTCATGAGGATCTCAGATCCGCTTCCCTGGGGGTTGCTGGCCTGGTCGGACTGAGACCTGCCTTGGCCTCGCCCAGGAGGCGGAGCTGAGGACGCCCAGAGGGCTGTTTACAGCGGCGTCTGGGCATGTTCCCGGTTCTGGGATGGGAAGGAATGTTCCTCTCCCCTTATTTGTATCTCCCGTTGGAGTAACTTGGGAGACACACCAGTTAACCGCAGCCACCTGGAGACCTGGGCGGGCGGCAGACACACGTGGGCCAGTATTAAGTAAACAGAGTTGCGGCTTTGCTCAGATTTCCCTGTTATTTATACTCTCTATTAAGAAAACTTGGTGTCTATGGAGAAGCCATTTAAAGTCAGTGAGCCTTGGTTTCCCTAAATATAACCCGGGGCCAGTGTCTGATTTTCCATTTCCACAGGAAGAAGGAAAAGTAAAAACAAGGTCGCGTGTGAGAGGGTTTGAGACAAAGGTGGTAAAACGGGGCCACGTGAACTCGCTGAATGAGTTTTTCTTGCCTAGAAGTTGCAGATGTTTTCCTGCACCTTAGAAAGTCTCGCTCTGTAAAGGACGGCAGCTTCCAACCCTGAGATAAACACGGGTCTTTCCAGCTAAAACGGGAACTAGCTGCTTTCTCCAAGTGGCCGGGAGGGCAGCTTCCAACCCTGAGATAAAGGGGCTCAGAGCCAGTGTCTGGGACAAGAGGGGCCCTTTGTTCGAGGTCTGTCGCTCCAGGAGGAAAGCTCGAGAGAGGCAGGCTGGCCCCCAGGGCCCCTGTGCCCCGTGGCATTGAGTTGGGTTACTGAGCTCCCTGGTGGGGACACAGCCATGGGGGGGCCAAGGGCACAGCCTACAGACGCTGTGGTGCCCACGGAAGGCCTGTGGATGTGCCGCCCTGAGAGCCACAGTGTGACAGTGTCACAGCTGTCCCCGCGGCCTGGCCTGGGGAGCAGCAGCCCCCTCGCAGGGAGGAGGCACACGAGTGAGTGTGAGTGTGTGCGCCCGTGTGTGCACATGTGCTGGGGCGCTCAGGCCCTGGGGTAAGTGGGGGGCGGTGTCGCAGGCCAGAGCTGTGCTCTAACCCCTGGGCTCGTGTTGCGAATCCTGAGGGCGCCTGTCACAGGGCGTGTGAGTGTGAGGGGGACCCATCGGTGCTTCTCAGACCATCCGTGGTGACAGGTTTCTTTTCTTTGTGTTTCTTCTCCATCACGAGTGGATTCTTTTGTACAATGTGCTAAAAAGGAATCATTACCAAAATGCAATAAAAAGACAGAGTTCCAGTCCTAATTTAAAGTTTTCCGATGCACCAGGCATCACATCCCTCCATGAAGGTTTTTGAGAGCTTCCTGCCAGGTTCTGCGAGCGGCCGGCAGAGTCTGCGGTCCCCCCAGCGAGCTTCGTGCAGCGCCGAGCCGGGCCCACGGCCAGGCAGAGACGAGAGAGAAAGGAAGGGGTGTGGGTCCCGGCGGCAGACCAGCCTCAGGGCCCTCCAGCCTGCCTGGGCCAAGAGGGGCTGGTTGGGGAACATCAGCAGGTGGCAGGGATTAGGGTCTAGAGTCACAGGCTCAGGATGTACTGCTGGGTCCACACTGCCTCTGCCACCTCCTGTGCCAGCAAAACGGGTGTCCTGGGACCCTGGGTCTCTGGGAGCTCCTGTCTGAATAAGGTGCCCTGGGCCCGTGCATCTGTGGGTTGGAAACTAACCCTTTGCTGGGAGCCCCACGTGGCTGTGTGGCAGCTTTGTCTGAAGGTAGCTTCAAAAATGCCCACCATGTGGGGCTCGCTAATTACAGTGTGTATTTTTATATAGGAAATTATGGTCGTTTGACCCCCCCCCATATCAAGGTCCCTCTTGTGCCTTTGGCAGGGGTGTCCAGGTTGGAATGAATGGTCAGGTGTGGTGGAACACTGCTGTGGGGACAGACCGTGGCCTCTCGTGGCCTGTGGTAGCCGTGGGGTCCGTGCCTTTGCCTTAATGCCTTTTCACAATATCTTCTAAATCGGTAACATCTGATGGGCGTCTCGTCAGGAGCAGCCTCAGCCCTGCCCTCGAAGGCGGCGTTTCGGGAAGGGGTGCTTCTCTGTGCCGCGGGGACGCCGGGGAGGGGACCTGGCGGAGAGGGGTGCAGGCCAAGGCGTCCTCGGCAGCCGGGGCCCAGGTGCTTGCTGGTGCCTCCGGCTGGACATCTTCCCGGTGAGCCTGTGAAGGAGGACAGCCGAGCAGGGGTCGCCCGCGGTGGACGTGCGTCGTATCTGGGCCGGTGTCCGTGCAACGGCCAGAGGCGTCTTTGCCGCGGAGCCCGGGTCTGAGATGTCCCCACCCCCCTTCAGGCTTCCAAAGACCTCGGACGCCCTCGCACCCACACCTCCTGCGGGTGACCGCGCCGGGGGCAGAGAGGAGTGTTTTTAAGCGCCTGCCCTTTGCTTTTGTCCCCAGGGCAGGAAGATCCCAACAGTCTGCGCCATAAATACAACTTCATCGCCGACGTGGTGGAGAAGATCGCCCCTGCCGTGGTCCACATCGAGCTGTTCCGCAAGTAAGGAGGGTTCCCCTTGCCCTGCAGCCCCCAGAGCCCCGACCGGTGCCTGCTGCGGTCAGCAGCCCGTCAGGGTCACGAATGTCCCAGGGAAGAGAGCGTTTCTCCCTTAGGATGTTTCCCTGTTTGACTACTTATTTATTCATTTATTTATTATTATTACCTTTAAGTGAATGTCTTTTTAAAAAAGTTTTTTTAAAAACATGGTTTTATTGATTTTTTTTTTTTTTTTAGAGAGAGAGGAAGGGAGAGGGAGAGAGAGAGAAACATCCGCGATGAGAGCGAAACATCGCCGATCGGCTGCCTCCCGCACGCCTCCTGCTGGGGATCGAGGCCGCAACCCGGGCATGTGCCCTGGCCTCTTGGTTCACAGGTCGATGTTCAGCCACTGAGCCACAGTGGCCGGGTTCCGGTTTAATAACTATTTAAATCTGACCCTTCTAGACGTTTGAAGAACCTCTGGCTCTGAGGAGATTCCCAGAGAGTCTTTTCTACGTGGCATTGTTTGGATGCACATGAAAGTCGGCCTCACGTCCCCTTTTCTGATGTTCAGCGAACCCCGAATGTGCAGCAGCAACGGCTAGATGCGTCTTGCCCCCTCGCCAGCGCGGTGAAGGGTGGCGTTTCGGGGTTTCAGGCTTACCTGGGCGCTCTTTTGGGTTCCAGGCTCCCTTTTTCTAAGAGGGAGGTGCCGGTGGCCAGCGGGTCTGGGTTTATTGTGTCCGAAGACGGACTGATTGTGACCAACGCCCACGTGGTGACCAACAAGCACCGGGTCAAAGTCGAGCTCAAGAACGGCGCCACCTACGAAGCCAAAATCAAAGACGTAGACGAGAAGGCAGACATCGCCCTCATCAAGATCGACCATGAGGTGAGCGAGCGTGTCCCTGCCTGTCGGCCCGAGCGCTCAGGTGCCCTGGCTCAGACCCGCTCAGACCCGGAGAGGCCAAGGCAGGTGCTCCGGGGAGAGCGCCAAAGCTGGATGGAACCATCACGCCTGGACCAAGGGGCGGGTGCAGGAGACGCTGAGTGAGGCCCGGGTGGGGAGCGGGAGGGGCCCGTGGCCGCGTCTGTAATAAGCAGCCGTGAGATCAGAGAGTTGAAAAAATAGCATTTTACGTTTTTATAAACAAAAGCCGTAGGTTTATAAAGAAATTACAGGTGAGCAGTGAACATCGTCTCCCATTTGGAGGCAGCTACTGTTACGGATTTTTCTTCACTTGTATATTCTAAGTTCGAAGACAAACCGGGTCTCCCAAGTCAGGTTTTTGCAGGATTTAAAACAATACTCTGTACTTTAAAAAATTTTGGAAACTTGAATTAACCAAGCCAATGGAGGTCTCCCTTCCAGAACTTCCCCGAGCGTTCAGTGCACTAACGTGCGTGTGACTCACCTGCAGAAGGTGTTCACGCGAATGGTAACTACCTGAGAAGAGAGCCTCTCTCCCCCCCTTTTCCAAACGGAAACAGTGAACTCGATTCGGGCGGCGCTGGGTCCGAACGTGGGTGGCTTCCTACTGAAATGTCCTACTTGCTGCCGTCACATTTGCTCTGTTGAGTCGCTGAGCAGCGTCCTCACGCCTGACACTAACTCCAGATCTCATTAGACGTCGGCACTTCCCGCGTGTCGGTGGGTTGACTGTGGAGCTTTGGTTCGCTGTGTGCCACGTGCGCAGGGCGAGCGCGTTTGCTGGTTTCTCCGCACCCGTGTCGTTTTCCAGACTTCGTGAGGAGGGAAGCTCGGGGTAGGGTGGAATCTTGTCGCTGGCCCAGGGGGAGGTCAGAGCGAGCACCAGGGAGGAGTCTCCTTTTCCAGGTCTCTGCAAACCACCTGGAGGTGGGCTGGCCGGGCCCCGCTGCTCGTCGGGGCAGACCAGGCTCTGTGCCCGGCGTAGGTAACTGGCCTTAGCAAGGTTGCAGTTGTCCGTTATTTATATCAGGTTACTGTGGACTTGCTGGTAACAACCAGTCTTTCATGGTGTTTGTTGGTCCAATAGAATCACAATAACTTCTATTCGATAAGCTCTAATGCTGGGCCAGCCTCTGCTTTCATTTGTTACTTCCACCTTAGCTGCAACATAGCTGTAGTATCCCCATTGGATGGAGGAAGAAACAGGCTCAGAGAGGTTAAGTAACTTGCCCAAGGCCACACAGCGATGCTGCAGTGAAGTTATACCTTCTAGGTCAGCAGGGCCGCTGCACCCCAATTGCCCAAGCCCATGGCCATTCATTCGTGAAGGGGCAGAGCCTGGCCTTTCGTTGCGAAGGGATGGCTGGATTTTATTTTTTTATTTTATTATTTTTAAAATATATTTTTATTGATTTCAGAGAGAGAGGAAGGGAGAGGGAAACAGAGAGCTAGAAACATCCATGAGAGTCATTGATCGGCGGCCTCCTGCACGCCCCCGACTGGGGATGGAACCCGCAACCCGGGCATGTGCCCTGACCGGGAATCGAATCACAATCTCCTGGATCCTAGGTTGATGCTCAATTGCTGAGCCATGCCGGCCGGGCAGGACGGCTGGATTTTAAATGCCCACAGGAGGCTGGCGCGTCCCTGTTTAGCAGCACTGCTAGGAAGGTGTCCAGGATGTGGCAGCCTTACCGGAAGGAGGCAGCCAGAATAGCTCATCCCTCAGCCCCGCTCCCCCCCGGGACTTTCAGCTCCACCGGGCCCTCGGGAGCAGCCAGCAGGGGGGCTCTTGGCAGGCAGGGCGCTGGCCCGGGTGCTGTGCGAGCCGCCCCCACAGAGCCGGTCGGGTTTGGAGGGCGTGGGTGCAGACCGTGCCTCTGTTCTGGCTGGGGGGATATCCTCTTCGGAGTTTGAGCCAAGGTGGAGCGTGTGCTCGTGTCGTCCTGGCATGTCCAGGCAGGATGTGGGAGATCTCGACAGACCAGCCTCGCAGAGCGATTATGACCTGGCTCCTCCGGGCCCTGGAGCCGCCCCTCCGCCAGCAGCTCGCTCCTTGAGATGTGTTTCTAGCCCGGGAAGAAGGGGGTTGACAGCGGAGAGGTGGACGAACGTGGCTTTTCGAAGTGGGATCGGACATGGAAGGGTATTAAATTGCAGATGCCCACGAGACTGGTTTCCACAGACTGAACAACTTTTCTTTGCGGATAGTAGTTGGAAGCGGGGAAAATGTAGACATGCCTTCCAGCCCCCCCCCCCCCCCCCCCCGGGCTTTGAGGGTTGATGATTTATGTCGGAGGGCGTGGACCGGCTTGGAATGAGGCCTCACTTTGGCGAATGCAGGATTTAATAGCGCACAGGCCGGGGCGGGGCGGGAGCTTTGCTGTGTCACCCTCCGGAGCAGCAGGAAGGAAGCAGGACAGGAAACTCAAGAGGAGGCAGAACAGAACCAGCACAAACTGGGCTTGAGGGTTTCACCTGGTTCCAAACCGAGTGGCCACGTGAGGCCACGGCCCAGCCTCCAGGCCCTTTGCTAACAGCCCCGTGGACCCGTGTGACCGCGCCTCCCACAGGGCCCAGGGGCTGAGTTGTTGGCTCCTCACCTGGGCCCGTCTCTTCCCTCCAGCGTCGTGATTCCACCTGAAGGTTCCCCGTTACTTGAAGGGGTGCTCTTGCCACCTTCGGTGAATGGAAATTGCCACCGACATCTGTTGTCCTTGCCACTTGTCACCAGCCGCCCTCTGGGAGCAGCAGCCAGCGTTTCCTTTGGGGCCTACTCCTCCCCAACTGACGCCCATGACCCAGTAGACCAAGCAGATCCCCCCCTTGGGGCTGGAGCGGGCCGTCACCCACGGCTTGAGACCCCGGCACTGTCCGAGTCTCAGCTCTCTGTGAGCCCCGTTTGCCCGCCTTTCCTTCCATTCCTGGAGCTCCCCTCATATCTCCAGTAACCACCCCCTCCCTCCACCCGTGGCTTGAGGTTGCCGAGACATTCTGGGCTCGCGACCAAAGAACTCTCTTTTGGCTTCTCGCTGCCGAGCAGACACATGTGCGCCCGCTGTCCCTGCCGGGTTTAGAGCCTCTTTTTGGAAGGAGGCTCACGGAGCCAGCAGGCCCCTCTCACCTGGTCTGCCGCACCCCCAGGCCGGAGGAGGCGGTGTCCCCTGCAGGCCTTCCCCTCTGTCCTGGGTTTGTGGGTCCCCTTCCCTCGGGGGGGGCCTCGAGGGGCCCCACGCTCGCCCTGAGTGGGAAGGCGGCTGCAGGAAGGAAGGACAGAGCCTGCAAACATTTTAATAGGAAGCAGCTTTGAGGGCAAACCAGTTCAGCTCCAGAGGCGAACCGTTTCCAAATGTGTTTAACAGGACACTGACCATGTTCGCAGGACATCGTAAGTTCTGATCCAAAGGCAGCCTTTTGTCTGTGCCGTCCCCCGGTCCCCCGTCCCCGACACCCCCACCCCCGTGTAGGGGAGAGAGAGAGAAAGGGGGGGAGGGAAGAGCGATTTGCTTGCTTTGGGCCCGAGTCCGAGGCAGAAGTCCTGGGGATGTTCTGGGGAAGACGAGAGGGGAGAGTGGCTGTGTTACCGCTGCTCCTCCAGCTGCGTTGATCGGCAAACACACCTGGAGAAAGCATCTCTCTCCACCCCCACCCCACCCTGTGCCCCTTGATGTCCTGTGGGTCTGCACACAACCCTTCACACGTTTCCCCAGAGAGACCTTAACTCCTACAGGGCCCGAAGGGTCTGGCCCGACGGGGTGCCCCCTCCCTCCACCCCTCTGCCGAGCACCCCCTCCTCTATTGCCTCCCCACCCCCGTGCCACTCTGGGGACACATAACCCCTGAGACCATCACATTGACTTTATTTATCCCTCTCATCTTACCCTAACTTACAATTGACTGATTTATTTGCCGATTTCAGTTCCTCTTTGCTGCTAGAGTCAGGGACCCCCTTGTCAGGCAGGTGGCCCCAGTATGCAGGGTCCCGGGTGCGAGTGTGGGAGACCCCGCTCGGCTCAGACGGAAGCGAGGCCCAGGGCTCGTTGGGGGCAGGGTGGGGAGGCACCTGGCCGGGCTCCTGCCTCCGATTCTCAGATGAGATGATGATGCACCAGGCAGGTTGCAGAAGCCACCCCCCGCTGCCCCCTGCTGCCCCCCACTTTCCTCCCGACTCCTCAGCCAGTGCTCCCTGCTCCCAGGGTGCCTGGGTTTGGATGACACCTGGCTTTGCTGGGGCTCCGGGAGCTTGTGGCCTCAGGTAACTCAAGGCGCTGGGAGGTGGGGAGGCTTCCTGTGGGCACAGTTCCCTGACGCCGGCAGCCGGGGGAATATTTAGAAGCAGCCTGTGGAGGCTTGTCGGGTGGTTTCCTCCCCTCACCCCCAGGCCTGCGCCTGTCCCTGGCCACCTTTTGGGCCAGACGCCACCTAAAGATCTGTTTGAAGTGGCTGAGGAGTGAGACCTGGGGGTGGGGGTGGCTTGTGTTCAGAGGCCCTTTTACTGCTGAGCTGGATGCAGGCCCCAGGGGCACAGGGACGGGCTCTGGTCCTCTCCAGGCCCCAGGGCCACGGGGACGGGCTCTGGTCCTCTCCAGGCCCCAGCGGCACGGGGATGGGCTCTGGTCCTCTCCAGGCCCCAGGGGCACGGGGACCGGCTCTGGTCCTCTCCAGGCCCCAGGGCCACGGGGACGGGCTCTGGTCCTCTGCAGGCCCCAGGGCCACGGGGATGGGCTGTGGTCGTCTGCAGGCCCCAGGGCCACGGGGACGGGCTCTGGTCCTCTCCAGGCCCCAGGGGCATGGGGACGGGCTCTGGTCCTCTGCAGGCCTGTCTCCCAGAGTCTGGCCCTGGGTGTGGAGACTCTGCCCTGGGTTCTCTGAGGGAGGAGGGTCCCGGGGAGGATGCCGAGGGAGGGAGAGAGCAGCATGACTCACGCCCGCCCCGCAGCCGGCTCTCCTCAGGCAACCTGACTGTCAGAGGCGCTGACTCAGCCGCTGCTGGTCCAGAGCGAGTCAGGTAACGCAGAGCCTGCCTGGCCCGCGCCTGTCTCTCCCTGGTCGGGCCCCGGGGCCTGGCGTGCGGATTGCGTGGCCGGCCGCCCCTCACCGTTTCCTCCTCTGCGCCCCTCCCCTCCCTCTGCGCCCGTCTCCTGTGGCCTCTCTCCTTTCTGCCCCCGACCTCACAGAGCTGCCGTTGCATTTGCTAAAGATGCCACAGACCCTGTCGATGTTCCGGTGCCCGTTAGCCTGTGGACTTTTACCATCTTTAGGGGCTGGGATCCATGTTTCATTAGGCACCTCAGCGCCGACGCGGAGGGGCGGCCTCGCCGGGGCCTTTGTCCTGGGCCCGGGAGGCGCTCCTCCTCCGGGTGGCGGTGCCCTTTGGAATGTGAAACGTTTCAGTTCCCCAAACCACCGAGCCAGGGCCCTTGTGTGTTCTCTGGCCCCGGTTCAGGAACTTAAGTTGATTGAAGGGAATTCTTTGGCTGCTTTTTTCTCTTAATATGGTCATGCCTTTTTTCAGTTGGCACTCTCTCCCCGGGGCATCGGACAAACGCTCTTATTTATGGTTCTGGCAAAGCAGTTGCCAGGTCGCCGGCTCCGAATTTGTAGGTGGCCCATTGGGAGTGTCTCCTGTCGTCCTCACTGAGGGGGGACATGCATTGGTGCCACTGGACAGTTTAGGGAGCGTGTAACCACGTGTTGGAGTCCAGGGGGTATTTGCAGCCCATATCCCGCCTTCCGTCTGTTTTTGTAAATAAAGTTTTATTGAAACAGAGGCATAGAGCAGAGTTGAGTAGTTAGGATGGAGACCACATGGCCCGGGACAGAAGCTGATGTCACTCGTCTTTCCCTCGCAGGGACTGTGCTGTTTTGCTGCAGGTGCTGCGTCAGTTTTTCTGGGTCCAGCAGAGAGAGGTCTTAATTTTACCCATTTCTCTGTCATAATGTGAATTTAAAGATGTTTTGCAAAGTATTATCCGGTTTTGTTTTCTTTAACCCTCACCTGAGGATATTTTTTTCTGTTGCTTTTCAGAGAGAGTGGAAGGTGGAGAGAGAGACAGAGAGAGGGGACCATGGATGTGAGAGGGACACTGATTGGCTGCCTCCCGCACTCACCCCAGCTGGGGCCGGGGATCGAGCCTGCAACCCAGGTGCGTGCCCTTGGCCGGAATCGAACCTGGGACCCTTCGGTCTGCGGGCTGACATTCTAACCACTGAGCCGAACTGGCCAGGGCAAATTATTATCCAGTTTCAAATCTTAATGATCGTTTACAGCCTGGTCTGTTCACTCTTTCCCTTATCACTTATTTATTCAAGGATTTTCTCTGTATTAATTGAGCATCTGTTTCGGTCAAACACTGTTAAGTGCTGAGGTTGTATCAGCTGTGAGGCTGCGACCTAGCCAGGGAGGCCGGAGATCGCAGTAAGGGCCGCGGTGAGTACAAGGCAGGAGCGTGCGGAGAGGCCGCAGGCCGGGCGGGGACACCTCTGTAGGCCGTGTGGGCAGGAAGGCTTATCCGAGGAGGGGACCTCGAGCTGAGAGCCCGGCGAGGGAAAGGGAAAGGGAAAGGGGGGGCACTTGAGCGGCTTAGCTGACCTTTTCTGCCCGGCCTGGAGGACCTGGACCTTGGACCAGGTGCTCACGTATTTCCCAGGAGTCTGCAAGAGCTGGTTCCTCGGGGTATTGTCTGCTCTGCTTGTTGGCCTTGGGCCTCTGGGATCCCTGGTCAGACTCCGGAAAGCTCCAGTTTCTCAGGCAGTCAACCTCCTGAGGGTCTGAATGTGTGACGTGTTCACAAGGGACCGGTCACCTCTCATTCATGGCAGGGTCGAGTCAGCTTCCCAAAGCTGTGGCAAGGGAGAAATAGGACATTCTGGCCAACTGAGGACTGGTTATTCTAATAAAAGTGTTAATTAACAAGTTACTTTTGTTAATGAAGGCACCAGAGTCTGATGAGAACACAGGACTCACTCTCTCTTTGCTGTGGCTACCGGGCGGCTCATAGAAACCACTGCCCTGTGGTAAGAATATTCTCTATGTCCCCATTTTTAAAAAATATTTTAAAAATTTTTTTAAAAATTGATTTTTAGAGAGATAAGAAAGGAGAGGGAGAGAGAGAAAAAAACATCAATGTGAGAGCGGAGCATCCAATCCAGCGCAGGCCCCCTACTGGGGATGGACCCCAAAACCCGGGCATGTGTCCTGCCTGGGAATCAAACCGGTGGCCTTTCAGTGCACAAGACGATGCCCCGCCACCTGAGCCACACCGGCCAGGGCTCTATGTCCCTATTGTATGTCATGAATCTATATTAAGTAACTTCTTTTAATAGGCCCTATGTCACTGACCATCTCAAATTATTTTTATCTAGCGGAGGGCATATATATTTACAATTTTTTTAAAATAAATGTGAAAGGAATTATATATTCTGGGCGATTTCTCTGCATATGGCACAAGCTCTGAGTGGTCGCAGGACGCGAGGAGCCAGTGCGCCTTCAGTCCATGGGGCGCCGAGGGCCGGAGACCGGGCTGCATCCAGAGCCAGTCACCCAGACTGGAGTACCCGGCGCGGCTCACCCCGCTTTGAGATCCTGGCGGACCTTTCAGGACCCGGCCTGTTCATTCTTTCATTTAGTCGCCTCCCCATTCACTGGTTTTTATAAATATTTATTGGCCAAACACGGCTGTAGCAGCAGCAGCCAAGATGAAGTCAGCGGGTGCAAGTGGGGGTCAAAGGCGCGACGTACGGAGAAGACGAGAGTCGCAGCCCGCGGGGACAGCGTTTTCCTCCTGGATGCCGCGGAATAGAAACACCCCTGGCCACTGGCGTTGACGTTTTGTGGTTTGAACAACAAGACGTGGGCACACGAGGAAAGCTGGCGCGTCCTGCTGCAGCTTAGAGGAGACTGAATATTATGGGGCCGTCCGTTGGCAGCGGGGGGGGGGGGGGTTCCGTGTGGTGTTCGCCTTTTCCCGCTTCTTTATTTCTGCATAGCCTGTTCCTTCTCTCTCTCTGCCTCCAGCTCTCCCGCTTCTCTCATCTCTCCCACCTGAACCCCTTGCACACCTGCCACCGTCCCCTCCTTCCCCCGTCCCACGCCTCCCATCTCTGTTCGGTGACAATATGTCCACTGGGGAAGTGGACGGTGGCAGCTCGGTTCCACCGTCTTCGGGGTTTGTGTGCTGGTGATTCTCAGCCCGCAGAGCAGGCCCTTCCCGCTCCCGCCTCTGGGCTCCTGGGCCACGACCTCCGCTCACCGGCTCCCTCGGTCGCACCCGACTATCACTGAGGCTCCCCACCCCCTCTAACCTGCGTCCCCGCATCTGCCTCTTGGCCCACCACCTCCGCCTCTGGCAAGGACACCTTATGGGTGGGTGACCCCTGGACTCACAGGCGCTGTGCTCAGGAGGGCCCCCCGCTTGGTGGTTTAATGCTCTGAGGTCACTGTCTTAATTTTATCTTTGAATTTGTGTTTTGTCACTGACGTCTCCTGAGACAGTGGAGCGTGTGGTGGGTGTTCCTCGCCCTGTGGCCCTCTCACCCCCCCAGGGCGGGTTCTCTGCCTCCCAGCTCCCGGACCCCTGGGACTGCTGGCCCTGAACAATAGTCACCACCAGCCTCCTTTCCGCAGGGGAGTTGGGTTAGGGCGAGCACACCCCATGGCGTCTTGGGGCAGCGGATGGAAGCAGGGCTTGGGCGGATGATGCCACGGGCGTTCTGCCCGCGACCAGGCAGGGCCTAGCCTCTCCCATCCCATCCAGGTACCAAGTACATCCTGATGAGGAAGGAAGTAGCAGTACCCTTGAGGTGGTCTGTCCTCTGGGGGTCAAGGCAGTGGGCCCTTGGGATGGGGAGGTGCCCCACTCGACTTTCCCATCCCTGGTGGGGCACCGTGCACGGCTCTGTCTGGTAGCTGGTGGGCAGAGCACTGAGTCCCAAGGCCCCTGGGTCTGCACTCACCCCATGAGTATCTTTGTGCCCCAGGGAGCGGGACACTAAATAGCAAAAAAATAAATAAAAATCCAGACAGCTTGAGAGAGAACAGCAAGGAAGAAAGGAAAAGCTTAATACTTTAGACCTTTATTGGCACTTTAAAGGTCTAAAACAAGGCATCCACGTTTTTATTTTGCCCTGAGCCCCACAAACTATGTACCTGGTCTTGCCCAGTAGCTCAAATCCAGCCCATCTGCTCACCTGGGTCCACAGCCCACGGACCTGCCCACCTCCCCGGCCCTCGTGGGCCACCTGCCCGCTTCCCAGCGGGACCACGGGCCCTCTGATGTCTCAGGTGCCCACGTCCCCTCAGCCCCTCCGCGGCCCACTCTGCTTTTCCTCTGCAGCCAGGCGGGTCCTGCAGCACTGCCTCCTGCTGGGAACGGGTGGGCGACGTGCTGTTTTCGCCACTGCCTATTTTTTCAGGAAAATGAAAGGTTAGCGTAACTGTTTCCAGGAGGCGCGTTGACTCACCCGGTTGAGCCGGAGCCAGTCGCCGAGCATTAGCCTTTGAAGCAACCTCAGCCTCAGGCCGGGCCCGGAAGCGCGTGTGCTGGGCAGCTGGCCGCTGCGGCGGCTTCTGCAGATTCAGCAGCAAAAATATTTTTGTAACAGGAGCACTTTATACTTTTCAAAGAAGAGAAAGAAGCATTGACCTGCCTCATTTGGTTAAAAAAAAAAAGCTGCCGGTGTTTAGTTTCGTTGGTTTGTTTTATTGCTCTTGTCTTGGCGCTCAGGGGACAGGGTCATGATGAGATGAGCTCTCAGGCCGCTAGGCAGAGCCCAGGTGGCCAGCGCTGAAGCAGGGGTGGGCCGTCGCGTTAGGCCCTCTCTGGACGGTTGCCGGCTGAGCCGGCGTTGGGAGCGGCCCGGGAGGCTGTGGGAGCTCCTGTGGTCACCTGACCCGCTGGGGAGTCGGATGAAAGATTTACAGAGGACCCTGGCGCCTGTTTGGATCTTACCAACTTAACTGCTGTCTGCTGATAGGTGTTTTTGGAAATCAACCAGGTCTTCTGGGAAGAACCCTAATTATCAGAGCGGGGGTGCCCTTGGGAGTCACCAGGCTCAGCTCCTGTATTTTAGAAGTGGAGAGACCGAGACCCAGAGAGGTCCAAGTGGCCCAGCGTTTTGGAGTGAGTTAATGTGAGATCAAGACCAGATCCAGATGTCCTGCTGCCCGGGACAGTGTGCTCCCAGGATACGCAGAGGCCGAGGGGTATGCGCACACGTGCACGTGTGTGTGGGCCTGTGTTCGCGCGCGTGTGTGTGTGAGTGGTGTGTGCGTGTGAGTGTGTGCGTGTGTGTGACGGGGGTGTGCGTGGTGTGTATGTGTATGCGTTTCTGTGTTCGCGAGTGTGTGTGTGAGAGTGGTGTGTGCATGTGAGCGTGTGCGTGTGTGTGACGGGGGTGTGCATGGTGTGTATGTGTATGCGTTTCTGTGTTCGTGTGTGTGTGCGCACGCGTGCACACATGCGGGGGGGTGAGTGCCTGTGTGTATGTGTGCATTTTGCCTAAGCCTTCAGTCTGCAGCGCCCCGGGTGGATCTGGAGAGCAGCCAGAAGCACGCCATCAGCCTGGCCCTTGCTCAGCTCAGCCCCAGCGTCTCTTCCCCGGGGGATCCCGGCAGTCGTGACTCACTTCAGCGAGAGCCCAGGCCACGCGGAGCCCTGAGGGCAGGGGTGTCGCACAGGCCTGCCCCACTCCCAGCCCGGGCCTGTCTGAGGATGGTGGGAGCTCCACGCTGGAAGAACAGCGTGGCCCCGGGAGGCAGGAACTCAGCTTCCTCCGCCCAGCCTCCCTTCTGATTTTCCTTCCAGTCCCCCGTTACCCTGTTGTATGACGTCTCCTCCCCCATCACCTGCCCCTGTGGACAAGTCCGGGCCCACAGCAGCTCTGTCTTACTCGCCAGCTGTGCTCTGAGCATCTGGCAGTGGGCAGAGTGGGCTGGTGACAGGAGCACCTAGGATCTCAAGGGCACAGAGGATTCTGGTCCCGGTAATGCCACCACTGAACTGTGGGACCCTCGGTCCCTTGGTGAGGGGAATGGGCACAGTGTCCATGGAGTGGCTGATTGTAAAGGCCAAGGGAATGCCAGAGCCCGAGGCAGGTAGGGGATGCTTGCCAGGCCTGGGCTTGCCTATGGCTCTGCGCGGATCACTGTCTTGCTGACCGCTGCAGAAATTCAGAGGCCACTGCTTTCCTCTGAAGCAGACCTCTTCTCTTGCCCCCTCCCCATCCCCCCAAAAACCTGCACAAAAGAGCACACTCACTAGAGCCCTTTCTGAGCATCGTTAGGTACTAGGATCTCCACTTTCATGAGCTGTTTCCCCCGAAGTTCCTCTCCCTGCTGGCAGAGCCCTGGGGTGGTTTTAGGTTCACTCCGTCCACCCCTTTCCTGATGTGGGCACCTCCCGAGTCTGCTAGGCAATCACGGGCCACGATCCCCTCCCCAGTGGGTGGCCGAGGGCAACCTTATGCCCTGTTGCTGGCCAGTGACCCACAAGGAGGAATGTGCTGGGCCCCTCGGGTTCTCTGCTCTTACGAAGGGACACACGGGAGAAAATGTCTTTCCTTCCACGGGGCATTATCATCTTTGCATGACGCCTGGCGTGACGATCGCCGTCTCGTGGCCACGGGAACAGGCTGACCAGACAAGAGGAAGGAAGGAGCCTCCCCTTCTCTTGTCCTTGAGCCTTTGGGGTGATCAGCCCTGGCCCCACCTGCCCTTGAACAGGTGGATATTCATTCCATTTCTGGTTGGGTTTTGTTACTTGCAGCTGAAAACACCCTTATGATACGCCCCGGTCATCTTTAGTGTTGATCTGTGTTTAGCCCGTCCGGAAGATCCTGGGCCGAGCGGGCCGTGGAGGTGGTCATTGGGACTTGGTCTCTCTTCAGTGCCGTGTGCCCTGGTGGCTGTGTGGCTCTCCACCCATCAGATGTTAAGCCTGGAGGGCACAGTGGCTTTCATCCGCCTTCGTGGTCACGGTGCCAGCTCTCCTGAGACGCCTGGTGAATGCCAGTTGAGAAAGCTCTGTGTTGGCAGCGGTCTGTGGGAACAGTGCCGCTGGGCCCACGGGTTGTTGAGAGAATCTTCAGTCATAGCAGGCACCAGCCTCCCCCAAGCTTTAGCATTAAACCGACCACACAATTAGCATCCTGCCTACGGCTAGTATGAGTGTGAGTCTGGAGTCCACACCCAGGACTTCTGACACCCCCCCGGCCCTTCCTCCATCGACCTGGGCGGCAGTGGGCTGACAGCTCAGGTAGTGGGGGGTTCGTGTGTTCTCAGACTCACTCTCGTTGGCTCTGTCGTGAGGATGTCATTTAGCATCACTGAGCTTGCAGGCTGCGGGCAGGTGTGCATTTCAACCCAGGTGACCCTTTTCCCTCCAGCTTCCCAGGCTTCCCCACTCACGAGCAAAAGCACGACCTTGAGGACTGGGATGTCCCTCGTCCTGGAAGGACTTGGGCCAGTCTTGAGCTGGGTGGGGCCGAGGGCTCCCTCTCGGCTCTGACGTGGAGCCTGGGAGCTTTGTTTTGGCCCCTGAGGAGCTCTCCCGCCTTCCTCCTTTGGTGCAGGAACTTGCGAGCTTGCGTCTCAACCCCCTTAGTGTTTGGAGCAGCTGACGCAAGACACAGAGCCCAGCCTCATGCTCCCCCTCGGGGCTCTGCTGTCTTCATCTGCCCGGTGGGGGAGGCTGTCTGCCTCTACTTCATAGGCCTGCCCCAGGCCCCGAGGCTGCGAGGCTCCAGCGAGATGGCGAGACGAGACGAGACGAGACGTGGGAAGTGGCTGTTAGGAGAAGGGCTGGCATCTCCAAGACGGCTGTGGCTGGGGCCGCTTCAGAGACCAGTCGGTGTCTGCAGCCGGAGCCTTGGGACGCCTTGATGTGGGCGGTGGGGAGCCAGCCGTGGAGAGCAGCACAGGGTGAGACCGGGCACCGGCGGCTGGCGTTTCCCGTCTGCAGGTCACGGCCGGGCGTGGCTGTGCACTTCCAGCCCTATCTGCCTTTCATCTGCCCGAGTCCCCCCGTGGAGCGTCTGTCTAGACAGCTGTGGAAGAAAATGTTCAGTCACTGCGCAGGAATGTGGCCAAAACGTATGGCCGCTCTGGACAGATGGCCCCGAGGGGAGGGGAGGCTGAGCGTCAGCTCCACTTGGACATGGAACTGACTGGGAGCCTGGTGCTGTGGGGCCAGCTGCCTCCCTAAAACCAGCCCCGCAAAGGCACTTCCACGGAGGGCCGTAAGCTGGCCGGGCCACCTCTCTGTCCCCGTCCCTCTGTGGCAAAGGTCCCCGCCTGCAGTTAGAACCCTGGGTCGACACGCCCCAGGAGTGCAGGTCTCAGAGCTGGGATGCCCGTGTTGTTCCACCAAGCTGCTCGTCAGTGTGAGAAGTCATTCCTCTGAGCCTCAGCTTCGACGTCTGTAAAATGGGGGGAACATGCTCTAACTCCTCAGGTGGTTATGAAAGTGCTTTGTCACCTGGGACGTCAGGTTCGTTCCCTTTGTATCAGTTCAGGCTTCCTGTTGCATCGGCTCCCCTGGTTGTGCGTCTACCTGCTTTTTTCTAATGCGGGTCCTTCACCGTCTGAAACGTTTGAGTGAACAAAAGCTTGCGCAGCCCGGCCAGCGTGGCTCAGCGGTTGAGCACCGATCTCTGAGCCAGGAGGTCACGGTTCGATTCCCGGTCAGGGCACATGCAGGGTTGTGGGCTCGATCCCCAGTCGGGCGCGTGCACGAGGCAGCCGATCAATGACTCTCATCATTGATGTTTCTCTCTCTGTCTTTGCCTCTCCCTTCCTCTCTGAAATCAATAAAGACATGTTAAAAAAAAAAAAAAAAAAAAAGCTTGCACAGGTGGGAATCAGTGCTGCCCTGTGACCTGTGTTTCCTCCTGTTTGCTCAGGACTGGTCTTTGGGAGTCTCTGGGCTGGATCACTGGTGTCCCCTTGTCCAAGCCTGTGTGGTCACCTGAGTGTGGGTGACCTTTGCTGCACTGGGGCCACACTTGCCCACAGGGTTCTCTGGGCATCCCCTGGAGGCCTGGCCCTATCCAGCAGGGGTGGCTGAGCAGCGCGCAGGCCCTCGGGGTCTCTCCCCTGTGCCTTCGCAGCTCTGCACCCCCTCCCTCTCAGTGGTCGCCTCTTCCCCTCGCTCTAGGCCTGAGCTCAGGCTGGAGAAGGGGAGTTATAGAGACACTGTCTTGACCCCCCTCTGCCTCCTAGGTACCCTGAGTCCCGGGAGCCCTGGGGACGGGGGGGGGGGTGGCGGTGGAGTTGCTCGGAGCTTTCTGATGGGATTCCCACCTTGTGGCTGAGCTGACGTGGGCCAAGCCCACCCTTCTGCATTTGAACTTGGTTGCATGCACGAAAATTGGTGAGAAGCAGCTGTTATCTTGGGCAGCCAGGCAGACCCGGCCCAGGACCCTTCACCACGGTGTCCCCTTGCTCACCCCTCAAATTAACCCCAAAGGCTGTTCCCAGGCCCTGAAGGAGGAGTCATGTCCCCCGGGGGCCTCCCCCATCACGGACCCTAACTCCTGTCCCCGCCCGCCGGCTGCACTGTGACTGCTGGATGAGGTCATTGCTGGCAGGGGCAGCTGGCCTGGCCCCAGGGTAAACAGGCCACAGGCCGTGCTGAGCTGGCTGGAGTGCCTGGACGCTGGGGAGTGGCAGGGGTGGTGGTGGGGAATGTGAGGCTGCAGGCCTGCCCCCTCCAGAGCAGCACCGGGCACTCTGGCCTCACATGACCCCGAGGTCAAAGAGTCACTGTCCGGGCAGACCTGTGCCACCAGCCTTCTCCTGGGTGAACAACTGGGTGGCCCGGACTGGCTTGTGGGATTTTCGTTGGTGAGGTTTCCCCATTGGGTCTGCACAGGTCCCAGTACTTATATGATGCTTACCTGGCCCACTCCCATGATGCTTAAAATGAGCCGGGGGCCCGGCCGGCATGACTCAGTGGTTGAGCCTCGTCCTATGATCAAGGAGGTCACAGTTTGATTCCCAGTCAGGACACATGCCCAGGTTGTGGGCTCGATCCCAGTAGGGGGCTTGCAGGAGGCAGCTGATCAATTAATGTTTCTGTCTCTCTCTCTCCTCCTTCCTCTCTCTGAAATCAATTAAAACATTAAAAAAAAAAACACCAAAAAAACCCCACAAGCCAGGCGCTGCTCAGATCTTAAGTCACTTAATTCTCACAACTAACTGATGAAATGGACGTGTGACATGACCCCATTTTCCAGATGAGAACACCGAGGCCCCAGTGGTTGTGAGCTCAGGCCAGGATCTCATCGGCAGCCTGGCCAGAGGTCTGTGCTCTCGACCACAGTGCTCTACCAGGCGCCCCGGTAACTGGCCTGAGGGGCGTCCCTCCTCACGCGTCTCTCTCGGAGTCAGTTTCAGGTCTCAGGTCCCGCCTCCAACGTCCCTTTCTTCCTCCGTGACCTGCTGGGCCGCAGCTTCCTGGGCAGCCCCTTCCTGATTGGGGTGGAGAGGGGTCTTCGTGGAGAGGAGCTGTGTGTGGTGGGTGAGAGAGCCTGGGGCCCGGGTCACAGCCCCAGGGTTAGGTCCCTTCTCTGTCTCAAGTCATTCAGTTGCTCAGAGCCTCAGTTTCTTCATCTGTTAAACGTCCCCCATTAGCTGGTGTCAGCTCTGTCCTTGGCAGAGGACATGCTGAAGTCACCGCTGGTGTGCTCTTCCCAGCCCACCCGCTGGACCCCCTGGCTTCTTTCTTTTGTGAGGTGGACAGACATGAGGACTCGAACTGCAATTAGCACGAGGCCAGGGCCTGGCCCACGTTGTTTGGGGCAGCTGCTCGTGTTGACTCAGAGAACAAGGCAAGGACTCCTTGGCTCTGGGAGGAAGGGAGGTGGGGGGCCAAGGCCTCCCCTGGTGGACGCCCAGCTCTTTCCGGCCTGGTGACTCGAGCTGGCTTCATTTCATCCCGAGTGGGATTGGAGGGTTGATGGGGCTCTGGCCCTGCCCTGCCTTCATGGGACAGCCAGGATTGGGCTTGTGACTCAGCCTCACCCGGCTGGGAGCAGAGGTGGCTGACGGGGGACCTTTTCAGACAAGCAGAGAGCCCACCTCTTGGGTCTTGGTGTCTGGGGGTCCCGGACGCCTCGCTGCTCCGACCCCATCTGTCGCTGCTCCGATACCAACCTCACCGGGTTGGTATGTTCTTAGCACAGGACACATCCAACTGAGTCAGAGCCATCCCTGCCCTCAGTCTCCCGACTGCCCGGCACTCAGGAGAAAGTGCCCGTGGGAGCAGCTCCAGCCTGTCCCTGCCCCCAGGGGTGTGTGGGCTCAGGGTCCTCCCCGGGCTTTGCTCTCTAAGATAACCCCAGGCAGCTTGCCCCATGTCTGAAATGCATCTCCCTCCGTCTCCTGGGCCTGAGGTTTCATGGTGAGTCTGTGCCCGTCGCTCCAAGACGTGCGGAGACCCCAAGGTGGCCGCCAGCCACCTCCCACGTTTTCCTTGGCTCGTGGCCTCGGCGCTCACCGCAGCGCCACTGATTGTCATGGGTGGGAAGGGAAGCGCCACCCTGGGCCTGGAGGGGATGGAGGACAAGCTCGGTTTCCCCGGGCCTGGCGTCTGTGGTGCCCGCGTGGCCCTGTCGCCGCCACACCTGTGCGCACGTCCCTTCTGTGCACCGAGCGACGCCAACCTTGTGTTCCAGGGGAAGCTGCCGGTGCTGCTGCTCGGCCGCTCCTCGGAGCTGCGGCCGGGGGAGTTCGTGGTCGCCATCGGAAGCCCCTTCTCCCTTCAGAACACCGTCACCACCGGCATCGTCAGCACCACCCAGCGTGGCGGCAAGGAGCTGGGGCTCCGGAACTCGGACATGGACTACATCCAGACAGACGCCATCATCAACGTGAGCCAGGCCGCCTGCCGGGCTCCGGCAGGTCCTCGGACAGACGGGCTCAGGAACCAGGGTGGGGGCAGGTCCTCAGGTGCTGAGCCGGGAGTTAGTTCCCTTTGCAGCCCTAGAGCAGGTGAGGCCGGGCTGGCCCTTGGTCCTTAGACACCTGCAGGGACTGCAGAGAAGGGGACTTTAGATTTGCCAAGGTCTGCGGCCCGGAGGAGCCCCCCTCTCCCAGGGCAGCAGACTCTCGTGGAGCTGCCTTGGTGGCTTTGTGGCAGGAGGGATGCTCCCCTGGCGCCCAGGAGGTGTCCGCTGTGCCTTGGGGTGCAGTCTAAGCATCGCCCCCACACTGTTCAATGTCTGAGGAGTCCAGGGGTTGCTCCACACACTCTCATTAGTGGAATCTTTTCTAAGTCACATTTTTCAGTTGTCTCCCGATAGGATTGACGTTTGTAAAAAGCAATGTTGCCCCCAACACCCATCTGTTTATTAGACCCATCTGTGCATCGCTGCCTCGGATAGGTTTTATTCCCCAACTTTTCTGTGGTCTGTGCAAAGTAATGGAAACAGAGCAAATCATGCGGATTTCTAGGCCCAGCCGTGGAGCGGGGGCCACACAAATGGGGGGCTGAGCAGACGGAAATCCCGGGCTTCGGCAACAGGTGGGCAGCCGGGCTGCTGCCAAGAGAAAGTTGTGCTGGGTGTTTTAGGGAGTTCATCGGTGGCCTCTGAGCTTTGGAGAGAAAAAAATACCATTTATGGCATATCTGAAACTTTCTGAAAGTGGTGAAGGTCCCTTTTTTCCCCAGAAAAAATATTAGGGTGACAAGAACAATCCCAGGAAAGAGCCTGCACGCAGGAGCCTGCGGGCAGGGAGGTAGGTGGGAGGGAAGGACAGAAGCTCATAACTTTTCATTTCTGCTTGCTTTCAGTACGGGAACTCGGGAGGCCCGCTAGTGAACCTGGTAAGGCCTTTCTTATATGGTTCTTCCTTTGCTTTCTTTTCAGACATGAACTTGCCCAGCACATTCCTTCTTTTAAAGTGACACCTGTGAATGTTGGTCTCCTTAAGAATCACCCTCCTTTTCTTTTTGGGGGGAGTAAGGGATGTGGGAGTTGAGGCTGGAAGTTATGTCCCTGGACACGCTTGCGCTTCAGTTACAAGGAAACGCAGTGGGATCCGGGTCTGAGCGGGAGGAGCTGGAGGAGCCGGCCTGTGTTGGGAAGGTGGCAGCAGGTCTGGCCTGTCCCAGAAAGACCTCCGATGAGGCCTCCGGGCTGCGGGAGGAGCTGGCTTGGCGTGTCCATGTCTTTGTCTTGGCCGGGAGCCCTCCCTCAAGACCTGGCTGGAATGAGGAGTTCCCCACTCCCAGAGACGTCACCCAGCCTGTATTCAAAGGCGGGAGCAGCAAAGGGAAGCCTCGGAGCCGGACTGTCAGCCAGGGCACAAGGGTGCAGCTTAGGGGTCACCGGCTCAGCTCTCAGTTACAGGTGACGAAACCGAGGCCACCTCCAGCCAGGCCCGGGATGGCGCTGCCTCCCGGAGGGTCCCCTGGAGTTGGGGGCTGGATCCTCGTGCCTCGGGAAGTGTGCAGGGAGTGATTCATATGCTCTCTGGGCCGGTTTCCTGTGTCAGCCTGAGTTGAACAAGCCACTTAACAATGGCGTTCAGGATAATGGCCGAATGGCGTGAGGCGAGCCCGCTGTTCCAGGACTGTTTCCGACTGAGGAGCGTGGACCAAGCTGTGGGTTTATCTAGAATCAAAGCCCAGCCCGTGAGCTGGAATCTTCCGTGACTTAGAGCTGGTGGGGGACGAGCAGAGGAAATGAGGCCCCGAGGCTGCATTTTCTGGAAATGAGGCGGGTGGGCCCATCCTGTCGGCAGAGGAATCCTGAGATGAGTGGAGCTGGGAGGAGCGGGAGGGTGGGGGCAGCCACCTGAGGCACTCAGAGGTTTTGTTGGAAACTTTCCTCGTGAAAGAGCAGATGTGTATCTTGAAACTATGTGCCTGAGGCGGTTTTATAGCGTGGTGAGGCCCTAGGATGGCCCAGCGTGTGGGTCGCCCTAACCAAGCGTGACTCAGCCCTGCCCCGGCGAGGCCTGTCCCCTGCGGCCCGACCCCCCCGCCAGCTCCCACCGCACGCAGACGGTCCTCTGTCCTCTCTCCCTCCCCAGCTCCCAGCTCGTCTTCAGGTGAACCTTTGTGGATTCCCTGAGCCATTTCTGTCTTGCCTTTCAGGACGGGGAAGTGATTGGAATTAACACCCTGAAAGTGACAGCCGGGATCTCCTTTGCCATCCCATCTGATAAGATTAAAAAGTTCCTAACCGAGTCCCATGACCGACAGGCCAAAGGTAACGAGAGAGCCCGCCAGCCAGCCAGCCGGTGGGAGATGCAGGCCCAAGGTGGCCGCTCGGGACAGGGAAACTGGGGACTCGGGACAGGGAAACCACACGCCTGAGGGTCCCCCAGGACTTTTAATCAGGAAGGGAAAGAACGCACGTCCTGAAGCCCCCGGGATTAGGTCGTAGAGATTTGCCATTTTTGACTGATGACCGTGAACGTTTCGTACAGGTTAATACGACCCTAGGTGATTCCTATACGTCATTTCAGCTCAACACTCACCTGGGTCATTGATGCCTTTGCCCGGTCATGTGGGGTTGTTAGTCCCACGTCACTGATGAGAAAGCTGAGACTCAGGGGGACCGTTCATTCCACTGAGGTGTAGGGACCCCCCTGCTCGGGGTCAGGCTGGGGTCCTTTGCAGGCGTGATGTTTACCTCCTACCTGGGGGTGGGGGAGGCTGATAGTAAACAGACAAATGAGATGATTTCAGGTACCAAGAGTGCTTCCCAGAAAATGAGGCAGGGAAATGGGCTGGGGAAGGGCAGCCAGGGGAGACAGTGCGGCCGGAAACCCCTCCTAAGTGGAGACCTGGGGGAGAGGGAGCCAGCAGGTGAGGATGTTGGGGGAGATCGTCCACCAGAGGACCAGCGGGGTCCAGGCCTCCGCACTAGACACAGGGTGGTGCGCACAGGACCCCAGAGGGGGCCTTGCGGCTGGATGCAGTGAACGCGTGGATGTGGAAGGAAGTCAGCCAGGGTCACAATGGCCACGGGAGGGCTGGGGTTGCACTTTAACTGCATGGAGAACATGATCTGGTTGATGTCTTTGAAAGGTCCCTCTCTGGGCTGCGAGGTGGCTCTGCTAAGGGGGAGGGGTGGCAGTGGGAGACCAGTTAAGAGGCTCTTCTGGTCACCCAGACCAGGGTGGAGGGAAGGGGCCACACTCTGGACTTAGGTGACAGACGGAACCCTTATCAGATGTCAGGATGGGGGAAGAGAAACCCAGGACCCCTCCTAGGTTTTCAGCCATGACCTGAAGGGACAGGAGTTACCACGGCTCACGGCAGAATTCAGCACAGACCCTCCTGGCCCTGACTGCCCACTGCGAACGGGGGGACTGAGCCTCGTGGCTCACGGTGTCCCCGGCATAGCCACCCAATGGGGCTGACCTCTGCTGTCCTTCTGTTGCGCCCCCAGGCAAAGCCATCACCAAGAAGAAGTATATCGGCATCCGAATGATGTCGCTCACATCCAGGTGGGTAGCAGGATGTGTGTCTGTCTTACAGCTGAATGAACCTGAACTTCAGAAGGTCCCCCCTGGCGCCCCCTGCAGGAGGGGCCCCGAGCTGCCCTGAGAGATCTCAGTCTCTGGTTAAAGTTTAACATTAGGAAAGAGCGGTGGGGCCGTGATCCTTGGCCCCCGTTTTACCTTTCAGTTTTTGGGGTTTTTATTTATTTATGTGTTTTTATTGATTTTTACAGAGAGAGGAGGGGAGAGGGAGAGGGAGATAGAAACATTGATGAGAGAGAGTCATCGATCGGCCGCCTCCTACACGCCCTCTCCTGGGGTTCAAGCCCACAACCCGGGCCTGTGCCCTGACCGGGAGTTGAACTGTGACCTCCAGGAACCACTGAGCCCCACCGACCAGGCTCTTGCAGTTTGTTTTTGTGTTCTGAGCAGGTCCTTCCTTCTAGAGGACTCTGCCTTCCGTTTTGCGGGCAGGCCCGAACAGCGGGGTGTTGGTCACTCTCCCTCAGGCCTTGCTGCCACCACTTGTCCTGTTGACACCCACATTCCGGGAGTGCCCGGCCCCGCCCTGTGTCCAGAGCACCCTGCTGGTCAGTTGGGCTGCATGTGGGCTGTGGCTCTGGAATGTGGTCAGGCCCGGGGTGACTGATGGGCTTGTTTTCCCCGAGCTGGTAGAAGTCGGGCATGTGGCTGCCAGGCCCGTAACACGCTGGTGTTTTTCACCCCTGATGAAAAAACCTGATGCAATCCCATGAGTCCTGGTAACTAAGGATGTCACTGAAATTACTGTGGGTAAACTCGGCAAAGAACAGGACATCCTAATATAGATATTAATATATTATTGTTATAATTGATTCTCTGTTAACTAATGGTGAACCCATAGTATAGGTTAGGTACGTATTACGAATGCTGGTACCTTTCTTAGCCAAGACTAAATGTGCATCAGTCTGGTCTTGAACTCCGGGAGACAAAGGTGTAGCCCTGGGCTCCGGCCTCCTGGGTTCTTGTCCGAGCTCTGCGACTTGCTGGGTTGTGAGTTTGGGAACGATTTGGCCTCTGAATGCCTCCGTTTCTGGCATCTGGGATGAGGTAACGGCACAGGCGTCCGGGTGTGTGGTGAGGACTGGGTGATTCAGTGTGCCAAGGCTTGGCTTAGTGGGCGGTGGCAGTGGTCACTGGCCGCAGTGACGCCAGCCATGTTTACCACCTGCTCGCACCGCGCCAGGCACTGGGCGTCCTGCTGTAGCCAGACGACCTCATCTAATTCTCACAACAACCCTGTCATGGAGGAAACGCATTGCCCCTGTTTTGCATTTGATCAAAACCAAGGCACAGAGAGGTCAAGCAACGGCCCCAGACCACACAGTTAGGAAGCGGCAGGGCCGAGGCCCCCAGCCAGCCAGCCGCTCTGCTGTATGGGCTCCTCGGGTGGCGGCTGCTATCAGCTAATGAGTCAAAGGAGTAAGAGTAATAAGCGTGCCCCTTGCTGTTGCCCAGTCCACCTCTGGGTCTAGGAGACGGGCGATTTAGAGCAGAATCGGGGACAGGAGGAGGAGCTTTACGTTGGAATTGGGCGGGAGAAGCGGTGGGAGCCGGGTCTGCGCCGGGAGGGCGTGGGCACGGGTGCTAACAGGCGAGCCTTGGCCCTCAAGCAGCAAAGCCAAGGAGCTGAAGGACCGGCACCGAGACTTCCCGGACGTGCTATCAGGAGCGTACATCATTGAAGTCATTCCCGACACCCCCGCGGAAGCGTGAGTCAGTTATTTTCCCTTTTCCCGATTTCCTGCGGGTTCCTGGGGCCACGTCAGCTCAGGTGACTGGGGGTCCTGCACAGAATGGTCGGGCGTCCTGGGTCAGCCCTGCCCATCAGATGTTCCACCTGGTTCAGCTTAGGGCTCTCCAGCGAGAAGGGGCTTCCCGCCCTCAGGGTCGTCCAGGTGGGAAGAGCTGTCAGCTCCGTAAGAGTCTCCTGGACAGGCCTGGCTGGGAAACGGGGTGTAAGGAGCAGGGTCCCTAAGACCCCGGGCAGGGGTCCTGTCCTAGGCATCAGGACCCTCCCCCCCTGACCCCATCTGTTATCGGTCAGGCTGTCCCTGTCCACACCTCTAAAAAATAACGAGGCCACATCTAAGTCAGATGGAAAGAAGTAGCTCGACCAGCAAGTGGGTGTGTTACCTGTGCTGACCCAGTATCCAGAGGAAAGTGGTGGACCGGGGCCAGCACACTCCCGGGGCTGGGTTTGGTGGACTCGCTGCTTTTGTGCCACCCACAGGTTAAGAATAGATTTTGCATTTTTAAATGTTTGAAAAAATTTTTAAAGGAGGGTAGCAGTTTATGACACGTGAAAAATGTGTGCAAGTCAAACGTCAGCGTCCGTCCTAAAGCTTTACTGGAACCCAGCCGTCCCCGGTAGATGAGATACGGGCTAGGGTGGCTTCTGGCTGTGACAGCAGAGTTGAGTGGTTGGGACAGAAGGACAGCGAGGCCCGTGAGGACTGAGCCGTCTCCTACCTGGCCCTTTGCAGAAAAAGCTAGGTGGCCTCTGGGCTATTTTGTGCTGTTATAGGTAAGATCTAAAGTCACAGCAGCAGCAACGCAAAGGAAGTGTCCCGGGACAGGACCATCGCCCGTCCTGGTACGAACAGTTCTCTGAGTTGTGACACCTATTACAAGAAGGTTGGCCTTGGCCACGGTACGTGGTCGGGGGACTATGGCACGCCCTTGCCTCCCCTGCGGTCAGTCTGTCACGGATCACACAAGTGCTGGTAGTTATTTCCGAAAAGGACACGACTGACAGTTTGTCCGAAAGCCTCAAAAGGAAATAACCCTCTAGCGGTCTAAGTCACGTACATTATTAGCCACCGCCCACCGTTTGCTCTGGGCCCTTAGGTTCTAACCCGCGCGGCCGTCACCGCCACGTTGACCGCCTCCCGTGGCAGCTGGACGGAGGCGTGGAGGCGTGACGGGTGTTCTCCCCTGTGTTGCAGTGGGGGGCTCCAGGAGAATGACATCATCATCAGCATCAACGGGCAGTCGGTGGTCTCCGCCAGCGACGTCAGCGACGTCATCAAGAAGGAGAACACCCTGAACATGGTCGTCCGCAGGGGCAACGAAGACGTCATGGTCACCGTGGTTCCCGAGGAGGTCGACCCGTAGGCGGAGCGTGAGCTGGGCTCCTGTTTCCCTCAGAGACTCCTCAGTGACTCTGCGTGGTGTCCTGGGCTGGTGGCACGGGACGCCGGGACTTCCGGCCGCCGGGCTGCCGTTCAGCAGAAGCACCCGGCCAACAGGTTCCTCCTTTGTAGTTTGCAGGCAAAACCAGTGTAACTCGTAGAGACTCGCCCCCCCCGACCCCCCGTATCGTATGTATGAGCTTTTCCCTCCAGCTTGGACTGTTCCCGTCACACAGGCAACATCCGTCCCCTCCTTTAGCTGAATCCCGTCCTGGTCCAGGGAAGGCAGCCGATGTGACGCGTAGATAAGAGGAAGGCCCCACGGGAGCCAGGTGCCCCGGGCCTGGGTGTGCGCCCCGTGGCCTTCACCCAGCGGGGGACAGGCTAGGACCACAGGAGGGTGAACGCTGGCTCCCCAGACAGCCAAAGCCGCCTCTTTGGGGAATCTCCTCAGACCGGGAGCACAGTGACTTCGAGTTTAAGCTATTAAAATACTTCTTCATACTTGGCTTTCTGGCACGCGTGTTTTCCTTTCCTCCCAGCAGCTGGTTACAGTTCCTCGGAGGTGATTACAGTGTCAAGGGGCCCCCGTGAAACCACACTGTCCACGCGGGTCGAGCTCGAAGTCCGAGCGGTGTTTCGAAATCCCCCTGCGGGGCTCGCTGGCGTAGGAACAGCTGTGCGCGGCCCCTGGCTCCAGGCAGTTGGATGTGAGGACGGTTGCACTCGCATCTGGAGCTTCTCAAGCTACAAAGAGCCTGTCGACCTCACACACCAGGCAATCGGTCAACAGAGATTTTCCGGGCCCCTGCTCTGTGCCAGGCACAGGGCTGTGTGTACAGAGGGGGATGCAGAGCAGGATGACCTGGCCCTTCCCTCCCCAGAGGTCAGTCGAGAAACTAGATCTCTTTTTCTTTTAATTCTCACTTGATTTTTTTAAAAAAAATTTATTATTTTTTTTTAGAGTGGAAGAGAGAGGAGGGGGGAGAGAGAGAGAAACATTGATGTCAGAGGGACACAAAAATTGGTTGCCTCCGGCACACGCCCCAACCAGGGTTGGGGATCGAACCTGAGATCCTTTGGTTCTCAGGCCAATGCTCCAACCACTGAGCCACACCAGACAGGGCAAAACAGGTCTCTTTTTCAAAGGGAGACGCTGCAGGAGATTAGGATACGACCCCAAACTGCCCTGGTCTAAGTCCCCAGAAAGCACAGGCTGAAGCTGATTCCCGTGTCCTGGTCTCTGAGATAAAAAGCAGACCGTGAGCTTGACGGGTGCAGAGCGGGGCTCCCCTCCAAGTGTCCCCGAGCGGGCACAGCCCCGGGTGGCTCCAGCCACCTCCATCTCCGTGAAGGTTTCCAAAAGTTTTGGAAGCCGGACCCAAGAAGCCTGTTGTAAAACTTCAGCTTGGAAATCTGCACAGGCCTGCGTCCCCACCGAAGCCCACGCCGGAGGGGAGGCTGTTTGCGCCAAGAGCGGAGGGTAAACGGTCCTCTAGCAGTCAGCAGTCTGGGGGGGCCTTGGACTTGACGGAGGTTCAGTTCTCTGGACCGAGAGCTTAATTGTCCCTGGACCAATGGGTGGCTAAGACCTCTGAGGTCAATTCAGAGCAGGAGAGGCTGTGGAAGGCCCGGGGCCAGGTGAAACAGTTGAGATCTGATTAAGCGAAGGCCTCTCAGTTCCGACGCCAGGCAGCCGGGCAGCTGGTGTCCTTGCAACCCCGTGCGTCGGGCCGTTGCTGTCTGCTCAGACGGCCGTCAGAGTCCGGAAGGAGCCGGTAAGTCCTCTCGCGCCTGGCGTGGGGCTTGCGTTCTCTCCCTCTGCGTTAGAGGGGATGCCGACTCAGAGAGCGGCCTGTGGCATCAGGGCTCCGTCGCAGCTGTTTTTCCGTGGGCCTGCTCCTCGGGGTGGTCCCCGGGGCCGAGAGGCTGCCACAGGTGGCATGGGGTCAGAGCAGCCCCGGCCCGAGCCCATTTCTCTCCAGCCTGTCATCGCTCGGGAGGCTAGAGATGGCTGGTCTGGAAGGAATCAGCAGGGCGAGCGCCTGGCCCGGGGCCTCTGTAAACACTCGGCAGCATCTCCCGGGCGTCCGAGGACCCTGGGTGGGGCCGGAGTTCTGCCTGCTTGCGTGGTGACAAACAAGGCCACAGACATGGCCGCTGGGTGCACTGGCTGGCACACTGTGTGTTTGGTTACGTGGCTGCCCTGCCCTGTGGGGCCCGGGCCTGTGGGGCTGTGCTGGTCTGTGGGATGGTGGGTCCCGTGGGGGCTGCTCCTCCCGGCACCCTCACCCCTCCTTGCGGCTTTCACACCATCTCCCGGGATGTATGTTTCTTCCTCCTAAGAGCTTGGCTTTTGGAACTTGAGTTCAACTCTACTGTCTGCATATTATTGGCTGTGTGACCTTTGAGCCAGTTACCGAACGTCTCTTTGCCTGTCCCCCATCTGTAAAACGGGGATAATCGTAGTACCTACTTCCTACGGCTGTGGTGGGGATTAAATGAGTCGATACGTGGCACCTGGTCAGCGATAAATAACTAGCAACATATGTGTTAACTAGTGTCTTTGAGCCTCGGTTTCCCCTTGTGTAAAGTGGGGAGTAGTCGTGTCCCCCTGTACTGGAGTTGTGGGGTTAACCGGGATGGCACCGGGCCACGAGGTCAACACAGCTGCTGCTGTTTTGCTATCAGCTGCCGTTGTCCTGGCCTCCGGTGATATCACAGTGGCCAGCATCCGTTGGGGGCCTGCTACGGGACACGCACCGTAGTTCAGCTCTTCAGACCAGCCCGAGGTGGATGCTGTTTATCTTCTTTCACAGGCGAAGAAATTGATGCTCAGAAGTTAAGCATCTTGTTCAAGTCCCAGAGCTCATCCGCGGGGAGCTGTGACTTATGGCCTGCGCGTGGCGCCTTCCGCCACATCTCTGCACTCGCCTGGGTCCACCTCCACTCCCTGAAGGCGCCCGTGGGCCCTGTGGACTCAGCCCGCTGCTCAGTTTGTGGTTCTTTCTGGCCCTTTCAGGTCCCTCAACAGCCCCGCCGGCTGGCCTGCCCCTCCCCTGTGTCCCTCCCGCTGGCCCTCGCCTCTGCTGAACTCTGCTCCTTCGGCTCCACCCCTCTGCGTCCAGCTTTTGCAAAACTTTAAGTGATGCCAATCACAGGGGCTGGGTTTCGCCAGCACGTCTGCATCACCTGACCGACCCCACCCTGCTTGTCGGGATGCCCTGGCGGGGAGGGGCATGCGCGGGCCCTCGCCGCGCTCTCTGGGCCTGGCTCTGCCTGGCAGCTCCGCACAGGGTCCTGCTCTCTCTTGGCTCCATTTCTCCATCTGAAAATTTGGAAGAATGCCCACGTCTGGGGGCGGGGGGTGAGGGCACGTGTGTTTGTTAGGATGTTTATGGTGCTGGTCTCTGCCATGGGCGTGGGGCAGTGGTTTTTTGATTCACCAGGAGGGTGCCAGGCCCATTTCAGCAAATGCCACTGAAGCCAGGACCGGCCTCGCTGGGGTTGTGCAGAAGCAGACGTATGTCTGGGCAAATGGGCCAGTGCAGGTTCAAGGTTACTACGAAAGCTGCCTTCTCCCGGAAGGTGGTGACAGTGAGGTCAGACGTAGGACGACATCAGGGTGGCAAGTAGGTTTCTCCTGAGGCCTGCAGGTGCAGATCGGTGGGGGGACTGCCTGGAGCCCTGGGCTGGGCAGGCTGTAGGGCCTCCCGCTCCGCCATCCGGATGATTCGTGGACAGGTGGCAGGAGCAGGTCCCCTGTCCTCACCTCTGGGTCACCTCTGCCTTTCCCCACGGACCGCTGGCCTGTGTGGGCGTCTCGCACACCGACAGTGCCCTCTGCAGCCGTCTCCTAGGGCCTTCTTCACGCCACAAGCCACGCCCCAGCTCTCCTGCAGGGACCCCATGTGGTTCTAAAGAACCGTCGCGCCCGGCTGGTGTGGCTCAGTGGTTGAGCTTCCGCGTGTGAGCTGGGAGATTGTGGTTCGATTCCCGGGCAGGGCACATGCCCGGGGTTTAGGCTCAATCCCAAGTAAGGGCCGTGCAGGAGGCAGCCGATCAATGACTCTCTCATCATTGATGTTTCTCTCTCCCTCTCTCTCTCTCTCCCTTCCCCTCTCTGAAATCAATAAAAACATTTAAAAAAAGAAAAAAAAAGAACTGTCACTAGAATCAGCTCATGGGCTGTGACTTTGCCACTTGTATCTGGGAGGACATCAGGACACTGCTTAGAGGGCCGCCCGTTTTGAAACAAGCGTTGGTTACATTTCCGAGCCCCTACCCACCCCAGCCCCCCGGATGCATTACCTACGGCCCAGAGAAGGGACCCCAACTGCCAGGCAGGAGGCTGGTTCTTAGAATCAATCACGCCCACATGTTGGAAACACCCACCAGAAGGGCCCTGGTGCTTGTAGGGCCCTGGGCCTGGTTCGGTGGGAGCCAGCTGGGCCACCACCCCCATCTGTGTCCTGCATCTGGGGCCCAGCCGGGCTGTGTCTGGGCCGTCGGCGCTGGCTCCCCCCCCCCCCCGGAGACCGGAGACCAGGCCCTCTGGGGCTTCCATCGAAACGTGGGTGGAGCAGGCAGGGAACAGGCCTTCCTGCTGCCGGGCGGCTGTTTTATTTAGAACTTTTAAAGGCAATGGCCTCAGTGTCGCTCCTGCCAAGAACCAGCAAAGATCAAATGCAGTCAACACTAACAAATGCATCTTTAGTTAAAAAAAATAAGTGGTTCAGCCCGGCCGGGCTCAGCGGTTGAGCATCAACCTAGGATCCAGGCGATCGGGGTTCGATTTCCAGTCAGGGCACATGCCCGGGTTGCAGGCTCAATCCCCAATGACACTCTCATCATTGATGTTTCTGTCTGTCTCTCTCCTTTCCTCTCTCTGAAATCAATAAAAATATATTAAAAAAAAAAAACAACAAAAGTGGTTCAGGTTCTCTACGGAAATAGTTTTCTGTGATGTGTGTCTCAGAGGCCAGGTAAGCTTTTATCCTTTGCGCCTTGCCCACCACTTCTCAGAGGAGGCTAGTGAGGCACAGAGCAGTTCAGTAACCAGCCTGAGGTCACACAGCGAGAGGAAGGCAACGCTGGTGCATGGGAACCCCGGCATCTGGCTCCAGAGTCCTCTCTCTGAACTGCGGGGCCGTTGTCCCCTGGTGATGCCCAGTGACATTTGTAACAGATGCACATCCCCACCTCGGTGTAACTTTCCATCAGCCTCTCACTGAAGCAGTGAAGAGTCGGCCGGACACGGGCTTCGTGACCAGTTTGGGAGAACGGCTTCGAGACGGGAAAGCTCTTACTCTGTTTCACGGGCATCACCCCCCTCCCCCCGCACTGTGAAGGGTCATCAGTGCTGTGGGCGGAGAGGGCCTGTGGGATGCGCGTCTCCGGGTCCTCAGGGATTGATCAGGCTCCGCCCACCCCCGGGTGCCCATCTATCTTTGTGCCTTTCCCACTCTGCTCCCTCCTGCTGAGTCACCGAACCGGGACACGGTCTGAAATGCCGCGCAGTGTAAAGACACGCAGCCTCTCCAAGGCCCCGCCCTGATCCTGAGCATAAAAATGCACCCCGGGGCCCTGGGGGGTTTGGCTCGGTGGTTAGAGTGTCGGCCTGTGGACTGAGGGGTCCCGGGTTCGATTCCCAGTCAAGGGCACGTACCTGGGTTGCAGGCTTGTCCCCGGCCCTGGTCGGGGTGTGTGAGGGAGGCAACCAATCGATGTGTCTCTCACATCGATGTTTCTCTCTCTCTCCCTCCCCCCTCCACTCTCTCTGAAAAGCAATGGAAAAAATATCCTTGTGTGGGGATTAAAAAGAAAATGCATCCCAGGAACTCCAGGAAGAGACGGGCGATGAACCACTCACCCAGGGCCCCAGCTTCACCAGAAGCCCCGGTGACCAGGAGTCCGCAGCGGGCCCTCTAAGCTCTTTCCTGGCTTATTACCCGGCCCTTTCCCTCACCAGTTAATTGCGCTGACGTCTAATGACCACGTAGGGGCTGCCCTCCTGTCCTCATGCCGGTAGATAGACGTGAACGGAGGCTTCACAGGAGCGTTGTCTCAGGACTCGGCAACCGAGCCGGGCGGTCAGATCAGCGTCGGCTGTGAGTCGGGCGCGTGTACCGCTCCTGCTTGTGCCCGCGCCCTGCTGAGGCTGGGTGGCCGCCCTCCCCGGGGGTTCCAACGGCACCTTCGTCACTGCTGCCACCTCGCTGTTCAGGGCAGGCGGCTTGGTCAGGGACGCAGGCTTGGCCCCGGCTGCCCGCCTCCCGAGCCTGGGGCTGGGCCCCGCCACAGCGCCCACGGCTCACCCGGCGGATGGCGTAGCAAAGCCTCGTCCTGCTGGCGGAGGGGTCGGGAGCCCAAGCCGGTGCCTCTCCTGGATTTGGGTGGGAAAAGGGTAAACATTTGTCAGCAGCATTTTGCTCATCAGTGAAAATGACTTTATGCTGAAAATCCACAGAGTCAAAGCAGCCCGGCCAGTGTGGCTCAGCGGTTGAGCATCGACCTGTGAACCAGGAGGTCACAGTTTGACTCCCGGTCAGGGCCCAGGCCCAGGCTGTGGGCTCGATCCCCCGTCGGGGGCGTGCAGGAGGCGGCCGATCAATGGCTTTCTCTCATCATTGATGTTTCTCTCTCCCTCTCCCTCTCCCTTCCTCTCTCTGAAATCAATAAAAACATATTTTAATACATAAAACATTGATTTAAAAAAAAAAAAAGTAAAAGTACTTAAAATCATCTGGAAAGAAAACCCGTGTCCGCACAGAAACCTGGGCACAGACGTTCCCGGCAGCCTTATTTGTAGTCGCCAACACTTGGTGGAACCGGTGTCCTTCAGCAGGTAAATGGATAAAAAAACAGGGATGTAGCCGTATGATGGGATATGACCCGGTGATGAAAAGAAATGAGCCACCAAACCACCGCAGCCACGGAGGAAGCGAAGTGCACGTGATAAGTGGGAGAGCCGATCTGCAAAGGCTGTGTGCTGCCTGGTTCCGACTCTCGGACCTTCTGGAAAAGGCAGAACCATGGAGGCAGGAAAAGTCCGCGGCTGCCGGGAGCTGGGGGGAGAGGGGGAGAGCAGGGGGAGCACGGAGGCTGTTCCAGGCAGGTGGACACGTGTCCAAGCCCACAGGATGCACGTCATGAAGAAAGGCCCTCATGCAGACCGTGGACTCTGGGCGACGATGACCTGTCGGTGGAGGTTCACCTGTTGTGACACATGTTCCACCCTGGAGGGGGGTGTTGATAAGGGGGAGGCTGTGCATCGAGGGGGACAGGGGTGTATGGGATTCTACTTCCTGCTCAATTTTGCCGTGAACCTAAAACTGGCCTCAAAAATAAAGTCTATTCATTAAAATGAAACAAACTTCCGAACAAATGAGACTCAAGCCTAGAGCCAAAGGAAGCACCTGTCTCACCCGGAAGAAGACTTCAGATGCCACCCACTCAGCCACGTGGCCTCCAGCAGGGCCCCTGCCTGCGGGTTTGGCCCCGACCGTGGATCCCAGGCCGGCGTTCTGGGCAGAGGGGAGGGCGTGTTCTTTAGACAACGTTCCCGAGGGAGAGACCGTCCCAGCGGGTTCAAGCGTGGAGTTCGAACGTGAAAAACCCAGGTGCGGTTGCCGGAGGGTGGCCGCTGGCCCCCTCATGGCTGCCACGTGGCTCCCAGCCCCGCCCCCTGCGCCCTGCCCCACGGTGCTTCCTGACCCACCCCTTCCCCACGACAGAAACGCAGTCCTGATGGAAGGAAGTCCGTTCTTGGTGAACGAGGCTGGGGGCGCCGCATGGGGGGCTCGTGGGGCTCTGCGCGGCCCTCCGGGTGGGCCACCTTCGTGTGGGGGGTGGCAGTGACCTGTCCTCGCGACAAAATCCCTCAGAGCCACACAGGATGGAGGGGGCTTTTGGTGGCCAGAGCGGCCTCTCCCCAATTCACCTTCGTCACCTCCCTCCTGGGCTCACGGGTGGCACCTTTGGCCCATTTGAACTGTCCTGCGGCCCCAGGTGCACCTGCCTGGCTCCCGTGTCTCTCCCTCCAGGACGTCCCCCACCCAGCCCGCTTAGCAGGGTTGGGTGCCCGGCCCTTCTCCACCCGCTGGTTCGTTTCGTAGGCTCCTTGTCGCCGAGGGTGGCGGCTGCCTCTGAGCTCCAGACGCTTACACTCCTTACTATGGGGCTAGGAGAGCAGGAAAGTCCCCATGAAACCTTGTGGCCGGGATGACAGCGTAGGTGCGTCCACTAGGGGGTGAGCTGACCTCGTGCAACTCCAGGGAGGTGTCAGGGGACCGGGTGTTGATACCTGGAGGAACCTGAGAGCCGGGGCGGAGTGGGCAGCTTCCTCCAGCCTCGTGGCTCAGTCCCGCCTCCCCCGGGTCCCCCCAGGCTCCGGCCACAGCCGCCCCTCCCCTGCACAGTAACCTTATTTGCTATTTGCTGGTTTGTTGGCTGTTTCTTTTGCCACAATATAAGCCCCAGTTGAGCAGGACCTTATGCCCAGACTGCCCAGCCCCCTTTTCCAGGGGATGGGGGGACGACCTGTAGGTCGTGACCAGTTGAGAAATGATCGAACAGTCAGCAGCTGCGGAGGACGGTCCGCGGCACCCTCGGGTGCATGGAGAGTCCCGCCCGACCCACGGGAAGCAGCCTGCTGCCTCTGGCTTCTTGCACTTTATAATTTGGGACGATTTTAGGACCTGCGGGGTGGGGAGAACCACTCAGGACGGGAGTACCCACTTGATCTTTTTAAAAATATACATGTTTTTGTTCATTTCAGAGAGGAAGGGAGAGGAGACAGAGACAGAAACATCCATGATGAGAGAAGTTGAGGCGTATTGTCTGGCCGGTGTGGCCCAGTGGTTGAGCTGTGACCCGTGAAAT
Organism: Miniopterus schreibersii; assembly: GCF_964146895.1. Taxonomy (NCBI): domain Eukaryota; kingdom Metazoa; phylum Chordata; class Mammalia; order Chiroptera; family Miniopteridae; genus Miniopterus; species Miniopterus schreibersii. Next base: position 55,392,518 of record NC_138114.1, on the reverse strand, counting down.
AAGAGGTCACAGTTCGGTTCCGGTCAGGGCACAGGCCCGGGTTGGGGGCTCGATCCCCAGTGGGGGGCGTGCAGGAGGCAGCCGATCAGTGACTCTCGTCATTGATGTTTCTACCTCTCTCCCTCCCCCTTTCTCTCTCTCTAAAAAAAAATCAATAAAACCATATTTAAAAAAAGATTTGAGGTATAAGACAGGCGAGGAGTCCCTCTGGCGTGGCAGCTCAGGCTCCGTTTTAAAGGGTCCCCGTGTTGTTTACAGCCCTTGTTTGGGTCTGAACTTTGAGGCCTTTGGGATTGAAAAGCTGGAGGCCCCCACTCGGGAGAAACTCCCGGTCTAGGAGGAGACGGAGCTGCCGACTCGAAGGAGAGGAGTCGGACTCTTCCTGGGCCTCCTGAGGGTGGGGGCGTCAGGCCCGGGAAAACCGAGGGCAGCAGGAGGCGAGAGACGGACGGGAGGCGAGAGACGGACGGGAGGCGAGAGACGGACGGGAGACGAGAGACGGACGGGAGGCGAGAGACGGACGGGAGACGAGCGGACAGGAGCCAGCGGGAGGTTCTCGGAGGGGGGAAGAGCCGAGGGAGGTGTTTATACTCAAAGTTCTTGCTCTTAAGTAAACTCTCTCCATCGCCCCCAAACTGCGGTGACGATTCGCTGGTGAAACATTAGGTCAGCACTGGGCCGAGAGGAGCAAGTGGTTGAGGCTGGTCAGAGCGGGTGAGCCCGGGCGGCCCAGTGGGCGTAGGACGCTGGAGTTACCGAGGTCGGGGGAGCCGTGTGTACGTGAAGGCTGGAGGGCTCTCGGATCGTGCGTGTTCTGACGGCCCCTCCACCCTGCACCCGGGGACACTGGGTGTCCGTCTGTGACTTCGCTGTCCCTGCGGCTTCCTCCCTCCCTGAGCCGGGGTCTGGCCCCCAGAGGGGGAACGCAGGCCTCCCGGGCTCCCGGTCCGCGCCCCACCAAGCCACCCGCTCTGCAGGGTTAGGGGCAGTTGCCAAGCACGGTGGAGTCAGCTGCCGGCCCCGGGATCCTCGCCAGCATCCTGCCAGACTCATTGTTCTCACAAAACCGACCCCGTACTTTAAAAGAAAACCACGTCCGAGGAAACCAGAGGGGGGAGCGTTTCCCTCCCGGCCTGAGGACAATGGGCAGCCCCCCGGGCACAGCCGGGCATGCCCGCTGCCCGCCGCAGAGGGCCGCTGGGTTGCCATGGAAACAGCTTCCTGCTTGGAGCCCAGGGCATTTCCTTTGGCCTGACCGCAGCCCCCATTCCCTTTCTTCTGGACGGATATAGCCGAGCAATTTGGCAGGAGACCTGACCGCTGGATGTGGAACCTGTAACTTCTGGGAAGGAGAAGGGCCCGGAGACGTTGTCCTGGTCACTCTCAGGACACCACGTTTTCCACGGACCGGCTCTCGGCCGCCGGGCCCTTTCAGCCTCGAGGGGAATGGTCTGTAAGAGCAGTTAGGGTGGACGTCGTCTTTGATGTTTTCAAAGTCCCAAAGCCCTCCGTCCGTGTGTGTGCTGCGTTACAGGGGGCCGCTCGCCACCTGCCGGGCCCTTTCTACCCAGCATCTTCTTTAACCCCACACCACCTAGGACATAAATGTGGGTTATCCTGACCTGTGTGTAAGGAAACCAAGGCTCCGGGTTTGCGTGACCCTGAAATGCACTCACTCGGCCTGTCTTTCGTGGCTCGGCTGGAATGCCGGTGCAATTTTTAAAAAATATATATTTTTATTGATTTCAGAGAGAGGGAGACAGAGGGAGAGAGAGAGAAACATCAATGATGAGAGTCATGGATCGGCTGCCTCCTGCACGCCCCCTGCTGGGGATCGAGCCCGCAACCTGGGCCTGTGCCCTGACCTGGAATCGAACCTCGACCTCCTGGTTCACAGGTTGACGCTCAACCGCTGAGCCACACCAGCCGGCACGTCTTTGCGTCTAGAAAGCCGACCCCCTACCTCTCCCTCCGAGGGGCTCCCCCCCCCAGCCTGCTTCCTGGGCTCCCAGAGCTCTGCTTGTCCGAGGCGGCCAAATACATCTACCGGCCCCCTGTGGCCTCATCCCCCAAACCTGTGAATCTGTTACCTTACGTGGCAGAAGGGACTTTGCAGATGAGATTGAATTAAACATCTTGAGGTGAGGACATTATTCTGGACGATCCGGGTGGGCCAGTGCAGTCACCGGGGTCCTCCCAGGGAGAGGCAGGGAGTCAGGGAGAGAGAAGGGAGACTCGGCTGCAGAGCAGGGGTCCGGCCGATGCACTTGGAGAACAGAGGGGGGGCTGCAAGCCCCGGAGCACGGAGGCCTCGAGCAACTGGAAGCGGCCAGGAGATGGGTCCCCCCCGGCGCCCCCGGCAGGAACGCAGCCCCGCCCACACCTCGACCCATGTTGTACTCCTGCCCACCAGGACTGTGAGATAATGCGTTTGTTCTTACTTTAAGCCACGCTGCTTGTGATAACGCGGTACAGGAGCCACAGGAAACTAGGCCCGGGCTGCGTCTCTTCCCCTGCACCTGTGTCCGCCGGCCCAGCCAGGCCCGCCCGACACCCAGGCTGCGTCTGGAGCACTCGCTGTCCTCCTGAGGGTCCTGCCCCGTGGAAGGCAACACCAGGGCGGGCACAGCACGCCTCTGCCTCAGGAACACTACATCTCAGGCCTTTACGCGCTTAGAGGTCTCGGCTCAAAATCTCGCACAGAAGTGATGAGTAGCAATCAGGCAGTGACCAAGGCCCCGTCCTACAAAGGGAAACACAGGTGTGCTTAGTAAGCTTCTATGAATGACACTAGAAATAGGGGTCCTCTGGTTTTTAAGTGAACAACAGGAAAGATAAAAATTTCTTTAAATAATTTAGCTGTAAGTGAGAAAGACCAAGAAGTGGGGGCAGCCGGAGCCCCCAGGGGGCTGAAGGCCGGGGAGCATTGGTGAGAGGCTGGAGGAGGGATTAGGTGAAGCCGGCAGAGGCCAAGGGACTGGGAAGGGCCTGGGAAATGGCTCTAATCGCACCTGCCTCTGTGACTTGTAACCTCTTACCCTTGCCTTTGAATGGCTTACTGAACAAATTAACCACCTTTCCCAAAGTTAAAATGACCTTTATCTTTAGCCCCCAGCTCTGAAAAGAAGGGGGAAGGGGGACTGGGACTGTTAGCATTACTGTTCCCTGTACCAGGGTGGGGCTCGGCCCCAGGACATTGCTGATGGGCACCCTGCCCGGGGAGGGGACGGCCCTGCACCCAGAGAGGCCAACTACACTCCTCTAGGTGCAGTTCTCTAAGACCACCTGCCTCAGAATCCCCTGAGCGCCCACTAGGATTCCTAAGCCCCTCCCAGACCCCCTGATTCTGAGGCTACCTAAGATTTGAGAACACGTGTGATTTTTCTATTTATTGGACACAAGTTTTTCAAAATATTAACAATCCTAGTAGTTTATGAACTTAATTTGCAGGAAGTTTGGGTCCTTAGAACACCTGGGTTGGACCAACCGATTCTTGTGATCGATTTTCCTTTGAGATTTCTGTAGAGTACAGAACAGTCCAGATAAAAGGTAGCTCCTGATTGTCCTCTATTAACAATTATTAGGAGTAACAGCAGGTGTTTTATGGCTTCTCCAGCATGCGTCAGTTCCGCTAAAGGGAAATTTATTATCCTACCTGTTCAACAAGTCACATAGATCAGTGTACCACCGATGGTACCATGTGCGGCTGTTAGGAGCCTGATGTTTGAAAAATAGAGGCTGGTGGACTTTGCCAGGAAAACTTTTGGGAACCAGAGTCACCCATAAGCCACTTTCCTGCAGTCCAAGCACATAGTAACCTAAATGTCAGTAATTAGGTGGATTTATGACAGTGGAGCAATGAGAACTAATCTGTCTACGGATTAATTTGTGCTGTGGATTACTGGCATCGTCTAAACGGTGTGGAAACACCATAAATGATTAACCGCAGTGTGAAGGAGGACAGGCTGGGTGATGTGCCTGAGGCATCCCACGCCAGGGGCCTGGGGTGATGTCCAGGTTCATTTCATACGAAGGAGACCAGCTGGGTTGGGCAGTTCCCGGGCAGTCGGGCTCCCCAGGCACCAGCCCCGGGTTTGTGGTCAAAGATGTGAGCTGCTCGTGACAGTGAACGGAGGACAGTGAGTGGTGGGCTCTCAGAACTGACCTTGGGAAGGAAGGTCAGGAAGGCCCGACGCTTTAACTCGTCGGACATCACAGAGCCACGCGGAGCGCTGCTCGGGTCTAGAATCCCACGATACTTTCAAAATTACTATTTTTTTTAAAGCCATTTGCAAGTATGAATTTAGGTAAGAGATCATAAAATACATTTTTATAATACACACAAGAAAAAACACATTCATATGAATAAAAGATACGATGACAGGAGGCGACAGGATTCGGTGTTTATAAATGAGATCATCATCAACAACTAGCAATTCAGAGAAGAAATTCAAAGTGTACTTACAAGTTTGAGACCATGCTTTACAATACTTTATATCAAAAAAGTAAATAAAGTATTAGGCTTTTAAAGAAATACATTTCTTAATGGTTTTTTGACCTATTTCATAACAGTTTCTAGACACTGTCATATATGACATGAAAAGTAAGAAGCCAAGAGCTTTAGCAAGTGAAATATTAGTCCATAGAAGCTTGTGAGAAAATTACTACTTTAAAAAAATATATATCTTTATTGATCTCAGAGAGAGAAAGGGAGAGGGCGGAGGAGAGACAGAAACATCAGCTGTGAGAGTCACTGATCGGCTGCCTCCTGAACGCCCCCTGCTGGGCCTGTGCCCTGACCTGGACTCGAACCTCGATCTCCTCGATCTTAGGTCTCAGTCGCTGAGCCACCCCTGGCCGGGCAGAAAATTACTATTTTGAATGTGCTTCTGGGGAGACCAAGTATGTAAAACAGATAAAGGAGAGAGTGAATTCACAGCACAGCGAAGGGTTTGCAGCCGGAGCCAGTGGGAGGGAGGCGGGGCTCTGGAGGCAAAGAAAACCCGGCTCAAGCTCTCAGTCCCGACTTTACTTCATCTCTAAAATGGGCCAATAAAGCCAGTTCCTGGGACTGTCCTGGGCGGTGAGACTGTGTGACAGGCCAGCCCTGATGCTGGTCCTCACGGAGTGAAGGTGACAGCCGTGACCTTCGGCACTGTAATCAGTCTTCAGTCGGCCCCTTAAAACATTTAGAGCATTGATTTGTGCCTAGTTTTTATTTTTATTTTTCTATTTTTTAAATATATCTTTATTGATTTCAGAGAGAGGAAAGAAGAGGTAGAGAGAGAGAGAGAAACATCAATGACGAGAGTCACCGATCGGCTGCCTCCCGCACGCCCCCTGCTGGGGACCGAGGAGCCTGCAACCGGGGCCTGTGCCCTGACAGGGAATCGAACCTCGATCTCCTGGATCCTAGGTCGACGCTCAACCGCTGAGCCAGGCCTGGCTGGGCTTTTGTTTTTTTTTAATTAATTTTAATCCCCACTCGAGGATATTTTTTTCATTGCTCTTTCAGAGAGTAGAAGGGAAGCATCGATGTGAGAGAGAAACATCGACGGGTTGCCTCTCGCTCAAGTGCCAACCAGGGGCCGGGGATCGAGCCTGCAACCCAGGTACATGCCCTCAGCCAGAATCGAAGCCGGGACCCTCCAGTCTGAGGGCCGACGCTCTACCCGCTGAGCCAAACCGGCCTGATTTTCAGAACTGTACTGATTACATAAAATACATCTCACATCCTCATTTTCTTCCCAGGAAGGAGCGTGAAATGTTTTACTCACCTCAGTGGCCACCTTCCCTCCCACAGTTGCCTGGGGGCCATTCCTTGTCCGTGGTGAGCGCCACCTGCCTCACGGTTGAACTGAGCTGAATTATAAGCTTTGGCAGAGCGATCGGGACAGAGGGTGGGAACCTGGGTGTTTCACCCCCGAGCAGACCGCAGAGGAACAGCGGGCCCGAAAAGAGCCAACAGAGACTATCAAGTTCACCTGTTTACCTGTAATCACCATGTACAATGGTTCTTTGAAGCGTGTGCTCCAGGGCATCAGAGCTCCTGGCACTGAGACCTTGGGAATCTGTCTGGGCTTCTCCCTTTTTTTTAAAAAAATCAGATTTTGCTGCAGACATCTTTGGGGGCTTCTGGTTTAGGCTCTGGACTTGATTTTAACAACAAGAGGATAGCTCGAGACTCTTGGTAACCTTAGCGCCCTTTGTTTCCGTGGGAGATGGCAAGTGCCTCCCCCCCGGGAGAGCACCTGGCGCAGGGGTGGGGAACTCCGGCCTGCGGGCCGTAATCATTTGGTCTCGTCCTTCCTATGTAACCGCAGATGGGACTCGAAATTCAATAAACCTGGGAGCTTTTTTCATAGCTAATTTTTAAGTTCATAATTTTAGGTGGGCCCCGAATGATGTTATAAACACCCACATGGCCCTTGGCAGACAAAAGTTGCCGTACCCCTGATACAGAGGATCACGCCGTCGGACGCATCTTCCCCAAAGTCCCTATAAGTGACGTTTGGAGCCTTTTCTTCTTCGAGCTCCTGCCGGACTCTAGATGGGAAACTCCCCTGGAAAGAGGCTCTGAGTGGTGACGGGGCTGCCAGGGAACTGCCTGCAGTGCTCGGGGCCGAGATCGTGGGAAATGTTAGAAACCTTCCTTTCCTGCTCCCTAAACTTGATGCCATTTTTTTCTTTCTATGTCTTTATTGATTTCAGAGAGAGGAAGGGAGAGAGAGAGAGAAACATCAGTGATGAGAGTTGTGGATCGGCCGCCTCCTGCGCGCCCCCCACTGGGGATCGAGCCACGACCCGGGCACGTGCCCTGACCGGGAATCGAACCCTAATCGCCTGGATCCCGGGTCGATGCTCAACCGCTGAGCCACGCTGGCTGGGCTGATGCCATTAAAAAAAAAAATCCTCACCTGAGGACATGTTCTTATTGATTTTGGGGGCGCAGGGGGGAGATGTGAACCCAACATGATGCTGCCTAAAATATAACGTTCAAAACAAATTTCGAAAAAGTACCAAACGACAGGCTTAACTGAACATCCGGCTTTTCCCGAATCCCGTCATTCCCTGTGTGTGCCCCTACCGCTCACCTGCCCAGGTGTTATTTGGGGCAGAGGGGGCGTCCCGGCCAGGGGAGGGCTGAGGAACCGCGGACACGGCCAGGCCAGCCGTCCTGGGTCTGCAGGTCTCGAGGAAAAGAGGGAACTTGCCGCAGCGCGGGGCAAAGTGCCTCCCTCTCCTTTTTGGGCAGTTCAGCAGCCTTGATTCTCATGACTTGTGACCTTTATTTCCCACGGGAAAGGGTGACTAAGAGCAGCGGGACCTCGTTCTTCGGATGTCTTTCCAGATGCGTAGATTTCACCATCTGCGGTGGGTCAGAGAGATGCTCTACCCGGAAGGCTGAGGGGTGGGTAAGGCGGCTTCTCGGCGAGCCCCTTCTTGTCCCCAAGTCCCCGGATATTACACATCTGTGTCTGTGATGAACACGGGGCGGCCAGCAAGCCCCGACCAGATGTCCTAACAGGCACCGAAGGGCACACCCTGGAGCTCCGAGTGTTAATTCACAAGCTCCCGATGACGGATGACTGCCACACTCAGGACACATCCCGAGGCAAAGAAAATCAGAGTGGCAGCCACGTGGGAGTCTGTGCCGGAGATGCCCGGGAGGGGTCCCGGCCCCAGGCACATGCCAGAAGGAAAGTCATCGGGAGGAGTTGGGCAGGTACCCATGGGGTGGGTGGGTTTCGGCCTGGCAGCCAGGCCGGGGGTCTGCAAGCCGAGGCTCCTTGGCAGGACCCTGTCTGACCCCGAGACCAGGCTGCCTAGACAAGGAGCCAGCTGGTGAGGTGAGAAAGGAGGTCCCGAGAGCAAGCGAGGCACACAGGAGGCTAGGGGACCTGCTCCTTGAGCTCTAGGGCGCACCACAGAGGGGGGGGGCTGGCCAGGAAGGGCTGGGAAGGGCCAAGGCCCAGGCACGGAAGAGTAGACTGTGAGCCCCACTTGGCGCGGTGACAGCCAGGTGGTGGGGGACTTGAGCAATCCGAGTTGGCAGCAGGAGCAGGAAGCTGCCCCTTGATTCCTCAGCCACAGTCGCTGGCACACAAAAAGCCCTGAGGTAATCTGCCCCTTGTACCCTCTGCGGTGACAGCGGGGACGGGGGGAGCGAGATGGATACTCATTAATAGAGCGTTTGCTCACACTGACCCCAGGTGCCCCCCGCCCTAGAGTGGCCTGTGTGTTCCCACCTTCCCGCCACTCGTGTCCTGCAGGGAACTGGCAGGAGGACAAGCCGCTCGCTGCCCCTTTCCCGGGAGGCCTTTCAGAAGCAGAGTGACCGGTGGGGGTGGGAGCTGCTGGCCCTGCTCCTTTGAACTTTGGGGGGTGGTTTGACTTCCTGAGGCTGTGTTTTCTCATCTGGGAAATGGGGGGAAGGAGAATAAAGACGGATGTGAGTGTCCTCGGAGGTCCTTGCTGGTTCTGGGGGCCCGTGACTTAAGGGCATCTTAACTGTGGGAGCGGCACTTTCCGCACCCGGAGGTGAGGGGTGCCGAACGTTTTGGTGAAGGAGCTGTACCTTCCTGTGGGTTCAGACTGGCTGCTCCCGCTCCTCTGTTTCAACCCAACCAATTTGCCTCTTTAATTTCCATTTCTCAGCCAAAATGGAAAGAAAAGTTGCACTTAAACTAGAAAGTTAAAGAAAAGTAAACTAAAACCTTTGAGCAACCCGGTGCTTAAGAAGCCTGCTTTACCCCCAAATCACTAGAAATGATTTGCAATGCACAAGAGGGGCCCTGCCGGAGCCCTTTAATAGCCGGTTTCCTTCCCCCAGTTCCCCGGGTTCCAGTGACACAATGTTACTCGTGAAGTATCCAGAGCAGTTCTGTCGTGCAAGGAAACAATGTAACCAAGATCCTTGCTGGGGCCTCTCTCCTTTGGGAAGAGCTGGGAACGTGGGAATGACCGGGAGCCATTCATTTCACTATTTTGTGAACTATTTAAAAGTTGTATTTGTCCTTAAAACATCTGCTTGTATAATGGATACATTGAATAAGCATAGTCCAAGCACAGTCCAAAATGCAAGTTGATGTTTTTTTCTTTGCCCCTTTAAAATGTAGTCACTGGGGGTATCTTCCCCTGAGCTACCGTCCCTGCGAATCACAAATCAGAGCTTTTGGGCTGCCTGCTGGGGGCCGGGGAGGCCTGGGCACCGAGCCCAGGGCCTTGGACTCTAGGGTGGCCTACTGCCCCGTGAGCTGCCGGCCTGGGCAGGGAGCAGGCCGCACAAGACCTGCTTCTACAAAGCCACAGGGATGGGTAGGTGGGGAGGACAGTATCGGTCAACCACGGGATTCGGGAAGGACGAGGGTCGGGGAGGGGGGACTTGAGACCACCCAGGGAGAGCCTGGGAGCAGGTGCCATCCCAGGGGCAGGAGGGCCCCTCAGGGATGATGGGTTTGACCTCATCAACGCCGGGGAAGGAGAGGCTATGGCAGGTTGGATTGGACTGAGAAAAATTAATGTGGAATTCCTTCCCTCGGAATATCACGGGGCAGTTTAACACCATTGCCTGTCATAAAGGTACAAATGCATTATCCTTAAAAACTTTCTTTTGGAAGGTGTGTTTTACAAAATAAAGTAAAAGGCAGTTTTTCCTGCTATAGTTAGCCCTTTTCATAAAATAGTTCCATTATAAAATTCAAAGGGCCCCAGAAATTAAATTTTGATCATTTGTTGCAGCAATTTGTTGGTAAGACTGTTTTAAATCTAAACACAAATGATAGCTCGGGTTATACCTTATTTTAACTCGCTCTGGCTGCTGCTCTGTCGGACATTGGACACGTCTCTGAAGTGGATGTGATCAGACACCCGCTAGATCTGGGGTCTTCACTCCCAGAAATAACAAGGACCTTCCCGTCAGCCTCTGCAAGGCCCAGCAGGAGCCCTAAGCCACTGTCCATCCCGGCAAATCCAGGCAGGGCTGGCTTCCGAGCCTCCTGGTGCAGATCCCCCCAGACACAGCATGGGCAGCCTGTGTACTGCTGGTAATTTCGCTTTTTACCTTTTAAATAGAAATATTTATACAAATAAAGTTCAAAACAATCAGTGATTTTCTAGTTATCAAAAAGCAACGTGGCCCTGGCCCGAATGGCTCCGTGGTTAGAGCGTCGTCTGGCGCGCCAAAGGGTCTCAGGTTTGATTCCCCGGGTTGTGGGTTCGCTCCCCGGCCCCTGGCCAGGGGAGGCAACCAGCCGATGCGTCTCTCTTGCATCCACGCCTCTCTCTCTTTCTCTCTCCCCTTCCCTCCCTTCCACTCTCTCTGAAAAGCAATGGAAAAAATATCCTCAGCTGAGGATTAGCAAACAAATAAGTGCCGTGTATTGTAGGTGAAGACTTGTAAATATCTAGGCACTGCCAGGTGCCTTCGCATTAATCCTTTGCCAGCATCAATCTAACTCTTATCTGTTTCCCAGAATGAAGCTTATAAAGGTGCTCGATTTCACCAACACCCCTTTTTAGTAACCGCGCGGCTCTGAGGTCTCCAGCGCTTGTCAGGTCTGATTCTGCGGCCTCAGAGGTGCCAGGTGCTTTCTGTCGGTTTTGTTCCAAAGTGCCAGCGATTTTCCCTCCAGCTGGATTGTAAATTCCTTCGCGCAGGGGTGTCCTTGGTCTTCCCGGTAGCTTCCCAGACCCCTGGCGCAGTGCGTCGGGTGTGGCTGTGCTCAGTAAACCAGTGTGCACCCTCCCGCGCCCCAGTCCAGACACAGTCGCTTCTTGTTCTGTTTCTGTCAAGAAACTCATCTCTCCCCACTCTCCTCCTCGACACGCCGCCAGGGCTCCCCACATCCCACAGAATTAGACACGGAGCCCTCCCTGAGCTAAGACCGCTGCTCGCACCCCAGGCCGCCTTTTTGCTGCTGGACCCATCTGAGTTTCCTCCCAGTTTGCAGCCAGGTGGCCACGCTCAGAGCTGGTCCCTCTCAGGTCCCACGCCTGGGTGTGCATCAAAATCACCTGGGAGCTCATGAAAATCACCTGGGAAGTTTAAACAGGCAAATCTCCAGGCTCAAGCCCAGCTTAGTGAACCCCAGCTTAGTGTCTCAGGGTCCCGGGGTTGGGGCCCAGGCATCTGCACTTCAAACCAGCGTCCTGATGACTCCACCCCACCCAGCACAGCACAGGCCTCTGACGTGGGAGTCGGTCCTGAGCCCCATCAGCAGCCTGCTGTTCCATGCGACTCAGTGGAAATTTAACGAGCCGCTACCCTGTGGGAGTTTCTATGGGACAATGAAGGCAGCTTCCAGTGGGGCCCTGAGAAAGCAACTTCTTGCCTCTCCATCCCCAGGGAGGGCCCTCCTCACCCGGGGCCCGGACAATGGAAGCAAGGTGGTTTCTGGTTCAACCAGGAGGCCAACTTAGAAAAGCCTGGCTCTCTTATCGACCCTTCTCTAGTCGCTTTCTTTCCAGCTTGCTACCTCGAAGGCAGTGGTGATCAAGGAGTCCCAACGTGATAAACCACTGGAAATCTGTAAGGAGGTGGCGGAGAGGAGAGGCTCTGTGCAGGAGGCAAGACAGAGCGGGGAAAGAACTGGAGTGAGTCTCCTGCTTGAAAGAGACAGGGTGGAAGCCCCTGCCATGCCCCGGCACTCTCGGTAAGAGGGACGGGATGGGTGCTGGCAGGCTTCCCAGAGGGGCCCCTACACAGGGCCCCTGCACCCACGTCTCGGGAGTGACCCAGAGGTGGTGGAGGGCGTGCACCCTGGCCTAGGGTAAGAGTGCTCCTCCCGGGGGCTGGCTCTCCCGGCCGGGGGGCTCTCCTCCCTGCTGGCTGGACCCCCCGGTGCTCATCTCTGAGCCTGAGGAGAGGTCTCCTGTAAAGCTGCAGAAAAGCATGTTGATCCAATTTCATCCACTGAAATGGTCGCTCAGGGGTCTCCTGGGGGATGTGCATTTGAGCGGGTACACACACATATACACACACGCGCACACACATACACACATGCACACACACAGTACACACATACACACATGTACGCACGCACACACATACACACATGCACACACACAGTACACATGCCTGCGCACACACACATATACACACACGCACACGCAGCACACACATACACACATGTACGCATACACACATGCACACACGTACACATGCACGCGCCCACACACATGCACACACCTCACACACACGCACACGCTCTGGGCCTCGTGTTGTAACAAGGAAGAAGGAAATATGAACAAATATGATAAAATATCTCTCACTCAAGGAACTAGCTTGCGAGTGAGTGACAGCCCCGTGGCAGCCACGTCTGGTTCCTGCCCGCTGGTCTCACACAAGGGCCCATTCTGGCCGCGCTGCTCTTGAGCGCTGCTGACCCCAGGCGCACTTTTGTCTCCTTTGGTTTGGCTGAGAGCTGCGTGATCGTCACCGCCTTGCGTCCCTTCCTTTGTTCCAGTTTCTTTGGGTTTAGAGTATCTGTAGCGGTTTCTTTCTTTCTTTCTTTCTTAAATATATCGTCGTTGATTTCAGAGAGAGGAAGGGAGAGGGAGACAGAAACATCAATGATGAGACAGTTGTCATTGATCGGCTGCCTCCTGTACGCCTCTGACTGGGGATCGAGCCCACAACCCTGACTGGGAATCGAACCCCGATCTCCTGGATCCTAGGTCAATGCTCAACCGTGAGCCACACCCGGCCAGGTGTCTGTAGCGGTTTCAATACCACCCGGCAAGGCCACGGCAGAGACTGACTGACTGTGTGTGTATGAACAAGGCAGGGGATTCGAACCATTTCCGGAGCCCGACGTGAACCAGTTCCCCAGAGTGGGGGGCCACAGTGAAGCTCCCAGGTCCCCAGGGCTGCACCTGCCACCTGAGTTCACCTTGGGACACAGCAGGCTCTTCAGCCAACGCAGATGACATACGATACTTTTTTAAATAAAAAGCTTTCCTTTTGGGTGATGGGTGTCCTTGGGGTTTCTGCAAGTGGCCCATGTTGCTTGCAGTTTAGAGCCCCCACCCCCAGAGTCAGAAAGAGGGGCTGGGCAGAGGTGGCATCTCCAAGGCGGGCCTGGGGGCCCGATGGGGACCCTGCTGGGCTCCTGCGGAAAGCTGGGCTCTCCTAGGTTTTCCTCCGATTTGGGTCATGGTGAAGTGCGGAGGGCCCCAGCCCCGGGGTGATCAGACTGGGTTGGCGTCTGGACCATTTGCCACCAGTTTCAATGCCCCTGGGATGCCCCCTGCTCTCCTCTGCTCCGGCTTCCTCGCCTGCTGTGCGGGTGTTTCACTGGCGGGAAAGGCCCAGGGTCCTGTTGAAGGAGAGAGAGGGAGGTGGGCAGGTTCCACCCCTGAGGGGCGGGGGCACAGCGCCCCCAGGACGGGAGGGGAGTGGCTGACTCTTAGACTCCAGGACGGGTGTGACCTGGACGCGTCTGCCCTGCCAGGTGCTCGGTCGTCCTTGATCGCAGTGCTTCCTGGTGGCATGTTTGTCTTCTGTTCACCCCTTTACGTTTGTCCCTGTCACGGGGAAAGGTGCTGGGATGGGGACAAGGGGCCGTCCTCCAACGCAGGGTCCCCTTTGGGTAGACACTGACCCACCCCCAGCCCCGTGGACCACAAGGCTTCTAAGTAACTGAGCTCCAGTCTCTTGATTCAGCAGAAAGACCACCCGACGCTGCTGTTCTGAGCAGCCTGACTCGATGGGCACGGTCGTGAAATGGACCGAATCGGCTTGGCCCACGTCCGCCACGCTCTGGTCGGGAGGTGGCCTGCGTGACAGTGTCCCATGTCCCTTACCTGCCAGGGGACACACATCTGGGGTTTGGGGGACAGTCATGACAACAAGCATTTAGACGTGCCCAGGACAGTCCCTGATGCGGAGACTTCCCAAGAAGGGCCGACGACAGGCTTTGAAGTCTCGGTGGCAGTTTCCGTGGACACCTTCCAGCTCCCTGGTCCCCATTCTGTGCTCCCCAAACACACTGTTGGTGTAGAATTTGGTCTCAAGCCGACTAACTCTGGAGCCAAAGTGCACTCCTGTGAATGAATAAATCGATCGCCTGGCTCACCAGTTCGTGTCGGCCGAGTATAAGCAGCGTAGCTGGGCCTCCTAGGCCCCGATTGCCCTGGGGCGGCTTGGACGTGAAGAGGCTAACGCTCCATCGGGCTGCCATCCCTCCCGAGGCCCCGGAAGCAGCTGTGGCCGCCCTCCCCTAGCCCGCCCCCCCCCGCTTCCTTCACTTGGTCGCAGGGGTTCCCTTCACTCTCGGGGGTTCCCTGCTCAAACCCCCTGGGAGGGAGTCGCGGACACACTGGGGAGGGTGGTGGGGAAAGAGCACTGGCCTCCAGTCCCTGCCCTGTGAAAGGAGGGGTTGCCCCCCTTAGGGAATTCTCAGTTCTGCCCACAGGCTGCCCCGTAGGGGGCACGGTGGGGTTGGCGAGGATGGTAGGGACGGGGCAGGAAGGCGGCTGAGCCGGCCGGGACTCTCCCCACCAGGACCAGAGCGCTGCTGCTGGCCTGCTTTCTATTTGGGGGCTTCCCCTGAATTTCAATTCAGGGAAGGGTTCCGCTGCTTAAAAAAGCCGTAGGACGTTGGTCCCTCAGATCACAGGTTTCGAGTGTGGATTTCCGTGAGACGTGACCTGTGTGTTGCACGGCTTGCCCACCACCCAAGGTCAGGTCCTCCGTCACCGTGTCCGGCCCCCTGTGCCCTTCGCTGCCCCTCACCCTCCCCTCTTTGTGCTGTGAGTCCTGTTTTTCGTACCTGTTCATTGTCTCTGTTCCGTGTCCCACGTGAGTGAGATCTCAGGGTTCTTGGCTTTTTCTGACTCCTGTCGCTTGGCGAGATCGCCCCGGGGTCCGTCCGTGTGGTTGCAAACGGCAGTGTTTCATCTTTCCTGCGGCTGAGAGTGCTCCCCGAGTCCATCCCACAGCTGCTCTGTCCAGGCCTCTAGCGAAGGACACTTTGGTTTCCTCCGTGTCTTGGCCACCGTGAGTAACGCTGCGGTGAACGTGGGGGTGCATTGTCTTTGCAAATAAATGTTTTCAAATTTCTCAGGTAGACGCCCAGGAGAGCTTCCTGTTGTTGATTTTTTGTTAATCTTCAACCCAATGATGTATTCTTTTTAAAAAATTATTTTTTGCCTCTTTAATTGAGTCATATCCCTAATTAGCTTGAGGGTGGTGTTTTTTGTCGTTGTTGTTAATCCTCCATTGATTTTTTTAGAAACTAGAAAGGAGGGGGAGAGGCACAGAGAGACACATCGATGTGAGAGAGACACATCGATCGGTTGCCCCCCGCACGTGCCTGGGCCGAGGCCGGGATGGAGCCTGCAACCCAGGTGGGGGCCCTCGGCTGGAATCAAACCCGGGACCCTTCAGTCCGTGGGCCGAGGCTCTAACCCCGCACCGAGCACACCGACCAGGGCGCCGTCCCCGTTTTCCACGGCGCGGGGCCAGCGTGAGGATGCCCTGCCAGGACAAACCAGCCCAAAGAGAAGGTTTTCCCCGTTGGCACCGGCCCTGTATTTGCCCAGGAGCCCACATCCTGCTCTGCCCCAAACCTTGGGGTGACTTCCCACAAGTTCACTCAGATTCTCCAGGATTGAGGTCAAGCCTACGGTCAGGGGCGTTGGAGAGTCTTAGAGGCTCACCCAGCAGGAAGTTGGAAACTGTATCACTGATGTCAGATCACTCCCAGGACAATCAGCCTAACACACCTAAATTGTTCCTGCAGATTAGCCATTAACGGTTAGCAAAGGTCCTTCCTTTATATTGATTTATGGCAGCAATGGAAAGAGAATACCCCTGGGGACACGCCTCCTTTCAGCTAGGGGCCTATAAATATCAAGGTATTTTTATTCAAACCGAGAAGAACCCAGCAAAATGGGGATCTCCAGGGTCATCCTTCAAATGTGTCTTTTGCTGGGTCGAGTTCTGTCTTCAGGTATGATTTAGCTCATTACTGTATGTCTCCATTTCACTGCTGCAGATCCAAACTGGCAAATGGTATCGACTTGTCGCGGGCACCAGGCTTTCTGTCTCCTGAGGGGGCTTTTGTATGGAGGAGGAGGCAGTTCTTTGCGGACGGTTGTATTTTGAAGGAATGGCTCTTTGCTGTTTTGTTTCTGGCTGAGAAATGGCATGGTTGTGCTTAGAAGAGGCCAATCACGATGGTGACGCTTTCAGCGAGTCCCTCAACTGAGGCGATGACTGAAGGGTCGTAGAGAAACGCCTGAAGCTAAGGAGCCGTGGATGTGTCTGTGAAGAGGCCCCGAAATGTGGCCGCAGGTTGCTGCGCTGTGAAAGGGGGGACACTGCTCCCCTAAGCGCCCATCCCGCGACTCCTCTCTGCAGGGGCCTCCGCGTGGTGATTACAGCCGAGCACAGACACGGTCGCCAGGATCCCCGCTTCCGGCCTGTCACTCGCTGCTGTCGATAAGGGACGGCAAGCTCAGTAGCTCAGCATGTCTCCGTGTGCTTAGGGTGTCAGGTAGTAAAATGCACATGAGAGAGTCATGGGCAGATCTGGGTGACCGTGGACGCTTGGTGTCACTTTATGGAGATACCGAGTGAATGGAGATAAGCCCGCATGCTGCTTGTTCCCCCTCTGTCTCCATCTCTCTGTCTCTGCCTCGGTTTCTCTCTCTCTCTCTCATCCATCCGGCATCAGTCTCTCACCGCCCTTCCTTTCCTCTCCCCGCTGTTAATTCATTTCTTTCTCCCTTCTCTCCCACCCCTCCTGCCCTTTCTGATGTGCTTTTTGGGACAGTCACGAATTTCAGAAGACAGGGCAAAACCATCCTAATTTCCAGGTAACTTCTAGCACTCTCGCGCCCGCCCCAGGCTTTAGGTCGGGGGCACGTGGGAATTCTGTATCAGCGCTGCAGCTTTCCTGTAGCTCTACAGGCTGCTTCAGAAACATCCTTAACTCCCCTTGGAAACATTTCCTCAAGGTCAATGTTTTGCAAAATGAGAAAGTAATAATTTCTTTCCAACTAATTCCTACCAAATTGGTCATTCTTGGGCTTCTGCTTCCCACGGTCTATCCGGGGTTTGGCAAAGATCAATGCCTTACAAAGAAGGGGGAAACCTAACGGAGGGACTTTTAGGCATCGAAACTGTCATTAATGAGGGTGACAGTCAGGTCAGGGGAGACGCCTCTTCATTGGCCTGAGACAACCGGAAGCCCCCCTCGGAGCTTGCTGTCTTGTCCTTACGAGTTACTTTAAGGGGCCGTTTATTCAGTGTCTCTCCTTCCTGGGGGCCCACGTTAGCCCACGTCGTCTGCCCCTCTGCCGGGCTCACGTCTGCCCGGACTGCCTGGTACAGCGCCAGGAAACCTGTGTGACCCTCTGCTGGACTCCTGGGCACCCCTCCGTCGGAGCCTCCAGGTCCCGTTCTCTGATCCTTTACCTGGACGCCTCACCACTAGAGCAAATTCCCAAAGGAGGCATCCTGTGCTTCCAGCACTCCCCTGCCAGCTGGAGTCTAGCATGCAGTGGGCACAAAATGCACGGTCGCTGGACAAATTGTTGGCTCTCTGCTGAATCTGTTACGTTTCCCTACATTGGCTGCAAGGCAGCTGTGCGCAAACTCTCTTGCACAGCCGGCTCCTCTGGAGGGTGGTTGAACACACAGTAGGGCACCCCCTGTGGAGCTCTTATCTGTAAGTCTGGGGAAGGTCTGAGAACCTGCGTCTGTGGCAAGTTCCTGGCTGCTGCTGCTGCTTCACGGAACCCGCTTTGAGAACCATGGCTCTAAGAAGGGCTCTTTTCTAATGTGACTGAGACAGCTAGTTGGCTGGTTACTCAAAAATGTTGTTTAAAATAGGATATGTGCACATTTTATTTATTTTTATTTTTAAAAATATGTTTCTATTGATTTCAGAGAGAGGGAGGGAGACAGAAACATCAATGATGAGAGTCACTGATGGGCCGCCTCCTGTGCGCCCCCTGCTGGGGATCGAGCCCGCACCCCGGGCCTGTGCCCTGACCGGGAATCGAACCCTGACCTCCTGGTTCATGGGTCGACGCTTAACCACTGAGCCACACCAGCAGGGCAGGATATGTGCACATTTTAAATGTTTCATTTTAACTTAAAACATACAGATACGCTTTGACTCACCCCTTCATTGCTGCAGGCTCCCCTTCTACAGGTCCCGCCCCAATTACCAGCCTGGCTGCCCGGCAGCCTTGAGCGCCAAGGGCTGAGCCTTCCAGGCCCCAGCGGACCCTTCCTTTGTCCCCCCTTTTCAGCGGTGCCTTGTGCAGCCGGGGAATAGTCCCTATTTGCCAAGCGAACTGACAGGCCCAGGGAACCCTCTAAAGTGCAGCCCCCTCGTTGCTCCTCTTAGAAGGGGGTCTGGCCTAATGCTTGTTTTTAGAGGACCTCTCAGTTAGCCTTTTTTCTTTGCATTTTCAGTAATACCAACGACAGAAGACGTGACGGAAACCGCTTTCAGGAGGACAGGTATGTCAAATGGTAACCAAACTCTGGGGCTGGGTGGCAGTGGGGCCCAAGGCCGCCCACGAGGACCAGGGGTTGGGGGGCTGCTGCGAGAATTCTGCCGGTTTAAATACAGGACAGGAAGGACGGCCGCCGATGGGGTCCACCCGGACCTCCAGCCACACCTCTTTGCTAGGCTCTCTGCCCCCCTCACCCTAGGCTGCCTCACTGGGTGTCCAGCAGAGACAGAGAGCAAGTGGGGACGGCAGCGTCTAACTGAGGGTCTCTGGATATAATCACCGGTTTTTTCTTTTCTAGAGTTTTTTACAAGTCTCCCCGAAGCTGCTTCGAATGCCTCTGCTTCAGCCGGCGCTTCAAATGGTAACGTCTGGCTCCTCCCTCGTCCGGTCGTGGTCCCGCCTGTGCAACAGTACACTCCGCGGTCTGGACCAAACAGTTACAATGTTACAAAAGCACCCCCAGGAGGGAGGGGAGGGAAGTGGCCAGGAGCGGCTGCCTGAGCGCAAACCCGCCCCAGGCACTGGCGAGCCCGCTGGTCTCAGGTCACCTTCCTGGGCCTCAGTTTCCCCGCAGGGCTGTTTTCAGGAGGAACTGAGGTGATACACGTAAAGCTCTCGAATGTGATCTGAGGTTCCCGTGTTAGGAAATGCTCAAAATCATCTGCCACCGTTTCGCTTAAAAATTGACGCCCTCGGGCCTGGCTGGCGCGGCTCAGTGGTTGAGCGTTGATCCATCAACCTGGAGGTCACGGTTTGATTCCCGGTCAGGCCACTTTCCCTTCCTCTCTCTGAAATCAATAAAAACATATAAAAAAAACCCCTCGGCACCCTCGGGTGTATGTGAGGGGGAAGGGATGTGGCCGTGTGGAGTTTTGAGGTGCAGGGATAGAGGCATCTTAGGAGCTCTCTCATTGACCCTGGAACATCCATTGCTCTGCTTTCTGAGTGGGGAGCAATCCCCTGCCACAGTGCTGGGCACCCGATGGGCACTCCCATTGGGGGAGGGGATGCCTGGGCGCAACTAGGTTTTTGTGGTTGGAACTGGATTTGAGAGCTCAGGCCAGAGGCAGGAGTGGGACCTGAAGGTGACGCTGCCACGGAGACCCTTAAGTCACAAGGGTGGTCAAGCTCCACTGAGGAGGCAGGACGTTTAGCTTATTACCTGCGAGCAGTCGGTTTCATTGTCCTATCTTTCCCGAATCCTCGGTCACTGTGAGGGGCTCTGACTCTCATGCAGGCCTGACACCTTGTCCCTCAGAAGGGGCAGACGGGGACATCTCTGTCTCCCTCTCGATTTGGCCTTGAGCCCGGGGAATGGAGGGTCTGTGTCAGGGCCCAGCGGTGACTGCACGTTGCTGAATGCAGTCCTCACACACAGGGTCCCGGGAGTCCCGGGACAGGAGTCTCTGGATTTCGGTCTTAAAGACAGAGTTGAAATTTCTCGGGGCATGGGTAAGAAGGACCAGGATACCTGACATCAAAATATTCACTCATTGCCCTAGCTGGTTTGGCTCAGTGGTTAGAGCATCTGCCCGAGGACTGAAGGGTTCAGGGTTTGATTCTGACTAAGGGCATGTACCTTGGTTGCAGGTTCCATCCCCGGCCCCGGTCTGGGCATGTGTGGGAGGCAACGAACTGATGTGAATGTCTCACATTGATTTTTTTTTCTCTCTCTCTCTTCCACTCTCTCTGAAAAGCAATGGAAAAAATATCCTCAGGTGAGGACTTAAAAAAAAATTCACTTACTTAGGGACCTCTGAGTGGCTGTTCTCCATGCTGACTCTACTTGCACTTCAGATTGGAGGGTGGACCCCTCTGCCTCCGGGAATTCTTAACGGCCAGTGTGAAGTGCCTTCCCTTGTCCAGCTCCGCTCGCTGAGCCTAGATAACATCCTGAGACTGTAAACTGTAGTGTTAGGGGGCCTGGTGAAGACACGTGTACTTTATTACATCTAAAGAACTGAGCATCCCATATCCAGCCCACTTGTTTCAATCTAGTGTCGCAAAACTCCCAGACACTTTTAGCAAGAACGGTGGAGGCAATGCCACCCAAGGTCGAGCCACAGCGCCCCCTGGTGGGCCTGTGAGGCGAAGCTCAAGCCAATGTCTGGGAACGCAGATCATTTGCAAACAGCAGAGCCTCCTTTCTGAGACGTATTTGGTTTCTTTCTAGGTCAGTGGACCACCCAGACTGTAGACTGTGACTATGATAAGACCTTTTTTTTTTTCTTCACTTGTATTCCCAGGATTTTGCTTGCTGGCTGGGTCAGGCAGGTCTGCCCCACTGCTGGCCTTGACTAGCTGAGGCGGAGTGCGGTCTTGGCCGCAGAGCCAGTACCTGCTGCCCTCCAGGACGTAGGGACAGGGAGGGAGGGTCATAGGGTGCCTGAGACCCTAGGCATGTCCCACCTGTCATTCTCCTTCCTTCTCTCTGCCTCTCGGCCATTCATCGCAGGAGATTACCTTTAGCTTGGTGTCTGGAGAGGTGGAGGGAAAAGTCAGCTCCTACTCTCATGCTTAGTAAATCTGTCTTGAAGGTAGCTGGCGTCTCCCAAACACTTGCTCTGTACCCTGCACAAAATTATCATGTCCCTAGAGTGGAGAAATGTCAGTGAAGGAGATGGGCAGTGTTGAGAGGAGGAGGGAAGGAGGCTGGGTGGGGCCGAGCAAGGACGATGCTCCCCACTGTGTCCGTGCAGGTTTGCCCCTGAGGCTGGTGAATGGCGGAGACCGGTGTGAGGGCCGCGTGGAGGTCCTGTACCAGGGCGACTGGGGCACCGTGTGTGACGACAGCTGGGACACACAGGACGCGGACGTCGTCTGCCGGCAGCTGGGCTGTGGCTACTCCTTGTCAGCCCCTGGGCGGGCCCACTTCGGTCAGGGCTCCGGGCACATCCTCTTGGGCGATGTGTACTGCTTGGGGTGGGAGTCCCACCTATCCAGCTGCCCCCACAGGGGCTGGTACAACCACGAGTGCAGACACGCGGAAGACGCCGGAGTCGTGTGCTCAGGTAGTGCGCCCATCGCCTTGCTCTGTCACCTGTGCTGCGCCGGACACAGCGCCCCCTGCTGTCCCTAGCGTCACAGCGCACGCAGGTAAAGCTCTGCAATTTACCTGCGCTGCTCCGAGTCCCGTCTCTTCTGGTGTTAGAGGGCAGGTATCGCTGTCCCTTTTCACAGGTAAAGAAGTGGTGGCTCAGAGAGGGCTGGTGATTTTCCTCAAGCCCTACGGCTGGGAGGTTTTGACCTCAGTCCTCCCCAGAGCTACTTAGGCCGTCACCCCATGGGCTCATCCTGACGACCTGGCTCGGGAAAAATAAATACCTCCCTAAGTGGCTCTCTTCCCTCCTCTTCAAGGTGGGGGACGAGGGCTGGGGACGTCTGGTCCTTAAAACATAAATCGATGCCACAGTCAAACCGAGGAGTAACTAATAGGTTCTTTTGGGGACATTAAATGACAAGCAAAAGGTATTTACACCCTCAGTGGAAAAGAAAACTTGTCCCTGACTCAAGCTGGCAAATCCCAGGGCTGCGAGTCCCATGCCGCACGCACAGGAGGTGACCCTGATAGCCCGGCCGCTGCGTGAGAACGGCTTCTGGGTTCTCAGGGGGAGGGCGGCCCTCCTAGCAGCACTGTGCAGCAGGTTTATCTCCGCACCTGGGGGCCCGTCTTGAGAAGCCACCTTTCTTCCTGTTGGGGCCACCTTCTCAGGAATGTCTCGGAAGGGTGGATATTTGTCACCTGAGGCGGTGTTCGAGCTGTAGAAATAGGCGGCTGGTATCTGAAGTCCCATCTTGTGAATGAGGGGCTGCTCATCGATGCGGTGGTTTCGCAGATGGAGACTGTGGGGTGAAGCACGGGAGGTGAGGGGTGGTGACAGGAGCCAAGGGCATCCTTGGTGGCATCGCATCATCCCCGCCAGCAAGGGGACAGGGACGAGCTCTGCCTCACCAGGGAGAAGCGCAGCCTCGAGTGAGGGGCGGCTCCGGGGTCTCTGCACCTGGCCCCTGTTTCAGAGCCGAGCAGGCAGAGGGCCACCCCCCTCGATGAGGCCCCACTTCGAATGACCTCTTCTTCTCTGTGCTCTGTAGCCTCTTTGCGGTCCATGGAGAAACGCCTGACAGCAGCCCAGAAAGGTAACGTTTGTTGCGTGGGATCCCCGTGGGCTCGGTACCTCACTGCACCCTAATCGAGGAGAGGTACCAAAGGAGTAAGGGGGGGAGTGCGCAGCTCTCTAGGGTGGCCCTCTGAACAAGGCCTCAGGCCTGAATGGGCGTCCTTTCCATGGGCTGTGTCCTTGGGATGAAGGAGGAATCAACCAAGGCGGAGCTTGGTGTCCTGTCTTAAGGGTCCTATTGTCCGTGCCCAGTACTCCTGTGGTCCACACCAAACCATGCAGGCCCCTGGCCAGGCTGGGTGCTGCGTGCTGGCTGCAAACTGGAATCCTTGCCTGTGCCATGTCCTGAGCCCATATCAGGACACTTTGGTTCCTTGTCAGTGTAGAAGGACAGTGGTCCTTCAGCCTGTGGGCAGCAGACGTCCCATGCTTCCCCCGGGTGCCTCCAGCGAGAGAGCTGGCAGCCTGGGCTTCGGGAAGGAAAGTCACTGCCCATTTTCCATGGGAAACTTTGACTCCAGGACAAGAGAAGGACAGTCTCCATACCAAGGCCCGTCTAGGACCCAGCATGGGAATCCTGATGGTACATGTGCCAGGCATGTCTGTTCTTCAGGTCTTATCTTTTCCTGTCCCTAAGACCCAATGGAGTAAGGTCTCACTTTACGGTCTCTTTCTGCTCCCTCTGATTAAGGACATAGATGTCGCTGGAGCTGAGGATGAGACTGGCTTTATTCTGAGTTAACCATGTGTTTTCCTAAGATTCTTAGTTGCAGCAGGTGGAACAGGAGAACCTCTTTCCCTCTGATGATTTCCCCTGAGAATCCTGCCGTGTATTAGGAATATCGGCCGGGCCTGACAAGCCCTTTGTTACAACTAGTCCAGCCAGGAGTGCAAGTGAGGGGATAGAGGTGTTTGGCTCTCTGTCCATGACACAGGGCTGCAGATAGGACTTATCTAGAGCTGTCAGAACCTCCAGTGAGAGTGGAGCTGTGGGGGTCATACTTCTTCTAGATCCAAAAAGACCTCACCTAGAAACCGAATAGATAACTCAGCCAAAAACCGAGTGCTCTACTTGCAGGGGTTTGAGAGCAGATCTCAGGTCATCTTCTCTCCAAGCTCCAGCACCAAGTAAGCTCTCACTGGGGCCTTGGACAAGCACCAGGGCTCCTTGAAGCAATTTGAAAACCACAGGCTCAAAGCAAGAATCTTACTTAATGGGGAAACATTAGAAGTATTTCCACTGAAGTAAAAAACAAAACAAGTAAGCCCTTCAGCCACAGCCCCCATTCAATACTGTACTAAATAAAGATGCTAGCCAATGCAATTAGATAAGAGAAGTCAATTAGAAGTATAAAGGTGTGAAAATTACTTCTGCATCCATTTCCTGGAACCTTCATAGGTCACATGTGGAAAGGTCAAAATCAGGCTCAGTAGGTTGATACAGAGATACCCCCTTCCCCGAATAGCCTTTTAAAGTGAAAGAATTCAACGCTACATAGGTGTGTTGACTTTTCCAAAGTCTCACAGAAAGACAAAATCCAGATCAGAAATGACATTTCCTTAGCAGATTCATGTTCCAATCACACCCAGTGGGGAATGCCCCATGGATGAGAGGTGGTAAAGCAATTCTAATGGAGAAGCACAAGCCAATTTTAGAGATGTGGAGGGATCAGGGTGTCACTCACAGGGCTTTCAACCCTGATAACCCAGATGAGATGAGCAAGAGCCTAGAACACAAGAAGGGAGCGAACGGCAGGATGTACATGTGGAATTGTCAGGATGGCTGACCATAGATTTAGGAAGGACTCCTACTGTGATGCCCAACCAAGGCTTTTCTCTATCTTGTTTCTTTCATACATTTGTCCAAACAAACTGAATTACTGACAAAAACCGGTGAATATTCCTACCACTTTCCCAGGGGCTCTTTCTGCCTCTGAATCGAGTATAGATGGGCCATGAGAGGAAGAGTTTACAGATGTGCCATGCTCCACCTATTTCCTGAGTTGAGGTGGGAGGTAATCAGGAGCAGGATGCTCATGTGGAATTGTCAGATTGGCAGACATTGATTTTGGAAAGGCTCCTATTGTGATGCCTAACCAAGGGATCTCTCTTGTTGTCTCTTACAGACACATGGTCAATTCCATACACAACTGGATCAACCAGTACAACAGGTAAATATTCCTACCGCCCTCCCAGGGGCTCTCTCTGCCTCTGAATCGAGTTTGGATGGACCGTGAGAGGAAGAGCTTCCAGATGTGTGCTTGTTAACCTAGTCCCTGAGTTGGGGTGACAGGTAGCCATGGGCTAGATGTTCATGTGCAATTATCAGAATGGTTGAACATAGATTTAGGAAGGACTCCTTTTGGTGATGCCTAACCAAGGGCTTTCTCTTTGTTTTCTCTCCCAGACACATGGTCAACTAGATATACAACTGGATCATCAACACAAACAGGTAAATAATCCTACCACCCTCCCAGGGGGGTCTCTCCACGTGTGAATCATGTTGTGATGGACCGTGAGAGAAAGAGGTTCCAGATGTGTGGTCCTTAACCTAGTCCCTGAGTTGGGGTGGCAGGTAGCCAGGGGCAGGATGCTCATTGTCAGGATGGCTGACCATAGAATTGGGAAGGACACCTTTTGGTGATGTCTAACCAAGGGCTTTCTATTTTTTGTCTCCTCCAGACACATGGCCAACTGCATCCACAACTGGATCAACCAGTACAACAGGTAAATATTCCTACCGCCCTCCCAGGGGCTCTCTCCACATGTGAATCGAGTTTGGATCGACCATAAGAGGAAGAGGTTCCAGGTGTGCACTTGTTAGCCTAGTCCCTGAGTTGGGGTGGCAGGTAGCCATGGCCTAGATGTTCATGTGGAATTATCAGGATGGTTGAACATAGATTTAGGATGGACTCTTTTTGGTGATGCCTAACCAAGGGCTCTCTCTTGTCTCTTACAGACACATGGTCAATTCCATACACAACTGGATCAACCAGTACAAGAGGTAAATATTGCTCCCGCCCTCCCAGGGGCTCTCTCTGCCTCTGAATCGAGTTTGGATGGACCGTGAGAGGAAGAGCTTCCAGATGTGCACTTGTTAACCTAGTCCCTGAGTTGGGGTGACAGGTAGCCATGGGCTAGATGTTCATGTGGAATTATCAGGATGGTTGAACATAGATTTAGGAAGGACTCCTTTTGGTGATGCCTAACCAAGGGCTTTCTCTTTGTTTTCTCTCCCAGACACATGGTCAACTAGATATACAACTGGATCATCAACACAAACAGGTAAATAATCCTACCACCCTCCCAGGGGGGTCTCTCCACATGTGAATCGTGTTTTGATGGACCGTGAGAGAAAGAGGTTCCAGGTGTGGGCTCATTAACCTAGTCCCTGAGTTGGGGTGACAGGTAGCCAGGAGGAGGATGCTTATGAGGAATTGTCGAGATGGCTAAACATCGATTTAGGAAGGTCTCCTATGCATGCTTCCTAACCGAAGGCTTTCTCTTTGTTGTCTCTTCCAGACACATGGTCAACTTCATCCACAACTGGATTATCGACAGAAACAGGTAAATAACCCTACCACCCTCCCAGGGGCTCTCTCCACATGTGAATTGTGTTCTGATGGACCATGAGAGAAAGAGGTTCCAGATGTACCATCCTTATGCTAGTCCCTGAGTTGGGGTAGCAGGTAGCCATGGGCTAGATGTTCATGTGGAATTATCAGGATGGTTGAACATAGATTTAGGATGGACTCTTTTTGGTGATGCCTAACCAAGGGCTCTGTCTTTGTTTTCTCTCCCAGACACATGGTCAACTAGATATACAACTGGATCATCAACACAAACAGGTAAATAATCCTACCACCCTCCCAGGGGGGTCTCTCCATGTGTGAATCGTGTTGTGATGGACCGTGAGAGAAAGAGGTTCCAGATGTGGGTTCATTAACCTAGTCCCTGAGTTGGGGTGACAGGTAGCCAGGGGCAGGATGCTCATGTGGAATTGTCAGGATGGCTGACCATAGATTTAGGAAGAACGCGTTTTGGTGATGTCTAACCAAGGGCTTTCTGTTTTTTGTCTCCTCCAGACACATGGCCAACAGCATCCACAACTGGATCAACCAGTACAACAGGTAAATATTCCTACCGCCCTCCCAGGGGCTCTCTCCACATGTGAATCGAGTTTGGATCGACCATGACAGGAAGAGGTTCCAGGTGTGCACTTGTTAGCCTAGTCCCTGAGTTGGGGTGGCAGGTAGCCAGGGGCAGGATTCTCATGTAGAATTGTCAGGATGGCTGACCATAGATTTAGGAAGGATTCCTATCTGTGGTGCCTAACCAAGGGCTTTCTCTTTGTCGTCTCTTCCAGACACATGGTCAACTTCATCCACAACTGGATTATCGACAGAAACAGGTAAATAATCCTACCACCCTCCCAGGGGCTCTCTCCACATGTGAATCGTGTTCTGATGGACCATGAGAGAAAGAGTTTCCAGATGTGCCATCCTTATGCTAGTCCCTGAGTTGGGGTAGCACGTAGCCATGGGCTAGATGTTCATGTGGAATTATCAGGATGGTTGAACATAGATTTAGGATGGACTCCTTTTGGTGATGCCTAACCAAGGGCTTTCTCTTTGTTTTCTCTCCCAGACACATGGTCAACTCCATACGAAACTACATCATCACCAGAAACAGGTAAATAATCCTACCACCCTCCCAGGGGGACTCTCCACATGTGAATTGAGTTTGGATCGACCATGAGAAGAAGAGGTTCCAGATGTGTGGTCCTTAACCTAGTCCCTGAGTTGGGGTGGCAGGTAGCCAGGGGCAGGATGCTCACGTGGAATTGTCAGGATGGCTGACCATAGAATTGGGAAGGACACCTTTTGGTGATGTCTAACCAAGGGCTTTGTGTTCTTTCTCTCCTCCAGACACATGGCCAACTGCATCCACAACTGGATCAACCAGTACAATAGGTAAATATTCCTCCCGCCCTCCCAGGGGCTCTCTCTGCCTCTGAATCGCGTTTAGATGGACCGTGAGAGGAAACGTTTCCAAATGTGCCATCCTCATGCTAGTCCCTGAGTGGGGGTATCAGACGAGGGTCTCTAAGACCAGGTTGTGGGTGGGACAAGGTTGGCTGATGCCAGGTCTCAAGTGGAGTCCTGAGCAGAGGCTCAGCACACACCCTCCCCATTGCTCATTGTGAGCCCCAGAGGCCTCCCAGGTCCTGCTGAGGCTCCTCTGCTGCCTCAGGCCTCAGGCTGCTGTCTGGGCCCAGGGGGGAAAGTGCTTGTTCTCCACCATCTGCCAGACATCCATCCCCACCTAAGGCTTTGCCTCAATTCCATTGGGACCATGGAGAAGCCAATAAGTTGTCAGAAAGGGATGGTCCTGTCCTGTCCCTGGAACCATGGAGACACGGCCTAGGTGGTCAAATGTGGGTTAGGGGACAGTCCTTCACATCCCAAGCAGACCATCATGGGTGCTTCCCGACCTTGGAGCATCCTTAGACCTGGCTGGATAGGATGTTTCTGTCTCTCTCTCTACGGAGATTGATCTCTGGGCCTTTACAGAGCTGATGGCCTGACGTGGGACTTGGCCCCTAGAAAGTCCCCGAGTCTAGAATCTGCCTCGAGCCTGGCAGCTCAGAACAGATGTGGAGGAGGTGTCCTTGTGTCGTCCTTTAGGGTTCTGGACAGACTCGAGTTTGGCCCTGAGGCTGGTGAATGGAGGTGACCGCTGTCAGGGCCGGGTGGAGGTCCTCTACCAAGGCTCCTGGGGCACCGTGTGTGACGACGACTGGGACACCAATGACGCCAATGTGGTGTGCAGGCAGCTTGGCTGTGGCTGGGCCAGGTCTGCTCCAGGAGGTGCCCGGTTTGGTCAGGGCTCAGGGCCCATCCTCCTGGATGACGTGCGCTGCTCAGGATACGAGTCCTACCTGTGGAACTGTCCACACAGAGGCTGGTACTCGCACAACTGTGGACATGGGGAGGACGCCGGTGTCATCTGCTCAGGTGGGCCTCGACCACGCCTGGTCTCCTCCCATGGGGTGGTGTTGCTGAGAACAAACACACTGCCGTCCCCAGTGTGTCTGCCTGAGCCTCCTAATGTCATGCCAGGCAGTGGAGTGACTGCAGGGCAGCTGGCACCCCGGGTACTAGGCCACCTGCTCAGGCTAAAAAGCATCGTGGGTAGTGCATGTTCCCAGCATCCTGAAGGCATTTCCTGAGAGTGGCTGGGAGGTGCCTCTGGCCCCAGGTTCATCCACAGGAGCAGCTTCCTGAGGTCAGAGGAGGGAGCCTGTCCCAGTGCCCCAGGTGGGAGCTCACCTCCCACGCTGGAGAGGGTCTCGGGTGTTCCCTCCAGGGCAGCATCATTGATTCCATGTGGGGGGCTGGTAAGAACCTTCCCTCTGTGCTGACTGTGTGACCTCAGACTCTGTAAGATGCTGACCAGAATGAAAGGTCCCAAGAGCACAGAGTTTATTTTTTAAGGCCTGGCAGAGTGGCCGGGGGCTGGGTGGGTGTGAGATGGCAAGTGACCAATGAATGGAAGGAGCCAGTTAGTGCCCTGGGGCAGGGCCATAATGAAGACAAGGGGTATCTCTAGTATTGGGTCTGAACCCTGACTATCATTCCCCTGTATAGGGCCCGGGCTGGTAAAGAATTCCCTACTAAGAGGCGAGATGCGGCAGGAAGCTTATTTTCCTTCCAAGGGAGGCAGGCCCGGCCTAGTCGCACCGGGCAATGCAGGGCAGGGAACAAGGAGCCGCTTCCCCTTCCCAGCAGTAGCTGTTGCTAAGCAACGAGGAAGCAGGAGCCTTGTTGGGAACTGGAGCTGATACCAGGGGCTTGTCTTGGCACCTGACAGGCTGTTGCCCTCCGGGGACAGGGAGGCAGATGTCCCAGGGACGCGTCTCCTCGGTGTTTTCCTCAAGGCTGTGAAAGAAGCGCAGGGCCCACGTGATGAGGTCCCAGAGGCTGGGTGCAGGCAGGGAGGGGAGGGGACTGTCTGCAAACTAGAGGCTCAGGGGTTTGAATGATCCAGAGTCTTGAAAAGAGCAGGAATGGGGGAGGGGGGGGATCCAGAATGAAACCTTGAGAGCAGCTTAACCTGTCCCTTTGTGAACGGACCAGCTGTTTGAATCAGAGGAGCAAACGGTGCTGGGGTTTGGTGACCAGGTGCTGCTCAGACATGTGGAAAGACCAGAGCAAGGAAAAGGCAGACCTTTCACCCTGAAGGGAGCAGATCAGTGTCCACATCAAGCCGTTCCCTAGGGTCCTTCTCTGTATATCCCCTGGGTGTCAACACCAAGGCCATGGTGGCCCAGGCGTTACACTGGCTTCCACATACTGGCCAGTGAGTCCTCGGGCTCAGTGAGGCAGGCGATGGCAGTGGACAGAGGGTGTTTCTTAGGAAGGTCGTGAGGGTGTGAGGTTGTTGGTGACAGGCACTGATGTGTCCACACCACGGCCATGTGAGCAGGTCAGCTGAGTGTGTAGAAGCTGAGGGTCATCAGCGTTAGATATGGGCCAGAGAACGGGGTGCCTTGTGTCTGACTTTCCTTTCCTTCCTCACAGCTGCTCAGCCGCACTCCACATACTGGCCAGGTGAGTCCCCAGGACCTTCCCTGGCATGTCCCTTGTCTCCCAGGAGCCCCTGCCTCTCTTCCCCACCCAGGTAAACCTCTGCTCTTTGAATCCACGTGGGGCACAGATTGTGCCCTGTGTCCCTGACACTGCTGACAGTGCTTATTGACTCTGAGGGGAATTCTCAAGACTGCCGCCTGGGCACCGTCCATCCTAGTGCTCGTGAAGCCCTTGGTTGCTGCCCGAGGGGATTCCTGTCCATGTCAGAAAGGCGGCCTCTGCCTGCTTGAGTGCGGACCTACTAGGCCAGGCTGGTGAACATTTGGTTGGATGGTGGATGTTGATCACCAGACTTTCTGATGATGGGACACCAGACTTCTGGCTTCTCTCCTGGTCAGCCCTTGCCTCACCCTGAGATGCAGCATGGTGACTGGTGCATCCCAAAGTATCAGAGACAGTGTGCTGGGGATGGCAGAGTAATATGTGAGGATGGTCCTGTGGGTACCAGGTCATGTGCTTGTGTCCTGGTTCAAGGACCACGCCCATGACCCTTTCTACCAAAGCTCCAGAGCCAGGGCAAAACCTCAGACCCACCAGGGAGTCCCTGGCTCATGGGAGAGAGAAGGTAGAGGAATTCTAGTGGAGAGCAGAGGCCATGTTGGAGATGCGCAGGGAACACGGTGACCTCCCACAGGATCTTCAAACTGGATGCCTCTTGAGCAGGAGGCTGGAGACGGGGGTAGTGAGTGCAGGATGCACATGGGGAATTGTCAGGATGGCTCACCATAGATTCTAGAAGGGCTCCTCTTGTGATGCCCAACCAAGGCTGTTCTTTTTGTTGGTTCTTCCAGACACGTGGCCAGCTCCATCCTCAACTGCATCAGAGCGAACAACAGGTAAATATTCCTACCACCCTGCCAGGGGCTCTCTCTGTCTCTGAATCGAGTTTGGATGGACCGTGAGCGGAAGAGGTTCCCGATGTGGGGTCCTTAACCCAGTGCCTGAGTTGGGGTGGTAGGAGCCTCGGCCAGGAGACACATGGGGAATTGTCAGGATGCCGACCATAGATTAGGAAGGGCTCCTGTGGGTGATGCCTAAGCTCGGGTTTTCTCTCTGTTGTCTCTTCCAGAAATTTGGCCATTTCCATCCACAACTACATCAGAGGGAACGACATGTAAATATTCCTCCCGCCCTCCCAGGGGCTCTCTCTGCCTCTGAATCGCGTTTAGATGGACCGTGAGAGGAAACGTTTCCAAATGTGCCATCCTCATGCTAGTCCCTGAGTGGGGGTGTCAGACGAGGGTCTCTGAGACCAGGTTGTGGGTGGGACAAGGTTGGCTGATGCCAGGTCTCAAGTGGAGTCCTGAGCAGAGGCTCAGCAGACAGCCTCCTCATTGCTCATTGTGAGCCCCAGAGGCCTCCCAGGTCCTGCTGAGGCTCCTCTGCTGCCTCAGGCCTCAGGCTGCTGTCTGGGCCCAGGGGGGAAAGTGCTTGTTCTCCACCATCTGCCAGACATCCATCCCCACCTAAGGCTTTGCATCAATTGCGTTAGGACCATGGAGAAGCCGATAAGTTGTCAGAAAGGGATGGTCCTGTCCTGTCCCTGGAGCCATGGAGCTCTGTCCTGGGTGGTCATCTGTGGGTTAGGGGGACAGTCCTTCACATCGCAAGCAGGCCATCATGGGTGCATCCCGACCTTGGAGCATCCTTAGACCTGGCTGGATAGGATGTTTCTGTCTCTCTCTCTACGGAGATTGATCTCTGGGCCTTTATAGAGCTGATGGCCTGACGTGGGACTTGGCCCCTAGAAAGTCCCCGAGTCTAGAACCTGCCTCGAGCCTGGCAGCTCAGAACAGATGTGGAGGAGGTGTCCTTGTGTCGTCCTTTAGGGTTCTGGACAGACTCGAGTTTGGCCCTGAGGCTGGTGAATGGAGGTGACCGCTGTCAGGGCCGGGTGGAGGTCCTCTACCAAGGCTCCTGGGGCACCGTGTGTGATGACGAATGGGACACCAATGACGCCAATGTGGTGTGCAGGCAGCTTGGCTGTGGCTGGGCCAGGTCTGCTCCAGGAGGTGCCCGGTTTGGTCAGGGCTCAGGGCCCATCCTCCTGGATGACGTGCGCTGCTCAGGGTACGAGTCCTACCTGTGGAACTGTCCACACAGAGGCTGGTACTCCCACAACTGTGGACATGGGGAGGACGCCGGTGTCATCTGCTCAGGTGGGCCTCGACCACGCCTGGTCTCCTCCCATGGGGTGGTGTTGCTGAGAACAAACACACTGCCGTCCCCAGTGTGTCTGCCTGAGCCTCCTAATGTCATGCCAGGCAGTGGAGTGACTGCAGGGCAGCTGGCACCCCGGGTACTAGGCCACCTGCTCAGGCTAAAAAGCATCGTGGGTAGTGCATGTTCCCAGCATCCTGAAGGCATTTCCTGAGAGTGGCTGGGAGGTGCCTCTGGCCCCAGGTTCATCCACAGGAGCAGCTTCCTGAGGTCAGAGGAGGGAGCCTGTCCCAGTGCCCCAGGTGGGAGCTCACCTCCCACGCTGGAGAGGGTCTCGGGTGTTCCCTCCAGGGCAGCATCATTGATTCCATGTGGGGGGTTTGTAAGAACCTTCCCTCTGTGCTGACTGTGTGACCTCAGACTCTGTAAGATGCTGACCAGAATGAAAGGTCCCAAGAGCACAGAGTTTATTTTTTAAGGCCTGGCAGAGTGGCCGGGGGCTGGGTGGGTGTGAGATGGCAAGTGGCCAATGAATGGAAGGAGCCAGTTAGGGCCCTGGGGCAGGGCCATAATGAAGACAAGGGGAATCTCTAGTATTGGGTCTGAACCCTGACTATCATTCCCCTCTATAGGGCCCGGGCTGGTAAAGAATTCCCTACTAAGAGGCGAGATGCGGCAGGAAGCTTATTTTCCTTCCACGGGAGGCAGGCCCGGCCTAGTCGCACCGGGCAATGCAGGGCAGGGAACAAGGAGCCGCTTCCCCTTCCCAGCAGTAGCTGTTGCTAAGCAACGAGGAAGCAGGAGCCTTGTTGGGAAGTGGAGCTGATACCAGGGGCTTGTCTTGGCACCTGACAGGCTGTTGCCCTCCGGGGACAGGGAGGCAGATGTCCCAGGGACGCGTCTCCTCGGTGTTTTCCTCAAGGCTGTGAAAGAAGCGCAGGGCCCACGTGATGAGGTCCCAGAGTCTGGGTGCAGGCAGGGAGGGGAGGGGACTGTCTGCAAACTAGAGGCTCAGGGGTTTGAATGATCCAGAGTCTTGAAAAGAGCAGGAATGGGGGAGGGGGGATCCAGAATGAAACCTTGAGAGCAGCTTAACCTGTCCCTTTGTGAACGGACCAGCTGTTTGAATCAGAGGAGCAAACGGTGCTGGGGTTTGGTGACCAGGTGCTGCTCAGACATGTGGAAAGACCAGAGCAAGGAAAAGGCAGACCTTTCACCCTGAAGGGAGCAGATCAGTGTCCACATCAAGCCGTTCCCTAGGGTCCTTCTCTGCATATCCCCTGGGTGTCAACACCAAGGCCATGGTGGCCCAGGCGTTACACTGGCTTCCACATACTGGCCAGTGAGTCCTCGGGCTCAGTGAGGCAGGCGATGGCAGTGGACAGAGGGTGTTTCTTAGGAAGGTCGTGAGGGTGTGAGGTTCGTGACAGGCACTGATGTGTCCACACCACGGCTATATGAGCAGGTCAGCTGAGTGTGTAGAAGCTAAGGGTCATCAGCGTTAGATATGGGCCAGAGAACGGGGTGCCTTGTGTCTGACTTTCCTTTCCTTCCTCACAGCTGCTCAGCCGCACTCCACATACTGGCCAGGTGAGTCCCCAGGACCTTCCCTGGCATGTCCCTTGTCTCCCAGGAGCCCCTGCCTCTCTTCCCCACCCAGGTAAACCTCTGCTCTTTGAATCCACGTGGGGCACAGATTGTGCCCTGTGTCCCTGACACTGCTGACAGTGCTTATTGACTCTGAGGGGAATTCACAAGACTGCCGCCTGGGCACCGTCCATCCTAGTGCTCGTGAAGCCCTTGGTTGCTGCCCGAGGGGATTCCTGTCCATGTCAGAAAGGCGGCCTCTGCCTGCTTGAGTGCGGACCTACTAGGCCAGGCTGGTGAACATTTGGTTGGATGGTGGATGTTGATCACCAGACTTTCTGATGATGGGACACCAGACTTCTGGCTTCTCTCCTGGTCAGCCCTTGCCTCACCCTGAGATGCAGCATGGTGACTGGTGCATCCCAAAGTATCAGAGACAGTGTGCTGGGGATGGCAGAGTAATATGTGAGGATGGTCCTGTGGGTACCAGGTCATGTGCTTGTGTCCTGGTTCAAGGATCACTCCCCTGACCCTTTCTACCAAAGCTCCAGAGCCAGGGCAAAACCTCAGACCCACCAGGGAGTCCCTGGCTCATGGGAGAGAGAAGGTAGAGGAATTCTAGTGGAGAGCAGAGGCCATGTTGGAGATGCGCAGGGAACACGGTGACCTCCCACAGGATCTTCAAACTGGATGCCTCTTGAGCAGGAGGCTGGAGACGGGGGTAGTGAGTGCAGGATGCACATGGGGAATTGTCAGGATGGCTCACCATAGATTCTAGAAGGGCTCCTCTTGTGATGCCCAACCAAGGCTGTTCTTTTTGTTGGTTCTTCCAGACACGTGGCCAGCTCCATCCTCAACTGCATCAGAGCGAACAACAGGTAAATATTCCTACCACCCTGCCAGGGGCTCTCTCTGTCTCTGAATCGAGTTTGGATGGACCGTGAGCGGAAGAGGTTCCCGATGTGGGGTCCTTAACCCAGTGCCTGAGTTGGGGTGGTAGGAGCCTCGGCCAGGAGACACATGGGGAATTGTCAGGATGCCGACCATAGATTAGGAAGGGCTCCTGTGGGTGATGCCTAAGCTCGGGTTTTCTCTCTGTTGTCTCTTCCAGAAATTTGGCCATTTCCATCCACAACTACATCAGAGGGAACGACATGTAAATATTCCTCCCGCCCTCCCAGGGGCTCTCTCTGCCTCTGAATCGCGTTTAGATGGACCGTGAGAGGAAACGTTTCCAAATGTGCCATCCTCATGCTAGTCCCTGAGTGGGGGTGTCAGACGAGGGTCTCTGAGACCAGGTTGTGGGTGGGACAAGGTTGGCTGATGCCAGGTCTCAAGTGGAGTCCTGAGCAGAGGCTCAGCAGACAGCCTCCTCATTGCTCATTGTGAGCCCCAGAGGCCTCCCAGGTCCTGCTGAGGCTCCTCTGCTGCCTCAGGCCTCAGGCTGCTGTCTGGGCCCAGGGGGGAAAGTGCTTGTTCTCCACCATCTGCCAGACATCCATCCCCACCTAAGGCTTTGCATCAATTGCGTTAGGACCATGGAGAAGCCGATAAGTTGTCAGAAAGGGATGGTCCTGTCCTGTCCCTGGAGCCATGGAGCTCTGTCCTGGGTGGTCATCTGTGGGTTAGGGGGACAGTCCTTCACATCGCAAGCAGGCCATCATGGGTGCATCCCGACCTTGGAGCATCCTTAGACCTGGCTGGATAGGATGTTTCTGTCTCTCTCTCTACGGAGATTGATCTCTGGGCCTTTATAGAGCTGATGGCCTGACGTGGGACTTGGCCCCTAGAAAGTCCCCGAGTCTAGAACCTGCCTCGAGCCTGGCAGCTCAGAACAGATGTGGAGGAGGTGTCCTTGTGTCGTCCTTTA
Organism: Miniopterus schreibersii; assembly: GCF_964146895.1. Lineage (NCBI taxonomy): Eukaryota > Metazoa > Chordata > Mammalia > Chiroptera > Miniopteridae > Miniopterus > Miniopterus schreibersii. The sequence continues at coordinate 55,356,654 of NC_138114.1, read as the reverse complement.
GGGTTCTGGACAGACTCGAGTTTGGCCCTGAGGCTGGTGAATGGAGGTGACCGCTGTCAGGGCCGGGTGGAGGTCCTCTACCAAGGCTCCTGGGGCACCGTGTGTGATGACGAATGGGACACCAATGACGCCAATGTGGTGTGCAGGCAGCTTGGCTGTGGCTGGGCCAGGTCTGCTCCAGGAGGTGCCCGGTTTGGTCAGGGCTCAGGGCCCATCCTCCTGGATGACGTGCGCTGCTCAGGGTACGAGTCCTACCTGTGGAACTGTCCACACAGAGGCTGGTACTCCCACAACTGTGGACATGGGGAGGACGCCGGTGTCATCTGCTCAGGTGGGCCTCGACCACGCCTGGTCTCCTCCCATGGGGTGGTGTTGCTGAGAACAAACACACTGCCGTCCCCAGTGTGTCTGCCTGAGCCTCCTAATGTCATGCCAGGCAGTGGAGTGACTGCAGGGCAGCTGGCACCCCGGGTACTAGGCCACCTGCTCAGGCTAAAAAGCATCGTGGGTAGTGCATGTTCCCAGCATCCTGAAGGCATTTCCTGAGAGTGGCTGGGAGGTGCCTCTGGCCCCAGGTTCATCCACAGGAGCAGCTTCCTGAGGTCAGAGGAGGGAGCCTGTCCCAGTGCCCCAGGTGGGAGCTCACCTCCCACGCTGGAGAGGGTCTCGGGTGTTCCCTCCAGGGCAGCATCATTGATTCCATGTGGGGGGTTTGTAAGAACCTTCCCTCTGTGCTGACTGTGTGACCTCAGACTCTGTAAGATGCTGACCAGAATGAAAGGTCCCAAGAGCACAGAGTTTATTTTTTAAGGCCTGGCAGAGTGGCCGGGGGCTGGGTGGGTGTGAGATGGCAAGTGGCCAATGAATGGAAGGAGCCAGTTAGTGCCCTGGGGCAGGGCCATAATGAAGACAAGGGGAATCTCTAGTATTGGGTCTGAACCCTGACTATCATTCCCCTCTATAGGGCCCGGGCTGGTAAAGAATTCCCTACTAAGAGGCGAGATGCGGCAGGAAGCTTATTTTCCTTCCAAGGGAGGCAGGCCCGGCCTAGTCGCACCGGGCAATGCAGGGCAGGGAACAACGAGCCGCTTCCCCTTCCCAGCAGTAGCTGTTGCTAAGCAACGAGGAAGCAGGAGCCTTGTTGGGAACTGGAGCTGATACCAGGGGCTTGTCTTGGCACCTGACAGGCTGTTGCCCTCCGGGGACAGGGAGGCAGATGTCCCAGGGACGCGTCTCCTCGGTGTTTTCCTCAAGGCTGTGAAAGAAGCGCAGGGCCCACGTGATGAGGTCCCAGAGTCTGGGTGCAGGCAGGGAGGGGAGGGGACTGTCTGCAAACTAGAGGCTCAGGGGTTTGAATGATCCAGAGTCTTGAAAAGAGCAGGAATGGGGGAGGGGGGATCCAGAATGAAACCTTGAGAGCAGCTTAACCTGTCCCTTTGTGAACGGACCAGCTGTTTGAATCAGAGGAGCAAACGGTGCTGGGGTTTGGTGACCAGGTGCTGCTCAGACATGTGGAAAGACCAGAGCAAGGAAAAGGCAGACCTTTCACCCTGAAGGGAGCAGATCAGTGTCCACATCAAGCCGTTCCCTGGGGTCGTTCTCTACATATCCCCTGGGTGTCAACACCAAGGCCATGGTGGCCTGTCCCAGGCATGACACTGGCTTCCTCATACTGGCCAGTGAGTCCTCGGGCTCAGTGAGGCAGGCGATGGCAGTGGACAGAGGGTGTTTCTTAGGAAGGTCGTGAGGGTGTGAGGTTCGTGACAGGCACTGATGTGTCCACACCACGGCTATATGAGCAGGTCAGCTGAGTGTGTAGAAGCTAAGGGTCATCAGCGTTAGATATGGGCCAGAGAACGGGGTGCCTTGTGTCTGACTTTCCTTTCCTTCCTCACAGCTGCTCAGCCGCACTCCACATACTGGCCAGGTGAGTCCCCAGGACCTTCCCTGGCATGTCCCTTGTCTCCCAGGAGCCCCTGCCTCTCTTCCCCACCCAGGTAAACCTCTGCTCTTTGAATCCACGTGGGGCACAGATTGTGCCCTGTGTCCCTGACACTGCTGACAGTGCTTATTGACTCTGAGGGGAATTCACAAGACTGCCGCCTGGGCACCGTCCATCCTAGTGCTCGTGAAGCCCTTGGTTGCTGCCCGAGGGGATTCCTGTCCATGTCAGAAAGGCGGCCTCTGCCTGCTTGAGTGCGGACCTACTAGGCCAGGCTGCTGAGGATTTGGTTGGATGGTGGATGTTGATCACCAGACTTTCTGATGATGGGACACCAGACTTCTGGCTTCTCTCCTGGTCAGCCCTTGCCTCACCCTGAGATGCAGCATGGTGACTGGTGCATCCCAAAGTATCAGAGACAGTGTGCTGGGGATGGCAGAGTAATATGTGAGGATGGTCCTGTGGGTACCAGGTCATGTGCTTGTGTCCTGGTTCAAGGATCACTCCCCTGACCCTTTCTACCAAAGCTCCAGAGCCAGGGCAAAACCTCAGACCCACCAGGGAGTCCCTGGCTCATGGGAGAGAGAAGGTAGAGGAATTCTAGTGGAGAGCAGAGGCCATGTTGGAGATGCGCAGGGAACACGGTGACCTCCCACAGGATCTTCAAACTGGATGCCTCTTGAGCAGGAGGCTGGAGACGGGGGTAGTGAGTGCAGGATGCACATGGGGAATTGTCAGGATGGCTCACCATAGATTCTAGAAGGGCTCCTCTTGTGATGCCCAACCAAGGCTGTTCTTTTTGTTGGTTCTTCCAGACACGTGGCCAGCTCCATCCTCAACTGCATCAGAGCGAACAACAGGTAAATATTCCTACCACCCTGCCAGGGGCTCTCTCTGTCTCTGAATCGAGTTTGGATGGACCGTGAGCGGAAGAGGTTCCCGATGTGGGGTCCTTAACCCAGTGCCTGAGTTGGGGTGGTAGGAGCCTCGGCCAGGAGACACATGGGGAATTGTCAGGATGCCGACCATAGATTAGGAAGGGCTCCTGTGGGTGATGCCTAAGCTCGGGTTTTCTCTCTGTTGTCTCTTCCAGAAATTTGGCCATTTCCATCCACAACTACATCAGAGGGAACGACATGTAAATATTCCTCCCGCCCTCCCAGGGGCTCTCTCTGCCTCTGAATCGCGTTTAGATGGACCGTGAGAGGAAACGTTTCCAAATGTGCCATCCTCATGCTAGTCCCTGAGTGGGGGTGTCAGATGAGGGTCTCTGAGACCAGGTTGTGGGTGGGACAAGGTTGGCTGATGCCAGGTCTCAAGTGGAGTCCTGAGCAGAGGCTCAGCAGACAGCCTCCTCATTGCTCATTGTGAGCCCCAGAGGCCTCCCAGGTCCTGCTGAGGCTCCTCTGCTGCCTCAGGCCTCAGGCTGCTGTCTGGGCCCAGGGGGGAAAGTGCTTGTTCTCCACCATCTGCCAGACATCCATCCCCACCTAAGGCTTTGCATCAATTGCGTTAGGACCATGGAGAAGCCGATAAGTTGTCAGAAAGGGATGGTCCTGTCCTGTCCCTGGAGCCATGGAGCTCTGTCCTGGGTGGTCATCTGTGGGTTAGGGGGACAGTCCTTCACATCGCAAGCAGGCCATCATGGGTGCATCCCGACCTTGGAGCATCCTTAGACCTGGCTGGATAGGATGTTTCTGTCTCTCTCTCTACGGAGATTGATCTCTGGGCCTTTATAGAGCTGATGGCCTGACGTGGGACTTGGCCCCTAGAAAGTCCCCGAGTCTAGAACCTGCCTCGAGCCTGGCAGCTCAGAACAGATGTGGAGGAGGTGTCCTTGTGTCGTCCTTTAGGGTTCTGGACAGACTCGAGTTTGGCCCTGAGGCTGGTGAATGGAGGTGACCGCTGTCAGGGCCGGGTGGAGGTCCTCTACCAAGGCTCCTGGGGCACCGTGTGTGACGACGACTGGGACACCAATGACGCCAATGTGGTGTGCAGGCAGCTTGGCTGTGGCTGGGCCAGGTCTGCTCCAGGAGGTGCCCGGTTTGGTCAGGGCTCAGGGCCCATCCTCCTGGATGACGTGCGCTGCTCAGGGTACGAGTCCTACCTGTGGAACTGTCCACACAGAGGCTGGTACTCGCACAACTGTGGACATGGGGAGGACGCCGGTGTCATCTGCTCAGGTGGGCCTCGACCACGCCTGGTCTCCTCCCATGGGGTGGTGTTGCTGAGAACAAACACACTGCCGTCCCCAGTGTGTCTGCCTGAGCCTCCTAATGTCATGCCAGGCAGTGGAGTGACTGCAGGGCAGCTGGCACCCCGGGTACTAGGCCACCTGCTCAGGCTAAAAAGCATCGTGGGTAGTGCATGTTCCCAGCATCCTGAAGGCATTTCCTGAGAGTGGCTGGGAGGTGCCTCTGGCCCCAGGTTCATCCACAGGAGCAGCTTCCTGAGGTCAGAGGAGGGAGCCTGTCCCAGTGCCCCAGGTGGGAGCTCACCTCCCACGCTGGAGAGGGTCTCGGGTGTTCCCTCCAGGGCAGCATCATTGATTCCATGTGGGGGGTTTGTAAGAACCTTCCCTCTGTGCTGACTGTGTGACCTCAGACTCTGTAAGATGCTGACCAGAATGAAAGGTCCCAAGAGCACAGAGTTTATTTTTTAAGGCCTGGCAGAGTGGCCGGGGGCTGGGTGGGTGTGAGATGGCAAGTGGCCAATGAATGGAAGGAGCCAGTTAGGGCCCTGGGGCAGGGCCATAATGAAGACAAGGGGAATCTCTAGTATTGGGTCTGAACCCTGACTATCATTCCCCTCTATAGGGCCCGGGCTGGTAAAGAATTCCCTACTAAGAGGCGAGATGCGGCAGGAAGCTTATTTTCCTTCCAAGGGAGGCAGGCCCGGCCTAGTCGCACCGGGCAATGCAGGGCAGGGAACAAGGAGCCGCTTCCCCTTCCCAGCAGTAGCTGTTGCTAAGCAACGAGGAAGCAGGAGCCTTGTTGGGAAGTGGAGCTGATACCAGGGGCTTGTCTTGGCACCTGACAGGCTGTTGCCCTCCGGGGACAGGGAGGCAGATGTCCCAGGGACGCGTCTCCTCAGTGTTTTCCTCAAGGCTGTGAAAGAAGCGCAGGGCCCACGTGATGAGGTCCCAGAGTCTGGGTGCAGGCAGGGAGGGGAGGGGACTGTCTGCAAACTAGAGGCTCAGGGGTTTGAATGATCCAGAGTCTTGAAAAGAGCAGGAATGGGGGAGGGGGGATCCAGAATGAAACCTTGAGAGCAGCTTAACCTGTCCCTTTGTGAACGGACCAGCTGTTTGAATCAGAGGAGCAAACGGTGCTGGGGTTTGGTGACCAGGTGCTGCTCAGACATGTGGAAAGACCAGAGCAAGGAAAAGGCAGACCTTTCACCCTGAAGGGAGCAGATCAGTGTCCACATCAAGCCGTTCCCTAGGGTCCTTCTCTGCATATCCCCTGGGTGTCAACACCAAGGCCATGGTGGCCTGTCCCAGGCATGACACTGGCTTCCTCATACTGGCCAGTGAGTCCTTGGGCTCAGTGAGGCAGGCGATGGCAGTGGACAGAGGGTGTTGCTTAGGAAGGTCGTGAGGGTGTGAGGTTCGTGACAGGCACTGAGGTTGGTGACAGGCACTGATGTGTCCACACCACGGCCATGTGAGCAGGTCAGCTGAGTGTGTAGAAGCTAAGGGTCATCAGCGTTAGATATGGGCCAGAGAACTGGGTGCCTTGTGTCTGACTTTCCTTTCCTTCCTCACAGCTGCTCAGCCGCACTCCACATACTGGCCAGGTGAGTCCCCAGGACCTTCCCTGGCATGTCCCTTGTCTCCCAGGAGCCCCTGCCTCTCTTCCCCACCCAGGTGAACCTCTGCTCTTTGAATCCACGTGGGGCACAGATTGTGCCCTGTGTCCCTGACACTGCTGACAGTGCTTATTGACTCTGAGGGGAATTCTCAAGACTGCCGCCTGGGCACCGTCCATCCTAGTGCTCGTGAAGCCCTTGGTTGCTGCCCGAGGGGATTCCTGTCCATGTCAGAAAGGCGGCCTCTGCCTGCTTGAGTGCGGACCTACTAGGCCAGGCTGGTGAACATTTGGTTGGATGGTGGATGTTGATCACCAGACTTTCTGATGATGGGACACCAGACTTCTGACTTCTCTCCTGGTCAGCCCTTGCCTCACCCTGAGATGCAGCATGGTGACTGGTGCATCCCAAAGTATCAGAGACAGTGTGCCGGGGATGGCAGAGTAATATGTGAGGATGGTCCTGTGGGTACCAGGTCATGTGCTTGGGTCCTGGTTCAAGGACCACGCCCGTGACCCTTTCTACCAAAGCTCCAGAGCCAGGGCAAAACCTCAGACCCACCAGGGAGTCCCTGGCTCATGGGGGAGAAGAGGTAGAGGAATTCTAGTGGAGAGCAGAGGCCATGTTGGAGATGCGCAGGGAACATGGTGACCTCTCTCAGGGCCTTTGAGCTGGATGCCCCCTGAGCAAGAGGCTGGAGACGGGGGTAGTGAGTGCAGGATGCACATGGGGAATTGTCAGGATGGCCGACCATAGATTAGGAAGGACTCCTGTGGGTGGTGCCTAAACTAGGGCTTTCTCTTTGTTGTCTCTTCCAGACAGATTATCAACTCCATACACAACTGAGTCATTGACAGAAACAGGTAAATTATCCTACCACCTCCAGGGGATCTGTCCACATGTGAATTGAGTTTGGATGGACCATGAGAGGAAACAGTTCCAGATGTGCCATCCTCAACCTATTCCTTGAGTTGAGTTGGGAGGTAGTCAGGAGCAGGATGCACATGGGGAATTGTCAGGATGGCTGACCATAGATTCCGGAAGGGCTCCTCTTGTGATGCCCAACCAAGGCTGTTCTTTTGGTGTTTCTTCCAGACACGTGGCCAGCTCCATCCTCAACTGCATCAGAGCGAACAACAGGTAAATATTCCTACCACCCTGCCAGGGGCTCTCCCTCCCTCTGATTCGAGTTTGGATGGACCGTGAGCGGAAGAGGTTCCCGATGTGGGGTCCTTAACCTTGAGCCTGAGTTGGGGTGGTAGGAGTCTGGGCCAGGAGGCACATGGGGAATTGTCAGGATGCCGACCATAGATTAGGAAGGGCTCCTCTGGGTGATGCCTAAACTAGGGCTTTCTCTTTGTTGTCTCTTCCAGACAGATTGTCAACTCCATACACAACTGAGTCATTGACAGAAACAGGTAAATTATCCTACCGTCCCCATTGGGTCTGTCCACATGTGAATTGAGTTTGGATGGACCATGAGAGGAAACAGTTCCAGATGTGCCATCCTCAACCTATTCCTTGAGTTGAGTTGGGAGGTAGTCAGGAGCAGGATGCACATGGGGAATTGTCAGGATGGCTGACCATAGATTCCGGAAGGGCTCCTCTTGTGATGCCCAACCAAGGCTGTTCTTTTGGTGTTTCTTCCAGACACGTGGCCAGCTCCATCCTCAACTGCATCAGAGCGAACAACAGGTAAATATTCCTACCACCCTGCCAGGGGCTCTCCCTCCCTCTGAATCGAGTTTGGATGGACTGTGAGCGGAAGAGGTTCTGGTTGTGTGGTCCTTAACCTTGAGCCTGGTTTGGGGTGGTAGGAGCCTGGGCCAGGAGGCACATGGGGAATTGTCATGATGCCGACCATAGATTAGGAAGGGCTCCTGTGGGTGGTGCCTAAACTAGGGCTTTCTCTTTGTTGTCTCTTCCAGACACTTGGCCATTTCCATCCACAACTACATCAGAGGGAACGACATGTAAATATTCCTCCCGCCCTCCCAGGGGCTCTCTCTGCCTCTGAATCGCGTTTAGATGGACCGTGAGAGGAAACGTTTCCAAATGTGCCATCCTCATGCTAGTCCCTGAGTGGGGGTGTCAGACGAGGGTCTCTGAGACCAGGTTGTGGGTGGGACAAGGTTGGCTGATGCCAGGTCTCAAGTGGACTCCTGAGCAGAGGCTCAGCAGACAGCCTCCTCATTGCTCATTGTGAGCCCCAGAGGCCTCCCAGGTCCTGCTGAGGCTCCTCTGCTGCCTCAGGCCTCAGGCTGCTGTCTGGGCCCAGGGGGGAAAGTGCTTGTTCTCCACCATCTGCCAGACATCCATCCCCACCTAAGGCTTTGCATCAATTGCGTTAGGACCATGGAGAAGCCGATAAGTTGTCAGAAAGGGATGGTCCTGTCCTGTCCCTGGAGCCATGGAGCTCTGTCCTGGGTGGTCATCTGTGGGTTAGGGGGACAGTCCTTCACATCGCAAGCGGGCCATCGGGGGTGCTTCCCGACCTTGGAGCATCCTTAGACCTGGCTGGATAGGATGTTTCTGTCTCTCTCTCTACGGAGATTGATCTCTGGGCCTTCACAGAGCTGATGGCCTGGCATGGGACTTGGCCTCTAGAAAGTCCCCGAGTCTAGAACCTGCCTCAAGCCTGGCAGCTCAGAACAGATGTGGAGGAGGTGTCCTTGTGTCGTCCTTTAGGGTTCTGGACAGACTCGAGTTTGGCCCTGAGGCTGGTGAATGGAGGTGACCGCTGTCAGGGCCGGGTGGAGGTCCTCTACCGAGGCTCCTGGGGCACCGTGTGTGACGACGACTGGGACACCAAAGACGCCAATGTGGTGTGCAGGCAGCTTGGCTGTGGCTGGGCCAGGTCTGCTCCAGGAGGTGCCCGGTTTGGTCAGGGCTCAGGGCCCATCCTCCTGGATGACGTGCGCTGCTCAGGGCACGAGTCCTACCTGTGGAACTGTCCACACAGAGGCTGGTACTCGCACAACTGTGGACATGGGGAGGACGCCGGTGTCATCTGCTCAGGTGGGCCTCGACCACGCCTGGTCTCCTCCCATGGGGTGGTGTTGCTGAGAACAAACACACTGCCGTCCCCAGTGTGTCTGCCTGAGCCTCCTAATGTCATGCCAGGCAGTGGAGTGACTGCAGGGCAGCTGGCACCCCGGGTACTAGGCCACCTGCTCAGGCTAAAAAGCATCGTGGGTAGTGCATGTTCCCAGCATCCTGAAGGCATTTCCTGAGAGTGGCTGGGAGGTGCCTCTGGCCCCAGGTTCATCCACAGGAGCAGCTTCCTGAGGTCAGAGGAGGGAGCCTGTCCCAGTGCCCCAGGTGGGAGCTCACCTCCCACGCTGGAGAGGGTCTCGGGTGTTCCCTCCAGGGCAGCATCATTGATTCCATGTGGGGGGTTTGTAAGAACCTTCCCTCTGTGCTGACTGTGTGACCTCAGACTCTGTAAGATGCTGACCAGAATGAAAGGTCCCAAGAGCACAGAGTTTATTTTTTAAGGCCTGGCAGAGTGGCCGGGGGCTGGGTGGGTGTGAGATGGCAAGTGGCCAATGAATGGAAGGAGCCAGTTAGGGTCCTGGGGCAGGGCCATAATGAAGACAAGGGGAATCTCTAGTATTGGGTCTGAACCCTGACTATCATTCCCCTGTATAGGGCCCGGGCTGGTAAAGAATTCCCTACTAAGAGGCGAGATGCGGCAGGAAGCTTATTTTCCTTCCAAGGGAGGCAGGCCCGGCCTAGTCGCACCGGGCAATGCAGGGCAGGGAACAACGAGCCGCTTCCCCTTCCCAGCAGTAGCTGTTGCTAAGCAACGAGGAAGCAGGAGCCTTGTTGGGAAGTGGAGCTGATACCAGGGTCTTGTCTTGGCACCTGACAGGCTGTTGCCCTCCGGGGACAGGGAGGCAGATGTCCCAGGGACGCGTCTCCTCAGTGTTTTCCTCAAGGCTGTGAAAGAAGCGCAGGGCCCACGTGATGAGGTCCCAGAGGCTGGGTGCAGGCAGGGAGGGGAGGGGACTGTCTGCAAACTAGAGGCTCAGGGGTTTGAATGATCCAGAGTCTTGAAAAGAGCAGGAATGGGGGGGGGGGATCCAGAATGAAACCTTGAGAGCAGCTTAACCTGTCCCTTTGTGAACGGACCAGCTGTTTGAATCAGAGGAGCAAACGGTGCTGGGGTTTGGTGACCAGGTGCTGCTCAGACATGTGGAAAGACCAGAGCAAGGAAAAGGCAGACCTTTCACCCTGAAGGGAGCAGATCAGTGTCCACATCAAGCCATTCCCTGGGGTCGTTCTCTACATATCCCCTGGGTGTCAACACCAAGGCCATGGTGGCCTGTCCCAGGCATGACACTGGCTTCCTCATACTGGCCAGTGAGTCCTTGGGCTCAGTGAGGCAGGCGATGGCAGTGGACAGAGGGTGTTTCTTAGGAAGGTCGTGAGGGTGTGAGGTTCGTGACAGGCACTGATGTGTCCACACCACGGCCATGTGAGCAGGTCAGCTGAGTGTGTAGAAGCTGAGGGTCATCAGCGTTAGATATGGGCCAGAGAACGGGGTGCCTTGTGTCTGACTTTCCTTTCCTTCCTCACAGCTGCTCAGCCGCACTCCACATACTGGCCAGGTGAGTCCCCAGGACCTTCCCTGGCATGTCCCTTGTCTCCCAGGAGCCCCTGCCTCTCCTCCCCACCCAGGTGAACCTCTGCTCTTTGAATCCACGTGGGGCACAGATTGTGCCCTGTGTCCCTGACACTGCTGACAGTGCTTATTGACTCTGAGGGGAATTCACAAGACTGCCGCCTGGGCACCGTCCATCCTAGTGCTCGTGAAGCCCTTGGTTGCTGCCCGAGGGGATTCCTGTCCATGTCAGAAAGGCGGCCTCTGCCTGCTTGAGTGCGGACCTACTAGGCCAGGCTGCTGAGGATTTGGTTGGATGGTGGATGTTGATCACCAGACTTTCTGATGATGGGACACCAGACTTCTGACTTCTCTCCTGGTCAGCCCTTGCCTCACCCTGAGATGCAGCATGGTGACTGGTGCATCCCAAAGTATCAGAGACAGTGTGCCGGGGATGGCAGAGTAATATGTGAGGATGGTCCTGTGGGTACCAGGTCATGTGCTTGGGTCCTGGTTCAAGGACCACGCCCGTGACCCTTTCTACCAAAGCTCCAGAGCCAGGGCAAAACCTCAGACCCACCAGGGAGTCCTTGGCTCATGGGAGAGAGGAGGTAGAGGAATTCTAGTGGAGAGCACAGGCCATGTTGGAGATGCGCAGGGAACATGGTGACCTCTCTCAGGGCCTTTGAGCTGGATGCCCCCTGAGCAAGAGGCTGGAGACGGGGGTAGTGAGTGCAGGATGCACATGGGGAATTGTCAGGATGGCTGACCATAGATTCCGGAAGGGCTCCTCTTGTGATGCCCAACCAAGGCAGTTCTTTTTGTTGGTTCTTCCAGACACAAGGTCAACTAGATACCCAAGTGATTCAACGACAGAAACAGGTAAATATTCCTACCTCCCTGCCAGGGGCTCTCTCTGCCTCCGAATCGAGTTTGGATGGCCTGTGACCAGAAGAGGTTCCAGATGTGGGGTCCTTCACCGAGAGCCTGAGTTGGGGTGGTAGGAGCCTGAGCCAGGAGGCACATGGGGAATTGTCAGGATGGCCGACCATAGATTAGGAAGGACTCCTGTGGGTGGTGCCTAAACTAGGGCTTTCTCTTTGTTGTCTCTTCCAGACAGATTATCAACTCCATACACAACTGAGTCATTGACAGAAACAGGTAAATTTTCCTACCACCTCCAGGGGGTCTGTCCACATGTGAATTGAGTTTGGATGGACCATGAGAGGAAACAGTTCCAGATGTGCCATCCTCAACCTATTTTTTGAGTTGAGTTGGGAGGTAGTCAGGAGCAGGATGCACATGGGGAATTGTCAGGATGGCTGACCATAGATTCCGGAAGGGCTCCTCTTGTGATGCCCAACCAAGGCTGTTCTTTTGGTGTTTCTTCCAGACACGTGGCCAGCTCCATCCTCAACTGCATCAGAGCGAACAACAGGTAAATATTCCTACCACCCTGCCAGGGGCTCTCCCTCCCTCTGATTCGAGTTTGGATGGACCGTGAGCGGAAGAGGTTCCCGATGTGGGGTCCTTAACCTTGAGCCTGAGTTGGGGTGGTAGGAGTCTGGGCCAGGAGGCACATGGGGAATTGTCAGGATGCCGACCATAGATTAGGAAGGGCTCCTCTGGGTGATGCCTAAACTAGGGTTTTCTCTTTGTTGTCTCTTCCAGACAGATTGTCAACTCCATACACAACTGAGTCATTGACAGAAACAGGTAAATTATCCTACCATCTCCAGGGGGTCTGTCCACATGTGAATTGAGTTTGGATGGACCATGAGAGGAAACAGTTCCAGATGTGCCATCCTCAACCTATTTTTTGAGTTGAGTTGGGAGGTAGTCAGGAGCAGGATGCACATGGGGAATTGTCAGGATGGCTGACCATAGATCCCGGAAGGGCTCCTCTTGTGATGCCCAACCAAGGCTGTTCTTTTGATGTTTCTTCCAGACACGTGGCCAGCTCCATCCTCAACTGCATCACAGCGAACAACAGGTAAATATTCCTACTACCCTGCCAGGGGCTCTCTCTGTCTCTGAATTGAGTCTGGATGGACTGTGACCAGAAGAGGTTCCCGATGTGGGTTCCTTAACCCAGTGGGTTGGTAGGAGCCTGCCCAGGAGGCACATGTGGAATTTTCAGGATAACTTACCCTAGATTTAGGAAGGACTCCTATGGGTGGTGCCTAAGCTAGGGCTTTGTCTTTGTTGTCTCTTCTAGACACTTGGCCATTTGCATCCACAACTGCATCACCTGGAACAATAGGTAAATATTCCTACCACCCTGCCAGGGGCTCTCTCTGCCTCTGAATCAAGTCTGGATGGACCTTAAGCAGAAGAGGCTCCGGATGTGCGGTCTTTAACCTAGTCCCTGAGTTGGGATGTCCGGCTAGCGTCTCTGATCAGGGTCCTAGTTGTGACAAGGGTTTTTGATGTGCGGTCACAAGGCAGTCGTCAAGGTTCAGAGAATTCCTGCAGTAAGGAAAGGAATCTAACTTCTCCTTCCAGCTATTGATCACGAATTTAAAAAATTCCAATAACATCTTTAAATCACTTGTTTTTCTCTCTGGATGTGACCCACATAACCTACAACCAGTTACAGTAAGTTCGTGGTTTTTCGCCTCAGGCCCAGGGCCTGGATTTCTTATCCCGAGGCCTGGCGGCCACGGTCCAGACACCCACAGATGCTGAACCTCACCCAAGCTCACACAGCCTCTCCAGATGGCCCCCTTTCCCCTCTCCCCCAGGCATACACAGCCCTCATTTGGCTGGCACACACTCAGCCTTCCTATTTCCCCTGCTAGTTGGATTACTTCTGGGTTTTGTTTGTTTGTTTTAAAGTATGTCTTTATTGATTTCAGAGAGAGGGAGAGGGAGAGATAGAAAGATCAATGATGAGAGATGCATTGATCAGCTGCTCAGCCCCTACTCAGGACTGAGCCCAAAACTGGGGCCTATAACCTGACGGCAATGGAGCCGTGACCTGCTCCATGGGTGGACGCGCAGGCACTGAGCCACGCCGGCCGGCTTGCTGGATAACCCGTTTTAACTCAGGAGATCTGCTCCTTCTTTCACGTAAATGAGATGATTGATTCTTTAAAGGATCTTCGTGAAGGCTGTTGTTTCTTGGAGTGTCTCCAAAGCTTTGGGAGGAAGAGGGGAGATAATCATCTGATTATTTCACAAATAACTGTGCTTTTACAGGCAAGTTTTACCTGATGATATAGACACAGCTCAGAGGCTTTTTATTGCGTTTAAGAAATTGCTCTCACCATCACTTTAAATGCCTGTATTGTCGCCCTGGCCAGTGCGGTCAGTGGTTAGAACATCGGCCCTCGGACAGAAGGGTCTTGGGTTTGATTCTGGTCAAGGGCACGTACCTGGGTTGCAGGTTTGATCCCGGCCCCAATCTGGGGGCATGCAGGAGGCAAACGATGGATGTGCTTCTCTCTCTCTCTCCCTCCCACTCTCTCTGAAAAGCAATGGAAAGAATATCCTCAGGTGGGGATTAAAAAACACACAGAGCCTGCATCGTCTCCCATAGTACAGTTACACCCACAAATTATCTTCCTGGCCCCCAGTTGCTGGATATTTTGGTGTTTTCTGTTTCTTCGCTATTATAAATGACTCTGTGAGGAAGAATATTTTTTATAAATCAATCTTTTCACGCCTCATTTTTTCATTTAGAACAGATACCGCATTATTGGGCTAAAGCTAACATAATGTCTGGTATCTCGGATGTACTTAAAAAATGCAGACTCTTCGGATGTTAAGTATTTTAAGATCTTTGCTGTGTATGTGGCCACATCACCATCAAGAACGGTTGTGAGATTTCAAAACAATGAAAACGGGAGACTGAGCTCCTCCCGCAGGTGGCTCGGTGTTAGGTATTTCATACAGAATTAACGATAGACTTACAGCTGGGACGGGTGTTTCAAAGGGAAAGAGCCATGTGAGGAGGGCATGTTAGCAGGGACACTACTTGACCCGGGGGTTAGGGGACAAGCTGGCCCCTTGCTCAGGCTGGTTCCCGAGCCAAGGCGTTGGGCTCCCATGGGCTCACTGTGGCAGGGTCTGCCCCTCTCCATCCCTCCTCCAGGCTGTGAGCTCCAGGAGGGCACAGCCTGTATCCAGCATCTCGCTGTGGCCCCAGGGCTGGCACGTTTCTGGCACAGAGCAAGCAAACGCTCAACGGTTTTGTCAAGAACGCGGGGAAACTGACCATGGTCTTTTCTCTTTGTCAACAGCTCCTACCCACACCGTCAGCCACCCAACCAGTAAGTCCTGAGCTCCCCAACAGGTCTTCTCTGTCTTCCGTCTGTGACGTGACCCTGGGGAGGGGTGATGACAATGGCAAGGAGATGGCTTCCCTAAGTAGAGTCGCCCTGGAAGCCCATCCCACCCGCCTCAATGGACAGGCCGGGTCTAGGCCACCTCCTGTTGGGTTTCTGTCCTGGGAATTGTTAAAAAGTCCCCCCACCCCAACCAGGCGATGTTCTGTGCGCTCTGGGGGTCACCAGCATTTCCATTCTGTCCCGACAGGCAGTTATTCCTGTGGGGGCCACCTGTCCAAGCCATCAGGGCACTTCTCCAGCCCCTTCTATCCCAGCAACTATCCGAACAACGCCAGATGTGTGTGGGACATCGAAGTCCAGAACAATGACCGTGTGACTGTGGTCTTCAGAGACGTGCAGTAAGTGTGGGTGGGGGCGGGACTCGGGGGGGCCTTGGGGCCGCGTGGAAGGGAACGAACGGTCCTGGCATCTGACCTAGCACGGGGACACCCCGTGGACAGGGGCCTTGGCTTCAGGTCTCAGTGTGGTCGCTGACTTGCCATGTGACCATAGGAAACCACTTAACTTCCCTGAGCTTCGGTCAATAAAGAGAAACAACATGGAGGGACCTGGGAAGTATTTTGCTGAGTGAAATAAGCCCGTCAGAGAAAGACAAGCATCGCACGATCTCACACATACGTGGGATCTGATGAACAACATAGACCCAGGGACAGAGAACATGGACAGACGGAGGGATCTCGGAGGGAAGGCGCGGGTGGGGGTGGGAGAGTTTAACCAAAGAACTTACATGCGTATTTGCAGAATCCGTGGACACTGACAATAGTGCCGTGAGGCCTGGGGGGTGCAGGGCGGGGGGTCGCTGGGGGAGGCGGGGAGGAAGGGGGCATCTGTAATACTTTCAACAATAAAGATAAACTTAGAAAGGGGGGCAGGTGTGGGGTGGAGGGGGTGAGAGGGGAAAAGGGGGACATATATAATACTTTGAATAATAAAAATAAATTTTAAAAAAGAGAGGAATGAAACACCTGCCCCCCCCGCCCCCATTATTGGGATTGTCACAAGAGAGCAATCTGTGAAAATGCTTGGGAAGTGTTGTCCAGGGGAGGGATTCTGTCCGGAGTAATAACAGTGCCAGGGGCCCTACGAGCAACCACACAAGGCGTTTTTAGCAGCTTCTCTCCATTCCCTCTTTTCTGGGGGGTGGGGGTGAGCCCCAGGGCTCAGGCAGTGGTGGAGAAATCACCTTTTTAAGCAGAGAGGACGGTGCCAAGGCACATGGACCTGTGGTTGGCCCCCGGGGTTGGGGGTGGTGACCATGCGGAGACACTACTGTTTCCTCGTGTCCCGTGAAGAAGGGACCAGAACGTCCCCCCCACACACCGCACCCTGAGCAGTCACCACTGAGAAGCCGTTTTCTCTCTCGATTTCTGATTCGCGGTGACGTTGTGGGGGGGGGGTTGTCTCTGCCTTGGAAGTTTATTTGGGATTTTGCAAAAGATATAATATGACTTCAGCCCCCTCATCATTACAGTTCATGCTGGGTTTCGGGGTCTCAGGTCCTAAACGTGTACAGAGGAGGGTTGGCGGGCCTGGTTCTTTAGCTGGCATCCGAAGAACACAGGCCACTGGCCAGTGATGTTCGGTGAAGCGCTCTCCCACGTATCCTTTCGTTTCGGCCTCGCAGCGGCTCCCCGTGCGTGGACAGGATTTTTCGCGAGAACCTGAGCTCCAGAGAGGTCATTTGACTTGTCCAATATGTATTCACTCGATGATTTATTTCTATCACTATGGGTTCGTGGGCATTTCTTTCATTCTAGAGGAAACCAGGCTCTTTCTGGCTGAAGACACAGCCTGAGGCAGGATGTGATCCCTCCCTTTCGTGACGCCAAGGGCTGTGGGGAGAGGGGCGTAGGTCTCCTATGTGTGACCCCAAAAGGCAGGACTACGACCCACGCGCGGAGGCCGTGGGAGGAGGTCTCTCTTTGCCAGATTTAAGAAAATTTGTTTTCAATGAATAATTCTGTCCATTTCTGGCCCAGGGCGGAGGTGTGACCCAACGCCCGCCGACATGGGACCTCCTGCTAAGAGTGAAGCTGAACCTCTGTGTCCTGTCCCCGCAGGCTGGAGAGCAACTGCAACTTCGATTACATCGAGGTGTTCGACGGCCCCTACCACAGCTCCCCTCTCCTCGCCCGGCTCTGCCACGGGGCCAGGGACTCCTTCACCTCTTCGTCCAACTTCATGACCGTCCGCTTCGCCAGCGATGGCAGTGTCACCAGCAGGGGCTTCCGAGCGGAGTACTACGCCAGTCCTTCCAACGACAGCACCAGTAAGGCCCCAGCTCGGCGGGTGGGGGGGGCGCCCCTGAGAGCCTCTGCTCCGCGGCCACCTGCTGCTGGTGGTGGGACGAGAGATTAGAGCCGCCTCGGCGGGTCACCGAGGCCCGATCGGCTGCTGAGAGGGACCCAGGGCGGTGGGTCTTGGGCCTCTGGCTGCCCAGAAACGAGATCGGGGGCCAGAACTGGCTGACGGGCGGTGTACTGAGCTCCTTGCAGGCGGCAGAGGCCGTGTAGAAGGTGGGAGACAATGCATTAGGCAGATAGGGAGACGTCAGTGCCAAGGGCAGGAGTGACCCCTGGCTGGAGGCCTGGTGACCATTCCAGAGCATGGGACACTGTGACCGTGTCCTGAGACCTGGCGCATTTGCCTGCTGCCTGAAAATCACCGGTCACTCCGCCACGTCCTGCAGAGGCGAGCGGTCACTATCTGAGCTGTTAAATGGACTAGTTTCCAGACTGGCCGGGGGCTGGGCTCCGACCTGCTCAGCAGCTAAAGGACCTCATTGCACCACGCACGTCCCCACAATTCGGCCGGAGCATCCCTTTACTTTACGGCCCACGGTAACTTGGCAGAACATTTCGCTAGATCCCTTCCAGGCCCGTGGGGCACCTCGGGGTGGTGAGCACGCCACCACCTTTGTCAGCCATCTCGATCCCTGCACCTGTGGGCGGGAGGAGCTCCTGCTGGGACTTGCTGGGCCTCGGGGCTGGCTGACCTCCCTGTCTGCCCTTGGCCACCAGAGCTGCTCTGTCTGCGGGACCAGATGCAAGCGAAGGTGAGCAGGGGCTACCTGCAGTCCCTGGGCTACTCGGCCTGGGACCTCATCATTCCCAACTGGAGCGGAGTCGACCAGTGCAAGCCCCAAATAACGTCGAGCGAGGTCACGTTCACCATCCCCTACTCGGGCTGTGGCACCACCCAGCAGGTGAGCCTGGGCCTCCTTCCATGTGATCTCCTGCAGGGCAACCTTTCTCACTGTGCTGTGTGCCCTGTGTCTTGAATTCTGGGGACCCAGAAGACACGGTTGTGTCGGTGTAACCAGAACGTGACCGGGCGAAGGTATCAATCCGGTCAGAGGCGGCGGGTGGGTCTGTGGGCGGTTTCCCCAGCACCGTCCACACAGGCGGGGCCTGGCCGGCTGCCACGCGGACAGTCACGGCAGGAGCAGCCTCCAGGGGACAGCTCCACGTTTCGTGGGGCCTGAAGCTTATGCGCTTTGGGGTTGGGGTTGGTATGGGTGAGAGGGGCGGGCACCTCAATACGTGGAAGAAAGCAAACATACCTCACTCCGCCCTCTTTGACGCAGTCAGATTGCCTTACGTCTTAGGATCTCCATTCGGCCGCTCTGGCGCGATTTTTGTGCTCTGTCTTGCAAAACCGCCCACGGCTTGCGGGAGCTCGCACCTGGCTAGGAGTCTGCTTTTGACCATCACAGCATTTTTTTTTAAATGTGTTTTTATTGATTTCAGAGAGAGGAAGGGAGAGGGAGGAGAGGGAGAGAGTCATTGATCGGCTGCCTCCTGCACGCCCCCTGCTGGGGATCGAGCCTGCAACCCAGGCACATGCTCTGACCGGGAATCGAACCGTGACCTCCAGGTTCATAGGTCGATGCTCAACCGCTGAGCCACGCCGGCCGGGCCATCGCAGCATTTGGGAAGGGTCGCGTGCCCCCGGTCCATACCTGGCCCTGCCTGGCTTGCGCTCACCTCACTTAGGGCTAGGTGATCATGCCCGTGGAGCTTCCAGGGGGCCTTTTTCCCATGTCCCCTTGGCCGTTCGGCTCTTGCCCCCCCTCCGCCACAGCGCTTTTGCTTGGCTCCCAGCCCGCCCGTCATTCACTCCGTGGGTGTTTACCGATGTGCTGATGTTCTCATGGACAGTAACCAGCCCCGGGGAGAGAAAGCTCCTTTGCTTGAGATGCTCACAGGCCACCAGGCGCAAGGGCCTCGTCCCCAGAAGGGTCACGTTTACAAGATGACAGGCACATCAAATGGTGTCCGAGACCAACATTCCCGCCCGATGAAGCCACAGTCAGAAACAACGCTGTGGTGCAGGCAGGGAGAAGGCAGAGCATGAGAGGACGTGCTCCCCGTCACCATGCCCCTGGCTGCCCGCCTGCCTTCTGGGGAGGACCCAACCCCGAGGTCAGAGTCCTGCTGCAGCTGTGACTCCACTGTGTCACCCGGCTCCGCCCCGGCGCCCCTGGCTCCGCAGCTTCCGACGCCAGGCTGCAGTAGCTGCTGACGCATCCAGGCAGCGCACTGCACTCTGACGCCAGCAGCCCCTCCCACGGGCACCCGAGGGACCCCCTGGTGTCTCCCAGCATCAGTGAGAATGAAACGGAACGAGACAGGAGGGCCCTGGGCCCTGAGTCCAGGCGGCTGAGCCACACGGCAGGGACGGGATCGTCCAGACGCGCGCCTCCCCCCACGAGGAGCAGGCCCCAGGAGGCCCCGGCACCCGGTCCTCGCTGTGGTCCCCCATCGTACGGTGGGACAGAGGGGGGGTGTGCAAGGACGGAGCCTTGCTGTTAAGCAGCGTGCCCGGCCCACGTGCCGGTAGCCGTGGCGGGAGGCACGCACCACGTGTCTGGCTGAGGGAGGGGTTGAAGCCTTGTTGGGTCACATCCTTTGCATTCTAAACAAGATCAGCAGCGAGATCCTCTTGGCGGCTGACGTTTGCCCGACTCTGCCCCCCGCCTGCCTCTCCAGGTGGACAATGACACCATCACCTACTCCAACGTCCTCAAAGCGGCTGTGTCGAGCGGCGTCATCAAGAGGAAAAGGGACGTCTACATTCACGTCAGCTGCAAGATGCTCCAGGACTCCTGGGTCGACATGATGTACATCGCCAACAACACCCTCGAGGTCAAAGAGGTGCAGTACAGCCACTTCGACGTGAACATTTCCTTCTATACGTCGTCGTCCTTCTTGTATCCCGTGACCAGCAGCCCATACTACGTGGACCTGGACCAGGATTTGTACGTTCAGGCCGAGATCCGCCACTCGGATGCTTCCTTGGCCTTGTTCGTGGACACCTGTGTGGCATCCCCGTATTCCAATGACTTCACGTCTTTGACCTATGACCTGATCCGGAGTGGGTAAGGAGGGTCTTCCTGGGGCGGACTTTCGCCGTTACCTGATAACCTGAACAGGAGGAGCCCGGGGCTCAAGGAGCGCAGATTCTGTTCCTAGTCGCTCAAGCTTAACCAGCCAGGTTATCATCTCTGGCTAACAGAGAGGGAGGTGGGCGTCGGATGAATTAAATGACCGAGAGGTTGGCTGTAAACTGGGATTAGGCCCCAGGTGACCGAACGCCAGGTGAGCCTTGGTGCTGAAGGGACGTGGGTGTCGTGGGAAAAGCACTGATTTGGAAGCAGGTGGAGGCTGAGGTGCCAGCTCTGCCACATGCGAGCCGTGTCGCTCAGGGTGGGCAGGCACAGCTCTCTGAGCCATTTCTTCACCCACCAGAGATGAGCGTGGCGATGCCCACATCACAGGCTGTTGGGAGGGTGGAAGGAGAAAGAGCAGGTGGGGATTTGGGCAAATAAAATGCGCAGCGGGTGCCAAATGTTGACTTAAAGCTGCCGAGAATGGACGTAACCAGAGTCCATGGTTCCAACCAAGCTCAGAGACGCAGAGGGGAGGCCAGGGGTGCCCGCTGACGGCCAGAGGTGCCGGGCTGGGCTGTTCTACCATCATCTTGTTTTCCTGGATGACAGGGCTCAGGCGAGGTGGGGTTCACCCTTTCTAAGCTCACTGTGGGGGTCCAGGGACACCGGGCAGGCAACTCCAATCGCCACGCTTTCGTCTCTGTCCATCGGTGTTCACGTCATTTTGTTGGACTATAATTTGACCCGGGCACCGCAGTAACAATCGCCTGCCACGGACGCTGTACTGACAGGGTTGGGCGATCTGCTAGGGATCGGGGCCAGGAGGCTAAATTGCAAAGCTCCCTGAGATACTAGAACTGCATCTCTTCCTGGGCAGGATTTTCATGCGTCTGTTTGCTGAGTGGGTGTTGAGACCCGTCTTGTTCACAGTCTACGCAGTGGCTTCGGTTCACGGCAGCCGCCTTGGCCGCAAAGATGGGGGAGAAGCTCTCCCGGGTCCTCTTTTTACAAATAGTAACAAATGACACCTGAATTTATGTCAAATGATTGAGATTAATGCAAATGATTTGGTTCTAAGGACCCTTTCTGGTCACATCCGGGCACATATGTGCCTATAAGGTGATGCCGCTTTCTGGGGAGGGAGCATGTGTGTCAGGGAGGCCACGTGTCCCAACTGTCCCTGGAGCACAGGGGCTCATGGACTACACCTGGCCACAGACCAAACCGCCCACCTGGAAGCCCATTAGAATTGCCCTAAGCTTCCAGCACCTGGAGGGTTCTCGGAGCAGGCTGAGGGGGGTCAGGAGACACAGCCCAGGAAAGAGATGAAAGGCCACCTTCCTTCCTGTCCTCTCTCTGGGTCCTGCCCCTCCCTCCCTCACCTGGGTCACCTGGGGCCATGGTGCACACGGTCATTGAGCATGGTGGGGACAGCTTGTCAGCACGGAAGCCCCGGGCCGACCGGCTGCTTTAAGATGCTGCAGACGTCCCCGAGCTCCCA
This sequence comes from Miniopterus schreibersii, assembly GCF_964146895.1. Classification (NCBI taxonomy): domain Eukaryota; kingdom Metazoa; phylum Chordata; class Mammalia; order Chiroptera; family Miniopteridae; genus Miniopterus; species Miniopterus schreibersii. The sequence continues at coordinate 55,335,051 of NC_138114.1, read as the reverse complement.
GGATCTCCCTGCAGGGCTGGCGGTCAGTGCCCAAACCACCGGTTCCGAAGGCAGGCAGGTGGGGCACGGCGGGGGCGGCCGGAGGCGTGGGGCCCGGATGGGCGCCTCCTGCATCCAAGTCAGGAAGGATGAGCGTGCGGGGACCGGGGAGCGGGACCGGGGAGCGGGGCCTTCACAGGCGACCGCCCTCTCCCCGCAGGTGCACGAGGGATGAAACCTACCAGCCCTACCACCCGCCCTCGCCCCGCTTCGCCCGCTTCAAGTTCAGCTCCTTCCACTTCCTGAACCGCTTCCCGTCTGTGTACCTGCACTGCAAGGTGGTGGTGTGCGGGGCCCACGACCCCGCCTCCCGCTGCCGCAGGGGCTGCGTGAGGAGGCCCAAGAGGAACGTGGGCTCCTACCAGGAGAAGGTGGACGTCGTCCTGGGGCCCATCCAGCTGCAGGCCCCGCGCGCCTAGAGGAGGAGGAGCCTGGGTAGGTGGCCGCTCTCGCACCCCCACCTGTCCTCACCCCCCCCACCGGGGCCCAGGCCCGTGACCCAGGGACTCGGGACGTTGCTGTCGGTGTGATGGTCCACCTTGAACTGGGCATCCCCCGCGTGCCCGCGTGCCCGCGTGCCGTGCTGGGCCGGGCGGTACAGGTTCAACTAGACCTCCCGCCGCCCGCTTCCGAGGGCCCCTGGTTCGTGAGGGACGCGCGGGTGGGATTCGCTCAGGGAGCTCTGAGCCGGGACGCAGACCCCCCCCCGGCGCTTCTCAAGGCCGGGCCTGGCCTCCCCTGCGCCTCACACTCCGCATCTGCCAGGCGCACTGTCCGTAGCACCTCCTAGGACCAAAGAGAGAACCACGTAAAGTAACGTGGGTTAAGCCGCCTGGGCCTCTGGCTGGGACGGGGCGCTGAGCGTGAGGAACGGTGGGTTTCGCTGGTGGCGTTACTGTCACCGATACTAACGGCGTTAATGGTGACACTGTCGCTCCTGACGCTAGCACCCCAACTGCAGTCCCAGGGAGATGACGGCGGGGTCAGGCCGGGCCGCGGGCGCCCGGAGCGGGCGGGACGCGTTTGTTCTGCCTGCTCTCGGCCCGCACGGCGCGAGCTCTCACGTTCTCCGTGTGGAACGTGGCCCGCGTGCCCTGCCGTGGGCTTGGCTGTGCGTGTGGACAAGGAAATGTCTGCAGCGGCTCCCAGGGTCTGTGGCCCGGGCGGGGCCAGGTCCTCAGATGTGTGGCTCTGGAGACGGGGCAGCCGTGGGCTAGCAGGGGCCGTCCCACCCCATCCCCTCGGCCACAGGGCCCCACCCCGGGAGCGCCTTTGAGGGCTCTCTCCTCCCGTCCCCACGGCTGGCTGATTCCAGCTCTTTCCTTACTTGCTCATTCACTCCACGCCTGTTCTGAAGGCCGACTATGTGCCAGGAGACAAATAACTAGAAACAGAAACAGATCCAAACCCTTGCCCCTGAACAGCTCACCTTCCCGCGGGAGAGGACAGCTCGGGCACCTCCGATGGGCGTGGGAGCTGTGGGGGACGGCAGGGCGGGGTGATGGCGCAGGGGGCCCTCGGGGACCTCTGCCTTCTCTTCTCATGGGTGCCGCAGTAGCTGGGAGCCTGGGTACCCCTTGCCCGGGACTCAGGTACCCGTTTCCCAGTTGGTCTCAAATGCCCCGACTCTCTCCCCTCCATCCGCCAGGAGCCTCCCGCCAGCTTTGAGCACCCAAAGCCCCGCTCTGACCGCCTGCTCAAAAGCCTCCCCTGGCTCCCGGGCTGACCAGACACAGCGGCTCCCTCCCCTCGCTCAGCTGCCCTTCGGTGTCTGGCCTCAGTTTCCCCTGTGGCACGTCCCTCTCTCACTCCTTTTTCCCTCCCACCAGACAGGCGGTTCCGACGGCATCTCCCTGCCCGGGGACCGCAGCCCGCCTCGCCTCCTCTCCGTCTCGGCCGGCTCATCCTGCCCGATGCTCTCCCCCTCCCACCCTGCCGGAGCTGGCGCGGAGGGGCCCGCCAGTGCCCAGGGGAGCCACCGCACGCTGCCGTCTCCTCCGGGCTCTTCCTGGCCGTGGTCCCGGCCGGGTGGCCCTCACCCTGGGGAGGAGCCCCTGGGCCACCCACGGCGGCCTCTGAGCCCTTCAGTGTGACATGGGAAAGCACAGGACAGAGCTCGGACCCTGGCCCGCGGGCTCGCTGATTCCAGCTCTTTCCGTACTTGCTCATTCACTCCACGCCTGTCTGTTGAAGGCCTACTGTGTGCCAGGAGATAAATAACTAGAAAGAGAAACAGATCCAAAGCCTCGCCCCTGAAAAGCTTACATTCCTACAGGAGACGACAGCACAGGGCACCTCTGTGGTGCCCTGGGACCCACGTGGAAAAGGAAGACACCCGTGCCCCGAGCTCGGTGCCCAGCAGCACCCGAGCTCTGTTGGCTCCGGCCCAGGCACATGGCGGGGTGGCTGGAGATGGGGGTGCGCAGAGTTAGGGGTAGGTTTTCTTAAAACCAGGCTCGGTGCTGGGACGGATGCCAGGCGGCAGGTGCCAGTGTCTGGAACCCTGCGCCGGCTGTGAGCTGCGGGCTTTCTCCAGGGGATGACTCTTCTAACCTTTTATAAACTCGATCCTCAGGCTGCATCTTAAACTCCTGATTTGTAGGATAAGTTGAATAAAGAATGTTTTTCAAAGCAAGTGTCGGTTTGGTCATCGTGGTGACTCACTGATCCCCTGGGTCCCTTCAAACTGAGCTCAGCAGGGTGGGTGCCCTGCGGCTTCCAGGACCTTCTCGAGAATGGATAAGGTGCCCTCCTTTGCCCTTGGCATGTGTGGTTCTGCCCAAAGCAGGAGATGCAGGGCAAAGGCTGGAGAAAGACCAGGATGTTAACACCACCACGGTCTCCAGTGTCTGTGACTTAAGTGAAAGTTGCCTCTGTTTCTCCAGGACTCTGTTCCTTCTGGTTTTTTGTTGTTGTTTCTAAATTTTAAACATGTTTTTATTGATTTTAGAGAGAGAGGAAGGGAGAGAGAGAAACATCAATGATGACAGAGAAACATTGACCGGCTGCCTCCTACATGCCCCCGACTGGGAATCAAGCCCGCAACCTGGGCGTGCGCCCTGACGGGGAATCGAACCGTGACCTCCCGGTGCCCCTGATGATGCCCAACCGCTGGGCAACACTGGCCAGGCTGTATCCTCTGTGTTTTCACATCATATCCAGAACTGTGGGTGAGGCAGGTTCTGGGGAAGAGAGCCCCCTCCTCAGTGCCCGAGGGTCTCTGGTGCGTTGGGCGAGGGCACCCGGAGTCCTATTCACGTGTGGTCCTGAGGGAGGAATGGATTGACGGGTGACCCCCGGATCTCAGAAGAAACAAAGCAATGGGGTGCTTTCCAAAAAGGCAGTGAGTTTGCAAAAAAAGGGAGAGAAGCCAGCCCCTGGGCTGCTCGATCAGGCTGGGTAAGGAGGGAAGTTTCCCCAGACTGCCCTGGGAACACGAACATTGGCCCTTCCGAGCCCGACCGAGGCCCGGTGCCCGGGAAAGGACTGCTAAGACCAGCCTGACTCCAGAGGGGTGACTCGAGCAGGGTGAGACCCGGCAAGACAGCAGCTGCAGGGCCCCCAGGACAAGGGGGGCATTTTAGATGTAGGTGGTGGATGGTTGGGGTGAAATGGAAGGAGCTGAGGTAGACCCCTCCTCATAAAGCTGCAGCAACGTGTCCTGGCTGGAGTGGGTCAGTGGTTAGAGCATCGGCTCGCATGGAACGGTTGTGGGTTCGATTCCCAGTCGAGGGCACCGTAGCTGGGTTGCAGGTTCAATCCCTGGGCCTGGTCAGGGCCTGTGTGGGAGGCAACCAGTGTGTCTCTCTCACATCAGTGTTTCTCCCTCCCTCCCTCCCTCCTACTCTCTCAAAAGATTAATGGGAAAAATATCCTCCAGTGAAGATTCATAAAAAAAAAATAATTTTAAAAAAAATAAAGGCACAAGGCTTTCTGCCCTGGTCACTTCCTCCGGGTCCTCATTTACTTGTGAAGACCCCCATGGACACGTAAAAACACTCAGAACAGTATGTATGCTTTTCTCCTGTCAGTGTCTTACATCAGTTTAATTCTTAGGCCCAGCCAGAGAACCCGAGAGGGCAGAGGGAAACTTTCCTCCCCTACACCCCCATCGTAACGAAGGAAACAGCGCTTCAGGCTGCAAGACGCTTAATCACCCGGGAGGCAGGCGCTTTGAGAACCAGCTCCCCTTGCGTCTGTATAAGGTTTACACTGTCCAAGGAGTTTCACGGTCCTGTCGCTCTCGCAACAGCCCTGCTGGGATGTTACTTTAATAGATTTTCTGATTTTGACTTATCTTTTTATCCTTGGGCTAAGTCTTTTGTTTTGAAGAATATATTTTACACTTTTAAACTCAATTTTCTACAATTCTATTCCATCCCATTTTATCTTATGTTGGATCTATGTCCATGAGTTAGTGCCCCGAGCTCTCCTTTCCTGTCCTGTCCTGCCCCGTTACTCATAGCAGGTTATGGCCATCCCGGACCATTCTGCATCTGTGAAACGAGCTGAGTAGCCTCTTCACTTCCTCTACGATATTTTGAATTAGATTTTTAAAAAAATCATTGGAGACAGAGATATTTACTTGTACAACTGTCTGGAACTACAGCCTTTGGAGCAGAAAACTTGATTATTCCATTTTTTTTTAGGCAAACAATAAATACAGAATCAAAGAATAATGAATGGACGAGTAGATAAAAGACTTATTTTTTAAAAATCTGTGTCCTTACTCTTGTTTTCTTAAACCCATTTTTAGAGCAGTTTTAGGCTCGTAGCAAAAGCGAGAGCAAGGTGCAGAGAGTTCCCACGTACCCCGTGCCCCGCGGGCTCAGCCTCCCCTGTCAGCGTCACCACCCGACGGCGCGTTTACTCCAGGCAGCGGCTGTGCCGATGCTGACCGGGCACGGCCTGCCAGGAGGAGTGCGTGCCAGGGGGCGAGCCGTGGGCCTCCACGAGCGGGCTGGACTTGGCTGGTGCATTGGGGTGCTTCTCTGGATTTACACTTTTTGTGCTTAATCTGCCAGGTGTAAACGACCAGAGAATACGAAAGAAAAAGAGGGATGTGGTTTGGGCATCGCTTCACCTCTACAGGAATTCAGAGAATTTCACTGAAAATGAAGCCTTTTGAACTTTCTGGGTCTATTTCATGTGAAGAACCCTGAGTTCGTACCAAAGATGGGTGATAATTACGCTGCTATCGAGGTCCGTTTTTGCAAACTAAGGTATGAAATTGCAGCTGTGGGTAGCAATACATGGGCTGTTGTTCGAGCCGCGGCGCAGTCTCCAGGGTTTGATTTTCGAAAGACCAGTCAGTAAAGTTTAAGGTCAGTGAGAATCATTTTATGTGGACCTTTAGGATGGGTGTTTTCCAAGCTCTATAATTTTTATTTTTCCCCTCTGGTTATTCTCCATATTTATTGGGTTGGATTTTTGGACAACTTTTTTAAAAAAGTTTTTTTTATTGATTTCAGAGAGAGGAAGGGAGAGGGGGAGAGAGAGAGAGAAACATCAATGATGAGAGTCATTGATCGGCTGCCTCCTGCACACCCCCTGCTGGGGACTGACCCCGGAACCCGGGCCTGTGCCCTGACCAGGAATCAAACCGTGACCTCCTGGTTCGTAGGTGGGTGCTCACCCTCTGAGCCGCAGCGGCTGGGCTCAGGCAGCCTTGACTGGCCTTTGGAGGTTTGGGTGATGCACTAAATGAAGTAGCTGACATGAACATTGTAGGGAAGCAAACGTTTTCTGTGATCTTCTCAGGATCCCTGGAAACATCTATGAAACAACAACAAAAAACCCCACAAAGGTGAATGGTTAGAACAAACTATAAACTAAGTTTTTGAGTCCAGAGGATGGTCAGACGTTAGGCTCCAAGTATCTTCAGATGGAGTGTGGTCAGGGGCCAGCAGGCAACCTGGCAGGTTTTCCTGGTTTGCAGTTTGAGTGTCTCTGGGAATATCGCCAGGTGTTCTGGTGACCTCTCTGGGTGGCCCATAGAGCGATAGGTACAAATAGGAGCCATTTCTCTAAAGTTTAGATCAAGTTGTCCAGCTTTAGCTTGTAGGTCTCGAGACAAGGCAGCTTGAGTTCTCAGTGATTTCCAATAAGAAGGGCCCCCTCTGGGCTGAAGGCTGGTTCCAGCTCCGGACACTCTGGATTGACTGCAGTCACCGCCCCCACAGTACCTGCCTCCCTGTGTCCATTCCCTTTGCAGTGTGACTTTGCAATTTCTCCCATGAAGAGATGAAGTCCACCCTGGCTGGGCAGTTCAGCTGGTTGGAGCGTTCTCCTGATACATCAGGGTTTCAGGTTCGATCCCTGGTCAGGGCACGTGCAAGAATCAACCAATAACTGCACAAATGGATGGAGCAATGGATTGGTGTCTCTCCCTCCCTCTCCCTCCCTCTCCCCCTTTCTCTCTCCCTTCCTCTCTCTCTCTCTCTCTCTAAAGTCAATATACTTAGAGAGAGATGAAGTCCACTTAGCCACCCTTGCATCTAGACTGGCCTTGTATCTTGTTTTGACCAACAGAATGTGGCAGGCACCGTGTGATGTGCCAGTTCTGAGCCTTGACTTCAAGGGTCCTTGCAAACTTCCACTTACTCCCTTGGATCCTGCAATGGGCCTGCGAGCACACCTGGGCTAACCTGCCCGAGGGAGGACACCTGGCCCAGTCACTGCCATTATCAAGCCCAGCAGGAGAGCCACCTCGCTGGACGCAGTTGACCGCAGGCACGTGAGGAGCCCAGCTGAGCCCAGGAGAACCGGCCAGCTGAGCCCCGTCTAGATTGCTGACCCACAGAGTGACGAGCTGAATTAATGGTCGGTGTTCTAAGCCAGTAGGTTTCAGAGCGACTCGTTCCAACGGATACAGGCCCCATGGGAGCAGCTGAGGAGGAGGGGCCTGCATCCTGGGAAGTAGGTGGGAGCCGAGAGCCAGGGGCTGCCTGAAACCAGGAAGCCTTAGCAGGTAGGTCTCCCCTTGAGGACCCCGGAGAGACGGGTCCCAAAAGAAGAGGCCGGGGGAGGGGAGCACCCGGCAGGCGGAGCTGCAAGAGTAAAAAGGGCCAGGATGCTCAGCTCACGGGGAATAAATAAAACTTTAATAACGGTGGGAGGCAGGTTTGCCCGAGTGCTCTTTCCAGACGCCCCCCTCCCCCAGGCGGCCGGCCTCCGTCACATCCCTGGGGCAGACGCCGCGAGAGATCAAGTCCTGGTTCATCAGCATCAGGTCCCCCGGGAACTCGGCCAAGTGGAAAAGGCTGCGGTTGGTTAAGCCGGCGATGGACCGCTCGGCCTTCTTCGCGGAGAAGGGTGGCTTCAGGTCATTGGGCTGGTTGGTTAAACGCTTTTTGGGTTCCTTGGACTTGAACGTTACGTTCATTTTTATTTCCTGTCTTTTCGTGCCCCTGCCCTCTGTCTCCTCTTGCGTGGCGTCGCCGTAGTCCCCTCTGTCCTCCCCCCGGCCTCCTGCCGCTGGGCCCAGGCCCCGTCCGGACAAGCCCCGGGGGTCCCGGAACCTTTCTCTGGGGAGCAGCTGGTGGTTCCTCAGGGCGCGCGCGAACTGCATGCGCTCCACGTGCTGGCCCACGGTGAGCCGCTCCCGCCGCGGCATCCGGAACCCCTCGGGGGACACCGTCACCTTGGCCGTCCAGACTTTCTCCCGGGGCCCGCAGGTGGGATGGGTCGAGGGGTGCTGTTTTTTATATTTCATCACCTGTTTGAAGTCTGAGGACCGCAGCTGCAGTTCCCTGAGCATTTTCCGCTCCTCCTCTTGCTTGTAAGTCAGGAACCTTCTGGACGCTGCGGTGTGAACGCCACCCAGACGCTGACAGCGAGATGGGGATCGGTAAATACCCCGGGACGGGAGCGGGGGGTCCGTCTCCCGCCCCTGCTGTGTGTCTGAGCCCCCGTGTGCTGGGCAAGAGGGTGGATCTTTGGGGTCAGACACGCCTGGGTTCAAATCCCAACTCTCCTTCTCACCTCCCGTGAATCTGAAAGACTGGTGTTGACCCGCAGGGAAGGGCTCAGGAGCAGCGGCTTCCTCCTGAGCTACACTGGCAGTTATACTCCTAATCGGGGCTTTCAAGTTCGCGAGTTTTGCTACGGAAGCGTGGAAGCCGCTAGCAGACTCGGCCAATGTGAGTCCCTTTGGGGAGACTTCTGTCTCTACTGCCGGCTGTTTGGGAACCTCTGGCTCCCCCTGGGGTAGCTGCCCACCCTCAGGAGGGCCTCCCTGTGTCTAAACTTCAGGGCACTTACTAGGATCTCTTTCTCCAACGGGGAGTATTTCCCAGGGGCGATGCGTGGGTCCAGTGTGTAGAATTTGGTCCATAACCTGGAAGGCGGAGGGACAGGTGCATTAGAGCTCCGGGGAGGGTCTCCCTAGCTCTCCCTTTGGGAGCGGGAAACCTCACAAGGGGTATTCTACGTTAGCCAGCCTAGGGCTACCCTGACCCCGGTTCCTACAGGCACAGGCGGGGCTCCTCCACTTGGCCTTGGTCTGAGATGGAGGGGAAGGAATGGGCAGGAAACACAGCTACACTCACCCCAAAGGTGGAGCAGAGCACTGATCCCCTTGGCAGCACAGGGAGTTACTACTCTTAAAAGACTCGCCTGCGTTTGGTCCTCTGGCTGGCCCTCCATTCTTGCTGGACTTTCCCTCCGCAGTCTTCTGCTCTTGGGCCCTGGGATCTTTGGGCCTCTGTTTTCCGGTCTTCTGGCAGCCCTGCTCCCATTCTCCGATCATACTCTGGGAATAGGCCAGGACGGAAGGTGTCAGTGCCTGGGGTTAATCTTTCTAAGACAGTTTCATGGGAACCCAAGGGACAAGTCACCAACTATTCTTGCATCACAACTGGCCCACTGAGAGCTATTGTGAGGTCTGAGCTCAGGCACCAGGTGGCCTTGGGGTTGTGCTATGTGCGGCGGGAGATGCTCCACCGCGTCGCTGCTGCTGACAAGCCCATGGATACCCCTCGGTTCTCTCCAGATCAAGGCTCAGTCAGCTGACGTCTCTGTGGAATTCGCTCGCCTCTCCAGGCTCAGCTCCTCAGTCCCGTCGGTGCCACAGTCCATGGTTCTTGACCTTCTCTGCTGCTGTTCTTCCTCCCCCCAAGTCTCAAAGGCCTCTCGCCACCTCAGCCACTTGCTTGCCTTTCAGAACCCAGCTCAACTGGCACCTCCTCTGAGGGTTTCCCGGCAGAAGGGCTCATGCCCGCGTCTGTGTTCTCGCAACACCCCCTGCGCCGAGCCGTGGTGCTTTGCCACCCAGTGACCCGGTTGTGCGACAAGTCTGCTGCCCCTCTGCTCAGAAGCAGGTTCCGGCCGCATCTTATCCATTGCACTCTGGCTGTTCAGCTGGGGACTCGATAAACAGTTGTCCCGGTTCCCTGGACGCCGTCCAGGTTGGATGTCATCCGGGTGGTCCTACCAGGCGCTGGGCTAAGACTCACTGCCTTGTAGTGATCTGTATTTACCTTGCGTATTACGGTCTCTCTCCTTCCACTAGAATGGGAGCTCCAGGGACCCAGGAATTTCATTTATCTCATTTATTGCTATTTTCCCAGCCCGCAACATGGTCCCTGACACAGAGAAGACACTCAGTAAACATTTGAGGAATGAAAAAAATACTTAGCTAAGCTGGCCCTGTAAAAAAAAAAAAGGGAACCAGGAGCTCTGGGCCATGGGCGGCCAGATTCACCTCCGCTGGGAGGGGGTCAGGGGAGGGAGCCGGGAATTGAGCTCAAACTACCCTCCGCATGACAGCTGGGCCTCTGAGCTCGGTCTCTGCTCTGGCTGAACCATTTAGGTTGCGGTAGGAGCGTCTCCCCGAAGGCATCGGGGACAAGGCCGGCCCCGGGCAGGAAAATAACACCTGGAGGAAGGGTTCAAAGGGGCAGGAGGGAGTGGCTGCCGCTCCCTGGCCTTACTCTCCTCACCTGGACCTCGAAGGGCCCAGCTGTCTGTGCAGGTGGTCCCGGCGGCGAGGGGGGGGCCTCTAGCGCACGGAGGCTCCGTGCTGCTTGTTCTGTGGTAACTCATCTTGTGGCTCGAGCTTCCGTGCTGCTCCCGGCTGTCCACCTCCCCGAGCGGCGAGCCTGAGCTCTGACGGCTCCAGTCTGGCCTCGACCGTAAGGTTACATGTGGGCTGAAGGGAAGGCCGGGGGGGGGAGAGTGGATGGTGCCTCCCGGGCCAGGACCCCGGGGTCCGCAGCACTTAGTGAGACACCCCGAGGGGAAGGTGAGCCCCAGAAGACAGGACCTGATGGAGGGGGTCCGACAGGCCCCGCTCCTTGTGCCCGGTGAGTCCCTCCCCTGCCCCCGTGGACGGTCTGGGCTTGAATCGGTCCATCGCCTGTAGAGGAGGAATGTCTCCCCAGCCCCTGAAGGACGAGCCAGGTGGCAGGAGGTGTGGGTGCTCCACACAGGAGTCAGCAGAGCGGGGAGCCCGCAGAGCCTGGTGTCTGGGGAACTGGGGGCGGCTTGGGGTCGCAGGAGGACCGAGTGTGGGGCGCGCCGGAGGCAGAGCCGGGGAAGGGGCCTGCGGAGACCGGGGCAGCCGGGGCCACCCTGGAGGGAGCGCGAGGCCGGCATGTAGTGAGACTCTTTGAGCAAAGTGGCAGCCTCAGCAGCTTAATTTTTGAAAACTTTGAGGTTCCCACAAAATGTACCTATTTTAGACATTCCGTCCAATCATCTTTAGTAAACTTACTAAATTGTGCAACTGTCTCCAATATTCAGTTTTGGAGCATTTCCATGACGCCCGAAAGACCGCTTACGCCTGTTTACGGTTAATCCGCTGACAACGACCCGTCTGCTGGCCCACGTCCTGTCTCTACGGAGCTGCCTCGCGCGCCTTCAGCAAGAGGCCCCCCCCCTTCCAGCCGAATCACCCTCTCGCCCTTGGCTCTGCTCGGGGCCAGGCGGGGGTTTTGTTGTCCCTCCCCGACGGCTGAGAAACCCCCGTCTCCCGCCAGTCCCTGCCCGAGCCGGCGGCTGGGGTGACGCCTGCGCCCCCCGGCTGGCCAGCTCCCCTGGAGAGCCGGCCCCCCCCCGCTTCACCCTCCGTCCGTCACCTGACGCAGGAATGACCGGCAGGTCTGAGGCTCCATCCGATTACGGAGGGAGGTGTCGCCTGCGGTTGCTCTTATCGTTACATAACATCCTGCATTAGTCTGGCGGGAGGATGGCGCCAGGCACACCCAGCCACGACCCTGCCGGTCCCACCACACCCGGGGAGGGCAGGAGCAAGCCATGGGCCACCTCCCTGTATTCGGAATCTCCTGCCTGCCCGCCAGCCCTCGTGAAATCTGGGCACAGATAAAATAGGAGTAAAGACCCTTCCCCGGTGCCAGACCAAGTCAAGACTGTAGGGTCGGTGGCTACTCCGCTCCCGTGACGGCGGCAGGAAGGGTTAGGCAGGGTCCAGGCTTCATTCTTGTCTGTCGTGTCCCTTGCCCCAAGGGCATCTGGTTCAGCTTTGTCCCCTAGGCGGGTGGCTACGTGCCCCACCTGAGAAAGTCGATTACTAAAATGAGAACGAGGGAGGGAAGAAAGGAGCCGGCTTCTCTGGGAGGTACGTTGCACCAGGCTCACCCCATAAAGGGCTCGTTCCAACCGTGGAAAATTCAAGAGAAAGGGGAGCCACTCAAGGCCGTGTCATCTGGCAGCAGATCTGGTCCCCAGAGCCACGTGGAGCCACCAGATAGCAGAGGCCACGACCTGGCACATTTTAAGTGCTGGGCTATTGTGAAAGAATGAGACGGGCATCTGACTGGCATGTGGATGCACTCGGGCAAGTTTCAATGATTTGCCCAAGGTCATGCTATTAAAAATTAGAGCAAAACAAAACAAAAAACCACCCAGCTCAATATAATCTGAGCTTAGATGCCCCAGGAAACGGCGTGGCGCCCGGATGCTGTAAACCTGCCTGATAAGGAGATTAAAATGGAACCTAAACTGCAGAAACGTGAGCAGGAAAACCCGAAGAGGAGAGGTCAGCGGTGCCCGCTGTCGCCACCTTCAAATGACAGGTTTGGTCTGCAGTGAGGACGGCCACCGAGATCAACCGTCATAGTAGCTAACACGGATCGAGCATTTATTCCGAGTGGGCACCGGTCTGGGAGCTATAAACACCTTCACTCATTTAAATATGCATGTATTTAACATGACGTACACGTCCCTGGGGGCATCTGCTTCCAAAATGAGCCCGATTCGCAGCTGGGTCACCTGCCGAGATAAACTGGATGACATTTGAAATGTTGACGCCTGGTCCAGGGCATGTCGAGAGGCCGACCAGACTGTTGCTGTGTTTACCTTTTATGTTGGGGGTGGGGTCTGGGCACAGGAAAGGGGTTGAGGTTCCAAGTGGTTGCAGGGGGCACATGACCCACCAGTGAGGAAGATCTGCGATCTGTTTACAATGGCACAATTCCCGTGGTCTGTGCTGGCTGAATACCAGCCCCGTGGGCACCCCTCAATCCAGGAAACTTCGCCAGGCCTCCCCATTATCTTGGGGGTGGAGTCTTCCACACGCTTCATGAAATGCAGGAGGCACCCTCCCGCCATCACCTCTCTGACGTGCCCTCCATCGGAAGCACCCCGCTTGCTTCCCCTGGGGTTCCAAACGTCTGCGTGAAACCCTGGTCTTTCCCACGGATTGAGGTGGAGCCTAAGAGTTAGTGCTTTCAGGGCCTGAGATTCTCTGCATGTCATGAGCGGGTGGTGTCCCGGCGGCCTCTGTCTGGACTCGCCCTGTCGACCCCCTGCCTCACTTGAGACTCTCCCGGGAGGAGTCCGTCCCTTGGGAAGCCTTCAGTCGGGTCTGGATAAAAAGGTCGTGCGAGTTACGAGTCATGTGTACAAACAGGAAGCCGTCTTATCTTAAATCCCTTCTTGGCAAAGCGTCTCCTAAAGATCCCGGAACTAGCGTGAGGTGGGGGGGGAGTCGCCCTGTAACCTGTTCGGGATCTAACCCCAGGAGGGGTGCATCTCTGCGATCCTTCAACTGTGTCCTTGGATCAGAGTCCAGGGAAGAGACCCGAGCCGCCCGCCCGGGCCGAGGCCCTCCGAAGGGCACCGAGCGTGCCGGGCTGTGCCGCGCTTGGTCCAAGGCCCGCTGACTCTGAAGCAACGAATCAATTGTCAACAAAACGCGCGGCTGTGAAGCCTTCGGGGGGGGGGCTGGGTTCGCCGGCTGCTCCCCCTGTACCCCCTCCTCTCGGGCACGGGCCGGGCTGTGATTCCGTGGCTGTGCCGCCCATCATCACCCCCGTGTAGCCGCTTCCACCCCCAGCCTCGGCTGCAGCTCCTCGGTCAGCCTGGGCCCCCAGCAGCTGCGGCCCATCTTCCCGGTCCCCGCAGCAGCGGCCGCCGTTGTCCGTCTGTGCCGTCCTGAATCCCAGCTACAGCCTCTGATGCTGGGCACTTGGGGGCCCAGGCACTCTTCCAGTGTGTCCAGTGCGGGGTCCAGGGAGTGGACACATTCAGCCAGGGAGGCCCAACAGCTGTGGACATAAAGGGTGAGAGGTGTTGAGAGAGAGAGTCTTTTTTTTTTTAATTTTTTTTTTAATGTATCTTTATTGAATTCAGAGAAAGGAAGGGAGAGGGAGAGAGAGAAACATCAAGGATGAGAGTCATTGGTCAGCTGCCTCCTGCACGCCCCCAACTGGGGATTGAGCCCACAACCCGGGCCTGTGCCCTGACCCGGAATCGAACCCCGATCGCCTGGATCCTAAGTGGATGCTCAACCGCTGAGCTACACCCGGCCGGGCTAGAGTCTTTTATTTTTAAGATTTTTTTTTTTTTTTTTTTTTTTTTTAGAGAAGAAGAGAGATGGAGAGAGAGAAACATCATTGTGAGAGGGAAACATCTACTGGCTGCCTCCCGCACCCCCAGCTGGGATGGAGCCCAGGCCCGGGCATGCACCTGACCCGCAACCCCTCAGCGTAGGGGCGATGCCCCACCAACTGGGCCGCACCCGCCAGGTGTGGGTATAGGGTCCTTATAGAGGCCATCAAGCCAAAATGAGGTCACTAGGGCGAGCGCCCGTCCAATGTGACTGGTGGAAAGGGGGGACCTGGAGACAGACCGCACACAGCGAAAACACCTCAGAAGTCCGAAGTCAGAGTGGGGTTGGCCTTTGACGGGTCAAGGAACAGCCGAGATGGCCAGCAAGCCTCAAAGACCCAGGGGAGAGGCACGAGAGTCCGTTTCTCCGCGTCTCAGGTCCCCGCGTGTGAGACGGGGGTGAGACACGTTCTGCTAACCCGCGGAACGATTGAAAGAATCAAGATGGAATAATGGATGCGAAACACTCCGTGATAATTAAGCACTAGGCAACTGCCAGGAGTTACATGACTATTATTCCACTTATTTAGACTTATTTTAACTAAACTGTAGAGTCTGCCCCAGGCGGAATGGGGGTTCCAAAGAGAGTCTGAGTCATAGAAAAGCAAAAAGATTCGCTTTTGGCCTGTGATGGACGATCCAGCTTTGGTTCCTGTCTCCTCTGTAATGCTCCCTCTCCCCTATGTGGACCGTGTTCCTGCCTTGGCCGAACTGGGCTGAATTTACGATTAATGGCAATGACACAGAAAAGCCCCAAACCTCTGTTACAGGGGCATCTCCTGAGAAAGAATAATCCTGCTTGGGAAATTTACAAACCCCTTATGGACGCCTAATCTTCCTGACGCCTCCCAATGACCCCCTGGAGCGAGCAGGGCAGGTCGCGTATCCCACCTTTTGGAGCAGGGAACTAAGGCTCGGGGACGCCGAGGTCATTACCCGCAACCACGGCGGAGGGAACAGGGCCCAGGCCCTCCGACCGGAAGGCTCAGCTGCCAGCCCTCCTGCCCGTGACCCTGTTTGTCCGTTGTGAGCAGATGCAGACCCGGCTGACCTCGGGTGTCCGAAGCAGAGGAGAAATCTCCGAGGCAACAGGATATTGTGTTACCAGAAGCCAGTTATCTACGCGGAGACAAACTACCTGCTAGGGATGCAACAGTCGGGCATCCACGGGTACTTCAAAGTTCAATTCTGCAAATATTTAAGTACAAGGCGTCGTGCTAAGTTGGCAATATTATAAGTAGGGCTAGAATTTGTGCAAAGGGAAGTCCTTTCCTCAAAAACTTTACAAGCTACTGGGGGAAATACAGCTAAAGCGCTGTTGCTACAATTAAGGCGGGATGTGTTGGGGGATGTCAGAGAGGCACCAAGCGGGCGCTATGGGGATTAGGGGATGTAGCTGGGGAATGAGGGAAAACGCCAAGCGGGGGAGACGCAGGTGTGGGCAGTGAAAGGAGAGTGGATCTCAGCCACTCCTTCCTCCGGGAACTGCCACGTGCCACAGGCAATGATGCCCTCAGCAAAACCGAGGGCCCTGGAACCGCAGGGTGCCCCCTGGCCGGCCGGGTGCCAGCATTCGCCTCGTCTGCCCTCCGGTGGCACCTCCAACTGGTCCGTGGGCTTCCTCTAGCAGGTAGAACCAGCTCCCCCCAGCAGATGCACACAAAATGTCAAGCGGACGAGCTGTCCCTGCTCTGAAAGCCGGCCAACCCCAACCTGGACAGAGCATCAGGTTGCAGGGCCTGCCCCGCAGGAGAGCCTGGGAGCATATAAAGCCGACCGGCCAGGTCCCCCGGCAGCTGACGCCTTCCCGACATGGGCTGCCCGGCCCTCCTCCTGTGGCTGCTGCTCCTCCCTGTGGTTCGTCTACACGAAGCAGGTACAGCCTTGGGTGCCCCAGGGCCCTTCCGCTCCCGCCTGTTCCACGCTTGACGGGGACAGCGTGGAATTTCCACGCAGCCCACCCACCCGGTGCTGGGAAGCCCACCGTGAAACCCAGACGAGCAGAGCTTTTCCGTGTTTAATGCGATCCGACCATGGGCTGAGATGCTGTGATGGCCCCCGAGTGCCGAGCCTGATGGATTCGGGGAGGCCGGGTCAGGGGTTTTCTGCAGGATTTATTTTTTGTGAGCGGGGCACTGGCCAATGCACTTCTCTTTAAAAGTGTGGCTACGATGTTAGGATTCTGGGGAGAGATAGATAAAGAAGGAGCGCTGGCTGTGGGGTAATTAGGGTTTGGAAATGCTCTTTTGCTCACATACTGATATTTAGCGGTAGAGGTATTGAATTACTGCCACGATTTCTTTCCTGTTGCTAAATAGGGTTGAAAAATGTACCGTAAAAGAATATCTTAGCCTGGAGTATTTGACGTGACGTAAAATTATCTGGACTTGATTCGTCAAGTTTTCTAATCTGAAAATCGATGTTTTTTAATTTGTAAAACATTACCCATCGGATAGTCTTCGTCTTAATCTGTACGTCACACCTGTTCCTCTTAAGAAAATTTTCATTTAATTTGGAACTAAGCTAATTTAAACCGTCCACTTAATTTCAATTATTTTTATCATTATTTTGTGGCTTTAGGGGGAAATACTAACGTCCTTTGTTACTTAGCGCTCCTACTTATATAAACACATAAAAATCTGGAAATATTCTTGAATAGCAAACAGCTTGAATATAATTTTTATTCATTATAAAGGAACCTAATCACCACCCACAGAATAATGTTTCATTGTCAAGTTCATACCCAGACTCTTTTTTTTACTCTGTAAGTGATTGAATAGCTGTGCTTGTCAGCTTCTCAAACGCACCTGCTAGAACATACGAAGGTGTTGAGAAGAATTTAAGCAATTTACTGAGTCCTTCGGGATTCGAGGCTGTTTTTCATTGATACGTCCGATGATGTAGGAATTTGGGAACATGGTTTAAGGGCCAGAAAGGTCTACACAATTCAGGCCCTAAATCCACATTTTTCTGCCTGTGGGAATTTGCACAAGTTTTTTTGTGTGTTTTTTTTTTAAATCTCTCCACGCTGCTGTTTTCTCTCACATATAAAGGGGATAATTCATTGGACTTTGGGGGAGATTTAATGGAATAATGTTTGTAAATTACTTGGAAGAGTGCCTCAGGCCTAGAAAATGCTAATTCAGTGTGAACTGTGATTACAGATGCTATAAATTCTAAACTGTGTATTTTAAACGGGGAAGAGAGGAAAATGCAGATGACCAGATTCAGATTCAGATTAGAACATTTCCCCACGGCATGCCCAGGCCCCAGGAAACCATGGCACTTTCCTCTTTCAGTTTCTCAGTCTCAAGTCTCAAGCAGCAGACTTTCTCCTGTGAGCACACGTAGCAGAAGGGAGTGTTTTCCCAGCAGGTGGGGACCCCAGAGAGTTATGCAAGTGTCCGCGGGAAGCGGACGGGGCGTTCTGAAGCATAACAGGTTTCAAGTTTCTGAGATTATTCAAAATCCAAGTTCATCGTGTTGGTTCCAACGTGGCAAAGATGGTGCTGACTCGGTCGGCTGAGCGTAGCAAAGGCCGGGCTTTGGGGATGTAGGGACGGGCGTGGTGGGCGGTGACCCCTGGAGAATCTGAATGACCCTCAATGAGCTCTGCCCCCCAGGCCTTGTTGGAAGAACATTGCTGCTCTGGGAAAGTAGACTTGGACTGTGGTTTAATCTGTATGGAGTCAGGTGTCCAAGGGATTTAGGAGAGATGGGGAAAGGGGTGGAGAGACAGCCCCTCCCAGTTTGGGACAAGTGAGTTTAATGATTTCTGGGAACTGTAGGAAAAGCCAGCGTAAAATTCAGTGACTCTCTTAAGGACTCGATAATGTGTTGGAAACAGCAGAGTAGACCCCTGGGAACAAGTTTGGCCTCATTTCTTGTCCCCTCCCCTCCTCCCATCGCACTGGGAAACCAAGTCCCAGTGGCAAAATCAGCCAAAAAAATGAGGGCTGTTTACCACCCGAGGTGGGCAGTTCACACCCGCGTTCAGCCCCCTCCCTCCTCTGCCTTGTCCTGATCTCCTTGAAACTTGCAGACGCACCACCTGTCCTGGCCACGCCGCGGGCGGGCTCCCGCTGGCACACTGTGGGCCCATTTCCTGCACTGTTGTGGGCGCAGCAGAGCCTCTCCATACGTGGTCTGAATTAATGAATGAAAACCAATGACCAAGGCGCTCCCTCCGCGGAGGTCCGCTTCCCGGATCCCCCAAAATAAACACACCAGGATTATGGGGCTGTTTCCCCCGAGTTGCTTAAATCTCAGGGTATTTGAGAGGCACAGTAGGTCTTATTGTCTAGACACAATAGGTGAGTATCAGCTGTCACTGGGGCTGTTTGCTTGAGGACAGCCTGGCTCCCTTATTTATTTATTTTAAATATATTTTATTGATTTCAGAGAGAGGAAGGGAGAGGGAGAGAGAGAAACGTCAATGATGAGAGTCATTGATCGGCGGCCCCCTGCACGCCCCCGACTGGGGATCGAGCCTGCAACCCGGGCATGTGCCCTGACCGGGCATCGAACCACCATCTCCTGGGTCCTAGGTCAATGCTCAACCGCTGAGCCACACTGGCCAGGCTCCTCCTTTATCTTTGCTCCCTCTACACTGCTTCTGTCCACACCCCCGCTCTCCCTCCCGTCTCCCCGAGGTGTGCACTCCTGTCTGGGGTTTACAGACATGTTCTCGAGCCTGGGGGAGCCTGGGGATTAGTGAGGCGATACGGCCTGATAGGCGCGGGTAGCTCCTCACGCTGGCTGCACGTGTCTCACGGACAATGGGGCCAGTGAGACCTGCCGGGAACAACCGCCAGAAACATGACCCCGGCTCAGTGCAGGTCTCGTCCATGCCAGAGGGATTTGGGGCCCCGCAGACCACTGCGGCTCTGCTGACATTAGGGTGGCCCACATAGAAAATGTAAGGACAAAGGGCAGCTTGTTGACTACCGGAAAAGGGAGGGCTATTTCTGGAAATGTGGTTGTTCCCGGGTGTCGGATTATCTGATCAACACAATCCAAGTTAAACAGTTAAAATAACCCCTAAAAACCACATTGCGATCAAGTTATAATCTGTCGGGCTGTGGTCCTGCACCTGCTCGGCCTCCAAGTCATGCACTCTGACCACAGCCCCCGGTCCACCCCTCACGCCCACAGACCTGCCCGGTGTGCTCAGCCCGGGCTCCCACCCCTGGCGCCTTGGACGGGATGAGAGTCCATGGTGTCCGACCTCAGCTGGGCCCACACGGCTGCTTGCCCGCATTGGCCTCTCCTCAGGCGTTCAGGTGTCACACCATCCCATGCAGCTTGCACGGCTCACAGCCCTGAGGGCCAATCTCCCCCTCGCGCACACACATGTGCACATGCATGTACACACATATGCACACACATACACACACACACATATACTCAGGACCAACCTCCCAAAGGAAAAAATCTATTATAAAAACAAAAATGTTTTGCTTCTAAATGCAGGCAGGTCTCCAACCCTGCAAATACCAGCAAGCAGACTGTCTCTCCTGGGGACCCCTACGTGCTGACCTCACTCCTACACCTCTGCTCCCCCCGTCCACCCCCCCACCCCCCGTCTGCTTAACTTCTCCCTGCTCTTCTAAGTCTCGGGTCCCGGGTCCATCGTCGCTTCTCAGAAGAGGTATCCTGGGCCCCCACCCCCCTGATGCACCCGAAGCCATTAAGAACATTCCCCTCTTTGCTCCTTAGCGTAGCTATAAATTTAAACTTGGTTTTGGGTTAATGTGACTGTCTCCTCCAGTTTCCTTAAACGAGACCCCAGACTCTGACGGCCAAGCCCAGGGGGCCCCCCTCCTGACATGCAGTGTTTTGTTTCTTTGGAAGAATGGCCACAACTGCAGCTGGCGAGCGGGCCGAGCAGGTGTTCTGGCCACGTGGAGGTGTTCTACGGCGGCCGGTGGGCCAGGGTCTGCAGTGACCAGTGGGACACGGACGACGCCCACCTGGTCTGCTGGCTGCTGGGCTGCGGGCGCGCCCTTGCTGCCTCCGTCAAGGCCCAGTTCGATGGAGGCCGAGGCGACTTTCTGGTCAGCGGTGTGGACTGTACAGGACGAGAGAGCTTCCTGGGACACTGTCTTCATGCGGGCTGGGCCGCCCACCGCTGTGATCCTGGAGAAGACGCCAGCGTCATCTGCTCAGGTAACGGCCGCCTCTCCCGCCGGGTGCGCGTCTCACTCCCCAGCGGCGTCTCGACCGGTCTCATTAGTGGGGCCTGCACCTGCGTCATCACAGACCACCTCTGGCCACCCTGGTGAGCCCGGGTCCTGAGGCACTGGTCACTCGAGAGCTTCGACGTGAGCTCGGGAACTTTTATTTTCCTCTCTTTGGCTTTTTTGTTAATCTTCACCCGAGGATATTTTTCCTATTGCTTTTCGGAGAGAGCGGAAGGGAGAGAGAGAGAGACATCGATGTGAGAGGCACATCCACGGGTTGCCTCCCCCACATGCCCCACCATGGGCAGGGAGCGAACCCACAACCTGCATTTGTGCCCTCAGCCGGGAATGGACCCTGCGACCCTTCGGTGCTCAGGCCGGTGCTCTAAGTGCTGAGCCACACTGGCCAGGGCGAGCTCAGGGATTTTCCAGCCGCAAGCTGTTGAAATGGATTTTGTACAGAGAAAAACAGCGGGAGATACTGGCGGAGCCGCCATGAGGACGAGGTTTCACAGCAGAAACCAACGCTGGTGTTAGTGGCGCTCAGAGGGCGATCCAGGGCCCTTAAGGACACCAGGGAGCTCAGAGGTGCCGCTTCCCCACTGACAGAGAAGGAACGGGGCTTGATAAACTGAAACAGCCCTGACCTTTTCTTGTCCCGTTGATTGCGAGTCCAGGCCACGAATCGTAATCACAAGCCCTTGACCAGTTAGCAATCACCACGGTCACTGTGGGCCCGGGTTTCGCAGCCTCAGCGCTGTCGACGTCCGAGGCCCCGGAACTCTTTGCGGGGGGCCGTCCCGCGCGTTGTAGGCTGTTCAGAGTTATCCTGACCTCCAGCCACTGCTTAGTGACCAAAAATGTCTCCTGACATCGTCAAATGTCCTCGGGTGGGGGAGGGATGGGGGGCAAACTGACCCCTATTGAGAATCCCTGGTCTAGATACACAAATGAATCTCCACCACCAAACACGTGATGAATATTCCACGCACTCCCCACGAGGAAGTGACGGGAAATGACGGAAACGGTTTAGTGCCGAGCAGCGAACTTGGCACGTGCTAAAAATTCCCGTTGAAAGCACCAGAGAGACACTGACGTCATTAATAAGTTTTAAAAGTCAATCGAACGGCTCAAATACTGGGGCGGGGGGGTCTGTGCGTTGATTTGTTCACACGCAGTTTCTTTTCTCTTTTCCCCTCTGGTCTGGCTTTGTGCCGGGGGTTGGGGTTCAGGGCCCTGTGAAAGCAGCCTGTCCGCTCGGGCCTGGGCTCCCCCGCCCGTGTGTGCGGCGAGCGTGGCCTCCCGGTTGGGGTGTCACGGGGCCCGCGGGGTGAGCGGGCGCGGCCACCGCGGAATGAAGGGCGCTCGCGTCGCCAGACACGCCGCAGCGATAAACATTTAAGCCTGGCGGTTAATTAACAGTCCCCTGAACCAGGGCAGGAGAGGCAGCACGTTCATGTCCGGGCGTCATAGTGCTTCGTGTCAAGACGCATTTGAACGGAAGTTTTCCCGGGAAAACAACGGCCCTTCCCTAAAGCCAGCTTTTCTTTCCCACATGTCAGCGGAGACCGAGCCTTCGCAGCCGGCGCTGGGTAAGTCCCTGCTTTCGTTTTACCCGCCTGACATTTTCCGTTCTCCGAGCCACCTGGGCAGGCCACAGGCAGGTCGTAAAGCGAGACGTGGACTAGGCCCTGGAGGCCCCGGTGGCCCTGTTTCCACCACCGCTTGTCATTCCCACGTTCCTGGGCGTTAGGATGCGCCCGACGCCGGGGGAGGTGCTGCTGGGCCGCTTCCTTCCGCGAGAGCTCCCCTGACCTTCAGGCGCGAGGGTGTAAAGTTACTCTCTAGTATCGGAATTTTCATTTTTCTGGTGGAATAGCTGTTACGAGCGCTATTCCCACCACCGTGCCAAGGAAAATCTCCGTAAACTATTTGCGCAGCTCCTGCAGCTGTTCCACGCGCGTGCTTTCCGGCCGGGTGGCCCGGTGTGGCCGGCGAAGGGAGTGCAAACTCTCCCACCCCGGCAGCCACGGGAGCCTCGCCCCCTCCGCCGAAGGGAAGGCCCAGGCGGGAGGGGTTTCCACGCTGAATTTTTCCTGTTGAATTCGCCCGTTTTTGGACAACATTTTCCCTTGAGTTTAAAACCACAACTTTTCCTGTTGGCCTTGGGGAGCCACGCGGGGAGGGGAGAGCCTTCCACGTGTATCCTCCGTGAGCTGTTCATTTATCCGTGGCCTGGGAGCCTGGTGAGTCCTGCAGCTGGCGAGCCCCCCGGGCGTGTGTTCGAGACGGGCGCGTGCCCAGGCCCAGGGCGGCTGGGAGGCAAAGGAGAGACCGAGGGGCTGGCAGCGGGAGGTCCGAGCCTCAGGCCCGTCTCCACCGCTCGCCCAGCGGGACCTGGGCCGGGCCGCGGGCGCCGTTTTCTGAGGAGGGGCTGGAAGCGCCGCCCCGCAGCTCACAGAGCTCCGCCGGGTTAAATGAGATCACGGGCACGAAATCACAGGAGGCGACTTCCGCTGCGCGTCAGTGATGCTCCAGGCGCTGGGTCACGCCTTTCCCTGCGTGGCTCTGAACTAATTCTCTCGTCCCCACAGATGACGGGAGCTCCGCCACCATATTATCAGGTAAGAGAACGTTTTTGCTGTTTCCCCCGGGCTGTTTCCAGCGGCCCATCAAGGACAGAAAAGCCGTAAATAAGACAGTCGCCGTTGAGGTGTTTTCCTCAGTGACTCCTAACCTGCTCCTGATGGTTGAGTTTGTGTGGAGCCTATTTTCAGGGTGTGGCCCCCAATAGCGTCTCTAAATTCTTAAAAAAAAAAAAAAAATGACACTGCCGCTGTTCTGATAAATACTGGAGACCATTTGCGCCTTGGTGGTTTCCTGGGTGTCTCGGCATCCTTTTGGCCCAGGGCTCTGCCTCCGGCCTTGGCTCATGGCCTCCTTCCCCGTCTTCAAAGCCGACCGCGTGGTGTCTTCGAATCTCCCTCTGACTCTTTGCCTGCCTTCCACGGCCACCTAAGACCGCGTGTGACCACACCGGGCCCACCTGGATAATCCAGGCTCATCAACCAGCCGATCGGCAGCCTTAACCCCACCTGTGGCCTTAATTCCCTTTGCCGGGCGACTAACACATTCGCAGGTTCTAGGGGTTGGGCTGGGGGCACCTTGGGGGGCAGTGTCCTGCCTCCCACTCTTATTCATCAGGAGGGTGGCACTCAGGACGGAGGCTGAGCTATGGTGACTCAGCAGCGAGCAGAGAGGAGGGGCCTGGGGACCGCAGCATCCCCCAGGCCAACGGAGATCAACAGAGGCCGCCGGCCGGCTGTCCTTCCTTCGGCCAGGGTTCCTCATGGATATTTTACTTTTTAATTCTCACCGAGGATAGTTTTTCCATGGCTTTTTAGAGAGTGGAAGGGAGGGAAGGAGAAAGGGGGGGGAGAGAGAGAGAGAAACATCGATGTGAGAGAGACACACGGATCGGTTGCCTCCCGCACGGGCCCCAACCACGCCGGGGATCGAACCTGCAACCTAGATACGTGCCCTTGACCGGGAATCGAACCCCGGGCCCTTCAGGGTGCAGGCGGACGTACCCCGAGCCACACCGGCCAGGCTTATGGATATTTTAAGTAATTCCCATGGTCAGGTGTGGCGTGGGGTCGGGGCTGGAGACAGGAGGGACGTGGGCGTTAGGGATCACGGGGAGGTTTCACGCGGGGCAACACCTGCGACACAGACGCACGTCGGCAGTTACTCAGCTGAGGAATGAAAAGAGCAGAAGTGAGTAGAAGCACCAGGGGCCCGGCGGTCCAGACCACCAACCATTAGGGGGCAAATGAAGGCCCCGAACACGTCGCCCTCGTCCGAACACCAAGCACCTGCGCTCAGTAGGACACAGCGTCCGGGGGGGGGGGGAGCTGGACGGACCCAGCGTCCGCGGCTGAGGCGCGTCAGCACGGCCGCCACCTGCGCAGTGGTCACTTCAGAGCGGAGGCAAACGGCCTCTTGTGACTCATGGGGAGCCCTGGCGGCCACAGCCCTCGTCATCACTGCGAGCACCGCTGTTCACGAGCGGTTTTTAATTTATCTTTATTGCCGGAGGTACTACAGATGCCCCCCTTGCCCCCACTGACCGCCCCCCAAGCCCCTCCGCAGGCGTCGCCGCCCATTGTCTGTGCCCCAGCGTCCTGCGTCCACGCACACGAGGTCCCTGGCCAGTCTCTTCCAGCCCCCCCCCAGACCCCTCCGTCCGCTCCACGCTCCCTCGTCTTTGGGCCGGTTTTGTTCGTCGGTTTATTTTGCTCGTTAGATTCCACGCAAGGCTGAGATCGGGTGACGCCTGCTGGCTCCGCCCGGCTCACGTCGCTCGGCGTCAGCGAGTGTCTCTTCGTTTCAGTGCTGCCGGCCGCCCTCGCAGCCCGGCTCCCTCCCGTGACGGCGCAGCCCCCGGCCTCCCCAGGTAGGCCCGCCCGCCCTGACCGCGCCTGGCGGCTGCTGAGCCCCTGCCCCCCCGCAGCCCGCGGTTCTGCCCGTCGCTCGGGGACGCGAACGTCCCACGTGAGGTCGCGCGGCCGGAGGAGGAACGGACAGGGGGACCCTGGGTGTCCGGATTCACGCCGTCCGGCTTCACTTGATGTTTGACCGTCTGTGGTTTTAGCGTCAGAGAGCCTGGTGGCAGGAGGCTCCTCCTCTCGCCCTGTCGCAGGGAGGAACGGGACGGGGAGGCGGGCGCGGGCGTCAGGGAGAGAGGAGCCGTGAGGGCCACCTCACAGCCTTGAACTTAGGACATCAGTGAGAGCAGCGGCCTGGCCTCCGGGAGTGCCCGGCTGGGAGGACGTCACCGTATTCCCCTGTCGGTGTCCCGCAGACGGGACGCGGCTCCCCGGTCGTGGCGGGCAGGGGCACCCACGCGGGCCCTGCCTCTCATCACGGTGCCGGTCCTCCTGGGAACCTGAGGCGGGTGAAAAGCCCTCCCTTTCGTTCAGGAGTAAACGTCGGGGTCATTTTCCTTGAATTGTCTTTTCCCAGCCGCGCGCTCGGCTTCCTCCGCCCCGGGGGACACGGGCCACCCAACGCCGTCGTCAGGTGGGTCAGCCAGCGATGGGTTAAAACGGCAGCAAAAGGGACGTGAGGCGTTGTTTGTGCCGCTTCCAGCCTTTGAAGCCCATAGTGAGGATGAGCCGAAGCTCAGGGCCGGGGAACATCCCCGACCAGGGCTCTGGGGACAGCGCGGTGCCCGGCGTCGCCTTCAGCGCCGAGCTTAAGCTCCACGGGGAGGAGGGTTTCTGTGCCTTGCTCGTCAGGGCACCTCCAGCACCCGTCACCGTAGGTGGCACGGGCTCGGCACCCCATCAAAGTAGATGGGCGTGCGGGGGGTGCGTGTGGGGACAGGCTGCTGGCCCCTCCTGGGTCACTTCGGTCCTGGCGAAGGGCAGGCCCGCTGGGCGGCGCACAGTGGGGGCTGAACCTCTGCTCAGAGGCGGGGGCATCGCTCTGGAAAACGCACCGTCCCCCGTCCCCCCCCCCCCCCGTGTCCTAATCTCCCCGCTCGGAAAGAAGCAGAAGCACCCCCCTGAGCAAACTAGCGCAGCCGGTCCCTCCAACAAACATTTTTATTTTTCAGCCTCAGCAGATACTGAAATGATACCAACCGTCCCACCAGGTAGGACCGCGCTTCCACCGCTGGGTCTGCAGGCTCATGGCTCGCCACCCGGGGGGGGCGCAAGCAGAGGGACTGCGGCCCTCGGTCACACGTGTCGTCTGGGGGGCCGTCAGAGGTAGTCAGCATCCTGAATAATCCTCAATAGCCGGCATTGTGAATATGATGATTTTTAAAACTTTTGCCCCGCTCGTCAAGGGCTTGTTCTGCTCCTGCTGAGCACCCCTGGCAGAACCTGGAGTTCGTGCGGGTGAAGGGGGCGGGCATCTGGGGGCAGCAGGGTGACACTTAGGAGCTTTCTACCAGCCGCCTGGACTCGGCTCCGACCTCGTTAGAAAGCGGTTGTTCTTTACGAGCCGGTGGCCGGTCCCGAGGTTTTGGTAACGTGCGGCGCAGCAGGTAGCTCCTCGGCCGCTCCCGGCTGAGTCTTTCTCTAACGTGGTCTTGTCTGGCTCAGGACGAGAGGTTTCAGCCCTAACCACCTTCTTCGTGCCGTTCTAGTGCCACCTGTGGCTGACTCGCCACCGTTGAGTCGTAGAGCCGATGTTCCTTGGCCCAGCCCGTCAGGTGAGCCAGCTCCTGCCAGGACACAGCACTACGCTCGCGGGCCCCAGGGGAGAGCATCACAGCCGGGGAAGGAACCTGGGGGCAGCACAGCCAGAGGCCTCGGTGGTGCACGGGGACCGTAGTGAGAGGACCACGGCCCCCAGGACGCGGCCGAGCACCTGGGCCGCCCACGCCGCTGGCACCTGAACATCCCACTTTCCTGCTATTCCAAGGATGCATTTTATTTTATTTTATATTTTATTTTATTATTTTTAAATATATCTTTATTGATTTCAGAGAGAGGAAGGGAGAGGGGGAGAGAGAGAAACATCAATGATGAGAGTCATTGATCGGCTGCCTCCTGCACGCCCCCGACTGGGGATCGAGCCCGCAACCCGGGCATGTGCCCTGACCAGGAATTGAACCCCGATCGCCTGGATCCTAGGTTGACGCTCAACCGCTGAGCCACGCCCGGCCAGGCACAGACGCATTTTAAAGTTCAGACAATACAGAGAATAAGAAAGAAAATGATCCTGTCCCCTTTGCCTGCAAGGATTGCGGCTCACATTTTGTTATATTGGTTTTCCAGTCTTATCAAGAAATAGAACATTATAGACACAGGTGCAGTTCCCCCAATTCCCACCCCCACTCGCTGGTCTCTCCTCCTCCCTCAGAGACAAAAGCTCTCTTGAATTTTGTGTATATCTTTAGAGTTCATTTTTAATATTTTTACAAATATGAATTATACCAGCTCCATATATGTTATTTTGTGGTTTTTGTTCACGCAAATGATATCAGTCCCTGTATATCATTCAGTACTTTTTATTCTTTACTCAATGTCACATTTTTGAGATTTATCCATGTTGATACATATAGAGACAGATAGATTTTTACTGCTCTTAATGACTATAGTGTTGAATTTTTTTTTTTTTAAATCTTCACCCGAGGATATTTTTTCCATTGTTTTTCAGAGAGAGTGGAAGGGTGGGAGGGAGAGAGAGAGAAACATCGATGTGAGAGAGACATCGATTAGCTGTCTCCTACACACGGCCCAACTGGGGCAGAGCCTGCAACCAAGGTACATGCCCTTGGCTGGAATTGAACCCGGGACCCTTCAGTCCAAGGGCCAACACTCTAACCACTGAGCCAAACTGGCAGGGAAGTGTTGAATTTTTTAACGAATCCCTTAATTTACGCGTTCCCCCACTGGTGGAAATACATTTCCTTAATGTTTCATGTCCACCTGGCTGATATCAGGTCCTGACCCACCAGCACACGAGAGACACGTGTTCCATCATCTGATCTGATCTATCGAGTGACTAACAGGGGCCGCCTCACGCAGTGGTGGAGCTACCCAACAGTTTTTCTAGGATGCGCTTATGGATGTGGAGTAACGAAAAGATCCCCCCTAATTTGTGAGCTGGGCCAATAAGATGCATGCATAAGTGAGTGTCAAAAACGTCCCTTTATTTTCATTTCCACAGAAGACTGGCCCACGATGAGGCTCGTGAACGGGACCGGAAGGTGCTCTGGACGGGTGGAAGTTTTCTACCAGGGCACCTGGGGGTCGGTGTGTGGTGACGGCTGGGGTCTGGAGGAGGCGCAGGTGGTGTGCAGGCAGCTTGGGTGTGGCTGGGCGGTGTCTGCCCCACTGGGTTCCCACTTCGGCCCCGGCTTTGGGAAAATCCTCCTGGACAACGTGCACTGCAGCGGTGAGGAGAGCCACCTGGCCCTGTGTGCCCACGACACCTGGTTCACTCACAGCTGTGGCCACGAAGAGGACACCGGAGCCATCTGCTCAGGTGAGGGGTCTTTTGCACTCTAAGTACCTCATGGACAGAAGGGGCTATTATAGAAAATGGGAAATGAGCCAGGGGCCTCCTCCAATGAGGGTTGATGGTTTTCTCTCTCCACACGTGCAGGTTCTCTAGTCGCCGCCTACTCCCCTCCAGGTAAGACTGATTTGGGCAGTTTCTATGTCCCATTCTACTTACTTCTGTCTGGCTAATATTCATTTTCTGTGGTAGACGTGGAATGAAAATGACCTTGTTAAATCGAGCTTTAAGCAGTTTACAGAGCCTGGTTTGATTGGTCCATTTCACTTGAAACCTGAAAGTCTTTCCCAGTCTGTATGCCAACCAACCATAACAGATAGAGCTCAGAACTCAGGTCTGGTGTTGACCTTGGTCTCTTGCACTCAGGCTTTCCTGCTCCAAGAAACCTGCTAATCCTGGCCTGAATTGCCCCTCTTCTGGGCAGGTGCCCGAGGGTAGAGCACAGGCACCCCTTAGGGTGTGTCTTAGAGGACAGGTCAACGTTCAAGAGTAACATCAGCAAAAGAGACTTTGGAAATTAGCTAACAGTACACAACATCCAAGTGCAGGAACCTTCCCAAATCAGAACCAAATTACACGGCAGCTCCAGGCAACTTCTGGACTCTTTTGGGGCCACTGAAGGACTGTAATTGATAGTCATGGACTTTAGGATAGAGTGTTTCATGACTATGCCCATCAATCATCACAAATCACTTATTTGAGAGAAAATTGCCATTCACTTTCCAGAGAGATTAGGTCAGAAAATGATCTGTCTGGAGTCTGTGCAGCCTGATTATTTTTAACAGGCAATGAAATGACATCAGTTGAAAAATTATAGTTATGTGATATTAAAGTAACTTTGTCACTAGAAAAACCCATGGGGCTATTTCAATCCTTTCTTTTTTTATCCTAAAGCAGTGGTTTTAGACGTTACTTTTCATCAGAATTACCCCTGAGGATTTATTAAAAACACATACTGCTGGGCCCCACCCAGAGTTTCTGATTCAGTAGGCCTAGAGTGCGGTGTAAGAATTTGCATTTTCTGCAAGTCCAGGATGCTTACACAGTGGTAGGGGACCACACTTTGAGAACTGCTGCCTTAAAGAAGAAATCTTTTGATTTTTATCCTAATAAGCAGAAACAGAATTATCATCGTCTTCATCATCATTATTATCCTCATCATTGCCACCATCATCTTCATCACCATTGTCATCATCACTGCCACTGTCATCATCATCACCATCATCACCACCATCATCACCATTGTCATCATCACCACCACTGTCATCATCATCACCATCATCACCACCATCATCACCATTGTCATCATCACCACCACTGTCATCATCATCATCACCACCACCGTCATCATCATCATCACCATTGTCATCATCACCACCACTGTCATCATCATCGTCATCATCATCACCACCACCATCATCATCATCACCATTGTTGTCATCATCGTCGTCATCATCACTACTGTCATCAGCAGCAGCATTATTATCATCAGTATCACCACAGTCATTAATGTCATCTTCATCATTATTATCATCATCACCATTATTACCATCACCACTGTCATCATCATCATCACCAGTGTCATCATCATCATCACCATTGTCATCATCATCACCATTGTCATCTTCATCATCACCACTGTCATCTTCATCATCACCAATGTCATCATCATCACCATTGTCATCTTCATCATCATCACCACTGTCATCTTCATCATCACCAATGTCATCATCATCACCATTGTCATCTTCATCATCATCACCATTGTCATCTTCATCATCACCACTGTCATCTTCATCATCATCATTATCATCATCACCACCACTGTCATCATCATCACCACCACCATCATCATCATCATCACCATTGTCATCATCACCACCACTGTCATCATCGCCAATGTCATCATCATCACCATTGTCATCTTCATCATCATCACCATTGTCATCATCACCATCATCACCACTGTCATCATCTTCATCATCATCATTGTCATCTTCACCATCATCATTATCATCATCATCATCAATGTCATCATCACCATCATCACCACTGTCATCATCTTCATCATCATCATTGTCATCTTCACCATCATCATTATCATCATCATCACCAATGTCATCATCATCACCACTGTCATCATCATCATCATCACTATTGTCATCATCGGCATTATCATCATCAGTATCACCACGGTCATTAATGCCATCATCATTATCACCAGCAGCATTATTATCACCACTGTCATCATCATCATCATTACCACTGTCATCTTCATCATCACCATTGTCATCATCATCACCACCACTGTCATCATCATCATCATTATCATCATCATCACCACTGTCATCTTCATCATCACCATTGTCACCTTCATCATCATCACCTTTGTCATCATCATCAGCATTATCATCATCAGTATCACCATGGTCATTAATACCATCATCATTATTATCATCATCACCATTATTATCATCACCATCATCACCACTGTCATCTTCATCATCATCACCATTGTCATCTTCATCACCACCACTGTCATCATCATCTTCATCATTGTCATCTTCATCATCATCATTATCATCATCACCACTGTCATCTTCATCACCACTGTCATCTTCATCATCACCATTGTCACCATCATCATCACCATTGTCATCATCAGTAGCACCATGGTCATTAATATCATTATCATCATCACCATTATTATCATCACCATCATCACCACTGTCATCATCATCATCACCATTGTCATCATCATCATCACCACCACTGTCATCTTCATCATCACCATTGTCATCTTCATCATCATTATCATCATCATCATCATCACCACTGTCATCTTCATCATCACCATTGTCATCAACATCATCATCATTATCATCATCATCACCACCACCACTGTCATCATCATCTTCATCATCATTGTCATCTTCATCATCACCACCACCACCATTGTCATCATTATCATCATCACTATTGTCATCATCATTATTATCATCATCACCATTATTATCATCACCATCACCACTGTCATCTTCATCATCATCATTATCATCATCACCACCACTGTCATCTTCATCATCACCATTGTTGCCTTCATCATCATCACCACTGTCATCATCATCATCATCACCACTGTCATCATCATCATCACCATTATCATCATCATCATCATCACCATTGTCAGCAGCAGCATTATCATCATCAGTATCACCATGGTCATTAATGTCATCATCACCATTATTATCATCACCATCATCACCACTTTCATCTTCATCATCATCACCATTATCATCATTATCATCATCACCACCACTATCATCATCATCTTCATTGTCATCTTCATCATCATTGTCATCATCATCACCACTGTCATCTTCATCATCATCACCATTTTCATCATCATCACCACTGTCATCATCATCATCACCATTGTCATCATCATCACCACCACTATCATCATCATCTTCATTGTCATCTTCATCATCATTGTCATCATCACCACTGTCATCTTCATCACCATCACCATTGTCATCATCAACACCATCATCATTGTCATCAGTATCAACATTGTCATCTTCATCATCATCACCATCATCAACATCACCATTGTCATCATCATCAGTGCCATCATTATTAGCATTATTGTTACCAGAAGCAACACCATTATTAGCAGAAAAGAGTCTACCTGGTAAGTTCAACTTTGTATTTCTGAATCACTACCCTGGCTCTTTTTAGTTTGTGTGTTTTTATGGTTATGTATATAGAGAGCTAAGCATTCAAGCAAGAATATTTAGTAAATTATTAAGATATCTGGTATTATGCAAACAGACAGGTCTTTGTGGATGAATTAATTTTCCATTTACAGCTAAGAGGCTGAGGTGGTATTCATGGCCTTCTCTTCATCTGACAGCCTTTATCCTGATCCAAATCCTCATCACTTCCTCCTGCCTGGACAACCACAGGCTTTTCCTAATTGACTTCCCTGCCTACAGCTCTGGACATTCTAATCCATTGTTTGCATGCACTCAGAGTTACCTTGTTTAAAGTCAGGTTTAATTGAGATATAATTTACCTTCAGTAAAAATCACTGTGTAGTTTAAAGAATTTTGATAAATGATTACAGTTGTGTAACCACCACTATCCTGATATAGAACATTTCCATTATCTTAAAAAGTTCTTTGTGCCCCTTTATGGTCAATTCCCTCTCCTAATCCCCCAGATCATGGCAACAACCAATATGATTTCTGTCCCTGTAGGTTTGCCTTTTCCAGAATATATAACATAATCAGACAATATGCAGCATTTTGTGTTGAGCTTCTTTACTTAGCATAATGCTTTTGAGACTCTTCCATGCAGTTCCATGTATCAGATACTCTTTTTTTTAGTCTGAATGGTATTCAGTGTGTGGATGTACCAAAACTCGTTTATCCACTCACTACTGGATGGACATTCAGCTTATTTTCGATTTTGACTATTATGAATAAAGCTGCTAAAAACACTCACATACAAGTGAAACTATTTTCCAAGGTGGCTGTACCATTTTGCGTTCCCACCGGCAAAAGATGAGAGTTAGAGTTGCTCTACATCGGTACCCACAATTTGGATTTTCTGGGTTTTTGTTTAGCCATGATAGTCTCTACTACAACGAGATGGTGATATCTCTGTGTGGTTTTATTGATATATATATATATATTACTGATTTCAGAGAGAAGAAGGGAGAGGGAGAGAGAGAGAGAAACATCAATGATGAGAGACAGTCACTGACAGGCTGCCTCCTGCATGCCCCCGACTAGGGATCGAGCCCACAGCCGGGGCCTGTGCCCTGACCGGGAATCGAACCCTGATCGCCTGGATCCTAGGCTGACGCTCAACCACTGAGCCACGCTGGCCGGGCTTGTCTCCTTTTTTAAAAAGTGAGATATGTGAGGCAGTTCTTCACGTATCCTGGATATGGGTAATGCCTATGTTGTTCTTTCCCCACTGCTGACTGACGGTGACCTCGCTTTGTTGCTCCTTCTAGCACATGGCTTCTCAGCCCCTGAGGCCCGGACACCGCCACCTGCAGGTACGGAAAGCAGTTCCTGGGTCCCCATGACCATTGGTCCTCTTCGAATTGCAAATCGCCGGCAGAGAATTTGGCCCAATTCCGCACAGGGCTTGGTTCCCCTGAAGTCAGACGTACCCTCAATCGGACTGGGCAGCCTCAGTCATGGGTACATTGGCATCGGCCTCATGCCCCCGCCTGGCTCCGGGTAGGACAGGTCATCTAGGAAGGGGGCATGGGTGAAGAAGACATGTTCGAGTTACCTATTGCTGTGTAAAACCACCCCAAACACAGTGGCTTAGAACAACCACCAATAGAATTGCCCGGGAGTCTGTGGGTCAGCAGGGCAGCCCTGCAGATCTGAGGCAGGCTTGGCTGGTCTCGCCTGGTCTCGGCTGGTCTCGCCTGGTCTCGCCTGGTCTCGCCTGGTCTTGGCTGGTCTCGCCTGGTCTTGGCTGGTCTCTGCTGGGCTTCCTTGTGCATTAAGGTCGGTTGAAGACTGCCTGGCCTAGGGCAGCCTCCCTCACATGCCTTACATTTCCATAGCTGTTATCTGAGGTGACGGAGGTGACAGGTCTTTCATCACCCAGCCCCCTAGCTGAAGTTTATTCACATGATTGTCCCAGAGTGTCCATGGAGCACACGGGAGCCTGCCACACCTCTCCGGGGCCTCGGCTCCGCATGGCTCTGGGTGGGACAGGTTATATGCACCATTATTGCTGCTACATTCTATTGGCCAAAGCGAGTCACAGGCCACCAGCCCAGAATGAAGGCGGAGGGAAGTGAGCCCAGCCTCCTGAGAGGGGGGCTGCAATGCCCCACTGTGGGGAGCAGGCCACAGGGAGGAGACAAACTGGGGCCGTTCATGTGAACAGCCGGCCACAGGCAACTGCTTTAAAATAGGGTGTGAAAGAGGAGGGCGTTGGAGGCCCCTCGGAACACACACATCTGGGGACACATCTGGGGACTGGCATGGGACCTCCATGGCAGCGGGAGGGTGTGAGCAGCACAGCCAAGGGGAAGCAAGGGGAGCCAGGCTGGGTAGAAGCCAGTCCAGCCCTCAGCGGGCAGGACGCTGCTCTCACCCCGTGTCCCCTACTGTTCCCAGGAGACGGGGCCCCCATGAGGCTGGCGGGGAGCCAGAGGAGCTGCGCAGGCCGCGTGGAACTTTTCCACCAGGGGACCTGGGGCACCGTGTGTGATGACCTCTGGGACCTGCGGGACGCCAGCGTCGTTTGCAGGCAGCTGGGGTGTGGCTGGGCCGTTTCAGCCCCGGCCGAGGCCCACTTTGGGACGGGCTCCGGAAAGATCATGCTGGACGACCTGCGCTGCAGGGGCGACGAGAGGCACCTGGAGGAGTGCCCCCATTCGGGCTGGTTCTCCCACAACTGCGGGCACGGGGAGGACGCCAGTGTGATCTGCTCAGGTAAACTGGCCCCCTTCCCGGGCGGGGGCCGGCCCTGGCTCGCCCAAAACAGTGCTTTTCAAAAGACGGCGTGAAAATAACGGTGGACAATGGAGCTCACAGCAGACGCTTTCGTCTCTCACTTGCAGATGCTGCAGACCCGGCGGGCACGTCACCAGGTAGGGGAGGCGCCGCCTGCAGGTGCGGCTGCTCAGAACTGGGGGAAGGGGTCCTGCCGGGACTCAGGTGTTCCTTGTTCTCTGGCCGGTGGGCAGGGCCGTGGAATCCCCGATGGCCCCGTGGAGGGGTGGGCAGTACCCCAGAAGCCGCCCCGTCCTGACTCGCCTCCTGCCTCTCGCCTCCTCTCCACCGTGCATTCTACACACAGCACGCAGGCTCTAAACGCCTCGGATTCTGTGCAGCACTTTCAGCTCCTCACTTCCGAGGGCTGCGAGGGGGTGGCAATGAGACACGGGCAGGGGCCGGCTAAGATCCGAGAGGCAGCTAAGGACACTTCCTGGCCAGGGGCAGGTGGCTGGCGGGCCAGACCTGGCCAACGTCAAGGTGACCCAGTTCCATTCCCACCCTCTCCTTGCCTCTGCCTTGTTCTTGACGCAGCCCTGGCCCCGCAGAGCTGCCCTTGCGGTTGGTTTTCCCGCGTGCCCTCAACGCCCACACCCAGGTGTTTTCATGCCAAGTGCCATCTCTCTTTCCTCAACCCCCCAGGTCCCCGACGCCCTGCCTTTAGCCAGCTCTGGGCCAGAGAGGGAGTCGTGAATCAGGCCGAGGGGACTAGGTCTAGTGACTCTTCAGTCACCCCCCCTCCTGGGTTGTCAGCTCTAGCAGGTGGGGATGGATTGGTCCTGGGAGAGAATCTCCCATGGGAAGTCCAGGGCCAGCTGCCACTGGTCGGAGAGAGGTTGGGGCATGAAGGAGGACTCCAGAGCATCCTTAGGTCCTACCCACCACCCTGGGCAGCAGGTCGAAGGAAGCAGCAAATCGGTGCCTCTTGCCAGTCGCACATCGTGACATCCCTCCACACCCTGGCTCATCCCGAGGCTGGCTCCGTAGTTCTGGGCGGGGCCCAGACAGCACACGTGCCCCTCAGGTCTCACGTGCCAACAGGGCTGTGGGCCTCAGTGCCAGCTGACAATTCGGTGTCCTTTGTATGTCTGACAGGTCACCCTCTGGCTGCCACGGCAGGGACGGTCACCGAAGGTGAGACTTTGGTCATGAAAGTGTCTGAATTTTTTTGTGTGTGTTTTTTTAGGGTGAGGAAGGGAGATGGAGAGAGAGATAGAAACACTGACGAGAGAGAAACATCATCGATCGGCTGCCTCCTGCACGTCCCCTGCTGGGCATCGAGCCCGCAACCTGGGCACGCGCCCTGACCGGGAATCGAACCAGCGACCTCTTGGTTCCTGGGTCGACGCTCAACCGCTGCGCCACACGGACGGGGCAAACTGTCTGGATTTTGAAAAAATAAAAGAAACAATGTGTCAACTACAAAATTAGTGAACTGAGTGATGAAAAAAGGGAAATTCTAAAATACCTTTCTGCCTTCAGTGAGAGCTCCATGCGGCGGCGTAATTACGAACGTGTCCGGAGCCATTCGGAGCCCCCCGCAGAGGGAAATGCACAACAACACGGCCTGCGTCTGGGAGATCAGGGCCAGCGCCTCCCACCACGTGCTGCTGGCCTTTCCGTATCTCCGGTAGGTCGTGAGGACGTTACCTAAGCACATGGTGTCGTTTAAAATTCCAGGCCTTTATTTCCTTGGTTGGTTCTCACAACTAACAGAGTCCTTCGTGTCTTTCAGTTTTATCTTGAAATAATTATAAACCTGCAAGAAGCTACAAAAATAATAAGAGTCCCACGTACCCTTCCTCCTGCCCCCCCCCCATTGGTGGCATCTTAATATAACCGTAGAACAACATCGAAAGCAGGAACTTGACGTTAGTACAATACTGTGAGCGCGACTACAGGCCTCTTATTCAGTTGTCACCATTTTTTAAAAAATATGTTTTTATTGATTTCAGAGAGAGGAAAAGAGAGAGAGAGAGAGAGAGAGAGAAACATCGATGCGAGAGAAACATTTATCGGCCGCCTCCTGCACGCCCCCTCCTGGGGATCGAGCCCGCACCCCGGGCATGTGCCCTGACCAGGAATCAAACCAGTGACCTCTTGGTGCAGGAGTCAGTGCTCAAGCCACTGAGCCACACCGGCTGGGCAGTTTCCACCATTTTCCACATGTACGTGTGTGTGTGACAGGGATGGGGGTCAACGCGCAGTGTGTGTCTGTAGCTCAGCCTGCTGATTAAAGGTACAGATTCCAGGGAAGCCCAGACCTAACAAATCAGAACATGTTAGATTTTAATGCCGTAGTCAAGGTTGACATCCTTATAGATAAATGTCTTATGGAAACTACCCCCCAGGAACAACTTAAATTATTTATTACTCTTGAACTTTGCTTAATTAAAATCTGACTGGGAACAGAGGGCCTGTGGGGCCGAGGCCTGGAAATGGGTTTCTGATTGGAGCACTAGTGGCATCTGGACAGAACCTGACAATGGAGAAAACAGCTAACTAACCGGGTGGCTTCCGCAAGGCCAGCGGGGCGCACGTGGAATCGAACTTCCCTCTGGGCAGGTCAGCCGTGAAAAGCTTACAAATGGCCTGGTGGGAACCGGTAGCCGAGTCCTACGCGGGCCCTGCCCTTGGCCTAGGCTTTGAGGTACCCTGTGGCCTCGGGTCTCAGCACGGGTCCACCTAGAACTTCAGCCTCCCCTTGCCTGTTCCAGTTAAAATTCCACTTCTTCTCGGAGAGAAAGTGAAATCAAAGGAATCCACCCTCCGTCTGAATGACTGACAAGCCCTTCACCGGGTGCAGCCTCTTTGTAGTCACGCACACAGGGCTGGCCCGCAGCACGGCTCTGAGGTCTGCCGGTGAGGCACTGAGAGGCACCGTCTGTCTCCCCCAGCCTGGACTGCACCAACGAATATTTCGAAATCCTGGACGGGCCTCCGTCACTGGCCAAGTCCCTGGGGAAGGTCTGCTCTGGCTTCCACCTCACCTACGAGTCTTCCTCCAGCTCCATGACCCTCAAGTACTTCCGGAGATTCAACAGCATAGGGAAAATCTTCATCGCTTATTACTATTCTGAAGCCAAAGGTAAGAATGGGGGCTCAGAGCCAGAGCCTGGAGCTGGGCGGCCTGCCTGGGGGCCAGTTACAGTCCCATCGCTACCCTGGGACCTCGGGCAAGAGACTTGACCTCTCTGTGCCTCAGCCCCTTCCCGGTAGGGCGGGAAGGACGCGATCACCCGAGTTCCAGGTCTGCCGCGTGGGCGACTGAGGGCACCAGGAGAGCACTTATTATGGGACATCACAGGTGCTCGGTAGTTGGCAGCTGCATCGTGGGCTATTTAGTTTTTTGTTTTTAAAATACGTTTTTACTGATTTCAGAGAGAGGAAGGGAGATGGGTAGAGAGAGAAACATCAGTGATGAGAGAAACGTTGGTCGGCTGCCTCCTGCACGCTCCCCCCTGGGGATCAAGCCACCTGGGCCTCTGCCCTGACCGGGAATCGAACTGTGACCAGGGGTCGACACTCAACCCCTAAGCCACGCCGGCCGGGCATGGGCTATTTAGCTTCACACAAGCACCTCCTTACAGTCGGCTCAGTAGGAAGCCTTTTCTGAAGTTACTCTGAATTAGCTCCGGGCGGGGGTGTTGGGACCTGCAGAGGAAGGTGTGGTCCCAGCCTAGGAGGGGCTGTGCACATGCAGAGGGAGTTCAGGACCGAGTCAGGTGACTCATAAAGGACAAACAGAATATAGTAAATTAATGTGCGCCTGCATCTCAGCAAGACATTAGGAAAAAGAGAGAGAGGCTAATGTAGGCTACAGAAAAGTGTTAAGGAAAATAGAGGACCCAGCCTCAGATCCGTCTCCAAACCTGACTGGCCGTGAGCAGAGAGGCAGGCGGGGGGCACAGCAGGTGAGAGCCGCGAGAGCGCAGATGGGGTGGAAAAGGCGTGCGGCGAGGAGGCGCGCAGGAGCTGGGCCGAGGGTTCCGGGAGGGGCCGCGTGCTCGGGTTAGGCCGTGACAACGGAGCGGTCGAGATAACTATTTTGAGCCGGGCAACATTTTAAGCACCT
This sequence comes from Miniopterus schreibersii, assembly GCF_964146895.1. Taxonomy (NCBI): domain Eukaryota; kingdom Metazoa; phylum Chordata; class Mammalia; order Chiroptera; family Miniopteridae; genus Miniopterus; species Miniopterus schreibersii. The sequence goes on along the minus strand of NC_138114.1, from coordinate 55,296,328 downwards.
TACATGTGCTGCCTCCTTTCATCTTCACCAAACCCACGGTTCCTCCCCTTCTACAGACGGGGAAACTGAGGCTTGAGAGGCACAGCCTTTATCCCGAGGTCGCCCAGCGGCGGGTCCTGCCCCACTTGCCTCCGAGGGGCTGCGCACACAGGCGGCTCTTCGAGCTCCCACCTCGGCCCACACGCTGTTCAGAACAGCCTCCCTTTAGCAAGCGCCAGGGCGACTCGCTGAGCGGGCGTGGGAGACGCGCCGTAGACACAGCAGAGGCCCCGCGTCGCACAGTGGATCAGGGACGTCGCCGTCATTGACATTAAACAGTTGTTGGTTGACTGATTTTTTGAGAGAGAGAGAGAAACGCCGACTTGCTGTTCCACTCATCTGCGCATCATCGGTCGATTCTCGTATGTGCCCCGACCCGGGATCGAACCCGTAACCTCGCGGTATTGGGACAGCACCCTAACCAACCGAGCTACCCGGCCAGGGCGACGTTAGACAGTCACTGACCGCGGTTTCCTTGTATTTGCAGAGCCGGTCACTCCGACGCCGCATCTGATCAGTAAGTCACGCGGACGGTTGTGCCTTAACCTCCATTCCCAGTTCCCGAGCCTCCCTCTGTCCCCACCCCAGGGCCCTTCCGGCCATGGTTGCTGTCCCATACGCGGCTCCCAGGTGCCCGCCCGAGCCCACCTTAGCTGGGGGAGTCTGTCCGCACACTTTCGCCCAAGGACGATGGTCGCTCACAGTGGAACGTTACCCATGTCAACAACCGGGCCACTGTGCATGGATCCCTGTCGATTTGATTTCCTGTCAAAAACAATGACACGCACGTAACAGGCCACGTTCGGGGAAGGTCGACAACAACGAAATGAAGCAGGCCCGGCCGCGAGCGCGTTTCCGCGCAGAGGGGCGCGGTCCGACTGCCGCCCCTCCGGCCACCGGCAGAGAGGGGGCGCTGTTTCCATTGGATCCACACACCAGGGAAACATCGAGACCCACGCAGAGAAAGCCTGACTTCAGAGGTCACGTCTGATAGTTGGCAGGAGAAGGGACCTGCCGCCCGCTGAGCGGGGACTCTGCCGTCTCCTCTGGTCCAAGTTCTCCCTTTTATCTAAGAAGGTTTTCTTGTACCCACAGCCACCCCAACAGCGACGCCCGAGGCGGTGACAGCGAGACCAGGTAAGGCCCGGGATGCGCCCGTCGTTACCAGGCGTCCTTTCCGTCTCGTGCCCGCGTTCCTACCCGCTCCGCGGGCAGAGGCTGGGCCAACGGCGAACGGACCCGTTGACTCTACCCAAACTTCTCAGGGCCGTTCAAAACCATTGGCAACTTTGGGCTCTAGCACCCCAGGGTGAGCAAAGTCCATCTTTTCAGAGCCTTTCAAAGTCTTCAAACTCTGAGCAGGTTACAGCGCCTCCCCGTGGGAGCCTGTCTCTCCGCGGCCCGTCGGGGTCGTGGTTAACGGCACTCATGGACTTTCGAAAGGGGAGCGAGGCAGTGAGCTAGAACAGCAGGGACAAAAAGGAAAATAGTGAACTTTTTTTAAACCAAGGAGCGTTGTTCATTACATGTCGCTTGATCGAGTTCAGTTTGTTGGTTGCTGGTTAGCATAAGGTTACACATGTCCTCTGGAGCACGTCCACCCTTCCAGACGGCGAAGACCCAGCGTTGTTTCCGATTCTCCCGGGGCCCTGCTCCTCTGCTCTGGGTGTCCGCAGGTCGAGGTGTTGTCCTTTTCTTACTGAATAACGCCTGCATCTGTGATTCTCCGCAGCCAGGCCACCCTCCCCCTCGAGGCAGGTGGAGGTGGGGCTCTGACCGGATGACAGCAAAGTCAAGGGCACGGGTCTTTCTCTCGCACTTTATTGCTCTGTAGTTTTTTAAACCGGAAGAGTGAGTGTTTCAAACAGGCCCTGGTGTCTCCTGATGGAAACTCAAGAGTTAAAATGGCACCGAGCGCCCAGCTGTTTATTTTGTAGCCTCAGGTCTCCTGAGGGGCATGGCCCTGAAAAAAGCTCAGGTGCTTCCCATTCATGTCCAAAAGCCAGGGTCCCACCCAGGTGAGGGAAGGTGGTTCAGAGACGGCCCCCGGCTTGGACTCGGGCTTCAGAAATGCCGACGGGCCCAGGATGGTGCCTCCTTGGCCAGAACGTCCTGAGAGCCACCCTGGCACAAGCATGGGTCCTGTGCCCACTCTGCTCCCGCCCGCGAGTGTTCTGTAAATCGCTAACGTGGGTGCCTTGGGCTTTCTCTTCCAGCTCCCAAAGTCACCCCGGATTCAACAGAATCGGGATCAACAGCCCCCACAGCTGGTAACCCTCTCACCGTCTCGTCCCCGCCCCCTGGTTGCTGAGCCCTTCTAGTGGGCTCCCTGGGGGCGTAGCCAGCGTGGCCAGTGCCCGCCTGGATTCCCGGCCCCCAGCACCGAGAACACGCAGGGCCGGTGTGCCCGCGGCGTGACCACCACGCGTAGCGGCCTGTCTAGTCTCCGGTGCTCCCCAAATTTTTTAACATTGAATCTGGGCCAACAGACAAGTTTGACCTAAAGGAAATAACGATATATTCGGAGGCTTTTGGTTAGCAACCTAGTGAAACTGTCTCTAAAGTTATATTTATCTGGTCCTTACATTGACCATGTCCAAGGATGGCAATGAAGGGACAAAATGCATGAAATAAGGAACAGCCTGGAGAAGCCAGGGGCTGCGTTTGCGAGCACGTGTTTCCCTTATTCCTGTGGGGCCTAGAGAAAGGAAGGGAGAGACTCCACAGGGCCCGAGGCCAGGGGCGGCTGTTAGAGTCAAAGAAAAGCCCCACCAGGAATTCCTGGCCCGGCTGCCGATCCCACCCCAGTAACATCCCTGGGTCCCCCAGACTTGCCCTTCGTCAGGCTGGTGGACGGGCGGAGCCGCTGCGAAGGGCGCGTGGAGCTCTACCACGCCGGCGCGTGGGGGACGGTGTGCGACGACCTCTGGGGCATCGGCGCTGCCCACGTGGTGTGCCGGCAGCTGGGCTGCGGGACGGGCATCGGGGCCCCGGGGGACGGCCACTTTGGGGGGGGCGCGGGGAGCATCCTCCTGGACAACGTGCGGTGTCGGGGCGACGAGGCCACCCTGGGCCAGTGCCAGCACCTGGGCCTGTCCGTCCACAACTGCGGCCACCACGAGGACGCCGGGGTCGTCTGCTCAGGTGCCCACTCCCGGTCCCTCCTGAGTCTGCCAGGGAGGTTTAGTTACTCCCTGCATCCTTAGCTCTATTGCAGTCTCACCCAAGACGTCTTTTTTAAAAAATATATATATATATGTTTTTATTGATTTGAGAGAGAGAGGAAGAGAGGGAGAGAGAGAAACATCACTGATGAGACAGAGACATCGATGGCTGCCTCCTGCACGCCCCTGCTGGCATGCGCTTTGGCCGGGAATCAAACTGGCGACCTCTCAGCGCAAGGGGCTCAACCACTGGGCCACACCGGCCAGGCCCTTTCTTATCTTTAATTTCACATTCAGAAGTCATATTTATCTAATTTTTGTATCTCTGAGGTATACATTTTTTTTTTTTTAAATAAAAAGTATCTTCTAACTTTCCTGTTGGTGGGTGGGATTTTTGTTTGGAGTTTGTCTTTAGTTTGTTTTGTTTCACAGTTTCAGCATCAGCCACGGTAATGACCACCTCAGCAGGTAACTTTGTTTTCTTGCTTGCTTTTACAAATGGCATATGGTTTGGGTTGGAGTTTATATGAAACTAAGTATCAAGCTCACATCAGACTAGCACAAGGTGCTCGTATATTCACTGAATGAAACAGGAAGGTGGGCCGGTAGCGACTGGGCACCTTTCGCGTGCAGGACGCAGTGTGTCCGGTCCGCCCCCTCCCGCCTCCGGCAGCAGCGGGTCTCTCAGATCAGCACACAGCGGAGGGAGCGTCCTTCCTGTTCTCTTATTGCTGTCTTGTTGTTTTTGTTCATTTACAGCTTCGATCTCAATGGCTCCGACCTCCGCGCCAGGTAAAACACTGTCTCCTGTCCCTTAAGTGCCTCTCCTTGGAGCCCCGCTTATCAGACCGGGCTCTTCATGGAAGCACTGTCCCCAGCACGGACTCAGTAAAAACAGAAACCCGGCCCCCTCTGCAACGGTGTGTAAGTTCTCTCTTCTTTTTCCACAGATACCTCTTCAAGCTCGGCAGGACCGTGGGGTAAGGGCTCGCTCACTGTGATGTTTAAATCAGCGAGACCAGCTTCAGACTTGTCATGTTCTAGTTAGAAAATGAGCCGCTTAATGACCATTTTTCACCACAAAGCCAACCTCAGTGAAAAGACACAGAAATGTCCTTTCTCTCGTTTTTAACACACAGATGTGTCTTCCACCTCGGCAGAAGTGGACGCCCCGCCTGGTAATGTTTCCTGTGGTCACTTCTCTTAAGTTAAACATGATCAACTCTCCCTCTTTCTGTTTAACAAGTGGCCATATATACCGAATATTTTGTCTACAGTATAAATCCCAATGTGAGCTGAAGTCCCAGCATCCTTTCCATGGAAAATAAGCTCAGTGTTCTCCCTACTCATCCAGAGACACGGGACTGGTCCCTGTACCAGGGACTGCCTTCCGCTTGCTGCACTGGTCTTGACCAGACGTGCCCAGGGAGGCGGGGAGGGCGGGGGCTCCACACCTCCACCTGCTTGCCGGGCGATGCTTGACCCGTCCAGCCCACCCAAACACACACACAGAGAACTGTGTTGTGGCAGCATTGATTCTACCCATCGCTCTTCTGTTTTCTACCAACTGTTGTTAAAAAAAAATTCCTTTTTTTTTAAACTGATAGTTGAGTTTGGCTCTTGTTTGTTTGCAGATACAACTCCCACTCCAAGCAAAGAGCCTTCCTCACCAGGTACACTCTCTGCGCCCCCGGAGTGGTACCGATGGATGACTGAGAAACCCCAGCCCAGCAAGATCACACCCCAGAGCAAACCCTTCCTGTTTCCCGGGAGGGGGCAGAGGGGAGGGGAGGTGGGGCAGGTTCCAGGCCACACCCCACCACTGGTTACTATTCTGAGTAAAGCAGATTGGGGGGCAGGATGAATAGGCTAAAGTAACGTCAGGTGTCAGCCCTGGAGGAGACTCGGAGATGAGCTACACAGCAAGTCTCAAGCATCAATGTGCACGGGAGCGGCCTGGAGACTTGTTAAGATGCAGGTTCGGATCCAGGGGCTCCAGGTGGAGCCTGGGCTCTACAGTCCTCACAGGCTGCCAGGTGGCGCCCGCTGGGGGAGTTAGGATGCTGAGCAGCCACCCTGTTCCGAAGGGAAGTGAGGCCCAAAGGAGGAAGAGATTTGCCTGAGGCCACTGTCTCAGTCAGCCAGGGCTGCTGCGACAGAACCACAAACCGCAGGGCGTACAGGGCAGGAATTGATGCTCTCTCGGTTCTGAAGACTAGGAGTCCAAGGTCAAGGTGAAAGGAGGATCGATGTCTGGTGAGGGCGAGAGAGACAGAGAGAGACAGAGACACAGAGAGAGAGAGGCAGAGAGACAGAGACAGAGAGAGACAGAGAGAGAAACAGAGACAGAGAGAGACAGAGAGAGACAGAGAGAGACAGAGACACAGAGAGACAGAGAGACAGAGACACAGAGAGACAGACAGAGAGAGAGACAGAGAGGGACAGACACAGAGACAGAGAGAGAGACAGAGACAGAAAGAGACAGAGACAGAGAGACACACGGAGAGAAACAGAGAGACAGAGAGAGACAGAGACAAAGAGAGAGAGAGAGAAACAATGAAACAATACAACAGGCGGAACGCGCCCAGTGCTACTTGTTTCCGTTTTGAAGGACGAGGGGCCCCAGGTCCCCGCCCTGACTGGCTCTCCGCCCGCAGCCCCGCCCCTGCGCCTGGCCGGCGGGCGCAGCCGCTGCGAGGGCCGGGTGGAGGTCTGGCACCGGGGCCAGTGGGGCACCGTGTGCGACGACCTGTGGAGCCTCAGGAACGCCCGCGTCGTGTGCCGCGCCCTGCGCTGCGGCCGCGCGCTCGGCGCCCCGGGGCGCTCGCGCTTCGGCCCGGGCGAGGGGCCCATCCTGCTGGACCGGGTGCGCTGCGCGGGCACCGAGGACGCGCTGGAGCGCTGCGCGCACCGAGGCTGGGCCCGGCACGACTGCCGGCACCGCGAGGACGCGGGCGTGGTCTGCGCAGGTACCTCCCGGGGCGCTGCCCCTTCTCCCTCCCCGAGCACCCCCGAGGTCAGAGCTCGGCCCCCGAGGGCTGTCAGGCGGCCAAGGCGGCAGGGTCTAGGGTAACCAGAGCATGTCTGTTACCCAACCATTTTGGTAAATGTTTCCGTGATTTTATGAATCAGTTTTGTCCAATTACAATTCAGAGCAATGTTCCGAAATATAGCTGCAAGGTCATGAGGCCAAGGGAAGAAGCGACAGTGTCATAAGTGATTGAGGTCATAGGAGTTACAATGTATCCAAGTGCCTTTCTCAGTCTCAAGGTCATCGAGGACACATCCTGGGCTGAGGCCCTTCTTCATCTTGCCCTGGCCCTCAGAAGTCAGACCCTACAATGTTCTGAGCTCCCCTTGTGCCCCTTTCATCCAAGACTTGGCCCATACCTTTCCTTAAGTACTCTGATTATCTCCCAGTATCTGTCTTGTCACCCTGACCTCCACAGTTGTCACCCTGACCGCCACAGTTGTCACCCTGACCTCCACAGTTGTCACCCTGACCGCCACAGTTGTCACCCTGACCGCCACAGTTGTCACCCTGACCTCCACAGTTGTCACCCTGACCGCCACAGTTGTCACCCTGACCTCCACAGTTGTCACCCTGACCGCCACAGTTGTCACCCTGACCGCCACAGTTGTCACCCTGACCTCCACAGTTGACCCCCCTCCTCCCGTGGGGAGTGGTACTTCCTTTATCTCTCCTAGGCTTACCCACGTAAGTGGGATTCTTAGATTTGGTGACCACGTCTGAGCTCACCTTGTCTGCCCCATTCTTGGTTTTTTATGGGTAAACAAGGTAAAGGAATCTCTGCCATTCGTTTTACCTTGATGTAGGAATTGCCTTTGTTTTGCATAGAAATGGGGCCCAAATAGAAAAGGGTTCAGAGATCCCTTGAGACAAACGTGAATCCCGAGGGAGCCTGAGCGTCTCAGTTTGCCTGAGGCCGTGGGGTCTCTGTCCTCCAGATCCTCACTTTTATTGTGTCTGTTCACAGTCTGGGGCCGACAGTGCCTGAGGGGGCTGAGCGAGTCCGGCCAGCCACACGCCCTGGCCTGGGCCCTGGCCCTAGGTCACTGTCCCGCTTGCGTCTGGGCTGGGGAGGCCTTTGCTAGCCACAGGCTTCCTGTTTCCAGCCCGAGTTTCCAGGTGTGCCAGGTGCCTGGGAAGGGGCACCAGCCAGCGTTCAGAGATGGGACAGCGTTTGTAACCTGCACAGCCCTGTGTTTGCTGGTCTCTTGCTTCCACAAACCTTCCTGTAGACGACACCGTGTTCTCAACACTACTCCACACGCTCAGCATCCCTCCCTGTGGCTCCATCAGGGGCGTGGGGCTCTCCTTTCCTTTGCGTTGCCCTGGAGCACTCTCCTGCCCTAGTGCTAGCTTTGTAGCTAAACCAAGTGAGCGGCGTCCCTACATTTCATCTACTGCTGGCTACACCTCCTCCGGTGTCTCTGCACAGCTGACATTGCTCCCCCCTTCTCCCCCCCCCCCAGATGGAGCCGACCCTGTCGTGCCCAAGGACCACGGTAAGGTCTGCTCTCCTGGGGTCTGAGGCTGCAGAGGGGGAGCTGGGAGAGCCATTGTCTGGGGAGAAGAGGACAGGCGGGGAGGGGGACCAGCCTCCCGCATCTCCATCCACTCACTGGGCTTCTGGAGGTTGGGGAAGAAACCCCTTTGAACCCCCCTTTGCTCCCACTCTTTTTCCAACCGGACAGCGTGTGAAATGAGCTGTCCTTTACCTCCTTAGATGAGGCTCTGACCCCGGGCCCGTGGGGTGCACGTGGTGGGTAGGGTTCCCCGAGGCTGCTGTGTGACTTTTGGAAAAGGGGGTTATAAATTAAGTCAGTGAAAGTGAAGTCGAAAGTGGGGGGCGATGAGAGCTGAGCCCCCCACCCAGGGCACTGTTGGTACTTCTATAAAGTAAACAAACACCCACAGCCCACGCCCCTGACCCACACGCCCAGTGGATCAGGTTCTCGTGTGAGTGTCCCCCTGTCTTCCTGCAGCCCAGCTGACCTGCCTGCCTCACTTCTTCCAAGTCACCATTGACCGGGGCTACCTCTGGAGGCTGGGTTACTCCTCCTGGGACGTCCACTTAAACGACGAGCTGTGTCGCCCCCAGGTCATGGGGCACTACCTGGTCTTCAACGTTCCTTACGGCCACTGTGGCACCGTCCAGCAGGTGAGAAACTGTCAAGGTGGTGGTGCCCTTCTGTGGATGGAGGCCCAGGAGAGAGGCTTGGAAAAGTCAGCCACCTATTTAAAAACCTTGAGGAGAGACATAAGCCGTGACTTTATTCCTGAGTTCAGGGAGGCCTGGAACAGCTCCCCAGTTTGTCTGAAACTTTCCTCCCATTTGGGAATGTGCTGAGTTTAGAACACACAGTAACAGCGCTGAGTGCTGGTGGAGGGAGGGGTGGGGGTGGGTGGGGGTGGACGGTGGATGGGTGGGAGCTAGTCCCTTAGCTCCAAAGCCACATTTCACAACAGGCTTCGTCAGCATCAGTGCACACCTGCCACGTGAAGCGTGGCGCTGGGTGTGGGATAGGACAGAGGGTCCGTCTGACGGCTGTGTGTCTGACCAGGGCGCCAGCTGTGTCTCCCAGTCCAGGAACTAAATATCCAGGACATTTCTGTGTAAAGAAATGCACGCTTATTTCATGTTCCTTAACCACCCGCTTATTTCACAAAACAGCGTCACTGGAGTCAAGGAGACAAGACCACCAAAGGCAGGGAGAGTGTGTAATCACAGAACGGTTTTCCTCAGTACACACAGCAGTGTAACATGTTCCAAAGCGAGATCCCCGTGTGCTCCCTCCATCCTTCTGCACCTGTGTTCACGCTCGCACACATTCACACACACACTCGCACACACACATGCTCGCACACACTCGCACACACATGCACACACACTTGCACACACTCACGCACACACACTCACGCACACTCGCACGCACACGCTCGCACACACACATGGAAAACACGGTGTTGTTGGAGTCAGATCCATTCTGATGGTCTGCACAGTGCCAAATCATTGCATTAATTCCACACTTGACATCTTGTCTTCGGTTGGGCAGAACACGGTCATTCTTACCCTTTGTGCTCTGGAAACTCCAGTTTTCGCCCCAGAAGTTTCTGCCCCAGGAGCGGTGAAGCCCCAGGGTCTGGGAGGAGGGCAGCCCCAGGAACTCCCGGGCCTCAGAGAGGGCCACCAGCTGTCCTCCCTGGCCCTGGCTGGCCCAGCTTCCCCAGCAAACCTTGTGTGCCGGCCACAGTGCCGGGGCCAGAGGACACCGCAGGTTGGGAACCCCTGGGGTGGCAGCCCCCAGGCTGCCCGCAGGGAAATGCCCGTCTGACGTCAGAGTCAGCCAATGAAGAGCCCTCCGGGCGCTGAGGACACAGGGCCAACCAGACTGGCGGGGCCGGCGCCCCGGCTCCTACACGCTCGAGAGAGGGAGACGGGCACGGAACCAACGCACCGACGGGCGTCCTTTACACTGAAAAGGGTTGAGAGGGACAGACAGCCCTGCCGGACGCTCAGTGGCTGGAGAGTCGGCCTGTGGGCTGAAGGGCCCCAGGTTCGATTTCGGCCAGGGGCACGTACCACGGCTTCAGGCTCGAGCCAACCCGTCGATGTCTCTCTCACATCGATGTTTCTCTCTCCCCCCCACTCTCTCTGAAAGCAATGGGAAAATATCCTCAAGTGAGGATTAAAAATATATATATGTTTTTTAAAAAGAGTGATAAAACAGGAAGGGAAGGGAAAGTGGCTCGGGGTGGAGGGCGGGTCACGTTGAATGGGGTGGCCGAGGGCCGGGACCTGGTTGAGAAGATGGAGCCGGGGAGGGCGAGCGGGTCGGCCCCGGGCACAGCAGCTGGAGGTCCCCCGACCCAGCGAGCTGGGAGGGCTGGGAGGGCTCCGGAGGCCCGGGAGCACTGGAAGGCCCCGGGTCAGGGGTCAGGTTGGGAAGGGCGGGGCCTGGGGGCCTGGGGGTTCGCTTTCCTTTAAAACTGCGTTCGCAATGCGATGCCACCCTCAAGGGGGAGGAGAGAGCTTGGTTCTTAAGGGCAAAAAAAGAAAAAAAACACCCTCCCTTGTGGGTAAAGCAGATACACATTCAGAATATACACAATGTCCTGTACTAACATTTCGTAACGGGGGGAGGGGGGGCGGGAAAGAAAAGTCCCAGAAAGGCAGCGGGTGAGAGACTGGTCTGAGCAGCCCCGAGGGCTCCAGGGCAGAACGTCACAGGACCCCAGGACTCCTTGGACAGATGTCCCCGTGCAGGCTGTGTCCCCGGTGAGACCCAGGGCAGTGGGAAGGAGGCTGCCCCAGGGCGTCAGCCTCCGTCCCCCCTCGGCCCCTTGGAGTCCGGCTGGAGGGCAAGGAGCAGGGCTGAGAGCGAAGGTCGGAGGTCAAAGGTCGGCAGGGCCAGCCTGCCGGAGCAAAGGGTTAGAGCCCCGATGGGGGGGGGGCTGTGCTTGTCTGAGCACCGGGGGCGGAGATGGGAACTGAGTAGCCAGCGTGGTGGACCCACGGCCCCCTCTCACACCACCACGGCCCGGCCCTCGCAGGAGGGAGGAGGGAGTCAGGCTCACCCACCGGAGGCACCCTGCACACACCCTGAGCTCCCAGGAGCAAGGTCACCGGTCAGGGCCTTAGGTGGCACAGAGCTCAGGCCCGAGGCCTCCCGGGAGTGCCCGTCAGCAAGCTGGCCCCGAGCAGCAGAGGTCCCTGCTCACGGAGGAAGGTGCCTGTCGGGAGCCAGGAGCGCTGGCCACCGACTCTCCTCTCGTCCCCCAGGAAAGCCTCGGCTTCCTCAGCTACTCCAACTCCATCCGAGGCCGGGTGTGGGGCCACCCTGGCCAAGTGGTCGTGCGGCACCGGGTGCCCCAGCTGAAGTTCACCTGCACCATGAGTGGCCCGTCAGCAATTGAAATTGTTCCTGGGGCAGCCGTCCAGAGGCAGGGCGCCCGCTACGACGTGTCCATATCGTTCCTCGAGCTGCCCGTGGCCTCGCCGGTGGGGAGCCTGGGGCCCCACTACGCCAGCCCGAGAGAGAAGGTTGTCCTCCAGGTCACAGTCCACAGCCCCGATTGCAGCCTGAAGGTCTCTGTGGACACCTGCGTGGCTTCTCCAGACCCCCGTGACTTTACGACTGTCAAGTACGACTTGATCCGGCGAGGGTAAGGGAGGGGACGGCCCTCCTGGGTGGACTGTGGCATTCCGTGGCATTCCTTTGGGGGAACCTTTGGCTTCTCAACTGGTCCTAAATCATGAGATTGTGCGAACGGGTCCCCATCCTGCCGCAGAGGCGGTGTCAAGGCCCTCACCTGACCTCCGACCCCAGCAGGGGCAAGTAGTTACGGGACATGTGGACCACTTCCCTGGACTTTCCCGAGTCCTGGCACAGCCCTTGCTGTCCCATCCCCCCTCGTGCCCACTCCCTTCTCTCTGAGTTTTATGACTGTTTACACTCCCCACCCCTCGGGGCACCGGGCTGTGGCGGGTTAGCCCAGGCTCAGCACCGGCTCCTCCAGTTAAACAAAGGACTTGTCAAGTTAGAACTGGGGTGTCATTTCACCTTATAGCTCCCTTGCCCCCCAACAGGCAGTGTTATAAATTTTTTTATGTAAAACAAAGAGTGGTAGTGGGGACAACTCCACCTGGAGTTCAGAGGCCTGGGCCCAGGCCTGACATTGGGGTCGGTGATTCTCCTGTGCTGCCAGTTACTCCTCCTGCTCTGGGTTCTTCTTCCTCCAGGTGCATCAAAGACGACACCTTCGTCAACCTGCACCCCCCCCGGGACAGCACGGCCCAGTTCAGGTTCAACGCCTTCGGCTTCCTCAGCAGCTACAGCGTGATCTACCTGCAGTGTGAGGTCACCGTGTGCAAAGTGGGGGACCCCTCCTCCCGCTGCTCCCGGGGCTGCGCAGGGCGGGGCTGGAGGGGTGCGGGGGCCGCGGAAGAGCAGGCCCAGCACCTCCAGGTGGTGGGGCCACTGGAGATCCACAGAAGAACTGATCAGAGCAAGAACGTTGGGTGATTTCTCCACTTCCCCACGAATCTGTTAGAAATTAGAAGCAACGTTTCTTTCTCTTCAATAAAGTAATCAGTCTGGTCAATCAGGGGTTGTCCGCATGGAGACGGGTCAGGAAACGGCTACGGAGGTTCCGTCCGAGGTGTGTGCTAAATAAATGTTTTCTGATGACTGAACTTCTCGGCAGTCGCTCTCCGTGACGAGAAGGGCTGTGTTGCCTCCTTACTATCAGGACTCGATCAGTGTCTCAAACTGAGCAAAGTGTCACAAAGAACAGTTCTCTCTATAACATGTTGCCAACCTGAAGGGTTTCTTATTTATTATGTTTTTATCAATTTCAGAGCGAGGAAGGGAGAGAGAGAGAAACATCAATGACGAGAGTCATGGATCGGCTGCCTCCTGCTCGCCCCCAACTGGGGATGGAGCCCGCAACCCGGGCCTGTGCCCTGACCGGGAATCAAGCAGTGACCTCCAGGTTCATAGGTCAAAGCTCAACCACTGAGCCACACTGGGCGGGGAAGGTTTTTATTTATTTTTTATTGGCTCCTTAATGTTGAGATGCGCTGGTAGGTGGATCTTTTTGTTTCCATCCCTCTGGTACTGTGAGAATTTATTTTCAGATCTGGCTAAGAGTCTTAAAAAAAATAAACTGTCTGTGGGGAAGGCCCTGCTCTCTTTTAAGAAACTCTAATAACTGGTCTGTCGAATCAAACACATCCTTTATTCTTCATCATTGACTCAAAACAAGCTTCGTCAGTTTATTTCAAAGGGAACAAATTGGCCCCCAGCTTTGTTCGGTTCTGGTTATAATTTGCAAGTTAGATTCTGAAACAAATCACCAGAACCACTCCTGCCCCCATCCCAGCCCGCAAAGGGGAAGTGGGGAGCCGAGGCTTCGGCTTGCCCCCAGCGCCCCTCACCTCTCCCCCCCAGGGTGGTGTCGGAGGGGCAGAGTGGGGAGCTTCAACTTTTATCACCTCCGGGCAGTAACCAGGGCCTCCCCTGCACCCCCTATGTCAGGTCGGGACCAGGCAGGGAGCCTGGACTTGCAGCCCACCCAGCAGGTACGAGGCACCCCTTTGAGACAGCTCTGGGGTGCTGGCAGAGGCCCAGAAGAAAGCCAGGACTCCCTGCCCCACCCATGGGTAACCCCACCTTGCTGACAGGAGGGGGCAGCAAGGCCACGTGGGCAGCCTGGCTCCTCGCTGCTGGTGGTGAGGAGATGGCCTCCCCTTCCCGTTTGCACCTGCTGCTACTCACCGGTCGCCGGTCCTTTCTTCCAGCCTTCCCGAGACACTTTGTCAAGCATGTCTCTTGAATACAGCAGAGCCAGGCTTGACCTTGTGAGACGGTCTGAAGATCCTGTCCTTTAAGGAGGGATGTTGTGCCCACTCTGGTGACACCCAGACCCCCTCGGATGAGTCACTCACTGTTCACTCCGAGCAGCGTGCCGGTGGCCCAGCTCCACTGCTCTCAGGACCTTCCCGCAGCTCAAGGCAGCTGCCGCGTCCAAGCTCACAGCCTTCGACCAGCTATGGGTCATAGAGGCACTTAGAGGCCTGAGCACCGTGGCTGAAGGGAGTCCACCCCTGTCCGGCCCAGTCCTCCCCCCCTCCTGGGGCTGATCCCGAGCACAGGCCCCAGGGATCCTCTGCACACAAACCTCTGAGTCCGAGGTGTTTCCCAGGAACCCGACACGTGACCGTGAGAATCAGGCGTAGTGGACCACGCAGTGTGGCTCAGTGGTTGGAGTGTTGGCCTGAGCACCAAATGGTCTCGGGTTTGATTTCCGGTCAAGGGCATGCACTTCAGGTGCAGGTTCAATCCCCGGCCCTGACTGGGTGCATGCAAGAGGCAATCGATAGATGTGTCTCTCACATCGATGTTTCTCTCTCTCCCCCTCTCTTCCTCCCGTCTGCCTCCTCTAAAAATCAATGGAAAAATATCCTATGTGTAAAAAGAGCCTAAGTGTAAATATTCTCTGTATTAGGGCTAACAAAAGGCATTAGACGTTTAAAAAATTTGGGCGGAGGCCTCTCACAAGGTCTCCCCTATTTTGATTGCCTTACCTTCTGACTTGACGGCATTAAAAAGGCCAAAGGGATGAGCCTGCCCGTGGCTTCCATCCTTGCAAGGGGAGGGAAGCCTGAGGGCCAGTGGCTTTTACACCCCGTTTCACCTGCCTGGTTCCACAGGCCTCCCAGTGACCTTCAGGGCAGCGTGTCCGTGTGAGCACCTAAGGGGTAGATTTGTGACCCGCTCACTATCGGCATCCTCCACGGAGTGTTTGCTCCCCTCCCCTGGTTCCCGGAGGCCCCGTGGGTAACCCCAGCTAAAGCTATTCATGGGGAGCCTCCAACACCTGGCACGGGGTGGGCACTGAGGAATTCCTCCTGGCACTGATAGGAATCGGGCCTTTGCCTGTGACATGTTCAGATCACTGAGGGGAGAACATCACTGCCCTTCTCTAAACACTGAAGCCTGTGGGGTCCAAAGAATCAAGCTGGGAGGTGGCCCCTGGGAGGTGGTCACTCTGATGTTGCCAGGCTGCTGGCAGTGAGGCAGGAGACACAGGGTGGAAGAAGTCTGGGCCAGGGCCAGGTTCAGTTCTGGGAACTTCTAGCTGGTTATGTCCAGAGAGCCTGAGGCAGGTGAATTAAAACCCTCAGACACTGTTTTACAGGTGAGAGGAAGGAATCCTGACGCCCAGACCCCTCGCTGGGCTCTGGAGTGTTGGGGTTGCAGAGGGCGCAGGCCTACGCTGACCCGGGGCAGGTTTACGGGGTTCACCTTCGGGACAGTCAAGCAGGACCGTCCGCCGTGGAGTAGCTGGAAGGGAGCGGATGACTCCCGGGAAGGAGAGGAGCCTGAACGAAGGCCGCCAGCTTCGGAAGATTAGCTGGGGCCGAGACAGGAAACGCCCTAAGATCAGTGTGAATCCTCCGGGGGCTGGAGAGGTTTTATTTCCTACCTCACTCTCCTTAGACTGCAAGAGGACATCACAGGCTGGTTGCCAAGTCCCAGCGCGGGCAATACACCAATTTAAGAACATCTGTAACTAACAACAAACATACGCGAGGCGGCGAGGGTTGTTTTCAATACTGCGTTTATTCAAAAGTACACAAACACGTTACACAGCACACACTACAAACACTATAAAACTTGCCTTGAATATAAAACACTCTGCTAAGAAAGAAATACTGCTCGTGAAGATGTTTATGCCCGCCCGAGTCAGAGACCCTCGTTTACATCACAGAAGCATGGAGGCAGGGAATCAAAGTCAGCATAAAACTGGCAATCGTCACAGTACCGGAGGTTGGGGTAGTAGCCAGCGGTTATGGCTGTGGCCGCCGTGATCTTGTCCTGGGTGACCATGGAAGGATGATTTTTTACAGCCAAACAAGTAGGTGGATTTGGAGAGCTTAAGAAAAGACAGACACACATGTGGGATGAGAACTTCCTTCTTAGTCCACTGGTCACAACCGTCAGGGGTTTCTGGGAAGCTGAGGGCTGGAGCCAAACACAGGACACCAGCCTCAGGTGGACGCTTCCTGCCCCGGCCCCCGCTCGTCCAACTCCTTCGTCTCCTGATCACTAGAGACGCACAGTCAGGTTACAGCCCGTAAGGGGGAGGGGACTGTGCGTGTGGATCGCCCAGCTGATCGCTGTGGGCCCCTAAATGCAGAGCATGGGGGGGGGAAGGCGCCACGACCGGCCGCCCCAGGTTCTGCAGTTACCTTCAGGTTCACGGGCTCCCTTCCTAGTGTGGGAACAGCACGGCTCCTGACAACCAATCTCCCATATTTGAAGGGTCCTCGCCCCCAAATGTAATTACCTGTCTGAGCTACACTCCTCCATGCACAGCTCGGCTTCCCCACACTCCTGCAGGCTACAGGCCGCCTCCCTGTCCCCAAGGCCATGGACGGTGAACGAGAGAACATCCTGAGAGCTCCCCGCTCAGGCACCGGGAGGTCACCTCAGCCCGGCCTCTGGGTGAACTGAGGCAGAGGCTCATTCACACGGCCAGCCCCACAGTCTCCAGTGTGCAGGGCCTGGGACACAGGGAGGGACCGGCCAGTGCCCCGCGTCTGCCAGCTGAGGGTCAACTCCAGGAGGCCTCAGGACAGCAGACGGAGCTGACACACAGCGCCTGGCTGAGAACACGCACTATGAGCTCACAACCCCAGCCAGAGGGGAGGAAGCCAGGATTCTACCCTCACCTGCCTTTGCCTTTTCACACCTGCCCGCTGATCCGGCCTCACCCAGGGTGTCACCCCCAGGCAAGGAGGGACCCTGCTCAAGCAGAGCCCGGGTGTCCCACGTGAGGGGTGTCACCCACTCTTACGTGACTTACTTCAGTGCCTTGGCCACTTTGAAGTAAATACAGGTGACGATACCTATCAGCAGGAGCATAGCTGCCAGGATACCGCCACCGATGCTGAAGGAGATTATCGAGTTGATCTTAGAAGACGTTTCATCTGGGCAGAGGAGGGTGGGTGGGCAATGAACATGGCTCCCCTCCCCACACAGCCAGGCAGCAAGCTCTATAAGCTTCTTCCGGGGAAGGGAGAAGGAGCCCAAAGCACAAAGTCTTGTGCGTGTAAAACACAAACCAGCCTACCCACCCGCGTGGCTCAGCGGTTGAGCATCAGCCTAAGAACCAGGATCGATTCCCAGTCAGGGCACATTTGCAGGCTGCCAGCTCGACCCTCAGTGGGGGGCGAGCAGGAGGCAGCTGATCAATGGTTCTCTCATCATTGATGTTTCTCTCTCTCCCGCCCTCTCCCTTCCTCTCTCTGAAATCAATAAAAGCATTTAAAAAAACAAACACAAACGAGTCTTCCCAGGGAGGCCTAGGAGACTAACCTGGCCAAGCGATGATGGCTTATTTATGAATGAGATGGACTGAAATGAAAATCCGGAGGAAGCGGGGGGGAGGGAGAACCTCCCTCTCCCTGTCACAGGCAGTAATGTGCAGCCACGTAACAAACAGGCCTGCAGTGAGCAAGTGGTTTTACTCCCAAGCACCTGGGCCCCTAAAATATGTTCACTTTCAGAGTAAGAACTAACCCCTCACTGTACATCAGGCTTAAAAATCCCCTATGGGAACGACTGTGAGAATAGCTTTTTCAAAATGTCATGATCGAACATACTGAGAAGACACAAATCCGTCTGGGGTCCTTGTTCTAGGAAACAGGGTTTCCATTCTCCCACTCACAACTGCCTTTTCCCCTCCTGAATCCTAAACCCTCCCAGGAAGTCCAATTTGTCTCGAACGAGCAATTTGCTGAATCTGACTTCCTGAAACCAGGGAACGGTGAGCCAGGAAAGAATAAACGACCCTCCGCCCAAGCATACTTACTGTCTAAGACATTAAGGCTGGACGAGTGCCGACAGTAAAGAAAAAATACAATGAAAACAAGCTTTAGGGGACAGTACATCTTAACGTGAGAGAGAAGATCCTAGCTGTCCTCGTTCCGAGCAGTTAAGATATAAGCTTGAAGAGCTCGCTGTTAGGGGCACAGTCTGCACCAGAGCCAGCAGAATGGACGGCACCCGGCCGGCTCCACCTTCTGTGCTCACCAGGCCGCAGGCTGTGTGACATCAGCACTGTGGACACCCCCTCTCCTTCTCGAAGTTCCGAGTTCCGCTGCATTCAGACACATTTCAGCCCCAATGGAAATCTGGTTGCCCGAATACTATTTTAAATCATTTGATCTCAGTCTCACCTTTTGAGGCTTTGTGTCCCTCAGAGAACCTTTTAAAGTTTGACTCTTAGCAAATTTGGGTTTGTAACAAAATAAAATGTAATGTGGAGGGACCAATATCTAAACATACTGCTCCAGACATTTAAGATAATCTCTGTGCAATCCAGGAGCTGACCACTAAGTAATCAAGAGAGGCTTCAGCGTCCACACACAGCAAGGAATACAGACTTAACCGAATTTGTTAAGAAAAGTCGCTAAAAAAACCACCCAGTAAAACCTCAATATAACGAGCTAATCTGGGAGAGGGGGTGTCCGTTAAGGCCAAAAGTCCGTTATGTAATAAAGTAGGTTTTCCAAATGCGTATGTCAAAAATTTGACAAATTAGTTGACCTGTTTTTACTTATGTGGACACACTTGTGTAATTAAGTACGAAAAGTTTATTTCACAAAAAAGTTTTTTGTATGTATCACTGTAATTTTAAATTTATGCTGAGTAGGTCTAGTAAATGCATCCAGTCACCAGTCACCATGAGTAAACAGATGCACAGGCTGGAGCGGGGCTTAGTGCCTGAGAACATCAGCCTGCTTGAGTTAAAAGTGCTGCAGAAAGTCAGCCAGTGACAACAGAACCAATTACTGTGCTTGACGCAGTGTGATCACGTGCTAATCATTCACCAAATATTGTTTATGGGCGGTGACTCTTGGATTTAAATATGTAGACTATAGCTGTAGATACTTATTTATGTCGACGAAATTACTACAGTGTTTTTTCCAATATATGGCCTAATCACTAAAATTTGTTAAAAATTAGTGACAAAAAAATAACCTGTTAATTATAAGTAAATCTTGGTTAAAAGCATTTTAAAATTAACAGGGTGTTAATTTTCACATGACATATGGACTGGAAATTGTATCCATTAAATCTGAAGTCTGTTAAATCAAGGTCCCCAAAATCGAGGGTTTATTGTAACAACTATAACAAGCAGTAACAATAAAAATCCTTGGAGAGTGGGGAGAAGCTTATTTTCAGAGTTGCCATGTTATATTATTTTAAATGTCCAGTTTTCAACAACAGACTATAGGACTTGCAAAGAAACAAGAAAGTACGGCCCATAAAAATAGGCGGAGGGAAGCAATTAATTGCTGGTCCAAAGAACCCCAGACATTGGCCTTACTAGACAAAGACTTTAAATCAGCTATTTTAAATACATTCAAAGGAACCATGTCTAAAAGAGCAAAGTATGATAGTGATGTCTCTAATAGAGAACATCAACAAAGAGATAGAAAGTCATTTTTTAAAAAAGAACCAAATGGAAATTCTGGAGTTGGAAAGTAAAATAACTGAAAAAAACTCACTAGAAGCTTAACATCTGACTTTAGTGAGCAGAAGAAAGAGCCAGTGAGCTTGAGGATAGGTCAGCCAAGATTATCTAGTCTAAGAACAGAAATAACAAAGTGAATAGAAATGAACACAGAACTTCCAGTTTTCACTGCACCATGTAAAGAGCTTGTGAGTTGTCATCCTCAAAACAAGAAAAAAGCTGAAAAAACTAAACTGAAAGTCAACCAGTCTTCTTAGGCCAACCAGAGAATTGGAGTCACAGGGCAAAGAGCCACCCCAAAAACTGAAGAGACAACTGACTGCAGAGAAGAGAATCAGCTTAGCAGGAGCAGGCCACTGCTCAAGCAGCAGCTGGAGGGAGCAAGTAAACGATAATTAATGAATTGCCAGAGGCCGAATGAGGATTAGCTTGAGAGTTTAAAAAAACTGTGGACCCAGATTTTTTTTTGGGGGGGGAGCCGGGGGAAGGCACGCTTTCATGAGTTTTACCTCTAGGAGCTCAATGAAGTCCTTACGGTTAATACTGCAGGAAAAAACTTCATGCTTCCTCCACTGGCACCACAGAAGTGGCCTTGTTACCCCGGGTGCAGGAGAAAGTCCTGGATCTCAACTAGGCCTCCTCTGATGCCACCCCAGGAGGTAGGTGGAATGGTGCCTCAGTGCCACTGGGTCAGTGAGGAAGTCGACTCCCAAGGTCTCCCCGACACCACAATGGATGGGCAGGGGTGTTACAACTCGGAGATAAGCCTCAGTTCCCCATTCGGCCTCCTGGGACACGGCCCTGGGACACCTCTCTACAGCCCAGTGAGCGCGGAAGTCCAGGCTCTCCGTTCAGTCTCTGCTGGGGGGGTGCAATTTTTTCTGTGATCCTCTTGGGTCAAGAGAGGGTGAGAGGCTTATAACAAACTGCTTCAGAGAGAGCTCGCGCTTGCCTCCCTCTCTCCTCTGGGGGACTATCATGAAACAGCTTCTTATCGCCCCTGGTTCTGATGAGGTCTGAGGCTTTCTGCTTGCACCCCCCGCCCCGGCAGAACCTCAGAATAGGAAACCACTTGGCTTCAGACTAGAACTTCCTTCTCAGCATCAAAACACCCCACAATGTGCTCTGCAGTCACCCGGCCCCTTCTGTTCTGGCATCATCCCTTCTGGGGTGTGGGACAAGCTTCTGGCACCTCTGGCTCATCTCCCTCCCCGTGTGTGTAAGTCATAACCGTGTGGCTCTGGAAGTGGGCGGCTGCATGTCTGCCAGCAGGACGGGCCAGGCTTCACCCTCTCCCGTGTGTTCCCAACGGCGCCGTGCTGTCCACTTTCATCCAGGCCGGTCTTTTCATCTCTAGATTTTGCATTCTTGGGGAACAGCAGAGAGGGTTTAAATATTCAATGACGCCAACTCGTCTATAATCTTAGCAAGCAGTAGGGAAAAGCAAGGATGCCAATTTGATTGCACGGCGAACACAGCGCCAGCCATGTACTGGGTGTGGAGGTGGCCGGGTGAGGGCCCAGGAAGAGCCGCGCAGGCCCCGCCCCTCTGCCTGCACCCAGCCAGGCCCGTGGGAGAGACGCTGCTTCCTCTCTCGCCCGGTCCCGTTAAACCGGGACACTGCCGGCCCCCGTGCTCCACTTACCAAAGTCACAACGTGCGTCAAGTTCACGGAACAGGCAGGGAAACCATTCACACATGAAATTTCACATTGACGAACATTATTTTTTAAAATGATCGTGATATTGCTCCCCAATTATATTTTCTCATCATATACATGCAGGAGACTCTATCATCAGTTTTTCAACCCCTTCCACCCGTTTTTATCCATGGTCCTGGCTCTGAGGGTAGTGACTGTGGCTACAACCACGTGGCGGCATTTTTGTAAATCAGTGAAGAGACTACAAGTACCAGAAGCTGTAACCTGAACTGAGGGTTCCCCTTGAGGTGAGGCAGAGTTCTCATGAGTGGAAAGGAAAGGCTACCTTATAGCTACACGCGCTGTGAACGCCTCATAAATTAGAGACCAGAACAGTGACACGCAGGTTCTCCGTGACTGAGGCCGCAGTGAGGCCCACACACTGTCACCTGAGCAGTGTAGGAGTGAACACACCGTGTGAATGAGCAGAGACTCACTGGCAAGGAAGCGTTTCTATTTACTTAAGACAAGGCCTGTCCAAAACGAACACTCTTATTTCTTAGATGCAAATGCATCACCCTTCAGCACACAGACAAGAGTTAAAGTTTCTGAAAATCAAGCCCGTCCCCGAGAACTGCCGTCTCCTTGTCACTGCCTTACTCCCTCCCGCAGCCTCGGCACGTCCCACACCCACACCCAGGAAAGGGCTCAGGTCCAATACACTAAATCAACAGTAATTACGCCAGCAGGGAAGAAGCTGTTCTGACTTCCTGTCCCAGTTACTGCAGCACTCGACTGGCACGACCACCACACCAGTAACAGTCGCCAACGCTGCACCTTGTTATCTGAGATAAACAATACAGAATGTGACCTGGTGACCTGAAATCAAAGGCTGCGTGTCCCAAGTACCTGGTTTTCCAAGAACAATGAGAAGAAATCAATCAAATACTCTGAGCACTTTTCCCATGTCCCTAAAACATAGTCTGTGTATAAACTAAAAAATACGCAGCTCAAACACATACACATCACACTAAGGAGCTGCACCGGAAACCCTTAAACGTTTTAGACACTTAAGCACAGAAGTGCGTGTAAACTTCCACAGCGCGCACAGCACTGCAAACACGGCCCCTGACCAACCGCGCTCCCTCTCGGGTGCAGGACGGGTCCCACCTCAGGCACAGCTGAACGAAGGCCGAGGTCACCTGGTGCGAGGAAGATGACGATTCCCAAACGACACTAACACGCCTGCTCGGGACTCTTTGGGGTTTGCTTTGAAATAAATAGGTAATAAATATCTGCAGTTCATTGCGCATGGAGCCCTCATCTTTCCCCATTTGAAAGCCCTTCCCCGGAGTCGTCGTGTGTGAGACGCAGCCCAGCGGGCGGGGAGCTGGGACTTTGCAGCAAGTCCTCCAACACAGCGATCTTGCTGTCGATGTGCTCCTGGAGCTGACAGATGCGCTGATCGATGTGGTCCATCAGCTTCTTCTCCATCAGTTCCATCTTTTTAGAAAGAATCTTTTCCAGGTAGGAGCAAACAGGTTGCTCTCCCATCCTAAACACAAATTTAAAAACAGTAACATTATCTCTAATGTGGTAAAAAAACCACCCAACCCTACAACAAGCAGCCGGCAGACAGCTTTGTTTTACATGAAAGTCCATCATCCACCCAGAGCTCATTTTTGTACAAGGTGTGAGGATTGGGTCAGGGCTCACTTTGCCAACTGGAGAGCCAACGGCTCCTGGACCCTGTGTTAAAAAGACTATTCTTGTCCCATTGAATTGCTGAGGCCCCCGTGTCAAAATCGGTCAAGCATATCTGTGTGGGTCTATTTCTGGGCCCTCGAACGTTCCACTGACCTGTGCTCCTCCCCCTCTGGCAGGACTTACTCCAGTCTCAACACTCTCACCATGTGAGACGACATTAGGAAGAGTGACCCCTCCCAATTTAACACCTTTCAAAGTTGTTTTAGCTGCTACCTCTTCTGCAGTCTCTTAATTTTAAAAAGAATCATGTCTATGTCCACAGAACATCGTAGTGGGGTTTTAATACACATGTTCATTAACCTCTACATTAATGGGGAGAACTGATACCTTTACCTGCCTTAGAAACTGAATTTATAATTGAAAAGTTTCCAAGAAAGAAATATCCAGGCCACCTGGTTTCACTGGAGAATTCTATTGAACATTTTAAGAAAAGATAACACTAATTTTATGCAATTTCTTCTAAAACACAGAACTGGTTTTATGAGGCCAGTGTTCCCCTGATATAAAGCCAGACAAAGACCAAGCTGTATAAAGAAAAATACAGACCAGTATCTCTCCTGAGCTAGATTCAAGACTACTCAACAAAATATCAGCAAATCAAATCCAGCAACGTGTAAAAAAGAATTACACCCCTGCCATGCCATGCCTTACCTTAGGTATGCAAGGCTGGCTCAGTTTTTCAAAGTTAGTAATTCCCCACATCAACAGACTGTAGGGAATTCATATGATCATGTCAATTGACACCCACAAAATATCTGACAAAATGCAGCACAATCTCTGGCAAAGCAAACCCTCAGGTAACTGAAAATGAAGGGGTGCTGCCTCCCAGTCCCCACGCAGTCCGCCCCCGTTCCACCTTCTAGCCTTTGGATGTTTGCTGTATGACATGCAGGATGTCTGTCTGCAAGGGGAGGCTCTGAGGGCACGGGGGCATCCCATCTCAGCTGGACCAGAAGCAGCTTCGAAATCTGTTCAGTTTTTTGTTTGTTTCTTTGCATTTCTGTTTTTTGGGGGTTTTATTTTTGCCATATCACATGCTGGCCAGTTACCGTCCTAGACTATCAACAATTAAAGACTAATGTTATCTTTCTCTACCCTTACTAAGAACCACGTTTTTAAAGTAACTCCTCAAAGTTCAACACTATTGAAGACCTTAGGAAAATTTCAAACAATATAACTACCTCATTTTATATGTGAAAAATCTAAGCCAAAAGATTGAAACAGTTAAAGCAAAACAGTTAAGCCAGGACTGGGGCGCAGAACTGAGTCCAGGGCAATATTGGGACACATTGCAATTCTGTAAAGGACAGGCCCACACTGAAGAGCCACCTCCATCAAACCAGGGCTGCCAAAAACTGGAAGCATGAGATCAGGGGATGAGAGCCTGGGCGCTGTAAGTAATTATAAGCTTAGAAATGATTTGATGGTTCCAAAATTAACTTAGGTTAACACGATACAGAAAAAATAGCCTGTAACCATGGTTCAGCAAAGAGGCAAAACATGTTCAGTACGGTTCCCACAGCTGCTCGCCACTCAACAGGCAGCTCTCTACTCCAACCCTTCCCTGGTGCCTGCGCCCTCCCTTACACCTGAGAAGCCTCAACACCTCCAGGTTCAGGCTCTTCTTTGAAAACGATCCACTCTGCTCAGAATATTTATTTCCTGTAAGTGTGTTAGCGGGAAAGTGT
Source organism: Miniopterus schreibersii (assembly GCF_964146895.1). Classification (NCBI taxonomy): domain Eukaryota; kingdom Metazoa; phylum Chordata; class Mammalia; order Chiroptera; family Miniopteridae; genus Miniopterus; species Miniopterus schreibersii. The sequence continues at coordinate 55,271,956 of NC_138114.1, read as the reverse complement.
AAAAGCTCCTGAAACGATCTGTGGAAACACTTTCAGCCAGCAGTTATTTAAATACTCACCCAACACCGACGACCCCTTCGCTGGGTCTGGGGGCATGTCCCGGCCACTCGGTGTCCTGTCCCCCTCGCAGGCGGCTCACCTGCCCACACAGGTTCTGGAGAAAGGGCAGCAGCTCGGAGTGAGCTGTGCCTGAGCTGTCACTTGCCCTCTTTGGGAGGAAGGAAGACACTGCATGCTTAAGGTCACTCTCGAGAAGAGAATGGTTCTGTGGCACAATTTTACATTCTCCCAGGTGTGACATATTTCCTCCACCGGGCGGCTGCGAACTTTTTTCAATGTAAGCTTTCAGGTCCTCAGTCCCGTTTCCCGAAGTCAGTCGGGTTCTAAAAGAAACAGGTGTGGAGGGCGACCCGTCAAGGGCTCCTGAGGCAGGAGATGACTGCAGGCCAATCATTCGCTTGTATGCTGCGTTTCCCAAAATCGACTGCAGCTGCTCTCCAATGGGAATACAATTCTAAGCAAGGCAAACAGGTAAACATTAATGATAATGACAGCTAACTTCTGGAGCAATTTAGAATCAGGCAATGTGCATTCTTTCACTGGACCCTCACAACCTCCCTATGAAGCTACCACTGCTGTCCAGTATGAAGTTGAGGAGACCAAGGTTAAGGTAACTTGGCCAAGGTCACACGACTAGTAAGAGGCAGAGCCAGGACATCAACCAGGCCACCAAACTCGAGTCTGAGATTTTAATCATTTCCACTACAGCGGCCTTCTTCATTTATGGTAATAAAATGCCGTGCTCTCAACTGAGTCACAGGAATTGGTAATTTTCAGAGAATTAAATAGTACCTGTGAACCTGCACATCTGGGAAGCCCACCTACGGACATCTTTAGCAACTGCTCTCATGGAAGATGCACCAGAGAGTTATGTAGTTAGAGCGTGATGTTCTATGGGCAAGTCTGCGATGTCCTCAATGACTAACACGAGCTACCTTGGGGCTATGTCTGCTTTAATAATTTGTAGGATCTTTCACATCGATGTTTTTGTCTTTCCCCCTTCCACTCTCTCTGAAAAGCAATGGGGGGGGGGGAAATATCCTTGGGTAAAGACTAAAGAAACCCCAAAAACCTGCTTTAAAAAAATATATAATAATAGTAATTTGTAGGATAACAAATTATGTTTTAGGACCTCAACTCAACTGAATATATTTTCTTTGAGAAAATGGGATACATCCTCTCACAGTTACACCGAGAGACAGCTACATGCCAGGCACTTTGATACAGATTCCCCTCCAATTATCTGAAACTGCTGAAGCAAAGACAAAGCCTACAAATTTGAACTTCAAGTACAAGAAATCATTAAGACTTTCAAAAACCCAAGTGCTCCCAGGCACAGGCAGTGCCGGGAGAGGTCTAGGACTTCTAACCCGGCTCCCAGGTCCCTCACGACAGGCCCTGCCCAAGTTAACAGGTGCAGGTTTGAACAGTGTGTGTGGCAACACCACTTCCGCAGAGGCAGGAGTCTGGGTCATGCAACATCCTACTTTATTCTCAATAAAGAGTCACACGGCCTACACGACACTGTCCAGGGAGACTGTCCACAGCCTGCTGGTTGGTAACACTAAGCAATCCTAGAGGACCAGGCATGTCCGGCAGAGTCACTCCATAAGCACGGCCTGCCCACCTGCAGGAAGTCTTTCATTAGCATATTTAAAAGAAGATTTAACGGGACCACTGTCTTTTTTCCCCCGGAGGGCTCCCCAAGTGTCCCCATAGGTAATGATTTCTCAGGTGTGTGGGGAAAGCAGGTTACCGCCCATGTGTTGGGTGGGGGGACTTGTGTGTGTTTCTACCAGGAAAGAAAACTCCAGAAGGAATCACATCAAGGTGGGGAATAGAGTGCCCATGAGGAAAGAATTAGAACATTTACTTAATGCCCTTCTGAACTGACAGAAATTCATGGCAGAGAAGCCATAAGATATTTGGAATTAAACCAAAAAACCCCCAAACCTTAAAAACATGACCAAAAAACCCTACTATCCATTCCTAGCTATATCCTGCCCCTTCTCTCTTTGAAGATCTAACCCACACTTCTACCCGTGAAACTGCATCCCTCCAAATTCACCTGCGGACTCCGAGCCTCCTCCTCGAAGGCCTCGGCAAAACGCCGCTTCCTTCAGCAAACCATCCTGACCACCCTCGTCATCTCTCACTCAGGCATCCTAACTGCCCTAATGAGACTGTGAAGACCCCTGAAGATGGGCTACAGAGAACCGATCTCTGAACCTCCTACAGTGACCCAAACAGTGGCTTCTTCACTGAGAATTTGCTCAATAAACACTCATTCATCAAAGCTACATGACTGAGTGAATTCATGGAAAATTGTGAACTCTGTAACAAAAACATTCTTTTGCAAGAGGGCAGGTATACAAAATGCTATCTTATACAAAGCAATAATAAGAGTTCAATGAAAACAATTAAGTCACTACATGTCCTTAATAAAAAGCCATCATTTAAGGCACTTTAATGGTATCTGGAAAGAAATCGCTTTCTACGTACCTGCTGCTGGAATCTAACCATATTCATCAGCTGCTGAGCCCCAGGAGAGAGCGTGGACCCAATGGCCTCCACAATGGTTTGGACCCTCTCGAGGTCCACCCTTGATCCCAGCGCAGGAGAGCTTGCTGAAGAATTTGCTGAAACAGGCCTCATGTGCACCACAACTTTACTGATGAAAACACACTGCTTTTCACCAAAGGAGAGCAACTATTTTAAAACAAAAGTTCAGTTAAATAAATAATGATATTAAACACAATCATCATGTGGTGCCCTTGTCTGAAACGTCTCTAACTGTGTTTTTTCTAAGTATTTTCGGACCAAATCTGCTTGTGGCTTTCTTGGCACCTAAGTTTTATATAAAAATATTTTTTTAACTTAGTTTTCCAAGGCTTAAGAGTATAAAAGTATTAACTGTATTAACAATGGTACATGGCATGACATTGCGACAGCTAGTAAATGGTCAAATTTTAAAAGGAGAACGTTGAAAAACATTTTTAGAAAATAACTTTCTTTTAATGTTTACTAAGTATTCCTGAACTAAAACCAGAGACTAAGTTGGACTAACTGCATTACTAACCCGACATAAAGTAGATATGCATCATACAAGAACTGCAGTCTCAAGTTAGTTCAGATTTAGTGATGACTTACCTTTATTTTACAAGCTTGTGTGGAGGACTCCAATTTTAGATATTTTTTGTACAAAATAATCTTTTCATGTTCACTAAAAATAAAAAATAAAAATTGACTTTTTTACTTTCAGACATTATCAGTTTTAATAGACACATTTAAAAATAAAGGTTTCCAGGACAACACCTTCCCTGAGATTCAGCTTGTCCGGGGAGGCATGAAGGTGCTGGCCTCCTACTACACTGCACTGAGCCTACATCTGCCACTTACTAGTACATGAAAGAATTAAATTTGATAACAAAGGTAGAATCATGGAGCACAGAGCATACTTTAAAGCTCAATAAACGTATTTACTATTTCCAACATGCATGGTACAAGAGAAAGATTAGGACAGAACCTTTGTAAAAAATCAGAAAAAAAAACCACCCCAAAAAGTGTACTGACGGGTTCACAGGCTGGTACAGCCCAGCGCTGGGCTCCTGCGCTGTCTGCAAAGGGCCTCCCAGGAGAAGCTATGTTCAAAGTTCCAGCCTGAAGCACAAATTACTTTCTGGAAAACAGACCCCCGGGAGTTGCAGGAAACAGAAGAAACCTGCACCGACGGGCTGCGCTTCTCCCGGCTTCCCTGCCTCTGGTGGCTCAGTTTCCACCCTCCTACCAACCAGGCCGACGGGGCGGCCCCGGGGGGTCTCGCTCCTCCCGCGACACCGACGCCAGGGACCGATCCGCCGGCGGGGGGGGGGGGGGACACACGCACCCGCCGCGCTCGCCGCCCGCGCGGCCCCGCCCGGTGCCGCAGTACTCCCCGCGCAGGTAGACCTCCATGTTCCTGGCCGAGCTCAGCAGGCCCACGGAGACCATCTCTCCCCCGCCGCGGGGGTCGCAGCGCAGGTGCAGGAAGCAGGGGCTGTCGTCCTGGCCCCGCGGGCTCCTCCTCAGAGTCACCAGGTCCTGGCTGAGGGGAGAGGCACGAGTGTTAGACCACACGCTCCTCTGACCGCCCGCGGAGCGCGGCCGTCTGCCTCCGGTCCACGCGCGGCCACAGAAACGGCCCCAGCCCGGCCGGGCGGCTCGGCGGCTGCGCGTGGACCTGGGACCCCGGCGATCGGGGCTCGATTCCCGGTCGGGGCACAGGCCCGGGCTGCGGGCTCGGTCCCCAGTCGGGGGCGCGCAGGAGGCAGCCGATCAGTGACTCTCATCATTGATGTTTCTCTCTCTCTCCTTCTCCCTTCCTCTCTCTGAAATCAATAAAAATATTTTCAAAAAATTTAAAAAAAAACTGACCCAGGAATGGGCGCCTCGGCCCCCGGGCCCGTCTCTGCCGGGTGAGGCTCGGGGACCCCGACCCGCCACCGGCGGGGAAAGAGCGCGCCCTCTGCCCAAGGGGACAGGACAGTCCCCGCGGCTGGGCCTTCACGCCTCGTGGCGGACACGCGTCTGTCCACCGGGGCAGCGGCGGGCCCGGTTCTGACCGGGGCCTTCGGGGCCGACCCGAGGGCAGGAGGCGGGAGTCGCGGCGCCCCGCGTCCAGGTCACCCGCCCCGCCCCCCGCGCCGGGCTCCCCGCGCAGGCCGGTCCCGGCTCCGCCCCCGGCTGCCGGGCCCAGACCCGTCCCCTCGCGGCCCCCGGGTCCCCTCGCAACCCGCCCGGAGCCGGCTGTCACCGAGCAGCAGCCCGTCCCCGCCGGCCAAGCGCACCCCGGGGGAGGCGGCGCCAGCAGCTCGTCCCAGTCGGAGTCCCGGGCGCCGACACCGTCTCCGAGGACGCGGAGGCTCCGGTCCAGGGCCCCGCACGCCGCATCCCAGGAAGAGGCCAGCGTCGGGCGGCGGCCCCAACGCGCGTCCTCAGTCTCGGTCTCCATTCGGCCGCCTGCAGGCCGGGCCAGCCCGGAACCTCTCTTCCGGAGGTTGAGTTTCCGCCCGGGCACCGGGGAAGTGGGGGTGCAACCGAGCAAGTTCCGGCTCGTCCGGCTTCACACCCAGCAGCAGCTGCTTCCGGCTCGGGCCGCGTGAGGCTCCAGCGCCGCGGCGGCGCATGCGCGTTCCGGCTGCCGCGCCCCGCGTGAGGGCGCCCCTGACCGTCACGGCGCCCGGCCACCCGCGAAGCCCCCCAGTGAGCGGCGGCCGAGCCCGGGGCGCGCGCGGCCAGCCTCCCCTCCTGTGCCGTGCTTCCCAGTCCCTGGGCCTCCGAGGAGCGCTGGGGAGAGGCTCCGAGTCTCCTGCGGTGTCCCGGGGAGGGGCGTCAGCGTGAGAGCCGAGGCCCCGGGCCTGACGCCTGCGGGTGCCCCGCAGGGAGGATGAGCCTGACCCCCCAGGCGGCGTCCTGCAGCGGGGGGCCGCGTCGCCTAAAGGGCTCGCGCCAGCGCCGCAGGTGGCCGCGGGGACTCCACGGACACGGCGAGCACCCGGGTCCCCCGGCTCCTGACGCGCCGCTTCCTCCCCGCGGCACCAGGGGGCGCAGGAGCGCGGCGGGAGACTGCGCAGGCGCGGGGCAGGGCGTCCCCGGGCGGCATGGAGACCGGCGCGGGCGCCGGAGCAGCGCGCGGCGAGGGCCCGCGGGGGCTGGCGCTCTGCGTGCTGTGCGGCCTGCCCGCCGCGGGCAAGTCGAGCCTCGCGCGGGCGCTCAGCCGGACGCTGCGGCGGGAGCGGGGCTGGGCCGTGGGCGTCGTCGCCTACGATGACGTCATGCCGGACGCGGCCGTGGAGCCGGTGCGCGCGCGGCCATTGGTCAGTCAGGGCGGGGGGCGGGGCGCAGGGGGCCGTGGAGCGGGAGCCTCGCGGGGGGCGGGGCGGGACTCCGGCGGGGGGGCGGGGCCGGGGGCGGGCACCGGGGCGGCTCCCGCGGAGCTGGGCCCCTGGAGCGTCCGCGCTCAGCGCGCCGGATGCGCTGCGCCTTCTCCCCACGCGTCTCCCCAGCGCGTCTCCCCGGGCCGCGCGCGGGGTGCGGGGGGCGTCCCCGCCGCCGGAGCCGGGCCCCCGGGAAGGGCTCGCTCAAAAGCCCCAGCGCAGCCGGCTTCACACCCGGCCGGGGCCCGAGCCGGCTCCGCGGGGCCGGGAGCGGCTCTAAGGGGGAGAAGGCGGGCGGCGAGGGAGCGGCGCCCGGGGAGAGGGCGGCCGTCCTCGGCCGGGCGCCGGGAGGGGGCGCGGCGGGCGCGCAGGGGCCGCCTCGTCTTCGGAGCGCTCCGGCCGCCCGGCGCGGGGGGCGCCCCGGGGACGCGCGGGAGCCCCGCCCCCCGCTCGCCCCCCGCCCCCCGCCCCCCGCGCGCCCCGCGGCCCCTCTGCTGCAGTGCCGGGGCTCGCGTGCCGAGCGCAGAGAGCGCGGTAAATACGGTGACCGCGCCGGCGCCCAACAGAAATCGCAATTCTTCGTGTTCCGCAGGCGCCGCCGTGGAAGTCGCTGCGGCAGGAGCTGCTGAAGTACCTGGAGTGCTTCCTGCTGGCCGTCACCGGCGGGAGTCAGGTGTCCCCGCCGCCCGGCCGGACCCCCGCCCTGTGGGACGGCTTCGTCACCTGCCTGAGGGGTCAGGACCTGCTGTCTGCCGCGGCGCTGGGGGGCCAGGCTCCCTGTCTCCTGACCAAGGCTGCCGTTTCCAGACCTTTGATTTTGATTTTAGATGACAACTTTTATTACCAAAGTATGAGATACGAAGTCTACCAACTGGCCCGGAAATGTAATTAAAACGTTTTCTTACTCACACATTTATTTGCATATCAAAATCATCCCTGTCTCTGGGGAGAATTTAATTGATTAGGAGGCTTCTGTGAATTGACTTAATTTTCAAAACTACACGCTCAGTATTGCAAACGGTTTTCCTGCTGCAGCTGGGATAATTTGTCTCATATGTTTATTTCACATTTTGGAAAATAATATACCAGTAATTGTGTGGTTTCAAATTGTTTTCAGATTCATTAGGCTTTTGCCAGCTCTTTTTAGATTGTTCTCTTGAGACCTGTTTACAGAGGAACAGCCAGAGACCACGGCCGCTGCCTCCTGAGACCATCCACAGGATGGGGAGAAAGATCGAAGAGCCCAACCCTGAGAAAAATGCGTGGGAACGCAACAGCCTCACGATTCAGAGCTCTGCGTGCTCCTCTGAGGCCAGGTATCCTGCCCAAGCTCTCCATCCCGTGTCTCCCAGAGGTGGGCACTGTGCTAACCGCTTTACTTGTATCCACTTGGTTAATCCTTGCAGGGGCCTCACACAGGCCATATATATATATATATATATATATATATATTTGATATGTGAGAGGAGTAGAGAGAGAGAAACGTCGGCTGCCTCCTGCACGCCGCCTACTGGGGATCAAGCCAGCAACCATGTAGTAAGTGGCAGAGCCAAGGTTGGATCCAGTGCCTCACTCCCTCTAGAGCCTAGGTTCTTTTCAATGAGAAAAATCATCTTGAGATTAAGATTTAACTCAGCGAGTTCGCTGCTTTGAATTTTTTCAGTGCTACCCTTTGTGCTCCCAGTCAAACCCAAACTCCTTACCGTAACTTAACGTGATCTAACCCTGGTGAACTCCCCAACCTCGTATCCTGCCTCTCCCTTTGCTACTTTTCAACCAAACCAGCGTTTTCTACACAAACACAAGTTTGTTCTTGCCTCAGGGCCTTTGTACTTGCTGTTCAATCTGCCCTTCCACATATTTATGCTTAACTGGCTTCCCTGACCATCCTAACCAACCATGAAGAATGTCGGTTAGATGACCCAGTCACTGTCACCGCTGCGTGTATCTTACCTCACCACTTGTCACTGTCTGAAATCATTATTTTGCTTAATTTATTGCCTCTCTCCATTACATTACCCCTTGGAGAGGGTAGGGATCTTGCTTTACCCCCAGCTTAGCACAGTTTCACGCACTTGGTTGTACAGTGTTCTTCATATAACGTGCTCAATACATACTTGTTGAATGAATGAACTATACCTCAGCCTTCCGTGGCCCCGGGTAAGTGAGGAGCATTGACGACCCACATCCTGCAAGTGAGCAGGAGCCAGGAAGTGAAGACTGAGCGTTTCCTTAGGGGTAAAATTGAGTCCTGGTGGCCGGAAGCTCAGTGGTCAGTGAGGGAAAAGAGAGAATGTCCTTCCAGAGCTTACTGATAAGTTTTAGAAATCAGTATTTTTTTAAATGAGGGGTGTTTTTTTGCTCATGATTTAAACTTCTACATTTGGACTCTTCAAGTGGACGGTAGCTTTTAAATCATTTCTCGTTTCCCCGTTTGTTTAGGAGCTTAGATTGTAGCCCCTCTGTTCCTTCAGAATTCAGCTTGGTGATCAGCAACACAAGTTCCTTAAAAACAGATGTTTGCTCTAATAATTTTATCCCACCTTCTCTCACAGGCTGGAGTTGACGGATCTATTGCTTACTGCTCTGGAAAATCCAGTGAAATATGTTGAGGACAGTGTGGAACAGAAGGTAAGTCTCCAGTTCAGGTTCAGTGTGAGAAGGAAGCACTTTTTGTTGGAAGGTTTTTTGAGCTGAGCGTAAAGCATGAGCGCCACGTGGAAGATGCTCGGGCACCGCCGCCCATCAGGCCAGCACTGGGCTCTGGCCGCCAGATGCAGTGGTGCCCTGGTGGCGGCCCACTGGCTGCTCAGCTGTTACATTTCCAGAAATGCTGAGCCTGTGTGCTGGTAGCTGAGGGCAGGGAAGGGGCTGTTTATACCAGAGACTGACAGACACTGCAGACAGGTCTTGTTTTTTTGGAGAGCCCCTTACTGGATATTTACCAGCACCCACCACCCAGATGGAGCGCAGTTTACAACTGTGTAACTGTTCTAATAACCTTTTCGCATAATGCTCCTCCACTCTAGCCATGTCTTTGATTAACTACGTAACCACTCTAATAACCTTGTCTGTGTTACTAGGAAACAGACAGAATTATTTGTTCAACTAACATCCTTCATCAGGTGGATCAGACCCTGCGAAGAATCGTCTCTCAGACCATGAAGGAGGCAAAAGGTATGTTGGGTGGTTTCATTCTGTGAAAACACGCTTGGTATCATGAGTCATCAGGGGAGTGCAAGTCAGAACCACAATGAGATGCCGCTGCCGCCCATCAGGACACCTAGTGTAAGTGCTGCTGAGGATGTGGCGAGGCCGGAGCCGTCACTGCTGCTGGGAATGGAGACGGTGCAGCTGCTCCGGCCGACAGCCCATCCGTGTAGCATTACCATGAGACCCGGCAGTGCCCCTCTAGGAACATGCTCAAGAGAAGTGAAACATGTTCATACAAAAATGTGTACACGTTTATAGCAGCGTTATTCATAATAGCCAAAAGGTGGAAGCAACCCAGACGCCCATCAGCTGACAATGATTCACCAAAATGTGGCACACACACAAAATGGACTATTCAGCCATAGAAAGGAACAAAGCACAGGTACCTGTTACAACATGGTGAACCTTGGAAAGGTATGCAAAATCAAAGCAGCCCGTCAGAACGGCCACATATGATGAGTCCAGTCCTGTGAAATGTCAGAATGGGGAAATGTAGACAGACAGCCACTGCATTAGTGGTTGCCTAGGGCTTGGGGGGGGCGGGGATGGAGGAGGAAGGCCACAGCTGAAGATGATGGAATAGTCTAAAACCGTGATGGGTGCACATATCTGAAGACTAAAACCACTGAACTGTAGTTAAGTGGATAAATTGTATGGTATGTGAATTCTCTCTCAGTAAAACTAACAAAAAATCCAGTTCCAGTCACACTACCCATTCGGCTGGTGGCCGCTGGGCTGAATGGGGCAGACACAGAACATTTCCGTCACTGTAGAAAGTTACAGGACAGCTGTGGTACCACCAGGTTCAAAACCAGATTGTCATTTTCTAGCTCTGCTTTTTTGTCTGTCTACCTGTTAGTTCAACACATACGTGAAGTCAGTTCTCAAACAACAAAAAAAAACCAGGCTTGTCTTTTTTGCTTGGCAGTTTCATACCGACTTATTTAAATGATTGTTGTCACATTGATGTGGCCTTTTGTCCAAATATTATACCAACTCAATTGTGATTATTTACAGAAGAAGCTGTTGGTTTGTCTGAAGTAAACTAATTTCCTGATGTGACCAGACAGCCCAGCTTCATTTAATTGACAGATAACCTGAGACTGTCTTGATTGCAGATGAGCAACTGCTGCCTCACGACCTGAAGCTTCTGGCCGGAGACCTTAACAAGCTCAAAGCCGAGTTTCTGGAAGACCTAAGACAAGGAAACAAAAAATACCTGTGCTTCCAACAGACCCCGGACATAGCAGATGTGGCTTCTTTTTTTCATTACGAAAAAGACAGCATTGTGCAGAAGTATTTTTCAAAGCAGGATTAAAGCTTCTGAATTTCCAGTCGAATGTCTGATTTTGGTTAAGATTTTGCAAACCAATCACAACAGTTTTGTATCACTAGGTGCTTTCTAGGCCAATGACGTGAATTGCCAGACTCATTTTTCACAAAAATCAGTCATTCTGAAAGATCCATTTGTCATAACAGAATTACTGCAGTCATTCGCTTGTCAGGTGTGACACGGATAACTGAGCCTCAGAGGCAGCCTTCATTTACATGCCAGAACCCTCGGGGCTGGGGGGCGGCGGAGACAACAGGTGGTTGTGTGGAGCTGTTTTTGTTTTTAACTCAGGTGACATCTACTCCTGGGTTAGGCACTCTACAAAGTCAAACTAATGTAGCCATAAACCCTTTTTATTTCAATTAACATTTTACATGCTGGAAAATGACTACAAAACTAATTGGACCCTAGTTCTCAAAAAAGAAAAATCGAAAGCATTAGAAAGTGTTATTTTTTATTCATGTATTACAAAAGCAAAGCTGTGACCGCGTGAACTACATACTGGGCATGGTTGCATGAAATCTCTTTCTGGGGCCCCTAAACAATACAGTTTTTGCAGCCATACTTATTTTATGTTTTGCATACAAAATATGTCCTTTACATCACAGTCCACATTAACAAAAACAAGCTCTAGAAATCATATACCCTCTAAGACTAATTAACCAAAAAAAAGTCCTTAGCAGGGAATTTTTAAAAAGTAACACGTCCATTTGATAAATATTTTTGTAGAATTTAAAATGAGGTTTATCTCTTAACATTTTTTTAGCAATATTCCCTTTGTCAAACAATTCTTACTTCTAAAGTGAAACAGCACTGGAAAGGGCCAAAGGAATCGTTTCAAATAAAAGTCGAGCCTTGACTAGAACTGTAGGAAGCTGTAGCTACACACGACATTAGTAAAACCTGCAACAGCCACTCCCCATTCATTTCTTCACAGTTGCTTAAAAAAATATTAGTGGAGATAAATTATCTACCAACTTTAAAAATCTAAACTTATGTTCACTGAATAAAAATAAATTTAGTTTCAGAACATTGCCTCTTACAGCAAAGTACTATAAATAGTGCACATTAAACATTTCCTGACAACTCACCTCTATAAAATAGTTGATTAAAAATAAATGGGATAAATATATTCAATATTTAATGGAGGATACATTGAACTCACAAGAGATTTAAGTAAAATCCTAAATCTTTTTAAAAATACAATACTAAAAAAGTGTCTAAGGTAGATTTGCTTCAAAAACCTTAGTGCATTTAGAAGTAATTGTAGCTTTCAAGCATCAACACCTTTGGAATACCAACTGTGCTCTTTAAGTCATAGGAAAATTAGAATTATATATTCTAGTTTGTAATTATGAACAAAATTTCTAAGTTTAAATTAAAACATACATTCAAAACATCTCTTTAGTTGTAAGAAAAGCATGTATTTGTCACTACCTGGCCCAGAATAATAAACTGGTTTAACAAGAGGGTTCTTCCTTTTGTTTAATGAAAACTTGCATTTTCTATTTTGCATATTGCTTTTATTTGAAGAATAAAATAAAAGGGAAAAAAATAAAAGCTTCCAAACAGCAACCTGTTTCTTTCTGGGAATAAATCCTGGGGCCAAGTAACATTTGGAAATGGCTGCACTGACACTGATCTGAGTGGCCAGCAGCCTGAGCAACAGCGCAAGAGGCTGGAGAATTTAGATGCAGAAGCCTCAGCTTGGACAGGGAAGAGGGGTGTGGTTGGGTGGAGAAACTGAGATGCTGCCGCTTTGAACAGTGCGACTGAGATTAGTTCAGGTTGGACATTAGACCACGAGCACCCACTTTAATGGCTTTCCAGCACTTGGGAGGGCAGAAGATCCGCTAATGGCACTCAGGAGTTTTGTGGACATAAATATACCATCAGTGTTTCCCTTTCATTTACTCCAACAAAAACAGTGGTCCTTTTGGGTTAATAAATGCTCCATCGTTAGGACATTCTCTTTACAAAGCCACTTAGTAACACTTTGAAGCTTTGAACCAAATTAAAAATAAAATTTTTGCAAATTACACAGAAACCAACAGTTAGTAACAATATAGTTTATTGTTTGACCAAGCTCTGTTCAGGGTAAGCTAGTTATTACACAATATATAAGCAACAGCCTCCCATTCAAAATTACTCTAGATTTATTTAGCAAGTCTTATTTCTGTAAACAAATTAAATATGTTTAAATGCATTTTATATCTATTTTCACATTTTTAAGTCCTTTCCCACTAAGGTGACGGTTGAATCAGTTTCCAGTTTGTCCCTGCACAGGGAGGATGGTACACCACAGGGAAGCACTCCAGCTTGAATTCACACAGATGTTTTAGATGGCCAATTCTGAAGAGGAGACCAGAGTTCATTTGGGATGTGTGTTCTTTTTAAAAAATACTACTTCACCATCACATTTTCCCGGGTGTTCCTATACACACCTTTTTTGGGAAATTATGGACAACAAATGGATACAAGGCAGGAAAAAGGAAGTTCAGAGATTTTGTTAAGGATTATTTCCTGGAACCAGATAGGACCTCCACTCACCTCTTTGGTCATCAAAGGAACAGGGCAAGAACAGATTCTTAGTATTAGCCTCACCCAACAGTAACACGTCAGAAGGAAGGATTTAAATGTAAGGTTCAAACTAAAAGAAAAAAGGCATCTCATGGATCATCAATCCTCTGATATTTCCAGCGTCCTCATGTATTTATATGTGGTTTTAAAAATAAAGTAGAAGTGTAATAAAAAGTCCAATAAAAAAAATGTGTTTTTAAACCAGAAATTGAACAAACAGGTTTTTAAAAATTAAACTCCATTTTCAATGTAAAGCCTTAAGTTGCATTTCTTTTCAGAACATTTCTCCCAAATTTTTATAAAAAGAATGAACTGTTTTATATTTTCCCTTATGGAAAAAAGAAAGGTTTACTATACTCTGAAATAGCTTTACTACCAGTCTAAGCTACTAATTCAACTTAAACTATGTGAATTAAATAGTATTCCAACTAAGAGCAATTTTAAAGGCAATTTCTCTGCTAAACATTGAAATAAGTTTTAACAAATTTTGTGAGAAAGTAATTTATTCTACCATTCTGAAACATGGCAGAAATGACATATAGCTGCAACGTGTATGTTGAAACATCTAGTATCAAGCTTTGAAGTTTATCTGGACCATAAATGTGGGAAATTTAAATGCACACCTGGGAGATTAAGATTGCACTTCAATCCTCAAATGTCTAAACGAAAGGGGAAAACAGACACCGATGTGTCTAATTGTTCTAATATATAAACGACCCTGACCAGGCTTTTATGAAAAAAAGGGAAAACATCTCTTTCCACTGTCAAATTTTTTTCTATAAATATAATGTATAAACTTTAAATTAGCATACACCTTATTAGGGATGGGCCCCTTCCCCCCCCCCCCGCCAAAAAAAAAAAACGATAAAACTACAAAACACAAAAAGTCAAAACCAAGTAAAGAGTAACGGGAGTTTCCCATCAGTGTTGGTTGTGTTGCCCTCTTGCAAAATGACAGGCAAAATCGTACTTGTTCTTACACTTGCACCCACAGATGTTACACTGGAAAGGGTTTTCATACCCGTGGCACCCCATGTGGATGGTGTAAAGGATGTTGTCAGCAAAGTACATGTCACAGTGCTGGCAGTGGTGCAGGAGCTGCGGGTCCTGGGCCGGCAGGGCTGGAGCAGGCGTGCTCGGCTGGCTGTTTCCCAGGCTGGGTGTGCTCGTGTGCGCACTCGGCTCGCTGCTCGGCCCAGCCACGGGACTGTAGTTCCTCTGGCTCTGTGACGGCCGAGGCTCAGGGCTGGTGGGGGAGGTACTCTGAGGGAGGCTCACGGACACAGCCGCGACCACCGCCTGGGCGGAGGGCTGCTGCATCAGGAAAGGCTTCTCATCTGGGCAGGGCACTACATCGGGGGACGCGGGGTTCGGGTTTTCAGGTGGCAAACTGGACAGCTGTCCTGCGAGAGTGGAGAGCTGATTTAAAGGGTTGTCGACCAGGAGTTCTTGGGGGTCCCTTGGTAAGCCTCCAGCGGATGTGGTCTTCGCCATACTTTCATAGGAGTCAGTCTGGATGCTGGGGATTTCGTGGGTGAAGTCGTTAAGGTAGTCTGGCTTCTGAACCACCATGGAGGGTGGGCTTAAGTTGATGAGTGCTCTTCGGCTATAGCCCAGATTGCTTGTTTTCTTCTGTAAAACCCCCCACATTTTCTTGCTGCTTAAGGAAGACCTAGCACCTTTAATTGGTACCATTTTATGCTTGCGCCTTCGATGATGGGACAGGTTACTTCGATCACTGCAGCGGAAGGAACATAATTCACATTTGTATGGTTTTTCTCCTGTATGGGAACGCATATGGGCTTCCAGATGACGCTCATAAGCAGATGCAAATGGGCATAAGTGACATCTATGAGGTTTTTCACCTGTTGAAAAAGAAAAGTGGAGGAGACATTGCAAGAGGAGCTCATTTATGTCTAGTTTCATGTTTTGTCCATTCATTAGATTTGAAATTGATCAAAAATAAAATGCTTGCCCTGGCTGGCGTGGCTCAGTGGTTAGAGTGTCAGCCTGTGCACCGAAGGGTCTCGGATTCGATTCCAGTCAAGGGCACGTACCTGAGTTGCAGGTCTGATCCCCACCCCCGGATGGGGCGCGTGCAGGAGGAAACCAATTAATGTGTCTCTATCACGCCGATGTTTCTCTCTCTCCCCCTTCCACTCTCTCTGAAAATCAATGGAAAAAATATTCTCACTCCTAGGGTGAATATAAAATGTTTTTTTAAAAAAAATGCTTTTCAGAAATTCACATTTGCACAATATGTCATTAGAATTTGTAAAGAAACCTGCAAACAAAGCTTCAGGACTCATCAGCAACAATTTGAGATACACAGGTATGTTCTATTAGTCAATATAGTGTGAACATTTTACAGCTTCCACTGGCATTTGAGGAAAGAAGAAATAGCACAACTGACCATAACATTCCCCACATGATGACAACTTTACCAAAAGGATGCCCCAGAGTTACATGTTCATGTATACATGACCCCTATTCACACATATTTACACACACACACAAATACCCCTTCCTCAGGAAAAAAATACATAAACCTTTTTTTTTTTAATCCTCACTGAGGATATTTTTTCCATTGCTTTACAGAGAGTGGAAGGGGGAGAAAGAGAGAGACACACACATCAATTGGTTGCCTCCGCCATTCACCCCAAACACAGGGCCGGGGATTGAGCCTGCAACCGAGGTATGTGCCCTCGACCAGACTCGAACTCCAGACCCTTTGGTCCATGGGCCAACGCTCTAGCCACTGAGCCAAACCGGCCAGAGCTACATAAATGTCCTCTTATCAAATGGAAAGTTGAAAACTGAAACAGGTTCGCTAGTCCAAGTGTGAGCTATGCAAAGTGTCTCTTCGAAACTGCCAGCCTCACCTCTACCTTCCCCCGCCACTTCCGTGGCCAGAAGGGACATTTTAGTTAGTGCTGTTAGTTGAAGATGACCAAACATGTAAAATAAATATCTGAAATATGAGATTTGGGGTCATTCATTTAACAACAAGCACAGAGTACCTACTATGTGTCAGGTGCTCTGCTGGGCTCTGGGGGCCCAAAGACGGCGATGACACAGTCCCTGTCATCAAGGTTTTCAGGCCACCACACGGCGTGGGGAGCCACTGGGGCACAGAGGGACCCCCTGACCGGGTCTGGGCCAGGACAAGGTGTAGTCAGGAAGGTTGCACAGCAGAAGGGAGAGCTAAGGTGAGACATGAGGATGAACAGTGTAGTCTGCAACCATAAAGAGACCCTCTCCCTGGTCTGAACAGAAACATCCTTAGTGAAGATAAAGATAGAAATGTGGTTATCACTTCCTGTTGCCTTCAGCATGAACGTGTCTGGCCTGAGAAGCAGGCAGGTGTTGAGAGACTGTGTGGATCAAGGAGAAAGGTGACTCAAGAAGGGGGAAGCTCTGCGAGGGCCTCACTTCCCGTCTGTATGTCATGCTATTGCTTTGTAAAAATGGAGTAACTTCCCCATTTATTCAAACCTTCTGCCAACCTTCACCTTTAAACCACTAGAACTACTTATATGACGATCAGCCTGCCCTCCTGGCCCCTCCCAGCCCTCTCCTTACCTGTGTGGATTCTGATGTGCTCAATCAGCCGGGCCGTCCCTTTGCTGGCATAGTTGCAATACCGACACTTGAGCTTCCCATCAAAGGTCCTTTCGAACCCATCTACTAACATTCCTGAGTTTTCATCCAGGGAAACTTCAACAGAAGGGTGATCAAGTCCATTCTGATCACCGTCTGTTCCAGCTATAAACAAAGCATAGCAAAAGAAATTACGCATCTCAGAATCAACTCAATATAGCATTTTAGTCTTAACTGGCAGAAAATCTTTTATAAAATGGTAGTTTACTTAGCTTACTTACAAATTTTTATCAGTTTCTACATGCTTTTGCAGAAGAGAAGAGGGCACTGCCCTTGAGACAGGTGAGGAAACAGGAGTGACCAGTGGTGGCAGCTAAACACACGTGTAAGGCTCTAGCCTCTTCTATAAATATAACTGGAAGTAATGAAAGTCTCCCAAAATCCTAACTCTACTTACTTTAGCCTAAACCAATTAATGTGGAGTTTTGCTCCGTTCCACTCATTTGTATGTGTCCTAGAGTCTGGGTTGCATTTAGAATCTTAAAATTCTAATTAAGCACATAAAGGAAAAGACTGCATTTGATTCCTTCAAATGTTAGAACTGTTAAGAATTTGAGAGCATTCTGCTCTTTACCTAATCCGACTGCTTCTTTGTAGAAGGGCCTGAAGGGGCCAGTGCTCACGATGGGGAAAGAGCAAACAGTGGGGATGACTGTGGTCTCCTGACTCCCCATCCGGCAATCTGAACACTAGTGTCTGCAGGGAAATTTTCACGCCTGCAGCTTTGAGGGAAAAGCACTTCTATTGCACTCCCCGGAGGCAGCAGCGCTGGCGTGAAGAATTCAGGCACCACCCTCCCGGGGGAGACACAAGCTTGCTGGCTGGTGCACCTCCAGCCGCTGCAACGCCACTGCACTGGAGGCATGAGGCTCAGCGCCCCTCCCTCCCGCTGCTGCCCAAGCCCAAGACACTCAACACCTAAGTGTGTATGAATCACCTGGACAGCTCACTAAGATGCAGACTCTGATTCAGTGGACTTGAGGTGGGGCCTTACGGTTTGCATGTCTAACAAGCTGGCAGGTCTCTGCTGCTGGTCTCTGAACTACAAGTCCACAGACCATCTAGGTCAAGGGCCAGGCAACTTTTCCTGCAAGGGTCAGACAGCACATACTTCAGGCTGTGGGGGCCACATGGTCTCTATCACAACTACTCAACTCTGCAGCTGTAGTACAAAAACAGCTACAGAAAACAGGTAAATAAGCACGTGTGCCTAGATTTCAATAAACCTTTACTTATGGGTGCTGAAGTATGAGTTTCATATAATTTTCACGTTATGACATTATTCTTCAGATTTTTTCCCAACTATCTTTAAATATAGAAACCACTTAGCTTGCAGGTGACAAAGAGATGGTTAGTGGTGCTGAGGGGGCTCATGGCTACAGCGCACGGACCCCTGGGTGAGGGTCAGGCTCAAATGCCATTGGGTGTGGAAAGCAGACTAGACAGACACAGTCTACCTGCAGTGGATCTTGGCTTTCTCCAACCGTTTCTCCTCCTAGACGGGTAAACATGGCCTGCCCTTTCTTCATTTTAAGAGAGAAGAAAAGGAAACCCCCATTTGTCTCAGGTCTAACCCAGATTTCCTAATGTGCCCTTTGTGTGCTAAGCTGATGCTCGACCCCTTTGGGTAACTGTGTCTCTTGTTACCAGAACCCCTGCTCTTCCAACAAGACCATAAAGCAGTTCTCGGCCATGAGTGAAGCCCTGGGGGTCTCCCTCTCCCTAAGCAAAAATCTGACATGTCCAAAAAAAGAAAAAAATTGC
Source organism: Miniopterus schreibersii (assembly GCF_964146895.1). Taxonomy (NCBI): domain Eukaryota; kingdom Metazoa; phylum Chordata; class Mammalia; order Chiroptera; family Miniopteridae; genus Miniopterus; species Miniopterus schreibersii. The sequence continues at coordinate 55,253,431 of NC_138114.1, read as the reverse complement.
CCTGTATCTTTTTAGGGGAAATGGAGCGGTTCCCATCAGGGAATAACGGTTTCATAGTATGGACAGCTGCACACAAACACTCCTAGGTTTATAAAAGTGAGTTATCAATAGTATTAAGATGAGTCTACCTCCCTGAAGAGCCTCTGCTTCCTTGTCCCCACTCACGGACCCGGAGATCATGTTCACATGGTGCGTCTGCTGTGTCAGGTACTCCTGGAAATCCTTTACGAAGTCCAGAGGCTCTGGCTTCTTCTCACCCATCTTTGCCTTTTTTTTTCTTTTTAAGTTTACAGTTCGTTATACCTGGGGGAAACAACCGAAAGAATGTTACACTACTTGGGGAGATCCAGTACCTATTAAAACAACAACAGCGACAAAGCACCACTGCAAGGCGCCATGCGGAGCAACAGAGAACACAGTCCCTGCTTTAAATACTGTATAATCTTCCTGCAGAACCAGAGAAGACACACAAAATGGTGAAAAATTAATGTATTTAACAGTGAAATTAACTGGGATTCGAACTTAAGTCTTAGAGGCTGGAAGGAAATTACAAAGACTCTAGGGTAAGGAGAAAATAAGCCCAGGTGAAAGAACAGGCACGTCAGCCGGGATTATCAACAGCGAGTAAGGAAACCAAGTGGCCCACCAGGGGTGTCAGCAGCTGCTGGATGATGGCATGTGGCCCATCCGCATTAGCCAATACAGTTGCTGCCAGCTGCATATAGCTACTGAGCACTTGAAATGTGGCTACTGCAGATGATGTGAGTTTTAAATTTTATTTAATTAAATTTAAGTTGCTGGCCCTGCTCAGTTGGTTGGAGCATCGTCTCATACACAAAAAGGTGGCGGGTTCGATTCCCAGTCAGGGCACATACCCAGTTGCAGGTTCAGTCCCCAGTCGGGGCACATCGGGGAGGCAACCGACTGAAGTTTCACATCAATGTTTCCCCCCTCCCCCTCCTCTCTCTCAAATCTATTAAAAAAACAACAACACTGAAATAGCTCCACATGGCTAAGGAATATCATTATGGACAGCAAAGGCCCTAAGTTCACAGGGTTCACGTGAATGAGTGCCCCAGAAATCAGTGATCTAGAACAGGGGGTGGCAGACCTTTCTGTAAGAGGCCAAACAGTAAATATTTTAGGCTTTGCAGGTCACGCAGTCTCTGTCAAAACTACTCAATTTTGTCACTGTTGCTAAAAGCAGCCACACACAGTATGTGAATGAATGAGTAGGCCCATGTTTCAATAAAACTATAAAAACAAGCACTGAGCCGGTTTGGCCTACAGGCCACATTCCCCACCCCTGCCCTAGAAATCCAGAACCACCTGTACCACCACTCACCCCCTGCTCACTATGAGAGTGGGAGGAAATTAAGAAAGAAAAGAAAAAATCCCTGATGCTGACAGAGTGGACAAGTCCCATGTCGGATTTTGTAATCACAAACTAAACGGGTCTTCACATCGGTTTATGGCCCAAATTCACAAATCAAATCTCCAAACAGTTTTCTAGAAAGAACAAAATTAGGAAGTCCAGCACCTAAAAGGCAAAAAGTCTTTTCTTCCAATAAAAATATTTTTATGCAAAAGCAAAACGTTGTGAAATGAGAGGGTTCCATTCAAGTATTTTCCAATTCGCAAAAGCTTGACCGACATTTTAAGAACCAAAACTCCTGTTTTAATTGGTTAACTTGATCACGTTACTGCTATAGATCAGTGGACTACATCGTGCAGCGCTGGCCTTGGGAACCAGGGAAGAACCACCAGGTCTGTTTCAGTCGCTTTTTCCCATCTTCCCATGTTTCCTTGAACTGGCTCTGTTTCCTCAGCACTGTATCACTGTATTACTATTTGTTTTGTGACTACAGTTGATTCTACTGATTATTTGTCCTTTAAAATTTTGCCCTTTGGTTAAAGAAAAAAAATGTGAGCCAGTCCGCTCCAGTGAAAAAGATCATTAAGAATGAAACCAAGAACAACAGGTAATCATGTTATATCTCAGTAAAACTGAGGGGGACACAACTCAAAACACAGGGCAGTGGGGAGAACTGTGAAAATATGCATGAAAAGGTGAAGAAATCTAGCAGACAGAAGTGTCGAATGAGTTCCAGAAAGAGAAAACTAAACAAGAGAAATGGTTTTTAAAAATAATGATCATGCCCGGACAGGCGGGGCTGAGCAGCTGAGCGTCGGCCAAGGATCCAGGAGATTGGGTTCGATTCCCGGTCAGGGCGCAGGCCCGGGTTGCGGGCTCCATGCCCAGTCAGGGACGTGAGGAGGCAGCCGATCAATGACTCTCTCTCATCGTTGATGTTTCTATCTCTCGCTCCCCCTCTCCCTTCCTCTCTCTGAAATCAATAAAAATATATTAAAAAACAAACAAATAAATAAATAAAATATAATGATCAATAAATTTCCAGAATTAGAGATCTCTCTCAGAAGGAATGGGACCTGAAGTATAAAACAGGACATATGACGACAGACACATTACTGTGAAATGTGAAGACCTCAGAAACACAGATTACACAACACTGTCTAGAGAGAAAAGACAGTCCACCCACCTAAGAAAAAGTCAGCCTGACACGGGGCACCAACTGCAACCTTAGGGGAAAGACAACAGCAGCAAAACCATTTATTCAAATTTAGAACGTTTTAGCTTCAAGTTGATAAAGGATGTCTTCCAAAACTCTGTGTCACAATCAATGGTGAAAATTCAGACACATTGCCTTTAGAATCAAGAACAAGACAAGAGTCGGGTCAGCGTGGCTCAGTCATTGAGCATCGACCTATGAACCAGGAGATCATGGTTCACATCCTGTCAGGGCACATGCCCGGGCTGCAGGGTTGATCCCCAGTACGGGGCATGCAGAAGGCAGCCGATCAATGATTCTCTCATCATTGATGTTTCTATCTCTCTCTCTCCCCCTCTCCCTTCCTCTCTCTAAAATCAATAAAAACATATTTAAAAAAAAAAAAAAAAAAGACAAGAATACTTGCTATTACTATTTTTTTAATTGAATTTATTGGGGTGACTGGTTAATAAAATTATGTAGGTTTCAGGGATACAATTCTATATACATCACCTGTATATTGTACTGGGCTGCTGCTATTTAACATAGTACTGGAGGCAGAGGCCCCCACAATAAAAAAAAGGGAAGAAAGAAATCAAGGAGGAAGAAAGAAAGACAAGGTATGAGGATTGGGAGATTAAAAACCATGATGATGATGTTAATCTGGGAAATTGTCTTATAAACTGTAAAAGCTGTAAGGTCCTATAGCTTGTCTGTGTTCTACTTGTAAAAGTTATAATGAAGAAATCCTGGTATTTACCTTGCAACTTAGCATCACTCCTAGCCAATCAGTTTACAACAAAACTGATGTTTCCACTGGAAAATATCTAAATGTGCTTTGACCGGCTTCAATAAGCAAGATAAGCCTTACCAAATCCTGAATAAAAAGCGTAACACTGCTCGGATACGAGTGACAAGACAGAAAATGCAGGAGACTGCCAGCAGGCACGCAGAAGAAAATGGTAATTTTACACACGCATCTCAAGTTTTAAGAACATAAATGAACCTAATCACAGAGGGTAACTGGCCCATTTTGACAGTCTTGGCTATTATCACACTGTCACATTATAAATTTCACTGTTTTCCCTGCCATAATTGTGTGCTAATTTTCAATCATAATGCATGGTGGACTTAAAAAAAAACAAATCCGAGACCCAGGGATGCCAATGGGAAAAAAGGAAAATAACATTGTAAACGTGAAGGAAAACAATTTTTAGAGTTTTAAATATATTGATATGGTTTATAACCTCAGACCTCTCTCTTTGTAACAAACATACGCAGACACAGACACACACACACGCACGTGCACAATATGACAGGCCCTTGCACAGCTCTAGTCCCTGGAGGCTGTGAATGAAAGATGCCGAAATGTGAATGGAGTCTTTGGTTCAAGACCCAGGTTTCTCCAGCTCAAGTCAGTATATCCAAACACGATAAATAGAAAACAAACACTAATTCTGAAGCAACAGAAAGCTTCTTGACATTGAAAGAAAATACAGATTTTATACCCAAACCATCTGTCTTCAATAAAGTACTCAACAGTCTCAGCACTGAGAGTTTAATCTAAGAAATCCATAATTAACTGATATCTGGAAATGCCTCTAAAACACCGATGAATTTTAAAACCTGTGCAAAATAACATAAAAAACTGCTCTGGAAATCAGCAAACGATAATGTTTTTATTGAAAGTATCTTTCCTACAAGCCATGAATTCAACACCTTGGAGCTTGTTAGCCAAAAAAATTATACATTTCAATGTGTAAAATTATGCCATCAGAAAAAGCAGCATAGTTAAGAGTTCTCCACTTATAGGATAGATTTGGGTGATATATTCCAAGCCTTATCTACTCTTTCTGTAACTGATATCTAATTATATCAACCAAAGGGAAGAATTTCCCCTATACTTTATGATAACTATCCTTACGATACAGCAAAATTTCTGAGTTTTCTCTGTGGTTACTCTGATTAAAGTTAAATCGGGTACTCCGTGGTGTGTAGGTATATATGTACATAGAAACTGACTAGAATAAAATTCAATTATTTTTATGTCAATAGCTTCTCCCAAATTTTCCATTCAAGGCTCAAAAATAAGGTTCTCTCAAAACAATCAGAGGACACTCACGCCAGTGAAAAAAAAAGACATTTCTGAAATAAGCTTTGATATCCCAAGAACATGAAAACCTCTTTTCCTTAAGCAGGTAACTAACTATTCTGACCTTTCTTTGGTTTCTGATGAAGGATTTATTTGCATGATATCCTCTGATCTTTCTTCTTCAGTCTTGTATTACAAACGGGAAGTTTTTGATCAATACATACACACACACACACACACACACACACCCCTCTTAACCAGTAGCTGGCAATACAGGGTGGGCATGATGCAAATTAGAAGACAACCACCATGAAACAGAGGTAATATAAGAACCAGAAGACGCTCTTTAACCACCTTCCTTCCAAGTCTCTTTTCTAAGCTATAGGAGAATTTTGAGAACACATGATTAGGGAATAGCAGAATCTGTTTTATTCATCTGACATTTCTGAGAAGGGCTAAAATCATAAAATAGAATACTTAGCAACTGACTTATACAGTAACTTAATGTGGGGGTTAGGTAGGACTACATACGTAAAATGACTGCAGTTCAATTGACATGCTTACTTTCAGACAAATAATTATGGTCACTGAAAGATTTACTCTGCCATAGAACACATATCAACGGAGGAGCCTGACAAATTAGGTTTGGTTTGTGGAGGGGATAGCATGGACCTTCAAAGAGAATTAGAATATGTTTTCTCTGATTACAGAACTGTCAAAAAATACACAAATTCTTGAAGGCAAAAGGGGACATTATGAGGCTTTAGGAGGTCAGAAAACATAAAACATAAATGAATACAAGTTAGAAGAAATCCAAAAGCAGAGTTACACAATCTAACCTTCTCACCCCAAATCAGTTCCTCCTTTTTCTTGCCACTCCAACATTGATGAAATGTAGAGTAATCGAAATTTACTCTGGAGACACACCAAAGGACTCCAAAAGGCCATGAAGGGAATTTCAACTAAAATTGAAAAGCCACACAGAGTTCTGCAAAGAAAAACACACCACAAATCAAAACCTTTACGATAAAAGTTTCATTAGCATCTGCAAGTTTACTAAGCTCACAGAACAACTTGTGCCAATTCTACCACTACCAGAAAAAGAAGACTAGGCTAACAGATCAACAAAAAACAAAGCAGCAGACTCACTTCAACGAAAGCTCCAAAGCATCACCAAAGAACAGCAGGCCGCACAGGGACTGCTGTTTTTTGTTTGTTGCAACTGGTGGGTTTCATTTTTGGCAAAACTTTTCACATCTTCCTAAATTCAAGTTACCAATTTCACCTGTTCACAGGACACGTCTAAAAGGGCCAGGCTTAGTCCCAGCGGACCACCTAGAGTTGCATTAAAAACAGCACCGCGCTGGGGGAAACATTAGTGGGAAAGGGGTTTTAGAAAAAACACACAAAAAACCGACCAGGCAAGGCCAACAAGGGCACATCTGGTTCCCACCTCTCCACGGCAACCAAGACACTTAGGGTTTCAGGGGAACACTCTGGGCTCCCCCAGGGGCAGAAAACACCGCCGCAATCAATTCCCAAGAATATACAGGGTGTCCCCCCCCAAAAAATGCACACACACTTTAACAGCTGACTGCTGCAGCCTCTACTGCATCTTGAGAACGAGACGATTTCAATAAGCTCCGCATTCAAAGCGTGTGTTGCATACACTTGGGGGACACCCTGTACGGCCCGTAGCCGGGGCGAAGGCACGACGTACAGAGCCAAGGGGGATGTGAAAGCCGCGGCCCGGGCGCGCCGGAAGCCGGCCCCAGCTGCCCCCCCGGGGTGTCCCCGCGTCTCGCCCCCGCCGGCCGCCGGGGCCCTGAGCCCGCAGACGGCGCGGGGACACCGGCCGGGCGGCGCCGTCCACGCGCTCACGGGCTGGCCCGGCCCCCGCGTCCCCGCGGCTTAGCCGCCCAGGCCCCGGCCCGCCCAGGGCTCGGCCGCCGCGAGCCCCCGTCTCCCCGGCCAGGCGCCCGCAGGGACCCCGGCCGGCGGGAGCCTTAAAGTCCTTCCCGACAGTCGCCGGGGCCGGCGTCGGGGCGGCGTCCCCCCGACACCAGACCCCTGGGGCCTGTCCCGCCGGACGCCGGGCCCCGGACCCGCGCGGGCGCCCCGCCCGGGGCTCAGCCCCGCCGACGGCCGCTCCCTCGGGGCCGCCGGGACCGCGGGCGCCGCGCCTCCGCCCCGGGCCGAGGGAGGCCCCGGGTCGCCACCCCGCCGACCCAGCGGCCACGCCCGACCCGCCCTCCGCGGGGCCGAGTCCCGGGTGGGGTCCGCGGGTCAGCCGCGAGCCCGGCTCTCCCGTCCCGCCGCCTCTCCCGAGCCGTCCTGCTCGGTCGCGTGACCGCCGCCTCGGACCGCAGCCGGCCACTCACCGCCTGACAGCTGCCCCGAGGCACCCCCGCCGCCCGGTACAACGCCGCTGCCGTCGCCGCTGCCGCCGCCGCCGCCGCCGTCCCCATCGCCGCCGCCGCCATGTTTGCTGCGTCTCCGCCGCCTTCCCGCCCCGCCGCCTTCCTCGAGTCTCGCGCGATCAGGAAGCGGCGCAAAAGCGGAAAGGAGGCTTGTGTCCCTCCCGGGGTTCCGTAGGCAGGAGGGGGTGTGGTCTAAGGGGGTGTGAGCACTGAGGGGCGGGGCTGGCCGTGCGGACGGGGCGTGGCGGGCCGTGCGGACGGGGCGTGGCGGGCCGTGCGGAGGGGCGGGGCCTGGCGCCTCCCGCCTCGGGCGCCGGCGCGGGGCCAGGGACCGGGAGCGTCCCGGCGGCCGTGCGACGCCAGCAGCCTGCGGGGCCCATGGAGGTCGCGGCGGTGCGGCTGCTGCGCGGCGGCGGGCTGGTGAGTGCGGCGGCGGGGGGCGCGCGCTGGGAGTCGGGGCGACGTTGGCCCGGGCGGCGGAGTCCTCTAACGGGGCCGCCCTCGCCCCAGGCCCGGGCCCGCGGGCCCCGCTGCTGCCGGGCGGGTCGGGGTGGCGGCCGGGCGGCGGGGCTGGGCTCGCCTAGGGGCTGCGGGGCGCAGCGGGCGCCTCGCGTGGGGTGGGCTGCGCGGGGTGCGTGCGGGCTGCCGGCCCGCGGCCTCCGAGCCTCGGCCTTTGGAGACCCCGTGCAGGGGGGCCCCCGATGCCCCCCACAAGGGCTCTGCTCCCCCCGGCCGAGGCCGTTAAACGGCGGGCACGGCCTCCCCGCGCAGCCCCGCTCCAGGACCGGGAGGGACCGCGTTTGGGGACGAACGCCCGCCGGCCCTGTCCCCGGGCCTGACCCCGCCCCCTGCGTGGGGGGCTCCCCTCGCCCCGCTTCCCGCCGCGGGGCCTGAACCCGCGCCCGCCCGCGGGACAGCCTGCCCGGGCCGCCCCGCCGCGGTCTCTCTGATTCTCGGTCCTCAGCCGAGGATGTTCCCGCTGCCTCCCCGAGGGGGGAGAACCGTCGGCCGGTCACGGGACTGGTCGCCCCGCGGGAGCCCGGCCCGTGCAGCCTGCAGCCGGGGCGCGTGCCCCTGACCGCGCGGAACCGGGACCGGCCAGGGCCTGGCTCCTTTTATATTAGACATTCGCGCCCCCCCCCACGGCCTGCTGCCCCGAACCCCACACCTGGGGTCCATTCCCTTTGGCCCGTACACTCATTGGGACCTTCCTCGCTGCCGGCGGTTTACTTTCTGTGGTTCTTTTTATTTGCTTTGATGAGTTAAAAGCTCTTCTTCAACTCTGCCCGGAGGCAGGATTCTGTAGCATTAGGGATAATTACAGTTATTTGGTATTTAGGGGTATTAAGGAAATTAGTCAGGTAATGTTAGCTTATTGTCACAAAGAAAGAAATACGTTTTTATGGTTACTATTTAATACTCTTTTATAATTGTCGTTTAATAGTTCAGCAAAATTGCCTGGTCTCACCGTTGGACTCTTTCTGTTTGTTCCAGAGCCAGAATGTATTGAGTATATCCTGTTTGGCACGCTTTTTTTTTTTTTTTTTTGGTGCTCTACCTGCATCATTTAATTCTCACAACCATTCTCAAAAGTAGTTTAATTTTTCAGATGCCAAGCCTGAAGCTGAGTGACATTAAGTAACTTGCTCAAAGTCACCGAACCAGGTCTGATTCTGAACTTAACCTTCCGGCAAGAATGGCTCCCCCCTTCCTTAGAGAACACACACTGGTTTCGTTCCCCGTGTTGGTTTTGTGGTGGCTTATCTCCTCCATCAGCACTCTGACAGGTTAGGCGACAGTTTACATCCACTGCCCTGTTGACTGCTCCTGACTGCTTGGGTTTCAACCCAGCTGTCACTTCCTCATGGTATAGTCTTGGGCACATTACTTAACCTCTGGGTCTTCATTTCCCGATCTGTAAAATGATGAAAGTAATAGTGGCTATGCCCGTAGGGTTGTTGTGAAGATTAATGAATTTATATGTGCATGGGAGGCACTTAAAATAGTGCCCAGCATAGAGGTGGCTGTCCTTAGAATATTAGCCCTTGTTATTGCCACGCATGAGCATTGGGCACTAAGGCAGATACAATACAGACTAAACATCTTTAAGTTTATCTCCTAGTGGAGAGATTGGAACTGCATCCAACCAACTTCATATCATTTAGATGTGGTACAGATCCTAAGAGGTCCACAGTCTGCCTGTGGGTTTGGAGGAAGGAGAGATGACCTGGACCTTTGGGAGAGAGGCAGGCTCTTTGGAAACTGGGCTTAGATTTTAGGAGGGAAAGGATTGGGGAGAACACTGAATCAAAAAGGGAATGGGGTCATTTTAAGGAATTTTGGACTTTATCCTTTGGGTTGTGGAGAGCCGTGGGAGGTGTTGAGCCTTGGAGATGCCCAATCATAGCTATGACAGTTAAACTGCTCTCATAGCAAAAGGCTTGGAGGGTAGAGAAATGCAAGGCAAGGCTAATTTTGGTCCCTGGCCAAAGAAACGGAGAGTCAGTATTTTGAGGGCATTTACTGTGGACTAGCGTCAGCAATTTACATCCACTGCCTTGTTGACTCTGTGACTGCGATGAAGCAGGTGTCGGACCGTTTTCCAGAGAAGGAGCTCACTCGGTGTCCTGGTGTCACGCGGCAGTTGAAGGTCAGCACTCACCTGCTGTTGGTTTAGGGCCCAGTGTGTGGGGAGCTGACCTCCTCCTAAGCCTGGTTCCCAGGCCTTGTAGCAATTTTTGTGGCAAAGTTCCTCTGCTGCCAGACCGTGCAAATCGTGCTCAGCTTTCTGCTGTGCAAGGTCATCAGGACTCGTTTGCACATATATTTGGCCTCTGGCAGAGCTTGGTAGCCAAACAGAATCTGTTGGTGTGTGATTCAGCACAGTCTGGCGCCGGGCCGCTCGAGTTTGCACCCTCGGCCTCTGCCACCTCCTGGCTGGACGACTTGAGACAAGTCACTGCGCCACTCTGTACTGTTCCGTAGCGGAGAGAGCAGCAGTATTCAGTGAGATGGTAGGTGTTACGTGCTTAGAACAGTGCTTGGCACATTGTAAATACGCAGTAAACACTAGCTATTAATACAGGCAGAGCCCGTCACCACTAGCTCCAGGGCTGGGGTGTCTTTACTCACTGCAGAGTATTCTGATCAGTCTGAAGGATCTTAAGTTTACAGCAGGGTCCTTGATCTCCAGGAAATTAGTTTTAATTTGGGAGACGGGGCATGTATGTTACGAAATGCGTATCAGGACAGTAGGAGACAGCGACTTGCCACTGCTAAATAAACGGTATGGACAGATGTGCTTAGAGGAGCTGGGCTTGCGCTGAACCACAAAAGAAGGGGGTGCTTAGGGTTAGGTAAGTCAGCAGCGGGGTGGAGATTCCAGGCCAAGGACACATGTCAGCAAACGTGGAGAGAGGAATGCATGGAGAAACCAACTTGCCAGGAGAGCTGGTGTGGTAAGGTTTCAGGGGATGGAATTGATTCAGGTGGCCCCCACTGTCATTTTAAGGGGTTAGGCCTGCACTTGTCCCTATAGCAGCGAGTGAATGTTGCCCAGTCCTGAAATGCAGCCCTTTGTTTACCAAGACACTAGGATTTATAACGTATTACTCCTCTGTACAGAAATGTCAGCATTTCTTTGCAAATGCAAATCTTTGTTTCCCACCCTTCTTTCTGGTTCCTGGAAGACTAAGTAACCATAAGACCTCCTCTGGCTGCCATAAGATTCTTTCCCCTTTCTCTCAGGGTTGTTTAACTCCCCCAGCTGAAAGCCTTTTTTTTTTTTTTTTAATTGGGCCACTGCAGGTGATAGCCAGAGCCTCCTGAGTGAATGCTGGAGAAAAGCAAAGCAGGGGGCAATGAACGTAGCACATCAGTTCCAGCTGCCACGTCCGTGGTAATGTTTGTGCAGGTGTGAGTGGTCTGTCCATAAAACTGCCCGAGAGGGGAGCTGTGGCAGCCTCGTTTCCCAGAAGTTGCTGCTTTTAATCAGGGAGGGAAGCCCCTAGAAGATCTTTCTGCATCTGTTTAATCTCGTGTGTTCAGCTTCAAGTAACCTTTATGCCAGCGCTGGGTTCCTTGTGGGTCCCCACGCCACAGCCGGGAGGTACTGGGGACCTACCCTTTCACACGGCGAAAGACGCCATGGTTGCTTCCAGTTTTTGACTATTATGAATAAAGCTGCTGTGAACATTTCTGTTGTTGGTTTTGCTTGAATTTAAGTTTTCATATGTCTAGGATAAATACTCAGGAGTAAAGTTGCTGGGTCATGTGGTGCTTGCCCGTGTATGAGAAACCGCTGAACTGGTTTCCAGGCTGCTCCTGCCAGTTACAGCCCTACCAGCAATGTGTGGGCTGCAGCTGCTCCTCAGCCTTGCCGGCCGTTGGAATTCGCATTAATTTTTTTATTTTAGCCACCTTGCTGATACACGTGCAGTTACACCTCACTGTTAATTTACTTTTAAGATACTTCCAGCAAGATTGGAGAATGGGATATCCTGGCTATTTGAGTTAAAAGACCCTTTTATGTATTATACACATGTAATTATATTATAAAATAATATTGTTTTACTTTTCCTTGGTCCTTAAAGTGGAATCAGCCAAAGAGGGCATTAGAAATACCATCAAGCCCTGGCCGGTGTGGCTCAGTGGTTGGCCCCTCAGCCCATGGAGCGAAGGGTCCCGCGTTCGATTCCAGTCAAGGGCACGCACCTGGGCTGCAGGCCCGGTCCCCGGCCCCAGTTGGGGCACTTACGGGAGACAGCCCATCAATGTGTCTCTCACGTGGATGTTTCTCTCCATCTCTCTCCCCCTTCCACTCTCTGAAAAGCGGTGGAAAAAATATCCTCTGGTGAGGAGGGAAAAAGTCAAAATGTGCTTCCCAAGGTCGAGCGCGCTGGTCACCCAGCTTAGAATCATGTGATCTTCGTGGACTAGTAAGTCAAAAGGGACTTAGAAAAAATGAGGTTTGTTGAGCACCTGTTATCTCTAGCCAGTACGAAAAAGCACATTAAATATAAAACCTGGCCTGTGCAAGTCTCTTTATCATCTCAGAGTGAGGGGGGTCGTTCTGATTAAAAGCTGATGCCATCACTAAGGGTTGACTTGACAACAGAAAAATCAAAAACTTCTGCATTATAAAACAAACAGCACTATAAGCAAGGTCAAAAGACATGACAAACTACTGTCACCAAAGAGCTGATTTCCTTAATTTATATAGAGCTGGAAATAAAAAGAAACTGAATAGGAAAACGGGCCAAAGACATGAAGTAACAGTAAACAGAACAGGCAGGAGGAACCAGCGGGAGGGTTCTTTGTCTCGGGTTATAACTGGGAGCCTCTCCCCTGAAGCCTTCAGGGATTTGCCACGGGCAGTGGCTCCAGCTCCCCAGCCAGTTATCTTTGTTCCAGGTGAGACTGACAGGCAAGTCTTGCCTAGACACCTCACTGCACTGCACGTGGGCCCCCCCACCTGCACGCCCCCATCCCTGTGACTGGCGAATGGGCCTGTGGTCCCCCTGGCGAGGGTGAAGTTGCAGCTTCCTGGTGAAGCCGCCCAGGTGACCAGGTTGTAATGTCGGGCCCTCCCTTTGCTCCCCGCCCATTGTTAATATTAGCTAGCTAGTTACATTAACAGAACCATTCACATACCAACCGTTCTTTCTCTATAACTTGTTAGAGCATCTCAAAATTTTCTCCTTATTAGAAAATAGGCACCCTTAAACATTTGCCAGTGGGAGCTAGAATGTTTAACTGCTACAAAAGACAATTTGGGAAATTTTATCAGAATTTTGAATTTTGCCCTTTGACAGAATTCGTGCTTCCAGATTGTGTTCAGGTAGAGTGCACAGGTGTGAAATGCGAGTCAAAGTTTATCAAAGTGGGTTTTTCTTTTTTTCCATTTTGTTAACCTAACAATAAAAGGCTGGTGTGAGAAGCACCGAGTGGTTGAGACTCCAAAGAAGAGCTACTCAGGAAGCACTGATGCAGAGATGCTAATGGGTCCCAAGCCAGAGGGGACGGGACGGGACGGGGGCAGCTGCGACTGGGAGGAAGGGATTTCTGTGGGCGTCAGCAAGCTGAGGGAGGAGTTTCTCAGGGTGCAGTAAGGGACCCATGGTACTGTGCTAAAGAAAGTGAATGCATCACACTGAAGGGGGTGGGGAGAAAGAAACATTTCAGAAACAAAGTATCCATTGGTGAAGGGGAGCCAGGTTTGTACCCAATAGATGTTTCTTTAGCATAAGGATTATTTTAGGCTGATTAATTTTAGGAAGCAGACATGGGAGAAGTTTTGAAAACCAAGTAGAAGATGACCTTTGTAAAGGACACTTATGTTTGTGGGGTGTAGAAATCTGTGAGGGTGTTTCCCTCACTGTACCAGGCCAGCTGTCACTATTCGTGGAGAAAGCCTAGACTTTGTGGGTGAAAAGGGCTCACATACTAACCTGACAAGCTCCGGGGAGGCCTGTAGAGGGGTCCTTAAAACTCAGAGACCTAAGTAACCCCATAGGATGGTCTGAAATTAAAACTCTAACTGAAAGGGAGTCATGGTGGGCAGTGGTGTCCTAGGCCGGTGTCTTCGTCCACAGAGGTCAAGCTTTACCTTAACTGAGCCTGTCTGTTGCCTTTTTGCATCTAAGATAACATCCCTTTGGAATGTCCGAGTGATCCCCTTTCCAGACCCCGGAGGGCACAACCACCCACCAGAGCACAGTCCACAGAGCCCCTCATTGTCACGTTACTGTTGTAGGTGGCAGCGGGTATTAGACTGGTGGGGTCAGACCGGATCTGGGTTCAGCAGCCTCAGTACAAGAGAACATTTACTTGGAAAGTCACAGAGGTAGAAGTAATTCGGAGAACAAATGGGTTTAGGAAACAAGTGATAGAGGCAAGAGAAGGAGCCTTGGAGTCTGGGAGTGAGGAAGGTGAAGGTGAGACGCCTGGGGGCGGGGCAGTCGGGGCTGACCCGAGAGCTCCTCTCACCTGAGGGTTTTACCGGTGGAGATTTTAGGGGAGGTCTCAGAGGAGGAGCTCAGTGGAGTACTCAGCAGCTTTCCAGGCGTGTCCTTTCAGGGTCAGGGTCTCCACTGATTGGTTGGTTGGTTGATTGATTGGCACCAGGGCGTGGGGGGGAGTCATTATCCAATGCAGCTGGTCCTGAGGCCAGCCTTGGTTTTGCTGCTTTTCTGGCCTGGGGCTGAAATACAACTGAGGCCTAGATCTTATCTCTAGGGAGGAAACGCTCGAGGGTCTGGGCCAGCTATATGCTAGGAGGGGAAAGGGCCCCCTGCAGGGGAGGTTCCTCCCTACAGTTGTCCTTTGCTAGCTGCCCCCCCTTTCCGCCCTGGTGACCTGTGCCTGGCCCGTGGCCCTCGCTCTGCTCGGCCTGACTCGTGCCACTTACAGTCTCTCGCTCGGGTGCTGTGGTTTTCCTGGTCACCTCCAGAGCTGGTCTCCATCCCCAGCAGCTTGCTTTTGGTGTTTCAGGTGCAGGCTTCTGCCATTTGGGCGAGTCACTCAGTGCTCTTGAGTTTCTACCATGTGTACAGGGCATATGCTTATTAAGAAACTTTATTTTTCTCCTGATAATCTTACCGACTTGAGTATTAACCAGCCAAAAGAACTTAAGGGGTAGAAGTGTGACGGGATAGTAAGAAGTCAGGAAAATTCCTGGAGAAGTGGAATGGGGAAACAGACAAAATTAAACACGGCCAGACAGTGTGGGCAGCGTCCGGCCAGCTTGTGAATCACAGGCCTTCTCTTCCCCGCCAGGGACCCCCGAGGGCAGGTGGTTCCTACCGTCCTCCCCAACGGAGAACACAGCTCACGGCACCCCGCCTGGGGAGCAGAGAACAAAGACCCAGCTAATGCCGTTGGTGGCAGCTAAACCCAAGGGCAGATGTCACTTGGGGCTGTTAGGCAGGAAGGGGGGGCAGAGGCGTGTATCTCACCCACTGAACGGCGTCCGCCGCCTCAGGACTTGCCAGACCAGATGACCGGGTGCATGTAGACCTCGGGGGTGAGCCTCAGCGGTGAGATGGGGCTTTGAAACCTGCCTGCTGCCCGAGACGCCTGGCAGGGGAGCTTTGAAACCTGGGGGGGGGGTGTAAAACCCCTGGGACCCCCACCAGGTGGGGCACTCCGACCAGCTGCGTTGCCCACTTGTGCTTTATGCCAAGTGTGTTCTTAATCAGTTAAATCCACTTGCTTTGCTTCAGTGCTGCTATCTGTCACTTGTTTGAATTTCTTCTCGAGAGACTGACAAGAGCTGAGGAGGGGAGAGCCCGCCCCCGACTCTTAACAGAAGGGCTGTCTGTTAACAGAAGGAAAATTATTTTTCTACCCCAACACTGGGTACTGTAGGCTAAAGACAAAAAGAATGGTACTCAGCCCTGTACCCTGAAAAATGTTTCCCGGGGGCATGTGTCAGCAGCACCGTGTCCGAGGGCGTAAGAAATTCATCCTGCAGAGCGTTGGGTTTCTCACTGTCCTAAGTGACCAGTAAGAAGAGGGGAGGGAGGGCAGAGCAAACCGTCAGGCTCCGTGCTGCCGGAGTGGCATCAAAGTCAGGCGTGCACACACGTGCACCCCCCCACGCACCACCCCCAGAACCCCTCCCACCCCCCCACACACACACCCCACACAAACCCTCACGCACACACACCCCCACACACACCCCCCACCCCCCAACCCCACCCCCCACACATACCTGCCTGCGGGAAAAAGAGGCGGGGGCGGGGGGCCTTTGGTGAGAAGCAATGAAAACAGGACTTTAGGTGAAGCATCCTCGTGTCTTACTGGGACATTTCCTTTGGAAAGTCTAGGTGGCCGGTCTTTGTGGGCTAGCACCCCTTTCCTCGGACTTCCGTACGCTGGAGACGCTTCGATCTTTGAAGCACTTTAAGGGTGTTTGGCGCCCATTTCATCCTGCGGATGCCAAGGAGGAAGGTCGTGGCTCACGTGAGGGCTCAGCTTAAGGAGCTCAGCAGAGGCTTTGCCAGAACGTTCGGCAGCCGGGACCTTAACCGTTTTTGTGCCGGGGTGAAAGGTACAGCAACACGGGAAAGTTTATAGACCGTTTCTCAAAATGTTTTAAAATGCAGAAATATAGTTTGGGATTACAAAGGAAATAAACTGATAAAAGTTACAAAATATTTTTAACTGTAATATAGTAATGGGTGCTTCTTAAATACAATCTGGCAGCAGTTTGAGTAACTGCTATAGTTTCGAAGTAGTAAAGAGCACCGACAGCGTTTCAAGGTATTCGGGTCAACTGTTGCGTAACATTAAAATACCTAATTCCTTTTGGCGACAGAGTCACTTGCCTACATTCATAATGGAAGAAAATGCTATATTTCAGTTAGAGGTCAGTGAAATGAAGGTGTAATTTTAACCCCACCCAAGTCCGTGGACTTTGGTTCTGTCCGAAGGAGCCCAGAGAGCCCAGGTTTGACCACCAGGCCTCAGGCGGGTGGAGTAGGAAGGAAGCAGATGAGACAGAAGGACTGGGAAGGACTGGGTGAGGCATAAATAACCATTATTCCATTCAGGGAGCGACCACCGCTCTCTACAAAAAATGTGGTGATGTGGTGCCGTGGGCCATAACTGTGGGAAGTCGTCTGGATGGAGGGGGCGCTGGAGCTCGGAGGCTGCAGTCACCACTGAAGGGCGGGGGGACTCGGAATCATCGAAACCTCGGCGGGAAAGGAAACGTTTCCCTGATCAAAGACTGTCGTGTTAAAGGGAATATTTTTTCCTGCCAAAAAGTATAGGGAATAGGTACAGGTCAGTGCTTTGGTTAAAAATGGATTCCATTCACTCAGCACACAGCTACTGTATTTTCTGGTGAGCATTTTTTTTAAAAATATGTTTTTATTGATTTTAGAGAAGAAGGGAGAGGGAAGGAGAGAGAAAAACATCCACGAGAGAACATCGACCGGCTGCCTCCTGCACGCCCCCTACTGGGGATGGGGCCCGAAACCCAGGCCTGGGCCCTGACCAGAATCGAACCGGCCACCTCTTGGTGCAGGGGACGGACGCTCAACCACCGAGCCACGCCGGCCGGGCTGGAGAGCACTCTCAGGAACCCAGCCTACATTTGTATAGCACTTCATACTTTTTAAAGCACATTTGCCTCTTGTCTCATCTTATGAATCTAAAATAATTGCTGTGTGTTAAACAGCCATATACTTTCTCACTAGCAACATTGAGGTTAAGGGGGTCACAGCTGTGTTAGGAGAAAAAATGGGTATTAAGACCCACTGGCTTCTTAAGTTTCTCAGTGGTGGGCTTTCTGTTAAAGATAAACTTAGGTGGGAAGATGATGCATTGACTGAGAGGCCCGAAGAAGCTGTAGTGGGTTTAGCGAAGTAAAGATCTCCCCTAGAAGTAAGACGTGTGGGCAGTGGATTGCAGGTTTTTAAATGTTATAGGCCATTTTCCTGAGCGTTTTGTGGAGAAGACAGCTGGCTCATTCATTCATTCAAATGCGTGCGGAGGGCCCTTCCCAGAGCCCACTGGGCAAAACTGCACCCCGCTCTGTCCCTTCACAATCCCACTCCTCCCGTGCCTGCTGCCCTGGGGCACCCCCTGCCACCCCTCCCTTTGCTGAGCCCCTCACCTTCCAGTTCTTCCCCCTCTCCTCACCGTCGTCTTAGTTCCTCCCCCGTGTGCCTCGTGTACCCTTCTCCTTTCCAGCCCAGAGTGTCCCTGTCCCAGCTCTCAAAACAAAACAGAACGAAATGGAGTGGAAGAGCTGAGACAGCTTTCCTTCTGTCTGGCCCATGCTGCTAAATCCGTAGCAGAGCACAGGTGCTCCCGGGCGCGGAGCTGCAAAGGTTGGCGGGGCCGAGGGGAGACGGCCCGTGGTTTCAGACAGGGTGACTTGTTCCTTGTCTCTCTGTGTCTCCATAAACTTCCTGCGTGTAACCAGAACCCGTGAGAAGATGCGTGGCTTTGACTAAGACATCTGCCGTTCAGCCCCGCACCCCTCGGCCCCCTCCTGACACGTGCCTGGCTGTCGCACCCGGATGGTCAGCCTCTCGCGGAAGCTGCACAGGCCCTCCCGCGGGCACGCCCCATGCCCGACGCCGCGCGCAGCCTCTCTTGGTGGATAAGAGGAAGCACTGATTTTCTTCTAAACAGCTTTATTGAGGAATAATTTACACGCCATAAAATTCAGTCTTTCTAAGGGTATTAATACAGTGATTTTCAGTAAATGTAGAGACTTGTGCAGCCGTCACCGTCGGCCACTCTGGACACATTCCTGTCGCCCGGAGAGCACCGCCCGGCTGCAGCCACTCGCCTGCCCGGACGACCCGCCTCCCGCCCCGAGTGCCCGTTCTCCCGCTGTCTCTGGGCTTTTCTGTTCTGGGTTTTCATATAAATAGACTCATATGACACGTGCTCTTTTGTGGCGGCTTCTTTTACTTTATGTGGCTTCTCTTGTTAATCCTCACAAAACTCCGAGAAGATATTCTCCGCTCTTTACCAGACTGAGGGATTCTAACTGGGGTTAAAAATCACTTGTCCACAAACAGAGTAATTTACTGTCAGACACTAGGGCTCGAAGCCAGTTCTTTCAGACGCCAGAGCCTACGTTCCTAGCCCTTGTTGTGCTGTGTCTTCCTAATGAGAAGCTGAAGAAACGAAATGAACTGTGGACTTAGGAGTCAGTTCCATCTAGAGGGTTCTGGTTCCTTGAAGGTAAAAGTTAACATCTGGGAAGTGTGTTAATTTGGGACAGCTCGTTGCTGGATAGAGGGGTTATATGTCAGCAAGCCAATTTCTGTTTGTGCTCCCATGACAGTGAATTTTAAAATGAGCCAGGTTGCCCTGGCCGGTGTGGCTTGGTTGGTTGGTGTCCCGCACACGGAAAGGTTACCGGGCCAATTCCTGGTTGGGACACATGCCTGGGTCTTGGGCGCGGTCCCAGGTAGGGGGCACGCAGGAGGAGCCGGTCGATGTTTCACTCTCACATCGATATTTCTCTCCCTCTCTCTTCCTCTCTCTCTGAAAGTCAATAAAAAATCTTAATAAGTAAATAGTGTGCCGGGTTAAGCTCCCTTGATTGGTGACACGTTGCGTGAGAATGGGTTACAGAGTTATTCCCCAAGAAGCTGATGTTCTGCCCCTCCTCTTAGCTCCTCTTAGCGTGTGCTCGCCCCCTGCTCAGTGGTGACTGTTTTTACAGCTAAGAAGAAACTTCCCAACTTGCCTGTCTTCTTGGAAGACTCCTCCTCGCGCCCTACAGTCCTCCCAGTCGGAAGCTCTGCTCAGTCCAACAAACAATGGGCTGCCCTGCGCCCCCCTGCAGACGCTCACCGACGAGGAGATGCTGATAAAGACCTCAGGTGAGCCACCTCTCAGCCCCGTCTCGTTGCCCCTCTGGCCAGGGGTCGGGTCTGTGATGTGAAATAGGTGGCACATGGCACGACTGGCCAATCCGTTGGTCTGTGTTCGTATATGGAAGTTTTTGACATTAATTTAAAAAGTGTTTTTTTAAAAAGTATGCCGTACTGATAGGATAAATACTTACCAGTATTTTCCCCCCTACAGTTAAAAAATTTGCCCAGGAACAAATTGCTCCTTTGGTTTCAACAATGGATAAAAATGCAAAGATGGAGAAATCAGTAATACAAGGATTGTTTCAACAAGGGGTATGTGATTCATAATTCCTCCAGTTTCAAGCTTCTGTAAATGCTTTCCGGGGTTAAAATGTGTGCACAGTTCTAAATTTAGGAAACAGCATCATGAGCTCTGCATTTCCCAGTGAGAACTGTCCGTGTTCTCTGTCAGGCGGAGATCCTAAAGATTTTTTAATTGAACTAAAACAAATTAGAAAAACTTGGCTTATAAGCAGATTGGCAGCAGGAGAGGGATCCCCTAGACGGCTGGTCCTTGTCCAGGAGCCACTTCGTCCCCAGGAGACGTCTGGTGGGGTCTGGAGGCGTTTTGGGTCGTCACACTGGGAGTGGGTGCTGCTGGCATAGGGGGTGGAGGCAGGGATGCTGCGA
This sequence comes from Miniopterus schreibersii, assembly GCF_964146895.1. Taxonomy (NCBI): domain Eukaryota; kingdom Metazoa; phylum Chordata; class Mammalia; order Chiroptera; family Miniopteridae; genus Miniopterus; species Miniopterus schreibersii. The sequence goes on along the minus strand of NC_138114.1, from coordinate 55,233,330 downwards.
ACGCCCCGTAGGATGCACCCCTCCCCCACAGGATCATTCCGCTCAGCCACGCCGGCTAAGGCGCCTCCCTCGGTAAAACCTCCCAGCGCAGCAGATGTTCTCCCCGGCCGTGTGCGGGGCGCTGGGAGGCAGAGGCTGCGTCCGAACTCCGTCACCCGGGCAGCCGACCTCCGCCTGCCTGAGTCACAGCCGCCACGAGGAGCGCGCTGCCCGGACGGCGCCTCTGGTGTGGGTGCGGGAGAGGCGGCCGGCGTGGGGAGAGCGTTTCGAGAGCCCCGGCGCTCCTCGCCGCCGCCAGAAGCAGCTGTGGGTGACCCTGTTCGTACCTCGAACGTGCAGACTGTCCCGGAGCTCGGCTCCACTCAGAGCCCCTGGCCTAAGTCTCTCTCTGTTACCCTGTTTGGAAAAGAGCCTTTTCCACTTAACTAAATCGTTTTATTTATTCTTGTTTTAAAGAGAGCTTTTTATCCCGTGAACAGTCGTGGTTTTTCCAACCTCCTTTTGTAGCAGTGAGACTCTCGGGGAGACGGAGCCCTCCGCCCGTTTCCAGGCCCGCTGCACCCTCACCGGCTGAGGAGCTCCGGCTTCGCTGAGCCGCGGGGCTCCAGCTCCAGGCCGCCCTCCCGGGAGCTCACCTCGCCAGGCAGGGCTGCGTGCGCGCCCGCCTGCTCTTGCCAGACACGGGGTCCCCGTCCTCGGGAGGGTCTGCCCGGCCGCGCACCCTCCCCCAGCCTCACCGCGTCCTCAGTCTCGTGTTGCCGCGGCCACTTGCCGTGGTAGCGATGTGACAGTGTTTCCAGCGTGGGAGGAACTGCTGACTTTTGTGGAGAAGGGTCTCTGACCGCCATTTGGGGTATAATAGGATAGTTACCCTGCTCTCCTCAGTCCCCAGGCACCAGGCGCTTCAGTCCTTCCTCACAGACATCTTTTCAGTTCTCTGACCACTGGGACCTCTCCCCGTGTGGCTGTCCCTTCACACCAGCTAAGAGTCCCCCACTTAAAGCCTAAGAGCCACCACCAGACGGCAGCATGCGGGAGTCCACGGTGCCTGGAGAGAATAGAAGTGTTATCCTGTCATCTGCTAGCAGCTTTGGGTCTTGAATTACGTGCACCCACAGTTTCTTCCTGAATGAGGGGGTGCTGGGGACTGTGCACGGTCCTGACTTAGGAGCAGTTACTGAGCAGCCGCTGTTACGCGGAAGCCTTGGCCGAGGTTGGTCGTGTCGAGCAGGCACCTGGGCCTCATCCCCTGTGGTTCTAGGGACGCCACCAGGTCCCATCTGCTAGCCAGATGGATTTGCTACAGTGGCCCAAAAGGAGTGGTCATTTGATTGTTGAAGAGTCAGGTGGGAGCACCTGCTCGAAGATTATGCCAGAAACCTCATTACATTGAACCCAGGAGAAGGGGGTCGTGTTGAAAACCAGGGAAAACATCAGGGGCAGTTTTTAGCAGCAGCAAGCGCCCTTAGCCTTGAAGGTCGGGACGCCCTCACAGGGGCTGTTCCCCGGTCCCCCCCTGCCTTTCCCAGCACCCACCCCGTAGTTGTCCTCGGAGGCCTCAGATGGAAACAAGTAGTTGCAGCATTTGGTTGTTTCATTCTCTTCACTGTGTGTGGTTCCTGTGTCATAGAACAAGCAAAGTAAGATGGAACTTACGTGGTTACAATGTGTCTCTTCACTGTGTGTGGTTCCTGTGTCATAGAACAAGCAAAGTAAATGGAACCTACATGGTTACAATGTGTCTCTTCACTGTGTGTGGTTCCTGTGTCACAGAACAAGCAAAGTAAGATGGAACTTGCGTGGTTACAATGTGTCTCTTCACTGTGTGTGGTTTCTGTCATAGTACAAGCAAAGTAAGATGGAACTTACATGGTTACAATGTGTCTCTTCACTGTCTGTGGTTTCTGTCATAGTACAAGCAAAGTAAATGGGACCCACATGGTTACAATGTGTCTCTTCACTTGCTCTTGTGAGAAATGTGCCCGGTGCTTCCTTGTTTGTCCCGCAGTTGATGGCTGTGGACGTCGACACCAAGTACGGCGGGACCGGGGCGTCCTTCTTTTCCCTCGTCCTGGTGGTGGAGGAGCTGTCCAAGGTGGATGCCTCTGTGGCCCTGATATGTGACATCCAGAACACGGTGGTCAACGGGCTGATCAGGAAGCACGGGACGGAAGAGCAGAAGGCGACCTACCTGACCCAGCTGGCTACGGAGAAGGTGGGGCGCCGGCGGGGCGGGTCTCAGTGTTTTGGGAGAAAGGTAGGCGTGGCGCTGAGGTGACTGTCGCATCCGCAGGGAGCGTCGCTGACTGAGGGTCCCACTCAGCAAATGAGCGCTGCCAGAAACACACTCTGCCTCCCGTCGCCACTGGGAAACGTAGAGAATAATCGAGGGACAACAGAATGATTATTTTTTGCTCAGTTATGTTCTGTAACACCCTCATGGGTGGCTTCATTTACATCGAGATGTCTTTCTACTGTAATTATTAGAACCGATTTAATTAAACCTAACATCGAATATGTGTACTTAGGTCTTAAACCTGTCTTAGACAAATAGGGTATTTGGGGAAATACTCCTATCAGAATACCATTACTGTTTTGATAAGTACAAGTTTTAAAAGCAGCAGCACAGTTGACTCAAAGCTGTTTGTTTTCCATGAGTGTTGGTTACACAGGATAATACAGGTATTAACCAGGGACATTTCCTTCCGTGCAGGTAGGAAGTTTCTGCCTCTCAGAGGCTGGAGCCGGTAGTGATTCATTTGCTTTGAAGACAAGAGCTGATAAGAAGGGAAACTATTACGTCGTCAATGGGTCAAAGATGTGGATCAGCAACGCTAGGGAAGCCGAGATCTTCCTGGTGATGGCCAACGTGGACCCTGCCATGGTCAGTCCCCAACAACATCCCCCCCTTCTCTTTATCTCTCTCCTGCTCCCGTGTCCCGTTAGGACTTGTCTTGGGTTCTTCATTCTTCTCAGGCTGGAAGGGAGACAACCGACACCTGTCACCCTCCTGTTCACTGACCACCTAAATAGTTTTGGTGCAGTTATTGTACCCAGATAACCCTTTAATTGTGTAGAATTTCAAATTTTCTATTTAATAATGAAAAATTTAAGTACCTATTTAGTACATTCAGTTTTAAGGGTATTTTATTCAATTGGGAAATAGACATATATATAGCAAAATAAATGCATTTTAACCTTTGTCTTTTCTCTAATGTAACATTTAATTGAATTAAATTTTAAACCTTTGAAGTGTTTAATAAAATTAAATGTAAAACATGGAGTTCTCATGATCCTCTAACACTGTAAAGTAACTTCTTTGACAGCCCTGGTGGTTTCTGAAAAAGGGAGAGTGGCGACGTTTTTTAGTTTCAACCTAATGCCCTCTAACCCTCGTTTTGTAATGTAATGTTGCGTCCGAGTCCCTTCGTATTTATTGCTAAAGTTCATTTTCAGTTTTCTGTTTCCTTTGAACTCTTTGGAAACACGGATCTTGTCAGCCCGAGTGATCACGTTGTCGATCTCCTAGGGCTACAGAGGAATCACCTGCTTCGTGGTCGACCGGGACACAGAGGGCCTTCGTGTAGGGAAGAGGGAAGACAAACTGGGGATCAGGGCCTCTTCCACCTGCTCGCTGACGTTCGAGGACGTCAAGGTGGGTGTCTAAGGGTGTCCAGTAGCATTGAGACTGATGTGAACTCTGTCTGCATGGAGCCCTGATGTGCAGGACAGGTGTCCCCACCACAGGGAGGGGTCCGTGAGACTCTAGGCCAAGTGCTGAGGTTCGGTCACGATTAAGTGCCCTTTCCCAAGAGTTCAGGCCACAAGTGGAAGCCTCGTTGCCCAGCTGCCGGCCTCAAGAGCCAATGTGGAGAATTAACCTTGTTTATACATGTGAACCAAGCCGGCTTCAGAGAAGGAAGCCTGGTGTTGGGTACACTGAAGGCCACAAGATGGGGGTGTTGCTCAGGGAGAGGTGACCACCACCAGGCAGCTGAGAACACCCCAGTTTTGAGCAGAGTCTGTTGAAAATGAGTAAGAGACAGTTGCTGGATGCTGGGGCTCTAGGACTTGACCGAGATTGACCAAGACAGAGCAGCTGTGACGGGTCCTCTGCCACGTGAGCCAAAACCCGACCTTTCCCTCAGGGCTGAGTGCTCACGGCTGACCGTGCTCATGGGCTGTTCACAGATGTCATGTGAGCTTCATGCTTCCCCAGCTCTCTCTTTTCTTCTAGATTCATCCATCACTCAGCAAATGCCGGCTGGGCTCTGGGGGCCCCGGTGGTGCCCCCTCTCCCAGCGCAGTGTAGGGACTGTGTGTTTACTGTGAGACACAGAGATGTGGCCGACGGCTTCCTTGGAGTAGATGGTGCATTTACAAATATAAGATCAAAATGAATTATGTCAAATTAAATTGAGAAATAACTGCATTTTTTTCCAGGTTCCAGAAGCCAGTATCCTGGGGCAAGTGGGCCACGGCTATAAGTACGCCATCGGGAGCCTCAACGAGGGGAGGATAGGAATCGCCGCGCAGGTCAGTCGGACCCTACTGCTTAGCACGCAGCGCACCTTCCACGCTGGCCCGTGACGATGTGGGCAGAGAAAGAAAATATAGGGAGGGAAAATGCCGTGAAACTAGTGAGTCCTGGAAGCCTGTGGACACAAGGTGGCACCCTCTCCCTCCAGGAGACGGGCTCCTGGCTTTCCTTAAAATTCCTCTTTGTTCAATTACATAATATCCTGGAAACCAAACAGCAACTTAGTGGTGACCGTCTTTCTGCTTTGAGGATGTGAAAGTATTACCCAATACCCAGATCCGTAACTTCTAAAACGTATCATAAATGTGGTATTTTTTTTATTTAATCAACTTTTCAAAGCATGAAAATCATTCTGGAAGAAATTTTAAAATTAAGAATAATATTGTACTATGTTGTAAAAGTCTCTAATCTATAGATAATGAAATGCTTGTTCTTAGTGTTCTGCATGTGAAATTCAGGCGATTTTTGTGTGTGTGACACTGGAAATAAAATAGCCACAGTTAAGCAGATACGTAAGATGAGCGCTGTTCCATTTTTTTTACCGCATCTGCCCTGTGTGATGCATATCACATGCTTCTATTAAGTGATATCAGTTATTTTCTAGATTAAGAAAATGAATAAAGTCTTCAGTTTTATTATAAGTTATGTCATTTTTGTAGAATATATTTATTTACTTTCATCAGTGAGTATCCAGAATTTAAAAACTGAAGCGCTTTTAGATTTTGAAGATGCTACATATAGGTTAGCTGCTCGATGAGTTAAATGTAAAATTACTCAAGATTTTTTTGCTGCTGTTAATTTGCTAGCAGCATATTCTTGGATTCCGCACAAAACTGGATACTGTATTACTAAAGAGAACTGGCGCGTCTGTTCTTTTTAAAGTTTTCCTGGGATTGCGCTTCACCAGATGGGGCATTAAAACTACAGTCCTGGATCTCTTGTTCCCAGACACAGAAATAGTGCAGATGTTCTGGTAGTAAAATGCCCAGCAGGGCTTGAGCCTGATTTCTCCAAGTTAACTTATAACCTGGTTAAGAGTTAAGGTCAGGGAGTGGTTAGTTCCTGGTTACACTGCGGGCGCCTGTTAGAGAAAGAGGCGCGTGTAGCAGCGGACTGAGCGCCCATCCTCCGGCCTCTGTAGCCGAGGACAGGTAGGTTTCCAATATTGACGGTGGAAACGTCTCACAGAGGTGGCAGGGCCCGTTTGGACTGGCATCCGGTCATTTCTGTTTTCACGTCAGTAGGGTGGTATTGACAGACCATAGCTCTAGTTCTAGGGGTAAGACGACATCTTAGCCCCCAGCCAGGAGCGCGGCGGGTCTGCCCCGCTTCACGTGGCTCCTGTGGAGATTTGTTTGTTCGTGTCCTTTAGTTGTTCGCATGATATTCTGTTCTCCAGAGAGTTTAAAATAAAAAGCTTAAGGAAAATGTGATGAATGCTAATGAAATATTGATGTTTTCGGGCACTTCCCCCAAAAGCTTTAGCTATCGATTCTCTTTTCCTCCTTCTGAAGCCTCCATAGTCTGACATAATTAGATAGTGATTTAATGACGACGTAACGTTGAGGTTTAGGAACCACTCCCGAGCGTGAGCCGTCCAGTAGATGTGGAGGTGGGTCGGCAGTGAGAGGAGGCAGCTAGCGTCGCCACACGCCCTGGTTTGCTCTTCGAGGGCGTGAGCTAACGGCTCCCCGTCGCGCCTGAGCGTTCACCCCAGCTCCGCGTTGTCACCGGCGGAGTTTCCTGAATGCCCGGGCTCGGGCCACCCTGGCCCCTCCACCCAAGGCCTGGGCTCAGTTGTGAGACCCCCACGTCGGGGTTTTTAATGAAGGTCCCCAGTGGTCCTGGTGGCAGCGGGTTCACGTTCTAATGCTCCTTCCACCGGAGCCTTGCTCATCCTGGTCGGGACGTGAAGGTAGGAGGTTAAGTGACCTCCGCGTTTGACCTCTGGAAGGGCTGCAGGGGCTGCTCCCGTCTCTGAACACAGTTCTGAGCAGAGTTTCTGGGGCTCACGTTATGCCTGGAGAATTGGAGCTAGGAGGAGGCGTTTCCCAAAACGTAACCTGGCAGTGTGAGCACAGCCGTGCGGGAGATTCACCTCCATGCCGAAAGTTAAACACGTGTTTTTGTAGGAAATCGCTCTTTTTCTTGAAGTCACTAGGAGTCCGGTCCTGCATTTCAGGGGTGACGGTCACTCACGTGCCCCCCAGCACCTTGGGATCTCTAGTTCTTCCTTCCCCCAAGTCTTCAGTCTGCCTGTGAAAGAAATTTGTAGCTTGAATAATTAAGATCGTTATAGTTATAACAAAATAAGAAATTCTGACCTTTTTTTTTAAACAGATGCTGGGAATAGCTCAAGGATGTTTTGACTACACGGTTCCATATATTAAAGAAAGGATGCAGTTCGGCAAAAGATTGTTTGATTTTCAGGTTTGTAATTATTAGCATTTTCTACTGCACTGGACTCCCTGTCGTCCTGGTAATGAAGAGGGAGGGGTGTCACAGGCAGAGGGGTCCCCTCGGGATGTTCATGGGAGAGAGTGGGGAGGAAGGATCTCGGGGTGCTTGTGAGTGCCTGACCTTCTCCAAGGGCAGAGCGGAGTCCTCGCGGCCCGGCTGGCGCTTGATTCGGGGTCCCTTGGGAGAGCTCTAGAGCTGTCTCCTCACAGCTTCGGAGGTTCCAGGACGTGGGGTCTGCACTCAGACATCCGGTGTTCGAATCCTCTGTTTCACTAGCTTTAGGCCCTGGACAAGTTACCTCCCCTCTGGCTGCACCTGCCTCATCTGTAAAATAAAGATGATCCCGCCCGTCCTCTAGAGTGGTTCCCATCAGGTAGATGTGAAGTGCTAGCACGTCGCCCGAGCCTGGCAGTGTTCGTAGCCGGGACCGTCGGGCCAGGTCTGCGCAGAAACCCTCAGAGGGCCCTGCTGCCCGACGCGTCCGCTGCAGGAGGCGCGGGGCTGAGAAAGTGCCTGTGAGCCGCTCCGGCCGAGTGTTGGGTGGCGCTGGCCTGGCCCAGTGACGTGGCTTCTCGCAGCTCCCCGGCCGGCGGGGTTGGCTGGTGGCCCTACGCAGGCTTCCTCTCCACCCACGTTCCGTCCTCAGCAAGTCTTGGGGGGGAGACGGGGCAGCTGATCACCGAGGGAAGCAGGGGATCCCTTTGCATGCCGCGATCTCCCTCTCAGCAGCTCTGGCTCCAGGCACACTGCTACGCCACCGGCTTGGCATGGTAACGACTCGGCAGCGCCAGCCCACAGCTGCGGGTGTGCAGGACGCTAGGCCGTGGGCGTGACAGGCAGCTGAGGGTCTGGGACGCGTGAGCACGCAGGCCCGCCCAGGGCCGGCCGCAGCTCACGCCCCCATCCTGCCGCGGAGACTGAGGGCCCAGCTCATGCAGCGGGCACGGCGTCAGGCACAGGGGCAGTGTCGTGGCTTCTGGTCAGGTTTTCACCTTTTATACTTGAGTACTTGCTCCACGCCAGCACCACGCAGATGGCAGCAGGGTCCAGAGCGTGACGACCGTGTCGGGAGGCTCTGGCCTCCTTAGCGCCCAGAAGCAGGGTGCCCGTCGAGTGGGGAGCAGGGGCCAGGGGTGCTAATAGGTATAATCGTGACATTTCTAGGGATGCCTGGGGTGGGTGATTGAAAGAAAACTTAGAAATATGACCGTGAAAAGCAACATTGTTGGTTTTATATATCTCTGTGAAGCTTTGAGTAAAGTTAGAGGTTTTTTCTAACTGCTTTAATCTCACAAGAATGCCTTGTTTTCTGCTCTGCTCATGACCATATCTCCTGTCCTCTAGACTACAAGCTCCTTGAGGGCAGGGACTATATGCAGAACCGAAATTTTGTTAATTCAAACAAATAAAAAATATATTCAAATTTTTCCTTTGCTGGAATTTTGTTTAACGGGAATTTGAATCATAAAGAGCATTGAAAATAATAATTAAATGTTATATTTTTAAACTTAACTTTGTGATCATTTATTTTTTCAATCTTGACAGTTATACAGAATTACATGAACTTTGAAAAATTCTTAAATAATACACGTAGTATCATATTTCAGTTTAGATTGCAGATTTTAAATATTCTTACAAAATGAGTGTGAATTTCCTTTTGGGTATGTCCTGAGTCTCCTAGTTTTCCACGTCCAGGCAGGACTTCGAGGATGGGCTGTCACTTCAGAAACCATAATTCTCTAACCTGAGCCTAAACGACACAGGGGCTGCAGCACCAAGTGGCCCAGGTGGCCACCCAGCTGGAAGCCGCGAGGCTGCTGACGTACAACGCGGCCAGGCTCGTGGACGCGGGGAAGCCGTTCATAAAAGAAGCTGCCATGGCCAAGTACTACGCGTCGGAGGTGAATAGCAGTAGTAATAACACCAGCAACAACGCAGCCCTTTCCCCCCAGTGCACTTACTGACCTTTTCCCTTAGGACGTCGGTTGAGCATTCCTTAGTTTTTCACACATTCATTTAACTCCTTCACCCCCAAAATTAATCTGCTTCAGCGTCCCCTTTGAGCGCCAGGCTCCTGGACCCAATTTCAGCTTTATCTACCCGCCCCACCGCAGCACACGAGTGTTTGTAACGCTTAAGCTGTGGGCTCAGCAGGTGATTTGCTGCCTGTTTTTGGCAGACGGCGGGACTGACGACCAGCAAGTGTATCGAGTGGATGGGAGGTGTGGGCTACACCAAGGACTACCCCGTGGAGAAGTTCTTCCGAGATGCAAAGATCGGTAAGTAGATTTCTCCGTTTTGTTCCGCTTTGTTTTGTTTGACTCTGCAGGCGTCCAGGCTGCTATGTGTGGTTGGTGTTATGTGCTTGGTGCCCAGGCTGGGGCAGTTTTCATCTCCTCAGTATTATGGGCTTTGGCTCCTTTTCTGTGGCTGGGCTTTTTCCCACCTCTTCCTTCAAAAAAAATGGATTTACATTTTTAAAAACATCAGATTGCCTTTTTAAATGCCGCAAAAGACTTTTTAGTAAAACCACAACAAAACCTGCCTTGCCGTGGCCGGGTGGCTCAGGTGACGGAGCCTTTGCACCAAAGGCTGCAGGTTCAGTCCCGGTCGAGGCCCCTGCGGGAGGCGGCAGATCGGTGTCTTCACCTCCATGCCCCTGCCTCCCCCTTCCTCTCTCTAAAGACCAATGAAAAAAACACATCCTCGGGTGAGGTTTAAAAAAATATGTCTTAGTTTTTCTTTTAATAAAAAGGTAGTGTTTTGGGTTTGTTTAGTGCTGTCCTTTGAAGCTTCAGTTCTAATTCAGAGGCTAAGTGCCTTCAAGCCTGAGCGTCCCGAGGCTCTGTACCAGCCGGGAGGGCAGAATCCACGGCACTGAAAGCTGGGCGTCCCCGAGTCGCACTCAAGGCCTCTGTGTTGATAGTTCAGGAACGAAAACCTCCACCTGTTTAGTGCTGATTCTGGGTCAGAATCTGATTTCCAAGTGGAAAGTTGGCATCGCTCAGGCAGCCACCCCAGGTAGCACGTCCAGAGGACATTGGATGACGTCGGTAGTAACGATCTCTAGCAAACGCGGGGTATGTTTGCACAGCTGCCCTGTGTCCACGCCTCACTCGCCCTCCCTCTCGTTTAAGGTACAATATACGAAGGCGCCTCAAACATCCAGCTGAACACCATCGCGAAGCACATCGATGGGGCGTACTGACCGCGCGGGAGGGCCCGCTGCCGCTCGCCGGCTGGCGTGAAACCCTGAGCTCGCGTGCCTCTGTGGGGAGTAGCCCTCCGCAGCGTCGGGGCGATTTATGTGGGGCCTCGGTCATGGATCTTGGGCGGACCTTTTCTATTTTATCTCTCAGGCCTGCTCAGCTTCGGCTCAGGAAATCATTTTTAAATTTGGGAAGAAGTCTACTCATATCTTCTCGAAAACGTTTTTAAGTTCTTTCGGTATAATTCTGCCTTCAGGGAACACAGAAGTTTCCCTCTGTCCACATCTGGAGTATTAGTAACAGGCAGACATTCAGTTCCAAGCTGCTGAACTAGGTGGAAACTGACAAAGATGTTCTTTAGGAAACTCTGGAAGCTGTAGCTGTAGATACTGAGACTGGTGGGAGATGAGGGTGTGACTCTCGGTCCCGTCGGTGAGGAATCACTTCCACAGAATAAAGCCGGGGGCTCTGTCACGACGACTGGTGTGTGGCAATGCGTCCGCGTTCGTCCTCGGGCGAGGAGCTTGCCTGGTGGTTTAGTGAGCAGAAGGCGCCCGGTGTTGTCAGAGTCGCCCGCCGTGCCCGTTCCAGCGGTGTCTCCGTTAAACGGGGCACCGTCTCCTCGGGCTTGGTTACCGGCTTCGTCACGGGCGGTTCTTCAGGACTTGTGTTCCCTCGGTTCAGTGCCTCTCAAGGGGAAGGTGTCCGGGCCCCACGAGGAACTGTGTCCGCACCACATCGGGAATGAGGGGCGGGGGGCTGTAGAGTTTGAAAAGGCACGTTCAGTAATGTAAAAAAATAAAAGACAACTCCATGTCTTGGAAAGCAGAAGTAAGCGCACTGCTTCACCAACGACAGAAAGGGCGGAGGTCAGAAAACACGTAGCTGGTGCCACTCCTTCAGATCGGGATTCCCCGCCGGGAGAGACCCCGAGGGCCTGTGTCCCGAGTTCCCGCAGAGGGGCGTGGGCAGGTCGGGGCGACGGCTTCCATCTCCCGACCGGGCCTCCTGCCCCGCCGCGTGGCCGAAGCCTGGGCCGTGGCTGCGGGGCCTGGCGCGCCCCTGTCTGTGGGGGCAGCTGCAGCTGCAGGAAGAAGTCACTTCCAAAGTCCAGTTTTTTGTTGTTGTTTTTTTAAGAATAAGTTGAGCCCGGCCGGCGTGGCTCAATGGTTGAGCACCGACCTAGGATCCAGGAGGTCGCGGTTCGGTTCCTGGTCAGGGCACGTGCCCGGGTTGCCACTCGATCCCCATCAGGGGCGCGCAGGAGGCCGCCGAGCAGCGACCCATCATTGCTGTTTCTCTCTCTCCCTCTCCCTTCCTCTCTCTGAAAACAATAAAGACACATGTAAAAAAAAAATTGTTTTTGAAAAAGAAAAAGTTGAAAACAAAATAAGGTAGAAATATAGCCAGACGTAGTAGTGGTTACAGGTATAAGTTTAAAATCACCTATTAAAAATAAAAGATGTTAAGATGGGACAAAAGGAAAATTTAAATCCTAGCTACGTAAAGCTAAAAACACCTTTTAAAAAACAAAAAACGAAAAAACAGCCCCGGAAAGTTGAGGCCGAGCCCACAGTCCTGCGGAAAGGAGAGCAGGGGTCCTGTGCTTCCTCGGGCTGAACACGCTCCTCACCCCATCGACCCAAAACGTATGCAGATGTTTGCCTCGTTCCAGCTGAGTTTTTGGTCTGAAATCGCTAGCGGGTCTCCGCAGTCGGGGGCAGTCTCCAGAAGGACAGTTTCAAAGCCAGTTAACTTCATCACCTCTGAGTAACGACAGAGATGCCAAAACCTGAGCCCGAGGCCAGCGCCGAGGCTTTCGCCACTGACCCTGGGGGAGAGACTTGCACACGGTCACGCAAAAGCCAGGCTAGTGCCAGGCGTCTGAGGGGACAGCTCTTGGGAGAAACTCCCCTTCCTCCAGCCCGGCTGGCGCTCGGGGCCGGGCGGCCGCGGGCTGGTCGTGAGCCCTCCTGCTGCTTCAACGCTCACTTATTTCCCTTGTACTCTTCTGATCGTGTCCTCTGCCCTTAACTTCTTACATTTTTTGGCCCCTAGTCCCCCCACTGTTTTTACTGCCTCTGCCTGTGGGTTTCCCTCGGAGACCCAGGGTGACCGCCGCGCCCCGTGTCACGGAGAACCCCGACTCTCGGAGTCTCCGCACACCCCTCCGGAGGCCCCCCTGCGAGTGCAGCCCCGCTACGGTCCTATTGTTTAGATCAGTAATTACATTTTTAATAAAGAGGGTGAAATTGCAGGGATCTCGGCCTCCTCGTGTTGTGGATTTGATGAGACTGGTTTCCGTATAGATTTTCATTGTTCTGTCGGTAATTAAATTTCCATTAAATAAAGACTGTGCAATGCCCTGTTTGTGCTCACTTTATTATTACGGAGTTTTAAAATTTTAAGCGGGCCACCTCTCTGAAGATTTTCCATTCCTTGTTCTCTGTAGCTTTTTTTGTTTCCTAGCCTCTACTTTCGTACTTTCTATTTGTATTATGATCTTATACATACTCATGGTGACCCAGCGGATCTCAAAAAAGTAACCTTATTCAAAGTGCACAAAGTAGAATGTATGTTCATAGAAAAATGCAAATTAAAGTTAATGCTAAATAGGAAGAAGGCTCGTGGCGTCCACAGCAGAGAGCCAAGCTCTGCCTCAGCCCTGAGGTTCAGGACCCGAGAGGAGGCGGAGGCTGCGCCCCCTTTCCCGTCCAGCTTTCCCTGAAAGCAGGTGGTCGACAGCCTTCGGTTAGGGGTGAAGGTTAGCCCAGGAAAGGAGCCCAGCATTGTGCTCAGCGAGGGAAGGATGAGATGCGGCCTGGAGCCAAGGACAGTCCGACACTGGCTGTCACGTGTGGGGTAAAGGAACCGAAGTAACAAGCAAAGAGGCAACCTCGGGAAACGGGCAAGAGCCTGGAAATGCCCAGCGACGCTGCCTGGGGGTGAGAGGGGAGCAAGGGGGACACTCCAAGGCAAGGCCCCGGCGGTCCTGGCCCCAGAGAAGCAACATGCACCTGAGGGGCCCGCAGGACACGCCAGGCAGTGAGCTGGAGGGGGGCCCGCAGCTGAGCCCCGAGCTCGCGGGGTGCTGAGCACATTGCGGCCGGAGGAGGGCCCAGCTGCTCACGGGGGGAAAGGAGGGGAGTGGGTCGGCGACGTTTATATACCCAACGGAGCCAGGCAGCCCGGGGCTGAGAGCCAGGCGAGTTATGAGGGCGTCTCAGCGAGGAGGCGTCTTTTCCTTCTCGGAATGGGGGAAGCCGGGTCGGGGGAGAAGCCTGGAACGGGAACCGCTTTGTGGGGTTACCTGACACGTAGAGAAAGAACGTTTTCATCTGCTGTGGACCGAAGGTTTGTGTCCCCCAGATGCCTGTGTTGAAATCTTTGGACAAGGTGATAGCGTTAGGAGGTGGGGTGAGTGGGATTAGTGCTCTTACAGAAGGCACCCCAAGAGCTCCCCGCCCTTCGGCCACCTGAAGTCACGGGGAGAAGACCTGAGTGAGGAACCAGGTCCTCCCCGGTCACCGAGTCCCGTGGCACCGTGATCCTGACCTCCCGGCCTCCAGAACTGTGAGTAATAAACGTTTCTTGTTTGTAAGCCCCCCGGTTCGGCCCCGGCAGACTAAGACACCACCCCTGCTCCAGCCCCCCAAGAGCTGAAGGAAGCATTCCTGTGGTGTGGATGGCTGGACGGGAAGCCCTGTTTGGTTCACGCGTTTTCATAACCGACTGTTTAGTAAAATGCTTTTACGCACTGTCTTCATTCAAACGGAGCCAGCTGGGAGTTGCTCGGGACAGTAAACCACCACTTGGAAAATCCAGGCGGGGACGGTGGTTCTCGCCAGCTGTCAGTGGGTTTGTAGCTCGATGAGCCATGTGGACCGAGGAGGGACAATGCTTGACTCGGTCGCCTCGCGTTGCTCGAAACCCGCGTCCTCGAAGCCCCGGCTGGTCGACTGGGCAGCTCACAGTCGCGAGCCCAGGTGCCCTCCACCTGCCCCCGGGCCCTGCAGGCAGCGTCCCGAGGGGACAGGTGTCAGGAGTGATGAGTGATGGGGGCAGGCGTCCACACTCCTCCCTCCCCTCCTCCCGGCCAGCTCTGGGTCACGCACTCATTCCAGAGCCATCGCTGGCCTCAGGTAGGATTGCCTTGGGGTTGGCCGTCCCACCCGGGCAAGGTCAGCCTCCTCGGGCAGCGGTCACTGGAGGGGGCGTAGTTACCGGAGCGAAGCCCAGGTCTGCTGGGCGAGTGGGTGCTGGCTCAGTGTATCTGCTCCCCGGGGGGGCTGCTCTAACAAAACACTGTAAACTGGTGTTTGCAACGGAAGTGCATTCTCACGGTTCCGGAGGCCAGAAGTCCAAACTCAAGGTGTCGGCAGGGCCAGTCTCCCTCTGGAGCCTGTGGAGGAGCCTTTCTTTGCCTCTAGCTCCCGTGGTTGGCAGCAGCCCTTGGAGGTTTGCTCGTGGCTCGTGGCTCGTGGCAGCACAGCTCCAGCCTCTGCTCCGTCGTCACTGGCCCCCTTCCCTCGATGCGAATGTCTGCGTCCAAAGTTCCGCCTTTTTCTAAGGACAGCAGTCATGTTGGGTCAGGGCCTAGTATGGCCTCGTCTCAACTTGATGACAGCTGCAGAGCTCTCGTCTGCAAGTAAGGTCACCTTCATAGGTTCCAGGGGGACATGAACTTGGGGAGACACTACTCAACCCACTGCACGTGCCGACCAGCTGCGTCCATCACTGGGGCTCGTTAAAGACTAGTGAGCGGCTCACAATGACTTGTACGGCAAAATCTCCATATACCGGCTGAATTGGGGCAAGGGGGTGCCCGTTAGAGCCAAAAGTCCTCTATATCGTGAAGTTTTCCAGATGCTTCTGTTAAAAAATTGACAAACTAGTTTACCTGTTTAGACGCATTTGGGTAATTAAGGTTAAGTAAGTATGAAAGGTCTAATTCCACAGAAGAGTTTCCTCTGTGTCCCTGCGGTTTTAAATTTATAGAGTAGGTCCAGTAAGTGCGTTCGGTCACCAGTCACCACGAGTAAACAGGTGCGCAGGCTGGGGCGGGGCTTAGCGCACGTGGGACCACCGCCAGCACGGGTTCAAACTGCAGAAAGTCTCGCCCACGCGTGACTGCACGTGATGTGTGATCACGTGCCCATCACTGTCCAAACGTTGTTTACCCGCAGTGACTCCTGCATTTAAATATGTAGACTATAGTTGCAGATATGTAAGGTTTATTTATGTCGGCGAAATTACTGCAGTGTTTTTTCCAACATATGGCCTGCTCGCTAAAATCTGTTAAAAATAACAGTGAATTAATGACAAAAAAAAACCTGTTAAGTGTAAGCAAATCTTGGTTAAAAGCATTTTAAAATGAACAGGGTGTTAATTTTCACATGAAGTACAGACCGGAAATGTCTGTTAAATCTGAAGTTCGTTGACTCGAGGGTTTACAGTAGAGTGGGTCTAACTGCCCATGGGGTCCTCAGTGGGTGCGGAGCCCAGCCCCCCGCGGGCCTCCCCCGCCTCTGCTGGCTCCTTAGTCCAGAGGCGGGTCTCCCTCTGCGGACGCTCAGTCGCCCCCCAGAACCCACCCCTCCCACAGCCAGTCGCCCTGCATCTGGCAGCCAGAGACGGTCCTTTAAACACCAGGTGGGTTGTATCTTCCTCAACAGTTTCCCTCGAGCTGGGCTGCCCAACACGACAGCCACGTGTGGCTCTTTACATTTAAACTAATTAAAGTGGAATCAAGTTAAAAACAACCCCTCAGAGGCAGTGGCCACGGTTCAAGGGCTCCTTGGTCCTGCTTGGCCAATGGCCCCCCACCGGGCAGCGCAGACTCAGCTCCCTTATCCCAGAAAGAGCTGCAGGTCTTTGCTGCCGTCGGGGGTGCAGCCGCTGTGCCCACAGAAACGGGTGCCCAGGGCAGCGACCAAGCAGGTTCTCCTGGTCTCCCCAGGCCTTTGGCTTTGGAACGGTGACGAGATTCATTTCGGAGCCATGCAAGCGTGTCACAATCAGAACTAAAGAAACGCCCACTTCCTCCTGCGCGCCTGTGCTGTGCATGAGCACCTACACCTGCCACCCTGTCCTCCCGGGACATTTAGCTGCCTGAAGGCCCCTGACCCTCGGACACCTGACCCTGTCCTCTCTCTGCTCTGGGGGCTACACAGGGCTCTTCAGAGGAGGCCCCCAAAGCAGACAAGCCCAGGGTAACCTAAAGGTCTCCTGAAAAAGCTTGTCATTGTCAAGCTGCCTGGGACGCTGGGGATTCACCAGCTGGCCCTGTGTTTACGCCGAGGGAACCTGGGCCCAGGAGGCACAGCCCTCGCTCCCAAGATCACGGCGCAGCCCAGAGCCTGGGCTCTGATGTCAGACGGCGGGGTCTGGACGCCTGCTCCCCGCTTCCCTGTGTAGCCCGGGGTGGGTTAGTTGACCTAAGGCCTTTTTTTCTTTAACTACAAAGTGGACGTGATAATACTGACGCCCGCCTGGGGGCCTGCTGTAGGAGAGAGGTGGACCGTGTGTGTAAAACCACCAAGAGCACCAGGCACGTAGTCAGCCGCTCAGGAAACCTTCGCTCTTGTCACCAGCTGGGGCCACAGCGGTGCCCGGGAGCCTCATTCCGGGTCTTGTCCCATCAGATCAAACCATCAGCCAACCAGCAGGTCGCAAGGCAAACTTAAAAATACTTCTGAAGCCCCAGCTTGGCTCACAGGGCAGCCCCTCCCTCCCCAAGGGTAAGGCGCTGACCTGCGTGGCTGGAGGCCGGCGGTCGAGGCCGTGCCGCATCTGGCTGTGCAGCCAGCAGAAAATGCGGAGCCACCGAGCGCGCTGGCTCCCCCCATTCGATCAGCATGACATTTGGGTCAATCAATCTAGAGGGAATGATTCTTGCCGCTAGGATGTGCGTGTCCCATCGCGGGGAATGGGGGTCCCCAGCCGACTTCTGTGGGCTGGTTTCATCTCCTCCGATAGCTTTTCAGGTCACACGTGGGCGGGAGCCGGGGTGCTGACAGGAGGTGGCACGTTTCCATCTACTCTGCCCGGGAACGTCCGGCTCTCGCTGTGCTCCGTGGAGGAAAATTGAAATCACCGAGCCCTTTGAGGCATTGCAAGGACATTTTTCAAGCAGGATTTTCAGTCCGGGGGGTAGGGGGGCGAAGACACGGAACATCTGCCCGGAGGACACACGCTCGCAGGCCACACGCGCGCACACTCTCTTCCAGGGTGCGTTTCTCCCCAGCACAGCGAGATTCGGGAAGCCGGGCGCTTCGCCTGCGTCTGCCTCAGGGAGGCTTCATCACAGCAGCCTCGGGGTTAAAGTGTAAGGAAACCTACACGAGCAGTTCAAGGGCGATTAAAAGTAGGCAGATGGCCTCACTCCTCTCCTACGCTGGCTGGTAGATGCCGTGTTGTGGGTTTTTTGAGAACACAAAACTATTAATTTATGTGCGCAGAGAACAGCAGTTAATACCGAAGAGCCCTGTGGCCTGTACAGACCCGCGTCGTATGTTGAGCTCGTTTGGAACTTGCTGAGGGAAGAAGGTAGAATAAGCCCTTTAATTTGAAAAATGCGTCTCTGTGGCCGTCCCTGGGATATCTGCAGGGTCATTATCCAGAAAGGTTAAGGGGGGCTTTATTTTTTCACACTCGCCGCGTATTTGCCGGCGCCCGCCCACCGCGGTCCATCTCCCCGTCTAAAGGGAAGGCGATAACGGGGGAGGGGGCTTTTTATTTCCTCCCCATTTAGCTTCCCCGCCGCCGGGCCAGTCCCAGCTTAATGAATGTAATTCCTGCCTTTGATGAAAACACTATTATCAAGATCACACATTACATTGGAAAACAGTTTTTCTTTAAACTCGGCGACTGCAGCCTCTAATTACGCATGTAACAAGTGTCTCCCGAACAAAAGAGCGTGTTGTCTGCAATTGCCAGGAATTGGAGCAAGGCGAATTCGAACAAAGGACAGATTAGATTCCCTCCCCGCCGCACAAAGCCCGGCCCTCTGATTAATTTCCTGCGAGAACTAAAACAATTCTCTTAAAAGGCGCTCACCCCCTTCTCCTGAACGATCCATATGCCATTCGGGGTCTTTCTATAGGGTAACAATGGCCCCTGGTTTGAACTCCCCTTAGAAACTGAGCCGGGGCTTTGTGCGCTCCCCCTTTCATATGCAAATCAGCGGCCGAGATCTGGGCGTCGGTGAGCCCCCCAAAGAGTGACTTTCAGGGGCTACCGGCGGTTCCAGGCGGAAGTCCACCTCGAGCGCGGTCAACCCAATTATCTTGTTAGTTTCAAGAAAGGAGGCGTCTTTGAGAAAATGCTCCCCGGGCCTGCTGAGATTTTCTGGAGGCGCCTCGGCTCCCGCACAGAACTTTCCAAAGGGATTCGCAATTACACATGAAGAGCACACCGGTCAGAGTAGGAGACCCTGGGTGTTTACTGAGCCTTGCTGTTCAGTTTGGAGGCTGCGTTTGGCACCTTATTTCTTCACGTATCCCACGTGGGAGAGGGGCCGGAAGACCCTGCAGCACCCCGACTCCGCTCCCCCAGCATCCGTCAGACCCAGAGGGAAAAGCAAGTCGTTTCCAGAACGACCTTGGTCACGAGCATGGGGCCTGCGGTCCGGCTGCCCACGCTCCAGTCTCAACTCGCAGTGGCCCACTTGCGCGACCGGGAAAAAGTCATCTTTCTGTGTCTTTATTTCCTCAACTGGAAAACGGGTAACAGGCGAAGGATGGTGAGAGTTAAATCGAACTTGTGATGAGTTTGCCACAGTGCCTGGCACATGGAAAACAGTCCATGCATTTGACTCACTACTGTTATTATTTAAGACCCGGAAGAGGCTGGTGTTTAATGAAGCGGGTTCCCCAGGTTCTGCTCACCACCTCCCGGAGTCCAGCAGCCCGTGTCCCCAGGGAAAACGGCACGGGAAGCCCGTCTCGGGTTGAATCCTGCACCCAAGGGAGCAGGCTGTGTGAACCCAATTTAAGGAGGTTCTGTTTAAGTCTGCAGTCATATATACATATATATAAATATATGACTACAGATATATATAGTCTCTCTATATATACGTGTGTGTGTATATACTTTTTTTAAAGCCTCACCAGAGGATATTTTTTCCATTGCTTTTCGGGGGGCCGGGGGAGAGACATCAACAGTTGCCTCCCGCACGCACCCCGACTGGGCCTGGGGATCAAGCCTGCAACCAAGGTGCGTGCGTGCCCCTGACTGGAATCGAACCCAGGACACTTCAGTCCACAGGCCAATGCTCTAATCACGGAGCACACAGGCCAGGGCTGGAGCTCTTTTTGACAGTTCTGCTGGGTGCGCCTGGGCCTGAGTCCTATCAGGATGAGTCTCAGAGTCAGCCCAGAAGGAAGACCTGGATACACAGCAGGAGACCGACCGCACCTAGGTCCTCACTCTCGGATTCAGTCCCTGCAGCCCCTGGGCATGCAGCTTCCTTAGGGCAACCAGAGCCATCCTAACACGATTCGCATAAAAGTAGTGCCCACCTGAATGTCCTTTCCTGCTAAACTCCAGTGTCTGTCTGCTCACCAATGCAAAACCCATACCAATTGATTGCAAAGTGTAAATGGGCCGCAGAGTAGAACTACAAATTGTGCCAAAATTGCGGGATTTCGTGCAGTCACGAAAATGGTGCTGGAGAAGCGTTCGAATTCTCTGCAAAGCCATGGACCTATACGGGTCTGGCCACTCTTGATTTGAAGAAAGAAGACGGGGAAGGGCGATGACACAGCAGACACTCAGAAGAGAGCGACTCGAGTGCCATGGGTTAAGATACGACCTTGTGAAAATGCAGGGAGCCTGGGATAATTTTGCAGAAATGACACTTGGTGAGACCATGCTGTGAAAATCAGCCACAAAGAATGGCCCACAGAGCGAGCCTTCAGACCATTTCTTGCTAAAAAAAAAAAAAAAAAGTGTTGATCTGATAGCTCCAGATCCACGTTCGAGTCGTTAGCTCCGTCTGATTACAGATGCAGGGACAGCCTTGACTCAAAGACAAGGTAATTCACTGTAATAAATTATAACACAAATTTCTTAAGTCTTAAGACAAATCCCACATCAAGCCTCTTCTCTTTTTCCCATTCACCAGGCAAGGAGGTCCCTGCTTTAAACAGATCCACCTAAAGTGGGCTTTTTCCAGCAACAATTTTTCTAAAATGACAACCACATGGGCCTCCATACGCTGGGTGGTGTCGCAAGATCCCTAGGGAAAGGCACACATTTAGATTTTTTTATTGATTTCTAGAGAGAGAGGAAGGCAGAGAGAACTCAGTGTGAGAAGGGAACGTCGGTCGGCTGTGGCAACCTTTTGGTGCGCAGGACAGTGCCCAACCCACTGAGCCACACTGGCTGGGCCCAAAGGCTCACTTTCCCATGTTCGGGCTCAGAGCTGCCGAGCCCATCACTGTGTTGTGTGGTGGGGAGGGTTTGCCCGCTTGGGCCTCCCCACAGCGGAGAACAGTGTAAATCTCTGTAGCTGGTGGTCAGAGGAAGGGGCCCAGGAGGATTGGACTCGGATGGGAAGTTCTGGGGCTGCCAGGCTTGGACTTGAGCGGTTGAGGGGCAGCCAAGGAGGCAGCCCCAGGTTTGGCCTCAGGCCTGTCACGAAACCTGAAAATCTGCAAATACCAGGCAGTGTTCTTGCCCTGCCCTCCCCCTCCCCCCCTACTGCTCGTTGGGGGGGGCCCACAATGGGGCTGAGAGTCTGCGGGGAACCCTGAAACGCTGTTGGGCACAGAGCCGTTCTGTTCCCTTCCCGGAGCCCCATGGCCCTTGAAGCAGCTGGCCTGCCCCCCTGGTCCTGGCTGCAGCCCCGAGAAGGGGGCCTGGGGAGCACAGAGAAGAGGCGGAGGCCGGGCCTGGGCCAAGGGCACCCAGTGGGTGCTGGGATGTAGGACAGTCTGAAAGCATGGGGGGGCTCCCGTGAGGACCCGCACATCCATCACCTGCCCTGTTCCTCCTGCCACTGCAGCTCTGGAGATTGGCTGGTGCGATTGCGCTGAGGAGCCCCAACAGGGGACAGTGTTAAAGACAAGTGAGCTTGAGGCGGCATCTCCGAGTCTTGATGGCGGCGCAAATGACCGGCCATTTGCTGGTCCACTGGGTAGCGGAATTAGCATAGTGCGGCGGGAGCGGCCCCATCCGTCTTCATGCTCCATCATTATCAGCCAAGGTGGAATCGGCACCTAACCTTTGAGTCCATGAAGGGTAATGCCCCCCACTCCCGAGAGACGGCTCACCCAGGATGGCACATGGGGGCCCGGAGCATCCTCAGCAGGCGTCCAGGCCACTGCAGTCACGGGGAGCTGCTGCTTAGCGAGGGCTCGGGGTGAAGGTGGACCCCAAGCAGAGAGGACGGTGAGGGGGGCTCTGGGCTTGGGGTCGAGGCCTGTCCTCTCCGCTGCTCAGGGCGCCGTGGCCGGTGCTTGTCCGCGCGGCCTCATCAGTGAACGAGGCCCGTCCCGCAGGTTAGACGTCCTCCAGGCCCTGCTCCAGGGCTGCCCTCCCAGGAGACCTTTCCAATCCTGTCCTCGCCTGTCCCCCAGCTGAGGGAACCAGCCGCAAGCCACCCCTGGCTCCCACCGTCACCAGGGCTCCCACCACATAGAACTGAACACTGGCCCGCGAGGCTGCAACCCCAAGTCTGCTCAGGCTCGGCAGCCTCCCCCTCACTCAGCCGGGGCAACTGGCCCTGCCTCCTCCTGTCTTCGCTCTGGCCACAGCCACAGGCTGGGTTGGTGGGCAGAGTCCCCAGGGAGTGGAAAGGGAGACAAGGCTGGGAAACATCCTCCCCATGCCCCGTGCCAGGGCCCCCAGGATGCCCGGGCCATCTGCCAGCGGCTCCACCTGCCTCTGGCTGGCGATCTTTAGCAGCCGCCAAGCAGAGTTGCCTACAGGGCTGGGGTCTGCACCTAAGGGGGTTCGACCACTGCTGGGGAGGGTGGGTAGATACACAGTCCAGGGCCTCTGGACAGCTCTGTAGACACCAGGAACCAGGTCCATCACTCAGCTGCCATACAGGAGGCAGGGTGCCCAGTTAAATCTGAATTTCAGATCAACAATAAATAGTTTTAAAATATAAGTATGTCCCAAATATTGCATGAGACAGTTATACTGAACCAATTATTTTTGTTTATCTGTTATTTACATTAAACTGGTAATTTGGGGGGGATTTCCTTTTTTTTTTTTTTGTATCTTATTTTGTTAGTTGGGGTTTTGTTTTGTTTTGTTTTTGCTCATCTGGCAGCCGACCCTTCCCTCTTTCTGCTTTGCCATCCCTGGCTCTGTCCTCGGGATGACTTCAGCGTCCCAGAGTGGCCGCTAGAGCTCCAGCCCCATCTCTGGAGTTAGGAAAGCAGAGAGATAGAAGGTGGAGACTTCCTACCTTAAACATGGGCTGGTTCTCTGATAACAACGAGAAATTGTTATTTATTTTGTGAGGTATGATAGGTATTGTGGATATATAAGAAAATGCCCTTCTATTTTGGAGATGCACCCTAAAATATTTAGATGTAAAATGTCATCAAGCCTAATCATTTTTAATTACTTTGCGGGGGGCGGGGGGAGAAGCAAATATGGCAAAATGTTAATTATTAAATCTGGTGATGGGTGTATATGGGTGTTCATTACCCTAGTCTCTCTACCTTTCTTTATGCTTGAAATTTTCTTAATTAAAAGTTTGTTTTTTCAAGGAGAGATTTCTCATAATCCTTGCCCTACAACTTTTGCTTTCTCGCTGACCAGTCCTTGCAGAAAGGGGGGCTGGGAAATGTAGTCTTTTAGCTGCCAGCCTGAAGCCTGGATGTAATCCGCGTTCCGTCAGTGAGGAAAGTATGGAGAATGGACCCAGGCAGGAGCTCACAGCCGATGCCCAGGGCGCGATTTCTCAGCTCACTCTACCCAGGTCACAGGAGGCAGGGCCACCGTGCCTGGAGCTCTGCTCTGGCTTCGTTTGGGAACCAGCCCCTCCTGGTCTCACTCAGCGTCCCGGTGGGATTTCCACCCTTAGAACAGCGACTTCGTCACAGCCAACCTCTCACCCAAAGGTGGGTATTGAGAGGAGCCCTGCTGCCCCCCAGATCTGTTCATTTCACAGCTGGTTCACACTGTGTGATCTTTGCCAGGGTGCTTCACCCTCCGGGGCCCCTGAGGCCGCCTCTGTGAAGAACACACAGTCTAGCTCCATTTCCCAGGTCACTGGGCTGGGCCCGGACAGGTGTATCTATCTCACCTGGAAGAAAGATCCTTGAACAGAAAGCCACATTCTGAGCTATTGTCCCAGGTGAGACGATTGGACAGTTTGCCTGGTGTCCCCAGCTGTCAACTAACCGGGAACTAACCGTACCCGGTGTGCTGCTCGTTACGTAACACAAGACCTCGAAGCCCTGCATAAACGCACGCTTTCCTGCACGCTGCGTGCGTGGAACATGGTAGCTACAGAAATGTGGGGCGGGGGCTTGGGAGGCACTCTGGTCCATCAACTAAAGAATGGATAAATAAAATGTGGTATATCCACGCCGTGGAATAGTATACAGCCGTTAAAAGGAACGAGCCTTCGAAACATCGTGCCAGGTGAAAGAAGCCAGTCACAAAGGACCACCCACTGTTGATTTCATTTCCATGAAATATCCAGACTGAGCAAACGTAGACGAAAAGTAGATTAGTCATTGTCTAGGGCTGGGAGGTGGAGGAGAAATACGGAGCAACTGCTCATGGGTGTGGGGTTTCCTTGGGGGGAAGAAAATGTTCTGAAATTGACTGGAGGCCCCGGCCAGGTGGCTCAGCGGGTTAGAGCGTCGTCCCGATACACCAAGGCTGCAGCTTCGATCCCTGGTCAGGGCACATCTAAGAATCAACCAGTGAATGCATAAATAAGTAGGAAACAAATCAGTGTCTCTCTCTCTCCCCCTCTCCCTTCCTCTCTAAAATCAATCTATAAAAAATACATGTTTCTTAAAAAAATTGTGCTGATGGCAGCACACATCTGCTGATATATTAAAACCCACTGAATTGTACCCTTTAAATGGGTGAATTGTATTTTATGTGAATTATAGCTCAATAAAGCTGTTTAAAAAGTTTAAAAAAAAAAAAAGCACCCTGAAAACGGGAGATATTTTTATCAATGGCAACCGTATCAACAATATGTGGATGCCGACTGGGGCTCAGTGTGTTCGGGACACCAGGAAGCCCTCGGCCACTCCCAAACTGGAAGCTTCCCGGCACCCACTGGATCCCAGGCGCCTATCTGGCCAGACGGGGCTGGGGAGGAGGCCCGCCCGGCTCCCGCCCGGCGGCGAATGGGCCCAAGCGAATGGGCCTCCACTTACACGTATCGATCGTTTACCTCCTCGTGTTCCCAGCGCGAGATCTATGAGCGAGAGGAAAGGAAAAAGGAGCTCAGGTTTAAACTCTGATCACTAAAGCGAGTCTCCCTCTACATTAAAAAACTGCCCAGACCCCGTGGCAGGAATGGGCTCCGTTCTTGGGGCATAAATTTGTGTGTGTGGAAAAAAGACTTATTGGTGAATTTAGCAGTATTTTCCGTTGAACTGGCAGTTGCTAACCATTACACCAGTATTTATTTGATTCTTAAAGAGTACAAAACCATGGACCACAAATAAAGAAGATGGAGTATAGTTTGTGGCTGGGCCACTAGCTTTAAACTTGAAATGAAGTGTCCAGTTTTGAGTTACTGTGTCCAACCACCATTTGTACAGTTTGAAAAGTGGGGGCATTTTTCCAGGCTGTCAGAGTGGCTGTAGTTCATTGCCATGAATGATGCCGCTGAAGGAGCAGTTGCTCTGCCGTGAGCACTTCACTCATGACCGGAATGTATTAAGTGGATTAATCTGTGCCTCGCGGCGTAATTTAGGGAGGCCCTCGGTTTGACACATTTCCGCGCATCCTTGCTTTATTACTTGCTCCCGCAGGTAACAATGTCTCAAAAGTCTTGCTCCCGGATGAAGTTAAAATTACATGTCACCCAATAGCATATGCAGTTTGGTGGCCCTATTTTGCTGTCAGAATTACCACCCTGCAACAACATGAGGCGTTAATGGGGGGCGTGGAGTGATTTACCTCGACGGCTCCGGGCTCCGTGGCCAGGGAGGACTCCCCACGTCCAAGCGGCCACGTGCTCAGGGAAGCCTCAGATGTTGCTCGGTCTTTACTACCCAAACCGTGTGGCCAGGCACGGCCGGCCTCTCCCGAGATGAAAATCGATGGCATTTGAGATTCTCTGCCAAGTCATTGTTGAGCTTGTTTTAAGTCGGTAGGAAAACAAAAAAATGTATATTTCAAGCAGGTTGGTTCTCCACCGACAGAAAGGACTCCACCTATTTCCCATTCACGTTGGTGACCAAGGTCTGTTAAGGATGCGCCCAAGATGTCACATACAGATGTCGAATTCTTTGTTGTGGTGGTTAACCGTCACCTGAGGATATTTTTCTCCATTGACTGTTAGAGAAAGTGGAAGGGAGGGAGAGGGAGAGGGAGAGAAACACCGATGTGAGAGACGCAGCAACGGGCTGCTTTCCCCATGCGGCCTGACCGGAGCTGAGAATTAAGCCTACAGCCCTTTGGTTCCAGGGCCGACTTCTCTGACCACTGAGTAACACCTGCCAGGGCTACAAATGTCTAATTTTAAGGCTAATAGGACCAACCTTGACTTATAATGTGATGCAATATTTTTCTACCCTGAGAAGCCCACATCTTCGGAATGTTTGTTATATCAGGTAACGAGAAGGCCGCAGAGCTGAAGTGGGCCCTTTAATAAAATTATGGATGGATGGCCCATGTTGGGAGAGTGTCAGGTGCAGCTTAAGGCGGCCTGTCGGTCTAGACCAGAAGCCACGTTAGGACTTTCATGGGTCATGGGTGCTTTTGCCTTTGAGGGCCTCTTCTTCTATAATACATTTAATTTTAGATACATAAATACATATACCAATATATATTATACATTATATATATTTTTTTAAGTTTTATTTTATATCTGCATTGATATCCAGACAAAATCTAGGCTGGATTTATTATTATATAGCCTTTCCTGTTATTAATTTGTTTGCTTCTGATTTTAAGTGAAATAAAAATGAAAGCATTTCCGTGGGCCCGAGGCGCTGTGCCTGGTCAGTACAGCCGCCCTGAGCCGAGCTGCAGGACCCGCATCTCAGCTCTTTCTCCAGGGCTTGCTTGCTTTTCTTTTTTCAGGAATTTCTTTCTTTTAAGGCCAGGACCGCCTGGCCATGGCCGCTCACTGGAGGGGCCTAGGTGACGGGCCTCCTGCTTCCCCAGCCGGGCCCAGGTTGCTCCCCATGCTCCCCTCCCCTTGCTCCCACTCCAGGGGGAGTGTCAGGGACTTTCTCCCTCACTGGCTGCCTCCCCCTCCCACGTATTTGTCTTTATTTCAAACAAATAGGCCAGGCCGACGCTGTGGATTTTCTGGGGCGCTTGAGAGCTGGGCCAGTTCCGGAGGGCAGGGCCGGGCACTCCATCTGCGGGCGTGGCTGGCAGTGATGATGAGAGTGTTAATGACGGGCCACAGCAGCCGACCCCTGACCCCATCGACCCAGTTCCCCCTTCCCAGCCGGAGTTTAAAGGACAGCCATTGTCCCCGCTGACCAGCCTGCCATTAATAATGTTTTCATCCGTGACAGTGACAAACCCGCGGTACTTAAGGGGAGTTTATTAAGGTCAGTCTATAAATAAGAATTTAAATTATTTAAAAAATAGGTTGACACAGACAGACAGACAGATGAATAAAGAGATTGGAAGAAACAATAAACATAAGAATAGACAAGGAGCTGGAAGAGCCGGCCTGGGAAGCACAGCCAGGCCCGGGGGCCGCACAGGTCGGCCTGCACGAAGCCGCGTCAGAGGCGTGGGGCTCGTGGACCCAGGCCCTGGGTGACGTCGAGTGACAACGCCGCTCTCAGCTGATGAAGGGAACTGCAGCCGGCCCTATGCCGAGCCCGTAGAGGAGAGCTAGTGAAATTTAAATGTCTCACCTGTCCTCGGGCTGGCACGCAGATGGCCTCACAGGGCACGGAGCGCCGGCGGGCCTGCGGCTGAGGGACAGTTGGTTCCCACCTGCCTGACCCGGCCCTTGTCTCGGGATGGACGGAGCAAAGCAGCCAGAAGCGTGTCCCCCCCAGCCTGGGCCTCGGCTCGGCTCGGACGGCCGCCTTCTCTCCAGCAGCCCGCGTGTCCTCAGGGTGGGCACAGACCTTCCCACTTCATTCTCAGCCACGCGGCTGTCCAACGCGGGGCTTTTAATAATTATGATGATTTTTTTAATAGTTTTTATTTTTATTGATGTGATTTCAGAGAGAGGAAGGAAGTGCGGGAGGGAGAGAGAGAAACATCAATGATGAGTCACTGATCGGCTGCCTCCTGCACGCCCTATGCTGGGGATCGAGTGGCAACCCGGGCCTGTGCCCTGACCGGGAATTGAACCGTGACCTCCTGGATCCTAGGTCAATGCTCAACCACTGAGCCACGCCAGCTGAGCATGATCATGCTGACTTTTAATTACACACTGAACTGTCTTCAAGGTCCTTCTGCTCCAGCACTGGGCCCTCACAGGAGCCCAGGAGGGGCTCAGGGCAAGTCCAATGGTCTCCATTTGGAAGGTGCTCCCAGCACAGAGCGGTCAGGCTGGCCCAAGGTCACTCAGGACATCAGGGAAGAGCCATGTCACTGTCCACTAGATGTGGGGAGAAGACACAGAAGAAGGCAGTGGGGAGGAAGTCCCAGCCCTGCAGGAAAGTGGGACTCAGCTGGCATCCTGCCTGCCGGGCATGCCCGCTGGCATAGACATCCACTCAGCTCGCCTTTAGCGGCAGCCAGGGCGAGTCGTGCTGACCCTGCCGGGCGGCTTCTGAACCGTCACTATCGGGATTTGGGCCTGGTCGGTGTTTTATTCCACAGGAGGGGATGTCGCTGTGCCTCTTAGAACAGACACTTAGACCAAAGCTGATTAATTCTCGTTGAAACAGAATCGTCAGTAAATCAGGAGGCACCAACGTGGAAGCAGGCGGTAGACAAGGTGGTGGGCTCCCCCAAGGCCCTGCCTCCCGTTAGCTCTCAGATGTCCTATGACCTGAGCTCAGGCTGGAGGGTCTGGGGTACACCAGAGACTGAGGGGTTCCCCAGAGACTGGGAGCTGGGCAGAACTCCCACCACAGGCAAGAGGGAGACAGACTTCAGAGCCCGGAGCCCAGAGGAGAGGACTCTGCTACTAAATTCCACTTGGCAAACGTCTAGAGAGCGTGTGTTCCACGCGGGACCCGGAGCCTGGCTGTGAAGTCTCAGGGCAGAGAGATGAGCCAGAGGCCACTGTAGTCAAGGCGGGTTGTGACGATGGCTGGGCCTGGGGGTCAGACAAGGCCAAGGAGCATGGTGGCCGGAGAGAGGGGTCTAGACTGGCATCTCGGGTGGACTTCACTGACCTTCTCCCAGTGTTTAAATCAAAGCCCAAAAGGCAAGTCGTTGGGCTTCTTTCAAAAAATGGCAGCCAAATTTCAACCCATAATTTCCCATCATAACTGGGGAGCCTGGCAGCCGAAGCTGAACCCCTCCGTCCACACAGCTCGCCGTGGCCACCCTGTCTCAGGGTCCCACCTGTGTCACGGGGATGAAGGCGCTTCTTTCCTTCCTTCCCAGCGTCTGATTCCCTCGCTGACATTTTAATCAGTTTGAACTGGAAGGAAATCTTCCTTAATCGCCTTCTGAAAATCTTTAATTGTTAAAACTCGGGGTTTTTTTGCTGCTTAAAGTTTCATTACTTTTAAACAATCCAATTTTACGGGTGTTGCATCCTTAATGTGACCTAATGATGGGGGATGTTTTGGTGAGGCAGTGGTGGGCTGCTTTCACTGGGGCGCTCGCCTTCCCACGGAAGGGGCCGCATGCAGGTTTTCGGGGAGTCTTACCTCAATACATACCATATTGCACATGTTTTTACTGGGGCTGTGCACATGCTTCGTTATAAGTAATTAAATTAAGCGTAACCTGACCTTCACCCAGAAGATAGAAACCTTACATTAAAGCAGCCGCGTGGTCAGGTTCAGAGCACAGGTTGGAGCTGCCTTCACCAGGCCCTGTCACCCTCCTCTCCTTGCTGTCCCCTGGGGGGGTGACCGGGAACATCGCTGGCCTCCCAGAGCCTCAGTGTCCTCATCTCTAAAACAGGTCCGGCAATCACAATAACTCTAGTAGGACATTTGTCACAGGGTCATCACAAAGATGAAAGGGGGTCATTGTGTAAATTACCAGCAAATACTACGTGTTCAATATCTTTTGTTATTTCTGTTCCAAAGTAACTCTCCCTTGTGATGTCACGTTGTATCTTCACGGGAACTTCGTGAGTGTGTAATTATTGTGACTATTTTACTGATGAGGGTGGGGCTCCAAGAGGTCCCCTGACTCTCACCGTGGTCACTGAGCCAGCGGGCGTAGGGCCAGCAATGGCCCCGTGCCCCCTGCAGAGCCACCTCGAATCTTCTGCGCGCATCACAAGTTTGTTTTCCTTGCTCGGCCACTTCTGGAGCCCGACAAACCAGCCAGCGAGACCATCGAATGCTGTCAGTGTTATGGACCCGGTCACATGAGGCCACAGGTGACGAACATGGAGTGAAGTTGAGAATCCAGGACCTCAGCAGTACCGGCCACGTGTGGCTGGTGGCTCTCCACGGCCTCGGAAGGGCCTGCTGGGCCGAGCCCTCCCCTTATCTCTCCCCCCTTCCCTCCAGGTGCAGAAAGCCTCTGAGTCAAAAACAGAGTCTTTTTCATCAGCACCAGCCAGTGGGAAGCCGGGAGGACCTCTGGATCCGCGGCCAGTCTCCCGGCCGAGACAGAGGTGGCACCGTCGTGACCGGCAGGAAGGAAACCCTGCCAGGGCTAAAGGGAAAATGCACTCATCTAGCGTCGCTTAAATTACTTGAAAATGTACTGCATCTGTTT